>NC_141673.1:70496457-71871457 GCF_028749965.1 Puma concolor | reverse complement strand
CAAGTCAGTAGGAGAGCCAGAAGTACAACTCTGTTACCAGACTCCTGGCTTCCTAAGTCAACTGTGGCCCCTGCCAACACTAAAGACATCCATATTTCTTCAAACCAATGCTGATTAAGTCTTTAAAAGGGAAATAGCCTGTATAGAAGTAAAATTTTACTTAAAAGAATTCTCATGCATTCATAGGATTATCCGCCTGGGTTATACACAGAACAATCTTTACCATCTCAAAGCTGAGGAAAAAGCTTTAAAGGAAATTATCTTCAATTTACTCTTTTATGTGCAATTCACTTGACGTCTAAATCCTCTGTTGACAACATAGCTGCTTTCAGTCCCCTGGGCTTGAGTCTCTCCTCATTCAAATCCAAAATTATTTCTTTTAAATATTAGAGAAAGAGAGAAAGAGAGAGACAGAGAGAGAGAGCGAAATGCAAGCTAGTAGAGGAAGAATCCCAAGCAGGCTCCCATGCGGTCAGTGCAGTTGACGTGGGACTCAATCCCACAAAACGGGAGATAACGACCTGAGCCAAAACCAAAAGCTGGATGCTTAACCAACTGAGCCACTCAGGTGCCCCCCAAATTATCTTTAAAACTAAAGCCGCTGAGTACTACAACCTTAGAAGCTATAGATGGTCTCTGCTTTAACAGTAGGGTCTCTTCAGTACCCATAAGATAGCCTACACAATCCTACACTCCTTTGATATCTGCACCTGTGTGCCTTCGCGGTCCCATTTTGTCCTACTTTCCACACTCACCACACACATCAGGACTCTGGACATACAAATACTATTCCCCTCTAGTCTGTTCTAACTTTTACAGATTGAATGATTTCTGATTTGGCTCTCAACCACAGGACCAAAATGTGCTCTGCTTATATCTGCCAGCACAGTCCAGCTTTCACAGGCACACTGAAATTATTTTTAATTTTTTTTTAACATTTATTTGAGAGAGAGAGAGACAGAGACACAGAGCATGAGCAGGGGAGGGGCAGAGAGAGGGGGAGACACAGAATCCGAAGTAGGCTCCAGGCTCTGAGCTGTCAGCACAGAGCTCGATGCAGGGCCCGAACTCACCTACTGTGAGATCATGACCCGAACCGAAGTCGGTCACTCAACCAACTGATCCACCCAGGCGCCCCAGGCACACTGAAATTATTAAAAATCCTCTCACTACAAACCTCAGTATCTGTTTTACTTCCTGCCCAACGGAGGACCTCTCCACTACTATAGTAATAAACCCTTTTGCCCATGCTTTCCCCACACTCCTTCCTGCCTCCTGACCAACCCACATGCCTCATAGCTTGTCATGGGGTGGCATGTCCCCTTCTCTTGCGAATTGTAAAATTCTTTCAAAAGGTAGTTATTTCCAGGTCTGTCACCTTACCATACTTGATCTAAACTAATCTTGGGTGCTTTTTTTTTTTTTTTAATACAAGTCCCCTCTACCATCAACCTTTTACTTTTGCTTTGAAAATGCCCAAAAATCCTTCACAATGAAGATTAGGTGCTTGAAGTATCACTTCCTTGGTAAAAACCCAGGAAGTTGCTGCTCAGCCCCTTGAGCTGCTTGTGATACAGCTCCTTGCCCACAGCAGCCTCGATTCAGTTTGTGATTTCTGTTCTTGTGTTCTTTTACCACCCCCAGGGCTTTGAGAACCTGAATGAAGAGAATCACTCAAGTTTTACCCAGTACATTCCTTGGCACATGTTAGGGACTCCAAGACTAAGGATAAGTTTAGAAAAAACTAGGAAAAACACAGAAACTTTGAAACTGGCCAACATCATCTAAAACCCATTGAAAGACCTTTCATTTTACTCATGTCAAGTCCCGTTTAATAGAAGAAATGTTTTAAGCTCCTAAACTCCTGACACTGAGAGGAGAGGGGCAGAGTAGCAAGGGAAAAGACTGCAGAGCTTACCAGGACCAGTTCCGCTCTGCCGTGGGTGACAAGGGGGATAAGCAAGAGCAAAACTGCATGTAAAAACCCAGAAGATATTTCATTCCCAACCTTTTCAGAGCCTCCCCCTTCTGAGGTTTTAGTTTTGTTAGGGTGGATGATGGTAGCATACAGAGGCTGTTTGCTCATTTTGTGGGGTTTTGGGGTGTTTTGCCATTTTGACTCAATTTTACTTAGACAATGTCGGAGGTCTACCTGGAGCCTGGCATCCACAATAGTTAGGTTTGGCAACCAAATGTAATTTGTATGGCCTCAAGGAGCCACTGTCAAACCTGATGTTGAAAACAACCATCAAGGCTTGAAAGCACTATGAATTGCAACACTTTAGGGCCAAAATGAATTAAGACCATCATAGAAATGTGGGGAAAAAATGACTTTCCCTTTTCCCCTTAACCTTTTTGGTTCATGTGCTCAATCTTTAGACCAACCCATTTGAAGAGGTCCTTCTGAATCAAGGTTCACCTGTGGAATAGAAGATCCTACAAGTATGTCTGAACAATAATGCGTGAATTGGGGAAGAAAAAGCCTTTGATAACATTTTACTAATTATGTTCACAAGTCTCCATTTTGCCTAACAAAATGATGATTAGCAGCTAATTATTTAGGCCATTAATTGATTGCTTTGTGATTAAAGATACGTAGGTTAGTTGTACTTAAATTACCTCCATTTTTAAGACTTGTAAAGGATACAGTCTTCGAGGTTTTAGTAGATAAATGTGGAAAAATTGTGACTAAAAAATGAAATTCCATAACTTTCTATTTAATTTTGTGTGTTTGTAATAAATGTGTAGTATAAAAAATTTTTAAACACAAGACTGGCTTTTCTTGTTCCATTCTCTTTCTGATAATGAACACTGATTGTGAATGCAAAACCCTGCATATCATTATGTGAAACATTTATGCATTCAGAGTGTCTACTTGATGGTTTTCTTCTTAAGAAGCTAAACAATTCATTAAACAAGCTGCTCCTGAATGGTAGATCAGAACAAGCATAAGCTGCCTTCTGTAGAATTCTATTGTGAAGCTGTACCCATTTGTGTTTTCTTTGAAGCCATAAAAATGAAACCCTTATGCTCATATTAAAAGCATAAGAAAGGCATCTATTATGTCAATAGATTTAAAACACGGCCTTAGACACAGTGAGAACCACTCCAAAATGGCACTCTTATAATAGCAAAGGTTAAGAAGTGCATTCCCAGAGAAAACCTTCAAAGGCCTACATATCATTATATCCCAAAACAGATGGCATTGCAGTGTTGGGACTATACTTTATGGACACCTACAATCTCAAATAAATCCTTTCTAATCCCAGTCCTTTGTCTAGGTTTTGTACTTTGATGATAACTGCAGGTGCCTTTCTCCGTTCTTCAGAGAATGACACAAGGATATGAAGATTCACGTACACACATGGACACAACTCTTAATAGGACTTCCATGCAATGCACTAATTTTACTAGCAACAGATTTATACTTTATAGATATGTATGATTTATATTTTACAGATACCTACTATTCCTAGATTCTAATCCATTATAATTCTTTGGTCTGAATTTTACAGAAACAAAAAAATATCACTCATTATTGGAAGCATAAACTCATAAAAACCACTTTGTAAAACAATATACGGAATTTTCTAATATCTGTGTATATACTTGGGAAAACCTCAACTACAGCAGATGGAGACAAGAAAATTCACAGCAGCATTGTTTATAATGACAAACTGCAAGTAACCCAAAAGTTTTATCTATAAGAAAATGGATATATGACCTGTAAGATACTGCACAGCAAGACTAAACCCCTGCTACACACACCAAAATAAATCTCAAAATACTGAGTAAGAGTCAGAAAACTACAATGTTTCTTTTACAAAGTTGAAAGCATAGAAAATTGAACAACGGGTTATTACTTTGGTTCTTCTTTAATTATCTAAAATCCTGCTGAGAAAAAGCATACTAGTAGTGTGACTAGTAAATGGATTAAAGTTTGATTATTAAATCTCATGCAGAATACTTTTTTGGATCTAAATTTATTTTACAAAATTGCCTACAAACTAATTTCTAATGGGTCCTTACAGGTCAAGAAAATTTGTTTGAAATATACTTCAGTATTTGAGGAACATCTGTCAATTCTAACCTACAAGAATATTTAAATAGTGTAATTTTACCAAAAAAGTTTTACTCCACAGTTTACCTGAAACTTCACAAGGCTGGGGAGATTGCAGAAAATAGCTGCTCTTTAATTCCTGTCTGTATATAAGATGTGGCTTGTTATGATCATCTTCAGGTTCACTCCCATCTGCCTTCATTATAGGTTCTAAGAAATATTCACCATCATGCGCTTTAAATGTTCCCATCTGAAAAGAAAGAAAATAATTAACTTTGTCACTAAGAAGGGAAAGCATGCAGCGTCAGTTTTAAGTGAGCACACAGATGCAGGACATCCAGAAGTCCATTCATTCACTGTCATCCACTAAACATAACGTTTCCTTGCCATGATGACCCAGTACATAAGAGCGTGAAGGAACCAAGACTGGACAGCTTTCTAATAGGCAGTGTTGTGATGACCTGCATTCCAGTAAAAAGAATGGCATAGGCAATGCCCTCAGGATGGCCAAAAAAAAAAAAAAAAAAAAAAAAATCTATCACCTTCTATAATAAGAGAGCCTGTTTAGCTTGGTTTATATAAGGCAGTGAGTTTTCTGGGGTCAGATAAGAGATCTTGAAGGTGATGCTAGCAATTTACAATTTGTAAGCCGTGGAGAGCCACTAAAGAGTCTTCATGAAGATCTATCTTCTGAATTCCAGAAGCCACAAACTTGTTTTTCAACATCCCCACTTGGATAACTAGTAGCATTCTCAACCTAAACACGTCCAAATCAAAACTCCTCATTTTCAGTCCAAACCTGCCTTTTCAATGGTCCCTATTTCAGTAAATGGCAACAGTATTATTCCAAATGTTCAGGCCACAAGTCCTTAGAAGTCAAGGATGAGCTCTTATGCCTAAGGTAACATCCTACATTTAAGTCATCTGCAAATCCTGATAGCTCAGCCTTCAAGGTATAACTGAAATCCAACTGCTTCTGCCAAGTTTTACTAACACATCCATGATCTAACCTAATGTTTTGTTTCCTCTATACACCAACAGTCCTTTAGTTTAGGGTCTATGGAGGAGTCACAGTAATTTCTCTTTAAGTCTAGATCAATGTTCTTCAACAAACATGACCAAGTCATTCAGTAAAATCCAACGTCCTTACAATAATCTATGATGTCCTGCTGTGCTCACATCTTGCCCTTACTATGCCTCCAGGCACACAGGTAACTAATTCTGACTTCTAGCACTTCCACCCTGGCTCCTTCTAGAGCTCCACTCCTGGTGTCTCTGCGATTTCTCAAATATGACAAGATGTGTTCAGCTCACCTCAGGACCTATCCCCTTACTAAAACTTCTGCCTTCAAGCACTTTCATAATGGCTCCTCGAGCACTTGTTTCAGATTTCTGCTCCACATTCACCACCCCATATGTCAACCCACCTCCTAGATCTATCCCTCTTATCCCGTTTCATTTTTCTTCAATGTACGTATCAATACCTCTTATTTTTGTCTGATACAATCCACTAAAACATAAGCTCTGTAAGAACAGAGCTTTTGCCCACACTTCTCTCTGCATGCCTCTCATGTCTGCCCCATACCAGATGTTGGGGTATATATAACATTAGTGAATAAGACTAGAAGGGTCAACTATACTAAAAAAGGCTAAGGTAGAAAGTTTAGCTTAGTAACTGTGTGTTATAGATGGTGGGGGGAAAAATACTAGCAGTTATAAGAGGCTATAACATGAAGACAAAACCTCAATTGCAGTGACAGCAATGGCATGACAGTTGGGAGAGAATGATTACAAGATATCAATGCCTGAGAAAAGCAAAAAAAAAACAGAGGGGGGATTTATGATATAGAGGTTAACTGTTTGGTAAGATAGGGGTTACCGAAACAACTCCAGAAATGTTAAGATTCCAAAACAGACCCTTTTTCTACCCAACAGAAAAAGAGGTCAATTACATCACAAAAAACTCATGTCTTTGATTTTACAGAGAAATTCCACCGAACCTTGAAAAAGCAGATAATTCCAGTGTTATTTGAAATTTTCCAAAACATAAAACATATAAGTTCTTTTTAAGAAGGGAGTGTGATCTTAGATCAAAACCTGATAAAGACAGCACCAAAACAAAAACACAGGACAAGCTCATATAGATCGAGATCAAAGTCCTAAATTTTACTAGCAAACCTAATTCAGCAACCTGCGAATACATGACAAAATGGAATTTCCTAGAAGAATGTAAGGATGGTGTAATACTGGGAATTTTCTTGTTTTTTGCAGTAGGCTCCATGACCAGCATGAAGCCCAACATGGAGCTTGAACTCAAGACCCTGAGATCAAGAGTGTGACTTTTAACTGACTGAGCCACTCAGGCACCCCCAATACTGGGAATCTTAATTCGTTACAATCCCCTATGTGAATTTAAAAGAGATCACATGACTTCTAAAAAAAAATTTAACATTCTTCATTTTAAAAACACCCATAGAATATAAAACAAGTGCTTAAGATAAACTATCCCAGCCCAGAGATGATGTCACATGTAAGATAGATTACATAAAAGATCAAGAATAGATTGCAAAGGGAGAGTTAAAATTATTCATAGATGCAATCAGCATGTACCTTAATAACTGAAAAGCTACTATAAGTGATTTCAGGGAGATAAAATACAGGTCTAACAAGTTTTCACATATATGAACAAACACCCATTAGATGATATTATGAAGAAATTATCCCATTTACAGATTAAATGCCCAGGAACTCAAATTTGTAAGATGTTAAATCACTACTAGAGAACTACAAATTAAATGGAACCAAGTGCCATGTCCCTGAGTAATAAGATTCCCCAGATGAATCTATAAATTTAACAAGACCCTAATTTTAATAACTATATTTAATATGTAAATGTCTGAAGTACATATGGAAAAATAAAGCAACCAAAAGAATTCTAGAGAACAGGGAGGTAGGACTAGGACTATTTAGATATTAAGATAGGATACAGCCACATTAAATTCTTCAATGCTAGCACATGATAAGCCCAAGGCTAATTAAGGAAGGCTAATTAATCCTACAGGATTCAAGACTTGTGCATAGACATCTCAAATCAGTAAAAATATTTAGGAGTATTGCAACATGTGGGCAGATATCCAGAATAATTTGGATACTTCCTACATAGAATTCAAAAGATCAGTGATGTAAGCTTTTGAAAAAAAAAACCATAACAGCACTAGAAAGTAACAAGAGAATGCCTTTATCACTTTGGAATAGGACAAGTCATTTTGATCCTGACTCAAAACCTATAAAAAAGAAAATATTAGGGGCACCACCCAGGTGGCTCAGTCAGTTAATTGTCAGGCTCTTGACTTCAGCTCAGGTCATGATCTGATCTCATGGTTCATGGGTTTAACCCCATACTGGGGCTCTGTGCTGATGGTGGAGAGCCTACTTAGGATTCTCTGTCCCTCTCCGATTTGTGTGCATGCACTCACTTTCTCTCAAACTAACATTTTTAAAATGTTAAACTTCACTCAGGAAGAATATAGCGAGAAGCCATTTTCAACTAGGAAATTGGTAAAAATGTAAGTTTTTATAACATACTTCAAATGTGTCTGAAAAAACAGATACCTTCATACATTACTGTTAGAAGGTAGATTAGTGCAATCACAATACAAAGCAGTTTGGTGATATCTAACACCATTACAAATGCATTTGCTTTTGGAGGCAGCAATTCCCCTTCTGAGAATTTCTATTACCAATCTACATTTCCAAATATATGAAGTAACAAAGTTATTAACCATAGTATTGTTCTTAACAGCAAGATACAGGACCTAATTCCAAGACCACTGACATGTACGTAAACTATGGTACAGCCACACAATGGGATATTCTGTGGTTACAGGCAAAAAGTAAACATTGCATGTAGTGATATGAAAAGGCCTCCAATTATTTAAAGCAAAATACTACACCAAGATGTATAGTTCACAACCATTTGTGTAATAAAGAGAAACACTGAACATTTGTTTGCCTGGGTGCTAGTAAAGAAACTAAGGATTAGAAATAGTACAGGGGAAGGTATATTACTTCTTTATAGGATACTGTTTGATCTCCTCAGAGCATTACATGTTATCTTCGTGCGTTTATTCTTTATAATTATTCTCCCTCACTAGACAAGAGGCTTCATGTAGGCAGAGGCCTGAGCTCTGAATCTCCATGGTCTAATACAGTATCTGACAGAGTAGGCATAGCGCAGAGTATTTGTTCAACCATTAAAACTATGATTCCCTCAGCTTCTGTTAAGCTGAGGTAGAACAGAAATTAGGACACAGGCTGGAGCTAAAACATGGAGACTATTGCATGCAGGGAGGTTTTAATCAGGAAAGCCTTACCATAAACAAATGAGAAAAATTACATCCTTATGATCATGAACCTGTAACTAAAATTAGCATTTTCTTCAAGTGGGAACATAGGCAACAAATCCCAGTGATATTGCCGATGGCAAGCCGATTTTTTCATCATGTTTGAAGAGGTTTGAGATCTCACAATAGGTTGATACTCAATATTTAGTTATTAGATATTTAATGCATAAGTAAACACTTACATAGCTCTTTAATATCTTGATAACTATCTTTCAATATAGTTTTGTGCAGGGGCTTTAAAACATTCTGGGAAGGGTTCCATGGGCGAATTATTAAAGGGTTTGAAGAGAAGTGGGAAGAGGGACAAGAGTCAACGCAGTAACTCTGAAAGATCAGATCTTTGTGCAGCTAAGATCTTTACATCAGCAAGGGAAGAGTTGGTGGCAGTGGCAGGTAGTCAGCGGTAGGCAGTCAGCAAGGTGTGTGATGAGGGCTCGTATCCATTGGTAGTTAAGAGTGAAAAGCAGGCCTCAAATGGTCAGCTTTTATAGACCCCTTTCTCTAGTTTGGTGAGGTTAAATTGGAAGTAGGCATTTGTAATATTAATACCTAATTCCAATATATACCTATAGGATTTATTTCAACCTAACAGTAACTCTCAAGTTATATTATCCCCACTTTCTAGTAAGGACAAATGAGGAACAAAAGGTTAACTTATCCAAGTCTTATACCTAATAATACGTAACCCAGATGGTTTGGCTTCACAGTTCATGCCTTAACCCATTACACAGTACTAGTTATGATAAACCAGTTTTGATAAACCCTACAAATTAGTTGACAAATACTTAATGAATACTTCTACTATGTGCCAGGCACAGTGCTAGGGGCCAGAGATGGAGGGGAACATGCAAATCCCTACCTTCCAAGAATTTACACTTCTATGGAAAAGACAATAATGCTATGCCTGGTGGTAGGAAAAATAAAGAAAATAAAGCTGGGAACTCTGGAAAGCAGTATGGAGGTTCCTCAAAAAGTTAAAGATAGAACTACCCTATGACCCAGCAATTGCACTACTAGGCATTTATCCACGGGATACAGGTGTGCTGTTTCGAAGGGACACATGCACCCCCATGTTTATAGCAGCACTATCAACAATAGCCAAAGTATGGAAAGAGCCCAAATGTCCACTGATGGATGAATGGATAAAGATGTGGTATATGTATGTATGTGTGTATGTACACACACAAAATGGAGTATTAGTGATCAAAAAGAACGAAATCTTGCCATTTGCAACTACATGGATGTAACTAGAGAGTATTATGCTAAGTGAAATTAGAGAAAGACAAATATCATGACTTCACTCATATATGGAATTTAAGATACAAAACAGATGAACATAGGGAAGGGAAGCATAAATATAAAAACAGGGAGGGGGACTTAAGGGACTCAGATACAGAGAACTGAGAGTTGCTGGAGGGGCTGTAGGTAGGGGGATGGACTAAATGGACAAGGGGCAGTAAGGAAGAGCCTTAATGAGTTGGGATGAGCACTGGGTATTATACATAGGGGATGGATCCTGGAATCTACTTCTGAAATTATTGCACTATATGCTAACCTGGATGTAAATTAGAAATAAGTTAAAGAAAAAAAACAAAGGCAGGGAGACAATCAGTGGGGTAAGGATGCACTTCAGGCTGAGGCTAAAACAAGGTAGCCTTGGAAAACCCTGGAAGGACACTCCAGAAGGAGCAGGGACTCAAAGGCCCAGAAATGGGGAAAAGCTTGGCAGGTCCAAGTGACAGAACAGGGAGGCTGAAGCGGTGCTAACAAAGGGCAAACTAGACAGCTGGACAGGCTGCACTTGTGCTTATCACATCTCAATACTCAAAAATATATTGGTCTAGGGGCGCCTGCATAGCTCAGTCAGTTGAGCATCTGACTTTGGCTCAGGTCATGATCTCATGGATCGTGAGTTCAAGTCCTACGTTGGGCTCTGTGCTCACAGCTCAGAGCCTGGAGCCTGCTTCAGACTCCAACTCCATGTACGTGTGTGTGTGTGTGTCTGTCCCTCTCCTGCTCATGCACAGTCTCACATATAAATTAAAATTTTAAAAATGGATTGGTCTGCATTTAAAATGTCATAATTTTTAAGGACACCGGGGTGGCTCAGTTGGTTAAGCATCAGACTATTGATTTTGGCTAAGGTCATAGTTCAGGAGATCAAGCTCCATGCTGATAGCCCAGAGCCTGCTTGGGATTCTCTCTCTCTCTCTCTCTCTCTCTCTCTGCCCCTCCCCACTAGCTCAGGAGCACACATTTGCACTCTCAAAATAAACATTTTAAACAATCTAAAAACTTGGCAATTTTCCACTTAAGCAAATCCTGTGAAGAACAAATTCAAAGATCAGTTACTGAATCACGGATAGGATAAGCACAGTCTTGATGAATGAGGCCTCATTTCCAGTTCTTAGTTATAAATATGTTAGAGAATAACTGAAGCTATTGCTTTAAATCTCATTGTAAATAACATTTAAATCACAATTTTAAATAATCCCTTAAAGCCATTTAAATGATTATAGCAATTATAGTCATAAGTTTCTCTTCACACACAATTATTACTAGATCAACATCTCCTTAAAGACAAAGCCATTACTATGCTTACAGTTCCAAAAATCTAAAACGTTGCTTAAGATGTAGCAGATACTCAATACATATCCATAGAAATGAACATTTTTGTAAGAAACATGGTGAAGTAACCTGGTTTTCTCCCCTTATTTTTTCCTCTAACATTAAGTTATGGTAGTTAGGGGACTTGTCATAAATTTACATGCTTTGGTTTTCTTTCAATGCTAACTGGTAAAATGTTTTGGCACTCAGTTACATAATAGATTAGGATTACACTTTTTTAAAGGCTTAAAAGATAATCGAGTTCTAGTATATTAATGTTCCAGTCTAAACAATGTAGCTATATATTAAGAATTCATCTATTTCTTGGATATTCTAGTGGTCTATACACTAGCATATTTAATTCTACTAATTCCTGTCTTCCAGCGATAACTACAGATCACTTATTTTCAATATATACCAAAATTTCAGCTCCCTGCGCATTCCCAGAAAAACTTCAACTATGCTTATCAGGAACAAAGACACTATTTTTGAAACGTGAATAAATGGGCCCATGGAAAAATTGCTTTCTGTCTTTTTAAAAAAGCATGCTGAAGAAGGGAAATGTGATAGCATCTTGGTAAAAGATACAAATAGACATGAGGTGGCTTATTACATATCTAAATGCATCTACAAAACTACTTTGAATGCCAAACTACTGGGGAAAGCTATACTGAAGCTCTACCTTGGAAATTTTTTAATTTTTTTGGATCAAAATCTGACAATGGGGTTTTTCTAGCATAATGTTCCAATAACACTGCACAGGGGTCAAGCTTATATTCCCACGTGAAAAGTGAAAATAGCTCTATCCAGAGTCCATCAGAACTTCCTTTTAAGTTGTACCAGAACACTGTAGCCTGGTAAGAATATTGCTTTTATAACTCAAAGGCTTTTCTCCAACAAAAACCTTATGTTTTAGGAATACTTAAAGAATCATTTGTCCTCACAGTAACTCCTCTGTATTTATCAATGAGGAACTTAAGTATGTTACTCCCATCATGTTTTCTATAACCCACCCCATGCAGGGGACTTTCTGTTCAAGTAAAAATATTAGAGCTTTGCCTAAAGGCTTGTAAGGAAGCTTTTAAACTTGGAAAGGAACCTGGTAAGAAATTGGAAGACTTAAAACAGGTGGTTCATGGAATCCTATTTAGATCATGCCATATTTTTAGCAACCTGCCTGTCTGCAGAGGGGCATTGCAATTTGATTCATGAGAAATGCCAATCAAATTCCGAACACGTTCTTTTTATGACTATTAAAAGCAGCAAAACTAGTTTTCACTTGGGCAAGGGTTTCCCAGTTACTTGAGCAACGATCTTTTTACCAAGCTGTATTGAGAGGCATTAAGCAATTATGCATACAACTGGTTCCAATTTATTCTCATAGGTCAAAATTTTTATGTAGAGTATTTTTATATATGTAATTGTTTTTCCAAAATGTTCCTCCGTATTGTGCCATTTATACATACTTTTTTCCAGATACATGGCAAACACATGTACTGTAGCCACAACTAATAATGTACTCAGATTTCATTAAATAGTAAAAACCAGAATATAAACTGGACACTTTTCCAAAGTCAGTTATAGTTATCACATTAGCATTGGCAAGTACAGAACATTCAAACATAAATTCCAATTGAGTAGGGCAATTAGAGCCTCTAAGAATTTTAGGAACCAATTGCTCTCAATGATTAAGAAAATTGAATTTTAATTTTAGGGGTGGATCGCTGATAGTATTTTGGTCTTTGTGGTGGTAGTTTTTCATAAATTGGAGGAGAATCAGGTTAATGCTATTTATAAGAGAGCCGGAGGAGATGATCTGTGTTTGCACTTACAGAAACTTAAGCAAGTCACTTCATATTGGACTCTCCACTCCACAACTTGTAGAATAGAAATAATTCTACCTAATTTCCTGAGAAAGGCAGAATTGTTAAAACATCAGTGATTTTGAGATGGATTTTGAAATAGGATAAAAAATTCTCCACTAAAAACACAGATGTTGGGGCATCTGGGTGGCTCTGTCGATTAAGTGTCCGACCTCGATTCAGCTCATGGTCTCAGGGTTCAAGAGTTCCAACCCCACATGGGGCTCTCTGCTGTCAGCACAGAGACCACTTGGGATCCTCTGTCCCTGCCCACTCTCTCAAAAAACAAACTGCACACGCACGCACACATTACAGCCACCCTTTTTCCCCTAGGCAGAGCATAATTATGTAATAAAAGATCATGAAGATTCACTCAGATTTTTATTTTGAGCTACTCCATTGGATGCAGGTTTTTCTCCGTTACATTTCCTCATAACACCACTGATCATGCCTAGGAAATAGCATCATACATACACACACTTCAAATATGAAGAAAATCTAGTTGGCTCCAGTTGTCTAAAGTAGAAAATTCTAAGACTTTCAAGACGAGTCCTTTCCTCTGGCAACATCCATTACTCCCCATTCCACAAGGCAACTCCAGATCTCCAGTATAAAAGTGGGAGGAGGCAATAAAGAGAAAATGCATTGCCAATACTTCCTCTGAAAAGAGACCACACTCCCCAATCCTTGCCCTTGAGGATCAAGAGGACGACTCCAGACTCACCCACCCAAGCTTTATACAGCCAAATGACCCTGGTGCAAGTGGTGTCCCAGCAACAACAACAAGGAATAAATTCTGTAGTATTTCTTGTGGGCACTGAGGATTTGTGAAATTCTAGGAACTCACAAGGGTAGAGAACAGTCAACATTTTGGGAGGTCTAGGGAGTTTTCAGGATAGCCTCTCTCAACTTCTAACTGGAATATCTGAAGACATAAAACCTAAAGGCATTATAACAATTAGAAACTTTAAGAAGTCATTCAGAATTGTTTTATAGATGTATAATGGAAATATCTTCATGACTGATTATGGAAATGTTTTAAGTCCAAGCTACTTGAAAATATATGTAACATCTAGGACACATGCCATATACCTGCCAGACCATCTGTCATATTTATAGCATGTTTCTTAAAGTCTAGTTTACAAATAACATGTAGTTTTCAATTATTTAGGAAAACATATTTTTTCATTTATGTCTCCTGGTATAGTTTTCCCTAAAGTTTACGATTTATTATAGTTTGTTCTACTTTAGTACAGCTGGACTTTTATCAGTAAGGGAAAAATCCAATATTTTGCTTTTCCTTAGGAGATATTCTTGGCATTCACAGATTTAACGTGAATGCCTTTGGCAACGGTCATAGAAAATTAACATGAAGTAATTACCAAAACTCAATCTGCCGTCTGAAGTCAGCTAAGTTGTTTTTTTGTTTTTTTTTTTTTTTTTTATGTACCAAACTGTCAGAGAAACCATGAGCCTGGACTAAAGAAGCCCCGATTGCTTTAGTTGTAACATAAACCATAGCCCCTCAATTACCTCAGCATTCCTTAAACCTGCCCCAAACCCCCATCTCCACCCCCCAGACAGCATCCTCCCAGAATCTTAGATGTGGCCATGAAGCGATGGGCAAGACCCGCCCAGAGAACAGAACCAGGGGCCTTGGTGATTTGGCTGTCCAGAAAGAGGAATCCAAGAAGGTGATTAAAGAGCTCTCCTGCCAAGGTAGCAAGGCTCCACAATCCCTCCTCAGAAGTTGTCCAAAATGGCTATAAATCAGGTTTCTTTTTTTCCTGTAGGAAGTTGAAGATTAGGGTCACAGTCATGCTGCGTATTGGGTTGGGGATGAAGACCGTGCCCCCAACAGGTGGTCTCCTTGTAGATGAGAGAGGTAGGCTTGCTGTGCAGGAAGAAAAGGACAAGTGGATATTTGGCCAAAAGAAGGGCAGCCCGTGGCCAAGATTGGCAGTGACAACTAGCATATATTCTATCCTCCTCCTTGTCCTATCACTGCCCCTCATTTCCCAGCCCTTTTCATCTACATCAAGTCAGGCATTAGCACAATGTCAACGGTAGTGTGTCACTTTGGGACTAAGGCAGTCAAGAGCCAGTAGGTCTTCATGCTATTACTGCGCTGATACAGCATTTATGTAGCTCATGAATATTTGAAGAAGTTTAACACTCTTGTACGGACATTACCACCGATATCTAACAGTGGCTAGTATGTAATAAACACCTTCTTGGATAGCTTAAGTATATTTTATGGAAAACAGGAAGTACAAGCAAAACAGAAATAAAGCCTCCTGTAACAAGAGTGCAATATAAACCCACATGAAAAACACAACTTCGTTATCTTTTAACCTATGCACAACTTTTTAAAGTATGTTCAAGTACTTCAACAAATTGCTAAAAATTTCCTTGCATTTAGGACTGATGTAATGAACTAGTGTAATTACTTTGCACATGTTAAAAGCTGCTTTAGCTCTTTCACCTGAGCATATCTGTGTTCTCCATTGGGTGCTACAATCATCATCCCTGCACTGAAAGTCTACAGAAGAGTCAGCAGCTACAATTCGATATATGATACATGAGGAGGAATCCAGTAGTGGAACAAAGGCAGGCCTGGTCAGCTTGGTCTAGAGAAAATCAGGGAAAAGGCTTAAAACTGATCTGAAGGATGATAAGTTTAAGAGAAAGAACATTCTAGACCAAGAGTAAATTCAAGTTCAACTATTATAAACCTATTCTAGAACCAAACACCTGTTTCTAGAATAATTATCTCTTCCTTGCCACCTATTCGGTCATTAGCTTTCTTGGTTAATGGTTACAGGATCATGCAGTCATTTAAGTCATCAAAATCATTTTGGTCTTTTAGGGTCCAAAATTCAAATGTGTCCCCTTATAAGGCTGTTCAACTTCAACACTAACATTTTGATGGTTTGTGAAGGGGGTTGTTCTATGCATTGGGAGAAGTTTTGCCATATCACTGTCCTCTGGCCACAAAATGCTAATAGCTTTCCCTATACCACCCTCCCCCACAACCTTAACAGCAAAAATGGTCTCCAAATATCACCAAAGATCACACGAGAGAAAAATGCCCCCACTTACGTGACTAAGATAAAGCTTCTGAACAGCAAAGGAATCAATCAAGAAAACTAAAAGGCAACCAATGGAATGGGAGAAGAGATTTGCAAATGACATATCAGATGAAGGGTTAGTATCCAAAATCTATAAAGAACTCCCCAAACTTTACATCCGAACAAATAACCCAGTTGTTTGGATTATTGGGCAGTTATTGGATTATTGGAAATGGGCAGATGGGAATAAACATTTTTCCAAAGACATCCAAACGGCTAATGGACACATGAAAAGATGCTCATCAGGGAAATACAAATTAAAACTACATTGAGATACCATCTCACACCGCTCAGAGTAGCTAAAATTAACAACTCAGGAAAGAACAGATGTTGGCGAGGATGTGGAGAAACGGGAACCCTCTTGCACTGTTGGTGGGAATGCAAACTGGTGCAGCCACTCTGGAAAATGGTGCGGAGGTTCTCAAAAAATTAAAAACAAAATTACCCTACAACCCAGCAATAGCACTGCTCGAATTTATCCAAAGGATACAGGAGTGCTGATTCATGTTTTCACAGTGCTATCAATAGCAAAATTATGGAAAGAGCCCAAGAGTCCATCAACTGATGAAGGGATAAAGATGTGGACACACACACACACACAAATACTACTTGCCAATGAACATGAAATCTTGCCATTTCCAGCAACGTGGATGGAACTGGAGAATATTATGCTAAGTGAAAGAAGTCAGAGAAAGAAGTTTCTCAACTTCCACACAGGAGTGAAAACATAACAGAAGACCATGAAGGAAAAGAAAAAAAAAAATGTTACAGAGGGAAGCAAACCATAAGAGACTCTTAAATACAGAAAACAAACTGAGGGTGGAGGGATGAGCACTGGGTGCTGTATCTAAGTGATGAATCATGGGAATCTACTCCCGAAGCCGAGACTACACTGTATACACTGTAAGCTAGCTAACTTGACAGTTTTGTAAGAGTTAAAAGCAAGCCTGACCTCAGTTGAGAACTACTAGTCTACATTAGCATACCTCACACAGGCACCTACTCTTTCCCTTCATTGCTGCAACCACATTAAGTGGCTTTTCTTCCCCTCCCATAGACTGCAAGAGTGGTCCTTTCAGTGACTCACTGCCATCCCTGGTACCCTGCACAGCGTTGCAGAAGGAGAAGACCCTCCCAACACATCAAACCCCACCACCACCACAGCTCAAGCCTCATGCTTTCACAAGTCCACGCTTTAATGTGATGTCTCCCTTAGCCTCATCTCCCAATCCACCCTATTTTCCAGCTGCACAGGGCCAGAAGCTGCCCTTGAATTTCCAGATCCACATGGAGTTATCCCTCTTAAAGTCCAGTGGAAAGGCCTTTTCCAGCACAGGTCTCCATGCTTACTCCTTTCTCCAAGTTCACACAGTACATGTCCTGCACTCCTCTCAACAGCATCAGACTTTGGGTTTGTGTGCCTGGTGGCAGTACAGGATGGCCCTGAACATGCGAAGCATAACTGGCCAAGGGTCCCAGCCACTAGCTTTTGAAATCCATCCTAGTTTGCAACCCAGCCATCTCTCAAGTGATGCTCCCATTCAGTAACTGAGTGTGGCAAGGATACTGAGGATATACCCCTCCTTAGGGGGCATGGGACTCCTCTTTCAGCCCAATTCGGCTTGAGGCAAGCTTCACCGAATCTTGCTTAGATTCCCCAGTAGCCTTGGATGCTTCTACCTAACATTCTCCTCTTCCATTTCAGAGTTCCTTATTTTCTCTAACATAGGCACTTCCCCTACACAAAATGCTTAGTCACACAATCCCGTCTTGTCACCCCTTCTTGGAGGACCAAAACTAACAGAATATTCACATAAGAGATGTAAGAAATTCTCCCTGATAGAGTACTTGATGGAGTATTTGAATAACTGAGAGGTCCTTATGAATTTTATACATAGTGCTTGACACACCACAGAATGGTTATGAGAAACTTCAAATAAGTACACAGCACCACTGCAAGTTACTGTAGGAGAACACCGTAGAAGCCAGATGCAGGGTCTGGTTTTAGGACATCTGGAAACAGTTTCTTTCAACCAAGACGACTGCATTGCTTCAAATCCCACCAAGAAATAGTGAAGCTAACAGTCTAGGCAGTCAGGTTAGTCCCCGAGGGCCTTGGGAAGAAGGGAACCCACTGGGTAATAGAGGACTGGTCGTCCCAGGGGCTGTTAGGAAAAGCCTGGATGTAATTTACATGTGCCATCCTGACGAGTATACACCAAAAGTTCAGCTTAGTAAATACTGATCTCTACTTTGGCAAGGGTGCTAACATTATGAGAAGATAGAGAATAGGACCATAAGAGCAAGGCTTAGAGTTGAAAATAGGAGTATTAAGGCCTGGTAACTGTACATTCTGTGACAGTTCATCAATGGACTAAATAAGTTACAGAAAAGCACAAGTGACACACACATGAAAAAGACTTCTGGCAGACCCTGTGCTCCTGATTCTTGGGTCCCAAACAGTTAAAACTAAAGAGCACCTGGATGGCTCGCTCAGTTGAGCGTCTCTTGATTTTGCCTCAGGTTATTTTCCCAGGATCATGGGATCAAGCCTGCAGTCGAGCTCCATGGGGAGTGCAGAGCCTGCTTGGGAACCTGTCTCTGCCCCTCCCCTGCTCGTACCCTCCCTCTCAAAATAAAAAAAAGCCACTAAGTACTAGCTCAGGCTCAGAGATTTAGTGAAAGACATAAATATGAAGACTTCTGAATAATGGGGAAAAAATTAACCACATACGAATTAAAGTTCGCCTGTTTGGGGTTAATCCAACACTAGCAGTCCACTAAATGGGATTCATGCTGAGGTGTCAATTTTTTGTAAGCAGCTCCATATAGAGAGATATTTTGGAAACACTTTGGTTTTCATCTCCTTCCTCAATAGTCACCATAGAAAGGGTAGAGGCTACCTCAATTAAGAAGATGGAAGGAGAACCAGTCAACTAAACAAGATGTGGAAGGGAACTCCGCAGATTTCTTCACCCAGGAGGGTGACTGGAGGCCAAAGAAACAGATGGAAAGATGTGCATGTGCCAACTTCTCCACGGAGGACGAAGATCCTAGAGACAAAGGCATGTTAGTTTAAGGGGACTGCCAAAAGTAGAGTTTCAGCAGGTTAAGCAGGATTCAGGGAAGAGACCCACCAAAAGGGATCCCTCCTCCTCCACACGCCCTTCACAAAGTTAGGGATGTAGCAGAATTTAGCAAAGGGAAGAACTAAGTCTGCCTTGAATTTCAAATACCATGGAGGACTTCAGACCCTTAGAGGAGTCTGGAAGATCAACAGCATCACCAAACCACGTTACATAGGGAAGGTACAGCAGCAGAAGCAAAGTGATAAGAGCTGCACAATGCAGTAGTCAGACACAGAATGAGGGCTACAGCCACAGCTCACAGGGATGCATAGCAGCAGTGAGAGCCCAGGAGGGGAGTCCATTAGACTTGACTGAGCAGAGGCAGCCCCAAGTTCTCAGATCTCGAATTACACTGATGGTTCAAGAGGCAAAACAACTAAGGCACAGAGGAACTAGAAGTCCATCTCTCCACCTTCCTCCCAAACAATGATCTCAGAACGAACACTTTAAGGCCCTGTACGGGGTCCATTTCTGTCAGTCCACGTATGTTTGAGTCTAGCAATGTAAACACAATACACATTAGCAATGAAGTGAGGAAATCAGATACGCAATGTAAACACAATACACATTAGCAATGAAGTGAGGAAATCAGATACGCCATTTACAATTAAAAGCAAACTTAAAACAAAAAAAAACAAACTAGGAAAAGAACTGAAGACTAGCTCTAACAACAATCCTTCAGTAAATTTCAACCTTAGTGGTTAACGGACAAGTCAAAGCTAGATCGCAGTCACATGCAAAGAGCAGTCAGGAAGCAAGGAGGAGCAGGGCCAGAAGATTAGTATTAATTTCACAGGCGTTGGATCAAGGTTGGTCTTCAAACAATCCAACTGGTCCAGGTTACGGGTACCACAATTTTATTCAAGTCTAAAGACTCATCTGAGACTATGAAGAACTGGTTATAGTGACAAGTGGACTATGGAACCTACCAGGAGTTCAGTTATTTGACACCATTAACCTAAAGGAAGTTAACGATGGAGTTGGGGTAGGAAGATCTACGGGTAGTACGTATATGGCTAATATAGGCTCCAGTGGAAATACCAAAAACCGACAAATGTCACTTCTCTTAGTAACTTGGACTTTTAGTAATTGGATCATGACCAATTAAAAGATTCTTAGCTGATATTTGCTCCATCACTCGAAGTTCTTGCTCCACCATGACTGATGTCCTCAATGTAGCCTTATAAAAATTAAAACACTTACACAAGTATACAGTTTTTAAAAAGTTAAAGTGAGAATATCAATACATTTTCAAAAGCAAAGTAAATATACATAAGTCAGAACTTAGACAACTATATCCAAATTGGCATAGTTACAGGCGAGGATAACTCTAGTCAAGACCTAAAAACATTTCCAACTGTTTGATTTCAAAAAGGGGAAATTGTAGAATAATTTGAACTACACCAGCATTATGAATCAACATGAACAGAAACATCACTCCTAATAATGTTTCCCATCTGGAATGTTTTTCCATGCCCTGAAATACTAAATCAAGAAAACATTAACCATGACAAATTGTGGTAGTAAATCTAGAATTTTCCAGACCAGTTACACATTGAGAGGTTCTAGGAATATTTTTCTTTCCTTTGATATATAGGTGGCTGTGTAAATATTACTGTGTTTCTGCCATTCTGATGTTTCAAGCTTTCTATTTAGATACACCAGAAAAGGAAATTGTTCAAGACGTTCCATGTAAACACAGGCCAAAGTAACATGAAAAAGAGCAAGTAGATCTTCCAAAATTTACTTAGTCAAGACCAATACTCACACCCAGGAAGACATCTTAGGTCAATTAACCTGAGAGGAAGCATTACATGTGAATGCTAGAATCCAGTAACTAAATTCCTAGTTGCTTCTTCTTGAACTTGTCTTTCATCAGAGTTAATGAAGTCGGTTTATTTTAACAAAACCATGGAAACCTGGAGTTTCAAAAACTTGGACAGGAAAGTGTTCGACCTATTTTCACTAACCCCGGATAATTCATTTTGATCATAGGTAGAACCACCGACATTGTGACTTTGTTACCAATAAAAGGATACCTTTGTATCCGTTATGGAGCTATCCAGTTTATACTTCTTGCCACTACAGTAGTGAATAGACCCCGCCCCAATAAGATTGCTGGGTTGATGAAGTATTTCTTATGAAACCATAAATTGTATTTGTAACATTTTGACTACTGTTAGGAATTAAAAAGGAAGCTAATTAACGTTTTACACATTTAAAGTTATGCTCAGAAAAGGTCCTGCTGAAGAAGTTCATCGTTGGGAATGGAGGGGTTAGGGCCTCTGCCTTCAAGGGAGAGGAACACAAAGAACCCATTATTTTTATTTCCTCCCTCCACAATAAGGTTTTTTTCTTTTACACAAAAATCTTACTCCCGTCACTCTAATGATCATTTCTCATTTACTGGCACCAGGTCTCTGTAGATACCCTATCAGATATGGTGCAATTTAGACACCGGCAGATTCAGCCTCTATGGCCACCCCCATACTAACAAAAAAACAAACAAACAAACAAACAAACAAAAAAAGCTAACTTTTCGAGTTCTTTTCATTTTACATATATTCATTTTCATTTCCTTCTAATTTCAAGGAGATTTAAGTAAATTCAGGGGAGTCAGCTTCAGTAAGTAGTCCGGAGTTCGTGTCTGAGTGGTATCACCTGCCCTGTTGGAAGAGACATTTCACATGTGGCACAGGCCCCATAGGTCCACTCCCTGACTCACTAGCTCAGCATCTGACACTTCAGGAGTCGCCCACCTTTGCGGAAAGGGTCAGTTTTTGCCCAGCAGGTAGAGACTACAGATCTTCCAAATGCCTCTCCCCCATGGCAGGAAGGGGTGGCCTCAGCTAGGGTTCATCTGGGTGTTAATCCCTCTGCTAACCCACTCTGACCTCTCAGGTCGCCATGGATTCGGGGAAAACCCAATGACGACTGACTCTCTGAACACAGCCCTTACCTAGGTCCCCAGAGAAATACCAAGGGGCCAGAGGGCACTTACCAGGCCTCCACAGAGGCTGAAGACCGCCGTGTGATCCGCCCGAGCATTGACCTGGCCTCGATAGAAGCAGTGGCGTAGATCTGGGGCCACCACGCTGCGCTCCTCGGCCCCGCGCGCAGGGGCTCCCAGGTGCACCTCGGTGTAGCCAGCGGCCAGGAAGGCCGCGTCCGCGCTCAGGTTCAGCTGGAAGAGCTGCCCGTAGGCGCTGATTCGGTAGTGGGTCCTGAATGGCGGGGGCTCCAGGGCCTCCGAGCTGCGCTTCCTCCGGCTGAAGTGGTGGCTCTGAGGGAACACTTCGCCAAACTCATTGACCCGCGCGGGGGTCACCACTTCGTAGGAGGCCAGCGTCCTTACCAGGGCTTCTACAACCACAGAAATATGGCCCCTGAGCCCCCGCGCGTTACCAACGTCCCAACCCCAGACTTGAACCAAACGCCCCAGATCCGGATACACCAGGGGCACGACAAATGCACACACGCTGGCGAGCGCGCGCGCACACACGAACACACGTGCTCCGCTTTCCCACACCCCCGACTCGCTCCAACCTTCCCAAGCAAAGACCCTGACACGCCCGGCCCTGCACAACCCACTCCTTCTCCCATCCCTCTTTGCTTCCCAACAGCCCACTGGTGCCCTGCGGGCGCACGCGCCTCTCTGCCCCCAAGCGCCCCCACCGCGTGGACCCGGGAGGGACACGGTGCCCGGCGCGCACAATTCCTCGAAACCCGGGGCAGCCGCAACCTCTCAGGATGCTTGGGGCTGGCTGATCCGGGAGTCCCGCGAGCCCCTGCAGGACCACGATCCTCACAACGGGGCTGGGCCACCCACCCCCCCTCGCCCCCACCCCGCTGCTGAAGGCGCCCGGCGGTGACCTTACCTTGCCTGGGGTGCAAGTGAATTTCCCAAGATCTGGTGATGAACAGCGAGAGCTGGTAGAGCAGCCCCGTCAGCCACTTGGCCACCCGCATGGTTCCACCCGGGGGATCCCAACCGGGGAGGCCAACCCGAGCCGCCGGCTGCCCAGCCCGGCTTCCCCGCGCTCCGCAGCCTCTCCTCCCTCTCGCCCGCCGTGCTCTGCGCCGGCCGCAGCGGCGCCTTCAGCAGCCTCCGGAGCAGCAGTCCCGGCCCCGGGCCGGACCGTCTCGCCACACCGCCAGCCTCCGCTCCCTGAGCCGCTGCTTCATCGCACTGCAGCCCCACAGCTCCCGGCTCGCTCTCGGCAGCCTCGCTCCGCTCCCTGAGCCCGCACTGCCCTCAGACGCCTTCTCCCTGGGTCCAGATCCACGCGAGGAAGCGAGCCGACCTAGCAGGAACGGTGCCAATATAGCCACCCCGGGCCGGGCGAACGCGGGGGAGAGCCCGCCTCCACGGGCAGGGCCGGGCCAATCAGCAGGAGGCGCGGCCGGTGCTCTCCCTCCCGCGTGCAGCCCGCCCCCACCTCCCAGCCGCGCCCGGAGTGCGGTCCCAGGGGGCTCCGGCGCCGGTAGGGCAACATGGTGTGGAGCCCGAGGGCCAGCTGGACAACGTCCCGGTACCTGTAACACCCAACACCGATGCAAGCTGTGCGGCCGAGGTCCAGAAAGGTGATAGGTGTGTGAGGGTTTTTAGTTCTTACAGTGAAATGAAAAGCATCAGTTGGAAAATTTCTGTTATTTAGGTTTCAGGGTAATTTTAGGCTTCTCAAGCAAGACAAAATAAGCTACAGCGGGAAGTTCCTGAAGGCAAGGGATTCTTCCAATGAAGCTTAATGACCTGCCTTGATTGGCAAGGGCCCCTGTGTGCTCTGGGAATTTAAGAGCATTGTAGGTGCAAAGGGGAAGGCGAGGTTGCAATCAGCAAGCACTGCTGGGTGTGAATTTCTGGGAGTTGTCTAAGGAAATGCTAAATGAATCGCTCAGTCTCCACAGTTCCCGTAGTTGTCATTTTTTTCTTTTAATATTGATTTTTGTACTTAATTTTGTATAAAGAGCTCCTCAAATTATAGAAGCGTCAAGCCCCACAAAACTCGTATCTGCCCCTGCCATTGTAGCTGCCTGTCATTTTATGAGACTTCCTGCTGGTAGTTTCACAATATTAATTGGCCCTCCCTGTATGATACCCAAATGACCCCATGTATCCCTACTCATTTTCCTCAACCATTACTGTAGTAGTGGATCCAGGTGTGTTGCCTCGTGTCTCAAATTCTATAAACCTCAGCAGCAGCAGCAGAAAGAATTGTCATTTCAGAACTACTCTCTCATTTCTCAAATCCACCTGTTTGATCTGCAGATTTCTTTATTGCTTCTTGCTGTAACCAGTATGAAAACGAAAGAGGAGGAAGTCGTCAGATTGTCTTGAAATCCAACCAAGGGGGAGAAAGAATGTGAGAGAAAAAGGGAAGGAATATATGGGTACATCTTCCCAAACACAAAGGAATATCCTTTCAGTTTAATTCCTGGCCGCCCTTCTTCCCTGAGCTCTCAACAACAAAAATTCTGTTGACTTTGAATTGACCTCTCCTGGCATGCCTCCTTACTTTTATATCATACACTTGGTCCATCTGTTGTTCACCGCTAATGTGAGCCAATCTTGTTTGAGGAAGGAGAGTTTAATTTTACTTTTACCAAGGAAAATACCCAGCTGGGTGATGGTAATTCTTACACAATCAATCCCCTTTCTTTTGTGCCTCTTCCTCCCAAATGTCATTTCATTCATCACAGAGTTACAGACATCTAATTTTTCCCCCTTAAGTTAAGCACACTGTTACTCTAAACAAAACAAACCCACCTGTCCTATTACCCACACCTGTCTATTTAGAGGTTACCTTCAGTACATTGTAATTTAGAGTCATTTTAATTACATTGCAGTTCTAAATGTATCTTTACATCAGGAGCCATGCCTTCCCTCATACAATAACAGAAAATAGAACTGCACCTGTTTCATTGGCTATCTGCTAATAAAGGCAAAATAAATATTTCATTTCCATCACTGAATTTTTGCCACTCAAAGTAGTTTTCTCAGTGGAGTATGTGATTTTCAGCCTGTTCTAATGTTTTGGAAATGTTATTTTAAGAATAGGCCTATTTTATCTTTTATTAAAGAAATGGGAAGTTGTTTGGGATGTTTATTCTATGCTATTATAATCTTTACCATATTCAGTAAAGAGCATTGTTTCCCACATCTTCTAGAACATAAATGTTACATTTCCATTCAGTATCTATGTAACTAAGCTGAGTTTCCTTAAATCCTTTCTGGCTTCAATGCCTTCTCATTATATTAGGCTCAACTGTTACGATATTCACATTGTCTCTCTTCCTTTCTCTGTCTCTGCCAATGAAAATGCCATGAGTAAACTAATCTATGCCATTTCAATCAATTTCCTCATATTGATCATTACAGCTACCACTTAGGGAATTGCTCTGACATAAGCCTTATACAAGGGACTTTAGAAAAATTACCTCATTTAATTTATGCATTCTCCCCATGGAATTCAGAACTTACCCAGATCACATATCAAGTTAGACTCAAATATCTTTGGTTTCAAATTCCATACTTTTTATAAGAAAATTGTACTCTTTATACCAGCTCCAATCTGATGTAGTACAGTTGTAACAAACAACAACTCAGAAAATGAAAGCCATAGTTATATTACATGTAATTGTATTTGATTCATAATTTTGACAATCATCATTATAACTATAAGCTATGTTATGAGGTTGGCACAGTGTAGAGAAAATATTTTCAATCTTCCAAAGCAGGAATAGGCTCACTATACTCAAGATAGACTTTGTTTTTATAGTCCTAATTCCACCATAACCAGCTGTTTAAAGTTCAACAATTTACCGAAACTCTATAAGCCAATTGTATTGGACAAAATGTGCTCAATGCATGTTCATGTGGATTACGATTTTTATTACAATATAATATGAGACTGATGTTCGTACCGAAAGGAACAACTGTTTGAATAGAGACTGCTTTTCTAATATTAGTAGGTAGGAAGTAGGGTGATCAATCTTTACAGTGTAACTGAGACTAGGGAGTTTCCTGAGATGCAAGACTTTCGGTGCTAAAACTTGGGGAGTCCTGGGCAAACTGGGATGAAATGGTCATTAAGTTCAGGATTTCTCAACTGAGGCAGTATTGACTTTGGGGGCCAGGCGAGTCTTTGTTATAGGGGGAGGGGAGCTGCCCTACTTGATATAGAATGTTTAGCATTCTATATCACCCCTATTGTGACAACCAAAAATATTTCCGGACATTGTCACCCCACCCCTATTGTGACAACCAAAAATATTTCCGGACATTGGCAAATGTCCCCTGGGAGCAAAACTGGCCCTAGTTGAGAACCACTGGCCTAACGGGGGGATAAAATTGGAAAATGATAAATGCGAAGAAGTGGGTTTGGCAGGAGACCCCACAGATGCCGCTCCATTCTTAATTACAAATGGCCAATTGTAAGTAGAAACATTATATTGTAGCAGGTGTGGGAGATTATCCATCATTCTAGTTAAAACAGTACAAGCTATGGTCATTGTGTTAATTCTTAAAGCACTGTTATTTCCAGGTGTGCAGAGAATCGATCTCTTCCGCCCAAGCAATTATTACACTCTGTTCAGATTGTAAGGGTTATGTGGGGAGGGGACTATCAACAGGCTCTTTGAGGCAGTATCCCCAGCACCAAATGTTGTGTCCTCTTAGAATAGAAAAAAAAATAAATATTCATTATATAAACAAATAGTAATATTAACATTTAATAACCTGGAAGAGTAGGCAAATTACCAATCTTACCATTTGCTTTTAATGAGGATATTTACACCACTTAAATTTAATATAATACTTAATATATTTATATTCAAGTCCATCATCTTGTTTTCTATTTGTCCTACTCTTTTTTATTTTCTGCCTTCTTTTGGATTAACTAAATGGATTAACTATCATCCCATTCAATCTGTGTTAGCTATAACTTTTTCCTTACTTAGGCAGTTACCCTAGAATTTATAGTCTACATCTTTAATATATCTCTGACTGGCTTCAAGTATAGTATGCAAATTCAATTTCATCCCTCCCAACCTTTGTGCTGTTGCTATCATCATACATTCAACTTTTGCATATGTTGCAATTCCCACTTTGCATTCATGCTATTTTTATTTAAACAGCTATTTCATCTGCTATCATTTTTGTTCTGTCTGAAAGACTTTCTTTAACGTTTCTGATAGCACACACTCTACTTGTGATGAGTTCTTTTTTTTCAAGTTTTTTTTTTTAAGTTTATTTATTTTTGACAAAGACAGAGTGTGAGCCTGAGCTGGGGAGGGGCAGAGAGAGAGAGAGAGAGAGAGAGACACAGAATCCGAAGGAGGCTCCAGGCTCCAGGCTCCAAACTGTCAGCACAGAGCGCGACGCGGGGCTCGAACTCACAAACCGAGATCATGACCTCGGCCGAACTCAGACGCTTAACCAACTGAGCCACCCAGGCGCCTCTCAAGTTTATTTTTGAGGCCTGTTTTTTCCCGGGTATAGAATTCTAGGTTGGGAGGATTTGCCCCCCACCCCTTTTATTTCTCAAAAGCTGTTGATCAATTGTCTTCTTGCATTTTTTAATAACAAAAAAAAAGTCCTTATCCTCCATACATCAGGTATCTTTTTGTTGTATATGCTTTTAAGATTTTCTTCTGTATTGCTAGTTTCATTCAATTTATTTACAGTGTACCTCGATGTGATTTTTTTTCATGTTTCTTAGGCTTGGAGTCCATTGAGTTTTGGGAGACTATGAGTTTATTATTTTCATCAAATTTGTAAAATCTGTGGTTGTTACTTTGTCAAATATAATTTTTTGTTCCCTCTCTCTCTGTTCCTTCAAGGACTGCAGTTATGCATATATGAGAATGCACACAGTTGTCCCACAGCTCTCTGAAGCTCTGTCTGTTCTAAATTTTCCTCACTTCTGTGTTTCAAATGGATAATTTTTATTACTGTCTTCAAATTCACTAATATATTCTTCTGCAATGTCTAATTTGTAATTAATCATATTCACTGGTATTTTTACCTCTAAGACTTTAGTTTGGGCCTTTTTTTTTTTGTATCTTGCATGCCTCAACTTAACTTTTTGAACATATAGAATACAGTTATAATCAACCTTTTGATGTGTGTTCTAAAATATGGGTCAGTGCTTGGCCAATTTTGATTAATTGATTTTCCTCCTCAGTATTGGTCATGCTTTCCTGCTTCTTTTAAGCCTGATTATTTTAATGTTTTATTTTTATTTTTATTTTCATTTTGGAGAGAGAGAGAGACAGTACAAGCAGGGGAGGGACAGAGAGAGAGAGAGAGAGAGAGAGAGAGAATCTGAAGCAGACTTCAGGCTCTGAGCTGTCAGCACAGAGCCCAATGTGGGGCTTGAACCCACAAACCACGAGATCATGACCTGAGCCGAAGTCAGACCCATAACTGACTGAGCCACCTAGATGCCCCAAGCCTGATAATTTTAGATTGGATGAATTTTACTTTTGTGGGTACTGGATATATTTGTGTTCCTACAAATCTTAAGTTTTGTTCTGAGATGCAGTTAGGTTTCCTGGAAATAGATCTTTCCATATCTTTCTTTTAAAATTTATTAAGCAAGAATGAAACAATGCTCAGTCTAAGCATACTTGTTTGCCACGACTAAAGCAAGAGCATTCTACATAGAATGTATGTACCTTACCTAATGCTCATATCTGAGATTTTCTAGTCCAGTTAGTGAGAACAGGCACTACTCCCATCCCTGTAAGAGCCAGTGGCAGTGGTACTTCTAACTCTGTTGGGTGCTTCTCTCCTAACTTTCTTGGACTTTTTTCACCTGTGTGTGCACTAATTTTAAGACAGAACTCATTTCATATTGTATAGTGAGAAAATCAACCTAAAAAGTGAAACCTGGTGCATATATCAGGATGGTTAACGATCTCCTCCTGGAAATTTCTTTTAAAAGAAGAGAATGATAACTCCTGGATCATATACCAATTACCATAAACAAGTAAGATGGCAGCCATGTGAAGGAAGTAAAGAAAATATTCAGAAATGAGCAAGAAATCTCAGCAGGAAACACACAGCAATAACATAGGAAAAAAGAAGATGAGTGGCCACCCTGTTTTGTAAAAGCTGTAGTCCTTGTGTGAAACACCAAAGATTGGGTACATGAGCAGGTCCATGTCTTGTCTAGAGAAACAGAGGAAGTGAGCTATGCAAAAAATAACAAATAGGAGCCAGAGTTATAGGAAGCAGTCTGTCTCTGTGATAGCAGAGAAGAGAGCACCTAGTAGGCTACTCCATACCTCTCAGCCCAACAAATCCTGGTCCAAGAAAAAGAAAGTTAATTCAAGGATGAAGGTGTTTTTTTTTTTTTTCTTTTAAAAAGGATTGCACACAAGAAATTCAGTACGCTCTAAGAAAGAAATTGGGAAAGAGCATCAGAATTTATCTACAGATGAAGAACACACACCAGAAGAATCTTGCTATGGAGCATATGAAAAGTATGACCAAATATTTTGTTACAGACTATAAAAAAAAATGAAGAGATTACTTTTGAAGTCAGATCTAAATCAGTGGTTTAGGACTCAGGGAATATACAGAAAGACAACAGGAAGAAATAAAAGGTGAGTTAGCAGAATTCAGAAAAGAGGTAGAGGAGGAAAAGCATCTTAACAAAACTGAAAAGAAAATAGAAAAGCATGAAGAAAATAGAAAATGTGTTTTTGATGGGGCAGGGAATATGGGGGAAAAAATGGGAAAATTGACCACACTGAAATGGAAGTGAAGAAAGTAAAGAGAGAAAAGAAGGAAGGAAGGAAGAATAGAGGGGGAAGGAAGGAAGGAAGGAAGGAAGGAAGGAAGGAAGGAAGGAAGGAAAAAGAGAAGAAGGAAGGAAGGAAGAAGGGAGGGAGGATTTAGGAGAAAAAAATAAGTAGAAAAGATATGCATTAGAGATCCACATACACATATTTAGAGTAGCCTCTGAAGAAAAAAGAACCAGAAAAATAAACAGAACATATTTTACAGTTATAATTCAGGAGTGCCTCTGTTGAAATAAAAGACCCGAATCTATGTATTGGAAAGTAGGTTATATTCATATTTCTCCACTGCAACATTCAACATCAGAAGATAGTGGAAGGAAATTGTTAATAGATATACTCAAGGAAAGAAAATGTGAGGCAAGGGTTGTATCCAGCCAAGCTGTCTTTTAATTACATACTATAGACAAACAGTTTTGAATACACAAGAACTCAGAATATTTTTCTGGTGACCAAAATGCAGTCAACCAAGAATGGGTTAATGATCGCAAAATGAATTATATTGAACTTTGAATAATTTTAACCTAGAACTAAGACTGACATAAATGTTGAATAACGGAATGGAATGGAAATATTTATCTATTTTTTTTAATTTTTTTAACGTTTATTTATTTTTGAGACAGAGAGAGACAGAGCATAAACGGGGGAGGGTCAGAGAGAGAGGGAGACACAGAATCTGAAACAGGCTCCAGGCTCTGAGCCGTCAGCACAGAGCCCGACGCGGGGCTCGAACTCAAGGACCGCGAGATCATGACCTGAGCCGAAGCCGGGCGCTTAACCGACTGAGCCTCCCAGGCGCCCCTGGAATGCAAATATTTAGAGTAAAATGAAAAAACAAAGCTATAAATAAGCGCAGTGTAAATATATAACTACACAGCATAGCAATCACCTCATGTAGCAAATTGTGAATATTATAAGGAGATAGAGGAAAGAACAGTATAGTAGTAAGAGTTTTTAATTCACATCTATCATTTCATGACAGAGTAAAAGGGCAAGAACATAAGAGAATATAAGAAGACCTAAATAACGTAATTAATAAAAGAGTTCTGTCTTGAAAATATACCTTTTGGGGCACCTGGGTGGCTCAGTCAGTTAAGCATCCGACTTCAGCTCAGATCATGATCTTGCGGTTTGTGAGTTTAAGCCCCACATTGGGCCCTGTACTGACAGCTCAGAGCCTGGAGCCTGCTGCTTGGATTCTGTGTCTCCCTCTCTCTCTCTGCCCCTCCCCCACTAATGCTCTGTCTCTCTCTCTCAAAATTAAATAAACATGAAAAAAATTTTTTAAATATACCTTTTGTATAATTGTGTAACATTCATAAATTCCAAAAGATAAAAGTAGTTCAGACAACATTCTTTAATCACAGTTTAATAAAGCTAAAAAATAACAAAAGCGGAAAAATCAATGTTTATTATAGAGGAAGTTTTAGAAGACTTGGGTCAAATAGAAAACAAACATATATTGAAAAATTGGTTTAGAAAATCAGCAATAGGGGCGCCTGGGTGGCGCAGTCGGTTAAGCGTCCGACTTCAGCCAGGTCACGATCTCGCGGTCCGTGAGTTCGAGCCCCGCGTCAGGCTCTGGGCTGATGGCTCGGAGCCTGGAGCCTGTTTCCGATTCTGTGTCTCCCTCTCTCTCTGCCCCTGCCCTGTTCGTGCTCTGTCTCTCTCTGTCCCAAAAATAAATAAACGTTGAAAAAAAAAAAAAAGAAAATCAGCAATAATAAAAAACTATATATCTGAACATATGGGATAGACATAGAACAGGACTCAAAATTTATAACCTTAAAATTTAAGATCACTTTGAAAAAATGAAAAATTAATTCAGCAAATAACTCAAATACTGATAAAAATTAAAAGAAAGCAGAATAAAGGAATTAATGAAGATACTGATAGAAATGAAAGAGTTACAAAACACACGATAGGCCTTCAAATTATACTAAAGACAATGTGTTTAACTGACTTTGGTGGGAAAATCTGTCACAAGAGAAGGAAGATTCAAAACCCACTTGAGAAGTTAGCCTGTAATATGTGAAGCTTAAAATTAAAAAGGTACTCATATTAATCTAGGGACAAATTTTTTTGATTTGCTTTTTGTCATGGCTAAATTTCTGAGAAAAAGAACTAGACACCTTATTCTCAGTTTATATAACTGAAAGGAATAAAACATTAATAGTAACTTTTATAACAGTACCATAAAGTAATGAAAGTAAATAATAATAAGGGGTGCCTGGGTGGCTCAGTCGGTTAAGTGTCCCACTTTGGCTCTGGTCATGATCTCATGGTTCATGAGTTCAAGTCCTGTGTTGGGCTCTGCTGTCAGTGTGGAGCCTACTTCAGATCCTCTGTCTCCCTGCTTTGTTCCTACCCCCCTCATGTGTGTGCTCTCTCTCTCTCTCTCAAAATAAATAAACATAAAAAAACATTAAAAAAAAATAACTAATAAAAGCTGTATGTGGAAAGATACACCACAGTAGCTGTGATGGTATCCTTGGATGGTAGATCATAACTAATGTCTATTCTCTATGTTCCTCTACAACAAGCACATATACCTTAAGTAATATAATTAAAATGTAATTTCCTATCTTACAACATACTAAAAATCACTTCCAGATGGATTGCAGGTCTAAATGTGAAGGATAAAGCAATTGAGCTTCTAACTTTCATTAGAAGAATACGTGTCAGCCAAAAATGATAAACTGGATTGTAATAAGATTAAGAATGTCTCTTCGGGGCGCCTGGGTGGCTCAGTCAGTTAAGCATCCGACTTTGGCTCAGGTCATGATCTCGCAGTCCAAGTCCGTGAGTTCGAGTCCACATCAGGCTCTGTGCTGACAGCTCAGAGCCTGGAGCCTGTTTCAGATTCTGGGTCTCCCTCTCTCTCTGACCCTCCCCTGTTCATGCTCTCTCTGTCTCAAAAAATAAATAAACATTAAAAAAAAATTTTTTTAAAGAACTTCTGTTCATCAAGAGATAGTAGCATTAGAAGCCTAAAGAATGTGGAAGAAATGATTTGCAATTCATATACATGACAAAGGACTAGCTCCTAAATATATAGGTAAGGATCATCTTGGAATTATGGTAAAATCAAGAACTTTTCAAGGCACAATTAAGAGAGTGGAAAGTACGGGGAAAATTATTTGTAATACATTTATCTGAAAAAAAAATTGTATCCAGAACGCATTAGAAAAACCTCCATCAAATCAGAAAAAGACAGATGACCAAACAGAAAAATAGTGAAAAGACTTAGAAATACATTTGATAAAAGAGAATATCAAAATAGTCAACATAGGAAATGTGTTCAACATTCCATGTCATTAAGGAAATGCAAAAAAAACCACAATGAGATGCTATCACATACTGGTAAAAATAAGTAAATTTAAAGATAGAAACAAACTAAAAGAAAATATCAAATGGTGACAAGGACTTGGTACAACTGGACCTCTCAGACACTGCTGATGGGGGTACAAATTGCTACAATCACTTTGGAAACTGCAGAATATATAAATACTGTATAACTCCTTAGTATATCCCCACAATTAATGCATCCATAAGTTTGTAAAGAGACATGAACAAGAATGTTCACAAAAGCACTATTTTTGTAATAGTCAAAAACTAGAAACTACCCAAAAGCCAATCAATAGTACAATAGATCAATGAATTGTGCCAGATGTACACAATGGAATTCTAAACAGAATGAGAATGTACAATCTTACACCTACATTCAACAACACAAATAAATCTCACAAAAAATATTGTTTATAGAGAGACCCAGATCCCTCCTACCCCCAAAAAAGAGTACAGAGCACATAATTCAATATATATGCAATATATGAAAGCAGGCAAAACTATTCAATGTCATTAGAAGTCAAGATAGCGCCTAACCCTGGTGGGGGGAGAAAACAAAGATTGGAATAAAGATGAATGGACTTCTAAGATGCTGGTAAAATTCTGTTTTTCGATCTGGGTTCTAGCTGCACAGGTGGGTTTGGTTTGTGAAAGTTCATATATCTGCATTCATAATGTGAATTTTCATATCATAATGCTATGTATAATTTTTCTGTGTATATGTGTATGTATAATGCTATATTAAACATTTTTAATTAAAATATTTACCATGGAAAAAACCTATTTAATATGTAGAAAAACTCTGAAATAACTTTAAATAATTAAATATTAAAACAATCTTTTGGAGTAAATATTTAATTCCAGACACAATTTAATCCAACAACCAGAACCCATAACTAGAATCTCATGAGCCAAAAATACCAGGAAAATTCTGACAACAATAAATACCTCCCATGGCTATTTTCTGCCACTTAACCACATATTCAATTTTTCTTTTTAAAATAAGAAAGGAGGGGTGTCTGGGTGGCTTAGTCGGGTAGGCATCCGACTTCTGCTCAGGTCATGATCTCACGGTTCGTGGGTTCAAGCCCCGCGTTGGGCTCTGTGCTGACAGCTCTGAGCCTGGAGCCTGCGTCGGATTCTGTGTCTCCCTCTCTCTCTGCTCCTCCCCCACTCGTGCTCTGTCTCTCTGTCTGTCTCTCTCTCTCTCAAAAATAAATAAACATTAAATTTAAAAAAAAAATAAGAAAGGAAAGAAAGCGTTATATATTTTCCTCCAAAGAACATATTTGTACTTAATTAAAATACATTGCTAACTATGATATTTAGCTCATAAGTTAGAAGAGGGAGGGAGGGAGGGAGGGAGGGAGGGAGGGAGGGAGGGAGGAAGGAAGGAAAGAAATTTAATATATTTGTTTTGATTTTAAGAGATTCATGAATAATTCTTTGGTCTTCTTTTAAACTATGTAGTGCTAAGTTTACCCAGGAGAATGTAGAATTCTGATGAATTCAATCATCATTTTACATCTTATTTGCAACTTTTTGACCTCCTATAATCTACTGCCTGTTAAGGTTATAACCTGTTGGTTGTTATAAATATTACAGGATTTCCTGATAGAAGTATTTTTCTGTCACGTTCTTTCTGAATAGAATTAACTTTCTATTCAGATTAATGTTAATATTCCATGAAAATGAAATATAATTGGAGGAGTCAACTGCTTTAAAAAAAGTACGTTTTTCTAAACACTGACACAATTCTATCTGTTTAAAAGATATTTATATTGGAATAAACTGATGTGTCTTGATTATGAAAATTGGTCTTTTGGTCAAATACTCGAAAACAAGTTCTTGATAGTTTATGGGCTAAAATCCATATTAATAAAATGCTTCTTTCTAGACAAAGTAATAACTAATATATTTTTCATTTCATTTTATTAATGAGACAAAATTCTAGAAATCTATTAGGGATAAAAAGAAGGTCAAAAGAATTATTACCACTAACTTTTTTTAATTCTACACTAAAGCAAATATATACTATATTTAGGGGGAAAAAAACTTTCTTTTAAGGAGGTGTTAAATTGAAAATAGACACTGTGGCATTTGACCAGTAGAATTTTTTGCCAGGAAGAAAAATGGCAGATCAGAGGATCCCGTCTTGAATGTACTCCAGTGACATGATTGACTGCCAAATAAAGTGGAATACTACCAATATGAGGTGAAAATAAGGCAAGGAGCCTTTGGCGAGCCAATGAAGGAAAGAATGGCACCATTCCAAGGGCAAAAGAAGAAAGAAGTGCTCTCTCCAACGTCCAGCTTGAATTACAAAATTCTAGAAGCAATGGGAGGAGCTAATAATACAGCCTTGTTCTAGCTGGGGAGGTGCCTGGAAATCCATCAGACTAACATCATGATGATTGAATGGTTTAAATATAAGACTAGTGGTGTTTGCAAAGAGCCAAGTAAATGTGAGCACTCAGGAGAATATGACACCAAGCAAAAATTCATCTAGGATTTTTCATTTCAATATATATTACCACATTTTTCAAAAAACATAACCATTTATTTTCTAAGACTACAAACCGTTGGAATGATGCTCAAGGACATTGCCACATCAAAGAACAACTATGTCAAATCTCTTCGTCTTGAGGTCTCAATGTGTTTTCTTACCCATGAACTGCAAAGACTGAACTGGATAACTTCAGTAATCATTTAAAAGCCTAACATTTTATTGGTTTGTAATTTTATAATTTAGGTTTTTTCTTTGTTTGTTTTGTCTTTTAAGTAGGCTCCATGCCCAACATGGGGCTTGAACTCACAACCCTGAGATCTAGTCACATGCTCTACTGAACCAGTCAGGTGCTCTTGTAATTTTATAATTTATAATTTGAAATTTTGTAATTTATAATTTATAATCTTGGATTAAGATACCCAAGATACACCAGATAATGGAAGAGGTAGTGGGCTGAAGAAGGTCAATATGAATATTGGAACTTCATTGTAGAGGGAAGGTAGCAAAAATGGATGTTGCACTTTGGGATATTATATAGGAACTTGAGAAATTCCTCATTCCTTAATGAAACAAGATAGGATGGGAGTCAAAAGCTGAAATAAATATTTTAGCATCCAAAGGACGTCAGTGAAGTGCAGATGAATTACACGTAGTCAACCAAGTTCCATAAACAGGGTAGAGAGAAAAGTATACATTGCATTTGAGATGTTCCTTAGAAACAAAATTTATGTGCACTCACTACCTTAGTTTCATCTTTTTACCCTGCACACAAATATAGAAAGAATTCCTTTATTATTAAGGTGATAAAAATTGGATGAACTCTTAACAGAAACACAAGGTCTTCATTACTTCATATATGCACACAAGCAAACTGAGACAAAAATATATTTCATGTCAAAGTGTGTACTTTTTACAGAAAACTAAAATAAGACATACACTTTATAAAATAAGTATAATTCTATGTGGTTTTTCAATTGTTTATTTTTTCCTAATTTTATTTAAAAGTATAGAAAAATGGTTGGAAAAGTGTACATTTCAGAGCCCAATTATAAGCCATATAAACAAATTACTTTACCTATTTTATTGCCACATAGTTCTTAACTCGTTGCCCAATTTGCATACTTGCTCCCAATTGAATAGTGAATATATTCAAAGCTTAAAATACCTCAAGACCTCCATTGAGGATCTTAAAAATTTTTGCTAATCCTTACAAGAGAAATTCTAAAAGAAAATTTCAATCTGTTTTAAGAAAAAGCAATGAGCCCTGTCACATAAGCATAATAAAAACAAATGTAGTTTTATTGAATTAATATTACATATTCTTACTTTTGGAACTATAAGCATAATCTATTATCTACATATCTATCTATCACATAATTTGCTTGACCAAAATTATTCAATGCATATGATTAAAAGATAAAACTTCATATCAGCCTGACATAGCTAATTAAGCAAACTTTCAGGAATTACTTTGAAAATATATCTGCCTAAGGAATGCCTTACACAATCTTTCTTCACTCACATAGTTTTAGAGAAATACACATGAGTGATATTCTAAGTTTCTCTTCCCTATGAGAAAATTCTGAGAATACCCAAAAGTTGTTGAGTATCCAAATCAGAAACATTGCTGAAATGCAAACAATATATTATCATCTCTTAACATCATCCTTTCTCCATTCCAAGGGATGAAGGAAACAAATTCTAACAAGCACATTGAGCTCTCACCATATGGACTTGAAACTTTGAAAATACCTAGATCCTCATTTCCTTGAATACATATAAAATAAGAAATGGTAGGCTAATTATTTATAGTTGACAATAGTTTTCCAGGATCTGTATCATAACTTACAGCACTGAAATATTTATTAATAATTCTTATTAGCTCTTTGTCTCATTTAAGGTAAGCTACAGGGATGGTAGGAGAAGCAGGGTGGGGAGCCTGAGCTATGTGTGAAATCATCATGGAAACCACATCTATGACCAATCAGTGAGAATTGGTAATCATGATTCTGCAATCATTATTACAAAGCCCTACATGTGAACTTATTTAAATCCTGCTCTACAGGATTAGTTTATTACAACTGGGATTGGAAACGAGCTTTAGGGTGGTTCATTTTAAGATACTGTCTTAAAGAATCAGGATGGAAAGTTGAAATATGAGTCAACATTCGATTATTTAAGAGCCAAAGTTTCCAGAAGAACAGGTGTAGTCAACTAAGAAGGGGGAGGGTCAAATAAAATGAGGAGTGATAAGTATCTACTGGATTTCACAAAAAGAAAAGAGGAAATCATTGATGTCCTTGATGGAGCTGTTGGTGTGAAACTGGAGTCAAACAAAAGTGGAACAGAGGCTGATGAGGTGCAGGTAGTGAGCTCAGACATGCTTTCAAGTCACTTCATTATGGAGAGAGAGTGGTCTCTGAAAGAGATGTGATTGAAGAAGGGCTTGTAATTTCTAAATGTTTTAAGGGCAAAAGTGTCTTTAGTGTGTTTAAAACCTGATGAGATGGGGGTACCTGGATGGCTCAGTTGGTTAAGAGTCTCTTAGTTCAGCTCAGGTCATGATCTCATGGTTCATGGGCTAGAACTTGTGTTGTGCTCTGAGCTGACAGTGCAGAGCTTGCTTGGGATTCTCCCTCTCTCTGCCCCTCCCCCACTCATGCTCACTGTCTCTCTCAAAATAAACTTAAAACAAAACAAAACAAAAAACCTCATGGGATGAAGCCAGTAGAGAGCTGGCAGTTAAGATTGAGATGACAAAAAGGAGCAAGGATGGGATCCTGGGAAGTGGTGGGTGGATTGGTCTTGGGCATAAAGAGATATCCAGCTGATAAAAGGGTGGCTTATAATCAAATGAATATTTCACTGTGCTGGCAGGAAGTTGAGGGAATCCCACTTTCAGACTCCTATTTTCCCTGGGATGCTGGTAACTAAGTTATCTTCAAAAAAGGAAGGGCAGGAGAGGGCGTAAGAGTTTTGGGGTAAGTTGAGAAGGCTTGAAACGTCCTTTGGTCCTGATGAGGTCACAGAGGGAGATGTGGAGGGGAATGTTAAAGGATGGCCTGGAAGTATTGAGTCTCCACCTAAGGTCGGAGAAGGCTGAAGTGGTACTAAACTCCTGTTTCGGCCATTTTCTTCAGCAGAACCCTGCCACCCAATAGAAAAGATATTGAGAAAAATAAAATGGCCTAGGGATTCCTGAGATTGTGCCACTTAATGGAGATTTCATAACTTTTGCCAGCCTTTAGGATCAATTCAAATACATGAATACTGAAACTTCCAAAGGGACCCAAGATTTCTCATATTTCTAGGTAATGACACTGTAAGCCTACTGAGGGCAGTGATCATGTCTTTTTACATGGTGTCCCAAGGACCTAACAGGGCTAAGCATATATCAAACTTAATACATTTTCACAAATACGTATTGAAATCAATGCTAAGTGGATGGATTTCTTCATCCACTGTGAAAATAAAACACTGCCCACTTGTCTTCAGGACCAAAAGAAATCAGTGTAAAGTCTAAGTATAATGTAAAAGGAAGATAGATTACTTACTGGCAAATTGCATGTGGAAAGACATGTATGTACTTTGAATTTGTTACTTTTTCACAGGAATGTGTATTTAAAAGATGGGGCGCCTGGGTGGCGCAGTCGGTTAAGCATCCGACTTCAGCCAGGTCACGATCTCGCGGTCCGTGAGTTCCAGCCCCGCGTCGGGCTCTGGGCTGATGGCTCAGAGCCTGGAGCCTGTTTCCGATTCTGTGTCTCCCTCTCTCTCTGCCCCTCCCCCGTTCATGCTCTGTCTCTCTCTGTCCCAAAAATAAATAAAACGTTGAAAAAAAAAAATTTATAAAAGAGACCTAAGTACACCTACTAAAAGTAAGTAGTTGCTTACTTGATACATTAACTACAATGATCTCTGGTAGTAGCCAGATGACAGAGGACTGAACTCAGGAAATGATACAAATTTCACAGTCTTAATTGGTGGTCGATGGTCTTCATCATAAAATAAATGATGAGGGGCGCCTGAGTGGCTCAGTTGGTTAAGCATCCAACTCTTGATCTCGGCTCAGATCGTGATCTCACAGTTCCTGAGATCAAGCCCCAAGTCTGTCTCTGCTCTGATGGTGCAGAGCCTGCTTGGGATTCTCTCTCTCCCTCTCTCTCTGCCCCTTCCTTGCTTGCACACGTGCATGCTCTCTCTCCCTCTCTCTCAAAATAAATAAACATTTTTTAAAACACAAGAAATGATAGTAGTTATTTATTATCAAAAATAACATTCTAGGATGCTTATTATGTGCCATGTTCTGGATTCAGCACTTAGATGAATTTTCTAATCCTCATAACAACCCTTAGAGGCAGGTACTACTGACATCCCCTTTTTGCACATAAGAGAATGATTCTTAAATAGATGGAATAGGGCGCCTGGGTGGCTCAGTCGGTTAAGTGTCCGACTTTGGCTCAGGTCATGATCTCACGGTCCGTGAGTTCGAGCCCCGTGTCGGGCTCTGGGCTGATGGCTCAGAGCCTGGAGCCTGCTTCGGATTCTGTGTCTCCCTCTCTCTCTGCCCCTCCCCCATTCATGCTCTGTCTCTCTCTGTCTCAAAAATAAATAAAACGTTAAAAAATTAAAAAAAAATAGATGGAATAACTTGCTTGTGATTATAGATTGGGTAAATGGCAGAGCCAATATAGATCCAGCTCTCTCTGTCACCAGATCCATACTCTTGCATGCTGTCTGCCCATCCAGTGAACTCCTTCATTTGTCAAATGTAGAAACCAAGGCCCAGGGAATAAGGTGAGTATTCCAGCTTCAGATCCTCTGCCCCCTCTCTCTGCCCCTTCCCCACTTGCGCTCTCTCAAAAACAAATAAACATTTTTTTAATGTTAAAAAAAGGGGGCACCTGGGGGGCTCAGTTGATTAAGCATCTGACTTTGGCTCAGGGTCCATGAGTTCAAGCCCCACATTGGTCTCTGTGCTGACAGCTCAGAGCCTGGAGCCTGCTTCAGATTCTGTGTCTTCCTCTCTCTCTCTCTGCCCCTCCTCTGCTTCCATTCTCTGTCTCTCTCTCAAAAGTAAATATTTTTTAAAATGTTAAAAAAAATGTTTCAAAAAAAGCGCCATGTCTACAGTCTAAAGGATACATCATCACAGGACTTACTGATAGGTTTTCCAACTGTTCCAGAAGCCATCACCCCTACCAGTCTGTGGAAGATAAGAATAGAGATTTATTAGATGTTCCTCCTAGTGGAGTTTGTAGGATGCATCTTCAGTGATAGAGGGCAAAGAGAAATCTTTAGACAGATTGGTGGGGAGGCATTTTCATAGAGAAAGTCTACTGGCATCTCATTCCCCAACTAGATGCTTCATAAGCTGCATAAACTCCTTGGCACATCCGAGCCTAATACAAGAAGGATGAGAGTCCCGGGGGGAAGCCAAGGAATTCCTAGAGTTTGGAATGCAGAATCTACCAATCTGAGTCTTGCCTGGAGCAGCCCGGAAGCGGTGCAAGGCTGCAGTTTGCAGCCTTTGTCTGCTAAGTGAATAGAAAGAAGAGGGCAGTCATGGAGGTGACCAGCTTGCATTTCCAGAATTTGGCAGGACTTGGATGCATGAGTTCTGGTGGACCAAACGAAGGCCGTTGAAGGACGCCAGATTCCAGCCTAACAGAGTTGTCTACCTCAGTCCTGCCTAAGAAAGTTGTCTCATGGAAGAAGAAGACGCAGCAGAAAAAGACTGTTTCGGGTCCACCTGCAGCTCAGAAGTGAGGTGAGAGGCCAAACGATGAAGTGTGTGGGGTCGGCGTGTGCTCAGGCACAGAGGAAGTGAAATCAACAGGGCAGCCGTGACTGTGATGTTATGAAGTGTCAGCTGAGCAGTGGCCTTGGATGAATCACAGAGTTAATTAGGAACTATAGAAACAACCTCTTGCAGCTGCAGGAGAATACTCTAAAAGTCACAAGAAGCACATGTAAGTCACTCCACCAGGGAAAGGGGTTCAGATTTTAGTTGCGGCTACTTACCACCCTATATCCCAGCCCAGGAGGAATTGCATGTCAAGGGCTATAGACACTTAATAAATGTCTATTGAATAAATAATGAACACACTGTCGTCTGTAGTAGATCTCATTATCAGTTCTTGGAACTGATCTGGCATGTCTGGCAATTCTCACTATATTCCTAATTATTTTTTCAAATTTTTTCATACAATAGACATCTATGTCTTCCTCAAGCTAAACATGCCTCTTCTCCCTTCCTCTAGTAAATGCAACGTCTTCTTTTGTGAAACTGGCCTCCCCTGCTTAAACTTTTTGACATCAGTGAGGCTGCCAGTCCCAGGCACGTGAACCAGGCTCACCATTCAAAGGTCCCATTGTTTTAGCAACAGGGATTGTGTAAAGGATTGGCACAAGACTCAAAACTGGTTAATCAGCATTATTGCATAGAAGCAGGGAGAGAAGCAGGGAGAACAGAAGCAGGGAGAGAGAGGGAGAGAGAAGCAGGGAGAGAGAGAAGCAGGGAGAGAGAAGCCTGTCTGTCTCTCCCTACAGAAGCAGGGAGAGAGAGAGAGAGAGAGCCTGTCTTTCCTCAGAGTCATGAAGCTATCATGTTTACAATGTTATAGCTGCTGCTACCAGCCATGTTCACTCTCACATGGAGAAAGCCAGTTTGAAGGACAGAATGAAGGCGAGCAAAGATAAGCTGAGGGGCGTGTGTACGTGTGTGTGCATGCGTGTGAGGGTGTGTGTGAAAGAGAGAGACTGACAGAGAGGAGCAGAGAAAAAAAATAAAAGTTTTATAAAGAAGGTAGTAATTACATTTTTCATTTAAAAATTTACATTTAAAAATTTTCTTCATTAACATTTTCACGTTGTTTAAACAAAAATTATTTTCGTAAATTGGAAGAAAACACAAACACACCTAATAGAGCACATAATGGGAAAACAAATGACAATGTTTATCATCCTTTAGCTTGCCTTTATCATCCACCAGGCTTGCCTTTTTTAGGCTGTTTATTTCAACGCTGTCACCATGTGTGACCCTAATGAAGACTCTAGCTTCATAGTCCCCATGCTAGGAGCTGTATTGTTTTCTGCAACACTTCGGAGTCCCCCATAAATATTTAAAGCATGCCAAGCTTGTTATCTACAAAGGAGGTTCTGGGCAAGAAGTAAGCTCTAAAACTCCCCCTAGAACATTAAAATGGGATAAGAGAGTCATTATCAAATTATAAGGCTCTGTAAAATTCAGGCTGACTTCTCCTTGTGTTAGAAGTTGTTCTTCATTTTTCTCATCTACATTTCTTTGTATATCCTGTTTCTGACTAGATGGTCTTGTTTAATGTTTCTAAAGGAGATCACCACACTGATTCTTAAAATCAAAGAATTTAAAGCAGGGGTGGGGGAAACTCATGGTTGAAAACTAAGCAAAGTATAGAATGTTAAAGAAAAGCAAATCAAAACTGTCATGAAACACCAACAGATTTGAAAGTTGAATTATTCAAGGCGGCAAATTTTCTGGATTCCAGCTCTATGCTGCAAGAATTGGAAACAGATAACAGAGGCATTATTATATTTTTCACTGCCAGCCTTCTGCTGCCACCACAAAGCACCCCAGTCTCTGTCCCTGTTGCCAGTCGGCAAGAACCTTGCATGGAAAATAACAAGCAGAGTCCCTGGTTTTGTTTTTCAGTGATAGACACACCTGTAGATTTCTACAAAGAAGATAGTGCATCTAAAGTTGTACCTAATCCATTTGTGTAATAATGTACCAGGTGAGACTTGCTTTTATCACTTTTTTCCACAGTTAGGCACAATTGCAAATATAAAGACTGGATATAATAAGGCAGACAAGTTTTGGATATGCGTAAAATTCCCATTATTTCTCTCCACCTTATAATCTTTACATTGACATTGCCTACAGTTATGCTAATATCACATAAATGATAGACTCTCTCCAACTTTTTTTTTGTTTATTTATTTATTTTGAGAGAGGTGGGAGGAGCAGAGAGAGAGAACCCGAAGAAGGCTCTGCACTACCAGGGCAGAGCCCGGATGCGGGCTCAAACTCAGAACCGTGAGATCATGACCTGAGCAGAGATCAAGAGTCAGTCAGGAGCTTAACCGACTGAGCCACCCAGGCGCCCCTCTCCAACTTTTGAAATGAGTGGTAGGTGAAATGAGGCATCCCTCTTCATTACAAAGTCTAATACCTCCTAACTCCATACATGTTTTTAAACATTAAGAGATCAGCAAAAGTTGAATTAACTCTTTTTTCAAGGAATGCCCCCCCTTCTTTTTTTATTTTCTTCCACTCATTTCAAAAGTACGTATCCATCGGATTTATTTCTTACACGAAGGCAGTACTAGTCTCTGTGTGATGTGAAAAGTTCTGAGGAAAAGCCCTGCCCACATACTTATTTTTACTCTCCTCAGACTGGTTTGTATCAAATGCCACATCTCTCAAAAGCTCCAGTCATGCTGCCGGGAAATTCCTGAAAGAGAGCGTGAAAGGAAAAAAAGCTGAAGTGGGCCAGTCACTGCCAAGGAAGGGGAATATTATGGCAACACCCAGCAAAGGAATAACTATTAGAGTATCTTCTTTGTAGAAATCTAAAGGTGAGGTTTTCTTCAAAGTCAAATGATATAACATGAGAAAGCAGTACAGAGTTTGTACAAGTATCTCCTTCCTTCCTCTCTTCCTTGCCAGTTTTCCTTACAACAGAGAACAAGACTGATGTGAGATGCCACTAAGACCCCAAAAGATGCATAAATGTCTCTCCTTTCAGCAACAGACTGTAGTTAAGCTAACTTGGTAGATACCACACTTGCGGCAGACTTATTCTAGACAATGCATGTCTAATAAAATAAGTTTGGAAGGACTAAAAGTTCCCACTCTATCTCTCTGCTAAAATTACATACAGATGCTGCTTAGTGCCTGTATTAACTTGTAACTGTGAACAAATTATAAGGTTTTAAGATCACAGAAAGGTTTTTGAAGTTGAAAATAACCACCATTACAGACAAAATAACCTGTCACTTCTTTTAGAGTTCAGGAAAATAAAATGTTGGTAGGTAAGAAAATAAAACATTCTGGCTTCGTGCCAGAACCTAACATTACACTCTCTCATATACTTCTAAAGGGCTTATCTTAAGTGTCAGCAAATGGCTGTTTGTTTAAATCCATCTCCCTTAAAAATATTTAAGGTCTTTTGATGGACAATACAGAGTGTCTGTTGTATATAAGATTGTGTGTTAACTTTGTTCTAAACGAATAGCATCCAAACTTTTATTTCATCTGAATCAAACTCATATTAATTGTAAGACTCATCCACAAATCAAGGAAAGAAAAATATTTTCTATATTTAATGAAAAAGGTGACAACTATCTACATTTTAATTCTACAATGTGATTGTCTTTCTCCTGGTTTTTATTATTGAAACAAGCAACATGCCAAACTGGAATCTTATGTATGATAACTTAAAATTTCTCTCTGCAGATACTGTATCTTATAATAGTTTTAAGAAATATGTGAGTTCACAAAAGAAGGCCTAATTCTGTAGTTCTGAAAGTAATCACTTAATCATAAAGAATAAGTAACTGACATGAAATTTAAAGGAGGTTGCTTTCACCAACAGTCCGATTAATCAGAAAATATGTGGTATTAGCTCTCAAAGGGAAGAAAACTAGTTCTCTTGAGATTTCTCAACTGCATCTGTATCCTATAGAAGTCTAAAAATCATTGAAATATATTGCCCCAAGGTTCAACCCAAAATTTTTCTTTGAAGGGCACACCGAGGGTAAATTTTGAGCCTAATTATTATGCCACTTCAAATACACTCTTTCAGCTGGATCAGTGGAACAGAGCCATCCACACACAGGTTCAGCATCGCAAACATCTACCCTTCTGACCCTTCCTGAGTTCCTCTTCCTGCATGCCACACTTTCCTGGCTTTTATTTTCCTTCTTCCATCTTTCCAGCTCTCAAAGAGAAAAACTAATGTGAAAGAAACTGAACCATGGTACCAGGTGCTTAGGTGTGTAGGTAAGCAAAGAGAACCTAGCATACATAGAGCTTAAACTCTCCATATTGTTTGCTTCAAATAATGACCACCAGGAAAATGATTTTTTACTTTCAGCAGCAATGTAAGACCTAATATGATATGCCAAAATTCCAGAAAGTTCAAAGTCTGAGAGTACCTTCTGAAGCATGGCATTGATAGACACATCACACCATTTAGCATGAGGATCATCATTTAATTTTGTGTTAACAGATCTAATGCTTTTGGTTATTTTGGGGTTGTATTAATTGGCCTAAAGGTCAGGAGACCTAGGCTCTCTGGTACCGGTAGAACTCTGTGTATGTAACCTTGAGCAATTCATGTAAATGACCTATTGCTAACCAATTGTTCCCTCACTTGTAAAATGAGGAAGTTGGACCAAATCAGTTTCTAACCTACGGGTCAAAAATCCCTTCAGTGCCATGAAGTTGCTAAAAAGGATCAGATAAATCAAATGTATAATTGAATAAATATTGTTATCGCACAAATACATGTAATATATGTCTTCAAATGTGTGCAGATATAATCTGCAAATATAAATATAATGTCTTCAAATGTGTGCAGATACTATTGCTGTTAGTAAAATATAAGTTCATTCATTTAAATGGCTTATTAAATTCAGGGATGCCTGTGTGACTCAGTTGGTTAAGCGTCCGATTTTTTTTTTTTTTAACATTTGTTTATTTTTGAGACAGAGAGAGACAGAGCATGAACGGGGGAGGGTCAGAGAGAGAGGGAGACACAGAATCTGAAACAGGCTCCAGGCCAGAGCGGTCAGCACAGAGCCCGACGCGGGGCTCGAACTCACATACCACGAGATCGTGACCTGAGCCGAAGTCGGAGGCTTAACCGACTGAGCCACCCAGGCGACCCTAAGCCTCCGATTCTTGATCTCCGCTCAGGTCATGATCTCACGGTCATGATCTCACAGTCATGGGATAGCGTCCCGTGTTGGGCTCCAGAGCTGAGCATGGAGCCTGCTTGGGATTCTCTCTCCTTCTCTCTCTGTGCCTCCCCTGCTCACACAGTCTCTCTCTCTCTCTCAAAATAAATACACTTAAAGGAAAGGCTTATATAAATTTAGAAAAGCATTTAGTTACTTTGCATTTTTATTAATCATCCAATAGTAAAATTACAACTGGTATTATGTGAGCAGTCCCCCTAAAATGTTTGCTGAAATATGAGATTATTGCCACCTCTGAAATTCTAAAAATCCTTGGAACAAATTCCATGCAAAATTCAGAGGCTGCTCTTTAGAAGGGCTATAGAAATTTTAAAATAGAGCTAATGGGCATCTTTTTGTCCTGTGGCCCATTTTCTGCCTCCGTAGCCAAGGGTGACCATTACTGTACATAAGAGTATGGATTCTAACCAGTATGCCTTCAGATTCTAACCTAAGCTAGGAGCACCAAAGACCTTGAAACAGGTCTATTCTTCTTTCTCAGAATTACCCATGGAGATAGTCTAGCATGCAACAACTACAATGTTCTTTGAATGCAAACCTTGGGCTAGAAAATAGTCTTGGGACTTCACATGAGAAATTTGTAACAATTCCTTTAGAATAAAAAAAAAGGTAGTATTGGAGAAATAATATACTTCTATAAAGTTACTCCCAAAAAGACAGGAAAAGCTATTTTTTGTATCCATTGTGATGCTTTAGACATGATAGATTTTCTTTTCTCTTTTTTTTCTTTCATTAGTCTTCTATTAAAATATATATACCCCAAACTGCAAGTGGGCTACAGTTATTATCAGATTATCAACTGATGAATTACCAAGATAATTGATAATTCTTTCTTTTGTTGATTCATCCATTGTCTTTATCTCTATTTTCTACATATCTTCACAATCCCTTCAATGGAGTTTTCTCAGGTTTCCATACCTTCCAAATCTCAGAGCTCTGGATCCCTCTCAGCAGCATTCAGAATGCTAATGTTTACCTTCTATCTGCATTGTGATTTCTTCCAGGTAGAGTTTATGTTATCCCAATGAAAGCACCCCTTTCCCATCCTTGACTGATTCCAGTCTACTCCCTAATCAAGTCCATTCTACTCTGCTATCAGAATTGTTTTTCTAGAATAGATTTACTTAGCACCCAAGTTTTCAAAGAAAAAAATCTTAAATTACTTCCCATTATTTCATTTAATTTTAATTTTTTAATTTTTTTTTTTGAGAGAGAGATTGATTGGGAGAGGGGCAGAGGGAGAGATGGGGACAGAGGATCTGAAGCAGGTTCTGTACTGACAGCAGAGAGCCAGATGTGGGGTTCGAACTCACAAACCGTGAGATCATAACCTGAGTCGAAGTCAGATGCTTAACCAACTGAGCTACCCAGGTACCCCACTTCCCATTATTTTAAAGAGAAAGTCTACCATCCTCAACATAGCCTACAAAGTTTCACAACCTGCATGTGAACCTGACTTTTTAGCCTCATCTCCAACCAGCTGAATATTGCTATTACTTGAATGCACCATGTTTTTTTTGTAATTCATTGTCTTTGGTTCTGTTACTTATTGTATTTAGAATATTCTGTCTCCAAAGCATCCTCATCCCTGTATCCTGTCCTGTAAAGCTTTTATTTATTCTTTAAGATCCAGATTAAACACTCCTCCTATATTTAGCTCTTACTCCTTTTTCCATAGAGGAATTGGTTGAATCCTCTGTGAGACATTAACTGAACATCTGTGTGTGACACCATACTAGATACTGGGGGTACAAATGTTCATGACAATACAAGTTTGTACCCTCAGTGATCAGACTTGTAAAGCAGACTGTAAAAAAATAAATGTTACTGTTGTCAGTTCTATGACAAAAATATGTACCCAGTGCAGTTGACCACAAACAAGAGAATGGTCAGTTCTCTCAGAGAGGAGGGGGAATAGATCAAGACAGTCACCATACAGGAGATCATTTTTGAGCTGAATCTTGAAAGCTCAGATCACTTGAAAATGTAGATCACTAGATCTACAACAGGGGATAAATAATGATCAAGAAAGTGGGGAGAATCTATTCACTGATTTAATTACTCATTCAACCATCATTTACTGAGTGACCATGATATGTCAGGCACTGCACTAGGTACTAAAAACATAAAGATAAAATATATTATTTATTTTATAAAAGGCAACCAAGTAAATAAACAATTATATTAGAAAGGATATAGTAGACAGCCTCTAAAGTAGACCCTTGTGATAAGAATGACTCCAACTTCATTTTTGATATTTGACTCCTGACAGCTTTCATGCCTTAACCTTCCCCTTTTCCTTTTGCTCCATATCAGGGAAAGAATATAAGAAGCCATGCATGATTCATGGAAAAGTTCATACCACCTTAAATCCGTTCCTGTGGGAAGCCTCAATGATGTCCCACCTTCCACCCCAATAAAAACCAAAGCCACTGGCTTCTCTCTTCTCTCAAGACATTCCAGACTGGCTTTTGTGCCTGTCCTACTTTCTTCAGAAAGACCTATTATGTGAGTAATAAATATTTATACACCATCTTGGTGCATGTGTGGTATCATCTGTCTTAACATGTGAACCGATTAACAGTGGGGATTTAGTCCTCCACAGGGCAACCACAAAATGCCCTCAGTGATCCCAGCCTCCTGCTTATGTTCTTGTATAATCTGCTCCATTTGGATGTGGGCTGAGCCTGACAAATAGAATATACCAAAAATGATGTGTCATCACTTTTAAGTAATAGGAATAAAGTAATCCTGTGCATTTAGATTGCAAAGACCCTGGTTTGCCTCTTGCTCATGCTGTATTGTCTTCCTCCCTCTGATGGAAACCAGCTACCATGTTGTGAGGTACCCTATGAAGTCCATATAATAAGGAACTGAAGGAGGCCTGTGGTCAATAGCTAATGAGGAACTGAGGACCTTAGGATATCAGCCTTTATGAAATGGAACCTGCCAACAGCAATGTCAGTGAGGTTTGAAGTGGACCCTCTTGCAATTCATATGAGACCACTGCTTTGATCAGCAACCTTGTAAAAGTCCCTGAAATAAAGGACCTAGTTAAGCCATGCATGGATTTCTGACCTACAGAAGGTGTAATATAATAAATGTTTATTGTGTTAAGGCACTAGCTTTTAGGGTAACTTGTTAAACATCAATAATAACTAATATAATGGAGTATGGAAGTGATGATAATATACAAAGACAGTATGATACTTTGGGGTGGTGGTGAGGCATGAGTGGCTAACCCAATTTGAATGTCACAGTAAAGCATGGAGACATGAAAGACATGAGAAGTTTGATGAATTCATGAAATGTGGGTACTTAAAAGAACTCCAATGTGGCTGAACTAGAAAGTTTGAGGATGGTTTTGTCTCTGGCTGAGCCCGGAAAGATATACTAAAGCAGGATATGAGAGTGCCTTGTAAGGCCATGTTAAATGACAAAAAGAAGCCATGAAGGAATTCTAAACAGCACAACAACATGATCATATTTATGTAACCTGAGCTTGTGCTGTTTTCACCCTCAGATTCAGACATGTCTGGACAGGTTTTGAGGGCTGGTGGCCCAGGCCCTCAGTAATCTGTTTTCATGGGTAGTCAATAAATATCCTGGGAAATAAGTCAATCTCTAAGAAGCAAGAGTTCCTAGGACTCAGAATCAGTGATAGAAGAGAGGTGGTTTGAAACATAGCAATGCGGTATCAGTCACTCTGATTATCCTTCATTCCAGCCCCTAAGGATTGATGCCTGAGCCACAAGAAGAAAGAACTACAGTCACCAGCAAGAAACTAAAAGGACTATTTCACAAGATTCCCATGAGACTCAGATCCCAAGACAGTACCATCAAATCAACAGCAGTGTAGTCAGTAGATTTGGCAGGAAGAAAGGTACTGGCTGCTTTGCAAGGACATTGGCATCTTAACTATTGGACACCAGCATTGGCATCGGTGCCCTGGTAAAGACTCCAGACCTTCCAGAAGGCATTATTCTCTTGTTGCTTCCGGAGGAAGAACAAGAGAGAAGAAAAATAGTGGACCAAAAAAAATGCCCCAACCCCACAAAACTACTTTAGAACACACATGAAACATCACTGGCCTCCAGGTTCCCATATCTGGAGAAGAATTTGAGAAATCTAGAAGTACCTTGATCAGGGGACGGTAAAAAATAAATAAATAATCAATTAAGTTTTATTAAACTTCATTCTTTGAGCAGTTTAGATTTACAGAAAAACGGAGCAGATAGAACAGATGTCCCACATGCTGACCCCCTGCAGTTTCCCCAATTATTAACATCTTACATTAGCATGGTACATTTGTTTGCAATTAATGAAGCAATATTGATATGTGATTATTAACTAACAACTATAGGTTATGCAGATATCCTTAGTATTTACCTAGAGCCCCTTTTCTTCTCTAGGATTCCATCCAGGAAACTACATTACATTTAGCTGTCATGTCTCCTTTTAGGCTCCTCTTGGCTGTGACATTTCCTCAAACTTCCCTTATTTTCAATGACCTTGAAAATTTTAAGGAGGACTAGCCAGGGAGATTGTAGGATTCCCTTTCATTTGTAATTCTCTGGGGTTTTTCTTATGATTAGACTGGGCTATGAGTTTTGGGGAGGAAAAATATTATTTAGATATTGAAATTGTGCCCATTTTTATCTCCATATTGCTTTGGCCTGGGAAATGCAAAATTAATTACATTTGCATTTTGGAAAAATCACTATTGTAGAGGAAATAGGGAGTGGGGGCAATAAACTAAGTAGCATGACCGGCTTAAAGACTACTTCAATGATTTGAATAAGATATAATAAAGATCTGAGCTAAGGCAACTGTGTTATAAAGAGTAGAAGGAAAAGATACAAGATATGTTAAGAACTTAGAAATGGCAGAACTCTATAACCAACAATATATGAATGGCAGGAATCTGCAAAAGTGACTGAGAAGAGATGGTTCAAAATGTGGAATAAGAACCAGAAAGAGTAGGTTTCCAAGGCCAAAGAGGAAAAAAAATCTCAGGAATGCTGTAGTCCAATAAATGAGGACCAACATGATCTTTGGACTTGGAAATTAATAGGGTTAGTAGTCAGGGGCAGCAGCATGATTAGCAGGTCTGGAAGGTGAATTGGATGAAAAGAAATAAAAAATAGTGAATGCCAATATTTCTGATTCTAATTATAAAGAAAAGGAGAATAATCAGGGTAGAATCATCCTCTTGAGAATTAGGATGTTTAATGATGTATAAAACACGTGCACATATTTGCAGGCCATACAATATAGAAGAAACCAGTAGTTAAAAAAAAAAAAGATTGAAAACATGGCAAAATGAAAAACTGGTCTGAGAGCAGATGAAAAGATGAGATCATTAATGATAATAAGGTACACAGAGTGAGTATTCACCTATCTATTCCAGGCACTGGGGTAGGGCTTTGGTGCATTATTTGCATTAACCTCAACAACACTCCTACGTGGTTAGGTGTTGCGATTATCCTCATTTTATGGATGAAGAAACTAAAGCATAGAGCAGGGTGAGTCAAGATTTGAACCCAGGCAGATCAACTCTACTTGCTTAATCACTGCTATATATTGCTTCTCCAAAGCGTGGGTGGTAGCCTGAAACAGCAGAAGAGGCATCTGTAAGATGGAGGGAAAACAACAAGTGTGGGTGGCTCAGGGTGGTTGCATAATAAATATTTGTAGGATGAATGGAAAAATAACAGAGTGAAGATATAGATATGTAGCTATAGGGGCAGGAAGTTGATGGAGGGCACTCTTTACAGTACTGATTACATCACCATCTATGAATGTGCAACACTTTGTACATGAACAGTATAGCACTTGTTTCACTACATTACAATTCTATATTTCACCTCTGCCTCCTCACTTACCTAAATCCCACTTCCTCAGCAAGGAGAGAGTCTACGGCTGACCTGTCCCTTGGATTTCTTACGCCAGAACTGGGAAAGGCTTCAGAAGGTGTCCAAGGCAAGGAAGGAGGACAACTCAATGAAAATCAAAGGTCCTCAAATAGATGGAAGCAGCAGAAGCAGGTTTGGAATCCAAGAGGGTAGAGCCAAGGATTTGAAATCCTGGGAGTTGAGAACCAGAGAGAGGCCTGGGAAAATGACCTCAACAGGTGTCACATTCTGAGTCTGACTTTCAGCTGCCAGTCATCGTGATGGATTGGACATGCTGTCAAGTTAAAAGGGTTGTGAGAAGTCACAAACTCCAGGTAGTGAACATCTTAGGGGCAGGGGATTTGTCTTTTTTTAACCTACAGCTAAGTTCCTAGCATTTGACACAATGTCCACTACAAAGAATGTGTTAAAAACATTGAATCCATAGGAAATCTATGGATTTACACTAAAATCTTTAGAGTGATTCATGACTATATACATTATAACATCTGAATGTGAACTTGAGAATTATGCTATAATGTCATTGGTTTATGTCCCTGGTTTATCATTGGATGTTTATTACTGACACATAGAATATATAGTCCTATTTAAGATGATAAATGATTACCCTTCAGAGAGAACAATAATAGAAACATGATTCATAAATTTATTGATCATTCTTTCTAATTACAGACAGTCATACCATCCCCAAACATTTTTACTGAATACATGTGCAACCCAGCTGCCTCTTCTAGTCTTCAGGTTTCCCCAAGAGTATCAGTTAAATTTGATCAGGGAAATAGAAACACTATAAATAATTGTAATAAGTAATTTATCATAGGGATTAGGCCTTATGAAATTTTGGGAGCCAATGAAAAAGTTTATAGAAGACCATTGGTAGTGGGCCTGAAGTCACTAGAGGTCAAGGTTCTGGAGGTCTGAGCATGAAGAGGGGATTTCTGACGACAAACTGGTACCTGAAAGGACAAAATGAAAGCCATGAATGAAAACTAGACCCCACATCTGTCTCTCACCTCTCCGAATTTGAGATATAGGTGGCCTAAAGAAGGGGCCCATCCCCATTATCCACAGAGCTGCACATCTGCCTAGCCCAGGACTCTAAAGAAGCTGAAGGAAGATATGGGGGAAGCTGGAGACCCCAACAAACCGGGCCATCATAATAGCCACAGCACATACAAGCTTCACCGATGTCTGGAAGTCTTCACCAAGGTTCAGCTCATAGTTACTGCTGCTTTCCTTATGCCTCCCAAATCTCACATAAATTTCTCCTTGGTCGATTGTAACCTAGAACCATACAGAGAAGGACATTCTGGGAAATGTTTTAGATTAGCTAAATTGATACAATATAAAACATCCATACTAAGTAACACATGCTCTGCAAATTCACGTTTGCCCCTCACTTGGGAATTTCCCCTGCTGCAAACCTGCGCAGATTATTACCAGATTGTTGGCAAAGTATTCATACCATCTTGTTCCCACTTGAAGGTAGTCACAGCTAAGTCCCTGCTGAAACTTTGGATACCTGGAGCAGCAGAAGTATGACACAGCACTAGGAGTGGTGAGGCCAACAGACCTTTTACTTCCAGACACCAAGGAAACACTAGATGTCAAATGTCACCTTCAGTTCCCAGAATAGAAACCCACAGTACTAGAGAAAGGAGGAAGATTTCAAATTTCTACCTCCACATAGCTCCACATCCAGCTTCCATACCTGCCTTTGCCTCCTCTTCACTCAAAGCCACCAAGGGAAAATGACAGTGAGAACACACATTCCCTCAGGGAGAAAATATCCCCTTGCACCTGTCAAGTGTGGTTTGGCTGCAATGGCCCAGACAACCAAATAAATAACAGTGGTCAACCTAGCACATTTCCAAAACCAGCTAAATTAGGCTTAAATAACACCCTTTGTGGGATGCCAAAAATGAAGTCAAGTTAGTGTTGTGCAATATGTAGCCTGGTTGTTTTGTTAGCTTTTCCTATAGTACGATGAAGCAATCAAGTCTGACTTTTTTCTGCTATGTCGAGTCTCATGACCATCTCACAGCAATGTTCTCTCTCTCTCTCTCTCTCTCTCTCTCTCACACACACACACACACACACACACACACACACACCTTCCAAGAATAATCAATGCTTTTAGATATTCGGCAACTTGAAACCAGACTTGGTTGGGGGGACGAGAGATTCTGTGTCTTCAGGGTTGAATGATCCTGCTAAAAATTTCCAAATACCTATTACTAAATAGAAGCTCTAGCATCTCATCTGAAGCATTTGCTTTCAAATTCATGATTGTGTCATGATTTTCTCCAAGAACTTTAGGTCAGTATTTGTCCTACATTTATGTAACTTAATCTCCACTTCTGTGATTCCCACAACCTCCACCACCAAATCAAAGTCTCTTCCACCAGTCAATTGACAATTCCACCTCTCAACAGAGAAAACTGTGAGCAAGTTTTAAAGAATCCTTCTGTAGTTGAAAAAAATTAAAAAGTTCAACCAGTCATTTCATTGCCTATACAATGCACCTCCCCACAGATTCATTAGCATCTCTGAGTTTCAGTTTGTGAAGCTGGGATAATACCTTTCTTAGAAGGGTATTTAAAAAAGTAAATGACATTTAATATAATATTCTCTTGACACACACTTAGTGTATATTAAGTGATCAGTAAATAGAAGCTACCATTATTGCATTTCATCTGTTACTTATATCAGGAAAAAAAAATTATTCTTTCCATATTGAGCCCACATGTGAAAGAAAAAAATTCATCTATATAGGCAGTGGGAAATGGAGTGAAAGAGGCAGAGAGGTATTGAGTGAAGAAAAGTTCACTGAAGCAAAACAGACACTCTCATTAAATTAACTGTTGCAAAATCTCATTCATCTTCCAATTTTGAATCTACCAACAGATATGCTTGAAAAGTCTGTATGATGTCAAGTAAACCAAGATCAACTGCCCTTGACCTTTATGCTTACTATAAAAACAATACTAAAGCTTTTGAGGACAGTTGAGTTCTAACAATTTTCCAAGGTTTTGGGTAAGAACAGATGGTTGTGTACTATCTAATTTTTCACCTCCTTCTAAGCTGCTAAATCATAACATGTTTATTATGCTTAAATGCACAAAGTTGAAACAAAGTCAATTTTTTCCTGGCATTTCATATGCTTCAAATGTTTTTTATTGTTTTCCTAAATAAGGCTATTTAGGTCATATGGGGTAAAATTGCTGTATTTACATGTTTTTCTAATTTAACAAATTAATACAAATAATAAATCATTTAACTCATTGCTAATGAATTCCCTAATGTGCCCATTGCTCACTGACTAATTACTGAGATCACACTGTGTGTCAAGTATTGGTCTAGACTCTGGCAACAGAGAAACAAATCTCAGTTTCTGATTCTAACAGGTTTATTAAATCTACTACTAGGGTAGACATATATTTTTTCAATCACTACACAATGTGATCAGAGGTAAATACAAAATACTATATGGTAAAGGAAAGGAAGTCATAAATATTCTGTAAGGAATAGAAAGAAAGAAATTAGAAAATAATGGTATTATCGAGGTGATATTTTAATTGAGTATTAAAAGTGTGGCTCAGACAGACATAGTCAAAGAGGATTTTCAGCAGAGAAAATAGCATGGGCAGTGTCAGGGAGAGCTGAAAGACCATGAGACATGCTGATTTAAGGCAAATGATGCCCCAGGGTGGAAACATTAGCAGCAGAAGCAAACAAATACAGCAGGTAAATTTGGAAAGGCATTGGAAGAATTTGGACTTTGTCCTGTCAGAACAGAAAATCTTTTAAAGATTTATTTTCAAAATACGGACTTTGCTAAATATTCAAAAAGTGAAAATCAAATAAAATGTATAGAACTGATATTTTCCTGTGTATTTTTCTTCTTGAACATTAACCTAGGCACCACAGTATTATACTAGGTTTCCAACCAGTTTGGAATCTATTAAAAAGATCTGTTAATGAACTATGTAATAAAGGTACAAAGTAAAGAAATGTTAGCTGATGTAAGTCTGGAAGTAAGCTCAGAAATAGAACACTGCTTCCAGTTGAAGGTTCTCTCACTCTGCCACTATACTGTTGAAAGATTTATACCTAAATGATTCAGGAGTCTTTTCCTTCCAGCTTGCCCATCATTCGTAATTGTAAGCTATCTATAAAATAATGTTTTTAATGATTCAGTCCTATAAAAACACAAATGAATCTTGAAAAATATATAAGAGCACAGGTGCCTGGGTGGCTTAGTCGGTTAAGCGTCCAACTTCAGCTCAGGTCATGATCTCATGGTTCGTGGGTTCTAGCCCCATGTTGGGCTCTGCGCTGACAGCTCAGAGCCAGGAGCCTGCTTCGGATTCTGTGTCTCCTTCTGTCTCTGCACCTGCTCGTGCTCTGTCTCTCTCTGTCTCCCCAAAATGAATAAACATTAAAAAAAATCTAGGTAAAAATAATAAAAATTTTAAAATGTATAAGAGAAATATATTTCTGCATTGAGAGGACATCGGCATAGAAAAGGTGGAAGAAATAAAGACGTGATTTCAAAGAGGCCAGACACTGATTTATCAGAACACAGTAGAAGAAATTTTGTATGTGAAGCTTTACATTGTGATGCAATGTCTTTGAATAAATAACAAATAATCCCAAGTAACATTTAAACCACCCCAGAAGCTAACATTCTCAAAAAAGAAGAAAGAACGTTGATAGAAGGAATACAGGTCTAAGGTAGATTGATATTCAGAATGTCACCAGGTCAGGGAGGAAAAGGACACAGAAGAGATCATGAACTTTTGAAACTCCAATGTCAGAATTTCTAAGAGTTAAAATAAGAATAATCTTTTATTAATTTTAGTTTTATAGTAAAAATCAAATCTATTTCAATTTATAACCATTTACATCCATTGGTTCCCATTAATTGACATAGATATGTTGTGCATAGTTGTTATTAAGCTGTACATTCCAATTTTATTTAAAAAAAATTTATGTTTATTTTTTGAGAGAGAGAGAGAGAGAACAGGAGACAGGCAGAGAGAGGGAGACACAGAATCTGAAGCAGGCTCTAGGCTCTGAGCTGTCACCACAGAGCTGGACATGGGCCTCAAACTCACAAACCATGAGGTCATGACCTGAGCTGAAGTTGGATGCTTAACCAACTGAGTCACCCAGGCGCCCCTCATATTTGTATTTTTATTCACTATTTCTCCATATACTTATATTCAGGCACAGTCATTTCTAATTACTATAATGTGTTCTACTTAGGATCTCTAATTGGACCAACAGTATGTCCAAGGAATTTCTACCATCTCCAAATCAAAAATTACTGCCATTCATAATCAAATAGAATTGCATTTAAAAGTACACTAGACCAGGAATTAAGAGACCGTATTTTAGGCCCAACTGTACTATTTGTATCCCAAGTAGCTTGCTATGAACTATTTTACCTCCCTCAGACTTCGTTTTCCCAATTGCAAAATGAAATGTTTCTAAGGAAGATACGGATATTTTCCAGGCTCCAGATGTAGATCATCCATTCTTTGATTCATTGATTCATTCATTTATTCACTTGTTTATTTATCCATTCAACTGATATTTACTAGGTATCCTGTCTGTGTCAGGTGCTGGAGATATAGTCCCTTGGGGTACAGCAGTGGATAAGACCATTAGAAGTCCCTACTCTCCTGGAATTTACATATTCATGATAGGAGATAAATAATATACCAAAAAGTATATGAGATAATTTCAGATAGTTATAAATGCTGGTAGTATGGTTGAGAATATTTGATGAGAAACAAGGATTTGGTTTGGTAGATATGTACAAATGGATGCAAAATGCAGAATGTGCTTTGACCCATAGTCCTTCATATTTGAGTGACATTTCTTGTAATTAAATTACACACTGGCACAAATAGCAAAAATAAGATGCTTATAGACACCTCATATATTGTTCTTAACAGATTAGTTGTCCAATTTAGGCAAAAATCCCTCTTAAAATATAACCTGGAACATATAAACAGAATATCAACATGAAGGTAAAAAGATATCAAAATGAAAGGGAAATGAGAAAAGGGTCATTCAGTTGTCCCTTCTTGGGAGACCGAGACAGATCAGAAGGTGGGTAATATTTGCCATGTCCAGAAGGGTAACACAAAGGCAGAATCAAGAAGACTGTGAATCCCAGTTTTCCTTACAGGATTTCCCCTGGATTATGGACATCTAGGTTTCAACTGTTTTCTTTCATTAAAATACAAAAGCTTGGATACACAACTCACAGCTAAAGAAGGCTCCACCTCACACCTGGCCTGCCTGTGTAGATGCTGGAGACTTCCGATTCAAATTGACAAGAAAGAGAAGAAATAGCTGACATAGGCTATGGACAATAGACTGCTTCCTCCCAAGACCACGAACCTAGACTTCATACTTTAAACACGAAACCCTTTCTCCTATGTTTCTTTTATTCTCAAACTGGCCTGGAAAGATAACATCCTCACCTTCATCTCTCAGGCCGTTGCTAAGGTGGGATGGGAGGGTGGGCACAGGGAGGGGGGAAACTCTGGAATTAGAACAACCTTTTATTCCATGCTAGGAGAAAAATCTAACAGTGCCTCTAACTTTTCACATGCAAAATAAGAGATCTCATTAGTTGACTCCCATGAATTGACAATGTTGAGTTAGAAAAAAACCTACCAAGGAGGCTTTCATGATTCAGGATACACTCCTTTCGGCAGGTCCCTGCTCCCCTGGTTAGGGATAACTGTAAATGAGGCTAAGAGAGGAACTTCTTAATTCCTTAAATTGCAGAATCTGCTGCTAGAGCAATAGCTGCCCCATAAAAATCCTTAGACTCTGGCCAAAGCCCTTGTTACTAGAATAGCCTTTGATTATCTTTTAGCTGAAAAATGAGGAGTCTGCTGTGGCTAACACCACCTGCTGTATCCAGATTAACACTTCTGGAGAGGCTGAAAATCAGTTGTGTAAAATCACTAAGGAAGCCACTTGGCTCGAAAGGGTGACTTCCTTCAATGGGGTCTTTCTTTGATTGGTTTGGGTCTTGGGGAATATGGCTCTAAAGTGCATTAAAAACTTTGGGAATTATCCCACTTGTAGTTATCATCATAAGCTCCCTTGTGTGTTGTAGCCTCTCAAAAGCTTTCAGTGCAGCCACTAATTAGCAAGCTGATGATCTTCCTAAAAAGTACCACACGATATGGAGTAGATTTGTAAAAGAATAGACAAACAGTCAAGTTATGGGTGATGGAGGATGTCTACTTCATTTGTTCACATAGGACATTTGTAAAATAAACTCCCAGAATTCCAGAAGGGAGTGGATGAAGATCTTCCCTTTACACAGACATAACCTCAAATATAAAAAGCTTTTTTTTTAATAGGCCAAATTGTATCTTCTTTAAAACATGGATCGCATGGACCCAGAATGCTACTCACACCAGCTTACGGCAGAACAGGTACTGCCTCATCAAGGGGCTCTGGGCAGTGTAGTAAAATGGGCAGAATCAGTTGGCCTTAGCCAGACTATGTAACTGCAGAAAAAAATCTGCCCAATTTTATTATTTTTAAGTATTTATTTATGTATTTATTTATTATTTATTTAGAGAGCGCACAAGTGGGGGCCAGGGGGTGCAGAATTCCAAGCAGGCTTCGCGCTGTCAGCACCAAGCCCAATGCAGGTCTTGAACTTACAAACCGTGGGATCATGACCTGTGCCGAGATCAAGAGTCAGACGCTTAACCAACTGAGCCACCCAAACTCCTCCAAATCCACCCAATTTTAAAAAGTAACAAAATACTCTGAGAAAGTACTTCAAGGTCAGTGCTAAAGATACTACCATTACTTATTTAGATTTACAATTTCTCTTTCACAATACAGAATTAAAGTATACATGTTGAAACCATTTTAGATAATATTGATTTATTTGTGCAGAAAATGTTTTATTTCAAAACAATACCCATTTTTCGATCTGTTTCAAAGTAGTAAATGATGACCCACTTGACAGGGAAGAAATGACTAAGTAATTTTTGAAACAATTATTTGGTAATTATAAATCCTCTGAAAAAAAAATTTCTTTTAAGATAAAATCTTCTGGTTATACTAGGTATCCTGAGATATAAAAGGAAAACTTATGCCAATTTTTTAAAAATATGACATAAGTGTCACCCTGGCTATGTCATAGCAAACGCAGAGCATTGTTCTGTGTGCCATTGTCCATATGGTCCCATGACAGCTTGGGTACAATTGTGTCTTAACCCTCAAACTTTAAAACAGGGCATTTGTGAGCAAGTCATTTCTCTTTCCTTTTAGTCTTTTGCTCTTTGCTTCAGGTACACAGGCTCAGCTGTCACAGTGGCGGGGAAATCTTTCACACTGGCTGTGCTACTACCAAAGATGGTGAAGTGCCACGCAGCTACAGAAATATTGTGAATGCACTATGATCATTCCTCCTTGGATCCAGAATCGATTTGTACTTTAGTTTTTAGATTAAATACGAGACATGGACTTACTCAGTGGACACTATTCACTTTTGCTTCCAGTTTGAAAGAATGCATTTTGCTCTAAGTTGTCCTAAGATATCCCAAACTGATGTCAATGGTCATAATTCTGTGCATGGCAATAATCCTCAATACGTCGGAGTGAGAGGCTACAGTGTATTCTTCCCAATTTGGAAGTGAAATGAGTTAATAAGATGTCTTTCTAATCTTAAAATAACATCCTGTTTTCTTGGCATGCTTCCACGACAATAGCAGAGACCCGCCCTCTACCACTGTACTAAATCTGCAGAGCAAACACACACTTAAATTATTTCTAAAATATGAGAAAAATAAAATTTATTTTAACTCTTGGGGTATAATCAAATATTAGTTGGTAGTTGACCACAGTGCACCTTTATTTATTGCTATCTCTTCTAATCTACCCCCCACTTCTCCATGACCTTTTTCTGAATTATTGTAAACAAAATGCCCACAAGAATCTAATACTAGCTCAGTTTATCTCAGTCATTAACACTTCTTAAAAACAGCATTGCTGCTCTTAACTGATAGGCATTCTTATTACACTTAACTTTGTTGCTGTTGGTCAATAAATAAGAGCTGGTAACATCTTACAAATGTTTTATGTCCTTAAAATATTTATGTTAAGTTTCTGAACACAAAAGCACCGATAGAGAATGAAAGAAGAATGAGTAAGCCCATGTGCTTGAGTAAAGAATGTCAGCTTGCTACTTTGACACCTGCTACGGAAATGTTGTGAAGGCTAATGGGAGAGCAGCCCACACATGTCACTAATCTGGAGTGGGAGACAACTAGGTTCACCCTGTCTAGCCCTTATAACTTTGATTTTGTTGTTTGTGCTCCTTCTGCTGGTGTATATATTGACAGAAATGGAGCTGTTTGGTGCTAATTTAATAGCACATTTGTTTTTAAAAAATCAAAGTATGGGAGAGCAAGGAGTGTGAGAATAACATATATATGTAATATATATGTACAATATATAATCACAATGTTTTGTGATTCAACAGGTCAAAAAAATTTTGACTCTACAAATAAAATGCACATTTGTCTCTGAATATCCCATTAATGAAGGTATTCTGGGTTTCAGCCTTCAATCTTCATTAATTCTCAACCTTATACTCTACGTGGGGGGTAGCTTCTCTTTTTATGATTTCAGTTGCATCAACAGATGTGTGATCCCCAAATCTATAGTTTTAACACAGTCTTTTCACTTGAGCTCCAGACCTATAAATGTTTGAAATCACCCATGTCTGAATTACTTAACATCTCCAAATCTGAATGAATCCTTCCTCCATGTGATTTTCTCCCATGTACTCTGTTCAGTGAAAGTCATCACCATGACCCACTAATCAAGAGGAGATATCATCAATTCTGGTAAAATAATTCTTTCCCTATTTTGATCTCGAGACGGACTATCTCACTAGACAGCTCCTGAAATGCATGCACTATTGTAGCTCTAGATCCCAGGATAGTATGAGGTAGAGGCTCATGGTACACTTTCAAAAATATTTCTTCAACAGATCAATGAAACCAGAAGCTGGTTCTTTGAAAGAATTAACAAAATTGATAAACCACTAGCCAGTTTGATCAAAAAGAAAGAGGAAAGGACCCAAATAAATAAAATCAATAATGAAAGAGGAGAGATCACAACCAACAAAACAGAAATAAAAACAATAATAAGAGAATATTATGAACAATTATATGCCAACAATATGGGCGATCAGGAAGAAATGAACAAATTTCTAGAAACATACACACTACCAAAACTGAAACAGGAGGAAACAGAAAATTTGAAGAGACCCATAACCAGTAAGGAAATCGAATTAGTAATCAAAAATGTCCCAAAAAACAAGAGTCCAGGGCCAGATGGCTTTCCAGGGGAATTCTACCAAACATTTAAGGAAGAGTTAACACCTATTCTCTTGAAGCTGTTCCAAAAAATAGAAACGGAAGGAATACTTCCAAACTCTTTCTATGAAGCCAGCATTAACTTGATTCCAAAACCAGAGACCCCACTAAAAAGAAGAACTATAGACCAATTTCCCTGATGAACATGGATGCAAAAATCCTCAACAAGATATTAGCCAACCGGCTCCAACAATACATTAAAAAAATTATTCACCACGACCAAGTGGGATTTATACCTGGGAGGAAGGGCTGGTTCAATATCTGCAAAACAATTAACGTGTTTCATCATATCAATAAAGAAAGGACAAGAACCATATGATCCTCTCAATACATGCAGAGAAAGCATTTGACAAAACACAGCATCTTTTCTTGATAAAAACCCTCAAGAAAGTAAGGATACAAGGATCATACCTCGAGATCAAAAAAGCCATATATGAACGACCCAACACTAATATCATCCTCAATGGGGAAAAATTGAGAGCATTCCCCCTCAGGTCAGGAACAAGACAGGGATGTCCACTCTCGCCACTGTTATTCAACATAGTATTGGAAGTCTTAGCCTCTGCAATCAGACAACACAAAGAGATAAAAGGCATCCAAATCGACCAGGAGGAGGTCAAACTTTCACTCTTTACAGGTGACATGATACTCTACATGGAAAACCCAAAAGACTGCTATTCCACCAAAAAACTGCTAGAACTGGTTCATGAATTCAGCAAAGTTTCAGGATATAGAATCAATGCACAGAAATTGGTTGCATTCCTCTACACCAACAATGAAGCAACAGAAAGAGAAATCAAGGAATTGATCCCATTTACAGTTGCACCAAAAACCATAAAATACCTAGGAATAAATCTAACCAAAGAGGTGAACATTCTATACACTGAAAACTATAGAAAGCTTATGAAAGAAATTGAAGAAGACACACACAAAAAAATGGAAAAAGATTCCATGCTCCTGGATAGGAAGAACAAATATCGTTAAAATGTCAATACTACCCAAAGCAATCTACAATTCAATGCAATCCCTATCAAAATAACACCAGCATTCTTCACAGAGCTAGAACAAATAATCCTAAAATTTGTATGGAACCAGAAAAGACCCTGAATAGCCAAAGCAATCTGGAAAAAGAAAACCAAAGCAGGAGGCATCACAATCCCAGACTTCAAGCTATACTACAAAGCTGTAACCATCAAGACAGTATGGTACTAGCACAAGAACAGACACTCAGATCAGTGGAACAGAAGAGAGAATTCAGAAATGGACCCACAAACGTATGGCCAACTAATCTTTGACAAAGCAGGAAAGAATACCCAAGGGAATAAAGACAGTCTCTTCAGCAAGTGGTGCAGGGAAAACTGGACAGCGACATGCAGAAGAATGAACCTGGACCACTTTCTTATACCATACACAAAAATAAACTCAAAATGGGTGAAAGACCTCAATGTAAGACAGGGAGCCATCAAAATCCTCCAGGAGAAAGCAGGCAAAAACCTCTTTGACCTTGGCCGCAGCAACTTCTTACTCAACACGTCTCTGAAGGCAAGGGAAACAAAAGCAAAAATGAACTACTGGGACCTCATCAAAATAAAAAGCTTCTGCACAGTGAAGGAAACAATCAGCAAAATTAAAAGGCAACCGACGGAATGGGAGAAGATATTTGCAAATGACATATCAGATAAAGGGTTAGTATCCAAAATCTATAAAGAACTTATCAAACTCAACACCCCAAAAAACAAATAACCCAGTGAGGATACAGGCAAAAGACATGAATAGACACTTCTCCAAAGAAGACATCCAGATGGCCACCCGACACATGAAAAAATGCTCCACATCACTCATCATCAGGGAGATACAAATCAAAACCACAATGAGATACCACCTCACACCTGTCAGAATGGCTAAAATTAACAACTCAGACAACAACAGATGTTGGCAAGGATGCAGAGAAAGAGGATCTCTTTTGCATTTTTGGTGGCAAGCAGTAGGGAAGTTCCTCAAAAAACTAAAAATAGAACTACCCTACGACCCCGCAATTGCACTACTAGGTATTTATCCAAGGGATACAGGTATTCTGTTTTGAAGGGGCACATGCACCCCCATGTTTATAGCAGCACTATCAACAGTAGCCAAAGTATGGAAAGAGCCCAAATGTCCATCAATGGATGAATGGATAAAGAAGGTGTGGTATATATATATACAATGGAGTATTACTCGGCAATCAAAAAGAATGAAATCTTGCCATTTGCAACTACATGGATGGAACTGGAGGGTATTATGCTAAGTGAAATTAGTCAGAGAAAGACAAAAATCATATGACTTCATTCATATGAGGACTTTAAGAGACAAAACAGATGAACATAAGGGAAGGGAAGCAAAAATAATATTAAAACAGGGAGGGGGACGAAACAGAAGAGACTCTTAAATATGGAGAACAAGCAGAGGGTTACTGGAGGGGTTGTGGGAGGAGGGATGGGCTAAATGGGTAAGGGGCACTAAGGAATCTACTCCTGAAATCATTATTGCACTATATGCCAACTGATTTGGATGTAAATTTTTAAAAATAAAAAATAAAAATAAAAAAATTTCTTCACTCCTTCATCACCTGATCAATCAAATACAATGTACTTATAGATCTAATATGAATTTTTAACATTTCATATATGATTCATTTATCTCTCATACCCATGAGTCCATATTTCTGATACTTGCTGTGTCATAAAATGACATTGATCTAATCTAGAATAAATATTTCTACACTCTTTACTATAAGCCAGAGATGTATTTTACCAGAATGTTCCTTTGGCCATGGATTTCAGCTTCTTCTGGTTTCTCTGGCTGAGCAAAAATTACTAGAGATTTCAAGGGAAAAATGGTGATGGACAGAAGAGGGTGTTTGGACATGCTTACTTTATTTTTCCAGTTTCGTAAAGTCAGAATTATCTATGTTCAATGGAGTTTTAGATCTTCCAGTTGGCCTACAATCTTGAGAAGACAGAAAAAAAACAGCAGTTAATGCCAACAAACTTGGTTCCTTAGCTACTAAAGTTTTATTTACCTTGTTAGAGTGGTCTCTTCATGTGTTATCTATTTCTTCAACACTCAAAATGTTGGTAGTATGCACCTCATGTGAGCATTAATGTAATTCTAGACTTGCTAATTTTACATTTTCATCAAACTTTCATTGTCCATAAGCTATTGAGCCTATCTCCAGTCATAGCCAATGACCTTTCTCTTTGGACTGTCTTTGACCTTTAACTTTGGTGGTGATTGGGAAGCACCAGGGAAGAATTATGTGAGTGATAATAGATCAACCTCATATTCCTTATATTTAGTCCCAAAAGAAAGTGATATTTACACATACTTCAAATAGATAAACTGGCCCCCCGGCCTACAAGAGGTAAGGGTAACCTGATTACATGTATTAATTTATTGTTACTCAAAGAGTGATCTATGGACAGCTATACTGACATAACTGGGAGCTTTTAGAAATGCAGAATCAAAAGAAAAGAAAAGAAAGAAAGAAAGAAAGAAAGAAAGAAAGAAAGAAAGAAAGAAAGAAAGAAAGAAAGAAAGAAAGAAAGAAAGAAAGAAATGCAGAATCTAGGGGTTCCAACACAGACACACTGTGTTATAATACAATTTGTATTTTAACAAGATCCCTCAGTGATTCTACCATGTTTTGAAGTTTGAGAAACACTACATTAAATTCTGTTAATCAAAAAAAATTATCAGGTTGAAGATTGATCAATCATGAGGTATTTTTTAAAAAATGAACAGTCTATCTCAGTATAGTTTAGGGGAAAGGAAGCCAATCTTAAAGTAGTTGCACTGACAAAGCCACCCTCACTGGACTTCATCCTACCTAAGCACTTCTCTGAAAGGAATCTATACTTGTCATTCAACCTGTCCAAAAGAGGTGGAATAATAAGGAATCATAAGTCCATTTATGACCAGAAGACACTTATGTACCAGATAAAGGCACCCTGTAGCAATGGTTAAGGCTCATAAATTCTCTACTCACTCTATATGGTTATTTTTATTTTAGAAAAATTCCTATTTCAGTTCCTTTATCCCTATGGATTAAGGAGAGTCTCATTTGATAATCTAATGAAACTCCATTCCAATTCTGATTTCCTTTATCAGTTTGAATAAATCATATATGGCTCTTTCTGCACATAGGACTTGTCGCCTTGGCTATATAACAGGTTAGGAAAAACTCAAACCTATAACATTTTATGATATTCAGGCTTTCAGTGGCTTGGTTTCTCATTCTCTTGTTCTTCCTTCTTACATTGTCTTCCTTTTTTCCTTCCTTTTTCATCTTTTTTACCCTTCCTTCCTTCCTTCCTTCCTTCCTTCCTTCCTTCCTTCCTTCCTTCCTTCCTTCCTTCCTATTACTTCTAAACCATTAATATATATCCCATAAATACCTCTTTGTTGGAACCATTGTGCAATCTACATACTTAGGAAGTATAATATGAAAAATTCCCTTGTGCATTCTTCTAAACTGACAACTAGTATCCTAAGAAAGCATGACTGCAATTTTCCCTGTATCCTGATGAGATGAATCGGGATTAAGGAATGCCAAAGGGTTAGTTTCAAGGGGTAAAATACCCATTAGCCAAAATCATTGTAGGAGTTTCAAATAGGGCAAATCTTTGTGTTGGACCCAGTGTCCATTCATAAGTAACAGTAGACCTCTCTTTTGATGATCTAATGGTGGAAATTCCCTGCATCCTGGCCAGCAGTGAGGAAATGTTGCTTCAAGCAATATTACTGATGCCTTTCAATTACACCACATAAGACTGCCTATGTAAAGAAGTAGTTCAAATAACCAAAAAGTGTGTGTGTGTGTGTGTGTGTGTGTGTGTGTGTGTGTGTGTGTGTGTGTGTAGAGGGGGGTGGTAATGTGTCTTGAGAATAAGCAGTATATGACAGAAAGAATATTAAACTACAAGTTGGAGATTCAGAGATCTAGTCCCAGGCTCTGCCACTATGTAGCAATAATAGGTGAGTTACTTCATGTTCATGTCTTGGACCCTCATTTCTTCCACTATAAAATGAGAATATTGGATTATATGATCATTACTGTCCCTTCCAACTCAGACATCTTTGTTCTATAAATAGTCATGAAAATGACTTCAAAGAAAAAAAAATAAAAGTGGAGTTTAAATGAAATAAATGAATACAAAAATGAGGAACATAAAGGAGAATGAGGTGAGGAATGGGGTAAAATAGTTTCAAACTGCTTGATTGAGTAACAATCCAACTGCTCTTTGGAACAAATGAGATGGATTTAAGGGACAAATTTCTGCCCCAGGCTTGAAGTCTATGAGTATTCTAAGGGAGGCAGTATTTTCCCACTGGCAGATCAGAACCTTCTCTAGTAACTAGGCTGAATTTCAGTGTGACCCTGGAACTCCAGGCTCCAGGAATATAAAGTGTATGACTTCAGGAGATGATGTGGACACCTAGGAGACCTCACTAGAGAGGCAAGAGTTCTCTGGTCTGTTTCACAGAAGCTGAGTGGGAGCAAATCCACAAGCATATTTATTTGTCTTTTCTCATACCTTCTACATGAATGAGGGGAGCCAAGAAAGCAGAAAGTATCAGCAAGAGCTCTGTTACTCCAAACTAGATTGCTTAGTTTGATGGAAAGATTAAGTTTTTAATTTTATAATCTCATTCTTTGAGTCTCCGAAGAATGAGAACTGAATGGGAAGGATATCCCTCCTCCCTTTTTACTCTTTCAGTGTAATTATTTTAGAAAAATTATTTTGAAGTGCTGATTTTAAAACTTTCCCACTTAACTGCTCTTTCATTTCTAGGAGAGCCTGAGCAACTCCCAAAGTTCAAAGATCACAGTTCTTTATAAGGCAGCTCAGTATAACATGACTGTGTTCACACAAAGCAATGAACTACAGTATTTCATGCTCTTTCAGAGTGGTAACTATTGGCAGGGAAAACCATTGGTAATCCTTTCCACAGCTGCAAAAAAGCCTCTGTGTATCATATCACTAGAGCTAATGAATGAAAATGCACACTACTTTAACAAATCTACAAATCTACTCAAAAATTCAAGATGACCAAAGTTTCACATGATAACATTAAGTGATCTTATTTACAGAAAGTGCATATTAAATTGGTTTGCAACCTTGCATGAAATATGCACTAAATTTAACCAATTTCATATGACAGTAGTTTATTTGGCTAGGATTCACAGTAGTACTATGTATTGCCAGGAAGATTGCTGTTTAATAAGCAGGAAAAAATGGACCTCATAAATGTTTGTGGAGGACTGGAATGTTCTACACTAAGGCTAAATTTCAGTAATGTATTATTTAAAAATTATAACAACACTTTGGAATTTGAAGTGTCTGATGTACTGTGTACCATAAAACTATAAACAAATACCCTCTGTTTTGAGACAAACCAAGTAGATTGAGCCTGTCCATTGCCATCCAGAGGAGTTAAAAATCAACAAACTGGGAACATTTCTCCAGAGTAGGCATTAAAAGGAAACTATTCTGTTATAGGTGTTTTGTATTTCTGAATGCAAATTATCAGCCAAAACCTAACAACAAAAGAATTAGGGAAATTTTTCAAATGGCTAAGAGATCCTCAACTGTAATTCAAACTTAGTAAATGTGCTGGAGGGGGAGGGGTCAGGGTTTCAGGTAGTGGCATAACACAAGTTTTCTTGATGTAGGGCAGGAAATAGAGCATCTCTAAGCACGTCCCATTACTTAAATGCAGGAAAGTACTGGCTGGAACAGCTGAGTTTTTTCAAAGCTTTTACCCTTCAGTTAGTCTGGATAAAGTAACTTGTTCTAAAGTTAATTGCAGCCTTCTTTTAAATATAGTGTGAGGGGTCTCCAATTTATGATTCTCTTTTTCATTTATTGCAAAGATAAAAGTGGTATGTGTCTGTGTGTGTGTGTGTGTGTGTGCGTGTGTGTGTGCATGTGTTTCAGTTGAAAGGCTTTTATAAGTTCATGTCCTGAGAGTCTACTCTTGGTCTTCTTAGCAGAGATATATTTTTGTTTTATTGATATGTTTCTGGGTAATTCTCCATTCTTTCTTCATCTTAGTGTGTGTTTTAGGCATTTTCAGTATTTTAAGCAATCTTCAACAGAACTTAAACAGAAAAGATGGGATAATCTGCCCAACAATTTTATAGTCTAATAAAAATGTTTTTATAAAAAGGCATTAAGAGCCCATTACTGTCATTTTGCAAGGCCAGTGAAAGATAGAGATGCAAATGTTATGGTTCTTACCTCCCAGGAGGCCTACAATTAAATTAATGTACAAGATAAATATTATATATATAATTATATAATTATATTGGGGAGGAAATAAACATTTCTTAGGAGAGGAAAGTCAAATTAATATTTTTAGCATCAAGTTCAATTTCATTTCAAAGAGAAAGCAGATTTTGCTTTTGCTTGGTGTGGAACAATAGGAATGTCCATCCATATTGTTTTATTTTATAACCATTTCAAGGTATAAGTGAGGTAAATAAACTTAATTTATTTTGAATTTTATAATTTGATCAGTTTTGACATAAGTATACACCTGTGAACCTTCACTACAATCAAGAAGAAGAACATTTCCATCACCTCCTGAAGTTTCCGTTTGCTTCTTTCTGATACATCCCTCTCTCCATTCTGTTCCAAGGCAAGCACTGATTTTTCTGTCTCTGCAGATGACTTTGCGTTTTTAGGACTTTATACGAATAGCCTCAGAGAGTATGTACTCTACTTGTCCAGCTTTTTTCACTCAGCCTAATAATTTCATAATTCACCAATGTGGTTGTATGTTTTCGTATGTTCTTCTTATTGCCCCTTCCCCTCTCACTTGTGCATGCATGTTCTCTCAAAAAAATAATAATAAAATAAAATATTAGACTCCAATATGTTGGTTGTCATATCTCATTGTGGTTTTAACTTGCATTGCTGTGACGACTAACAACTTTTTTTATTGTTTAATTTATTTTTTAATTTACACCTAAGTTAGTTAGCATATAGTGCAACAATGATTTCAGGAGTAGATTCCTTAGTGCCCCTTACCCATTTAGCCCATCCCTCCTCCCACAACCCCTCCAGTAACCCTCTGCTTGTTCTCCATATTTAAGAGTCTCTTCTGTTTCGTCCCCCTCCCTGTTTTAATATTATTTTTGCTTCCCTTCCCTTATGTTCATCTGTTTTGTCTCTTAAAGTCCTCATATGAATGAAGTCATATGATTTTTGTCTTTCTCTGACTAATTTCACTTAGCATAATACCCTCCAGTTCCATCCATGTAGTTGCAAATGGCAAGATTTCATTCTTTTTGATTGCCGAGTAATACTCCATTGTATATATATATACCACACCTTCTTTATCCATTCATCCATTGATGGACATTTGGGCTCTTTCCATACTTTGGCTACTGTTGATAGTGCTGCTATAAACATGGGGGTGCATGTGCCCCTTCAAAACAGAATACCTGTATCCCTTGGATAAATACCTAGTAGTGCAATTGCGGGGTCGTAGGGTAGTTCTATTTTTAGTTTTTTGAGGAACTTCCCTACTGCTTGCCACCAAAAATGCAAAAGAGATCCTCTTTCTCTGCATCCTTGCCAACATCTGTTGTTGTCTGAGTTGTTAATTTTAGCCATTCTGACAGGTGTGAGGTGGTATCTCATTGTGGTTTTGATTTGTATCTCCCTGATGATGAGTGATGTGGAGCATTTTTTCATGTGTCGGGTGGCCATCTGGATGTCTTCTTTGGAGAAGTGTCTATTCATGTCTTTTGCCTGTATCCTCACTGGGTTATTTGTTTTTTGGGGTGTTGAGTTTGATAAGTTCTTTATAGATTTTGGATACTAACCCTTTATCTGATATGTCATTTGCAAATATCTTCTCCCATTCCGTCGGTTGCCTTTTAATTTTGCTGATTGTTTCCTTCACTGTGCAGAAGCTTTTTATTTTGATGAGGTCCCAGTAGTTCATTTTTGCTTTTGTTTCCCTTGCCTTCAGAGACGTGTTGAGTAAGAAGTTGCTGCGGCCAAGGTCAAAGAGGTTTTTGCCTGCTTTCTCCTGGAGGATTTTGATGGCTCCCTGTCTTACATTGAGGTCTTTCACCCATTTTGAGTTTATTTTTGTGTATGGTATAAGAAAGTGGTCCAGGTTCATTCTTCTGCATGTCGCTGTCCAGTTTTCCCTGCACCACTTGCTGAAGAGACTGTCTTTATTCCCTTGGGTATTCTTTCCTGCTTTGTCAAAGATTAGTTGGCCATACGTTTGTGGGTCCATTTCTGAATTCTCTCTTCTGTTCCACTGATCTGAGTGTCTGTTCTTGTGCTAGTACCATACTGTCTTGATGGTTACAGCTTTGTAGTATAGCTTGAAGTCTGGGATTGTGATGCCTCCTGCTTTGGTTTTCTTTTTCCAGATTGCTTTGGCTATTCAGGGTCTTTTCTGGTTCCATACAAATTTTAGGATTATTTGTTCTAGCTCTGTGAAGAATGCTGGTGTTATTTTGATAGGGATTGCATTGAATTGTAGATTGCTTTGGGTAGTATTGACATTTTAACGATATTTGTTCTTCCTATCCAGGAGCATGGAATCTTTTTCCATTTTTTTGTGTGTGTCTTCTTCAATTTCTTTCATAAGCTTTCTATAGTTTTCAGTGTATAGAATGTTCACCTCTTTGGTTAGATTTATTCCTAGGTATTTTATGGTTTTTGGTGCAACTGTAAATGGGATCAATTCCTTGATTTCTCTTTCTGTTGCTTCATTGTTGGTGTAGAGGAATGCAACCAATTTCTGTGCATTGATTCTATATCCTGAAACTTTGCTGAATTCATGAACCAGTTCTAGCAGTTTTTTGGTGGAATAGCAGTCTTTTGGGTTTTCCATGTAGAGTATCATGTCACCTGTAAAGAGTGAAAGTTTGACCTCCTCCTGGTCGATTTGGATGCCTTTTATCTCTTTGTGTTGTCTGATTGCAGAGGCTAAGACTTCCAATACTATGTTGAATAACAGTGGCGAGAGTGGACATCCCTGTCTTGTTCCTGACCTGAGGGGGAATGCTCTCAATTTTTCCCCATTGAGGATGATATTAGTGTTGGGTCGTTCATATATGGCTTTTTTGATCTCGAGGTATGATCCTTGTATCCTTACTTTCTTGAGGGTTTTTATCAAGAAAAGATGCTGTGTTTTGTCAAATGCTTTCTCTGCATGTATTGAGAGGATCATATGGTTCTTGTCCTTTCTTTATTGATATGATGAAACACGTTAATTGTTTTGCAGATATTGAACCAGCCCTTCCTCCCAGGTATAAATCCCACTTGGTCGTGGTGAATAATTTTTTTAATGTATTGTTGGAGCCGGTTGGCTAATATCTTGTTGAGGATTTTTGCGTCCATGTTCGTCAGGCAAATTGATCTACAGTTCTCCTTTCATGTTCTTGTGTTCTAATTAAGAAAGGTTTGTCTAACCCATATTTTCTATGTTTTCCTCTAGAAATTTTACCATCTTAGATTTCATTTTTAGACTGTTTTTGAAGTAATGCTTATGTATGATATAAAGTAAGGTTGATTCTTTTTTATTATTTTTTTCCCCTTCTGAGAATCCAGCACCATTTGTTGAAAGGACTTTCCCCATTGAATTGCCTTGGTGTCTTTGTCATAAATCCACTGATTGTAGGGGTGCCTGGGTGGCTCAGTTGGTTAAGTGTCTGACTCTTGATATCAGCTCAGGTCATGATATCAAAGTCTGTGAGGTGGGATTCTCTCTCCCTCCCTCCTCCCCTTGCACTCTCTCTCAAAATAAATAAATAAACTTAAAATTAAAAGAAATTAAAGAAATTCACTAATTGTATTTGTATCTCTCTATTTCTAGACACTTTGTTTAGTTCTACTGATCTGTATGTCCATTTTAGCACCAATAGCAAACTATAACTCAATAGTAAGTCTTGAAATTTAGTAGGGTAAATCATCCAACTTTGTGCTTTTATTTATTATTATTGCTCTGTTTATATTAGATCCTTTGCATTTCCATGGAAGCTTTAAGAAAAGTTTGTCAATTTCTACTAAATAGCATGCTGAAATTTTGATGGGGATTGCATTGATTCTACTGATCAATTTGGGAATCTTTAAGAATACTGGCCATCTTAAGAATATTGGGTTTTCACTATATCTCTCCATTTGTGTAGCATTTCTTTAATTCCTCAAAAATGTTTGCAGTTTTCAGTGTAGATGTCTTAGATATTTTCTCTTACATTTATTCCAAGATATTTTATGTTTTTTTTTTTTTTTTGCAGGAGGTGGTGCTACTCAGAATAGATTTTTTAAATTTTGTTTTTCAATTGTTTGCTGCAAGTATATAAGAATACAGTTGACTTTTGTAGATGAACCTTGTATTCTGTGACATTGCTAAATTCATTTGTTACTTCTAGAAAACATTTTGTACATTTTCTTGGATTTTCTACAAAAGTAATCAAAGCATCTGCAAATACAGTTTTACATTTTATGTTATGCTTTTTATGCTTTTTATTTCTTTATTCTTCCTTGTTTTCAATGGTTAGCACCTTTGTTCAATATTGAATAAAAGTGGTAAAGGCAAGTAATATTGGTTTGCTCCTTGTGCCAGGAAAAACAATTCAATCTTTCACCATTAAATATAGTCTAGCTGTAGGCTTTTTTTGTTGATACTCTTCATTCATTTGAGAAAGCTCCTTACCATTCCTAGTTTGCTGAGACTAACATGAATATATATTGAATATTTTCAAAGGCTTCTTTTGCACATATTAAAAGGATCATATATTTTTCCTTTTTTCATATGGTGAATTTTAGTGATTGATTTTTTTAATGTTAGTCAAACTTGCATTCATGAAATAAGTTCTATTTGATTGTAATGTCTTGTTCAATTTTTTTAAGTATTGCTGGATTTAATTTCCTAACATTTTGTTGAGGATTTTTGTGTGTCTATTCATGAAAGACTTACTTTCTCCACAGTTTTATCTTTTCCAGAATGTCATATAGTTGGAATCATACAGTATGTAATCTTTTCAGATTGAGTTCTTTCACTTAGTAATATGTGTTCATGTTTCCTCCATGTTTTTCATGGCTTGATAGGTGATTTCTTTTTAGCACTACATAATATTCTATTGTCTTGATGTACAGTTTATCCATTCACCTGCTGAAGAACATCTTGTTTTCAAGTTTTCGCAATTATGAGTAAAGATGCTATAAACATCCACATGTGTATTTTGTGTGCATAAGTTTCAACTACTTTAAGTAAATACCAAAGAGTACAACTGCTGGATTGTATGGTAAGAATATGTTTAGTACTATAAGAAAATGCCATCTTACAAAGTAGGACCATTTTGCATTCCCATCAGAAATGAGTGATCCTGTTGCTCTACATTCTTGTCGGCATTTGTGGCATCTGTGTGTTGGAAGTTCACCATTCTAATAGATGCATAGTAGTATCTCATTCTTGTTTTAATTTGCAATTCTTAAATGACATATGATGTTGAAGATCCTTTCATATGCTTACTTGCCATCCATATATCTTCTTTGGTAATATCTAGTCAGCTCTTTTGCCCATTTTTAAATTGGGTTGTTTGTTTTCTTATTGTTGAGTTTTAAGAGTTCTTTGTATATTTTGGATAATGTTACTGTCTTTATCAGATTTGTCTTTTGCAAATCTTCTCTTAGTCTGTGGACTGTTTTATAACTCTCTTGATAATTGTCTTCTGAAGAGCTGAAGTTTTAATTTTAATGAAGTCCAACTTATCAGTTATTTCTTTCATGAATCATCTCTTTGGTGCTGTATCTAAGAAGCCATCACCGTACCCACAGAAGATTTTCTTCTGTATTATGTTCTACAAAATTTATAGTTTTGTATTTTACATTTATATTTACAATATATTTTGAATTAATTTTTGTGAGGGTACAAAGTCTGTGTCTAGACTCATTTTTTTCTATGTGGATGTCCAGTTGTTCCAGCATCATCGTTGAAAAGACGACCTTTGCTCTATTTGATTGCCTTTTCTCCTTTGCCAAATATCAGTTGGCTATATTGATGGTGATCTATGTGTTCTCTCTTCAGTTCCATTTATCTACTTGTTTACCCTTTTGCATTTACTGTCCTATCTTGGTTATTATAGCATCATAGTAAGTGTTGAAGTTGGACAGAATAAGTCCTCCAGCTTTGTTCTTATCCTTCAATATTGAATTGGATAGTCTGATATTTTTGCCTTTATATATAAATTTTAGAATCAATTTGTATTTATCCACACAATAGCTTGCTGGTATTTTTATTGGGTATATGTTGAATGTCTAAGTCAAATTGGCCAGAACTGACATCTTGACAATGTTTGGTCTTCCTTTCCATAAACATGGAATATCTCTCCATTTATTTGGTTGTTTGATATCTTTCATTAGACTTTTGTAGATTTTCTCATATAAATATTGTACGTATTTTGCTAGATTTATACTTAAATAATTCGTTTGGGAGGACACTAATGTAAATGTAATGTGTTTTTAAGCTCAAATTCCACTTGTTAATTGCTGGTATATAGGAAAGTAATTGACTTTTGTACATCAACCTTGTATCCTACAACTTTGCTATAATTGTTCATTAGTTCCAAAAGTTTTTTGTTTGTCTGTTTTTTGTCAATTCTTTTGGATTTTCTACATAGATGATCATGTCATCTGCAAACAAAAACAGTTTTATTTATTCCTTTCCAATCTGAATATTTTTATTTCTTTTTTGTATCTTATTATATTAAGTAGGAGTTACAATATGATATGGAAATACGATATGGTATTAGGGGAAATTCATGCTTTGTTCCTGATCTTGGCTTTGAGTATCTCACTATTAAGTATAGTATTAGCTTTAGGTTTTTCATAGATATTCTTCTTCAAGTAGAGGAAGTTCCATTCTATTTCTATTTTGCTAATAATGTTTATCATGAACGATTGTTGGATTTTTGCTAAATATTTTTTCTACATCTATTCAAATAATTATGTGATTTTACCTTTTAATCTGTTGTTATGATGGATTAAATTACTGTATTTTTGAATGTTGAAACATCCTTGAATACCTGGGATAAATCCCACATGGTTGTGGCATATAATCCTTTTTACATATTGTTTCACTTAATTTGCTAATATGTTATTGAGGATTTTGGGACCTATGTTTGTGAGAGATATTGGTCTGTAGTTTTATTCTTTTGTAATATCATTGTCTGTTTTGGAATTAGGGTAATTCTGGCCTCAAAGAATGAGTTAGGAAGTACTCTCTCTGCTTCTCTCCTCTGAAAGAGATTATAGAGAACTAGCATAATTTCATCCTTAAATGTTTAGTAGAATTCACTAGTGTACCTATCTGGGCCTGGTGCTTTCTCTTTTGGAAGGCTATTAAGTATTGATTTGATTTATTTAATGGATATAGGCCTATTCAAAAGGACAGCCTTGCTGAAGAAAGTATTCTTGGCTGCATATTTTTCCCATCTGGCACATTGAATATATCATATCATTCCCTTCTGGCCTGCCAAGTTTCTGTGGACAGGTCTGCTGCTAACCTTATGTGTTAGGATAAGGACCTTTTGTCCCTTGCTGCTTTCAGAATCCTCTCTTTATCTTTGTATTTTTCAAGTTTTCACTATATGTATTGGTGTTGATCTGTTTTCATTGATTTTCAGGGGCATGCTCTGTGCCTTTTGGACTTGAATGCCTTTTTCCTTCCCCAAATCAGGGAATTTGCAATTTCTGATTAATTTGCAAGGTTAATTTCTGCAAATAACCTTCTTCTTCTTTTTCCCCTTCTTCTTATTCTGGGACTCATTGAATTTTATGGAATCACTGAGTTCTTTAAGTCTATAGTCATGACCTAATAATTTTCTTTCCCTTTTTTGAGATTATTATTTTCCATAATTTTATCTTCTATATCATCTATTCATTCCTCTGCTTCTTCCATCCTTGTTGTGATTACAGCCAGTCAGTTTTGCATCTCAGTTATAGCATATTTTATTTCAGCCTCACTAGTTTTAGGTCTTTTATCTCTGCAGCAAGGATTTCTCTGGTGTGTCCTATGCTTTTTTCAAGCCCAGCTAGTATTATTATGACTGTTGTCCTAAATTCTTGTTCAGATATATTGCTTATATATGTTTTGAGTAAATCCCTGGCTGTGATTTCTTCTTAATCTTCCTTTTGGGGAGAATTCCTCCAACTTGTCGTTTTGTCTAAGTTTCTGTCTTTTGCATGTTATGAAAGCTTGTTATGTTTCCTGCTCTTGAGAGTCATGCTATATTAAGAAGGGGTCATACACTGTCCAGGGTCTGCTACTTCAGGAAGTGTTTCTGGTGTATGCTGTGTGCACTCTGCTGTTGTGTTTTGGCTGCTCTTTCCCACAGGTAAGTTCTCCTTGCTTGCATTGGGAAGAGTTTGGAGCTTTAACTAGGTGTGCTCTGATTTGTCTTTTAAAATAAGCCTGGTTAAAAAAATTTTTTTTAAACACCTGAGCCAAAAAAAGAAAAAAGGAAAAAGGAACAACAACAACACCCAAACAGACAGACAAAAAACTATAAGCCTGATTCCAAGGGAAAAAGAAAAAAGGAAAAAAGAAGGAGAAAGAAAGAAAGAAAGAAAGAAAGAAAGAAAGAAAGAAAGAAAGAAAGAAAGAAAGAGAAGGAAGGAAGTCTGGTGTATTTCCATCAGAACAGAAGCTGAAACTTTGGAGAACTCTAAGATCAGTAGACTTGGTGCGTTCAGGGTGCCTGTGTTGGTCCTCTTGGGGAGAGGCCCAATGCACTGGCCCAGTGTGCTGGCTCACAGTCAGACATGCCCTAGTAAAAATGCCCCTGCAGGGCACAGGGGGACAGGGTTTGGTGTGAGTGGCTCCAGCCTCCAATGGGGACATTGAAGGCCAACTGTCCTGGTGGGTTGGGGGAAGATGGCATCACCCCACTCTCTAATCCCTGGAGAGGGGAGCTCATGCCCATCACTATTCAGGAAGCTCTCACAAAAAAGCGAACAATCTCCCCTCTTGTGTCCCAGGCTTCCATCAGATCCCTGCCCTCAGCTTGTCTGTGCCTGAGCCATTGGTACACCCAGCCCCACAGTTCTGTGTTTTATCTCTGGTGGGCAGCTGGGATTCAAAATTCCATATCTTAAAGGACCTGGCAAGGCATGGACCACCTCCTCTCCTCTGGAGGAGAGACTTGCTGTGCTGGTCTGGTGCCATTTTGTCCCAGAAAAGCAGCAGCATGGCCAAATAGGTGCTTGGAGTTTATGGTATAGCACAACAAAAAGCTGTGACCAGGTTATCTGCCCTCTGTGCGCATGTCTGTCCCTTCCTGTTAAATAGCTCCTCAATGGTGCCTTCCAGATCTTTTATCCTTGGAGAGGCAATATGCCCTCTTCCAAATTCACTCCAGGAAGGGGAACCTTGTCTCCAAGTGCAACCCAGGGAATCCCTACACCATCCTGTCCGCTGTCCACTCTTCCACCCTCCTCCCCAGAAGTATTCCCACCCACCTGGTTCAACTCCAGCAAATGGTGCCAACTTCTAAAACCTCAGAATTTGAGTTCTACTGTTTGTAAAAACTTGCAATAGTCAGTTCCTCTTGATTCCTCAGTCAGTGGTTTCAGTTGAGTGTTTTTTTGTGTATGAACCCAATGCACTGCTCTCTCTCTCCCCTTCTCTCCTCTTTGTGTCCTCTCTCTACAAACAGGGCTCCTTCCCCTCCACAGCACCATGGCTTTTCTCTCCCCCAATTAACATCTCTGCACTTTGTACCTGCCACATTCTCTCCCTCTAATTGTTCAGATTGTTCTCTTAATCTTCAAATTGATTTCCTTGGTGCTCAAAATGATTTGATGTTGATCTAGTTGCATTCAGGGACAAGGCAAGTCCAGGGTCCCCATACTACTCCACCATCTTAACTCTCCTGTCTCAATATAGGCCTATTCAGATTGTATGTTTCTTCTTTTGTAAATTTCGGAAGATTGTGTCTTTCAAAAAATTGGTCTGTTTCATCTAGGTTATTGAATTTGTGGTCTTAGAGCTGTTCAAAGTACCCCTTCTTATCCTTTTAATGTCCTTGCGCACTGTAGTGATGTCCTTTCTTTGACTTTGGTATTAGTAATTGGTGTCCTCTCTCCTTTTTCTTAGTTTGGCAAGAGGTTTATCAATTTTATCAATCTTTCTTAAAGAACCAACTTTTGGTTTCATTGATTTTTTTTCTATTGATTTTCTGTTTTCAATGTCATCAATTTCTTCTCTAATTCTTATTTCTTCTCTACTTACTTTTTGCTCTTCTTTTTCTAGTTTTCTAAGGTGAAAATTTAGATTATTGATATTAGATCTTTTTTCTTTTCTAACATATGCATTTAATGCTATAAATTTCCCACTGGGCACTGCTTTCACTGTATCCCACAAATTTTTATAGGTTGTGCTTTCATTTCAAAGTAGTCCAAAATATTTTTTTTATTTCTCTTAAGATTTCTTCTTTGATTCATGTGTTATTTAGTAGTGTGCTGTTTAATCTCCATGTATTTGGGGATTTAACTCTTTTTGATTTCTTTGTTAACTTCATTGAGCAGAAATTGCATGATTTTTATTCTTTGAAATTTGTGAAGTATTTTTCATGGCCCACAATATGGTCTATCTTGGCAAGTGTTTCGTGTGAGCTTGAAAAGAAAAAAGAATGTATATTCTGCTGTTGTTGGATTAAGTAGTCTACAGATGTCAGTAATATTCAGTTGATTGCATTGTGAAATCAACTATGTTCTTGGTAATTTTCTGCTTGGTGGGCATGTCCATTTCTGATAGAGAGGTGTTAAAGTCTCCAACTATAATAGTGGATTCATCTATTTCTCCTTGCAGTTCCATCAGTTTTTGCCTAATGAATTTTGATGCTATGTTGTTAAGCACATACATACCAAGGACTGTTATGTCTTCTTGGAGACTTGATCTCTTAATTCTTATGTAATTCCCCTTTTTATCCCTGATAACCTTCTTGCTTTGAAGTGGGCTCTGTCTGAAATTAATTTAGTGATTCCTACTTTTCTTTGACTGATGTTAACATGGTATATTTTTCTTTATTCTTTACTTTTTTATTCCCTTCTTTACTTTTAATCTATATGTATCTTTATTTAGAGAGGGTTTCTTACAGACAACATATATCTAGGTTGTGTTATTTGATCCACTCTGACAATCTCTTTCAGAGATGTCTTAATTGGTACCTTTAGACAATTGATGTATAAAGTGATTATTGGAAAATTCTAAATTTTTATTCATCTCAAGTATATTTTTCTTTCCTTATATAACATATGTATAATAGCTTCTTAAAGTCTTTGTCTAACAATTCCAATATCTTAGCATCTGCTTATTATTTTCCCTTGATAATTGTCCACATTTTCTTTATTAAGTGCTGAATAATTTCTAAATGTATATTGGACATTGTGAATGTTATGTAGACTTTAGTTCTTGTTATCATCCTCTGGAGCATACTGATTTTATTTAGCAAGCAATCAACATAGTTAGGTTCATACTATAAATTCTGTCTTGCTTTTTTATTTAGCAAGCAATCAACATAGTTAGGTTCATAGTATAAATTCTGTCAGTTCAATTTTTAAAACACATTCTCTGGAGCTATCCAAAATAATAAGTGATTCTGAGACACTTGCAGGTTTATACACAAAATTAAGTGATCCTCTTTTCTGGTTCTCTTTGCTCTGAGAATCTCTCCTCAGTCTCCAGTCTCAAGAGGCTCCCCTGCTGCCTTCTCTACTAGTAGATATGGGCTTTTTTTTTTTAATTTTTAAATGTTTATTTATTTTGAGAGAGGGAGAAGGAAAGAGTAGAAGTGGGGGAGGGACAGAGAGAAAGGGGGAGAGAAGGGATCCCAAGCAGGCTCTGCACTGTCAGTACAGAGCCCAATGCAGGCCTCAGTCTCTTGAACCATGAGATCATGACCTGAGCCGATATCAAGAGTCAGACCTTCAACTGACTGAGCCACCCAGGTGCCCAGGTAGAGATGGCCTTTCTATTGAAGTTTTAGTCTTTCATGTATCCACTGTTGACATGCTTTTCTGTGAATTGGGCTCACCCTTAGGGCAAAACATAAGAGGAAAAAAAGGAAAATACACACACACACACACAATATGCAATTAGTGAGACATATGGGCTATAGTCAGCCTACACCACCATGCTAGGCCCTTACTATTTAAATCAGTGTTTCTCAAACTGTGAGTTTGACCACTTGTGGGTCATATAATCAATTCAGTGGATTGTTTCCTCATATTTTAAAAATTAAGTGTATTAGGGACTAGACTAGATTAGATTGAATCACATGTAATAAACTAGACTAGATTGAATCACATGTAATAAACTAGACTAGATTGAATCACATGTAATAAACTAGACTAGATTGAATCACATGTAATAAACTAGACTAGATTGAATCACATGTAATAAAAGTAACTTATTTTATAAAATTTTTAGTATTTAGTATCCTAATGTAAAAGTTTTAAGCTGCAGGGCCCTGACATGCTACCTGGTCTATCTCTTTCCACAATCCCATATTCTCTTTTGTACTATCCCCATCATCACATTCCTATTTCTTTTCTTTTTCTTTTTTTTTTTTTTTTTTTTTTTTAGTTTATGTATTTATTTTGAGGGGGGGGGGCAGAGGGAGTGGGGGAGAGAGAGAATCCCAAGCAGACTCTGTACTGAGCACAGAACCCAACACAGGACTCAATCCCACGAACTGTGAGATCATGACCTAAGCTGAAATCAAGGGTAGTTGCTTAACCAAATGAGCCACTCAGGTGACCCTCCTATTTATTTCTTATACAGGACAGTGTTGATTTTCCTTATTCAACTTCTTATTTTCAAATTCTTACCCCAGAGCTGATAGTACATAAACATTAAGACCCATTCCATACCATCTATCATTCTACTTCCCTTAGCTAGAAAAGGTATTTTTCCTTTGTATTTAGGGTCATATCAAATTTCGAGTCTTGATATGCTATTGGAAGTCCTATTTTGACCCCTACACTTGGGAAAGGAGTAGAGCAAGGCCCTAGTGGTCTCATGTCCAAGTATCCCCCAGGAGTGAAGGCAGGAGATATGAGAGCGGTGTTTTTCTCACATCAAATGCCTCTAGCAACTTATTGGATAGCCGATATCTAAGTGGATCAGAGAAACATATACACATACATTCTTGTTTCCTATTATAAATGTTGTTGCAAACATGCTTATTTTTAGTAGAAATGCTACTCACCTATTTCTGATATGGCATTAACAATCAGATGGAAACTGCACAGCACAGCTTCCCATTCCATGCACAAAGCAGAGATCATTAACTGAATAGCTCCTTTTAACCCACTTCATCCACTCTCAGAATTTTTCTCAACACAACCCTAAGGCAGCCACCACCAAGTAATCCATATTGAAACAGGAGATGAATTATATTTGCCCTTTCTCTTTTTGGTCATGGCAAAAATTTTCCCAGATAGTTGTGTTTTTACCAGTTTTTACAAATAAATTTGCATTCCTGTAAGCTGACTGAAAAAGCAATGTCCATTCTCATTCTTTCAAGTTTCTCTAGGCACCATTTTCATCCATAGAAAGAATTAAATAAACATATGTAGCTAGAGAAAATGTACATTTAAACAAACACAAAGATTCTTTTTAAAGAACTAATATTTCTTTCTAGTCTGCTTCTTTTTTTAGAAAAGGTACAGATCTGGAAGCAATTTAGTAAATTTACTGCATGTAAATTTTAATTAACTTTAGACAGAAATCATTTGTTTTCTTGAAGTGAGGTAGATAAACTCAAGCACAAGGAGATCAGGTTCAAATCTTAATCCCAAAGTTAAGTGGGGCAGAAAGAGACCCAACATGCAATGCCAACTATAAATATATACTAGGCTGCTTGAATTGTTGTTACTGTCTACAATGCTACATGACTATTTTGCAGTAATAAAATCTTACACATTTATGGCTTTGACTTACACAGAGATTTTATGAATATGATTATTTTAATTCAGTCTGTTCAGCATATTTTTATAAGAGGAATTAGAAGTTATATACCACAAGCACCAAGTCTGAAAATGTAATATGAAATTCAATCTAAGTTTGTTAATATAAGTATTAGTGAAAGTCCTTAATTAAAAATAACACTGCTCATGGAGTAAAATGGATGAACTAAAGCATATTATGCTTAAAAAAATAAAACAACAGTGCTCTGGAATGCCTCACTCTATTCAGACTCTCTTCTGGGAGGATATTCTGCTCACAGCTTTTGCTGAGTGAACAGTAGATCCTATGCTTCACCTCCCTACCTATAGATGACTAGATAGGAGTCAACAATTAAATCTAAGGCAATATAGGATGAAGTCTATTAGAAGTCTATATTATGACTTGGTATAAAGAGTCTACACAGAAAGGAACCTGGGTGGCTCAGTCAGTTAAGCATCAGATTTAGGCTCAGGTCATGATCTCCCAGTTCATGGGATCGAACCCATTCAGCTCTGTGCTGACAGTGCAGAGTCAGCTTGGGATTCTCTCTCTCTCCCTCTCTCTCTCTCTCTCTCTCTCTTTCTCTCTGACTGTCCGTCCCCAACTCATGCATGCACTCTTTCCTCAAAATAAATAAATAAGAATTTTTTTAAAGACTCTACATAGAAAGAAGATAGCCAAACCAATCAAATGCATCTTGGAAAGCTAAAAATAATAGACATGGAAGAAAATGCCAGGTGGTGATGAGCTGTGCAGCTCAAAGTTCAGGTGGACCCAAGGCTTAGAACAACCATTTTGAACCATGAGTAAGATAGGTAACGAAAGGTAAATTTTGGGAGAGAGAGAGAACACACAAAGCATAGAGAAAAGCAGATAATTGAGCAGAACCTAAAATAAAAGAGTAGATGCATCCCTCTGCCCATCAGGGAGTCTGAGATTGTTGACTTTTTTTCTGAGAACTTCTCTCAAGGATGAGGTTTTAAAAACACCCTGTCCTGGTCAGCAGATAAGATTCAAGGCATTTGTCACCACTGGGGACTATAATAACCATATCAGTCTGGGTATTCAACATCCAGTACTCCAAGGAGATAGCCACAGCCACCCATGGGGACATCATCCTGGCCAAGCTTTTCATTGTCCCTTTTCTATATTTTCATAATTATCTGTATCATAAATATAGAATTTGGCTAAGAGGAAATCAAAAGTGAAACTCCTTTTTCCTGATCTGGGCCCCAATGTCCTCATGTCCCCTTAGACATTGCCTCATCAGATACACATTTCCCCACTCACCCTTTTGGTCAGCCCAAATGTATAATTAAATCTCTTCCATCTTAACTCTTACAGCACCACACCTTCCTGTAGCCAAGACTTTTTTCCTTCCCTTCTCAGCCAAAGCATTTTGAAAGCCTACAGGTGTATCTATATTTCACATTTCTCATATTAGTGAATGAATATGTAAGCTGATGACTGCCAAATCTTAACCTCTACTCCACATATCCCTCTGAGCTACTTAACATATATTTCTTACTCTCTACTAAACACTTCCATTTGGATGTCTCACAAGCACTGTGACTCTACATGTCCAAAAGTGGATTACTTATCTTTATTTCCAAATCTTTGTTCTCGCATCCCCTATCTTATTTAACACCAACTTACCTACTCAGTCACTCAGTTCGGAAATCTAGGAGTCATCCTAAATTACCACTTAATTACACACTTTTGCTTGCTAAATCTGGTCAACTATACCATATTAACTTCTCCCTTTCCATACCTTGTTCTCCACCTGCTACAATCTTCATTAATGCCCTCATGGCCTCTCATCTGACAAGTACAATGTTTTCTAACTGGGATTCCCCCTGGTTCCTGTTTTATTCCTTTCTAACCCATCCTTGAAATAGCCTTTAGGGTAATCCTTATTTGTCACTTTTCTACTTCAAATGATTCAATGGTTCTCATTTGCATGACCTGGATAGGCTGTCTTCCAACTCTTATGACTTTCATTTTTTATTTTCAACATGCAGTTCACATCAAAGAAACTTAACATTACTCAAAACAACCCTTATTGTTCCCTCTGCTAGAATTTGCTTTCCAATTTTATCTTCTATACATCATCTAAGACTTAACCTAAAAGTTATCTCCTCACTGATGCTTTTCCTCATTCTTTTCACCTCTCTCTCCTTTCTTGTCTTAACTAACACTTAATAAATTATAATCATGATTATAACTCTGAACACGTTGTGCTGTAATTAGTTACTATTTAGTTATCTCATACAAAAGACTTAAAGTACCTTGAAGATTTATCTTTACTTAGTTTGATGCCTGGTATATAAGTGGAATTCAATAAATAAGTGTTAAATGGATCGATCTTTCAATTTGCACTATTTTTATCTAAGGTTGATATTGATAGTGTGTTATGGATTGAATTGTGTCCCCCTAAAATTCATATATTGAAGTTCTAACCCCCAGTACTTCAGGATGTGACCTCATTGGAGACTTGATCTTTACAAAGAGTTAAGAGTTAAGGAGTAATCAAGTTAAAATGAGGTCATTAAGATTGGCCCGAATCCAAAATTCCACTGGTGTCCTCATTAAAAGAGGAAATTTGGTTATAGAAATGCAGGTAGAGGGAAGATGATTTAAAGAGATTAGGGAGAAGACAGCCATCTGCTAGCTGTTCCAGGAGAGAGGCCTGGAACAGCTCTTCCCCTCACAGCCCTCCAAAGGAACCAACCCTGCTCACACCTAGATTTTGGGCTTCCAGGCTCCAGAACTGTGACACAATAAACTTCTGTTGTTTAAGCCACTTAGTTTGTGGTACTTGGTTTTGGTGGTCCTAGGAAACTAATACACATTGCAGTTTGGCAATCAGTTTTAAATATTTTTAATGTTTATTATTTATTTTTGAGAGAGAGACAGAGACAGAGACAGAGTATGAGCAGGGGAGAGGCCAAGAGAGGGAGACACAGGATCTGAAGCAGGCTCCAGGCTCTGAACTGTTGGCACAGAGTCCAACCAGGGGCTCAAACTCACAGATGATCACCTGAGCCAAAGTCGGACGCTTAACCCACTGAGCCACCCAGGTGCCTCAGCAATCATTTTTTACACAAGTTTGTTTGCTTGTTTTTTAATTTGATATTTTCATTAAATCTTTACTTAAATCCCTTACATGGACTCTGGGCAACTTCCACTGGGCCATTCATTATTAAATATCTTTCTCTGAATATCTTTCCAATTCAGTAAAATACAACTACATGTGTTCTCTTGTTACAGTTCTCCTATAAAACTTCCAGTGGATCTTGGATATACTTCATTAAATTTAAATTCATAATTATGTTACCTGAGGCTCACTTTGCATTTTCTCTGGCTCTCCTAGTTTTTTCACTATATATTACTTTCCTCTTAGATATTTCCTCTCTAGTTAAGTTAATCAATTGATATATCCTATATAACTTCTCCTCTCTGGACTTTCAAACTTTATAATTCATTCATTTTCAGACACTGATTGAGAACCTATAGAGTTCATCAAATTTGTCCCAAGTGCTGAGGGCAGTAAAAGTATAGAGCCATCAAATACAGCCCTTGACCATAAGAAGCATGTAATCCAGCATAAGAGACAAAATAAGTATAGATTTTAATATCATGACACGTTTGTCCAAAGATGTTTGCAATCCCCAAATACCAGCATACAATCTCATCAGTGATTTCATAGCTAAAATGGATGATACAACAACACAAGCACTGCAGGACTGTTTTGACAATTAAATGAAATAAGGGATCACAGAAACCAGCACTGTTGCATAAAGGTGTATACATTCTGCGTTTTGTCTAGACTTTCTTCCTGTCTCTGACTCACCTCCACACACTAGCTTTGAAGCACTCATAATTCAAAATGATATCTCAGCAAAATATTATGTGTCATGGACTTTTAAGTCTCCTTGAAAATCCTCAGATGCCATGAGTTTACCCAACACAAATGGATACCATTTTAATAGGAAGAGTTCAGACAAAGGAGAAATCACATCTACCTGAATTAGAAGACACCTGGTTAAACACATTAAATAGCTTATTTTCACAGGAATTTCAGAACTTTTAATATTTGAATGTGAAATGTGAATATTTAACAAGGGTCATAGTATTATAGACTTTCCCAATTTATATGATCACAAAGACCCTTTTTCATGCAGGATAACTGACTGATGGGATATTACTGTTCATACAGCTCATCTATGGAATTCTTGTGAGCAAAACAAATTTTAAACTACTGAGAACAAAACCTTCACAATATTTTTCAATTCTATCCTATTATTCTCTCTTATTTTCTCCCCTTTTAATTATCATCACCTAGGTTGTAACCTGCCCTTCATTTCCACAACTTCACATTTCTTGTTCATGATGTTCAACTGGCTTGGCATGCCCTTTCCTCTTCTCCCCACCTGCTCAACCTTTCCCAGTATGCAACAAACTATATCTCATCACTTCATCACTCAATACACTGGAAAACACACACTTTTTTTTCTCTGAAGACCTCCTCTAATCTCCCGAATTATTTCTTATTTCTTCCTCTCTACCCTAATTGAACTTTGAACCTATCTACATTCTAGTACATTTCATGGGTAGAAAATTATGGGTTTGTGGGCTATTTTCCTTACTGGTTTGTAACCTTCCCAGAGGTAAAAACTGAATCTAATTCCTCTTCCAATAGCTACCACTCAGCCCAGTTGCTGGCCCACATCGTATCGTCTCAATCCACACTAACTGAATGAAAGAATCGCATAGTTAAAGTCAAACAGTACATATATATAGAATTAGGCTTTGACTGCGAATGACTGGCATCTGATCCAACGGGCAAGGGATATTAGAAAAGTTGTAAATGTCACACCAAATAGCTGGTGATGGAAGGCAGACTGAAAAGAGAAAGAAGCAATGAAAGGGCTGATGAAATGAGAGAATTAAGGGAAGTCAAGGATTTGTGGATCAGCGAGTATTCAAAGCAGGTGCAGTAGGTCTCAATATCAAAAAAGATAAGGCACTTGGGGTCAGAAACATTATTTTTAGAATTTAAGATTTAGAGGTGAAGGTAGGAATGCAACAGACCTGTGTAAAGTTTTGGAGAAGCCTCAGAAGCTAATCAGTGTGAAATATAGAAGAGGCAAATTCCAGCTGAATCCAAACAAGTTTTTTAGGCTTTGTGCAGCTAGATGGGGAAAATGGACATGGAAGTCACTGGAGTTGGCGAGATTTCAACATAAGAAAAGATGGGATATAATCTGTGAATATGAGTAGATTGGAAAAATACATTGTGATCTAAATGCTTAAATCATTATTTAAGGAGAGATGGTCCTAGAAATCAATAGATGGTGTTACTAATAATAGCAAGTCTATAATATAAGGAAATGGTATAAACCTCAAAAAAGGAGAAGTGTTCTGTGACTTTACTGAATTCATTTATCAGTTCTAGTAGTTTTTTGGTGGAGTCGTTAGGTTTTCTATACATAGTATCATGTCATCTGCAAACAGTGAAAGTTTTACTTCTTCCTTATAGATGTAGATGCCTCTTATTTCTTTTTGTTGTCTGATTGCTGTCACTATGTTGAATAAAAGTGTTTTTATTGATGGTGACAAGGAGAATGCTGTTATCTTTTTCAGGCCTAATGAATTAGATGGAAAGAGAACATAATTCAATTTGAGGACTTTCTCATTCAAGAGGACAAGAAGCTTAAGTAGTGAAGCTTCTTTGATGAGGTGAGAAAAAAGGTAGTGGAAAGAACATGTGCAAAGGCACACAGTAAAATATTAGAAGGTTTGTGCGAGGGACAATGGTAGATTTACTTAGAATAAGTTGAAAATAATTCATTATTCTGTATCAGAGCAAAAGAATCATGGGTTAACATTTTTTGCCTGTAAAAGTATGGTGCAGAATATCAGTGAAAATATTCACTGGTTAATAATATTTGTTTATAAGTTACTTAAATTTTTACATTTTAAAGCTGAAGTATTGGATCCCTTGAAATATCTGATCTTATCAAAAATCCGTTATAAAAAGCATTTATCATTAAAAATAGAAATATCATATGATCCAAAAAAATCCACTACTGGATATTTACCCAGAGAAAACAAAAACACTAATTCGAAAAGATGTATGTACCCTTATGTTTACTGCAGCATTATTTACAATAGCTGAGATACAGAAGCAAACCCAAATGCCCATCCATAGATGAATGGATAGGGTGGATGTGGTACACACACACACACACACACACACACACACACACACACACACTGGAATATTACACAACTGTTAAAAAGGATAAGATTTGGGCCATTTGTGACAACATGGACTGACCTAGAGGGTATTATACTAAGTGAAATAAGTCAGACTGAGGAAGACAAATACCATATGATTTCACTTATATGTGGAATCTAATTTTTTTAATGTTTATATTTGAGAGAAACAGAGAGAGCATGCATGAGTAGAGGAGGAACAGAGAAAGGTGGAGACAGAATCCAAAGCAGGCTCCAGGCTCTGAACGGTCAGCACAGAGCCCAATGTAAAGCTCAAATTCACCAGTGGTGAGATCATGACCTGGGACAAAGTTGGATGCTTAACTGACTGAGCCACCCAGGAACCCCTCATGTGTGGAATCTAAAGAACAAAACGAATGAACAAATGAAAAGTAGAATCAGACCTATTAATACAGAAAACAAACTGATGGTTGTCAGAGGGAAGGGGCTGGGACATTGGGCAAAATGGGTGAAGTGGAGTGGGAGGTACAGGCTTCCAGTTATGGAATGAGTAAGTTATGGGAATAAAAACAGAGCATAGGAAATACAGTCAATGATATTATAATAGTGTATGGTGACAGATGGTAGCTACATTTGTGGTGAATGTAGTATAATTTATAGAGAGGTTGAATCAGTATGTTGTGTACCTGAAATTAATGTAACAATTTGTGTCAACTCTACTCAAATAAAAAAAAATTAAAGAGTATTTATCATAATTTACCATAAATTCAGGAGGGATATTGACAAACTGGGAAATGTTCCTGGCAAATGTAATTAGGGTTGAGAAGATCCAGGAATCCATCTAATATGAAAAGTGTTTTTGAAGTATGGCTGCTTAATGTAGAAAAGAAAAGTCTTAAGAGGGGCATAATATATATCTCCACATATTTAAAGAATTTTTCTGGAAGAGAGATAGAATTCTGTAGGTTCCCACAAGGTAGAACAAGAATTAGTTGTGGTAGCCTCACTCCTGTAGGCAAATTGTGGCTTGATGTAAAGAAAACCTTTTTCACAATAACAGTCAATAATAAACTGTCTTGTGAGGTACGTGGCTCCCTGAAAATAGAATTTTCTAACAAAAATGCCAAAATGAGTATTACTTTATCATTTATGATTCCTGCACTGGAAGATGTTTGGATTAGATGACTGCTAAAGTCCTTTCAGATTCAAGTTCTAGGCTCAAAAGTCATGCGTGTTCAGAAATTTGCTTCACATTTTAATAAAATTAAATTAAATCAAGTATTTTTAAGGAGTAAAAATCATATTTTATAATCTCTGTTTTATTTTAGTGAAATGGTTAAGAGGATTGAAATATCAATAAGTTTTTTAAAAAGATACCTGGTTTTTAAAACGATGGTTTTTAAAAAACCATTCCCAGTTCCTAAAAGAATCAAAAATACTAGTGACTGAGGTTTAGCAAGTGGATTTGGGGAAAACCAACTCATGATTGACTTAGGAGAATTTAGGGAGGGTTGACTAATGTTTTCATATTTGATGTCTAGACAAGAAGCTTAAGTCACACCTGTGACTCCCCAAGCCTCTGAGAAATCATGTGTGGGGAGACAGTTTTGTACGAAGAATTAAAAAAAAAAAAAAAACTCATCACCCACAATGCCCACAACTATGACTCTGGAGACGGGGACGCTGAGAGCCATCATTGTGTTGGCATCCCAAGTGCTATTTACATATGACTCCAGCAGATCTTCCAAGGAGCTTTGGCCTTTGTGCCAGTACAGAATGTATATTCCAGAAGTAGCTCAGGGAGGGGTAATTGTGGGAAGGAAAAAAAACTGTGAACCATCTGTTAGTTTCCACTCCATAAAATCTCACCACCCTTCTTCATAAATCAATTCCAGGGCGCCGCTTCTCTTCTCCGCAGCCACTCCTCAGCATTTGAGGGCATGTCACTCTCCCAGTTTAACATTTGAGAAGGACGGATACTCCAGCAGTAATACTGAGTGTATTTACTGTGTGTTAAGCTAAAATGCAATAACGTTCTTTGAACTTATCTCATTGGGAGCACACTGATTTATTCATTTACTGGAAAACTGTTCATTCCAGGTTTGCCACAATATGGAAGTTAACAAAATAATCCCTTTGGTAATTAAATATGTTGGTAGTACTCTTTAAACTTTGATTTTTAGCAGTTCAACAGTTTCTTAACATCAAAGAAATTGTACTCGTTCTCCTCAGTATATAACACAAAAGCTGAGCCCTCTAGTTAACAAAACACTTAAGGGGTCTGAACTCTACCTAATACTCCACCTCCCCAGAGCCCTGTCTTTGAATGGCCCATTAGTTCCAGAGTCAACTCTGTGACTTAATAGATGAGAGAGACATGGACATAACAAAATCAACACAAGGCAGAAATCGAGAATATAGACAAAGGAAAGATTAAAACCTATCAGGAGTATTTGGACAGGCATTACAGGAGAAGTGGCATTAGTACCGTACATTGAAAGACGAGCAGGGTTTTGACAGAAAATTTGAAAACGGTGGAAAGAAAGTAAACGAAGGAAGAACTGGAGCTTAGAAGCGGAAGCGTGTCACAAAAGGCAGACTCTTGGTTTTTGGTGTCCTAACAGGTCTGCATTTCTCCCTCACTCTAGGATCACTGTTTGGCTGGGAACGTTGTGGCACTGCACAGAGTAGGTTCACGGGCCTTACCTCCACACTACATAAGCTTACTATCCGGAGAGAAAGGTGAGACAAGTATGTTAAATACGGACCATGTTAATACAAATGTACAAGCATTTATTACTGAACTGCAAGAGTCATTCAGAGGTAATTACTTGAAGCTCCCCACTTTGCTTTGTTTATTCTTCTTTTGTCATTTCTACTCTCATAGTGGCTGAAATCTCCCCAAATTGATGAATCCACAAGAATAAAAGACAAAATAGATCACAAACCACTCTGGAGCTTGTTGCTCTCTCTTTTTTTTAAATTTTTTTTAACATTTATTTATTTTTGAGACAGAGAGAGAGAGAGAGCATGAACAGGGGAGGGTCAGAGGAAGAGGGAGACATAGAATTTGAAACAGGCTCCAGGCTCTGAGCTGTCAGCACAGAGCCCAACGCAGGGCTCGAACCCACAGACCGCAAGATCATGACCTGAGCCAAAGTCGGATGTTTAACCGACTGAGCCACCCAGGCGCCCCTACTCTCTTATAAAATGAAAAGTTTGGATGAGAAGGTCACATATGTCCTTTCAAGTTATAATATGGATTCTATATGTATAAATGTAGTTAGCACATATTCTTTTGCCCTCTCATTTTTTCTCCTTTCTGATCTCTCTCTCATATACATACACAATAAAAATGACACATACATTTTTAACAACAATAATTTTAAAAACTACTTAATTCTTAGGCTAGTCTGACATTTTTATCCAGAGGCATCTTGCCTCTAAGTGAATATTCTTATAGTATGTTTACATAGATGGTCTTCTTTTTTTTTTTTTTTTTGAAATTTATTGTCAAATTGGTTTCCATACAATACCCAGTGCTCATCCCAAAAGGTGCCCTCCTCAATACCCATCACCCACCCTCCCCTCCCTCCCACCCCCCATCAGCCCTCAGTTTGTTATCAGTTTTTAAGAGTCTCTTATGCTTTGGCTCTCTCCCACTCTAACCTCTTTTTTTTTTTCCTTCCCCTCCCCCATGGGTTTCTGTTAAGTTTCTCAGGATCCACATAAGAGTGAAAACATATGGTGTCTGTCTTTCTCTGTATGGCTTATTTCACTTAGCATCACACTCTCCAGTTCCATCCACATTGCTACAAAGGGCCATATTTCATTCTTTCTCATTGCCACGTAGTACTCCATTGTGTATATAAACCACAATTTCTTTATCCATTCATCAGTTGATGGACATTTAGGCTCTTTCCATAATTTGGCTATTGTTGAGAGTGCTGCTATAAACATTGGGGTACAAGTGCCCCTTACATAGATGGTCTTCTGATTAACATAAAAATATGTCCTGTCTGTATCATTGTGCACATATGATATGGCTATAAAGAGTTTATAATAGGGGCCCTTGGGTGGCTCAGTCAGTTAAGCATCTGACTTCAGCTCAGGTCATGATCTTACAGTTTGTGAGTTCAAGCCCCACGTTGGGCTCTGTGCTGACAGTTCAGAGCCTGGAGCCTGCTTTGGATTCTGTGTCTCCCCCTCTCTCTGCCCCTTCCCTGCTCACACACTCTCTCTCTCTCTCTTTCTCAAAAATAAATAAACATTAAAAAAACTTAAAAAAACAGATTATAATATAAAATGATTAATATCAAACATGGGCCAATGTAACTATTAAACCTGGAAAGAATATCAGAGACTGCCCTGAGAAAGTAAAGTCTGATAGGTTAGTTATTTCGGTAGCCTTCCTAAGACTCATGAGAACTCTCCTTGCCTCCAGGTTTCAGGTTCAGAGCAATGGTTAGGTCAAGTCCAGGGACTTCATTCTACTGGACACTGACCACCAGAACACATCCTCAAAAATGAGGTAAATCCTCACCTCTCTAGAAGAAGTTCATTTGTGATGATCCTGAAAGTCCACAAGGGACTTGGAACCTTTTAGGACCCAGACAGACCACTTCCACTCATAACTATACTAGTCCAAATACTCATTCTCCTGGTAGATTAGACCCCATGCATTCACAAAAAATTTCTGTTACATGCTCTTTGTTAATGCTGAATGTTTGAAAGGGAGGTGAGAGCTGAACTAAGCAGAAGTGTGTGGCTATGCTGATCTAGAGGATTCATCTAATTTTAGCTGAATTAGAAAAGTCCTGAAAGGTTGAATAATCAGGTAAACAATCCATACAAACTGAATTCTGAATAATTTTGTGTTTCATATGTATAAGAACATTTATATCCTCTCAAACATGTTAAGTGTTATTAACTTATCAAAATTATTTGGATAATATCATAATGGAAATAATAAATAAATAAGTTGATCTAAGTAATAGCAGTCGACTAAACTTAAGTTGCACAAGAAAACACAGGATAATCTGTTTATAGAAAATATCATTCAAAAAAAAAAAAGAAAATATCATTCATAAATTTCAGAAAAGCCTTATTTGGTAATGTCTGTGCCACTATAGAAAAGAAGAGATCATATGAAAATCTTCATTCAGTAAATCTCAGTAATCAAAATACTTGCAGATATCTCAAGTTTTCTGAATCTGGGGGTTTTAACAAACTTTGCCATACATTCTGACGTCTTGCACAGTGGTAATAATATACATTCCTGGGAGAGGGATTTAAAATGCACTACAGCAAAACAAAGAAAGCCTTTCTAATCAAACAAACCACACTATAAACACACTCTTGAAATTAAGCTAAGTAAATTTTATAGAATTGTTGGATTAAACTAGCCTTTAATTATACCAGGACCAATAGTTCTGCAATGATTACATTATGGGTTGTCAGCATTTCCTTTTAACTCCTTATATTTAGTAATTAATAACCTGATTAGGAAATTTTACTTTCAGCTAAGGCTTGATATGGAATGGCCATAATTTATTATGAAAGCAGTAACAACCACCTCAACTAAAACACAGAGAGCCAAGCAGATTTTTCTAGGAATTCAGCCTTTATACCTTTTTTCAACAGTATCCAGTTCAGATTTGTATTGGATAACCGTAGGTTGTTAGCACTTGATACAGGTTGTGCTCATGTGTTATTCCTATAAAGTCAAGTTTAAAGTAACTTCAGAAATAAGATTTTTCTAAGTTTCCTTTAACATTTTGTATACAGAAATGGTAAGTTAGCCATAGAGTGAAAATGTATTACATATACAGTAATTATAGAGAAAATAGATGATCAATTTCTTATTTCAAAGTCACAACCAATGCACTGTTTATTTGATGAAGACATTAGCTTTGAAGCTTTTGTTTGAAAAACAACAGCACAATCATTTGAAGAAGTCCACACGCTATTTGGAACAGATTACCATAATTTTTAAAGCAGAACCAATTTTAAACTTTAAATGACAGAATTCTTTCAAACTATTGTGGCTTTCTATGAAATCGATTTTTTAATTATTACACATTCTCCCAGGGAACAATTAAAGTATTAACTACATGTTTTAAACTGCTCTACTAAGGATTCGATTAAACATTGAATAATAAAAAATGCAACTATGTCCAAAGGCAAGAGAAATTATTTTCAGCTCCTCTCCTTTAATGCCACCACAACAGAGAGTGTCTTACATACGGTACACTATTAAGTACTGCCTTACAGAAATATTAACCGTCTTACAATCATATTTATACTCTCCTACAGTAACATTAAGATAGCAACTTAAATATCTCAATCTTAAAATTTTGTAGTTAAATTTTAAACATGGCTGCCCTACTGTCTGAAACTATATAATTAATTCAGAAAACTGATTGAATTGCCCCAAATCATTCACTGTATGCCCCCAGTCTCTGGAAATGAGATACAGAGTTTGTGTTCTCTTCCCAAAGTTTGTCCAGTGTTTCTTGATCATGTAGTTCAATTTCTTTGCAATTTGGGGGATTAATTAAAGATGGTAAAGAGAAAGCCCCAGGAAGATATTGTAAAATATCCCATGCTAAAAAGATTATGTGGTTTAGGCTTGACAAATGTGAAGTGACATCTGCTGGGCCCTTTTGTAGAAACAGATAAAGGAACTGGTTCATCAAGAAAAAAAAAGAATCCTTACCAGGAACCAGTGAGAGGAACACCGTCTAAAAAGAAGCAGGGCTGAGCAAAGGATTCACACATATTGCTCTCAGGAGATGAAAGGGAGTGGTTTTTAATTCATTTTATGTAGACCATAGATAAGAAATCTTGTAGATCAAAGCCTAGCAACATAATGGAAACTAGCTGAATACAACTAAGTCTAAAAACATCTGTCAAGGGTTTAATGTGCAAAAATGAAATACTGTGGTTGTACTAGATGATCTTTAAAGATTCTTTCAGCTCTATTGTATAATACTATATTATGAAACAAGAACTAAAAGGACATGTATCCCTTGATGCTGGTACTTTATGACGGTGGAAAAAAAAGTGTGCCCTGCCTAACCATGAAAAACTGGGTTATGGCAAACGGTTGGAGTACAGATACTTTAAATTATACAAGAACTTCCAATGCTATATCATTTTCAGGCAAGATTTCCTAAGTTTTAATGTTTAAATGTTGTAACTATTGGGGAAACATTCACTATTGTAATGTTAATTGGCTCATTGAATATATTACACTTTGTTGCCTAAATTTCCACGACTAGGCTCCTATCTTTGTAATATGTTCCTTACTGTATTGCACTAGTCTTCTTACTTGTAGCAAGGAATTCCTTACATGTAGCAAGGAATTCCTGTTAGTGGCATTACCCACAAGACAATAAACTGGTAACTTTATTTTGTGAAGACTCATTTGAATGGTCTCCCATAATAATGAAAATGTCAGTCCACAGGCCCCATTATTCTAGTCAAAGGATAAATAAAGAGATAGATCTTCCTTATTCTGTGGCTAATCATGTACATTTTGTCCCTTAGGTATATAAATGTTCACCTAGCAGTGTCATGGTCTGAAGCATATAATTAAAAGCCTTTTGGTTTTGAGGGATTTTTTAAAAAGCTATCCTACTCAAGTGTGTAACAAATTAGTCACCTGAGAAAACCTGGTCTGCAAGGAGGCATCCCAGGATACTTTTACAACTACAGGATCCTGGAACTATGCTAGGGAGGAACTGGAGCCTTAGAGAGGGATATATTGGACCCTTAGACTTGCTGCTTAAAAGGGCTTAAATGCTGCAACCTGGGGACAGCACGGAGACTAGCATTTATGGCAAATGAAGGACACAGAAAGTATTACAAACTCAGAAGCCTGTAGATGCTAGACAGGTGTATTATGTGAGTGATGGGCATTTGAAGCCTTCCTCATCTAGCAGGAAGCAGAGCTTCCTGGTTATTTTTGTTTTGTGGTAGTGCTTCCACCTAGAATTGCCAGGTTTTCTGATTTTTTTTTTCAGAAAATCCAGAAATTTTCATGTGAAAACCCTGTTTTTAAATGAAGCCAATCAACTTAAGATTTTTTTTAAACACTAGGAAGGCCATCCAAAGCAATTATACAGAGGTAGATTGAGCTAAGAGTGTCTTGTATGCGATCTCTAGTGTAAAGCACGTTTTGGTTACACATGGACTGTCTGCACAACTAGACCATGATCCCTGAATATCCGAAAAAATGTCCAGTACCATAGCAGGTACTTAACATGGAGTTTCAATTCACACAAAAGTATGTCGATATATAATGTTGACACCACTGAACAGTTCACTTTTAGGGAAACTGTAACAGATTGTTTGGCAGAAAGAATCCTCTGGTCTCCTGATTTCCAGAGCCCACAAGGGCCTATGTTTTACTTGCTTACACGGAGTCTTAGGCCTAGGTTCAAGTGTGCTCCCCAGCCAAAGTGTTCTCACCCCATCTCTGGGGGAAATTAGGGAGTCTCAGTGGGATGGAACGGTGTGGAGTAGAAAGCCACCTGCATTGGATGAGTCATTCCTTAACTTTTACTGGATTAAAATTTAAATAAAAATTCTTTTCCACATGCTATTCCAGCAATCTATATAGTCCATGCTATAAGTCTGATATCAATTGTTAAGATCACCTCACCTTTTCTCAGCAGAGAAAGGAGGGAAAATACCTAGAGGACATCTTGCCTGGCTCCACAGGAGGCAAAGCCTAAACCAACAATTATTAGAAATCTTTTGGGTGCACCTGTGTGGCTCAGTTAGTTAAGTGTCCAACTCTTGACTTTGGCTCAGATCATGTTCTCACGGTTTGTGAGATCGAGCTCGGTATCGGGTTCTGCGCTGACAGTGTGGAGCCTGCTTGGGATTCTCTGTCTCCCCCCCGCCTCCTTCTCACCTGCTCTCTGTCTCTCTCTCTCTCTCAAAATAAATAAATAAACATTAAAAAAAATAAATCTTTTGTTTTCTGGCTTCCTGGAAACGGACTCCACCTTTTAATATGTAAATATATTGATCAGATTTTCAAATGTATTTCATATTAAATAAGTAAGAATGTCTGTAAAGACTACTCCTCGTTAAAAGTTTTGGCACACTGAGAGTTTCCTGTTAGAATAGGCTACATTAAAATAAAAAATCCATTAACTTGCAGTATGATGATATTTTTGATCATCTGGGAAGTCTGTCCTTGGCCTTTTGGTTTGTTGTTGTTGTTGCTGCTGTTTTTACCTATCATACTATGTACTCTCCCTAAGTAATATTCTTAAACTCCTGTGGCTTCAGTTACTATCTATATGCCCATGCCAAATATTTAAGCCTCTGTCCTATAGACCATCCTACCTACTAGATCACTTTAACACACACATATTCACATGGTTCACTTTTGTTCATTCTTCAGAATGCAGTTTAGTAGCACTTTCTTTGTTGAACCTTCTCTGACTTTCTAAGACTAACTGTGATACCTTCCCTGTGGTTTCTGTTTTCTCCTTTATTCATTCCTATCACAGAATTTCCCCCAGTCATGTATTCATTAAATCAATAAATAATTATTAAATGCTAGCTTCTTAGAAATATAAAGGTAAGCAGATACAGACAAATGCTGTGCAAAGTAGCAGTCTGATGTAGAAAACAGATAAATAAGCACCACGAAAAAGAAAAATTACAGTAAGAATAACCACTACAAAAGAGAGGCACATTGTGCTTTGAGAGAATAAAATATGGGTATCTGAATTAGTCAGGGAAGTTACGGATTAGAATTTGATAAGTACAAGTATGAGTTAACTGGACAAAAAAGGAAGAAATAGGATTCTTAGTAGAAGGACAAATATGTTATGTTCTTAATGGGTGCCATCTTGCTTGCTAGTCTCTCCCATTATACTGGAGACTACTTGGGAATAGAGACAGTATCTTATTCACCATTATATTGCCAATGTTTATAAAAGTGCCTGGCATATAGTAGATGCTAAATAAATATTTGTTAGTTCTAAGCCAACATCAATATCCAAGTGGATTCTGGATGATGAGTGAGTCCCTCAAACAGATTTCTACAATAGTACTCTAGGCCAGAATGGAAGTGTAATCTACAAATGACCTCCTGAGCTCCAACCCAGATCTACTGAATCAGAATTTCTGTAGGTTAAGTATTAAGATATGTATTTTTAGAAGCACTCCCCCCCCCCCAAATGGTGTTAAGTATGCTGTTTTTTGGTACTCGTTAATTTAAGCCAAGAAAATGGCCATATCAGGCATCTCATTTATATCAGGACCTTCACCAATAGCTAAGAATCCAGACAAAAGGCTTAATTCCTTGCAAAGGTTGGGCAGGATGTCAACACAGTCCCAACCATGTGGGCTGCAGATTCATAACAGAGTACCATTATCAAACAATGAAATGACAAGCCATGACCCCATTCATTTATAACATGCATTTATTGAGGACATGTAATATAATATCCCAGGCTCTGTGCTGAATGATTTATATGAACTATGTGCTCTTAAACCTCACAATAACCCTATACCATAGCATTTTGTTATCCCTAAATAGCAGATAAACAAATGGGCACAGAAATATTCATTAACTTGCCCACGATCATACAATTAATAAGGAAGAGTGTTATATAAAGTCAGGCAATCAGCTGCAATCCAGTAGCTGAAAACAGAATCTTCAACTATAAATTCAGCTTTGTATGGCAAAGCAGGAACCAACAAAATTGGAGACCATCCTGAGTCAGTAGATTCTCCTGGATGTACTTGTATCACCAGAGGGGAACCCACACTAGTTCAACCTGCAGAATCAAGGAAGGTGTAACAACATTTAAAGTGCCTGGTTTTTTGAACCCTTACACGATAGCCCATAAACAGTTCTCTCTTTAGAGATACCACTCTCTAACTGTCTTACGCTGACTGTCAATGACAGTCATGTGGCAAGCATCCAAATGCTGGCTCCTCAGGCTCCTTACTATTGAACAGTTCCCTGAAGCAGGAAATCAGCTCCATTTGTCCTCTCTCTTCACTCCCCAACGCCCAACAAAGGAAGGCTGTCTGCAGCCTCTTGTAGCTGAGGCTCTTGCTCCAGGGGAGAGATCAGCAACACAGGCCAAGACCTGCTCTTTTCTGTGAGCAATTTGTTGCCAGACCAATAACTGAGAGTGAGAGTCTCATGCCCCCAGTAGCTCTACGTCTCTTTTTAATTCTCCCTTTCCCCGCTCAGGTATTCTAGAGACAAATCAACAAAACTATCGATGAGCCGATTTACGACTGGGAGAAAATGTTCCAGGCTCCTCTTCTTGCTAAATCCTTAACCTTGAACACTCCTTGACACTGAGGACTGGAAATAGCCCCTTCCTCTCAGCCTCCCTTCATGGACACTACTCTCCCCAAAAGACTAACTCTTGTTTTCTCTTTGGCCCATTTTTACTTTATCTGCTGGAAGAGGAGGTGAAAGTGGTTATTGATGATAGGGTCAGCTATCTAATTTAGTAAGATCTGCAGGAAGGTGGCTAACCCCAACTTCTGGAAGCTCCTTGAATATAGGTTATAGGAGTTTTAGGATTTTTTCTTCTTAGCTTTTGATAGGAAAAATTCAAGAAAAACAGGAAAAATCTCACTTGACATCCTGTTATAGAGTTTATTTTATGGAGCACCTGGGTGGCTCAGTCAGTTAAGCATCCTACTTCGGCTCAGGTCATGATCTCTCAGTTCAAGAGTCTGAGCCCCGCATCAGATTCTCTGTTGTCAGCACCAACCAAACCTGCTTCAGATCCTCTGTACTCCCCACTCTTTGCCCCTCCTCTGCTTGTGTGTGCTCGCTGGCTCACTCTCTTCCTCCCTGTCTCTCAAAAAGAAACATTAAAAAAAAAAAAAAAGAGTGTATCTTGTGAGGGGTGCCTGGGTGGCTCAGTTGATTAAGTGTCCAACTCTTGATTCCGTCTCAGGTCATGATCTCATGGTTCATCAGTTCGAGCCCCACGTTGGGCTCCATGCTGACAGTGAGGAGCCTACTTGGGATTCTCTGTCTTCCTCTCCCTCTGCCCCTCCCCCACTCACGCTCTGTCTCTCTCTCTAAATAAACAAACATTTTTTAAAAATAAAAAATAAATTATAAAAAAAGATGGAGCGCCTGGGTGGCTCAGTCAGTTGGGCGTCCGACTTCGGCTCAGGTCATGATCTCACAGTCTGTGGGTTTGAGCCCCGCGTCGGGCTCTGTGCTGACAGCTCGGAACCTGAAGCCTGCTTCGGATTCTGTGTCTCCCTCTCTCTCTGCTCTTCCCCCACTCATGCTGTCTCTCTCTCTCTCTCTCTCAAAAATAAAATAAAACATTAAAAGAAAAGCATTTTCTTGTGAAAAATGCTTCTATGTCTTACTATATTCCATTCTTTATCATTGCATGGGAGTCTAGAATTTTATGGTGGTAAAGTAAACTGTATAAATTAGTATTTTATATTCCCATCTTTATTTTCTCTTCATTTCTTAAATGCCAACCTAACTATGACAATAGATATGTGTTATTGGGGAAAAGCTATACTAAATCTGCTATGGCCAGTGAAGAACTCCAATTCACACCTGCCATGAGTTTAAATAATAGGCCACATGCTTGGGTTATCTTCACTCTTAATGAACATCAAGGAAGAAAAAAAGCTGTAATGAAATCAAATCAAAATAAATAAGAACAAAGTCACTGGAAATATGGTCTGAAACAGCTCTCTTTAGGTGGAATACCTTGGCTTAAGAAAATTGCCTCCCCCAAGCTCACTTCTCCTTCACAGGCCAGTCCATATCCAGTGATTAATTAGTATGGGACACAAACCCCTTGCTTGAACTCAGGATAATTTAGAAGCCCTCCCTGGATCCTCCCCAAGGGTTGGCTGAGGGCTTCATTTGGACCACATCACAGCTCAACTTTTTTCTCTGTTCTAATCCTTTTGTCACATTCCTTCTTCAGTGTTGATCCCAAGAGTACTCTCTAATAAATATCCCACATATTAATCTCTTCTGAGTTCCTGGGGAATCCAAACTGAGATATGGGTAGAATGAGAAAATTTTGTTAAGTTTCATGGGTTCTTTTGTTTAAATTCTTGAGAAAATATTATTTAAGGAAACATTTTAGAACTAAGACAACAATTTTGACATTAGCTTTAGGATCTGAAGAATATTTGGCTTAGATTTAAATAATCTCAAAAGGAATTCTGGGAAATGGAACAATTAGATTAGTCTTAATGATAGTGTTCTGTATGATTTATATAATCCGTTGTGGGTTTTTTTATGTTATTTGTGTGATTTTTAAAAAGACATTATATGGATCTATTCCATCAAGTAAATTAGAGGATTATTTATTGATGGAAAAATCAGAAGAACATCTAATGCTGGCTGAGAAGTAAGAGCAGACCTGGTAAACAGTTGCAGCTTTATTCTGAAGTCAAGATCCATAATAAAAAAACCATTGGAAGATCACTATCTTTCTCTTCAATTTAATCAAACACACAGAAAAATATGCAAATACATTGGAATGGCTTCTTCTAACAATATTTTGCAGGAGATATGTAGGAAGTAAACTAGGCTGTATTTAAGCACATTTCTACTTATCCATCATAAGCTTTTATTAACTGGACAGGTAGATCCTTTGCTATTTCAGTGGCACAGTGAAAACAAATATTTCTAAGTAAAGGCATTGGTATAACAGCTTATATAGATTAAATTTTCGAGGATACATTATAAATTTGTCATTATATCATAGAGCAATTTTATCCACTATCCCAAGAATTACCTGGCCTATTTGTTTACTTCCAGTCTTTTACAACTTTACAAATAGACATAGTTGTACACACATAATTGTGCGTACTTCTTGGATTTATATTTAATTGGAATCGTAGGAAAAGCTGATAATTAAACAACTTAAATAGAATTTCCTGACATAGTTTAGGTTTATTCTTACATCCTGGCAGTTTGAATGGCCTTTGGTCAGATGGCATTTACCTCAGGCACTGCCTAGAAATACTCTATTTGAAAGGAATTGAATCTATCTACTAATTGTGTCATTTAAATTTGTTTCTTGATTTTTGGAAACAGTTTTCCAAATTTTTTAAAATTACTGTGCCCTTCATAGCTCCTAGAAATACAAAAATAATCTCTTATGAAATGTGAAATTCTAACTACAATATATATTTTAAAATGCAAAAAAATCATACCCCTAAAATTATGACTACATTATCAATTTAATATTAATTTTTTAAAAAAATATGCTTATTTATTTTTGAAAGAGAAAAGGAGTGTGAGCAGGGGAGGGGCAGAGAGAGAGAGGGAGACACAGAATCCGAAGCAGGCTCCAGGCTCTGAGCTGTCAGCACAGAGCCCAACGAAGAGCTTGAACTCATGAACCGTGAGATCATGACCTGAGCTAAAATCGGACCCTTAACTGACTGAGCCATCAGGTGCCCCTCAATTCAATATTCATTTTTTTTTAAATTTTTTTTTTCAACGTTTATTTACCTTTGGGACAGAGAGAGACAGAGCATGAACGGGGGAGGGGCAGAGAGAGAGGGAGACACAGAATCGGAAACAGGCTCCAGGCTCTGAGCCATCAGCCCAGAGCCCGACGCGGGGCTCGAACTCACGGACCGCGAGATCGTGACCTGGCTGAAGTCGGACGCTTAACCGACTGCGCCACTGAGGCGCCCCTCAATATTCATTTTAATACCTAACTGTGCATTCATTCTTCTAATTAAAATAATTTGATTAAAATATTTTATAAAAAATATAATCGTATACATTGGTTTAGAGCAGTAAAGCCATGGCTTTATTAAAATATGATAAATAGATTGAACTCTACTTGCACTATTTACATATTTTTAGTATTTGTAAATGTTTAATTTCAAATGAAATTGAAGAATTGATTATTTAATTTAAAGATAGATAATACCTGGGCACCTGAGTGGCTCAGTCAGTTAAGCGTCCAACTCTTGATTTCAGCTTAGGTCATGATCTCATGGTTGTGACATCAAGCCCCACCTCATGCTCTGTGCTGTTAGCACAGAGCCCACTTGGGATTCTCTCCCCCCTCCCTCTGCCCCCATCTCTATGCCTTTCCCTTGCTCACGCTCACTCTCACGCAAACTCTCTCTTTCCAAAAAAAAAAAAAAAAAAGGTAGATAATACCAAAACAGTAACAAGAAGGAACCCAAAGTGGAGTTAAGTTTACCAAATACTTTTATTACAACATCTGATATACCATCCCTTAAAAGAGAAGAGAACTAGTGTATCATGGAAAAAATATGGGTTTCACTACCAAACAGCTCTCTAATATGGGCAATTTGCCTAAATTCTAAACCTCAAATCCATTAAATAGGGGTAGTAGCTTACAGTGTGATGGTGAGATTAATAGAGGTAATATAAATGAAACATTTAGCACACATAAAATCCCTGGTACATAGTTAAGATTTTTAAAAATTTAACCAGGGGCGCCTGGGTGGCGCAGTCGGTTAAGCGTCCGACTTCAGCCAGGTCACAATCTCGCGGTCCGTGAGTTCGAGCCCCGCGTCGGGCTCTGGGCTGATGGCTCAGAGCCTGGAGCCTGTTTCCGATTCTGTGTCTCCCTCTCTCTCTGCCCCTCCCCCGTTCATGCTCTGTCTCTCTCTGTCCCAAAAATAAATATAAACGTTGAAGAAAAAAAAAAAATTAAAAAAAAAAAATTTAACCATTGTTAATATTTCCATTCAAAACACCTCAATTCCTGTTTCTGTTGTTAGCTATAAGTCCTAGGGAAGTCTTCAAAGTTATCTGACTTGCATTTTCCTCATGAGTAATATGGGGCATTTATAAAACCTGAATGGCCTTCTGTTCAGGTTTATTTTGAAGATTAAGTGAGATAGTATATGTGAAAGTGAAATGTTAATCATAATGATCCTAAGTGTACACATGTGGAAACTGGAAGCTAAAGGCTGGAAGCAAACTGTCCAAGGTCACATTGCCTGCAAATAGTTGACCCAGGATTTGAAATCACACCTTCAGCTCCTGAACCCAGGATTCAGTTCATTTTATCACACAGCTGCCTCTCATAAAGTTTTTAAGAACTTTCTTAGCAGAGGCCAGTGTTAGTCCCAAAGCCTGGGATAGAATTCAGCCAAAAAAAGAAGTGAAGGAGCCCCAGCTGCCAGAGTGAAAGGGCACAGGAGTGCAGGGTTAGGATAGTTAATATGCCAACCATTCCTTTTCTAATAATAGTCCTCCCAGTCTACTGAATTCAATGCTCTGAAATCAATCTTTGGCTTTCCCTTCATCACCCACCGTTGTGTTTCCAAATGCCAACATTACTTTCTTTCTTTTTTTTTTTTAAGTTTTTATTCATTTATTTTAAGATAGGGAAGAGAGTGCCAGTGGGGGAGAGGCAGAGAGAGAGGAAGAGAGAGAATCCCAAGCAGGCTCCGTGCTGACAGCAGAGTCCGCCACAGGGCTTGAACCCACAAACCAAGGGATCATGACCTGAGCTGAAGTCAGACACTTAACCCACTGAGCCACCCAGGGACCCCCACCATTACTTTCTTTAAAATGATTCCATTATCCACACTCCTTCCCATTCTCACTGCTACCACTCCTGCATACCATCCATTGCACTCTCTGTCTGGATCCAGGAAACAGACTAGGGCTTGTCTCTCCTCCCTTGGCCAAGGCATCCTTAGCACAATTGCGAGATGAATCTTACAGAAATACCACTTTTCAGATTCAAGAGAGCTGAAATTATCCGGTGGTGTGCAGGAGCTGGCTCCCACCAGCTACCAAGAGCACATTACGAGCCTGTCTCTTCTCAACCCTGAATCCCCTGATGTCATGTTGATAACTTGAAATTGGCTCTGATAGGTGTATTTATATTATAGATACCAGTGAATGCTATGAATCAGGACTTATTTTTCCCCCTAGAGAGCCAGTTATTTGGGATTTAACAGCACAAATTATATCTGACATATTCACTCCTTTATAAGTACTATATATGGTGTCTGGCATAAAGTAGTGCCCAATATAGATCTGCTAAAGAAATTAAGTCACTCTCCTCCTCAAAAACCTATACATGTTGTTTGCCACAGCTCATAGTCTAACTCTGCAGCCTAACTTTCTAGACCTCCCTAATTTAGTCCTTCCCTGTGAAGTGAAATTGTTTTCACTGGGGCACCTGGGTGGCTCAGTCAGTTAAGAGTCCGATTCTTTTTTTTTTTTTAATTATTTTTTAATGTTTATTTATTTTTGAGAGAGACAGAGACAGAATGCGAGTGGGTTAGGGGCAGAGTGAAAGGGAGACACAGAAGCCGAAGCAGGCTCCAGGCTCCGAGCTGCCAGCACAGAGCCGGATGCAGGGCTCAAATTCACAAGCGGTGAGATCATGACCTGAGCCAAAGTCAACGCTCAACTGATGGAGCCCCTAAGAGTCCAATTCTTGGTTTTGGTTCAGGTCATGATCTCACGGTACATGAGAGAGCCCTGCGTCGGGCTCTGCACTAATAGCATGAAACATCCTTTGGACTCTCTCTCTCCCTCTCTCTGCCTCTCCCCTAAATAAGCATCTAAAAAAATTGTTTTCACTCTTTCATAAGATCCTTTCCACTTAGCCTGGTACAGCCGTCATGGGCATGACCTATGATTAGGCTGTGCCTCTGCTTATGCTTTTCCACCTAGAAAGCCTCTCTCTCTCCTTCTACTATTAGTTCTTTATGGCCCAGATCAAATTCCACATCCTCCCTCAGACTTTCCATCATTCTAAAATCTCCTCACCTCTATGTCGTAAGTTATTCATTCGGCATTTAATTCCTTTGTATTCTTTCATTCCTACTAGTTTTGTTTTGGAAGATATATCACAAATCTCTTAAAAGCAATGTCTATTTTTTTTAATTTGTGTTCCCCCAAATCAGGTATTTTGCAGTAGAACCCTAAAAGGTCATTTAGCCCAGTGTTTTCCAAAATACTTTTCTGTGATCTGGTATTGTTTTGATTCAAAACACTTTTCTCAGATAAATTCTGGACTGTTGCTTTTGAGGCAGCTGCTATCCATCCAAGCCCACAGTTCTCAGTGTGAGAACGCTTGAGCCCCCTTCATGCAGCCCTCATTGACCAGTCACGCCAGCTGGAGCCACAACCATGGGGCAATCATTGCTCAGGGTTTCTCAGTCTTCCCAGAACGTTTCAAATATATTTTTTTCTATTTTGCTCGACATTCCTATGTGAAATAGTATTTTTACATTAATCTGTGAAAAATAAGAAAGTATAGGAAAAGCTATGAATGGAAAGCTACAGAAAGATCTACTTCATGGTATATAATAAAATTTAGATTCCCAAATTGACAGTTGTTCATGGAAATAATTATATACAGGAATGCTATAAAATAAGGTTTTATGTTACAAATTTATACATTTTAATAATATTTCTATTCTCTGTGTGTACATATGTGTGTAGAAGTGTCTTTTCATGATAAGAACTTTCTTATTTTGCAATTAAGTCCTTCTGACTTTTTTTGCTGTTAAAATGGTCATTTTTTTACAAAATGATGAGGGTAGTAGAATATAGTTGTTAATGGCTTAACCTGCAAAATTGTCAAGGTGATAATTCAATAATTTTTCTCCTATACTCACCCTCACCAAAACCTTAAATACATACGTATTTGCATATGTATGTGTATATTTGTGTGTGCAGTAAAGATTAACTTAGTCCTAGTTTGTCCAAACCCTACACATTCCAAAGGTTCTCCTTTGGCTCCCGGGAAATAACCTGTAAACCCTGGGAATATCCTGCCTAACCAAACAATTTTGTATACCTGGGCCTTGGGCCATGCCAGATACTGTCTACTAAAAATGTGATTTATGGTAAATGCCTATTTTCATTTGCTTGGGACCCTCAGCCATTCTGTATGAGTTTGACTTCTAGAACTGACTAGAAACTGACTACCTAAGGTCAGTCACAGGAGCATGCCATGGCTATTTGACTAACCCCCGATACCAACCCAGACATGAAGGATCCAGTGTGCTTCCTGGTTGGCCACATGTGTTGTCACATGTCATTGTTGGGAGCATTAAGCACTGCCTACTGTCTGTGCAACTTAAATGGGAGATGCATAATGGAAAGCTTGAGTCTTGTCTCTTCGAGTCTCCACCCTATGCACCTTTTTCTGCTGATGATTGAATCTGAGGTCTGTGAGGCCTTCTAGTAAATCACATCTAAGAGTGGTGTTGCAGATCCCCAATACAACATCTATGTGTATGTATGTAAGTGTATACACACATTTCACTGGTTGTGAAATTCAAAAGGTTGTTAAACACCGATCTCAGTTCATTCTCCTGCATCCTCACCTTCATACACCCTTGACTCTACCCTACCTCACCCAATTGATGTTCTGTTTCCTCATCTCCATTTATAAATAAGGAAACATATCAATATAATATTTAACTTTACATAATGATTATATTTATAATAGTTTTAAATATACTTAACGTTTGTTGTATCCATACTAAGAGCCAGGCACTATCCTAAACACTTTCCTTACTTTAATTCATTTAGCCTCCACAAAAATTCTAGGAGGTAGGAACCAAAATTCCCATTTATGAGTGAGAACTCTCTGAAGTGTTGGATAATAGATTTCCAGAGGTTACCATCAAGTAAAGATTAGGGTCAGCATTTGAGTTGGTTATTCTAACTGTAGACCCCAATCCTTAACAAGTATGATATAGTGTCTCAGTGAATGAGTGAATTAATCACCTACTAATCTCTGAAGTATTTAAAGGAGGAGTTGACCTTTAAACTGTTGAGGTAGTTATATGCATATTACCATAATTATTTACTTTGGAAATAACACAGTAGCTATTTTAACTTATTTTTTTTTATCATTTTCCCTATTGATTTACCATTTCCCTGTAAAAGGAACCTAGATATTAATGATTCATTGGCAATATCAAACTTAATCATAATCTCCTGTCCCCTTCAATATAAATCAAAGGTTAAATATGCATATTTTACTTCTGTCATAACTCTCTACCTATCTTGAAACAATCCTTCTGAATTGTGATCCAAATAACAACCTTCCCCTCATTTCACCTAAAGTCAATAGAAAATTCTGTGATAAATTGTCCAAATATTTTTTCAGAAACTGTGAGCAAAATAGACAGTTTTATTTTCACAATATCTTTTTAAAAATATAAAGACAAGCAAAAGTGATGCCATAAAAGTATATAAAGTATTAAATGAGTAAAATGTCCTGTCCTTCTATTTCTTACCCACTTAGATAAATTTAAAAAATGGAATGATAGAAATCACTCAATTAACCCTAAAGAAAATAAGAAGGGAAAATAAAACACAAAGAAAATTTTTTAAAGATTTAAGCTAAATATAACAAACTACCTTAATGTAGAAGAACTAAATACCTCAATTAAAACTCAAAGATTATTAGAATAAATAACAATTATATGTTCACAAGACACACATCAAGACATAAAGGCCCCAAACTTTCTTTTTTTGTTTTAAGTAGACAGAGACATAAGAGGCAAACTTTAACTGTAAGAAGACAATATACTCATCTATCTACACTTTCAAGGCTATTTCATATGGAATAAACTTTAAGGCAGAAGAATTACTAAAGATAAAGAAAAACATTTCATTAGAAGTGTCAATCCACCAGGAAGATGTAAAATTCAAATTTGTAGGCACAGAGTTATATAGCCTTAAATGTATAAAGCAAGGGGCACCTGGGTGGCTCAGTCAGTTAAGCGTCCGACTTCGGCTCAGGTCATGATCTCATGGTCCATGAGTTCGAGCCCTGTGTCGGGCTCTGTGCTGACAGCTCAGAGCCTGGAGTCTGCTTCAGATTCTGTGTCTCTCTCTCTCTCTCTGCCCCTCCCCTGCTCACGCATTGTCTCTCTCTGTCCCTCAAAAATAAATAAATGTAAAAAAAAATTATATGTATAAAGCAAAATTTGGAAAAAACTAAAATTTGATAAACACACAAATACGTAATTAGGATGGAAGATTTTAACACACTGCTCTCAGCAATTGACAGAACAAGAACATACACACAGCGTGGACAGAACACAATTATCAACATTGACCTAATCAACATATGTAAAACCCTGCACCCTAAACTTCAAGATATACATTATTTTTAAGTATACATAAATCATTTACCAAAATTGACAATATGCTAAAGAACAAAGCAAATCTCAACAAATACTAAGTTCATAGAAGTTCTATACTACAGTAGGATTAAGCTAGAAATCATTATCAAAACTATCATCTTTAAAAGCCACAAATAGGGGCACCTGGGTGGCTCAGTCGGTTAAGCGTCCGACTTCGGCTCAGGTCGTGATCTCACAGTTCGTGAGTTCGAGCCCCGCGTCGGGCTCTGTGCTGACAGCTCAGAGCCTGGAGCCTGTTTCAGATTCTGTGACTCCCTCTCTCTCTGACCCTCCCCTGTTCTTGCTCTGTCTCTCTCTGTCTCAAAAATAAATAAACATTAAAAAATTTTTAAAAAAATAAATGAATAAAAGCCACAAATATTTTGAAACTTAAGAAAACACTTTTTAAATAGTTCATGGGTTAAAGAAAAAGATAGAAATTTAAAAATATTTTAAGCTAATAATGAAAATATGGTATATCAAAATTTGTGGGATGCAAGTAGAACTGTGGTTAAAGAAAAATGTATGTCTTTAAATGCTGGTATAAAAAAAGGAATAAAAACTGAAATAGATTATTTAAGTATTTATTTTAGGAAATTAGGAAAAGAATAACAAATTAAATTCAAAGAAAGTAGAAGAAAGGAAATACTAAAGAAGAGAAATCAATGAAATACAAACAAACTTATAATAGAAAAAAATCAACGAAGCCAAAAGCATGTTCTTTGAAAAGACTAATAAAATTTATAAATCTCTGATAAGACGGACCAAGAAAAAAGTTAAAAAAAAACCACACCTACAAATTATCAATATCAGGAATGATTTATAGCTCCTATTTGAAGATAATAAAAATTACTGAAAAAATTTATGACTATTAATTTGAAATTTTAAGTGAAATTGACACATTTCTAGAAAAAAACAACTTAGAAACACAGAAAAAAGAAATTTGAATAGTCCTGTTTTTTTAAATATACATTTCTGTATCTATTAAATGAATTGAAGAATAATAAAAATCCTCCCACGAAGAGAAATCTAGTCAAAAGTAGCAATTGGTGAATTTTAGCAAACATTTAAGAATCAGTATTAATCTTCCCCAAACTCTTCCCCAGAATGAGAAGTAGGAAATACTTCCCAGTTGGATGAGATTTGATAAGAAAAAACAAAAATGGAAGGAGATTTTTTAAAATAGTTGGATTACATCATCAATAAACTTTAGACACAAATATAACTTTGTAACTCCTAGAAATTCTTTTTATCCTGTCCTGATTTTGAACTTTAAACAGAGTTCAAAGAAGAAGCTTATTCTTTGTGTAACTTCATTTGCACTAATAAGATAAAGGAATTCATGTATTCAATAAGTATTTATTGTTCACCTCTCTTCTCCCTTTTTTACCTTCTCTCCTGACAATGGGCTTTTCCCCACTACATACAAACACGTTCAATTGCCTCTTTTCCTCAAAACTGTAATTTCCTTTGCTACTCTACTGCCTTCCTTAACCATTCAAACTAAACCAATCCTTTAACCATTCAGGATAAAAAATTAATCCTGACCTATTTAATTTCTCACTTCCCATTTTGTCTATCAGCCTCAACAGTGTGATTTTCAACCATACTATTACACACAAACTGCTTTTAGAAAGGTCACCGATGAATTCCAAATTGCCAAATGCAGTATAATCTTTCCAGCCTTTATTTTACTGGACCTTTCTGCTGCATTAATACTGTTAACACGCACTGATTCTCTAAATTACTCCCTTGACAACCTGGACAATAATCTCTTCCGGCTTTCTAATCATTAAGTTTCTGCCTCTTTGGATCCTTCCTCTGATCATTTCACATCTTTCCTTCATGGACCCAAGGGGTGTCCAGACTGAAATACAGTTTCAAAACAAACTTTCAGAAAAATTTAAAGGAATGCAAATTTACTGCTTATGTATATAAGGTAGAACTGCTTGAATATATTGCTAAATAGACACTATACAAGTTTTTAACATAGGCAATATTTTTATTTAGCAAAATAATTTGCATATCTAGAATTGCTGTGTTAAACCTTTGAAGAAACATTTTACATTGTAAGTTGGTTGAATATCATCCACTATGTTACTGCAAATTTGCTTATTAACAAACATTTACAGTCCAAATATAAATTTAATATATGCTAGTACATTATCAGATATTCTGATTTAATTAATTTGCTTTAATCTGAATTAATTAAAATTAGGGGCGCCTGGGTGGCTCAATCTGTTGAGTGCCCGAGTTCCGCTTGGGTCATGATCTCACAGTTTGTGAGTTCAAGCCAGCGTCAGGCTCTGTGCTGACAGCTTGGAGCCTGAAGCCTGCTTTGGATTTGGTGTCTCCCTCTCTCTCTGCCCCTCCCCTTCTCCCTCTCTCTCTCTCTCTCAAAAATAAATAAACATGAAAAATATTTTTTTAATTGCTTCCAACACCACCTTCCACTGAAAGATTTTTTTAAACGTTTATTTATTTATTTTTGAAAGAAAGAGAGAGCATACATGTGCTTGTGAACGGGGGAGGGCAGAGAGCCAAGGAAATAGAGAATCCCAAGCAGGATCTCAGTTGTGAGGGCAGAGGCCAGATGTGGGGCACATCCCACAAACTGTGAGATCGTGACCTGAGCCGAAATCAAGAGTCAGAAGCTTAACCAACTGAGTTCCCGGGTGCCCCTGAAACATTTTAAATTATTTGAAATGCATAATGAGTTGTATCACAATCCTTAAAATAAAAAACAATATTCAAAAGAGGAAATACCTACAAGTTTAATTTCCATTTGCTTATCTTTTGAAAATTTAGGATCTCCTTTTTTCCTTTCAAGGTTAATCGGAACTTTCAGAGTTTAGAAGGTAAGTGACAAGGTTAATAAGCTATATATTATTTTCTCTCAAACCCTTCAGAGTTAAACGAGCTAATCACCAGGGCATCAACATCATACACAACACAGAACCTGGGATATGTTCTTCATGGAAGGACTTCACAGTTAGCCCTTTCAACAAGTGAAATAAGAACGTGATTATCATCTCTACCTAATAGCCTAAGGCCCTTCCCTGATAATCACTTTGCCCTAAATTAAACTACAGATGAATATGCAAGTCAGTAATTATAATTATGTAGAGTTCTTTTTTTTAAGATTTTTTTATGTTTATTTTTGAGAGAAAGAGAGAGAGAGAGAGAAAGTGGGAGCAGAAAAAGAGCAGAGAGAGGGAGACACAGACTCCGAAGCAGGCTGCAGGCTCGGAGCTGTCAGCACAGAGCCTGATGCGGGGCTTGAACTCACAGGCCATGAGACCATGACCTGGGCTGAAGTCGGACACCTAACCCACTGAGCCACCCAGGTGACCCAGAAAGTACAGAGTTCTTATTGAGATGGTTGAAAATCATGCCATTTCTAAGTACTAGGAAAGTATTTAAGTCAGCTTGCCTTTTGAGGAAAAAAAAAAAAAGTTGAGTTTTTGCATTTGTCAAACACTTGTCTTGGATCAGAACAGGTGCTCTTCACCTTGCCGTAAACTGCTACTGAATTTGAAAGTCCAAATATGTCCTCAGATTCAGAATCAAATGTTATATGAAAATAACCATCTGTAAACTTAATATATAGATTCTAGTCAATTCCCTGAAAGCAGAATTTATAATCAAGATGGGAAATGTTTTTAAATGGTAAAATATATGTTGAATTCACACAAACAAATCATTTCAGCTATTTGTCTACAGATTACGATCTCACATGAGCAGTCACTGGCTCATCTCCTAATTTATAGCCTACTGATTAATAAGCTAGTTCATCACAAAATTGGAGAAATCAACCATGAAAAATTGGGATATTTATTTAAAATTTCCAAATATTTCTAAAAATATTTTAAAGACATTTTTTGACAAAAGATTATACTCCTTATTCTTCAGTTTATCTCCGCAGCTTAGGTAATCCTCTCATCAAATAAATATGAGTCATTACGGAGTGAAAATCTTCTAAGTATTGAAAAAGAACTTGGTAAATGAGGAAGAACTTGTGTGGAAAGGTTATTCTACTCGGAAAGGTATAGCTCAGGCTTTTAAATAAATGTTCGTGTTTTAAAGAATATGAAATTATTAAATTGAAATAGACTCTGTAGCTCCTTCGTTGTATTTCAATTTAGGTAAAATTCATTCACCAGACATGTGGCCATTCTTGTCAATTCTCTCTTCCCGTATAAAATGTCCAGCTGCCCTTTGGGTCACTCTGAAGGGATCTGTGAAAGGCAAATATGTGCATTGGCATGTAACCCGATCCTAAGGAGGAGCTCACTAATTTCTATTCAGATAACTCTACATAGAATCAAACATATTGTAAAAATTCTGGTGCCTTCTTTGAAAGGGCCTGCATATTCATAGTATAAAGACAGAATAAAGGATGCCATAATAGTGCCTATAGTGCCTGATGGAGGTAAATTTGAGCATTTACAAGAGGTGTTTGGACTGTCTGTTTCCCATTAATGATACAACAAAGCACAAATGGCAGCTTCTGCCTCTGCTCCCCACCCACCTCAGTTCACCCCTGTCAATCTCAACCACAACAGATTGTTCTAACTGACACGAACAGAAGTACTCCACCATGAAACCCTATCTTTTGACAACAGCTTTCCTAGTAGGACCAGGGTAAGATGAATGAGGCAGGGAAGAAAATTGAATCAGAGTATCATCTTACTAAGCCTAGTCTTGCCTTACTTCCACCCAGGTTTGTTCTCGGATCCCCAGCACAGAAGAGAATGGGCTAAATTTGTCTGGGGTTCTTTTTCATATCCTTTCAACTCGCACAGCCTCCTCCCTCCCCAACTTCCCGGTCACAGATCCATAACCCTCTCCAAGGAAAATCTCTGTTTCCTATTAAAATGGACTTTCTCAGTTCTCAACTGCCAACAAACTTGAGTTCTTCTGAAATGGCTAAACAGAAGTAAGAACCATAATAAATTAATCCATTCTAATGAAGGTAGATAGAAAAGCCTGAAACCACCCTCCACCCTACCCCCAAATAAATACATTCTGGCAAATATTTAAAATAGTAAGATATTTTCTGGCCAAACAAAAAGGAAGAAAAAAATTGGGAATTAGGTGAGACCTAATCTTCTCCTCCCTTTTTCTCCTCTTATAACATATCTTATTTGTTAACTCCAAAGGCACACATGCTGTCATTGAAAAAATCAAGTACCAGAGTTTGAGACCCTCTGTGCAACTTCCTAGGTACATTTCCTAGAACAAGTCATTACACTCCCTAAGCCTTATACTCATTGATTGTAAATTAAGTTCATAAAAATATCGAACTCATAGAATTGTTGTATGGATCAGACTGGCTTCTATAGAAATCTGAAAAGCACTATGAAAACGAAAACTTTGCTTTTGCTATGTAATAGTCCTGTCACAAACCCCACCAATTCCATTGTGTGACTCTAACTTACTAGTCATGATGCTATTTTTTTCTAGCTTTTTTTAAAAAAATTTCTTTTATGTTTTTATTTTATTTTTGAGAGAGAGAGACAGAGAGAGACAGAGCATGAGCAGGGTAGGGGCAGAGAGAGAGGGAGACACAGAACCTGAAACAGGCTCCAGGCTCTGAGCCATCAGCACAGAGCCTGACACAGGGCTCGAACCCAAGAACCGTGAGATCATGAACTGAGCTGAAGTCGGAAGCTTAACTGACTGAGCCACCCAGGCGCCCCATCTAGCTTTAAGCAATAAACAATCAGATTCTTCACTGTCACATTTTAAAATTTATTATTTTGGCTCACTACAACTGGTAACATTTCTTTTTTTAAGTTTATTTATTTATTTTGAGAGAGAGAGAGCATGCACAAGTGGGGGAGGGGAAAAGAGAGAGGAAGAGAGAATCTTAAGGAGGCTCCGCACTATCAGTGCTAAGCCTGACTCGGGACTTGATCTCACCAACCGTGAGATCATGACCTGAGCTGAAATCAAGACCAGATGCCTAATTGACTAAACCACCCAGTCACCCTAATAACATTTTTCTAATGAACTATATGTGGTACATTCTTTATAATAAATAACCAGGCAAGAATAACCAAAAGCAAGACATTGGTATGCAGCCAAACTGTCATTAAAGCTGGGTTTGGCTTGTGGGAAGAGAAGATGGTTGAATTTCCAGACAGCCCAGGAGCAGAAATATATTGCCCATGTGTCAGGTAGGAAGCAATTAAAGCTTAGTGATATAACTAAGCATAGCTGTGGGAAACAAGGAAGAAGTGAAACAGATCCACCAATTTCCAGGAAAGCTATTACAAAAGAGGAGGTTAACATAAAAGAAACAGTTAGAGAGTCATGAGTGAAAAGGTAAAATCATAAGCAGCAACCAAATCTCTAAGTAGTGAAAATAGTGGTCCATGGTTAAGATCTTGACACGTGGCTGTTATGAAAAGACAGACGGTCACAAGTTGACCTATACAGCAACACCCACTGACAAAGTATAAGTATACATTTTATTCTAAAGTTTCCGAGAATCTTTTTCTCACTTAATATTAATCTGAATTTCTTTGGCAGTAACAAAGTACAGTGACAGGTAAGCCCAAGGTCACACGGTCCTAGGAAAACCTAAGAAACAGATTTCTTACAACTATTTGTGATGTTTCTAAAAGAGATGAAAATAACTTTATCTCTTTCAAACATCTCTCTTCTTTGGAACACATTCTTCACATTAATTTGAACATCTGTAATCATGCTATATATTGGCTTCTATCTTAAAAAAAATCTATTATCAGAAAAATGTTGTTCCATTTAAATGTCAAAATAGATGAAAATTTATTTTTGAAATAGGATATCCTGTACTATTCCTTATTTCCATGATAAAATCACTTATCTTGAAGGGTCATGAACTCTTTTTGTAAGAAAATAGTTCATGTGGATTCATATCATCATCTGTGACCCATTATCTCTCTGAAAACATGCTATAAATGGAATAATAGACTGACAACATGGGATAAAAGGGACCATTTCAACTACTTTAAAAGAGTATAAAGTATAGGGTTAGATTAATGAAAAATGTGTATGTGAATGAGTTTCTAATAGCCTTTTTAAATAAAAATTAGTTCATTGTTTAAATAATTTAAGTTTTATGATATCTTCTTCCCAACAACTTCAAGGTTAAAAATTATTGGCTTTTCTTTTTTTTTAATTTTTTTATAAGTTTATTTATTTTGAGAGAAAGAGTGAGAGTGAGGGAGCAGGGGAGGGGCAGAGAGAAAGGGAAAGAGAGAATCCCAAGTAGGAATCCACAGGTTCCACACTGTCAGCACAGAGCCTGATGCGGGGCTCAAACCCACAACCCATGAGATCATGACCTGAGCCAACACCAAGAGCTGGATGCCTAACCGACTGAGCCACCCAGGCACCCCTTGATTTTCTTCTTATTTCAGACTTCACATAGATCCTGCTTTTAACTGAGACCCAAGTATCTCTTCTGTGTTTATTTTTGCTCTTTGAGCTGCAAATACCATTGTACTTATCATGGAAAATGGTCATCTTCTTTAACTGTAGAATTTTGGATTACTGGTTCAAGATTCCATTAACAAGCTAATAATTTACCAAAAATAGTGATTTTCTCCCTTAAGTAAAAAATACATCTCTTCAGATCTTGAAAATACATAATAAATTTACAGATGTTTCAGGGAGAGAATGGAGCTGACCCAGAGGACGAAAATGTAGAATATGTGTGAAATGTTCTGTGAGATATGGATATGATGAATATTATGGCACAGTTTTTTTAAATAGGATTAACCAATAAAATCAGTCATGATACCAAACAGAGTAAATATGCATTATTCAAGAATTCCCAGGATATGAGAACAGTGGAAATGAGGCCAGAGAAAAAGAATGTTAGGAGGTAGTAAACCTCTTATCCTCTTATGAGGTACAAGTTTAAAAATATATCTAAGGCCAAAGAGGAGAGAAAAATCATAAATTACAATTACACTATATTTGTTAAAATATAGCATATTTGAGATATGTCCTTTCCTTTGTGATGCCAATATAGAAAATTGTCAATAAAATGCAGCAGAGTAGATCAGATGCAGAAATTTCTAAACACATTTTAATAGTTGTTATTTCACAAAGATGTTATTATAGGTAATTTGTTTCTCTTTATTTTTCCAAGTTTTTTCCTAAAGTTTCCAAATGATTTTTCATAGCATATACGCCTTTTTAAGTGTAAGAGTAGAGAGATGTCTAGGGCAAAATGTTGGTAGTATATGACTTATGTTTTACAAATTGGTGCCCTTTCTAAACTTGTTTTGATATATAAATTTGAGAGCCAATGTAACATTTTTCTGTGACTATCAGATATACCACTGAAAATGACTATATAAGATGGTCAATTTAGCATTTATTCATTCTGGGGTGCCTGGGTGGCTCAGTTGGTTAAGTATCCCACTTCAATTCAGGTCATGAATGAACTCACAGTCTGTGAGTTTGAGCCCCAGGTCGGGGTCTGTGCTGACAGCTCAGAGCCTGGAGCCTGTTTTAGATTCTGTGTCTCCTCTCTGTCTCTCTCTGCCCCTCCTCCGCTCACCACTATGTCTGTCTCTCTCTCTCTCAAAAATAAATAAACATTAAAAAAACATTTATTCAGTTTATTCAGTAGACGTTTACTGAGCAGCTACTATGTGCCAAGTATTAGTCTATGTGCTGGGATGCAAAAGTGAACAAATCAATAGAGATTATATATAAGTGGCAGGAAAGAGCTTCTGAATAAGTGAGCAAGTTAAGTGTAGACAAGTGCTATGGAGAAAAGTAAATAGAATGACTTAATATAAAAAAGTATTTCACAGTAAAGAATAAAGACACAATAGGGGTGCCTGGGTGGCTCAGTCAGTTAAGCATCTGACTTTGGCTCAGATCATGATCTCCCGGTTCATGATTCAAGCCCCACGTCGGAATCTGTGCTGACAGCTCAGAGCCTGGAGCCTGCTTCAGATTCTGTCTCCCTCTCTCTCTCTCTCTCTGCCCCTCCCCCCCTCACACTCTGTCTCTCTCTCACAAATAAATAAACACTAAAAAAAATTTTTTTTTAAGGATAAAGACACAATAAATAAACATATGCATATAAACTACCCTGCTACATGAAGCAGATGAAGCAAATGGGGAAAGTATTTAAGAAACAAAGTTGGAGGGTAGCCTGGGTGGCTCAGTCGGTTAAGCATCCGACTTCAGCTCAGGTCATGATCTCACGGTTTGTGAGTTCGAGCCCTGTGTCAGGCTCTGTGCTGACAGCTCGGAGCCTGGACCCTGCTTCAGATTCTTTGTCTCCCTCTCTCTTTGCCCCTCCCCTTGTCTCTCTCCCTCTCAAAAATAAATAAACATTAAAAAAATTTTTAATAAAAAGAAACAAAGTTTGAGAACTGGCTAAAAAAATGGAAAAAAATACTTCGCATAATACACACATATAGCCTCTAATAGAGTCCAGATATATTAATAATCTGAACAAAATCTCAAATATCTGAAAACATGAAGCATATAGGTCTAGATATATTAATAATCTGAAATAGTATATAGATTAGTTGTGGGAAAAGTTCTTCTTTCATGTACTTTTTCAATAATACACATTTGTACAGAAGGATAACTATACTAGGAAATAGTATACAATAGCAAAAATTTAGAAATAACTTAAACATCCATAGATAGGGGCATGGATAAAACATGGTACATATTTGAGACGCGTGGGTGGCTCAGTCGGTTAAGCATCTGACTTTGGCTCAGGTCATGATCTTGTGGTTTGTGGATTAAAGCCCTGTGTCAGGCTCTGTGCTGACAGCTCAGAACCTGGAGCCTGCTTCAGATTCTGTGTCTCCTTCTTTCTCTGTCTCCTCTGTCTTCCCTCCCCTGCTTGCACTCTGTCCCTCTCTCTGTCTCTCAAAAATAAATAAACATTTAAAAAAATGTTTTAATGCGGTACATATTTAAGATGAATGCTATAATAAAAAAAATATATCTTTAACTGCAACAATACACTTTATCTCAAAAACATTTTGAATAAAAAGAAGCCAAGTTGCAAAATGACCAGAATAGCTTGTTAACATTTTGTGGTGTACGTACACACACACACACACACACACACACACACACACTGTCATATAATTTCTATAGATGTATATCTAGACAGAGGCAAAAGTTCCTTAGAAGTACTAAAAGAGTAACAAACTAAACGTGGTGGTGACCTCTAGGGAATGTAAGGTAAGCCAAAATTGGGAGAAGTCAAATGGGATTTTAGGTTTATCTGTAACAGCCTACATTTCAATTTAAATAGACTATATATTCAAATGTGTGGTGGGCTGAAAATGTCCCCCAAAGATAGCAGAACCTATAAACTGCACCTTATAAGACAAAGACTTTGCAGATATGATTAAATTAAGGATTTAATGAGAAGATTATCCTGGATTATCTGGATGAGTCCTAAAAGTAACCACTAGTATTCTTTTTTTTTTTTAATTTTTTTTAACGTTTATTTATTTTTGAGACAGAGAGAGACAGAGCATGAATGGGGGAGGGGCAGAGAGACAGGGACACAGAATCGGAAGCAGGCTCCAGGTTCCGAGCCATCAGCCCAGAGCCTGACGCAGGGCTCGAACTCACGGACCGCGAGATCATGACCTGAGCTGAAGTCGGACGCTCAACCGACTGAGCCACCCAGGTGCCCCAATAATCACTAGTATTCTTATGAGAGAGGTTGAGGGAAATTTGACACAGATACACAGAGGAGAAAGCAATGTGAAGATGGAACAGAGAGGGATTTGAAGATGCTGCCCTTGAAGACTGGAGTGATGCAGCCTCAGACCAAGGGTTGCCAGCAGCCACCAGAAACTGGAAGTCAAGAAATGGATTCTTCCCAAGAGTGTCTCTGCCAACACCATGGCCTGATGAAACCCTTCTCTGACTTAGACACTCTAGGTTATAGGAGAGGATAAATTTCTGTTGTGTTAAGTCACCCAGTTTGTGGCAATTTGTTATCACAGCCACAGGAAACTAATACTATATGCTGCCTATATAATCTTTTTCAAGAATACATACAGGAAAGGGGCACCTGGGAGGCTCAGTGGGCTGAGAATTTGACTTCTGCTCAGGTCATGATCTCATACTTTGTGAGTTCAAGCCCCATGGTAGGCTCTGCGCTGACAGCTTGGAGCCTGAAGCCTGGTTTGGATTCTGTATCTCTCTCTCTGTCCCTACCCCTGCTCGTGTGTGTTCTCTCTCTCTCCCTTTCTCTCTCTCTGTTTCTCTCAAAAATAAATAAATAGACATTTAAAAATAAATAATACACATAGGGAAAAGACTTGATAGCTGTTAGTTCTGAGTTATGGGTTATGGGCAATTATTAATTTCTTATTTTTTCTGAATTTTTCAAATTTAATATAAAGGATAAGGAGAACAATAAATATCAGGACAAGGAGAATGAAAAGGAAAGACATCCTGAGAAATTGTTTGAGAATCAGGGCGTTTATGCAGCTTTACTTTTAGAGCTAAAATTTTTCAATTAGGGTATTGACTATATAGCATGTTAGTTTAAAGATTCTATACTTCTCTAAAATGGACTATCACTAAAGCGAATGGCCATTCCCTTTAAATTAATTTGGTTCATATACATTTTCAAAGCCTTTGGTGTACCTTGAAGAAAATGTAGGTTCTGTTGAATACTCTTGGGTCTCTGGGGCCTCGGGATTAGCATTCCACCATTAACTCAGTTTGGCCTAGGGGCTTCCATATCAAAGCCAAGTCTTTAGTCTCTAACACAGAACCTGGGGCTTGGACTAGGCAAATAAGCACAAAGAAATGACCAGTGATTGTCCATATTTAGTTTATATTAGTAGTCTTAAAAACGGCTTAAGCTTCTCTGAGTCTACACTGCCTATATGGGTGCCTACTGCCATCCCTTGGTTTGCAGTACATTACTCTCATTGATGTTTTGAAAGTAATCAATTTTCATAATGATGCAAAAATGTCCCAAGACTGCCTGATAAGGAGGCAAGCTTTCCATTCCCACATCTGTTCTCAAACAGTCATTTCTCCTGTAACAAGGAAAGCTGTAATTTTCATCCCTCTTGAATCCCACTATGGTATATTGCGTCAGGAAATACCCTAGCATAAGTAATCACCCCAGAATACCTAAACTAATTAGCGGAAGTAGTCCCATTTCCATCTCATTAAGAAATACATTAACAATAAAGTTTATTTTTCTATTTACCACCCATTAATCATTTGTATATTCATAATAATCATGATGGTAATTTAATTCAGAAATGTTTTATAGTTAAAGCTGTAAAGGGGCGCCTGGGTGGCGCAGTCGGTTAAGCGTCCGACTTCAACCAGGTCACGATCTCACGGTCCGTGAGTTCGAGCCCCGCGTCGGGCTCTGGGCTGATGGCTCGGAGCCTGGAGCCTGTTTCCGATTCTGTGTCTCCCTCTCTCTCTGCCCCTCGCCCGTTCATGCTCTGTCTCTCTCTGTCCCAAAAATAAATAAACGTTGAAAAAAAAAATTTAAAAAAAAAGCTGTACGGTTACAGGAATTAAAATGTTGAATCCCAATTTATATACATATTTTTATGGCAAATAGGTGTGAGAGGAAGCTTGTCTTAGTCTACATCCGTAAGCAAGGAGCCTGGAGTAAAAGTGATGACTTTAACGAGGAGCCCAAACCCAGGTCATCTGGACTAGTGAAAAAGCGAGGCAGGGAAGAGTAAAGACAAATTTAAAGGAGGGACAGATTTGTTGTGCCCAGTACGAAGGAGACACAAGACTTGGGAGGAAAGTTATCTAACCCACAACTTTGGCCATATCAAAGGAAAGGCTTATGTGGACTGGCAGAGCTGTGTGTTGAGTCCTCCCAGTGCCAAGAGGCCTTTTAGCCATTCACCTCGATTTTCTGTTACTTACAGATACAAATCTCTCTGCTTTGTCTTTCTTGTTTTATGTGTTTGCTATTCTAAAAAGAAACTGTAGGAGAGGAAACTCTTGTTTTAGTTTCACTCTTGCAAAACAATTCATCCTCCTGACTTTACATTTTGATACCACAACCAAACTTCTCGGTCTTTAAAAGAATAAACAAACCAAATTTATAGCCTTTTAGATGTTTAATTTAAGGATTTTGGAACCCCAACTGTTTTACTAATCCTAAATTCTCCATTCAAATATCCAAACATCTTGAATTATGAAGGGAATTTTCAACAGGAAAACAAATAATTATATTACCTTTGGTCTGGGCATCTGATCAAGGGGTTTCCTGTCCCATTTGGGCAGAATTTTCTATTTAGATTACCAGTCAGAGAGATGACCTATTATCTTTTTAATCAAGCTAACAACTCTTTAATCACGAATATAGTGAAATCAAAAGAAATATAGGAACATACATTTTATAGGTGGGAAAGATGAAGGTCACGACGCAGTAGAGTTAAATGCTCTTAATGAAAAGGTTCTTGTTTCTTTAACAAAATAAGAAAGTAAATTGAAAACCACACTAAAATTCATTTCAAGTATAACTTTCAGGCCTATAGCAGTATGGCGCCAGTCTATAATTTAATTCACAACCTATATTAGATATAAAGATCCTTAAATACTCTCATATGTTTATTAAATGACACATCCCTATCTTTCTTTGGCTGTACTGATTCTACTTTTTTTTTCCTGAGGTACTACAGCTGGGGAATTTTATATGCAACATCAGATTACAGAAGTCATGTCTGTCTAGCAGTCCTAGTTAGAATACAAGTACTCTTTTAGTTTTTACATTGCTAGACCAAGACAATGACTGTAAGAAGGTTCTTCTCCTCTTGAAGATTGTCCCTAGCCCTAAAGAAGCTGAAGTGGGAATTTGAGACAGGAATGGCCTGCAGGTAGATAGGATGGTGGAATGAGGCTAGTTTGGGTGCTTCTTAAAATGTTTCAACACTCCAGTGTCAAGAGATAAGCCAAGAGTCTGTTTCCCTACCTCTTAGCCCTTAACTAATTCTTCATGCCAAGGATCCTGTGGCCTGGTTTTCTTTGGAAGGTTGTTTAAAAATCTAGAGATGAAATGTTTTCTTTTCTAGATGAAATGCTTTAAATTGTTATTTAAAGAAATATTGTTATTATCCAAGTAAAATAATCATTCAGGTAATTCTTAACTTTGAAAAGGAATTAAATTATTAAGACAAAAGCTCCCTCTTTTTTGTTGAAAAGCTGAACAATTTTCTACTGTGTTTCCTTTTAAGTGAGGCCTCCCAATAATGTCTAACCCTCAATAATAAAACTCTGGGGTGGACCCATCAGCTCTGAGTACATCATTATTTTTCAGGATGATTGGTGATTAACAAATGCATTATATCATCAACTTGCATTTATTAAGTGCCCAAATGAACATAATGTTATGCTCCATGCCGTATGAGGCAAGTTAAATAGACACAATTCCTACCCTCTAGGAGGAAATTATTCATATTTATCAGATAGCAGCATGATGTAATCCATGGAGCATTGAATGGGAGCAGATTTTATTCTTAAGAGTATCACTAACTGATACATATCCTTTAGATACTCTCTAGAAATGCCAAATCAAGAATTGGATTTTGCCTATGTATTCAGATAATGACTCTTAGTCTCTCTGTTATGTCACAAAGGGATAACCTAGCCACCATAAAATAAACTGTAGGGAAATTTCTACTTCATCCAGTTAATTAAGCTGGTTCTAGCAGAGATTCCCAAAGAGTAGCAAACTTATGATTACCTAAAAATAATTTTAGGTGGTATATGAAAGAACATTTTAATAGTAATATATTTATAATAATGTATATTAGAAGTGATTGCTCCCTAAATTTTGATAAAAAATTTCCATTTAGATACATGTATTTAATTTTATATTTTTAAAAATATATTAACTAGCACGCAGATATCACAACAGTAATGAAGGTAGAAAGGAATAAAATGAAGTTTTGGAAATATTAAGTTAGAGTATGAGTTTAGCATAAAAATATAAAGATACATTTATATTTTCATAAATATAAAATATCAAAACAGTCTGGTTGGTTTTTCACATATATTTGTTTGTTTGAAGTTGTGATGCCATGCTTTTTTGTTTTTTGGTTTTTGTAGAATCATGACAATTAAAATACTATGTAAAAGACTATACACACACCAAGAAAATCTATCAAAACTATTAATCAAGGGGTGCCTGGGTGGCTAAGTCGGCTGAGGGTCCGACTTCAGCTCAGGTCATGATCTCACGGTTCGTGAGTTCAAGCCCTGCGTCGGGCTCGGTGCTGACAGCTCAGAGCCTGGAGTCTGCTTCGGATTCTGTGTCTCCCTCTCTCTCTCCCCCTCCCCTGTTCATGCTCTGTGTCTCCCTCTCTCTCAAAAATAAATAAAACATAATTTTTTTAAAAAACTATTAATTAATTCAAACAAAACAGAAACTATTCCAGTTATAGTAATATAAAATATAATAAAATACTTAGGAATAAATTCGACAAAAGAAGTGGGAGATTTGTATACTGAAAATTAAGACTAGAAAACATCATGATACAAATTAAGGACCAGGGATTGGAAGAGTTAATATTGTTAAGATGTAGTACTTCCCAAAATGATCTACAGATTCATTGCAATTCTTAGGAAAATCCCAGCTGGTTCTATTGAATAAGTGGATGAGTGATTCTAGAATTGAGGAGTGCTGGGGTGGCATTGTCAGTTAAGTTCAGGTCAGGTCATAATCTCATGGTTTGTAAGTTTGAGCCCCACATCAGGCTTTGCGCTGACAGTGAGAGCTTGTTTGGGATTCTCTCTCTCTCTCTCTCCATCTCTCTCTGCTCCTCCCCCACTCTCTTTCAAAATAAACTTTAAATTTCATGGAAATGTAAGAGACCCAATATAGTCAAAACAGTCTTGGAAAAGAAGAACTAAGTTGGAGAAGTCACACTTCCTGATTTTAAAACATCTACAAGTCTATATTAATCAAGACAGCATGGTACTGACATGAGGATACACATATAGATCATTGGAATAAAATTGAAAGTACAGAAATAAACACTTATCACTGACAGAGTTTTGGCAAAGGTGACAAGAAAACTCAGTGGAGAAAGAATAGTCATTTCAAAAAATCATGCTGGGACAATTGGATGTTCATATGCAAAAGAATTCAACTTGAATGCCTATTTCATAGCATATTAAAACATTAAAAAATTATCAAAGAAACAAATGTAAGCACCAAAAATATAAACCTATTAAAATTTTTTCATTTATTTATTTTTGAGAGAGACAGTGTGGGCAGGAGAGGGGCAGAGAGAGAGAGAGATACAGAATCCAAAGCAGGCTCCAGGATCTGAGTTGTCAGCACAGAAACTGATGCTGGTTTGAACTGATGAACTGTGAGATCATGACCTGAGCCAAAGTCAGACACTCAACTGACTGAGCCACCTAGGCACCCCCCAAAATATAAAACTATTAGAACAAAACACAAACATAAATCTTAGTGACCTTGGATTAGGCATTGGTTTCTTAGATATGATGCCAAAAGCACAAGCAATAAAAGAAAAAATAGATAAATTTGACTTGATCAAAGTTATAAATTTGTGCACTCTGAGAAAACTATCAAGGAAGTTAACACAGAATGGAAGGAAATATTTATAAGTCATATATTGGATGAGAGACTTGAATTTAAATATAATGAATCTTTACAACTCAATAATAAATAGACAAATTATCCAGTAAAAATGGGCAAATGAATGAACAGAAGATATAGAAGAAGATATATAAAGGACAACAGGAACATGTAAAGATGATCAACATCATCAGTCATGACAGAAATACAAATCAAAACCACAATGAGATGCCACTGCATACCTGCTAGGATGGTTATTAAAAAAAATGGCTATAACCAGTGTTTGCAAAGATGTAGAGAAATTGAACTGTCATAAATTGCTGATGGGAATATAAAAAGGTACAACCACTTTAGAAATGGTTTGGCAGTTCCTTAAAAAGTTAAATATAGAGTTTCCCATAAACCCAGCAATTCCACTCCTAAGTACATACCCAAGAAAACTGAAAGCATATGTCCACACAAAAACTTGTAGATGGGGGTGACTGGGTGAATGTCCAACTCTTTATTTTGCCTCAGGTCATGATCTCACAGTTTGTGGGATCGAGCCCCATGTCAGGCTGTGTGCTGACAACATGGAGCCTGCTTGGGATTCTCTCTCTCTCTCTCTCTCTCTCTCTCTCTCTCTCTCTCTCTCTCCTCCCCCCCATTCACATTCTCTCAAAATAAATAAAGCATTAAAAAAAAACTTACATGAATGTTTACAGCAGCATTATTCATAACCAAAAAGTGGGAAAAAAAACCAATGTCCATCAACTAAGGAATGGATAAACAAAAATGGTATATTCATACAATGGAATATTATCCATCTACAAAAAGAAATAAAGCACTGAAATATGTCACAACATGGAAACATGTTGAAATCACAAAAAACATTATGCTAAGTGAAAGAAGCCAGGCACAAAAGTCAATATATCAAATGCTCAGAAAAGGCAAATCCATAGAGACAGAAAGTAGATTAGTCATTGCCATGGACTGGAGTGAGGAAGAAATTGGGAGTGATGGCTAGGGGATACAGGGTTTCTTTGGGGATGACAATGACAATATTCCAGAATTTGACAGTGGCAATGATTGTATAACTTTGTGAATATACTTAAACCCCTGAATTGTATATTTTAAAACAGCAGACTTTGTCTCAATTTAAAAAGTATATAATATAAATTTTTGAAATATACTTTTTGAAAATTGCCTGGAGTATATGTAAAGGAGATTTCTTTACTAATCCCAGAATGTGTACTGGAGAACAGGGATCTTTAGGACACTTTTCCAATAACAAAAGAGCTAGTGGGCACCATTTCTCTCCTGCTCTCCCAGCCTAGATAGCCTGACTCCTATAGGAAACAGCACAAACACCCTCCACCTACCATGCTAACACTGGGTGCCACCCTGCATTCTCCTACAGATCCACCCATCCAACCCACCCAATTCAGCAGGAGTCCCTCCAAAGCAGTTTCTCCTGTGTTCCATCCTGCAAGCAGCCCCGACAGGGACCAGCTCCACTCCAAAGTGACTCCTGCCCTGGGGAGACGGGAAGATAACCACACACATGAGTAGACTCTCAATCCCAGCAGCTGAACATTGCAACTAGCAGTGCAGGGAGAGTCCCCTGCCAATCAGTATAACTGCACCCTGGCAGGCATCTGGCCTGACTACTGGTCCTGTCCACTAACAAAAACCTCTCAGGGGATAAAATAGGGAGAACACTCTGAAGGTTGGTACCACTGTAGCCCCAGTAAATGGGCTGAGGGTAGGCATCTGGTCTTACTGCTGAAACTGCCCAACTAGAAGCCAGTGACAGCCCCAGACTATCCTCCTAAGAGAACAAGGACCAAACCCAGATCATAACAGGCAAAGTGGGCCACTGCGGCCAATTGGACAAAGGCAAATGAGGCTCAGTCACAACAGTAGGGTACATGCAACACACATAGGAGACACCTCTAAAGTACCTGGCTCTGGTGAACAAAGGCCATTGTTCTACAGGGCACCACAAGACCTCTTCTTCAAAAGGCTACTACTTTCAAGAGCAGGAGATGTAGCTGATTTTCCTAACACATAGAAACAAAGAGTTAGACAAAACGAGGAGACAAAGGAATATGTCCCAAATGAAAGAATAGAACAAAACTGCAGCAAAAGAGCTAAATGAAACGGAGATAAGCAAGATGCCTCACAAAAAATTCAAAGCAGTAGTCATAAAGACACTTATCACTTGAGAAAAGAGTGGAGGATCTCAGTGAGAGCTCCCACAAAGAGATAGAAAATGTAAAAAAGATGAACATAAGGGAAGGGAAGCAAAAATAATATAAAGACAGAGAGGGAGACAAACCATAAGAGACTCTTAAATACAGAGAACAAACTGAGGGTTGCTGGCAGGGTGTTGGGTAGGGGGATGGGCTAAATGGGTGAGGGGCATTAAGGAGGACACTTGTTGGGATGGGCACTGGGGTGTTATATGTAAGTGATGAATCACTAAACTCTATTCCTGAAATTAAAAGAATAAATAAATAAATAAATTAAATAAATAAATAAATAAATAAATGAATAAATAAATGGCTACTTTGAAAAATATTTAAAAATAACTACAAAAGTTATGTTTACCACAGATGAGGCACAGAATAGGAACTCTGATTTAAAAAATAAGTGTCTCGGGGCGCCTGGGTGGCGCAGTCGGTTAAGCGTCCGACTTCAGCCAGGTCACGATCTCGCGGTCTGTGAGTTCGAGCCCCGCGTCGGGCTCTGGGCTGATGGCTCAGAGCCTGGAGCCTGTTTCCGATTCTGTGTCTCTCTCTCTCTCTGCCCCTCCCCCGTTCATGCTCTGTCTCTCTCTGTCCCAAAAATAAATAAACGTTGAGAAAAAAAAAAAATTTAAAAAAATAAGTGTCTCATGTAGATGTTTGTGTAATTAAAATTTATTAAAATTTAAACAAAATTTTAAAAACCCACAAAAAACAGTTGTCTTAGGGAATGAAATTGGAGAGGAGTTGAGACCAGACTTCTGTTTTTCATTATAAGCCTTTTGGTTCCAATTGATTTTTGAAGCTAGATTTCTCTATAAATTTAATAAAATGTCTTTTTTTTTTTTTTTAATTTTTTTTTCAACGTTTATTTATTTTTGCGACAGAGAGAGACAGAGCATGAACGGGGGAGGGGCAGAGAGAGAGGGAGACACAGAATCGGAAACAGGCTCCAGGCTCTGAGCCATCAGCCCAGAGCCTGACGCGGGGCTCGAACTCACAGACCGCGAGATCGTGACCTGGCTGAAGTCGGACGCTTAACCGACTGCACCACCCAGGCGCCCCTAAAATGTCTTTAAATTTAAGTAAAAATATATAAAGATTTAAAGTTAGAGTAAAAATAAATGAATAAATTATAGATAATTTGGAAAATATAGAAAATTATGTGTAAAAATATTTTCATTGCTCATATGCAACTAATAATGTTAATTTTCTCCTTTTTCCTCTTCAGTTTTAAAAACAAAGTTGTGAAAAAAAATAAAAACATAATTGAGATCATGGTGAAAAAAAAACACAAGAAAATGTAAAAAAAGAAGGGAATCAATGAGACAAAGAATTCAATAACTGAAATTAAAAATGTACTGGAGGGATACCCTTTATCTGATATGTCATTTGCAAATATCTTCTCCCATTCCATGGGTTGCTTTTTAGTTTTGTTGATTGTAAATCAAAACCACAATGAGATACCACCTCACACCTGTCAGAACGGCTAAAATTAACAACTTGGGAAACAACAGATGTTGGCAAGGATGCAGAGAAAGGGGAACACTTTTGCACTGTTGATGGGAATGCAAGCTGGTGCAGCCGCTCTGGAAAACAATATGGAGGTTCCTCAAAAAATTAAAAACAGAATTACCCTATGACCACCACTAGGTATTTATGCAAAGAATACAAAAATGATGATTCGAAGGGGCACATGCACCTCAATGTTTATAGCAGCACTATCAATGATAGCCAAATTATGGAAAGAGCCCAAATGTCCATCGATTGATGAATGGATTAAGAAGATGTGGTATACATATATAATGGAATATTACTTGATCAAAAAGAATGAAATCTTGCCATATTGCAACAGTGTAGATGGAACTAGAGTGTATTATGCTGAGTGAAATAAGTCAGGGAAAGAAAAATATCATATGATTTCACTCATTTGTGGAATTTAAGAAATAATAGAGATGAACATAGGAGAGGGGAAGGAAAAATAAAATAAAAGCAGAGATAATGGAAACCAGAAAAGACTTAAAAATTTTTTTTTTATTTTAGAGAGAGAGAGAGAGAGAGAGGAGAGGGGCAGAAGGAAAGAGAAAGAATCCTAAGCAGGCTCCATGCTCAGTGTGGAGCCAGACATGGGGCTTAATCCCATGACCCTAGGATCATGACCTGAGTCAAAATCAAGAGTCGGACGCTCAACTGACTGAACCACCCAGGTGCCCCCAAGAGGCTCTTAAATACAGAAAACAAACTGGGGTTTGCTGGAGAAGAGGTGGGTGGGGGGATAGGCCAAATGTGATGGGCATTAAGGAGGGTACTTGTTGGGATGATGACTGGGTGTTATATATAAGTTATGAATCATTGGATTCTTCTCCTGAAACCAATACTACACTGTATGTTAACTAACTTATATTTAAAGAAATAAATTTAAAAAATAAAATAAATGGCCAGAGGGAATCAATAATAGATTAGAGGAAGCAGAATAATAGATCAGTGAGCTGGAAGACACAGTAGTGGAAAGCAACCAAGCTGAATGGAAAAAAAGAATAATAAAAAATGAGAATAGGTTAACGGAACTCAAGAACATCAGCAAGCATAATTACATTCCCATTATAGGGATCCCGGATGAGGAAGAGAGAGAGAGAGGAGTAGAAAATTTATTTGAAGAAATAATAACTGAAAACTTCCCAAATCTGGGTAAAGAAACAGAGATCCAGGTCCAGGAAGCAAAGAGGCCCCAACAAAATTAACCCAATGAGGTCTACACCAAGACACATAATAATTAAAATGCCAAAAAGTAGAGGTAGAGTTTTAAAAGCGGCAAGAGGAAAGAAAATCACTGCATATAAGGGAAACCCCATAAGGCTACCAGCTGATTTTTTCAGCAGAAACTGCAGGCCAGAAGGGAGGGGCATGATAGAGTCAAAGTACTGGAAGGAAAAAAAAACTTGCAACCAAGATTACTCTACTCAGCAACCCTGTCATTCAGAATGGACAGATAGAGTTTCCCAGACAAACAAGTTAAAGGAGTTCACCACCACTAAACCAGCCTTACAAGAAACATTGAAGGGAGTGGGAAGAAAAGGCCATATCAGGAACAAGAAAATTATGAAAGGAAAACATTTCACAGGTAAATATAAGCAGAATATAAGCAGAATATCTACTCTATTAGAGTGGATAAACTTTGGATAAGTAAATATAAATATGATTCATGTTTACAAGAGGGAGGTACAGGGTATTTTGGTTACCTGGAAGAGGGCATTCTAACTTAGTCCTGGGTTTCAGGGAAGGCCTTACTGTGAGGTATGTTTAAACTGAGATCATGAAGAGCAGGGATTATGCAGGGAAAGTACGTTTCAGGAAAGGTGAAAACAGTATAATTAGTAATATAGAGGCAAAGTATGGTTTGTCATTTTTGAATTTGAGTGTGGCTGCAACCATATATATGATAAAGAGTAATATCCTTAGTATGTGAAGAATTCTTATAAATCAAAAAGTAAAAGTTGAACATAACAGTGGGAGTAGGTAGTTTACCAAAAAAAAAAAAAAAAAAAGACATCTATATATGCAATATTTTACAAGTTCATTCTCCTTGGTAATTAAAGAATGCAATTTAGAAAGTGAAAAAATACTTAAAAACTGTTTTGCCTGTTATACTGACAATGCTCTAAAATAACTAGCATGTATCATTGGCAAGGGGCACTGTGGGCAGTAACGCATACTGGTTAAGAGATTGGGCTGGAAGCCAGATTGCCTAGATCTAAAACCCACCTCTCACTTACCACCTGTATGATCATTGGCAAATTATTTAATTTCTCTAAGTCTTAGATCCTACATCTATAAATCAGGACTAATACAAACTCATAAGGTTATTGTGAGGTTAGGATTAAATGACAGATGTCAAGTGATTGGAGCAGCACCGGGTACATAGTGAGTGCCCAATAAATGCTATTTTTATTTCCTAACACCGCCCGGTGATTTTATATGCCACTGTGCTGATATACTAAATCATAATAAATACTTGGGCTTATTTCCTATTGACTTGTGTACATCAGTACACTACATACCTAATTACATAATACAGATTAATTGCTGAAGTTAGTTAGTTGTTGAAGTCTGATATTAACTTAAAAAAAATAAGATAAAGTCTCTGGTCCTTGTTCTTCTTTTGAAAAATTTCCTGGCTATTTTTGCATGATTTTTTCATAAATGTACTTTAAAATCCCTTTTTAATCTTCAAGTTCCTAAGCACAACACTTCAAAAGCAATTGAATTGTACTTAGCTACAGATGAGTGTGCACATAAATGACATCCTGATAATACCAAGTCTTCCTATCCATGCATAGGCTATTTCCTTTCATTTCTTTTATTCTTTTATCCTCCCACATAAATAAATATAACCATAGTAGAATTTTGTAATTTTATTCACATAGGCCATGCAAGAGACAAAATGTATGTGTATGTATGCACATGTATGTTTGTGTCTGTGTGTATATGTATGTATTCACATGTATGTATTCACATGTATTCACACACACAATGAATTTATAAAACAAATTCCATATGAAATTCTGAAAATATATATTTCAATAATGTAGGAATAAACATATCACTTCCAAAAATGTCTCCATTAAAGAGGGAAACGATTTATTTTAAATAGAATGATGAGTGTGTTAGCTAAAAACTAATCTTAACACTTTATAAACTATGTATATTAATAACCTGTGGGTATAAAATGCCAAGAAATTACTTGTTCTTTAAGTAAAAATAATTGCCTGCCAAACTGACAAAATTATCATATATATTCACACACACAAACACACCCAACTTTGTATTTCCTAACTGAGCTTATGAGGAGTTCACAGATGCTATGCGCAGCTTATAGTCATGGCATTTGGATTTCTCCTTGAAAGAATAATCAATATGTATAGGGTGAACGGACACTGTTTAAGATGTTTCTTTACAAGATGAATGTTCTTCATTAATCATTTCCCTCCCCAGAAAGAGACCTTCTGATCTCTTGTTAGAGAGAAAACAAAAAGGCAGCTTCGTGGTTCTGGCACATGGACTGACACAGGCTCCACAGAAATAGTCTGAGGCCAGGGCCATACTGCCCAACTTCTGTTCTATGATATAACAAATCCAATGCTTGGCTCTAGAAAGTCCATTTAGTAAAAATGGGGGATCCAGTGAAGTGTAACACAAATCAATAGCAAAAACCCCAAAAAGTACTGTAGATGAACCAGAGACACACTTACCATGAAGCTATAGAAGCTGTGGGTCCTCTCACGTGCACAGGCCACCTCCAAAACCCCAGGACAGACCCTATCAACGTGATCACATGGTCACTTGTTTTAGGGTTGTAAAGATAGTTTGCACTCTGATTCTGAAAGAAGTGTTCCTCCCATATTAAATAACCCTCAGGCCCCACACAACCTCAGGCCACTCCTGCTCTTCACTTTCTAAATCTCTCTTTTTTTTTTTAAGTTTATTTATGTAAGTAATCTCTATACCCAATGCGGGGCTCAAACTCACAACCCTGAGATCAAGAGTTGCATGCTCTTCTGACTGAGCCAGACAGGTGGCCCCTAAATTTATCCTTTTTATATTTTACTGTTTTGGAGATTTTTTTCCCGCTAAGTGTAAAGGAAATGCATTCTCTTGGCTTTGTCAGCACATTGCTCTTAAATGTCTACATCCTGTTACCCTAGTAAGCCAAAGGAAGATGAAGAGAAGGACGAATAAATTCCAACTTATTTAAACTTCTAATTTAAAAGAGAAAAGAAGGCTAATTTTATTGCACAGAATGTTAATAGCCAAGAGATAATACTTGTGTACTACAAAACACATATAGATACTATAAACTCTATGGAAGAAGAGACCAAGAAAGTCCTCTTTGTATCATCATTCCCCCCCCCACCCACCCACTGCCCCCCTGTATTAAAACACATCTGCTTCCAGAAGCAAAGAAAGGAATGGAGTGGGCAGTACATGCCTCAGACTGTCCCCAAAGTTTTGTTTTGGCTACATTTTCATAGCAGAACTGATGAGAAAAATGCTAAGATTAATGAGGAAACATAACTATTTAATAAATGACATCTGCTTGAAAGTCACCTTAGAGAATTCAATCTTTTCAAGTAGAGGGCACTAAAAAAACTCTAAGCTTCCTTCACAAAGTAAAGTATATATTGAGCAGAGTGTTTCCAGGGTTGGGGGAAGGCAGAGAGCATAGCATATTTCTCATATCTTGCAAATGCAGGTGCAAAAAGGGAGAAAATTGTGGAAACAAGTGATATAATTAATGAAGCAAAAGATCACCAAACGAAATATTCTTTTTTTTTTAAGTTACATCCAAATTAGTTAGCATATAGTGCAACAATGATTTCAGGAGTAGATTCCTTAGTGCCCCTTACCCATTTAGCCCATCCCTCCTCCCACAATCCCCCCAGTAACCCTCAGTTTGTTCTCCATATTTATGAGTCTCTTCTGTTTTGTCCCCTTCCCTGGTTTTATATTATTTTTGTTTCCCTTCCCTTCTGTTCATCTGTTTTGTCTCTTAAAGTCCTCATATGAGTGAAGTCATAGGATTTTTGTCTTTCTCTGACTAATTTCACTTAGCAATAATACCCTCCAGTTCCATCCACGTAGTTGCAAATGGCAAGATTTCATTCTTTTTGATTGCTGAGTAATACTCCATTGTATATATCTACCACACCTTCTTTATCCATTCATCCATCGATGGACATTTGGGCTCTTTCCATACTTTGGCCACTGTTGATAGTGCTGCTATAAACATGGGGGTGCATGTGTCCCTTTGAAACAGCACACCTGTATCCCATGGATAAATGCCTAGTAGTGCAAATGCTGGGTCATAGGGTAGTTCTATTTTTAGTTTTTTGAGGAACCTCCATACTGTTTTCCAGAATGGCTGCACCAGCTTGCATTGCCACCAACAACGCAAAAAAGATCCTCTTTCTCTGCATCCTCACCAACATCTGTTGTTGCCTGAGTTGTTCATGTTAGCCATTCTGACAGATGTAATGTGGTATCTCATTGTGGTTTTGATTTGTATTTCCCTGATGATGAGTGATGTGGAGCATTTTTTCATGTGTCGGTTGGCCACCTGGGTGTCTTCTTTGGAGAAGTGTCTATTGATGTCTTTTGCCCATTTCTTCACTGGATTATTTGTTTTTTGGGTGTTGAGTTTGATTAGTTCTCTATAGACTTTGAATACTAACCCTTTATCTGATATGTCATTTGCAAATATCTTCTCCCATTCCGTCGGTTGTCTTTTAGTTTTGCTGATTCTTTCCTTCGTTGTGCAGAAACTTTTTATTTTGATGAGGTCCCAGTAGTTCATTTTTGCTTTTGTTTCCCTTGCCTCCAGAGTCGTGCTGAGTAAGAAGTTGCTGCGGCCAAGGTCAAAGAGGTTTTTGCCTGCTTTCTCCTGGAGGATTTTGATGGCTCCCTGTCTTACATTTAGGTCTTTCACCCATTTTGAGTTTATTTTTGTGTATGGTGTAAAAAAGTGGTCCAGGTTCATTCGTCTGTATGTCTCTGTCCAGTTTTCCCAGCACCACTTGCTGAAGAGACTATCTTTATTCCCTTGGAAATTCTTTCCTGCTTTGTCAAAGATTAGCTGGCCATACGTTTGTGGGTCCATTTCTGGGTTCTCTATTCTGTTCCATTGATCTGAGTATCTGTTCTTGTGCCAGTACCATACTGTCTTGATGATTACAGCTTTGTAGTATAGCTTGAAGTCTGGGATTGTGATGCCTCCTGCTTTGGCTTTCTTTTTCAAGATTGCTTTGGCTATTCAGGGTCTTTTCTGGCTCCATACAAATTTTAGGATTATTTGTTGTAACTCTGTGAAGAAGTTATTTTGATAGGGATTGCACTGAATATGTAGGTTGCTTTGGGTAGTATTGACATTTTAACAACATTTGTTGTTCAAATGGAATATTCTTGAATTGATATTCTCTTTAAAATTACATAGAACATAAATTTCTAAATATTTTTTCTTCAATTTAAATTTATTCATGTGCAACATGCAAATATCAAAGAAATGCAGTATCTAACCTTGTTACATTCAGTATTTATTGAAAAGATTTATTCTGCCACATGTTTATGCATTCCCATTTTCTTTGAGCTAGCACAACTAGCCCCAACTTTTTGTTATATGATGTTCATCAGGATTTCTAGTTCATCCAATTTGTTTCAGTCAAGTTCCCTCGTCTCTTTATTTCAGCCACACTCAAAGCAATAATGTAGGAGTAGAGAAATACCATTTTACTAAGGAGATTTATTTTAATCTCTGATAATTTTGAGCAATTCATGTTCTTTACACTTGACCCAGTTTGGTTAATAGACAATTAGAAGTTATGACTAATGTTACATACTCTTATGACTTACTTATTTTTTCTATGCCTTATTCCAATGTATTTCAATTGTAAAACTGACCAAATGCATATTAGGTTGTAATATATAACACGTTGTGATTTATATATTAAAAATTTCAATGGCTGGTATTATCCAGTGACTAATCAAAGTAATTAAATATTTCAATCTTTTTTTTCAGAGCTTCCTTAACCTGAAATAACTCACATATGGTGGTAGAGAATCCTTAATGCCCTTCAAAAGTCCTCCTCTTCTTCCATAATTAAAGAACTTCTGACATTTTAGTCAGATTCATGGATGCCTCGTCTCCCTTGTAGCTTAAGTGGCATATGACTGAATTCTAGTTAATAACATGTAAGCAAAACTTTTCTTTAAAATTGCTGCCCTCCATGGGGTGCCTGGGTGACACAGTCGATTAAGCATCCGACTTCAGCTCAGGTCATGGATCTCACAGTTCATGGGTTCAAGCCCCACATCGGGCTCTAAGCTGACAGCTGGGAGCCTGGAACCTGCTTTGGATTCTGTGACTCCCTCTCTCTGCGCCCCTCCCCTGCTCGTGCTCCATCTCTCTCTCCCAAAAAATAAATAAAAACGTTTTTTTAAAAAGCATTTAAAAAAGCTGGCCCCCACAAAATAGCTGGCCTACACCATTTGCTTCTTTCTAGTTTCATTTTTCCCTTCCTCTCTTTTAAAATGTGGATGGAGCAACCAATTTGGACCATGAGTAGACCTTGTGAATAGAAATCTATGTATTACAGGGGCGCCTGGGTGGCTCAGTCGGTTGAGCGTCCAACTTCGGCTCAGGTCATGATCTTGGTTGGTGAGTTTGAGCCCCTTGTCGGGCTCTGTACTGACAGCTCAGAGCCTGGAGCCTGCTTCAGATTCTGTGTCTACCTCTCTCTCTCTCTGCCCCTCCTCTGCTCATGCTCTGTCTCTCCCTCTCAAAAATGAATAAACTTTAAAAAAATTTAAAGAAATCTATGTATTATAGAACAAGATAGAAGGAATCCAGTTCTTGAGGACTTTGTGGAACAGATCTCCCCTGCGGCATTGCACTGTCCATTTTGGAATTTTACCTGAGATGTAAATAAATTGTTCTTTTGTTGGAACAATTGTTATTTTGGGTTTCTGTTACCGGCAACTGAGCATTATTGTGTCTAATACATGATATGGCACCAGCTAATTTCCTTGGACTTCAGTGCTAAATACTACAATGCCTCTCTAGCATGAACATCCTATTAAAAAGTCTCAGTATAGAAAAACATTTTTATATACCATTTACAAGCTTTATAATGGCAATGCATCGCTATTTATGTCTGATACCAAATAATGCATATCTGAATTTACTAGCGCTACCAACAGAAAAAGCAGAAAACATACTCAATGGGAAAAATACCTTGGAACTCTTCTAGGAAGTCAAACACTGAACATGACATTCCAATCAGGTATAAGTTTTTATAACCTGTTTGTTATCAATTGGCCAATAATTCACCTCCAGCATAACTTTTGTGGAAAGAAACCAGATAAGAGACTGGTGGGAAACTTCAGATACCCTTGACTGAATGATACTTTGAGAAAATAAAGAATACTAAGGGAATTTTTCATATAAGAATCCAAACTCCAGATATGTTAGACTTCCTAACATGATAAGAATGCTACCAATATGAGTAAATGAAACAATCATGTCCAAAAGATGTCACAAAAAATAAGCAGTATGGTTAGTTCAACCATTCATTCATTTATCCAATGAACATTTCTTAAACCGTCTTCTTTGTATTATTTTCCATGTTGATTTCTTCATACCCATAAATAAGCTAACTCTCTGCCAGAGATTTTCTTTTTGTAAAGAGAAGCAATTGCTTCATCATTGTACTGGAAATTATTATAGCTTGCACTCTTAAATTTATAACTAAAAATAAATCAGCTTTTAGCAAGAGCTGCTGAAGACCTTGAGCCTAAGGTAATAATGTAGTGAGACTAATTAAACCATTCTGATTCGTTTATTGAATGAAAAGTTTAATAATTAGACTATCATTTAATAATTGTGGATAACTTAATGTGTTAATTCACTTAACAAGTATGTTGATATGTGGGCACATTCTTCTGATTTACTACTCAATGTTATATTTTATTTAATTACAAAGGCTGTGCATTGAGGGAAAAAAAGTATTACTTCCCTCACACATAATGTGCAAGTTATAGAATGACTGACCAGGGTATGTCACCAGAACTTAGACTGAAACAAAAAAGGATGGAGGCCACAGGGGCAGAATGAGGAATTCAACTATAAGAGAGTAAATTTGAAGGCTGTGACTAAAGAAGATCTAAGTAGGCAAAGATTCAAGTTAAGAAAATTAACAAAGGCAGGCTTCAGTTGTCAAGTACCTCGAACCCCGATTAGAAATCAGGTAGGTCAGGCATCTGGGAAGATTTGAAAGACTGAAACCAAAGATTAAAGATTCTGGGCAACACAACAGCAGAAACGCCAGCCAACTGTGCTTAGCAGCAAGATCTTAGATCCCCACTAGACTGCTTGGAGCAATGGGCATAAGTAATCAACAGTATAAATGGCGTGTATTATTGAGTTGAGGAGTCTGTGAGCTAGAGTCCCCTATATGTTCAGCCCAGGGGTAGAATTTGTCTCATAGCAAGAGTATGGTATGAAACTTCAGAAAGACTTGACTGAATGATACCTTCAGAGAATAAAGAATAATAAGGCAATTTTTGATACAGGCATTCAAACTCCAGATATGTTAGACTCCCTTGAGCTGATTTATCAGCACGGTAGAGTTTTATCCACATAAGACCATAAGAGTTGCCAAATTGGGATCCCTTAAAATCAAGAAGCGGGACAAGCTAGTGCAGACCCTGATACAACTTCGGTAGAATTAAGTAATACTGATAGTCTTGCATCTTCCCAGGGGTAATGTATAATTTATATTGTTATTGGGAACCTGAAATTAGACATTTGATTTCGAATGTGAGAATGTGGAGGTTTGCCCTTTAGCCCCTAGGTCTGATAACCAAACCCTGAGAGGGAAAACTCAAGCAAGAAGTTTAATCCTTTTGAATCAAAACAGCCACTGTGAATGCTGCTATGAGAAAAAAGTAATTGGGATACAGAAATAGGCAGTGTCTTGAGCTCCCTACACAAACACAGAGAGAGAGGTGCAGGGGGGGGGGGGGCTCAGGTCTTTTATGGACACCAAGCCACACGTTTATACCAAAATCTGTATGTTTATCTTGTTATAGGAATGTTGTCTACCTTAGTTGTCACAGAAATTTCTATCTTACCCAAAGTTTTCCTTCTCCTGAAATTTCATCATCTTTAAGACAAAATAGAATCCTAGTTTTTTATTTAGATTGATAAAGAGGCAGAGGTTGGGTTGTTTTTCAATCCACATATAGTTAAATAAGTGAACTTTAATTAGTGATGTATGTGTGATTATCAGCAGATAAATTTCAACTCGTTCTGCTATAGTCAGCATGGGAAAATAGTAAAGTTTGAATGAACAGTAGATAAAGAGATAATACTATGTGAAAATCAAAGAACAAGATTTCTAAAAGAAAAAAAGAAAGAGAAGAAGAAATCTAAAGTAAAGGGGTAAAATTACAAATGGGCTTTTGGACAAGCTGTAAGTACTCCAGGCAATGAAGGATGATTGAAGACTTGAATTAAAAACAGATTCAACCAACAAGAAACATATTTTGTAAGGAAGGACAGATGTAATGGCTTGAGGGGAAGAAAGGAAGTAAGCAGTGGAGCAGGGAACATGAAAGAGTGACTCAGCTGTGCAGTCACAGAAAGGTGATCAAGAGAATATGAAGTTTTAAAGTATAAAACGAATAGAGACTGACTTTACAAGTCAAGCAGGAAATTTCGAATTAATTTCAGGGTTCAATTTGACATAGTCGAATGGTAGCTGATACATAATTAACCCTCTCCTATTCTTAAAATTCTTGAGGTGGGAAGAGGGAAAGTTTCCAGGAAATGAACAGGGAGAAACTCAAAGAAATTAACAGCTGTCTACACAGAAAGCCCCAGTAGGAAAAGATTTCAAGCATGAGACAACTCATCAATCACCTAATTTAGTACCATCAGTATGCAAAGTACTGTGCTATATATAGATAAATAGCCTTGGTTCTACCTCTTACAATATCATCTCATGCAAGTTCTTGACTTCTTTGAGCAAAAGGGTCTTCATCTATAAAGTGAGGATAACGACACATATTTGACATAATATTATCAGGACTAAATTCAATAAATTGTGGTAAATTGCTATGTAAATGATACTTATTATTGAAAAAATAATATTTTAGAGTATTTTAGAAGAGGAAATTACTTACAGCAGTTGTCTTATGCCCCAAGGGAAATAGTGAGAGTGCAGGGAGTCACCCAAGGCAATCCAGCTAGAGAATCCATGATTCTGATACACTTGGCTATACTACCTTAGTCCCTGATTTCAGGGAATTTGCAATCTCATTTAGGGGAAAACATGTGGAATGTTGAATAAGCAACAAAAAGACATTATCATAAAGGAACCCATGATCCCATATTAGATGAGTTTTACAGATAGGGAGGTTTTGCTGGAATGTTCCTAGAACACCTCCTAGAAGAGAAAAAGACTTGAGTCATGCTGATGAGGATGACTGGAATTGGATCATCAGAATAAGGAATAAGAATAGAAGAAAACAGCAAAATAATGAGGCTAAAAATATAAAGCACAGATATTCAGAGTACTGAGTCATTTATGTTAGAGAAAGATCTAAAAAATGTCATAGAAATTTTGAACCCTCCTTACATTTCATTGAAGGAGAAGAAAATGGCTGCAAATGATGATGCCATTCCAACTTAGAGAATATAACTCTCAAAACAACTTATTGTTTACTATTTGAGGAACGGTTAAAATAAATAAAAAAAATACTCACCAGAGACAAAAAACCAATAAAAGAAAATATAAGCCAAAATAAACACAACAGTAATTTTTTAAAGAAAGTATTTTATATTTAGACAATATGATTAGGAAATAACCTAGTTTAAAAATACTACTCCCTGATTTTTATGCTTATTGAAATAAGGTTTAATAAAATAAGATTTAAGGTTTAATAAAATTATACTCAGTTTCAAAAATGCCTATTTTCATTGTCTTTGAAAGAAGTTAGGAAAGGAAAATTTTAATCTTAAGAATTTTTAATGGTATTTGAAAAACTGTTAGACCTTATCACAACCTCGCCTTCCTAAGTGTAAAGAACTGCATTGAATCATTTCTACTTATTTTGTGGGAACTTTGAAAATACTAAATTGAAATTTAAAGTGGAAACACAAATGTAAATATGTAAGAATCAAATATGTATATATGTTATGTATGTATATATGTATATAAATATGTAAGATCAAATATGTGAGGATCAAATAAGAGCTTATGAGAGCCCTCTGATACAGCACTACTATAAATGTATAATTATAGCTGTACATAAAATATTAGAAATAGAGAATTGATAAGTCTTTAATCAGTTACCTACCAGATTATGAGCTCCTCCAGGGCAGGAACTATATCTATTCTTCTTATCACCATGTATTCCATGCTTAGAATAGTGTTGTCTGCCATGTAAATAAATTGCTGATTGAATGGATGCAGCAATAAATGAGCACGGCAACTTTCTGCCTCCAGGAAGACTTCCATCTAGAAGGAATAAATTTAGCTATAGTCCTTAATAGAGAATTACATCAATATTATTGTGTTCCATTCTTCATTTATTGATTCATAAGAATTATTGAGGGCCCACTATGTGCCAGACATTGTGTCAGATGCTGAGGATACAATGATAAAAACCAACCAACCAACCAACCAACCAACCAATAATATCCCTGCCCTTATGGATCTCAAAGTATGACAGGAAAGATATTAGTCTAATAATCGGAGAAATAAATTTATATAGCTACAATTGAGATAAATGCAAAGGAATGCATTTGATATACTTACAAAATTATTATGCATAACTGTTTAAGCCAGATGTTATAAAGTTTCTCAGACAGAACATATATTTTGGTTATTAAAGAAAATAACTTTTTGAAGAGACAGCTGAGTCCAGAAATATATTACATAAATTTATATTGTTGGCTTATCCACACAAGTTTATTAAATTAAATTAACTACACAGGAATGCAAGCTGGTGCAGCCACTCTGGAAAACAGTATAGAGGTTCCTCAAAAAACTAAAAATAGAACTACCCTATGACCCAGCATTTGCACTACTAGGCATTTATCCATGGGATACAGGTGTGCTGTTTCGAAGGGACACCCCAATGTTTATAGCAGCACTATCAACAATAGCCAAAGTATGGAAAGAGCCCAAATGTCCATCGATGGATGAATGGATAAAGAAGGTGTGGTATATATATATACAATGGAGTATTACTCAGCAATCAAAAAGAATGAAATCTTGCCATTTGCAACTACATGGATGGAACTGGAGGGTATTATGCTAAGTAAAATTAGTCAGTCAGAGAAAGACAAAAATCCTATGACTTCACTCATATGAGGACTTTAAGAGACAAAACAGATGAACAGAAGGGAAGGGAAACAAAAATAATATAAAACCAGAGAAGGGGACAAAACAGAAGAGACTCATAAATATGGAGAACAAACTGAGGGTTACTGGAGGGGTTGTGGGAGGAGGGATGGGCTAAATGGGTAAGGGGCACTAAGGAATCTACTCCTGAAATCATTGTTGCACTATATGCTAACTATTTTGGATGCAAATTTAAAAACATAAAAAATAAAACAATAAGAAAAATTAACTACAGAATGATTCACATGTACAATTATTTGTTTTCAGGGGAAATTTCCTTTCTCTTCATCCTTCAGTTTGTTGGTTGCCTTTAAAGTCACCAATATTTGAAATGTCTCTTCATGCTATCAAAATGAATATTTCCTTTTTTAAAAATTTATTTTTAATTTACTTTTAATTTTTCTGTGTCTGACATGTCCTTGCAGATGAATTTGTCTATTTCCTTTCACAGTGAAACAGCATTTTGTGAAATTTAATTCCTGATTTACTTTGAAAAGCCTCCTTCCTGCAGTCATAGATTAATATACAATATTCCATCCTTGGGTTGTTTTTGTATACCCTCAATACTGTCAAATATCAATTTACTTAACTAGCTTCTCTAACCAAGGCAAGGAGGGGAATGGGAAATTATCATCTGAGCCATCGGTATATGAAATCAAAGCCTCCTCAATGGGCAACATGAGTCTTGTTGTAGCCTCACTTCAGGAAATAATTAAAATCCGCAGTTCCCTAAAATTAATTCATTAATTAATTTAAAAAAATCCTCAGTTCCCTCTAACATTGCTTCACTTCTTTTTAATTTTTACATTTTAACCCCTTCCCCCATTTCTCACTATCTTGCCACCCTTTGCCTCTGGCAACCACTAGTTTTCTGTATCTATGAGCTTGATTTTTTTTTTCTTTTTGATTCCACATATAAAAGAGATCATATAGTTTTTGTCTTTCTAACTTACTTCACTTAGCATAATGCCCTCGAGGCCCATCAATGTTGTTGCAAATGGCAAGATTTCATTATTTTTTTATGACTAATATTTCATTTTATGTATATACCACAAAGTCTTTATCTACCCATCTATTGGTGGACACAGGCTGTTTCCATTTCTTGGTTATTGTAAATAATGCTGCAGTAAACATAAGGGTGCATATATCTTTTCAAATTAGTGTTTTCGTTTTCTTCAGATAAATACCCAAAAATCAGATTGCTGAATCATGTGGTAGTTCTATTTTTAATTTTTTGGGGAAACTCAACATTCTCATAAAGAGTGCACAAGGGTTCCCTTTTCTCCATATCCTAGCCAACGCTTGTTGTTTCTTGTCTTTTTCATGATAGTCTTTCTAACATATGTAAAGTAATATTCATTGTAGTTTTGATTTGCATTTCCCTGAATGATGTTGAGCATCTTTTCATGTACCTCTTGGCAATCTGTATGTCTTTTTTGGTAAAAAGAGGTCTATTCACATCTTCATTTTTAAAATCGCATTTTTTTGCTATTGAGCTTATGAGCTCTTTATGTATTTTAGATATTAGCCTGTTATCAGATACATTAGCCTGTTATCAGATACATTATTTGCAAATATTTTCTCCTATTTAGTCGGTTGCCTTTTCATTTTGTTGATGGTTTCCATTGCTGTGCAGAAGCTTTGAGTATGATGTACTTCCACTGATTTATTTTTGCTTTTGTTGCTTTTGCTTTTGGGATCAGATTCAAAATATCAGTAAGACTGTCAAGGAGCTTACCACCTATGTTTTCTTTTAGTTTTATGGTTTCAGATCTTTAATCCACTTTCAGTTAACTTTAGGATATATTGTAAGGTAGGGTTGAGTTTCATTCTTTTGCATGTGGGAGTCAAGCTTTCCCAACATCATGTATGGAAGAGATTTTCTTTTCCCCATTTTTGTCATAAATTAATTGACCATATATGCATGCGTTTATTTCTGGGCTCTCTATTCTGTTCCATCAATCTGTATGTCTGTTTTTATGACAATACCTTATTGTCTTTATTACTGTAGCTTTGTAATATAGTTTGAAATCAGGGAGTATGATGCTTTCAGCTTTGTTCTTTCTCAAGATCACTTTATTCAGTTTTTTGTGGTTCCATATAGATTTTAGGATTATTTATTCTGTTTCTTTGAAAAATAACAGACATTAGAATTTTTATATTGATTGCATTGAATCTGTAGATTGCTTTGGGTAGTATGGACATAATGCTGATTCTTCTAATCCATGAGCATAATACATCTTTCCACTTATCTGAGTCTTCTTCCATTTATTTCATTAATATTTTGTAGTTCTCAATATATGGGTCCTTCCTGTCCTTGGTGAAATTTATTCCTAGGTATTTTATTCTTTTTAATGTAGTTGCAAAGGGGATTATTTCTCTTTGTGATAAGTTATTATTAGTAGATAGAAACATAACAGGTTTTTTGCATATTTTGTATCCTGCAATTTTACTATTTTATCAGTTGTAACAGTTTTTTGATGGAGGCTTTAGGGTTTTCTATGTATAATATCATGTCATCTGTAAATAGTGCAAGTTTTACTTCTTCCTCACCAATTTAAATAGCTTTTATTTCTTTTGTTGTCTGTTGTGGCTAGGACTTCCAGTACTATTTTGAATAAAAGTGATGAGAGTAAACATCCTTGTCTTGTTCCTTCTTAGAGAAGTTTTCAGCTTTTCACCATTGAACATAGTTAACTGTGGTTTTCTCATACATGGCCTTTATATTTTGAGGCACACTACCTCCATAACCACATTGTTGAGAGTTTTCATCATAAATAGTGAATTTTGTCAAATGCTCTTTCAGCATCTTTTAAATGATAGGCTTTTTATCCCTCATTTGATTAATGGTGTACCACGTCAACTGATTTGTGAATATTGAACTATCCTTGCATCCCTAGAATGAACCCCACTTGATCATGGGGTATAATCCTTTTAATGTATTGTTGAATTTGTTTTGCTAATATTTTGTTGAGGATTTTTACATCTATGTTCATCAGGGATATTGGCCTATAATGTTCTTTTCTCGTGGCATCCTTGTCTGGTTTTGGTATTAAGAATACAAAATAGCCTTTCCTTAATGTGTTTTGGCTTAAATTCCTCCTAATCTGATCATAACTTCTGCTTTCTGTTTACAGAGAGCCTTTTGTTTACAGTTGTGCCTTTGTACACAACTCTATATCCAACCATTAAATACATGTTTTAGGTAAGCCTGTTGCATCCAGCATAAAGGCATAAATGCAATTTACTTTCTGGAAAAAAAACAAAAAAAAAAACTTTTCTGGAATTACACCCTATAAATGTATTGATATGACATATATTTAGTCTCCTTTCTATCACAGACTTTTTTAATTGACAGTTTGTAGCAAAAGCCAAGATGGAGTTAGACATGGAAGATTTACTAAGCCTAACGACTGCGAAAGAAAAAGGCAAGAGGAAGCAGAAGTAGGTCAGAAAAAACATTCAGACCATGCCACAAGTCTAAAATGTGAGAAAGAGAGGGGAAAGCAAGGACAGATGGATAGGAAGAGCCTCAGACTATAGTGCACCTCTGAAACATTGTGGCTAGTTCTAAGGGGACGCTCTAAACAAACTTCCCATTAAGAAAGTATCTCATTGAGCAGAAATGGCCAGCATCTAATACTCAGGCCATGCTAAGTCATTTGGCTGGAGGTGCAAAAGAGAACATGTCCTTAGCTCCAATGCTGCAGCACATCCTAAAGGTGTTACAGCTTGCGGCTATAGGTTAACTGCATACCTGCTGCACTCTTGAATGAATATCTGAGTCAAAGAGCTCCATGACTGCCACACAGATTTTATAATTTTATTCAAGTATAATCTACATACAGTGAAATGTACCGATCTTAAGTGCACACAGTCTGACAAGTTTTAACAAATTTACAAATCCATTTACCCCATTCCAAACAAGATACAGAATATTTCCTTCACATGGAAAAGATCCTTCAAGCCCTTGGATCCAACCCCCTCTGATTCTGAACCCTGCTGCTCACTCCCCCTGCCAACATACTCAGAGGCAACCACTGTCCTGATGTTTATTACTATAGTTTATTTTGCCTGCTTTGAACTTCATATGAATGGAATCACAGCACATTCTCTTTTGTTTCTGGCTTCTCTCATGCAAAACAATGTTTTTGATATTTATAAATTTAGTGTATTTAAAAATTTTTATTCCGTTGTATGAATATACCATTTCTTTATCCACTTTTCTTTTATAGACATTTGGGTTGTTTCCAGTTATTATTATAAATAAAGTTACTGTGAACATTGTTGTATAACATTTTGTAATTTTTTGTGGACATGTTTTCATCAATCTTTGATATATACTTAGGAGTGGGATTGGTGAGTCATACAATAGAGTATGTTTAAATTTATGAGAACTGTCAGTTTTCCAAAGCATTTGTATCATTTTTCACACAAACAGCTGGTTGTGTTTTGATTGGCAATTAATTTAATCTACATACCAATTTGGGGTGAGCTGACATCTTAACAATATTGAGATTTCCAGTCAATGAATATCATTCCTCTCTCCATCTTCTTAGGTTCTTTTTTTTAATCCCAAAAATGTTTCATTGTTAATGGCATAGAAGGTACGTAAGCTCTATTAAGTATATTTGTAAATATTTCATGTTTTTATAGTTGTAAATAGTATTGTTTAAAATTTTTCATTGTCCAATTATTCATTACTATTACACAGAAACAAATTTGACTTTCGTACATTGACCTTATAGTCTGTGAACTGGATAAAACTATTTATTAGTTGTAGCTGTTTGTATTGTTCTCTTGGTAGATAACTTGGTATTTTCTATGTACACTATTATATTGTCTTCCAAAAGAAATAATGCAAACTTAATGCATTCAATTTCTTTTCTTTGCTTTACTGCTGGACCTGGCTAGGACCTCTAGTATGTAACAAAATTGGTGAGTACAGATATCATTTCCTTTCTTCTGATCTTAGGAGAAACTGTTTAATATTTCACCAGTAAGTTTTCTCTTCAGTATGGATCACACATTCTTGCTTCACTGAAAGTCTTACTTTTAAAAACTCCATTCCCGGGGCGCCTGGGTGGCGCAGTCGGTTAAGCGTCCGACTTCAGCCAGGTCACGATCTCGCGGTCCGCGAGTTCGAGCCCCGCGTCAGGCTCTGGGCTGATGGCTCAGAGCCTGGAGCCTGTTTCCGATTCTGTGTCTCCCTCTCTCTCTGCCCCTCCCCCGTTCATGCTCTGTCTCTCTCTGTCCCAAAAATAAATAAACGTTGAAAAAAAAATAAATAAATAAAAACTCCATTCCCAACATTACATATGAAGGACCAGTGTTGGTCTATTTCTCAAACAGTACAAGTTCTTTCTTCATTTGACTGTTGGAAAGAAAGGCTGTTTATTTGGATTCTTCCTAGGTTTTGAGTTGATATGAGGCTGGCCCACAGCTTCAGTTAGGTTGAGTTTATCCACAGTCAGATATGGAAACTCATGGTTTTCTGCTTAGCTAGGAAGAATTCATTCATCCTAGTACTCAGTCCATCAAGCCTTCCAGGAATCCAAGATTCTTTTTCAATTCCATAGAAAAGTATATTCTTAAATTCTGTCTTAGATGTTCTTGTGACCACAAATTTGAAGGTCTTTTGTTATCCTTTTACATCTTAACCATTGTGTTTTATGATTTTCCTTGCATGCAGGCATGTGTGCTTAAATTTTCAAATATTTGTGAGTTCAATTTTATTCTCCTTATATTTTCTGACCCTTACTGTATTTTTCTCATCATCTGCTTTTTTTGGTACTTGTTTCAATTTCACCTTCATTTCTTTGATGGTTTGTTTTTGGCTTCTGCATCTTTCTTGAAATCTGCTATCTCAGATTTCCTCTCCTCCTCCTTTTGTTTAGTATTTCCTATGTTTTTTTCTTTCTTCTTCCATTTCTTTTTTGGTAGCTTCCTTCGTAGAAACAATTGCTTTACCACAGAAAAGTGTGTGCCACAACTTTTATCCTCTTTATGGCCACCTTTGTGTGATCTGCTGATAAATTTTGTACCTCTCTTCCACATGTTTATCTTAGAGTACCTTTTGTTGAGGTTGTGCCCAGTGTCCTTCATTACTCATTATTGAATGAGTTGAATTTTCCTGGCCCAGTTATTTGATAGAGATACTAGGTTAGAACACAGAAACCAAGTAATCTTTCATGATTTATAACTCAGATTCTCTCTTCTGCTTTTCACAAATGCAACACATCATTGTTTGCAATGCTTTGTTTAGCTCCAAACCAAGTTCAGCAGGGTTTTTGTCACCAGCCTTGCTTACTCAATTTCTTATACCCTTCCTAACAAGAGATAGAACTTTTTGTCTTTAGGGCAGGCCCCTCATCTTCAGAAAAAAAATTTATTTTTTAAATGTGTGTGCTTTTGAGGTCTACTGTTATTGAACCCATCTGCCACTTTTTTTCACTTCTTACCATGCAACTTTTTTTCAGGTCTCAGGGGCCCTTGGTAGCTCTTACATGTACTTTAAGTTTGTTTATTATATTGTTTGTAAGCTTTAAAAATGTTGATTTCCCTATTGCTTTTATATGATCTTCAGGAGGAAAAGCTCACTTGTACAACCACATTCATATTATAAGTGACCAGAGACCTAAGTTTAACTCATATCTCATAAGACTTATTGTTTTGTCTACTCTCTTGGATGACATTAAACACAATTGTAAAATCAATAACCAAGGACTTAAAATAGTAAGTTCTCTAATTTGTCTTATTAAATACATGTAGAATATTTGTCAACAACTCCTACTAAGGGAGATTTTATTCAGCTGCAATTACTAGAGCAATTCACCTGATTATCAAAATACTTTATTTGATTTCTCACCTAGAAAGTGAATGCATGATAAAATAAGCATTCTAACACTTCAGAAATAGGCAGAGAAAAACGTAGGAGAGCCTCCGGCTTTTCTTAGAGCATTAAGACGTGAAGAAGAATACCTAGTAGAGTTGGATGACCTGGGACAGGGTTAGAAGTACAAAGATATATTTCACTGTGAAATTAGAGTAGGCATTGAAGTTGAAGGCTGGCTCCTAGTGAGTTTCCTCTGGGAACACTAAGCAACCATCAGTACAAAGGTCACAGAAGTATCTTATGAAACCAACGACTTATGACATTTTGTGGCTATGGAACTGATCAAGTCAGTTGTCAAATGCAGAGTGAGAGCACAGGGGCATGATCCAAAAAGAGAAGGAAAAGGAAAAGGAAAAAAATAAGAGTATTCATATTTATAGACATAAATATTTTCTAATATTTTTTCTTTTTTTAATATAGCCTTAAAATGCAGGATAATTAAAGATAATGAGGAATTTTCCCTTCTCCCTCTTCCCAAACTCCATCTGGCTCTACATACTGTAGTTTTCTCCAAACTTTTTCCCTCATATGTAGAAAATGACATCTGTACCATCTCCTCAGTAGACTGAGGAGAATTTAGGAGTAGGAATTAGTGAAAAACATGTTATTACCTTTTTTATATAAATATGATCAGAAAATGAAATAACTACAGCTACAGTAGAAGAAGATACTATAACTATACTAAGTATAACTACAGTAGGAGAAGATACTAAATACTGAGTTAACATAAAGTTTCAAAACAAAGTATTTTCAAAACATTAATAAGAAATTTGAGTTGCTTCTTTGACCAGAGCTTTTCAGTAGTGGATTCTGTGTGTGAAATGGCTACACACACTTCAAAGTTTATGATTAAAAATTAATAAGTAAAGTGTTTGTGACAATGTCTAGAAAATAGTAAATTTTGAATCTCTTTTTTACAATCATACAAAGTTTACAGCACTTGAAATTATGTTTGAAGAAGCTAACAACTCTTCCTATTCTTTGCAAAAATCAATGTTGAAAATTTTTCATGATAATGTAAATGATTCTTGTATTTTCATCAAATTTCTCTTATCAAGTATATCAAACTAACCACAAAGCTCTAATTTGTGGGGCACACACTAGAGCAATCATCTTGCTTAGTTTGGATGTTACACTTGGTTTTATTATTTTAGTGATTATTATAGATATTATACCACACAATTCTAACTTACAGAAGACCAAAGTTAATCAATATATTTACCCTTTTTTACAGATAACACAACCTTAGATCATTAACTCCTTTAAGTTCCCTCCCAGGCTCTATGTTTTAATTTATCATTCTTTTGTAACCCAGCAGATATTACAGACATTATCATTTTACGAAGTCAATGTTTATAGATTTACATATATATTTACATATTTACCACTTTTCCTGTTCATCATTCATTTTCCCCACTTTAGGTTTTTTTATTTGGGATCATTTACCCTCTGCCTGAAGCATTTTTTTGTTATTGTTTCTTTGTGGGTTTCTTTGTTTTAGAATTTCCTTGAGTGAGTCAGTACTTACTTGCAAACTTTCTCAGTTATTTTAATATATTCCATCAATTCTCTGGAGACTTAGCTATCACTCCAGTCATTTCTTGAGAATAATATTTCCCTGGACGCTTGTAAGATTCTTCTTTTTATTATTGATGCTCTGCATATTCACTATGATGTATCTCAATGTGGGCTTCTTTTTACTTACACTGCTTGGGATTCACTGGACTTCTTAAATCCTTATTTTAGTGTCTTACTAGTTTCAGAAAATTCCCAGCTGTTATCTATTAAAATGTTGCCTCTACCTTATTCCTTCTCCTTTCCTTCAGATTCCAATGAAATTATCTGAAATCTCCTCTGTCCTCCATGTCTCACCTCTGTATTTTTTTAATCTCACATTTGCTCCATTCTGGATTTCTTCTGAACTATTTTTTAGTTTACTAGTTTGCTTTTCAATTTTGTGTGATGTTATTAAACTCATATAATGAGTTTTAAGTTTTGATTATTAAAGTTTTCACTTCTAGAAAGTCTATTGGTCCTTTTTCAAATATGCTTGTTTTGTTTGTTTTTATTTAAAGTATTTCTTTTTAATTAATTTCCACACCCAATGTGAGGCTCGAACTCACAACCCTGAGATCAAGAGCCACATGCTCTACAGACTGAAACAGTCAGGCACCCCTATGCTAAATTGTTTTAGCTTCTTGTTTTCTGTACATTTTTAAGCTTGTCTCTTACTCTTTTAAAAAGAGTAAACGTGACATCTGTATCTAGAATTATGAAGTCTTGCAGGTCTATTTATATTATCATTTGTTTCTGCAGACTCTCAATTATGATGCCTTGCTTTTTTCTGTGATGTTCATGTATTTGAACATTTACTCAAAACCTAGGATAAGGTGACTTCAAAAGAACACCTGTGTTGGCTTCTATGACCTGACTGGAGTCACTGTCATTTAATTTCAAACCAAGTTGATGGTTTATGGGTCTCTGGATTCTATTAGAAAAAGGTTCCAGTTTTCAGCTCTGGCTCCATGTTTTATCGTTCTCAAGTTTCTTAATTGCACTCAATCTCCCGAGTCCTCATCCACAAAACGAAGATAACAACAGTACTTATTCTACAGGTATGTTCTAGTAAATTGTAAAATGCTTAGCACATAGTGCTCAGTGATCAACAGATATTATCATTATGTCACTTAAAGTGAGTCTTCTCCCAATTTGCCTTAATATCATAAAGTTTTAGAAATATACAAGTCAATAAGAGATATGCACGAATTAACTATCCACTAGTTAAGCACAGTGGAGAATGGAGACGTGTTGCATCACCATGGGCCTTGAAACTAAAGAGCTAAGTTAAACTCTCTTTGCCACTTAGAGTAAACTACCCAACCTCTTCAAGCTCTAGACACTTCATTTGTGAAATGAAGAATAGTTATACCCTTGAGAGCTTTTTCTGAGCAGTAAATGAAATTCTACAATGCATTTAATATTTAAATAAAAGGTAGACATTTTCTAGGTAGTAATGACAAAGATGAAATTATTAAAATGATTTTGGCAATTCTATAAAAGTGGAAAAGCAATCTAATGAGACCTAATTCTACTAAATTTTCTGTGAGGGTAAAAAAACTATTTTAGAACTTTCCTGAAATTATATATATCACAATATATATATATATTTGCCAAATAAATTTACTGAAGTATATTTGTGGTATTCATTCAGGATTTTTAACCTATTATGTTATAACACTGATGGGTCCCTGAGGTACAGAGATGAATGCCTTTGAATAATTAATAGATAGAGGAGTCAGATATTTAATCAAATTAGTATGAGTAATGAGATAGTACAGACATATACAAGTGTTATGACAACACAGATTTAATAGACAAGATATTTAAACTAAGCAAGAAGAGACACTGTCAACAGGAATGGGAGGCTGAGATGCATAACATAGAAAATATTACTATTTGGAAAAGAGCAAACAGCGAAAATAAAAAGTATGTTGGAGCGTCTGGGTGGCTCAGTTGGTTAAGCATCCGACTCTTGATTTTGGCTCAGGTCATGATCTCACACTTTGTGGGTTTGAGCCCAGCATCTGGCTCTGCAATGACAACATGGAGCCTGCTTCGGATTCTGTGTCTCCCTCTCTCTCTCTGCCCTTCCCTGCTTGTGCTGCCTCTCTCTCTCTCCCTCTCTCTCTCTCTCTCTCTCTCTCTCTCTCAAAAATAAGTAAATAAACTCAAAAACAAACAAACAAAAAAGATGTTTTATGGAACAGGTGGAAGACGAGACTTGAAAGATAATTTAAAGCCATACTGTGCAGGTATATATATGCTATGTTTAGGGATTTGGACTTTTATAACATAGATACTGGGAAGCCACTGAAATGCTAAATGGCCACAACACAATGACAGGATCAGATTTCTCCGTTTACAAGGGTACAGGATGGACTGGTTAGAATGAAGAATAGAGGCAGCCAGCTAGAAAATTATCACAATAATCAAAACTAGAGACAAGATGTATAAGAAAAACACAATCATCAAATGCTTCACGATGATATTAAAATTTCTCTTTCAATGCCTTGGGAGAATGCTCCTTGAATTCAGAATAACTGCTTCTCAATTTTTCTAAAATCACTTCTAAATAGGTAAAGTGCATTGTTATTATTCACATATCATAAAAATTTATTAGATTTACCTTAAGATATTTATTGAAAAAATGCAACGTAAATGAATTTTCTTTTGAAAATCAGGTGCAAAAGAAATCCATTTACTAAACCCTAAAAAACGTATAAAGGTTGTTTGTTTATTTTTTATAGAAATAGCCTTCATCTTCTTTTTTTTTTAAAAAAGAACACTAGTCCTTTATGACTAGGGGTGGGGGTGGAAACAATAATCAGCTAAGATTAAAACACTATTGTAATGAAAAGTTCAGAATCTTGACCTAACTAGTCTAAGAGAATGTCACTAAGACTCATCAGAAAAGGATGACTTGGAATAAAAGCATAAAGAATTGAATCCCTAACCCTCTCCACTCCCCACTCCCATCCTGCTGCTTGAACGTGCTCAGTAAAGGAGTGACCAGTTCTTTGATCTCTTCTCTTTAAAAACAACTAAATAGCTCTTGTTTTGACTCCGTAATTAAATTTTTTCCTTGTAACAGGGATTTCATTTCTATATTGGTGACTGAGTTGTGTTTTAAGGAAACTGATAATGAAAAAGACATTTTAATATATCTTCTATTTTATAATATTTTCCAGTATATCTAAATTTAAATAATTTCATGGATGTCCTGACTTCTTTCCATGAGTAAAATTTTTCTTATTTCAGACAGGGTCTATGTACACAGGCCGAGTAAATTAGCTCCCGCCTCACAGCGCCTGAGAAAATGAATTGCTTAAGAAGATTAGAGTCATTTTCTTTACTTAAAGATATTCCTGACAACCCACACTGAAATTACACAAGATTAACTCCATTAACACCATTTCCCATTCTTTAAAGTAGTAGCTTTCCAGAAAGCAGCATTTAGACTGAATAGTTCAAAGCATATTTTAAGAAGAGATCTCAAAATGCTTAGAAATGCTAATATAAGTATCATGTAAGGATTCAGAATGAGGTGCTGAGAGGTCAAGTAACATATTATTGGCCGTATAGTGAGCCATACGTGAAATGGAAAGACACTGCTTGTTTTTTTCCGTGCCATTTAGTCCACATATTCTTTTTGCAGATGACATTTCAAATCAAATATCTTAAAGGATATAACACTGTTAATCCCTCAAAGGCACAGATATTATCTGACTTATTTTGTCTTTCCCCACAGTATTTTACAGAGTGCCTTTAACTTAGGGACACTCAAATATCTGTTGGCTATTATGTCAGGCATTTGGCATTGCTTGGTAGCCTTCAAAAATAGGTAAAGCAGAAGGGCTTAGGAAAAATAGACGATATACCATAAGACATCAAGCTATCTCTAAGAACCTTTCTGAATCTGAAAGCAAAATCCATATCACAGGCACTAAACTTTAAACTATTTATATTAACTGTCATTAGTGCCATTAAAACATATAATGCATATTTCTCTCTGGCAGTATGTTGGCATAAGCCACCAGAAGAACCATTCTGAAAATAATGCAACTATAATCCATCAATTCTCTTACCTTACCTTCTCTAAACTGTACGTATTCGTCAAGGTTTTTAACTATAAAATTAATACACAAATACATTCTTATTTAAAAGCCCAAACACTTCAGAGGTAAATAGAGAAAAAAATGAAAAGTCCTATTTTCCTTACTCCAGCATCTTCCTGCAGCCTCTTCTCCTATCCCAATGTTATGTTAAAACTCTGTACTGTTAACCTGGGGCTTCACTTTCTTTTTGGTCTCCTAAGGTAGTTCCCAGGTGGGAAATATTGAAAACACTGACCTAGATAATTCTTAAAGATCTTAATTTGAATGAATTGCTGAATTCCCAGACTGAGAAAGTGTTTTTCGCTTAAAAAAAAATAAGTAAATCTAAAAGTGTGCTGAATTATACTTACTTTATGCAAAGACAGAGTCAGATCAGATCTCAAGGGGGAAGTCATTAACCAATCTACCGTAAAACTTTCATCAGCACGGTAATGTAACATTAACTATCATAACACTAGCTGGCACTGAGAATTTACTAGATGCTAGACACTGTCGTTAGTGTTTCAGAAGATTTTCTAAAAAAAGCAGCAACTCTCTCACCATGCTTTTTCAACAATACTACTATTGTGCCAGGTACCATCTAAAATAACCTCCTATATGACCTATGATAATTTTGTCTATCATTGTGATACGAGTCCCAAAGTACTCTGGAAAATAACCCAAAATGATTTGGGAATTTCCTGAAGGATCTGCTTTACTTTTATTTTAGTCTCAGAATCTCAAAAGAAATCTTGTTTCTCTCAAGACATGCTCCAGTACGTCTATTAATCAGGAGCAAGTAATACTGAATCGGTGGGAATGAAAGTCATTAACAAAAAAACGTGTTTTCAGAAGGCAAATATTAGGTAGATAAAAACAGTACTGATCCATGAAGCATAATCAAGTTTAACCACACACTATCTTGTTTGACCTTAACTAGGTCAGTAAACCACTCAGATATATTCCCATCTTCTTTTTTTAATTGTTTGTTTTAGTTTATTCTATTTTTTGAGACAGAGAGCAGGGGAGGGGCAGAGAGAGAAGGAGAGCGAGAATCCCAAGCAGGCTTGACACTGTCAGTGCAGAGCCTGATGTGGGGCTTGAACTCATGAACCATGAGATCATGACCTGAGCCAAAGTTGGATGCTTAACCAACTGAACCACCCAGGCGCCCCTATTCTCATCTTTAAAATCAGGGAAAATACCACCTACCTGTAGGTTGGATCTATGGATTAAAATGAGAAAAGTGAATGTGCTGGCACAACAAACCCTCAATAAATGTTACTTGAATCAGAAGCTGCATACGACTTGCAGTTCAGGGTAAGCCACAAAAACCTCAATTTGTTTCACCCCAGTAATCCTTATGCACTATTGCTCAGTTTCAAGAGCAACCTAGAAAAGTAAAACTAATTCAAAGATTATTCTTCTGAAGGCCTGAAATGCTCAGGAGAACTGCAAAAACCTAGGTGACTGGTCAGCATATGGTCCAAAGTACATTCAAGGCCTTAAATGGAAAAAAAATTCACATGTCAAATATTACAGGCATATAAAATAATTTTCTACATGAACAGTATCTGAATACATTTTTTTTTAATTTTTTTAACATTTATTTATTTTTGAGACAGAGAGAGACAGAGCATGAACAGGGGAGGGGCAGAGAGAGAGGGAGACACAGAATCTGAAACAGGCTCCAGGCTCCGAGCTGTCAGCACAGAGCCCGACGCGGGGCTCGAACTCACAGACTGTGAGATCATGACCTGAGCCGAAGTCGGACGCCCAACCGACCAAGCCACCCAGGCGCCCCTATCTGAATACATTTTATCGTGACTTGAAATAAGTTCAGTGATTCTTTCTTTACATATGGCCAAAGTATTAAATAAATAAATAAAATAAATAAGGAAGATATCTAAAATTATAGTGCCATCTACAGGCAAAGAAAATAATATCAATGATGGCACATCTTAATGCTTTCATATTTTCTAATTGCAATTCAACATATAAGACACCTAGAGTGTCACAATTTGCATAATTCATTTTCTGATTACATTTGTGGGATATAATTTATCATGAGATGAAACATTTTTTTCTAAATTTTTTACTACTTAATATAGCATTTTATTTTCAATAAATATTAAAATGATAGGAGCGCCTGGGTGGCTCAGTCGGTTGAGCATCTGGCTCTTGATTTCAGCTCAGGTCATGATCCCAACGTTGTGGGATCAAGCTCTGTTTGTGTGGAGCCCGCTTAGAATTCTCTCTCTCTCTCTCTCTCTCTCTCTCCCTCTGCCCCTCTCCCTTGTTCCCACTCTTTCTAAAATAAAATTTTTAAAAATTAATTAATTAAAAAAACAATGGTACTACAACCTCCAATTTTTGTGTTCTGAGATCTGTTTATTATTAAAATATATAATGACAACAGCACCTGGGTGGCTCTGTCGGTTAGGCATCCAACTTCAGCTCAGGTTGTGACCTCATGGTTCATGAGTTCAAACCCCACATCCGGCTTTGCGCTGACAGCACGGAGTCTGCTTGGGATTCTCTGTCTCTGCCCCTCACCCACTCTCTCAAAATAAATAAACTTAAAAAAAAAAAAATACTGAAAACACACCCTGTTTAAAAAGATAATATATGTAATGACAAAAAAGACACTTATTTTCATGTTTTTCTCTTCCTTTCCAAACTTGAATCTGTGGATACTTATTTAACAATAACTAAGTACCAGGTATTTTTCCAAGGTGCTTTACATATATGAACTTGGTATGGACTCACTTTACATATATGAACATATATGAACTCACAATAATCCTATGAGGGAGGTATACTACCATTCTCGTTTTATAGATGTTGAAACCAAAGCACACAAAGCTTAAACAACTTGTCCAAGGCCACATGCTACCTGGCAGAGCCAAGGTTCAAACTGGGGGAGTTTGTCCCCAGTAACTGTACTTTTAGTAGCTATGCTAAAGTGCCTCTCTTTGAAAGAGCTGCATTCAGTGTTTATACTGCATTTGTAATGTCTATCTTCTGGTTTTGAGGGGCAACATTTTTTTCACATACCTAAAACCTTTATCATCATTTAAAATAATTTTTAATAACTACATGTTTTGCCATCAAGTTGATACATCTCATTTTATTTCGTTATCTAATGCTGGACTTTCAAACTATAATTTCTTTCACTTTGTATAAAAATGTTATAATGAACAAGTTTTGTGTTGCATGTAACTTTTTTCCTTCTTTTGAATTTTATTTCCTTATGCTACTATACCCAAAATAGTTTCACTGACTTAAGTATATAAAAGTGCCAAATGCTGACATACAATGCTCTATGCTGCTTTTTAAATGTCACGATATTATACTACCAGCAATGAAAGGATGCTAGACCTTCAAAATCAATATATACCACCACCACCCCAAATTTAACTGATATATATAAGTGGTTAAGGATGGTTTACGATGTGGGATAGTTAAAAATTTCAGTTTTCAAATAGGCAAAATGTTTTCTTCCTCTAGCAACATAAAAGGTGGAGACAATTCTATTACTTGTTGCTTATGAGGTTGTGATGTCCTGATTCTTTAGTAAGTCTCAAAAAGAGTCAACAACATACCCAAAGTGACTTGTAAGTGTCAGAGCTGGAGTCTGAGCCCAGATCTGTCTGACTCTAAAATTTGTTTTTGATGACAGAGAAAAGAATCACAGAAAGTCAAGAGGGTCAATGTATATCGAGATAAGGAAATTGTATGAAAAATTTTATTTCAATCTTCACCGAAGATTATTTATCTCATAAAGAGGTAAATTACCCCGGGGTAGCTACCATAATATAAATTATATTTCCCTAATGTATTATTCTGATAAATGATTTCAAAAATGGAGAATGACAATAATAATTAACAAAATGCTTCATTTATCTTTCTCTCTAATCATACGCTTTCATTAAAATCTAGTTTCATCTACATTCTAAGCAAGTAGAGGATATCAACATTACTCCAAACATGTTTTTTTTTACATGTTACCTTGCAGTATTATATGCTCTGAATAGTCCAGAAAGATTGTAAACTTTATAGCACAGAATAAAGGTCACTGAAACATTAGATCATAGAAGGAACATAAGCTTTGCAGTCTTAAATTGAAACGCTGCCACTTACTAGCTCTATGTCCTCTGGAACATCAGCATCAAATTCCTAGTTCCTCAGGATGTTTTGTAATTACAGGAGATACCAATTATAAAGCTCCTGGTAAATGGTAGATGCTCCAGAAATTTTAGCTCCCTCTCTTCTAAAGAATGACAGATATGATTAGATCAAGGCTAATGGTTCTAAAAGTCATGCTTCATTATCTCTCTCAGACAGACCGTAGCATAACACGAAGCATCAAGATCAAAAGAGATCAAAAGAGATAAAGTTGCTTCATCAATGTGGGAACCTTCCATTTTGACATCAGTATCATGTTCTTCCTTTAGTTGGTATGAGACATTGTGGGGACATTTCAATATCTGTCTATAGCATCCTGGAACGTTCAGTTTCAGAGTAGGTACTTTAAACCTACATGTCTGCAGTCCATCTCTGCTAAGTATTTCCTGGTACCACTGCCCTACTTTGTTCTTCGGGTATTGAATATTGTATCCAAGCACTGGAAGAACCACCTGTGTAGAAGGGAAAAAATACAGATGAAACAGCCTTCAGAAAAATACATGATCATTGTAACACTGAGATTTGGTATATGAAATAATCCTTGAGATATGATCATTATGTCTCAGGATATAAACCTCACAATCAGCCTAAAACATGCTACTGACCACCACACCACTTTGATTATTTTAAATGCTGCCAGGCAGAGAGCTAACTAAAATCAAGAAGGATTCACAATAACCAAGGTAACCAACTCAAGTCAGATACTACTAGACAAACTATTGTTAATGCAGAAGAGAGGAAACAAGAAGTTCTGGTACATTTAATTAGCCGACAAAGACTTAACCTCAACGTAGTCATTCAATCCTAAAAGCGTATTGTTTCTATAACACAAAGATGAATCCCTACTGTTCAATAATATAACTGGTATTTTGGCTGATGATGTTACATTCTTCTTACTTATTTAAAAACATGAAAGCGAACCACCAGCAGCATATACAGCTGCTTATGCCTTTTGTAAGGCTCTCCTCCTTTGCGGGTGATTTCTAGACATTTTTCTTGAACTACTGGTACCAAACGGTTAGTCAGAAAAAGGCACAAGGTAAAAAATTCAAATGCACACAACATGAATGGATTTCAAATTAATTATGCTAACTGAAAGAAGCTAGACACAAAAGGCCATATACTATAAGATTCCATTTGACATTCTTTCAAAGGCAAAACTATAGGGACAGAAAATGCTCCTGCCAGGGACTAGGGGTACGGGTTGACTAAAAAGGGGCACAGGGAAATTTTAGGGAGAGATGAAAATGTTACTTTATCTTGATTTCTGTGGTGGTCATTAAGCCTGTATGTGTTTATCGAAACTCTTAGAATTGGAAACTGAGAAGAGTGAATTTTATTGTATATAATTGCACCTGAATTAAAAAGTAGTTTAAAAAAAAAGGAAGGTAGAGAAGAAAACTAATCAACATTTTGTCTTTTGGACACAATATCTCAATATCTACATGTAGACCAAAGTGATGCCAATTCTTAAGCAAATTTACCTGATGTATTGCATATGTGTTAGCTGATTCCTCTTCTTCAGTTACTAGATGAACCTATTTTTTAAAAACATGACAAAAATATGGATGATTCATTCCCTCAATTTTCCCTGTTATGTATAATTCGACTCCCATGCTGAATATACATGTACCCAAACAAGAGTATGTTCACAATTTGTTTCTAGACTGCATAAAAATTAGAACGCTTCCTGCTTTAACCAAGTCAAATTGGAACACGTAGAGAATGGAGGTAGCTTAACACTCTGAGGTGATAATTTCACCTTATCACCAACTTTTCCTGACTTACAAAGTTGTTACGCTGAATCAAAACTCCACTCTCTGAAACCACCACACCCCCCGCCACCTCTGTCCCCAACAAATATCATAATACTCTCCGAGAAGTGATGTTTCTCAAAACATGTTTCACAGAACAGTAATAAGAGGCAGGGGAAAAAAAAGAGGTATGTGGTAAGTCTGAGAAATGCTGCTATAGGACACTACAGAATAGGTCATTCTGATTTCTCTAACATATGAAACTCAGGTATAAAGGCAGCTGTCATCACTAAACAAGGATGAACAGGACCCCCACCTTCCAAAGCATTTATCACATAATGTAGTGTCCAGATCCCCTCTAACTCTGCTGGCTTTCCCTTCAAGTCTGCCTACTCTAATCAATAGATTAGATGCTTCCCTTTTCTGTTTTTCATTTTGGGTTTGTATGTTTGCTTATTGGTAAGTTTTTTAATTGCTGCACTCAAAAATGGATATAAAACTCTAGATGTGATCTGACCAAATCCATGGGATGAGGGTCTCTCCCGCATCATCATTTCCAGCTTTTTGTCTTTCACAAACTCATAAGTCTATGAAAATACCAGAAAATGTGGTCAAGTACAGAAGACCATGTTTTGTGTTTGGAGAACTCCCTCCAGATTGATATCAATCAATTTTTTGATTAACAAACATACTTTTGGTGTATGGTTACTCCCCAACTATGAATTCACCTAATTTTTTAATTAATTCACCTAACACATTTCTCTATCTTGTTCACAAAAAATTATAAGAAAATCTACCTTGTGACTTGAAATAAAGGTATATCTGTACCTGTCTAGTAATCCTATCAAGAAGGAATCACAATAGCGTCCTATAGTTTCCTACAATTTTTAACTGTAGATGCACAACATGATATGCCCCATATACCATTTATTAGAAACTTGATTGTCTTTTTCTTTTCATATGTTACCATTTTGGATCTGTAAGTCTTGCTTTTTCTTTTCTTAGTACGTACTAATAGAGTATAAATGATTGGTCTTACAATATATAAAGACTTTTAGTTTTTTGCTAATAGAAGGAAACTTAGCAAGACATGAGGAAGAAAATGTTCTCCTTTCTCTTATAGCTCCAAAAGAAAAGCAGATACACTTCTGATCCTGCAACTCTCCTTACAAAATGTTACGTTGAACAAAGTCCTATAAGACATGTATTTCAGAGATTATTACCATATCTTGTCAAAGTAACGTTTAATATCTGAAAATCTGAATTAGTAACGGCTAACTTACTAAATAATGCGTAGCACAGGTAATATTTAAAAGAACATGTTTCCTGGAATATGTGAAAAAAAACTTGATTTTTCAGTATTTATAAAAAGGAGATCACTGATAGCTCTTCTTCCACTCACATGAGGTAAAGTAAAGCCTATAATGCTGTATTTCTTTTTACACAGTTTCAGATGTTGTCTCAGTTAAATGACCATTCTTAGTGATTTATGCTCCCAGTAATCCCTTTCTTGACTAAATATTTATAAGCCACCCACCCATTCAATGAAACAGTGAAGCAGACATCTGTTGCTCTGGCTTATTCAGCCTTTACTCTCTCTTTTCCAGTAGTAGCACCCTCATTACCAGGTTGCAAATGTGATTTTTATGGGGTGGTTCCAGGAAGGATCCTTTGGAACATAGGCTTAGCCAATGACATACTCCAGGCCACAATAATTGGTTTGGGCCTGGATATGGGACCCAAGCCTGGTCACTCCTAGCCAGAGAGACCTAATCCCATGGCTTTTATTCCACGGGGGAAAAAAGTCCTCTTCTCTACAAGGTGGTTTTTTGTTTGTTTGTTTTTGTTTGTTTTTGCAGTCACATTAATCTGGGTTTTTGTTTGTTTGTTTTTTTAATATAATTTATTGTCAAGTTAGCTAACATACAGAGTATACAGTGTACTCTTGGCTTTGGGAGTAGATTCCCATGATTCATCACTTACACACAAGAGATAAGCTTAGAGATGCTCATGACCATCTTGCCACTAAAAGAATGAGCCAGACTCAGAATGGCTCTAACATAGGAAAGCAGAGCTGAAAGATGAAGAAAAGAAGATAGAGATTATTTAAGAGACTGCTTAACCTCTGGATAGAGCTGCGCCTGAATCAGCGCCTTGGTTATGAGGGCCAATGAATTCCTGTCTGCTTTGCCTTAAGTTAGTTTGAGGTGGATCTCCATTACTTAAAACAAAAACAAAAACAAAAACAAAACAAACAAAACCTTAATTCATACATCCAGACTGTGCCATTAATTTAGATAAAGTTTCCTTTACATAGAGTTCAGAGTCTGTCTTTCTATTTTTCTTCCTTTTTGAAAAACTGGCCCATGTTCTCTCTAGATTTAGACACCTTTTCTATATTCCATGATTTCTCTGCTAGGGACCAATTCAGGCTAGGGTCTTTTTAATTCTGCTACCTATGTCACTTAATCTGTCTCCTCTCCAATTTGGGTCTCGATTTTCATTTCTACAAAATGGGAGTTAGGAAAGAGAGTCTCTAAAACCCTTTTCTCATCTAGAACTCAATGATTTTACGACGTTATATATGAAATTACTACTCAAAATACCTTCACTAACTTTTATAACGTATTTCTGAGACTGACTTGAGACAATGTTATTTTTGCATTTTAATTTATTCTTTGCATTATATATAAAATAAATTTCTTTACTTGACTTATATAATTCAGTTTCATTATTTTAACTGTTCAAGCCCAAGATAAAAATACTAGTTGTACAGAGAAGAAATGGAAAGAGAAACTTTCCATTATAAAAACTTTATAAAATTTATATTATAATTTTTATAATTTATAAAAAAAGCAAGTTGTAAATGGCAATTATATAAAATCACATTTATATAAAATACATCCAAACATTACACACCCTATATACCATCATTATAAAAACTATATTTTTTCCTTTTCATATTTTAAGTTCTGAGCTCCTAAGCCCTGCCTTTGCTTTTATTCATGTTAGCTAATAGAATAAAAATACACTTTTCTATAGATATTTATGTGAAAGCATAGAAAAAGGTCTAGAAGAACATATATGAAAAAAACAGAGGTTGATTTCCTGGACACACAATAAGAGTGGTGGCAAGATGACAGCTTTGTATGTAAAGTTTCAATTTTTCACTTTTTTTTTTTTTTTTTTTTAAATTTTTTTTTTTCAACATAATTTTTCACTTTTAATGGCACTATTTTGTGCATTACTTCTGTAATTTTTTTAACGTGTTCTTTAAAGGAAGGTTTACTACGTTTGTACCTTTTACTTAATACCACTGACTATTTTTATCTTTCTGTTTACAGATAGGTGTTAAGCCTCAGTTAACAGCATAGAAGCAGAAGATAAGCAAATAAATACAAGTGAAAAAATAAAATGTGTGTTTAGTGCTAAATGATTTCTAAAAACGAGCTTCTCTAATATTCCAAGTATAGTAACAACTCTTTGAAAACTTTGATGAAAGGATACTTACTTTATTATTTGGGAAATGTTCATCGTCAACATCTTCACCCAAACAGACCAAATCACCCTCTACTACTCTTGACCCATAGGTTCCAAGTCTGTAGGATACTGCCTCATTCCAAATTTTACTGCTATATGCATGAACGTAGAATATGCGCATAGAATGGGGAAAAGAGAACCACGCCTGGATACAACCCTCCTCCGTCATGCCAAAGCGATGCAGTGACTCCAACAATGCTCTCTCTCGAACTTTGAATTCAGGCATCAATGAAAGTGTGCCTTTAGCATCCTCTGAAATAAAGAGAAAATCAGTGAGTCAATCACTTTCCTTTAAAGGCCAGTTGTAAGTACCTTTATTATGCCCTCTAAATGAGAGGCAATGAACTGTGTCATCTTATAAACTTGAATATGAAGATGATGCTTATTACCAACTATAAACCTAGCTATACCTGAAGAGTTTGTTTGTTTAATAAAGATTATTAGTCATATAGTCCATTCTCCATTCATTTTCCCTGCTTTAAAACAAATAGCAAAAAGCACATTAGTAATACCTACTTCAGAATGGAGATAAACTAACTGGAAATTATTCAGAGGACCTCTTTTAAAAAAGGCATGAAATAAACCTGTGAGCCTATAGATTTTTAAAGAGCTATTATGAACACTTATAGAATATTTGGAATAAGAAAGGTTGGATCCTTCATGTATGCTAACAGGCCTTGCTAATGGGGTGCTTTTTAAAATTAAATTGATGGACTCTACTGCAAAGAGGCTTATTCAGGTAGGAATCCTCATTTTAGTAAATGTGCCACATGTTGCTCATGCACACTGAACTGTATGAATCATTGCCGTAAGGACATTATGTTCTCTGGACTCTAAATAATACAAACACATACGTCATTTCGAGAGTGAAACTCCATGTAGATTGACTCTAGAACCCATACTCATAACCACTTTTCTTTAGTGCTTCTCATTAAACATTCTGCATTATAAACCATCACATTGGGCTAAAGTGTCAAAATTGACAGGGCTGAATGGCGACTAAGCCCAAATCAATGCACAAAGTTTTGGATACAACAAATAATACTTTTATGTAGTTAGTTTTTCAGTCTCCCCGAATTGTAGCATATACTTCCATCAGTACCAGTTTAGAATTTGGAATTCTTATCTCCTCTGAGGGTACAGACCAAGAAAAACTAAGAAGCTATTTCTCCCCTTACTCCTACCCCCAGGCAAGAGTTAAAACAGACAAGAGTTCTGGATATTTGGCCCAAACTAAAGTGTCTTGGGCATGTAATAAAATTATTAAATATATAACATACTATAATCTATTTCCTATCACATTTATGTTGCAATGAATGCCCGCCTAATGACATACATTTATATTATAGATTTGCATGACTATGTATGGGGTAAAGAAACTTTTAAATACCAGTTTGAAGAAAATATTTCTTTGCTCTGTTTACAGGATCATCCAAATCTTCTGGTGTAAGAAATAATTTTACAGCCTCCACCTTTAAAAATCAAGCAAGCAAACATAGTAAATGAAAATGACAAATTACTTTTTTAAAAAATGTTTATTTATTTTTGAGAGAGAAAGCATGAGCAGGGAGGGGCAGAGAGAGGGAGAGAGAGAATCATGTTTATTTATTTTTGAGAGAGAAAGCATGAGCAGGGAGGGGCAGAGAGAGGGAGAGAGAGAATCACAAACAGGCTCCATGCTGTCAGCACAGAACCGGATGCTGGGCTCAAACTCACAAATTGTGAGATCATGACCTGAGCCAAAATCAAGAGTCAGGTGCTTAATTGACTGAGCCACCCAGGTGGTCGCAAATCACTTTTTTAAAAAAGATACAAATTCTCTAGCATCATTAAAAAAAAAAAATAGGCACTTAACCAATGATATTTGGTGCTGCAATTTTATCTTCAAGCTTTCAAAAATTAAACAGTGTTAAATTGGTAAATAAATCTGTACCAAGCAACTTTACACACAGGTTTAAAATATTCTGAACTGGGGCACCTGGGTGGCTCAGTTGGTTGAACATCTGACTTCGGCTCAGGTCATGATCACGCAGTTCATGGGTTTGAGCCCCATGTCAGGCTCTATGCTGACATCTCAGAGCCTGGAGCCTGCTTTGGATTCTGTGTCTCCCTCTCTCTCTCCTCCTCTCCCATTCATGCTCTGTCTCTCAAAAATAAATAAAAGTTTAAAAAAATTAAAACAAAATATTCTCAACTGGAAAAAGTGCCTCCCATCACTTCCATATTCTACTTCTGTCATTCCTTATCTCTATCATTGAGTTATGACTGCCATGTATGAACTAATGACATAAAACTCAGACCTGACCAACATAGACAACAAAAACAGGGGAGGTAATAAGCATAGGAAAATGGTGAACCACTAATTTCATTCCAGTTCTCAAGTTTTAGAATGCTTTGGTCTTTAAAATAATTGCTAAATCTTTTTTTTATTGCCAATAGTAATATTTTCTTTTGAAAACTAAACAGATTAAAAGATGTTCCTTTTTTTTAATGCTATCTATGAGGTCCTGTATATTATTATTATTATACTGTCTCCAGCATGGTGATTCATATGTTTTAGAGTAGGAAAGGATCTTAAAATACATCATTCAACCTAAAATCCCAGTCTTATTTTACAGTATTCATTCATCCATTCAAACAAATATATGTTAAGAAGCTAATTCATTCAAATAAATATTACTAAGCATCTGTGATGTGCTAGGCACTATGCAGAGTACCAGGGATGGAATGTTGAGCAAGAGAGACATAGTGTTTGTTTACTGGAAAAGATTAAATAAACATTAACAGTAAAATATAATAAAACCTAAGATGGGAAATCCAAGAGGCTTTGAAGTCACAAGATAAGAATAATTCAATTTTTCTTGGGAATGGGATGAGAATTTAAATTGAGATGCAAAGAATATAAAGGTTGGGGAGAAAATGTTTCCAAGGAAAGAAAATATGGCTTTCTAGCATGGGGCCAGCCTCGAAGTTGGCCCCCGCTGATCTCCATTCCCTGGTACTCATGCCTCGTGCAGTCCTCTTCTGTACTTACCAGGGTGGATCTGTGTGCCCACTGAGTAAAACAGAGCAGAAGTGACAATGTCACTTCTAAGATTACATTATAAAAGACACTTCGATTTATGTTGTGGTCTCTCTCTCTCTCATGCATTTGTGCTCCTGAACTCCTCTCTCATAGGGAAGTCATGTCATGTGTAGTCCCATGATGGGAACCTAATGCTTCCTGCCAAAAGCAGAGTGTGCTTGGAAGGAGATCCTCTGTGCCTCATCAAGTCATCAAAGACTATAACCCTGGCTGACAGTGTGACTGCACACCATGAGACACCCTGATGCTGCAACACCCAGCTCGGCTGCTCCCAGATGCCTGACCCTCAGAGACAGTGAGATAATAAACGCTCGTCATTATATATGATGCAGTTTGCGAGTAGTTTGTTTGTTACACAGCAACAATTGACAGCTAAAGCTCTAGCAAAGTTAAAAAAAAATGAGAAGCACAGAATATGAAGTGTAAAAGAAGGGACAGCTTTTGTTTAAATGCTGTAAGAAATGTGAATTTTGCATCATCGGATGCCATATTTCTGGAATTATAGGGTGTTACTTTTCCTCCAAATCCTCCATTCACTTCATTAAGAATTTGGTGAGTGATCATCAATTCTCTGTTAAGTCTCAAGTATTAAACACAGGGACATCACATACAATTCACTTTATTACAGTGTGATACTCAGACTACAATAGCTGCTAATAAATGTTCAATAATGTAGCATATGGTGTATGTATGTGTGTACATATGCATTCACATGCTGGGTTAACAAAGCAAAGGGCTGGGTTACATAGTAAGTATAACTGACAAAACAAATCAGAGCAGAGTGTTTTTTTTTAATCCATACCATTTCACTCTTCAGCAAAGCCAATCCAATCTGGTCAGTGTGAACTTTCCTTCCCATCCCAAATCTCTGCGGTCCATAGTAATTTACAAACCCTTTATTCTACGAATACAAGAAAATCAATCATTAAAAGCATATTATTATGTGAGCACTGGGTGTTGTATGTAAGCGATAAACCACGGGAATCTACCCCCAAAACCAAGAGCACACTGTATACAATGTTAGCCAATTTGATAATAAATTATATTAAAAAAATTAAAAACTAAAATTAAAAAAACAAAGCATATTGTTATGGACTGCATGCCTGTATATCCCCCACAATTCATACGTTGAAATCCTAACCTCCAATGTGATGGTATTTGGAGGTGGGGACTCTGGGAGGTAATCAGAGCTCTCATGAATGGGATCAGTGCCCTTCTAAGAAAAGACCTTGGAGCTAGCTCACTCTATTTCCACCATGTGAGAATACAACACAAAGACAAGGCTGGCACCCTGATCTCAGGCTTCCAGCCTCCAGCATGATACAAAATATATTTTTGTGATTTAAAAGTCACCCAGTCTATGGGTCTTTGTCATAGGCCCAAAGTGACTACAACAAATTAATAGAATTATTGTGTCAGATATCTAATCAAGTTTCCTCCTCATATTTATTTTAATAAAAGAATACTGTAGTCAGCAATATACACATGGGAACCAAGTGGTCTGAGATATGCTATACAATTAAAGAAAAGAAAGAAGAAAAACAAATTAAAAGTTAGAAAATAAGGCCGGCAAAAAAAGCCTTAAAAAAATAGGTCAGCTTTCCATTCATATTACTGAAGGGTATTCTAGGATGCAGGACTTTCAATGCTAAAATTGGGGAAGTTCTGGGAAAACTGGGATGAACTGGTTACTGAGTGTGATCTTTGCTCTAAAGCTCTTTCTGATTCTGAGATGCTCCTGTTGTCTGGAGATGCTGGGAATAAGCAATACATTTACTTCAAACCCAGCAAGTCTTAGTTCCTTTATACAGAACAATTCATTTTTTAATTATCTCAGTTTCTAAAGACCTGAGTCAAGAGAATGACATGGCATCACTTCCCCAAGAACAGAAAATTGTAAATTACTCTGCAACCTTAAAGACAATAATAGTCAGTGGTTAAACATGCTCTCACAAGGAAAACATCAGGGCCCAGATGGTTTCTTGAAAGATAAGAGTCTTCCACACTCACTTTATGAGAGGAGATCATATTTATTCATTCAGCAATTATTACTTCAAATTTGGAAAAATAATATCAAATAATATCCTCGAATAACCAGAAGAGTTTTAAATACCCCTTCAAATTACTTAGGGCTGGATATAACAAAAGGTTTCTAGTGGTCAAAGTTATAACCGTCTAAAACAAAACTTCAAAGACTTCTTATTTTCAGAACTAAAGGAAAGTTGGCTAAAGCTAAAACCATTTCTAATGGGGATTTTATAACTAGCAGTTGTGCATCCATAAGTTCCAAATGAAAGACAGGCAATAAATGCTATCAGACTTCAGAGAAATTTTCTCCCCTTTTTAAGGGATATTATTTTGGTAGCAGTTTTTCAGGACAGAGAAAAGAATTTTAGATACAGAAGTAAGGGAAAAACAACCATATAAGGGGTATACAATCAAAGAGTGTCTATGCACAGGTAAATGTGCTGAATTTTAAAAATCTTTATTAGAAGTCATTTTCCTGACTATAAGGCATAATAACTGATTAAAAACCTGGCTTTTTGTTTGTTTTTCTTTGGAGAGGAGTAAAACTGTGTAAAAAGGTCTTTGTGGTCAGAATCTTATATCAGTGTTTCTCAATGTTAGCTGTAGAGTAAAATCAGCTAGGGAGTTTTTAAAAAGATATTAATAAACTAAGCTGCATTCCCAAATGTTCTTATTTAATTGGTTTGGGGGTAGAGACTGACTACTGAGATTGCATACAAGCATCCCAGATTGAGGATTACTGGTCTAGATCAGAACTTGTCAAACTACTAATGGCCTATAAGTCAAATGTGGCCCTACACCTATTTGTTGTAAATAAAGTTTTATTGGAACACAACCATGCTCATTCATTTATGTATTGTCTATGGCTGCTTCCACACAATGGCAGTATAGTGGTTGCAAAAGAGACCATATGCCTAGCCCTCTACAGAGAAAGTTTGCTAACCATACTCTAGATGATCAGACTGAAGGCTATGGTATGTTTAGATGCCTGGCAAATGTCACTTATATGTTTATGTTAAATAGCTTTTTATTGCAAGACATAATAAAATGTATGTGATTTACTACATTGAAAAAAATCATAATTAGACTAAAAAGAAAAAGATTGTATATAATTCTGATAAGTAATGTAACTATTAACCAAAGATTTCTGAAAAAAATTACTGAACAAATTTCCAAAAAAAAATAATCCTTTTGCCTAAAATACTACTCTATATGGCATGTGCTAAACATACAAATAACAACAAAAAAACCTACCTCTGTTCTTATATAGATAGCTTCCCCCTCCCCACACACTCTGGATAACACTATATGTTACATTTTTAAATATCACATTAGAGCTGGTTTTTAATACAAAAATATACTACCAAGAAAATTAAAAATAAGCCAAATGTCCCTGTCATTTTTTAAATAATTACATATACACATTTAAAAAAAGGTACAAAAGAAAAAGTTTTTCTTCCTGCCTCAGTGTAAAGAGGACTATAAACATTTTCCTATAACATTATTTTAAATTTTTTTTTTCAATGTTTATTTATTTTTGGGACAGAGAGAGACAGAGCATGAACGGGGGAGGGGCAGAGAGAGAGGGAGACACAGAATCGGAAACAGGCTCCAGGCTCTGAGCCATCAGCCCAGAGTCTGACACGGGGCTCGAACTCACGGACCGCAAGATCGTGACCTGGCTGAAGTCGGACGCTTAACCAACTGCGCCACCCAGGCGCCCCCCTATAACATTATTTTAAAATTGAGTTTTCTTACCTTAACATTTTCTATTGCCTCTAAAATTCTGTCTTTCAGGTTTGCAGAGTCATTTATCTGGTTTTTTAAATTTCTGATGACAATATCAAAGTGATTTCCTTTGAGCTGACCAAGTCTAAGGGAATCATCTATAGATCGAATATTAAACACATTCATTCTTTTCTTTTCAATTTCTTTTTCAATATTTTTCAACCTATAAACGATAAATCATATAGACTCAGTTAAATCTTACATTTAAAAATTAACGTAAGTTTAAATGACAGTTGCCAGACAACCACTTATACCAGAACACCTAAAAATTCAAAAGTTAATGTTATTTCAACGAATGTGCACTAAAAAACCCATTATTATAGGATCATATTAACAGAGTTGTTTTATGATCTGAAACACATACTCCTAATGCTATTATCACTTTATCTGTGCCTTCTGATTTCTCCTTAATTTAACTGGTAAAAACCTCTTAACTGTTCTAGTCTTCCTGTCCTCAGACTTTGTTCCTTTTCTCCTCAGTCTCTCTTCCTCCAACATTACTAAGAAAAACCAGTAGCACCAGAGGATTTTACTAAAATTCTGCTCTGAACACTTTTTCTTTAATATTTATTTATTTTTGAGAGTGGGGGAGGGGCAGAGAGAGAGGGAGACACAGAATCCAAAGCAGGCTCCAGGTTCTGAGCAGTCAGCACAGAGCCCGATGTGGGGCTCAAACTCATGAACCATGAGACCACGACCTGAGCAGAAATCGGATCTTCAAACAAATGAGCCACCCAGGCGCCCCTGCTCTGAACATTTTCTTACTCAAACTTTCAATTCTTCCCCAAGTCTAAAGAATAGATTCCAATTATTAGCATACCTTTAAAGACTCTGTAAGAAAGCATTTTCTTTACATTCATATTTTCTGTCATACTTATAGGAACTATCTGTTTTATCAGGTAGGTAGTTAACTTACTGCTCGTCCAAATACATCTTCAAGTTTTTTTCATCTGCTAAAATCTTACTATTACTTGAAGGGTAATTAAAATCCTATACCCATTAGCCAAATCAAAGGGCTCTCTCCTCCTAGGAATTAATAATATTTTGTCTTTAGTAGTTGAAAACCAGTTTCTAACATCTAAATATCTTTGAAAGCTAAAGTCTTTCTCTCTTACTATACTGTACTTAAAAAAAATTTTTTTTTTATGTTTATTTATTTTTGAGAGAGAGACAGAGACAGAGCATGGGTCAGGGAGGGACAGAAAGAGGGAAACAGAACTTGAAGCAAGCTCCAGGATGCTGAATCACTATGCTGTGTATCTGACACTAATGTAATATTTTGTGTCAAGTATACTAAAAAAAAAAAAAAAAAAGAAAAGAAAAAAAAGAGGTTACTGTGGCTATTCTGAGTAGTGGAATTATTAGTGACTTAACTTCATTCTTACATTCTTCTATTTTCTGAATCTACTATAATAAATATGTATTTATTTTACAATTACAAAAAATATTTTTAAAATTTGAGAAAGCTGAAAGGAGGTTAATTTGAATACTTTACTCTTCATTTAATGAGGATTTATTTTATTTTATTTTATTTATTTATTTTTTTAACGTTTATTTATTTTTGAGACAGACAGAGACAGAGCATGAACGGGGGTGGGTCAGAGAGAGGGAGACACATAATCTGAAACAGGCTCCAGGCTCTGAGCTGTCAGCACAAAGCCCGACGCAGGGCTCAAACTCCCAGACCGTGAGATTGTGACCTGAGCCCAAGTCGGCCACTCAACCGACTGAGCCACCCAGGCGCCCCGAGGATTTATTTTAAATGTAAGGAACCATGACGATAAAAGCATAAAAAGTATTATAGTAATTAAAAATACATACATTTGTAACACACTGTCCTGAATATAAATGCATATTCAAATATGGTACAGGGTATTTTTTAAACCTTTAATTTTATGTCATCTCTATACCCAACACAGGGCTTGAACTTACAACCCTGAGATCAAGAGTCACAGGCTATACCGACTGTGCCAGCCAGGCGCTGGTACAGGATTTTCAGAAACAACTCAGATCATTTAAAATCTTCCACTTCTCAAAGTGTCTGTCTTAAAACAACCTATATTTGTAGTATAAATTTAATGTTTATTTATTTTTGAGAGAGAGACAGAAAAAGAGAGAGAGTCCGAGTAGGGGAGGAACAGAGAGAGAGGGAGACACAGAATTGGAAGCAGGCTCCAGGCTCTGAGCTGTCAGAACAGAGCCCAACACGGGGCTCGAACCCACAAACTGGGAGATCATAATCTGAGCCGAAGTCAGACGCTTAACCAACTGAGCCACTCAGGCGCCCCTTCAGTGTAAATTTAAGACATAATGCTATTTAGATGATAATTATATTATTAAAGAATGTGCTGTTCAGTAAGCTTTCAATCAATTAATTACTATTGGAGCGCCTGGGTGGCTCAGTCGGTTGAGCGTCGGACTTCAGCTCAGGTCATGATCTCGCAGTTCGTGAGTTCAAGCCCTGCGTCGGGCTCTGTGCTGACAGCTCAGAGCCTGGAGCCTGCTTCCGATTCTGTGTCTCCCTCTCTCTGCCCCTTCCCCACTCATACTCTGTCTCTCTCTGTCTCTCAAAGATGAATAAACGTTAAAAAAAAATTTTTTTTTTAATTACTATTGATAGTGAGGTTAATATGTTCCTAGTGTTCTGATTTTTTAAATCTTACATTTATCTATCTGATGCAATAAGATAGAAAAGTTCTATCTTATAAAGTAATGTCATATTACCTCTCTGGAGTCACTTTTCTAACAACCATTGCTTGATAGGTGACAGCTTTCTTGTCTTTAAGGCCTGCATAACTAAAATCTGAAGGAATCACACCAAGTTTCATAGCTAAAAAACCAACTGCTTCAAACATTTCCAGATTTTCTTTCCGTAGCGTAAAGGCTGAAACAAAGAAAAACCCAAGATTACACACACACACACACACACACACACACACCAGCTGTGATACATCAATTACATTCTTAGTAGACAAACAGGTTAATATAATGAATCAAATTATTTATTTAAGTAGGTATAAGTATTTTTTAGTCAAGATACAAAATCAGTGTCTTAGATTACAACTATCATTTAAAAAATACTAATTGGCTCAGCAAAGGCTTACAGAAAAAAACATCTAAATTCCTTAATTGGGCATTCATATCTGGCCACAATCTCCCTTTTCAGTCTCCACATGTGCCACTTCCATTCATGTATCTTATACAACCCAGAGACTATCTCATAATTCCTGGATGGACTAGATCCTTCCACAGCTTTGTACTTGTGCACATTTGAATCCCTCTGTTTAAATGTGTTCCTCCCATTTTACTTGCAATGCTTGTATGCACTCCTCATGATCCAACAACAGCAGCAGTTCTCTCTCAAATTCTTTCCACCTTCCCCACACTGAATGTTCCTAAGCAGGGATCGTGTTGGTTTTCTCAATCGTTAACACCCACAGCCTAACACACAGTAAGTATGCAGATAATTGTCAAGTGAATGAATAAATAAACTCCACAACGTGTTGATTACATAATCTGGCATGTCTCCACAAGTTGTCATTATGGATATCATGACACTTGCCATTATAATTTATCTCTTTATGTTTGTCCGCCCCACAAATTGGTAGTTCCAGGACAGCAAACCAGTAGATAGAAGGGTGCTTGCCTTGTGGTAGGTGCTTAAAATGTCTACCAGATGACACGGTGGGAGTGAGATAATGGAGGTAGGGAGAAGGAACAAGCCCAGTACCAACTAACACCAAAGAAGTTCCCCCATATGCTGGCCTACATAACCCACCAGCATTGATAGTAACAAAATACCACAACCCACAAGTCACCATATTTACATATAAGATACATCAAACTATTGCCCTCTTCCCTCAAGTCATGAAATGGAAACACAGGGTTTTTTGCAAAATAATTTATATTTTGTTCAGTTGTCATAATTGTCATCGGCAGCTACAAGGGTCTCTGTGAATAATGAGTACTCTAGGAAAAATGAACATTAAACATAAACATGATTCAGGAAATAGAAGGATGTGAACTCTACCTATCTATCTATCTATAAATATATAAAATAGCTAAACAAGAGCTTATAATATCCACACTTTAGAATATCATGCAGTTGTTTAAAAGAATGGGGAAGACCTGTTATTTATATCTCTTAATGAATAATCTCTAAAAACATGAAAATAGCAGGTTTCAAAAATATGCATAGTGCATATAATTTATGTAAAAGTTTTAAAAATCTACAATGCAATATTGTATATTTTCAATGTTTTAATTTTTATAAGAAAAATATTTTTGCTTGCACATTTAAGAATTGTTAAAGTATAAACAGATATAATTTCTGAAGAATATTCAGGCACTATCCATTACTTTCTAGATATTTTTTACCACTAGGGCCATTATTTTTTATATGATCATACAGCTTCCTAGATTTCTCCAAATTTTCTATTATAGCAGTGATAAGTTAAATTTACTATGACTTCTGTTATTCTTAAAGAACTGATAAAAGAAGTAAAAGAAAGGAAAGAATCATACACGTCAATTCTGTGTCTAAGTTACAATCTGTTCTTTACACTTTCACGTTATCTTAACCAAATGGATTCGAATATAAACATCTTAGTCCAAGACTGCTGTTTATATCACTTGTTTCAAATAAAATGAAATGAAAAGCCCATATTTAAAATGTAGAGGAATTATAACCTCAAAATATCTCAGCTTTTGTCATGATAGGATTTAATTATACAGTTTAAATAAAATGATTTAGGAAGATGTGCTAGGCTAAGGATACAATGGTCAATTAAAAAAAAAAAAAAAAAAAAATGGTCCCTGTCTTGGAAGCATTTAGTCTTAAGAGGCCTAAAATAATTTGAGGAAGAAGTGCCTCTGGAGGTTTAAAGAATGAACAGAAGCATGGTAAGCAGCCAAAGCAATAAGAAAGATAGAAATATCAAATATTTCTGTTTTTGTAAGATTTATGGGACCTTATTATTTCATAGGGTCTGTAATGTTCTCCCTTTCCCAAGTACATACCTGTGTGAAGCTAAGTTTTGTTCTTTTGATTCATTCAAAACAAGAAATTCCAACAGACTGAATGCAAGAACAGATATGAGAATCCAGCTGACTTCTATGAAATCAGGCATTAGAAAGATTTGCAGAACTGTAAAACAATGCTTCTTGTCACTAATTTATAGTTGAAATATGTTTTTTTCATTAAAATTCTTATCATTTTAATAGTAATAGATTATTTTAAACAACTTCATACATTATTTTTTTTTTTTAAATTGAAGTATAGTTGACAAACAATATTACTTTAGTTTCAGGTATACAACATGGTGGTCCAACGATTTTTCTGTTTTAATAGGTTAGATATCAATAGGTAATAAACACACAAACGAAAGTTGTTTGTGGTCTCCGATAACTTAGAAGAGCTATCCCCTTCAGGTGTCCTAGAACCAAAATGTCTGAGAGTCAATTAGGAACATTTTGAAAAAATACAGGTAGCCCCTCAAGTATATCAAATTTGTGGAACTAGACAGAAGTCACTAAAATATTTTTTAAATATTTTTTTTTAATTTTTTTTTTCAACGTTTATTTATTTATTTTTGGGACAGAGAGAGACAGAGCATGAACGGGGGAGGGGCAGCGAGAGAGGGAGACACAGAATCGGAAACAGGCTCCAGGCTCCGAGCCATCAGCCCAGAGCCTGACGCGGGGCTCGAACTCACGGACCGCGAGATCGTGACCTGGCTGAAGTCGGCCGCTTAACCGACTGCGCCACCCAGGCGCCCCTTAAATATTTTTTAACGTTTATTTATTTTTAAGAAAGAGAGAGAGAGAGACAGAATGTGAGCAGGGAAAAGGCAGAAAGAGAGGGAGACACAGAATCTAGAGCAGGCTCCAGGCTTCCAGCTGTCAGCACAGAGCCCGATGCGGGGCTCAAACTCATGAACCCTGAGATCATGACCTGAGCTGACATCGGACACTTAACCAACTGAGCCACCCAGGCACCCAAGTCACTAAAATACCTGAAGAGTAAAAGAAATGCAAAATTCGGTCAAGTGTTGCAGCAGCAGGGCTAGGTGTCACAAACTTTTCAAAGTAGGCCAGGAATCTGTATTCCAAAAAAGGCCAAGAAACAAATCCTTAAAAGTTTTGAAGTTTATGTATTTGGTAACTAGGGTTTAAGGTGTCAAATCTACCCCTGACAATGTGGGTATGTCACTCACTAGCTGTTAAGCAAGCTCAGCCATGTAGGAAGAAACCTCCAAATTGTCTGAAATTATATAATTTTTGTGGATTAGCCGTAGAGCATAAGCACTTTTTATTTCATTTGTGAGGATTTAGAACTTAGAATAGGAATATTAAGGAAAATCAAACCCATAATTTTAGTGTTTGTATAAATGAATCTGTGTCTTACATACTTGGAATGTTTAAGAGAACGAGACTCCCATATATTCCAATTACAAATATCTAATTGATTTAAATTTGTCTTTTTACATTGAAATCTCATTAAGTTAGTAACTAATAAGGAAACAACACAGGAAAACTTAAAGATCACCAAATTTATAAGTTTAATTTATAACATTTTCTTAAATACTTGGAAAAAGTGAAGTGTTTAAAAAGAAAACCAACTATGCTAAATTTTAAAATTCGCGTTTAGAGGGGCACCTGGGTGGCTCAGTCAGTTAAGTGTCCAACTTTGGCCCAGGTCATGATCTTGCGGTTCGTGGGTTTGAGCCCTGTGTCCGGCTCTGTACTGACAGCTCAGAGACTGGAGCCTGCTTTGGATTCTGTGCCTCCCCCTCTCTCTGTTCCTCCCTGGCTTGCACTCTGTTCCTCTTTCTCTCTCTCTCAAAAAAAAGAAAGATTAAAAAAATCAAAATAAAATAAAACTCACTTTTAGAGAATTCCACTTGTTAGAATAATTGGTACTAGATTCGACCTCCCACTGTAAACAAATAGAAAGCTGGACAAAACACAAGAAACACCCGTTTTTAGACACCAGAGAACAGGCAGCATAGAATTATGATCCAAAAAGAAAAGGAAAACAAAGTAAGTGAGTCCTAAAATACTGTTTGTTTGTGTTTGTTTGTTTGTTTTTGGCATAGAGATATTTACTTGACCACAGCACATGGAGGAGGAATCCAGGGAGAACACAGTGGTTGTACTGAATTAAAAGGGTGGAGGTTAGAGTTCAGGAAGGCTGAGTGGGCTGGAATTCACAGGGCAGAGTTCTAGATAAGAGGAAGCTATGTGTGCACAAAGAGTTCCAGAAATCTGCATAGGTGATCCCTTGAGGTGTTTGCTTTTTAGTAATCTACACATACCTAGGATTAATTGCTATATACTATTTATCTAATGTTGCATAACAGTTCACTGCAAACCTCAGTGGCTTACAGTGTTCATTTATTTCTCATAGCGCCTGTGGGTCAGAGATTCAAGAGCAGCTTGGTTTGGTGGTTTAAGTTCATGCTCTCTCAAGAGGCTGCAGTTAGATGTGGCTGGGAATATAGTTATTCAAAAGCCTGACAGGAGCTGAAGGATCCATTTCCAAGGGGACTCACCTACATGGCTGGCAAGTTGTATTGGCAGTTGGCTACAGCCCTCAGCCCTCCAGTGAGCCATATGTATATCTTCACAGTATAGTAGCTGGCTTGCCCTACAATGAGCAATCCAAGAAACATGGGCAAAAAGTATAATGCTACCTATGATCTAGCCTTAGAAGACACGTACACCATCACTTGTGTCATATTCTACTGGCCGCAAAAGCCACTCTGTGTGAGTACCAGGAGAAGAGCATTAAGAATCTTGGGGTTGAGAACTACGATCCACCTTTTGGCTCGAATACTTTTAGTACGACCACACAAACCCCCAATTCAAAACATACTCATTCCTTCCCAAGGCCTCCAACACTCATACGATTAAAACAGTTCAAATTCTAGCATTTGTTTTTTATCTAAATCAGGCCCAGCTATAGATAAGGTTCCTTGAATACATATCAAATCAGAATCCTCAAATACAATTTCTCTTAATATGAAGGCTCTGAAGGACCGTGACACAAAGAGACAAATCTGCTTTTCACACACCTTGAAATGTTGAAACACACATAGGACAAGTGCTATATACTCTTTATTCAAACTGGGGGGGGGGGGGGGTCGGGGGGGGGATAGATATACCTACAAGTTACTCTTACACAGCAGTTCTGAATCCAGCCAGGTGTATGTTGTTGTTCCTTTATTAGCATTCAGTCCTCCCAGTATCTGGGAATAATTACTATAGCTCTAGAGTCCACTTTTGGGTGTCAATTTTGCCCTCCAAGTGAAACTTCCTCTTCCGTAAAAGTTACCTATTTATAATGCAGTAGTTTTCTTAGCCCAATTCCTGCCTTTGAAAGTCTGGCAGTACTGGGGTGCCTAGGCGGCTCAGTCAGTTAAGTGCCAAACTTCGGCTCAGGTCATGATCTTGCAGTCCATGAGTTCGAGCCCTGTGTCAGGCTCTGTGCAGGCAGCTCAGAGCCTGGAGCCTCTTTGGATTCTGTGTCTCCCTCTCCCTCTGCCCCTCCCCAGCTCATGCTTTGTCTGTCTCTCTCAAAAATAAACAAACATTAAATAATAATAATAATAAATAAATACAAAATAAAAGTTTGGTAGTACAAAGGCCTCTGTTTATTTTGTACTGTCTTTGACCTTTTCAAAAACTATGTGGGTTCACTCTATTAGACAAGGATACACTCAAATTTTGTGAAGACCAGATGTTTTCAACTTAGGGCTTCTACTGAAGATACTGAGGGAAAATGTCCCCTAAATCCTTAGGGGTATTACTATTTAACACAGGGGATCCTTGAGTCATGCCCTTCAAGTCCCCAGAGGGCCTTTGCCTGTCTGAATCATTCTGAGACACTGGTAGAGGTTTGTGCAAAAATTTTAAAAAAGGATTTCACAGTTCACACCCTAGACTTCCTTGCTAGAACATGTCCTGACCTTGCCATGATTTTCTCTTTGTCTGGAAGCCATTTCTTAATTTAAACATAATGTGCCATCTTAAGAAACTGGGGATTTTTTTTTTTGAAGAAAAAAATGATTTGAACCCAGTGAGTTCTATCTCCTTTATATCTAGCAGTTTTTCCTTTAGAATTTTACTACAAGCAGTAGAAAAGAAGCCTTCAACACTTTGCCTACAAATCTCTTTAGCTACAGTGCTCCTCTTTAGAAACATTTCTACTTTCCATTTTACTGCCTACAACAAGGTTGCCAAACTTTCTGTCACTACATAACAAGTATTCCTTTCTTCCAGGTTCTAATAATACTGTCCCTTCCTTTAAACTGTCCTTGCCCTTTCACGAAGATGGCACCGAAGGCGAAGAAGGAAGCCCCTGCCCCGCCCAAAGCCGAAGCCAAAGCAAAGGCTTTGAAGGCCAAGAAAGCAGTGCTGAAAGGCGCCCACAGTCATAAAAAAAAGAAGATCCGTACGTCACCTACATTCCGACGGCCCAAGACACTGCGTCTCTGAAGACAGCCAAATATCCTCGAAAGAGCGCCCCCAGGAGAAACAAGCTTGACCACTATGCCATCATCAAGTTCCCCCTGACTACAGAGTCGGCCATGAAGAAAATAGAAGACAACAACACTCTTGTGTTCATTGTGGATGTCAAGGCCAACAAGCACGAGATCAAACAGGCCGTGAAGAAACTCTATGACATTGATGTGGCCAAGGTCAACACTCTGATCAGGCCCGATGGAGAAAAGAAAGCATATGTTCGACTGGCTCCTGACTATGATGCTTTGGATGTTGCCAACAAAATTGGGATCATCTAAACTGAGTCCAGCTGGCTAAATCTAAATATAAATTTTTTCAACATAAAAAATAAGTAAATAAATAAACTGTCCTTGATAGCTTCCCTGAGGTAACTTCAAACATCTGCCTGCCAACAGGTCCAAAGACATTGCTACCACAAGTTTTAGGCTTTTGTTATAGAAGCAACTCATTTCTGGTACCAAAGTATGTTATTTAATGCTGCACAATAAATCACCCCAAATTTTAGTGACATACAATAATAAGCATTTCCTATCTGTTATGGACTGAATATCTGCATCACCACAACCACCCCCAATCCTCAAATTCCTATGTCAAAGTACTAGTCCCAGTGTGGCTGAATTTGGAGATGGGACCCGTAAGAAAGCAATTAACATTAAATTATGTCATAAGGGTGGGGCCCTGATTCAATAGGATTAGTGTCCTTATAAGAAGAGATATCAGAGAGCTCCCTTCCTCTCTCTTAATTTCTCTCTCCATGTGTGCACAAAGAAGAGGTCATGTGGGCACATAGTAAAAAGATGGCTGTCTACAACCCAACAGGACAACCTTTACTAAACATCAACCCTGCTGGTACCTTGATCTTGGACCCCCAGTCTCCAGAACTGTAAGAAAATAAATGCCTACTGTTTAAGCCACTCATGTATACGGTATTTTGTTATAGCAGTCTGAGAAGACCAACATACTATTCTAGCAGTTTCTGTGGGGCAGGAATTCAGAAGTTGGACTGCTTTGGCTTGAGGGATACAATGAAGTTGCAGTCAAATATTAACTGAAGCTAAAGGTCGTGTCCAAAGTGGCTCACTCACATCAGTGGCTAAGTAGATGCTGGCTAGTGATGGGAAACCTCAGTTTCTCCCTATAGGGCTTCTTGAGTGTTTTCAAGTATGCTGTCTTGGTTCTGTCAGAATAAGTAATATGAAATGCCTTTTATGACCTAGCCTCAGAAGTCACTCACTGTGGCTGCCATATTCTATTACTTAGACAGGATGGCCCTAATTCATTGTGGGTGGGCATTACAAAAGGTCATGAATATCAGTAGTTGAGGATCACTGGGGGCTATCTGAATGCTGGCTACCACATTCCACCAGGCTAAACGATGAAATATTAGGCATTTGTAATCTCTTTGTCAGAGATTATACAAAGCTGGAGAGCAGCCAAAGAGGACAGAGAGGAGAAATCTAACTAAATAGCAAGGGCATGCAGGAGAAGCCACAGAAGGATCATGCTATAATAGTAGAACTATATGACTGACAGCTCTAGAGTAAAGCCTACTCTAGACCTCCCTTAGTCAAACTCAAAATGAAGCCTCAAATGCATTTGCAAATTATTTCCTACCCGTTAAAGCAAAGTTCAACACTCTTTAAATGAAGACAACATAATCCAGACAGTCAACAAGGTAACACTAAGTTTGACCTTCAAAAAATATTACTAAACATGTAAAGAAGCAGGAAAATATGACCCACAACACAACTAAAAGACATTCACTAGAAGCACATCCAGAAATGACAGCAACAGAATTAGCAGACATTTTTTAAAGACCTATTAAAAATAGGCTCAAAGATTATAGGAAAACATAAACATAATAAGTTGAAGACCTAAGAAAGAACTAAATGACACTTCTAGAGCTGGAAAATGCAATTCTTAAAATAAAAATTTCATTGGATGTTTAAATCTTTCATATATTTTCTTCTGCAAAAAGTATTCTAGGAAAATGGATATGGTGCTATCTCAAAAAATTAAATACAGAATTACCACATGACCCAGCAATTACACTTCTGGGTACACATCCAAAAGAACTAAGAACAGGGACTTGAACACATATTTTTACAGCCATGTTCATAGCAGTATTATTCACAATAGACAAACGATAGAAATAACCCATGTCCATTGGCAGATGAATGGGTAAATAAAATGTGGTATATATACATATAATATTATTCAGTCTTTAAAGGAAGAAAATTCTAACACATGTACAACATAGACGAATCTTGAAGATCTTCAGCTAAGTGATATGTGCCAGTCATAACTTGGCAAATATTTTATGATTCCACTTATCTGAGATACCTGGAGTAGTCAAATTCATAGAGACAGAAAGTGGGATGGTGGTTGCCAATGGCTGATGGAGAGGAGAATGGCAAGTTACTGTTTAATGGGTATACAGTTTCAGTTTGGGAAGATAAAAAAGTTCTGGAGATAAATGATGGTAATGGTTGTAAAACAATATGAATGTGCTCAATACCATTGAACCGTACACTTAAAGGTAGTTAAAATGGTAAATTTTGTTACGTATATCTTATAACAACTAAAATTAAAAAGTGTTTTAAGTGTTCTACTTTTTAGATAGGCCTACTTATTAAGAAATTTTTTTATATGAGCTATTTTTTTCTTAAAAAAGGGTGGCCTTTGCAAAATCTGAGATAAGTATACTTTACCTTTGTCTTTTTCTTTGTTCTTGGACTTGTGGATATCCCGATATCTTCATACTATTCTCTGGAGTAGTACCATCAATTCCTCCCCTTAACATATCCCTCCAATTACTCATAGATTTTGTAAAACTAATTTACACTAATATATAAAAAGTTTCCATAATTTTTTAGTTCATTAATTCAAGGTAATGCTGTTAGAATTTCAAATAGTATAAAATCTATAACTGCTTAAATCACTTAACTGCAATTCTCCCTTCCACATGTAAAACTAGTTTTGTTTTTTCCTTCAAAACAGATTTATCTATTACCATTTACTGCATGCCTCGTGTATCAAGTCCTATACCAGCAGTTTTCTCATGGATAAGGCAAGTCACACAACCAGACAGAAATTTCCAGGAGAGACACCAACATTTGGATAACTATTACATACTAAACATTTTCATTATTTAATTGTTAGAATATCATTGTGAATTAGGTTTTACTATTACCCCATTTTTAAAGTACAACAAAAAGTTACAAATTGTTAAGTAACTTGCCCATGGTATTATTCTTTCCATTTTTATATTTGTGGAAATTAAATCTTAAAGATACTAAAAAGTTCATACATCTTTTTATGAACTGAAGTCATAACATAAAGTAAGACCTAGATTCAAGGTCCAATCTCTTCATTTATACCACAGAATCCTGTATTATATAATACAATCCTGTTTCTGTGCCACATGCAATCTACACAAATTTGGGTTGCTGATTTTATTTAAAAAGCTTTGCTGTACAAGGCCAATATCTCTGATGAACCCAGATGCAAAAATTCTCAACAATATACTAGCAAACTGAATCCAACAATACATTAAAAAAAAATTATTCACCACAATCAAGTGAGATTTACTCCTGGGTTGCGAGCGTTATTCAGTATGTACAAACCAATCAATGTGATATGTCCTAGCCACAGCAATCACACAACAAAAAGAAATAAAAGGTATCCCAAATTTGTTAGGAAGAAGTATAATTTTCACTATTTGCAGATAACATACTATATACAGAATACCTAAGGATTCCACCAAAAAACTGCTAGAACTGATAAATGGCTTCACTAGAGTCACAGGATACAAAATAAATGTATAGAAATACTTGCCATTCCTATATATCAACAATGAGGCAGGAGAAAGAGAAATTAAGAAAATAATCTCATTTATAATTGCACCCAAAATAATATATACCTAGGAATAAACCTAACCAAAGAGGTGAAAGATCTATACTTTGAAAACTATAAAACACTGATGAAAGAAATTTTTAAAAAAGACAGAAAAACATTCCATGCTCATAGATTGGAAGAACAAACATTGTTAAAATGTCTATACTACCCAAAGCAATCTATACATTTAATAGAAATTCTATCAAAATATCAACAGCATATTTCACAGAACTCACCCTAAAATTTGTATGGAACCACAAAAGACCCCAAATAGTCAAAGCAATCTTGAATAAGAAAAGCAGAACTGGAGACATCACAATTCTGGATTTTAAGTTATATTACAAATCTATAGTGATCAAAACAGTATGGTACTGGCATAAAAATAGACACAAAGATCAATGGAATGGAACAGAAAACCCAGAAATGAACCCACAATAATATGGTCAATTAATCTTCAACAGAGCAGGAAAGAACTTCCAATAGGAAAAAGACAGTCTCTTCAACAAATGGTGTTGGGAAAACTGGACAGCTACCTGCAAGGGAATGAAACTGGACTACTTTGTTACACCATATACAAAAACAAATTCAAAATGGATTAAAGACCTAAATGTGAGACAGGAAACCATCAAAATCCTAGGAAAGAAGACAGGCAGTAATTTCTCTATCATTGATGGAACATTTTTTCTAGATAGGTTCCCAGAGGCAAGGGAAACAAAAGCAAAAGTAAACTATTGGGATTACATCAAAATAAAAACCTTCTGCACAGCAAAGGAAACAATCAATAAAACAAAAAGGCAACCTAAAGAATAGGAAAATATGTTTGCAAATTACATATCCAAAAAAGGGTTAGTATCCAAAATATATAAAGAACTGATACAACTCAACACCCAAAAAATAAGTAATCCAATTAAAAAATGGGCAGGAGACATGAACAGACATTTCTCCAAAACACATATACAGATGGTCAACAGACACATGAAAAGATGTGCATCACCACTTATCATCAAGGAAATGCAAATCAAAACTACAATGAGGTATCACCTCACATCTCTGAGAATAGCTAAAACCAACAACATAACAACAGGTGTTGGTAAGGATGTGGATGTTGGTACAGCCACTGTGGAAAACAGTAGGGAGTTTCCTCAAAGAGTTAACAATAGAATTACCTTATGATCCAGAAATCTCACTCCTGGGTATTTACCCAAAGAATACAAATACACTAATTCAAAGGGATACATGCACCCCTAGGTTTACAGCAGCATTATTTACAATATCCAAGGCATGCAGACAACCTAAGTGTCCATTGATGGATTGATGAATGGATAAAGAGGTGTATACACTTCTGTATATACCATATACAATGGAATATTACTCATCCATAAAAAAGAATGAAATCTCGGCATTTGCAACAACATGGATGATGCTAGAGTAATGCTAAGTGAAAAAAGTCTGTTAGAGAAAGACAAATACCATATGATTTCATTCATATGGAATTTCAGAAACAAAACAAAAAAAAATAAGCAAAGTGGAAAAAAGAGAGAGACAAACCAAGAAACAGACTCTTAACTGATGGTTTTCAGAAGGGAATGAGTGAAATAGGTGATAGGGATTAAGGAGTATCATGATGAGTACTGGGTGATTAAAATAAACACTTAAAATAAAATAAATAAATAAAAGTTTTTAACCAAAAAAAAGCTTTGCTGTATGAATCTATAAAACATGACAATCTGAAACACTTCCCATCCTTCATGTAAGATACTGGCCAATTAAATCTGATGAGCTAAACTTACAGAATAAGGTTTCATCAGGGGTATCTGGGTGGGTGGCTCAGTCAGTTAAGCATCCTACCCTTGATTTCTGTTCAGGTCATGATCTCACAGTTCAATTCGTGAGAACAAGCACCATGCTGAACTCTGCACTGACACTGAGGAGACTGCTTGGGATTCTCTTTCTCCCTCTCTTCTTTACCCCTCCCCCCGCTCATGTGAGCATGACCCCAGCACCTGCATACACTCTCTCAAAATAAATGAATAAACTTAAAAAAATATATATTTCATCAGTTCCATCCAATCTTAGGAATTGAATATACCCACTAAAGCAGTGATTTTCAAAATGTGGTACCTAGACCAGTAGAAAAAGCATCACCTGGGAATTTGTAAAAAGCCCTGCCCCAAACCCTCTAAATCAGAAACTCTGAGAACAGGACCCAGAAATCTGTTTAACAAGCCCTTTTGGTGATTTTAATGTATGTTAAAGTTTGAGAACCTCCTCTCTAAAAGAGTGACTGAGTCAAAGGAAGGACCTCCTTATAAGTTTTTAGGCTCTCTACCTTGGGTAGTGAAGTTCAATTGTTTTATTTACTTATTTGTTGTTTAATTTACATGAAGTTCAATTGTTTTAGAAAACAAGGTATTCTCTTCACTTAGGGAAAGCGAAGCAGAGCAGATGCATTCTACTTATCTCTGAATACTTAATTTTAATTAAAATAACTTTTAAAATATGAAATCAAGATTTATCGCCAATAAAACGTTAACAAACTAACTGCTTCAACTTTATACGTTTGTGCTGATGTTAACCATACTGTCATCAATAAGGTTAATTCTTAAAATTAGTGTAATTTGTAAGGCTTTATCTTCCACTAAAAACCAGACCCAAATATTTTTCCCAAGAGTCCTCTGGTTAATTCTATTTAATTCATTTGAAATTATTCATCTTTCACACAATTTTAACTAAGTTTGTTGAGGAAAATGGTAATGATTTATTAAATTACCTGTATATATAACTTTTCGATCCTGGTACTCAAAAAGAGACCTCTTCCTGTGCTTGTGTGTTTTTTCCCGAAATCTTACTGTTATTGCTACATTTGGATTGCCAGCACTATAATTGAGCTCAGGGAAAGATTTGGTTTCCACAAGGTTTCCAAACTTTTTGTTGACAAAATGGTGGACAGCTTTTCTGTGGTCTTTGTTTGTATCAGGTTTAAAAGTAAATTTGGAATTTTCTTTTTTTGCATCCAAATATTTAAAAAAGTCAAATGCTTCTTCTTCAGATACCAAGTGACAGAGTTCCTTATATTCAAGATTTGGTTTTACAACAATCTCACTGTTTTTACCTACAGTTATTAAAAAAGGAAATTTCTGCCTAATAGCACTGTGCAGAATAGCCCTCTGGTTTTTGTCAAGGATTCTGCCTAATGAGAATTCAGGAGATGATCCAATTAGCTCAGTTTTAGAATTCCACTTCTCTTTTATATCACAGGCAAAGTGATTCAGTAGTTCGTTAGTTTTTTCATCCAACAAGGTACCTAAATCATCAACTGTTTCTTCTTCGCCTTTGGAAGTTCCATCACTGATAGTATCTTCCCTTTCTGAACCAGATTGATGATATTGATCAGCACCAGAGCACCCAGCAAAAATACTAACTTCTTGGTTGCTTCCCTCTTCAAAGGATAAATTCTGAAGATCAAGTTTTGTCTTTTTGGCAAAGTTATTTGGCTCAGGTAGTACTTTACTAATCAGTTTACTTGGTGCCGTATTAACTAATTGTCCCTGTTCATCAATCTCTATAACAACAAAATCACTTGGTGAGCTTTTTATAGTGCCACAAAATCCAACATGATCAGTAACAAAACACAAAGAACTAAACCGGATTCTAAAATCTGTATCCTCTTCCATTCTTAAATAACAATGCCTACAAAAGAAACAAAGAGGCAGTCAGTTACCCAAAAGAAAAGTTATAGATAACAAGAAAAAAATAAATTTGCAGGATTTATTTTCTTTCTCCCTTTCAATCCTGGTCCCCTTAAAATACAAATTATTTCTATAAATAATGGGCATTTTGACTCTCCTATACCAAGATAAATAGGCAATCTTTTTCTCATGAAACTGATGATTTGCAACATTTCTTTCACCCATTCCAAGCTTCCATCTATTATCCAGAATTAAAATGGGTCCGTTTCAAGTCTGCTTTAAAAATACCATGTGTAGGCCGACAAAGAAGAGACCAGAACACAGACTTAAACAATGATTTGTCCAAACCCCATTCCTGAAAATTTCTAACTTAATTCCAGAGAATTTGTGGCTAGATTTGTATATATTAGGGGTTAGAGATGAGAGAAGGGACTAGAAGACAGGAGGAAATAGTCCAAATTGATAAATGAAACTTGCAATGTGATTATCCTTCAAAATAGGCTTAAATTGGGGCGCCTGGGTGGCGCAGTCGGTTAAGCGTCCGACTTCAGCCAGGTCACGATCTCCCAGTCCATGAGTTCGAGCCCCGCGTCAGGCTCTGGGCTGATGGCTCGGAGCCTGGAGCCTGTTTCCAATTCTGTGTCTCCCTCTCTCTCTCTGCCCCTCCCCCGTTCATGCTCTGTCTCTCTCTGTCCCAAAAATAAATAAAAAACGTTGAAAAAAAAAAACAAAAAAACAAAATAGGCTTAAATTAATCCAGAATCTTAAACCTTCTTGAAAGCCCAGTTACAAATTTTTACAGACACAAGTTTTCAAGGTTGATGCACAGAAAAATTCCAACCATACAACTGGCATCAGAGAGAAAAAAACCCTTACAGATGTTCTTGAAGCAGTAGATAAGAGAATCCTCTGAAGAAGCCTTTACTCACCCTTCGCATAACCCATGGCTACCATATCAGATAGTGCTATAAGAAAGATAAAATGCCCATGGACCCCATACTACTCAGTTCTGTGTGTTAACTACAATCTCTAGGTAATTTGTCATCATCTGAACCTTCACTCCATTTCTACAATGTATTCTACCAATCTGAACCAATTTAGCAAACCCCCACCCCCAATTATGCCATGTAGAAATCACAGCAAAGTCTCTATATCTTAATTTCTTAGACTAAATGAGGATATATTTATTTTCCTTCTTTCCGTGATTTCCTGCACAGTCTCCTCAGTTTCTTGCCATAACTGAAACCTGGCTATTTCCTCAGGCTTCTTCTCTAGTCTTCTCAAGTGAGGACTCTTTTTCCTTTGACACCCACCTAACTTAGGACCTGGAGATAGTAAATATTTTCTATTTGCCACAGCTCCAAACCATTTATCCCTCCTCTACCTCCCCAAATCCCAGCTCTTTCGAAGCTCATGCCATCAGGCTCTACCATCTGCTATCATCTTCTCTTTGATCCCCAGATGACTCTTCTTCATTCACTGATGCCTTTAGTGCCTCCCTCAATGTCTACCCAGCATGACTTTCACGTCCATCTACATGCATCATCTATTTAACACCACAGTCTTTGATCTCCACCTCAATCCACTTCCACGTCATCTTGGTCATAACCTTGACTTTCTCATCACAAAAAATTACATCAGCTTTAAGCATCTGGCTCTCTGATTACTGTCAAGAGATGACAGTACATGATGGCTGTCCTTTGATCACGCAGTACTTCCACCTCAGTAATTCTTATACATTGTGAAGGCCTCTCATCTGCTTCTACTACTAGCCTACCATAGTCCATTCTCCACATAGCCAGAATGATGATTTAAAAGGTAAATTAAGTCATATCACAATTCTCTTTAAAACCTCTGATCACATTTAGAATGAAATCCAAACTGCTTACCCTGGCTTCCAAAGACTTCTAAGATTCTGGCCTCTGTTTATTCTCCAAACTTATCTTGTATCCTTTACCCATTACCCACTATACTCCCAACCACACCGGCTTTCTTCAGTTCCTTTGTGTTAACTGTTCCTGCTGATTAAATTAGCCCTTCCCCAATGACATCCTCAGAGAGGTCTTCCCTGACTAATATGGTAAAGGAACCAGCAAGGCACTCTTTCACCAAACTCTATTCAATTTTCTGCACAGTATTTCTATCTAATAATTTTCCCTATTATTTACGGTAGACCTCTCACAACTACAATGTTAGCTCTATGGGAGCAAGAACCGTGTCTGCCTAATTGACTAATTATCTCACATTCAGAACAGCGTCAAGCATATAGTAAGCATGCAACCAATACTGACTGTTGAATAAATGAAACTAGTACAAAATAAGAGCTGTAAGAGTGAAGAGGAAGAAAAAAGAGATCACTCCGGCCTATGATAATCAGAAAAGGTGTAATGTGAGAAGTGGCCACCTAAGTCTTCAAAATTATTCAAGAGACAGAAATAAGGTAAAAACGTGTAAGTAACATACAAACAAAATATGCAATGTGCCAGGGAAAATTGAACAGTCCAGACACAGGAGTAATGTCTTACAGTACAGTTCTAGAAAATACAGTTTGGATTAGAGCCAAACTGCCAGTGAATGCCCTGCCAAGGACTTAGGATCTATTGAGTGGTCAATAGATGGCTACTGCAGGTGTTTGAGTAGAAAAATGGCACAATCCAAAAAGCTGTTTTAATAAGATGAATAATGGCAATGAGCAGGATGAATGTGATGAAGTATTCCAAGAGTTTCAAAGCAATGTGATCAAGAGCACTGTTTTAGGATTGGCCTTGTAAAGAATAAAGATCTACTCTCTCCCAGTAAAAGCAAGATGTGACGACATTCTAAACTACTAGGATAGGTAGAACTGAAAAGAACGTAATGATCAGGGAATTACAACAACCATCTTATAAAAGAATGTAGCTGAGCTGGAGGGGGCCAAGGAGCCCACGTGGAGTTAAACACAAATGTGCAGTGTTCCTAAACAGATTTCTTGATGCGGGTACAGGGTGGAGAGGGGAGTTTGAGTAGTTTGGCTAACCCAAGACAGGGTAATTGTTGGTTGAGGGTAGATTCTGGGGAGATGTTAGAAATGCAGCAGGTAGTGCTTTTTCCCCTCACGCTCTTTCTTCCAATGCCAACGCTCAGCCGAACTCACTCTTACTTGCTTCCTGTCACCAATTTGCAGAACTAGTCTCCGGCGGTGTTGCCGTCTGGCTAATCCGAAAGTACCCCCCAGACACAGCCAATGGCTCCACTTCTCCCTCCACTTCCCCCTCCTGTCCCAACGCACGATACTAGCCCATGTCGCCCTCCGCTTGCGGGCAAACAGTCGGGGGTCCCATTACTAATCACGTCATTGCCCCCCACAGAAACGCCAAAACTCGCAAGATTGACCCGGTCTACCTCACGTCCACGTTACGGAATTCCTGGGCACAAACCTGTGCGCAAGTCCGGAAGCGCTAAAATACTTAGCCTCCGACAGCGGAGTAATTAAAGGGGCAGGCTGCCACTTAAAGCAGAGCCTTACTCAAGACCCGGAATTTCTCTGCGGAGACGCCAGGACTTGCAAAGAGGAGGGGCGGGGTTTGGACGTGGGCGGGGTCTCGGGCTGGAACTAACAGGTGGGACCCTCCCCGCTCCGCTGCTGTTCCAAGTCCGGGTTGCCTCGCAGCCGGCTCAGCTGGGCGGTGCCCCGGCCGCCCAGGCGCCCCAGCCGCCCTGGCGCCCCGCTACTGGGCAGGTAAGGGATTCCCGCCGTGCGCGCCTTCTTCACAGGTCGTCCAAGATCTGTGCTCCGGCCTCCATCCCTCTGCCGCAAGGTTGTTGAGGGACGGTTTCGGAAGGAAAATAGCAAAGTGAGAAAAGTTAGAGAGGAAGTAGTTTGTGTGCGCACAGCTTGCTCCAGGCTAAAAACTTGGGTGGGTTCCCGAGGTTCAAAAAGTGAATAGGACCTGGGGAGGAGCCCGGGGCGTGGAGAGGCGTCACCAAGTTCATTGTGTGGCTGTGTCAGACCTCGCGTCCTGTTTCTCAACACCCAGGCGTTGTGTTGCGGGAACTAATTTACGAAATGAATCTCTTTTCCCGAGAACCAGGAAGTAAGGCCAGCTCCGGGCAGAGATGCTCGTGGCATGGAAAGCATTCTGGGCCTCCACAAGATTCTAATTAACTTGTCACTCTGGCCTCCAAGTTTCCAGGAAATTAGAAAGTGAAGAGGGCTGTCAGGATCAGGTAAGTACAGAATCAGATGGGAAAAGTATACCTGACAGCCTGGAGCAAGAGAGATAACAAAGGGATAAAAAGCAGACCCTGAGAAAGCGAGAAAATGCCATTTAAAATGGAAACAGATAGCTGTATTTGTGCTTGAAAAACTTACTGCCCAAGGAGCCCTAAGAGTGGAGAATATTAAAGCCAGCCTTTCCCCTTTCTAAGGGTAATCCTTGAAGAGATCGGTCAGAAAGTTCATTATCTCTTTTATTCTCTCAAGCTGAGCACTCATTTGAAGTTTGCTTTCTGCCTGTCCAATCCAAGCTCCTGATCCTGCGGGCCAAACTTGCACCTTACAGTCTTCTCCATCCTAGTAAATGTCAGGAAACGTTCAGGCCAAAAATCTTGGTGCAATCTCCTTGCCCTTCATATCAGCACATAGGATTCTATTTGCTCTACTTCAGAAAATATACAGCATCCTAAGACTTTGCACCTTTTCTGCTACCACCCAAGCCACCAGCACCTCCCACCTGGATTGTTCGTGTACTACTAATTGGTCACTCCCTGCCTCTCCACTCTTACTCCAATATCCTTTATTCTCAGCAGCAGCCCCAGTGTCCTTTTAAGACATGAATATAGAGTGTATGTCTCCATTCTCAAAGCCTCCACTGTCTTCTCACTCAGAGGATAAACAAAATCAATACAAAGGCTATAGGCTCTAGCCTACCTCTCTCATCTAATCTGCTACTTTCCTGCTCCTTCCTCTCCAGACTTAGCATCTCCTTGCTGCTCTCAGTGGGCCCACTCCAGACCTTTACATTTAGTATTCCTTTTGTCTCCAAGCTTCTCCCACAGATATCCCAATGTCTGACTTTCCCATTTCTTCAGACCTTTAATCACATGGCACTTTTTTACTGAGGCCTACTCTGACTACCCTCTTTAAAAATGAAACCCCTTCTCTATTTTTGTCCGCACTATGTAGCATAGTATAGAGTTTATTTGCTTATTGGCTATCTTCCTCTGTTAAAAATATAAGCCCCATGAGTTCAATTATTTTTTTCATATTTTCCTAATGTTTTATCTCTAGGAACTTAGATCAGTATCCAGCACAAAGTAGACTTCAGTCTACTTTGATTTATTTATTTTAGCATTCTGAAATATTCAATATTTCAGCCTGCTTGGGATTCTCTCTCTCTCCCTCTCTTCTCTGCCTCAAAATAAATAAATAAACTTGAAAAAACTAAATTAAATTTTTAAAATTAGTCTTTCATCCAACACAACTATTTTGAGTAGCTGCTAAAGCTCAATTTGGTTGGGTCCCTGCTTAGGAAAGCACACCATCTAGAAGAGAAGGCAGACACATTAAACAATAAAATATGATAATTGTTATGCTGGAAGAGTGACTGGTGACAGTTTGGAGCAAAGGAGATGATTATCAGGGAAAGCCAATAGTGCCTTTTGCATTGAGCTTGAAGAAATCCTAGGCATTTACCTGGTTGTCCTCAAGGTGATTGGGCAGTTATTTTACTGAGCCCTAAATGAATTCACCTTCTGCTTCACCAAAAAATAACGTTGTGTGAGAATTCTCCCTCTCCCTTCAAATATGTCTGTATCCAAACCTCTGCTTCCTCTTTTCAAGATTTGGAAGAATCTTCCTTCTATTCAAGGCTACATCTTCACCTATACTCTATTCACTATCCCTTTTTGTATCTTCAACCAGGCTTAACTCTAAAAGCAAATCTTAAACCAGCAGTTTTCAGGATGTTGTTGGTGTCCCCAAGTCTCTTTCAAGAGGTTTGTAGGGTCAAAATCGCTTATGAGTAAAAGATTGATTCAGAATGCAATGAACTTTAATGAAACAAAGTTCATTGATATGGTTTAGGAAATTATCTTTTATCAAGGTTCACTATAGTGTCAAAGAGAAAAATCTACTTTGTGAAAAGGCTATTAAAATACTGTTTCCAGCTATGTGTCTGTGTGAAGTTGGATTTTCTTCATATATGTCAACCAAATCAATATATTGCAGCAGATTACATGCAAAAGCAGATATGAGAATCCAGCTGTCTTCTGTTAAGTTGAACATTAAAGACATTTACAAAACTGTAAAATAATATCACACTTTTATTTATTTTGGAAAATGTATTTTTATCAAAATATGTATGCTAACATGTAATATGTTCATTATTTTTAATCAGTTAATGAATAAGTAATCTTTAAAGTTCTCAGTGTCAGTTTCTAAGAAGGTAACTATTGATAGATCTAACCAACATAAACAAAAACTCTTTGGAGTCCACAGAAATTTTTAAGAGTGTAAAGGGTACCAAGACCAAATTTGAGAACTGATGCCTTCTGTCTCTGTCTCTGGGTCTCCTTCCCTTCAAACCCAGATTTCTTGGAAAATGCACTTTTATCATTCACTCACTGCTCTATAAAAACTGTTCTTAAGTCATCCAGTTTCCAAATCTAACACACCCGTCAGTATTTATCAGACCTCTTTGGGTCTTTTATACCAACCTATCCCCTATTCTAGAAATCTCTGATATGCTATTGTCTTAGTTTTTTTTCTTACCTCCATGGCTAATCAATACTTTTTAAAGGTTCTTCTTTCTCTTAATTTCTTCATATTCTATATGTTCCTAATAGGCAACCTCATATTTACTTGTTGCTTCAACCAACAATTTACTTGTGAACATTTGAGAATGCTCATACACTGAGCATTCTTTACTTAAACCTCTCTCCTAAGCTCCAGACCATATATCTAGCTACTTAGTGCCAAATCCCCTAGATGGTGCCAGAGGTAGATATTTCATATTTAACATGACCATGAACACTTCATTTCCTCTATCATCTAACTGCCCAAGCCAAAAAACCAGGAATCAGCTTCTGGATTTCCCTCACTCTCCTCTCCCTCTAATATCTGATGTGTCGTTAAATTATTTCAATTTGGCCTCCTAAATCTTTGAGTCTTTTTTTCCCTCCATTCCTCAACTTTTTTCAGGCTTTCATTTCTGCTGACCTAGATTATTGCAAAGTCTTCAAACTGGTCTCTTTATCTCAATATACATCCCTTCAAATTTTTTTATCCAGGAGAATCCACTTAACCAAATAAGATCTCATGACACCTTTCTTTAAAATCCTGAAATGGCTTCCTGATAACTTTTAGTAGAAAGCTTAAACTCCTTGTCTTAATATCTGAGGTGCATGATGATTTGGCCCTGCCTACCTCTCCTACCTCTTCTCTTACTACTTAATGACATGCATCCCATGCGCCAGCCATAGCAAACTCCTTGCCTGAGCCTAATCCATGTTCTCCCTGCTATTCCTACTGCTTGGAATTTCCTTTTAGGTTTATCCTCATTCCTTTTCACTCATCCTTCTAATCTCCCACCCCACCTAAATCTGTCTTGATATGTTTCCTTTAGACTGCTTTGGCTTGATGCTCCTTCACTGGGCATCCACACCCTGCACACCCCTCTTGTAACATTTGTCATTCACTCTTTGTATCCCCTGCTGGACTGAGAAGCTTGAAAACAAAGATTTTTCTCCTCTCTGTAGCTCCCATCACTTAGTACATAGCCTGACATGTTTGTTTTTAATTTTTTTTTAAGGTTTATTTATTTTTGAGAGAGAGACAGAGAGACAGAGAGACAGAGCATCAGCGGGGGAGGGGCAGAAAGAGAGTGAGACACAGAATCTGAAGCAGGCTCCAGGTTCCAAGCTGTCAGCACAGACCCTGACATGGGGCTCAAACTCACGAACCCGCGAGATCATGACCTGAGCCAAAGTTGGACCCTTAACCAACTGAGCCACCTGGACGCCCCCAAAGCCTGACATGTTATTTGAACATACGAATATATGAAAGGATATGTCTTGTCTTTATAGAAAAGAGAATGACTCAAACAATGCATTGAGTTATAGAAGCAAGGACATATGGAATGAATTTTGGAGTAAGATACAGATTCGTGTACAAGTCTTCATTTACTACCTTTGTGAAGTAAAGATGTTAAAATTGTCTTCATCACTGTAAGGGTTAAGTGAAATATATGAATTACTTAGCATGGTACTAGACAACAAATTCATTCATTTCTAACATTTATCTGCAATATATACCACGTGCTAGTCACTAGTTTTATATTAGTGAATGAAAGAGCATAGTCCCTGAACTCATGGAGCTTATAATCTGATGGGGGAGGCAGGTACTAAACAAATAAATACATGATTACAGTTACATTGTGCAGTGATCAAAGACAATTAGGTTGAAGGCAGATAGACCTACTTAGATGCCATGGTCAAAGAAGGCCAAAGAGAAGAGAATATAAATATAGAGGCCTAGGATCAGGGAGACATTTGCTTCTTACTCTTTTATAGCTTCTGAATTTTGTACCACATGAATATATTTTTTACTCCAAAATTTAATTATGGTACATCTTAAAGTTAAAAATATAAGAGGATGGGGAGCCTGGGTGACTCATTCGGTTGGGCCTCAACTTCGGCTTAGGTCATGATCTCACAGTACGTGGGTTGTAGCCCCACGTCGGGCTCTGTGCTGACAGCATGGAGCCTGGAACCTGCTTCAGATTCTGTGTCTCCCTCTCTCTCTGCTCCTCCCCCGCTCATGCTCTGTCTCTCTCTTTCTCTCAAAAATAAGTAAACATTAAAAATTTTTAAAAATATATATATATGGAGGGAAGCAGGAAAATAATTGACAGAAGAATATCTAAATCTCTCTGTCTTGATGAATTAGAAGGAAAGGTTGCGGGGCGCCTGGGTGGCGCAGTCGGTTAAGCGTCCGACTTCAGCCAGGTCACGATCTCGCGGTCCGGGAGTTCGAGCCCCGCGTCAGGCTCTGGGCTGATGGCTCAGAGCCTGGAGCCTGTTTCCGATTCTGTGTCTCCCTCTCTCGCTGCTCCTCCCCCGTTCATGCTCTGTCTCTCTCTGTCCCAAAAATAAATAAACATTGAAAAAAAAAAAAAAAGAAGGAAAGGTTGCTACTTGCTAAAAATGAGAGGCATAGAGATCAAATAAAACCACATGGAAAGAGGGTAAGGTGTGAAATAGTCACTAAGGACAATAAGCTGAGAGAAGACAAGTAAAAGGATTAACAGCAGTGTTGAAGGCCCCATGGAAAAGGGGTCCCCATTAATTTGTATTCATACCAGTCCGCTCAGTTACCAGGTTCTCTTAGGTATATTCAGCAATGCTGTTGTACCAGTAAAATTGTGAAATCTATCCCTGGCTGATGCTCTCCAGGGTGCAGTGGCAAAAGAAAAAGGGGAATAAGGAAATAAAGGTTTGCTCTAGAGTGTAAAGTGGTGAACCACAGGGTTTGGCTTAGTAGAGAATGAATTATGATCAGATAGGTCTGCTGGATTCAAATAATGTGGAACATTTGAAAAAGAGATATTATAGTAAAAGTTGACTATTTACCGTGTCTTTTAATGCTACTCAAATTATTTCAGTACATTTTTTTTTTTACTTCTACCAAAGAGTGGTGGTAAATGTTTCATAGTAAATAAATACTAATTGAGAAAAATATTTTAAATTAAAAAATAAATCTCTGTTATTTAATAGATTTGATTCCTGAATATATTTACAGGAATTTTTCCGAAAAAGTAAATTTTTTACTCCTTTGGATAAATTATACTTGGGAAATGTCAGTGTCAGAAAAAGATTCTTCCATTTTTTATTGATAATTATAGGTAGAGAAAGTAAGTAAGAACAGAGGACAATTAAACAAATAAACCACAATTTTAATTTCTTCTTAGGATATCAGTTAGTTGACTTTGGAGTGTTCCTTTATTATGGTGTAATCAGTTGCCAACATTTCATATACTGTAGAAAAATGTGATTTATAAGCTTACAGATGTCATCACTAAAACTACTGTAAAATTTTAATGAGAATTTTCCACATTTTAGGAAGAGAAGATGAATAAACCCATAACATCTTCAACATATGTGCGCTCCCTCAATGTTGGACTAATCAGGAAGCTGTCAGATTTTATTGATCCTCAAGAAGGATGGAAGAAGTTAGCGGTAGCTATTAAAAAACCATCTGGTGATGATAGATACAATCAGTTTCACATAAGGTAACCTATAAAATTCTCTTCCTTTTTAAATTCTTACATCACAATCTAGAATGATGAATAGATGTAAATACTGTCTAATGTTGCAATTCAGAAAGTAAAACTCTCTCTCTCTTTTTCCTCTGTGTGTGTGTATGATTTTTTTATTCCTTCTCCATTATGTTAGCTTGGCTAGTATTGTGATCTTGCAAATAAGTTTTTGGGTTAGAATCAAGATTCCTACTTTTACTATAGTTTTCTGTTTAGCAAGCTGAGAACAGTTCCCTCTGCCTCACACTTGTCATTTCCAGATTGAACATAGGATATTATAAGCATCTCTAGTAAAATTCTAAGTGTATAAATCTCTACTCCACCTTACCAGTGTACTTTGGGAGTTCTTCAAATTAACATTTTAAAGTTGCTTATAAATGTACACATCTATAAACAGAATTCTTAGTTCTTAGGATTTTTCAACACTATCTTCAGATAATTTCATTCTTTGTCTACTTATCTCTGCTTGATTTAGTGTAAAATACAAGTACAGATTTTATTTTTGAAGCTATTACTTCAGCTCAAACCTATATCAAAATCTGTCTTTCGAAGTAAGAGGAAAAGACATTAATTTATGATTTTCAGCATTAACCTAATAAAGATCCCAAAACTTTAACTTCTTAGTCCTTCTAGGAAGTGTTTCCTCATATGAAGGATAAACACTTTAAGTTACTTGAAAGAAGTTTAAGATTAAACCTTGAAAGGCAACTTTCAAAGATAGTTTACTGATACACTATTAAAACCTTCTGGGGGCACCTGGGTGGCTCAGTCAGTTAAGCGGCCAACTTCGGCTCAGGTCATGATTTCGCTGTCAGTGAGTTTGAGCCCCGCGTCGGGCTCTGTGCTGACAGCTCAGAGCCTGGAGCGTGTTTCAGATTCTGTGTCTCCCTCTCTCTGACCCTCCCCCGTTCATGCTCTGTCTCTCTCTGTCTCAAAAATAAATAAACGTTAAAAAATTAAAAAACAACAAAAAACCTTCTGGAGAATGGTTGAAGCAGTGGGGGGGGGGGGCGGAGAAAAAGCTCTTCTCTACAGATTAATGGTAACAAATAATTATTGAAAAAATGATAGAAAAGTTACCAATTTACAACCATTCTTCATGCAAGACTCATCAGTGATGCTAAAACGACAAGATGAAAAGTTGTCAATGAACAAGATATGCATAAGATTTCAAAGTATTATCCACAGGTTACTTATGAATTATGAAGGGTAATGGTGCTTTTACAAAGAAAAAATCTGAAGTATACCTCCTTAACCGAGTAATCAAACTTTGGGTCACTAATAATGGTACAGACTGCATTATGTGCCCTCTGGATGTGATACAGTGGGAAGAACATATTGTCACCTATGTAGTGTTCTTACCCAACATTTTTAACCTGAATTTAATCATGAGGAAGTAGTCAGACAAATATAGACTGTGAGACATTGTACAAGGTGTCTGGCTTCCACTGTAAAGCCTGTGTGCATACACATGTGCTCCCGTGCACACACATACAGGTAAAGGGAGAGGGCAAGAACACAAGTGTGACAAAGTGTTATCAACTGGTCAATTAGTGCTTCTAGGTGAAGGGTAAATGGTTGTTCATGGTATTATTCTTTCAACTTTTATGTAGGTTTGAAATTTTTCAATGTAAAAAATTTGGAGGAAAACCAGAAAAAATTGTTACATTTTTGTTAGTTTCCAAACTAATTTTTAAAGAAATAAGAACAAAAAACTGACCTGTTTTTCCTTAATTTAACTAAAATGTAATTAAGATCAAAGGAATAATTCTCCAAGTTCATGTATAGTATTGTATTTCATTAAACAGGAGGGTTTATTGAAAATCATATGGCTGGGGGTGCCTGCGGAGCTTAACTGGTTGAGCGTCCAACTTCGGCTCGGGCTGTGATCTCATGGTTAGTGAGTTAGAGCCCCGCATCAGGCTTGCTGCTGTCAGCACAGAGCCTGCTTCGAATCCTCTGTCTTCTGTGTCTGCCTTTCTCTTTTTCTCTCTCTCTCAAAAATAAACATTAAAACAAAATTTAAGGGGCGCCTGGGTGGCTCAGCTGGTTAAACGTCTGACTTCGGCTCGGGTCATGATCTCACCGTTTGTGAGTTCAAGCCCCATGTCAAGCTCTGTGCTGACAGCTAGGAGCCTGGAGGCTCCTTCAGATTCTGCGTCTCCCTCTCTCTCTCTGCCCCTCCCCAATTCGCACTCTGTCTCTCAAAAATAAATAAACATTAAAAAAAAAATTTTTTTTAAACTCATATGGCTAGCAGAGTTATTAAGTCAGGTAGGGAAGAAATATAGCTTAGTAGGTTGAAAGCAGACCCTTATGTCAAATGAGATCTAAATTTGGATCTCAATTTAGATACAGTTTTTTGGCTGTGTGGCTATGGGCTGGTTATTTTACCTCTTTATGCTTTGCTTTCTCATTCATAATTAGTACTACATTTGTAGTATCTTTGAGAATTAAATGAGTTTATGTGGGTGTATCCCATGGCCCACTGAGCAGATACTCAGTAAGTACTCAATATATGCTAACCTATAGTATAATCACCTTCAGCATCTTTTTCCTTTCTGCCTATCTTCCCAATTTTCTGTAATTCTGGCTGGTTCTTCTGCTGCCCCTTTCCTTTAATACTATAGGAGATGGTATGGGCCAGATAAGGGCATGAGGGAATAATTCCTATTTTCATGTTAAGCCTATTTACATACTAATTTTGTTTCTTTGTTGCTTGCTTTTAAGGAGATTTGAAGCATTACTTCAAACTGGAAAAAGCCCCACTTGTGAATTACTGTTTGACTGGGGTACCACAAATTGCACAGTTGGTGATCTTGTGGATCTTTTGGTCCAAAATGAGTTTTTTGCCCCAGCAAGTCTTTTGCTACCAGGTAAACTTGAGCATGAGTAGGGCATCAACGATTAGGGTGCAAAGGCAAGTGGCAGAAATGGGAACATGTCTTCTTACTTGGACTTTTTTCTCCTAGTAGATGAACTTTACATTTGAGACTCCTTTTCATTCTTTCCACCCTCCCCAACTCAAAAAGCACCCCAGACATAGGGCACTGTGGACTTGCTACTGAGGAGAAGGAGGCCTCGTGACTGGGCCTGAGCCCACCATTCAAGTCAGGTAGTTTTGTGCCAGTAGGAAGTGTAGAAGGATGAAAATTAGTTTTGGGGTGTTTTTGGTTGGTTGGTTGGTTGGTTGGTTGGTTGGTTGGTTGGTTTTGTTTGTTTGTTTTTAGCTCTTGATTTTCTTTACCCTTAACCTCCACCCTCATGGGACTCTGTGATCATGATATCCTTACATTGTATTCTGGTGGGTTACTGTCTAGATGCCTTCCTAATAGCCTTATTTCCCTTTGATGCCATTTATGCTAGCAGTTGTCACTTTTCAGTGTGCAATAGAATCCCTTGTTCTTGTTAAACAGGTAGCTTCCTGGTTGTATCAGAATTCTTGACTTGGGTTAAGGTCTATGTTTTTAAACAAGCACTTCAGTGCTCTGATGTAGGTGGCTCATAGACTTTTTGAAAACATCGCCTTACCCTTTCTAATCACCTTAACCCCAAACTCACAAATTCATACTAGGTAGCTTATCATGTGTGCTATGAGAAAATGGGGTTGACATGTGGAAACTGAAGTGATGTCAAATGAACCAAGTTCCTAGTTTAACTTTTGGACAAACACTTTTCCGTATTAAAGAACAACTTGTGACTTCATTTGGCAGATGCTGTTCCCCAAACTGTTGATACACTACCTGCTAAAGAAGCTGTAACAGTTCCGCAGAAAGAAATGCCTCTCTGTGGCAAAGACAGGACATTTGTGTTACCTGTGCAGGATCTTGAACAAAACTATATGCCCCCTGACTCCTCAAGTCCAGAAAATACAAGTTTAGCAGGCAGTGATACACGTAAGTAACATATGCAGTGCTTTCCCCTGGCGGGTTTGTCATTAAGCCCATCACTGCTTTGAAATAAATCTCTCCTTTTGTTTGTGCACACTGGCAATAGCTCTTTGGTGGGTTTTCTTTTTTTCCCTCCTGACCTATTAAGCACCATCTTCATTGTATTAGTGTGTTATCAGTGAGTACAGTCAACAGAATATACAAACAACCATAGAAATATGAAAAAATGTATAAATATTTACATAACTTGAAAAGGTCATTTTGTAAAGAAAATAAGTGACTAGAGTTTTGGGTGGAGGACCACCAAACAGAATTCTCAAGATAAAACTTAAATTTTTAGTTTAAAATATAGCTTTACTCTCTCCTATCCTGTCTAATCCAAAGTTTAAATATTTGTGTATACATGAAATAATCAAGTTGAGAAAACACTGAAGTTATTAAAACCAATATCCTTTTTTATTGAAGCACTTTTTTTTCTTATTTCATTGACATTATAGGTTTTCACAGCTTTTCATTTTATGAATTGAAGAATGTCACAAATAACTTTGATGAAAGGCCCATTTCTGTCGGTGGCAACAAGATGGGAGAGGGCGGGTTTGGAGTTGTGTATAAAGGCTGCATGAACAACAAAACTGTAGCAGTGAAGAAGCTTGCAGCAGTAAGTTACATCTTTAGGAGTAAAAAGAATTAAAGGAAAAAGTTGCTTCCTAGGGTGCTCTATCTTAAGCTTTAAATTAGTCCTTAGGAAATACATTATTTCAGAGCATATTTTCTTTAAACATCTTCTAAGCTGGTGGTTCTGAACACTTAAAATTTTGTTGAAAGCTATGGATCCTGTCCCTACAAAAATGTAGTTATGGGCATACACATATAATTGTATATATAATTTTGGAAGAATCACAAAATAAAGTTGAGAAGCCCTGTTCTACATAGTGCTTTTATGCATAATCAAGATTAAAATGGGAAGACACTAAGAGAATTTTGTAAAAATAACTTTCTTATGTTACTGTTCTCATTTAAAAATGAAGTTTAAAAATTATACAGTAAGAAAAAAGATTGAAAAAATTCTTGTCTAGATCCCTCATTCCCATTGCTACTAGAGTGTTCAGCATGTAGTTGATTTGTTATATTATAAATCTGTTATTATGTTTTAGAAATATCCATATAATACATATTTATATGATAAAAATAGTCACCCATTGTCACATACAGTACAAATACTTTTGCAGGTTTTGTTGTTCTTTTTGCCTTCAGATTTGCTTATGTTTTCTTACAGCAAATTTTTTCTTCAGAATGTTTATACAATGAAGTCTCACATTATTTCATTTTGTTCCTACAGTAACTGAGACTTATATGGTTATATGGTTTTTAAGGTTTTTTTCCTTCTGCTAACTAGCCATAGGACCTTGAACAAATCAGTAATATTTCCAGTTCTCGGTTATTCTACAGAAGGGAGAGAATAATGCCTTACTATTTTAAAGAAAGCAAGATCAGCCAGGCAATCGCTTGTGCCTCCTTCTAGCTTTAGGAGCCTTAAGGTTATCATGTTGTATTATATTACATATTATTTTTTCAGATGGTTGACATTAGTACTGAAGAACTGAAACAGCAGTTTGATCAAGAAATAAAAGTTATGGCAAAGTAAGTTAATTTGACAGTGTGGTATAATGGAAAAGAGCAGGACAAGAAGCAGGGGGCCTGGTTTCTTACCCAGAGTATGCCATGAACTAGTGATATTTTCAGATATGTAAAATTAAAATAAAGGGTTCAGATTAGAGGAATTGAAAGAATTTTGACTCTATAATTCTGTGACTGCATATGCTTATATGCCTGTAGATAAAACAGCAGTTATTATTTTAAATCATAGCAAAGTTACAAAGGATTTCAAATATCTTCCATTATCCTCTGCTGCTCCCAAAATTCATGACAGATAAATTATAGAGATACAAAAAAAAAAAAAATTATAGAATAATAGGCCCTTAGATAACAACCCTAAACCAGGAAAAAGTTATATGCCAGAATGCTTAGAAAATTTTGACCCAGTATGCTTGAAAATTGTTGGGTGTCTTCAGGAAGAATAAGGGAAACAAATCAGGAAATTATTCTAATAATTGTAGTGCAGTGTATTTTATGTGTGTGACCTCATTTAATCCTCATAAAGGTTATTGTAACCTCCCTACCTTTTTTTTTTCATTGAGATTTAGAAACATTAAGTAACTTGCCCGAGGCCACATAGCCAGTAAAAATCAGATCTGCCTTTCATATTAGGATCTGATTCCAGAGCTTGACCTTTTTTCTTTTTACTTTTTTTTAAACGTATTTTTTTAATATTGAAATGTAATTGACATACAGCGTTCTATTAGTTTCAGGTGTACAACATACCGATTCGGCAGTTCTCTACATTACTCAGTGCTCACCACCATAAGTGTAGTCACCCTCAGTCACTATACAATTCTAATGAGATTTACCAGTTTATACTCAGTTACACCCATTGCTATAAATTACCGATTCTGGTTGCTTAACCTCAAGAAAGAAAGAACAGACTGGAATTAATTCAGTGACAGTAAAAATAATGCATACTGATTTAAAAAAAAAAAAAAAAACCTCTTTCAGGATTTTGTTCCCCCTACTCTAACACCGACTCTCCAATCCTAAAAGTAATTTGTCCAAAGTAGATAATCTACGAAATACGGGAATATATATTTACAGTAATAAAAATCATCCCTTAAATATATCACTCAGAGATAACCATGACTAATATTTTGATGTACTTGCCTCATGATGTGTGTATACGATTTTCCCATGTCATTAAAAATAATTTTAAAACATTTTGTTATCATACATTAATTTCAAGGTATTATATGTTAATTATTTGGCATATATGATGATTATATTTTATTTAACCATTACCCTACTAGGTTAATTTCTAATTTTCAACATTACAAATTAAAGCTCCATTAAATCTTGTTGTACATAAATCTTTAAATGCAGCTCTGCATATTTCATCAGGTAGAGTCCTAGAAGAATTACTCATTCAGAATTCATGAGCTTCTTAAAAACTTTTCAAGTACATGTCCAAATAAGGCTTTATAAATAGTGATTTATACTCCTGCCAGCAATGTATTACAATGTCCAATTTCACCTTTACCTCACCACCGTTGAATATTATCACTGTTTTTTAACAAGTACCAATTTTTGGATCTTACTAGCAAAATAACCCTGGCCAAGTTTCTTAACAGTCTATTCATTAGTTTTTTCATCTATAAAATGGGATAATAGTGTTTACTTCATTAAGTTATTGTGAGACTTCAATAAAACAAAGCAGGTAAATCATTTACTGCAGTGCCTTGTATATAGTATAAAGTCATCAAATGTTGCCAACTCATTTTAAAAATGTGCCAGTTTGGTGGAAAATAGAGCACTTACTGTTTTAATTTGTACTTCTTAAAATATTTATGAGGACAGACTGATTTCAAATTAAAGTCTGATTTGAAATAATGAAATGTCAGAATTTTAGATGATATTGAATCAAAATGAGTAAGCACGTGGATGGAATGTTATCATGTTCTAAGTATATTTCTAGGCTCTCATGTATTTGCTCATTCAATTCTCAGAGCATCCGTGTTATGTAATCGGTATTACTATCCACATCTGGTAAAGTTGCTGAAGTTCAGTGAGGTTGTTAACCTGTTAACTGTTAATTTGGCCTATAGGTCAAATATCCAGAGGGTGGCAAAGCTAGGCTTTAAACTTAGGACTTTGCCCACTTTTCTTTCTACTTTGCCTTGGAAACCTAAGGTTTTGTTATGTTTCAGCTCTCTTTAGTTTTATTCAAGTATATAAAGAAACTCAAATTAGGTTATAAATAACATATCATTAAAGATCAGAAATGTGTAAATTAGATGTGGTTAAAGATCACACGTCTATAAATCAGTGCTTTGGATATGTTAAAAAGTTCTTGAAAAGATTGTCATACCAGTTTCAGCAGACTTGTTGAAATCTTGCCTGTACTATCATTGAAAATTGTGCTACGCAAAGGTAAATATCAACCCAAGTCCTTAACCAAACTGTCACAAGTTCCAAAGTTCTAAAGTATTGAGCTTTTACTATAAAATGGAAAAAGGGGTTGCTTCTAATGTTGATCAGTATTGTCTGAAAGAACTGTTTGCAGAAAATTATAAGCGGTTGTAATAAATATACATACTATAAACATACGTATTATAATATAATGATACATAGCATATCAATATTTTCTTACTCCTTTTTTTCTGTTAAAGTTCCAAATTGAATAACCTTCAACCTACAGCTGAATGTATGTATGTATCATAATAATTTTGAGTGCAAAATTATTTGTCGTAGGTGTCAACATGAAAACTTAGTAGAACTACTTGGTTTCTCAAGTGATGGAGATGACCTCTGCTTAGTGTATGTTTACATGCCCAATGGCTCATTGCTGGACAGGCTGTCCTGCTTGGTAAGATATTTGTTCATCATATTGCTTGGCTTTCTGTTTATGTGTTGGAATATGAATATTCACTTTGTGACAAGGTTATTTGAACCACATTAATCTTAATATTTTTCTTGTTCTTTGAAAATTATACAGCTGATAGGTAAACAACTGGGATTGCCATTCTATTAGGCAATAATCTTAAACATAAAATTATCAGTCAAGACTAGTCTTTGAAGATGCTCTTATATATTTTTATTGTCAAATAAGAAATGGTAACTCCGGTTTGATCTTATTGAGAGATTATTTTTGAACAGTTTTTAAAAATTGCAATTCTAAATCTGGGTGATATGATATCATTTTCAGCAGTTGCTGAGAAAGTTGTTCTTTTTTTTAATGGGTTGGTTTCTTACTTTATAAGGATGATACTCCACCACTTTCTTGGCATATGAGATGCAAGATTGCTCAGGGTGCAGCTACTGGCATCAGTTTTTTACATGAAAACCATCATATTCATAGAGACATTAAAAGGTAAATGCTACTCTTAAAAAGCTTTTGGAGAACCATCTTTAAAAAATAACTTGCTCTAGGGGCGCCTGGGTGGCTCAGTTGGTTGAGTGTCCGACTTCAGCTCAAGTCATGATCTCGCGGTCTCTGAGTTCAATTTCAAGCCTCGGGTCAGGCTCTGTGCTGACAGCTCGGAGCCTGGAGCCTGCTTCCCATTCTGTGTCTCCCTCTATCTCTCTCTCTCTCTCTCTCTCTCTCTCTCTCTCTGCCCCTCCCCTGATCATGCTCTGTCCCTCTCTCTCTGTCAAATATAAACAAACATTTTAAAAAAATTTTTTTAAAGAATAACTTGCTCTCACTCTTTCAATTCATATTCATATGCATGTCTTAACTTATGGCACCCCATGAAAGGTCTTCTCATTAAGATGTTCTATAATTTCCTTTATTACAAACCCAGTGATCTATTTTTAGTGCTCATCCTACATGGCCTTTCTTTTTTTTTTAATAGCATGGCATTTTGTTTTTCTTGACCACTTTTACCTTGTCAAAATTATTTTCGAGGTCACCATTATTTTCTGAATCACTTTCATCCTCCATGGGTGCATTTCAGGTCTCTTTCTTCTTACATAAGTAACAAATATTAATTGAGCACCTACCATATGGTAGGCACTGAAGATAATATATTTAGCAAAAGTAGCACTTGTTGCATTTGACATCAGACGAATGATCACAAGATCATAAAAAACTTTAGTGTGCAGTATACAGTATTTAATATAAATATTAGTATAAAGAAGTGTTCTCTGAGGATGTGATATTTTAGCAGAGATCCAAAGAATGAGTGGGAAATAAGTGGGCTCAAGTTGAGGGTGGCTAAAGAAGGTAGGGAAAACAGCATTCTGCATTTGTGAAACCAATGTTGAGAGGGAGCATGGGGTCATGATGAATTAATTACAGGAAGTGAAACGAACACAGTTATAACTGAAGTGCAGAAATGGAAGGAATGATTGATACAAGATAAATTTATAGAAATCAGCAAGGAGCTAAACCCTGTAGGATTTAATAGACTAAGGTAAGGACTTTATTTTTATCATCAAATAACCAGATGCCGTTGAAGAATTATAAGTAGGGATGTGGCCTCATGTTTAAGTTTTGAGAAGGTCACTTTGACTCTCAGTGTAGAGAACAGTTTGTAAGAAGGGAGAGTTAGGCTTTCACAGAAGTCTTGGTGATAGCTGTTCATATCAAAAGAAGTGGGCAGATTTGAGAGATTTAAGATAGCAGAACCTGCTGATATCTTGGCTGCAGAGGGGTCAGGAAGAGGGACATGTCAGGAATGACTCCTGGATTTATAGCTTCCTGAATTGCATTCTGGGATGATGTGTGGAAGAGGACCAGGTTGAGGGTTGAGAATATGAATTCTCTTTTGTACATGTTATGTTTAAGATTCTCTTAAGATATAGAAGTAGAGATGTTAAACAGACAATGTGATATACAGATTTGGACCTGAAAGAAGTCTGAGCTGAAGACATTAAATTTGTGCATTACTTGCATGTAGGCGATAATTGAAGACCTGTCATATGATTGTATTCACTTAAGGAGAGATAGAGATTAAGAAAAGGTCCCAAGATTTAGTCCTAAGGAACTTTAAGACTTGATGGCCAACTAGAAGAGCATGATCCCTAAGGACTCTAAGAAAATAGGCATAGAAAGGTAAGATGAGAACCAGGAAAGTGTGGTATCCGTGAAAATAAGGAAAGAGAGCATTTCCTAAGAAGTATTAGTCAAAAATATCAGTTGCTTTCTGGAAGTCAGGATGAGGATTGAAAATAACCATTTGATTAGTGCCCTGAAGGTCATTAGTATCTTTACAGAGCTCTGTTTCCACACGTAGCAATTGGGCAGAATTCAGCTTGTAGTTGAGGAGAGAGAAAGCTGGAGAACTGAGATGTGAGTGTAGACAAGTCTTTTAAGACATTTGGATAGTGAAGAATGATCGCTGAAAATAATATGTCACTCAGGAAACCTTTTTTTTTAGATGGTGAAGACTAAAGCATGCTTTTATGCCTGTGGGAAGAGGGAGATGATAAGTAGAAGAAAGAAGAAGATAATTTATAGAGTAAGGTTCCTGAGAATTTAGGACGGAGTCCAGATAAAGGGATCAAGCTTGGATGACAGGACAGGCACTCTCTCTCATCCCTTACATATTGGTGCATTTCCTCATGTTCTCACCTCCTGTCTCTTCTGTTCTCACAACGTATTCTTGCTGACTGACATTATATTGACTTCACCTACTATCTGTTTGTGGGTGACTCTATCATCATCCGTATCATCAGCCTCCAATCCTATATTTTCAGTATCTCCAGGCCAAAGATACCTCACCTGGATGTCCCACAGCAGCCTCCAAGTTAACATGTCAGAAATCAAATTCATTTTCTCTTCCAAACCAATCTTCCTCCTATATTCTCTTCCTGATTAAATGAAGTCACTATTCATCCTATCTCCCAGCTAGTCTTTCTCATTCCTCATATCAGACTAATTACAAAGTTCCTTTGAACATGCCTCAAACTTTTCAGCTCCTTTTCAACCACAATGTTCTTTCTTTATCTAGACTCTATCTCTTATTTTATTACAAGCTTTCATGGTCAGCCTTTAACCAGTCTGTACCAGTTCTCTTCCATTCACTACTACATTGGCCAGGTAGTGTTCCTAAAAATCAGGTGTAATAGCGCTAATTCATTACTAGGAAACTTTCACTGGCGTCCTGCTATCACAGAATGAAGTTCATATTCTCTCCATGTTCCATGGGCACCAGCTTCTTGAAATTGATCACATGCTTTTGTTTTCATCACTATGTACGTATTGCTCCATTTGCCAAAATACCTTTTCCCCTCATTTAACCATCACCTTCTAACAATCCTTTAAGCACACTGTTTACCCTGTCTTTAGAATTTTCTCCAGTTCTTCCAGGCATTTAGTTGCTCTCTCAGCGTTTTGTACATAACATCACCATTGTGGAATATTTTTTGGATTTTTAAAATTAGGTATATACCTTTGTCACGGACAAGATTTGAAAACTCCTCCTCTATGCAGCACTGAGATCAAATACTATTATACATAGCAAGTCCTTGATAAAGTTTTATTGAATGTGAGTATGTGTGTATGAGTGAATGTGTGTAATGAATGAATGAACCTTTTAGCCATGTTCTTTCCTCTTTGAAAGTTATCAGATAGTACAAAAAAAGAGAGAGAGGGAGAGAATAATACCTGAACCTAATATAATACTTCATGTTAACTATACTGGAATTAAAATTAAAAACTTAAAAAAAAAGAATAAAGAGATGAATAATTAAGATACTTTGTTTGGAAATTTGTTCTTAAATGAGTTGGGAAATGTTAGGAAAGGAATTTAAGACTGGAGCTTTAGGAGACTGAGGGATATTTTCCCAAAATAAATTATTTGTGAAACAATGAAATTATCTCTCACTAATGTGGACAGTTTTATTTCATTTATATTCTTCTAAAATTTTTCCTCAAGAAACAAAAAGGAAAAAGAAGACAATTATTTCTCTTTAGCTTCAATCTGAAGTCTAGATTTGTTTACACGAATTTCAGGCTTTTATGATGTGTATTATAAAATAGTCTACTCTGTAAATATGTACGTATGTTCATACACCTGTTTGACTTGCTTGAAAAGAAAAATATTATTTTCTTCAAACTTTACTTTATTTCAGTGCAAATATCTTACTAGATGAAGACTTTACAGCCAAAATATCAGACTTTGGGCTTGCACGGGCTTCTGAGAAGTTTGCCCAAACAGTCATGACTAGCAGAATTGTGGGAACAACAGCTTATATGGCACCTGAGGCTTTACGAGGAGAAATAACACCCAAATCTGACATATACAGCTTTGGTGTGGTAAGTTTCACATATATAATTCGTAACAATAATCATTCTGGCTATAACTGTGAAGTTGAAGTAGAATATTTTGAACACACCTGTCTTTCTTAGCTCTCTTATGTAAGTATGTATATTGTTTACTTTAACCTTTAGTTAAACGAGAAAGTCATAAAAGCTTCTCCAAATTTGTAAACTTTTAAATTGGTTTCTGAAGTTACTGTAAGAAATGACTTTTTTAGCACACTATCCTCACAAATTAGTATGAAGCTTAAATTAGTGCATAAAGCAAATCATATACAGCATGTATTTTACTGTCAGTTTTTAAATGAAATATTTTTTAACAGATGTACACTTTGGCATTTTCTGATCTACTGGTCTGTTCCTAATAACTTTTAATATGGAGTGAGTGGAAATGGTTGGAGAAGTTAGGTGCTACTTCATCTTATTTTTGCGCGTATGTTTCCTATGTGGAAATTTAACTTCATAGCACTGTGTTGTTAAGGCACAGAGTTGTAGGATAGGCCTAAACTTTAGAAAATAATATTCTAAAAGCCAGAGACAATTATTCTTGTGAAGAATCCCCTGCAAGACAGGGGACAGAATGTCTAGAATACATAGTGAGTTGAGCTGATTGTTTAGTAAGTTGACAATCGAAAAGTACTGCTTGTGGGGATTGCTGGAACCCAAGGTTTCTGTGAGGGAATGATGGTGAGAAATGACCACAGCTCATGTCCTTTCTGCTTTAATGCCTGAAAGGCATAATGCAATGTGTGGAAATGATTAATCAGATTTCATAATCAAGATCCATATTCTGTCTAGTTTCTATATGTTGTCTTGAGTGTTACAGTAATGGATCTTTTTTTTGTCTTCATAGGTTTTATTAGAAATAATAACTGGACTTCCAGCTGTAGATGAATACCGTGAACCTCAGTTATTGGTAATTGAAAGACTCATTTTTTCCAGTCCTTTTCTTTTGCATTTATAATCTAAATTTGTATGGGTAAGTTTGGCATCTAGATATGTCACTTTCTATTGGCAATTTTTCCATTGGCAATTACCCAGTGGCATATGGAAAAAGCATAACAGACTTCTAATCTCAGTTCTGCCATGAAGGATTTGTGAAGCTTGGTAAAGTCACTTATATATTCTATGTTCTGGTTTCTTTGTGGGTAATATCAGAATAGAACTATATAATCTTTTAGGTCTTCTCCAGTATTTTGTTGTTGTTGTTGTTACTTTCAGGATGATTACTAACAGACTTTTCAGCTCAGAGAGAAAAAACAATATTGCTTCCTTTCACATTTGTATCAGAATAGAATTATTGGTAAAATTTGCTATCTATTTCTATTATGGAGTATTTTATTTTTATTTTATTTATTTGTTTGTTTATTTTTTATTTGAGGGAGAGAGAGCAGTGAGGGGCAGTGGGAGAGAGAGAGAGGGAGGGAGAGAGAGAAGGAGAATCTTAAACAGGCACAACACTCAACACAGAGCCCAATGTGGGGCTCAATCCCACGACCCTGGGATCATGACTTGAGCCAAAATCAAGAGTCGGACGCTCAACCAACTGAGTCACCTAGGCACCGCTATGAAGTATTTTAATTATAAAATTATGATAGAAAACATTACCTGTGTATTATATTCGGCATTCGTTGGCAATTACATAAATAGACTAACTGAATGCTAAAGTTATGAGAAAATTATGCCTTGCCCCTTTTTTCCCCCATATAGTAAATTTTAAGAAGTTAGAGGGTCTTTTTATAAAATTAAATATTTACAAAAATCTTTTGTAAACTAAAGATTACAGAAATACTATCATGTATAAGCTTTTCTTAAAATTAAATATCTACTCTGACTTTCTTCTAATTTATGTGTTCTAATGAGACAAACCAGTGTGAAAAATTCAGATAATACATGAATAACAGATTATTTCCCTATGGAGATTAGAAAGTCAAAAGCTATGTTTGCTCAAGAGTTTGGTATCATACTCTTTTAAGAAAAGCCATAAGTATGATATCTATATATTATAATATTGTTACTGGTGTCCCTTAATAAAAAGTACATTATAAAGCTTTCCATGGTTTCCCGGATATGTACTATTCCAGTATTATATATTATATAACATTTCGCATTAAGTTATATTTACAGAACATAATATTATTGTGAAAAGTTATTATTTGTATAATATATATTTATATTATTATATTATCTACATAATAATTATATCTTCTATATAATATATAGCTATATATAGCTATATATATGTTATTATAGTGTATGTACATTACTTACTGTGTGTTGGACATCAGGAAGGAAGCCTCAGCTGCAGATACAATGTTTTGGAACCATTAGTGTCCAAGTGTAGATAAAGCTTTGGGTGTGGATGGGATTATACAGAGAAAGTGTATAAATTAAAAATACAGGGGTGCCTGGGTGACTCAGTGGGTTAAGTGTGCGACTTCAGCCCAGGTCATGATCTGAGCTTCGTGGGTTTGAGCCCTGCATCAGGCTCTGTGCTGACAGCTCAGAGCCTGGAGCCTGCTTCAGATTCTGTGTCTCCCTCTCTCTCTGCCCCTCCCCTGCTTGTACTTTGTCTCTCTGTCTCCCAAAAATAAATAAACATTAAAAAAAATTTTTTTTTTAAAAACAGTACAGTTGGGGTGCCTGTGTGGCTCAGTTGGTTAAGCATCTGACTTCAGCTCAGGTCATAATCTCATTGCTCATGGGTTCAAGCCCCACGTCGGGCTCTGTACTGACAGCTCAGAGCCTGGAGCCTGCTTCGGATTTTGTGTCTCCCTCTGTCTTTGCCCCTCCCCCACTAGTGCTCTGTCTCTGTCTCTCAAAAATAAATAAATGTTTAAAAATTAAAAATAAATAAATAAAAATACAAGACAGTTAAAAAAAACTAAAAGAACTCTCCTTTTTTTTTTTTTTTTACTGTGTAATTTATACTTTTTAAGCAAAGCCTACCTGTCTAAAAGCCTAAATCCTTTTCCCTCAGACTTTTTCTCCTTTAATATATTATGAAAGACTCAAACCTTTGGTTTGAGTAAGGATGAAATACAGAAAAACACACAGTCCATCTCAGTCCTAACCTTTATGCATGATCATATAATAATGAAAATCATAAAACTTCAGGGAAGATTATACCCTTTTACTTACTCTTAAGGTGTGCATGCAAGATGACCATAAAGTAGTAAGATTTTATTACAAATATAACCAAAAGGGAGTGAGTGAGCCTTGAAAGAACCTTTACATCACTAGATTCTGCCATCACCCAAATGCTTTCAAAATTCTTTTTTTTTTTTAAATGTGTATTTACTTATTTATTTTGAGAGAGAGAGATGGAGAGGGGCAGAGAGAGAGAGAGGGAGAGAATCCCAATCAGGCTCCACACTGTCAGCACAGAGCCCAATACAGGGCTCAAACCCATGAACCATGAGATCATGAACTAAGCCAAAACAAAGAGTCAGAAGCTTAACTGAGCCACCCAGGCGCCCCTTAAAATTCTTCTGGAAGAGTTTCTGGAGGGTTTACAATTGACCTCACATAAGTAGTCTTTTCCATGATAATAGTTTCCTAGGGCTGCTGTAAGAAATTGGGACATAAAATAACAGAAATTTATTCTTTCATAGTTCTGGAAGCAAGAAATCTGAAATCAAGGGGCTGTCAGGGCCATATTCCCTCTGGAGGCTCCAGAGGAGATTCTTGCCTTGCCCCTTCCAGCTTCTAGTGGCTGCTGGCATTCCTTGACTTGAGGCCACATCATTCATTTCTGCCTCTGTGGTCACACTGTCTTCTCTGTGTCTGTTTTCTTCTTTTCTCTGTCTCTTCTACAGATGCTTGTCATTGGATTTAGGGCCCACGTGGATAACCTAGGATGATCTCATCTCAAGATGCTTAATGACATCTGCAAAGACCTTTTCTTCAAATAAAGTCATAAGCATAGATTCTGGGGATTAGGACTTGGACATACTGTTTTCAGGGCCATCACTTGACCCACTACATCATCCTAGTTCTATGTCTCTCTCCCTATACAGTACTTTTTTATCATGGCCCTGTCCCCTTTTTCCTTCTACCTCTTTATCTTTGATTCAATAATTTGAGTACCTATAGACAAGTGTGCCTGTCCAGGGAGGAGGATTTTGGGTCCAGAAATTGGAACTGCATTATCAGGAGCACATCAAGAAGCAAATCACCTTGGGCGAGCAGCCTGGTAAATGCTGCCAATGGGAACATGAGCGCAATTAGCTCAGCAACAGAAATACAAAAATTAGAAGGCAAATGGCCGAAAGTATCTAAAAAGTATGTATGTACCTAGGTATGAATAGATGTATAAATAGACAAATAGGGTTTCTCCTGTATGTCTTTAATTCTTAGTAAGGTTATAGAAATAGACAGTAAAATAAGAGTACATGTTGTTATGAAGTAGATGAAATAAATCCATTTACATTCTGATTTCTCTCACTTTTCTTTGAAACTCCTACTAAAGTTTTAACATTTGTTTTAAAGCTAGATATTAAAGAAGAAATCGAAGATGAAGAAAAGACAATTGAAGATTATATTGATACGAAGATGAATGACATTGATCCCATTTCCATTGAAACCATGTATTCTGTTGCCAGTCAATGCTTGCATGAAAAGAAAAATAAGAGACCAGATATTAAGAAGGTACTGGTTTTTTATATTTATTGAAAAAGTGAAGAAGGTAGGGTTCATCTTTTTTTTTCCTAAGTGTACATTTCAAACCAACCCTTTAATGCATTTTTTTTGTTGTTTTTTTCTGTCTTTATGAAAGGTTCAACAGCTGCTGCAAGAAATGACAGTTTCTTGAAACTTCACTGGAAGACTCTTGGTTTTTTATATACAGCTATGTAAAACAGTTTTTAAACTAAATTTTTGTTATAAACATTCTTTTTTACCTTTAACAAGGCAGCATGGAGCATGGAACCCCCACACACATATATATATAGAACAACAAAAGTAGAGCCACTGTATCGACCCTAATCCCTGGCTTTTTAGTGTCACCCTCAGTTCTTGAGTAATCCCTAAGACCTCGCCTTAGAACCTCACCAAACATGGTTTGAAAACCATAGAATTAGCAATAAAGGGGACTGGACTATACAGTGAAAAGACCCGAAGCTGAAGCCCTAACTCCACTACTAATTTGCCATAGAGCTTTGGACAATCCCTTAACAGCTTTGAGCCTTTGTTTTTCCACTGGTAACATTAGGCTAATTATCTATTGTGCTTCTCTGACAGGTAGTCCTGGAAATCCAATGATGCAGACTATGTACAAGCACTTTGTAACATGTAAAGTGATGTAAAATTTAAAGTTTATGTAGATGTTTATACAATCCAATTACAGTCGTTTGTTTATAGGATTGTGTTCACAGTGTGTTTTTTGAGAGAGAGAGAAAGCTTGCATGAGTGGGAGGGGGCAGAGAGAAAGATAGAGAATCCCAAGCAGACTTCGCACAGTCAGCACAGAGCCTGACATGGGGCTTGATCTCTCGAACCGGTGACATCATGATCTGAGCTGAAATCAAGAGTAGGACGCTTAACCAACTGAGCCACCCAGGTGCCCCACAATATACTATTTTAAGCATTCACCACTAACCAAATATTACCTGATGATATGGTCATTATTAGATTATGTTATATGGCAACATATTCCATAATGAAGGAATTTTGCAGATGTTGGTAAGGCCCCTAATCTGCTGACTTTGAGTATCAACAGAGAGACTGTGCTGGGCAGGCCTGACCTAATAAGATGGTTTCTTACAAGAAGTCTGAGACATTGTCCTGTGGGCCTTGAAGAAGGAAGCTACCGTGTTGTAAGAAGGCCACATTGGCTAAGATCTACGGGTGGCCTTCTAGGCTAAGGGCTACCTTCCAGCTGTTAGCCAGCATAAAAAACTGGGACCTGGGTTGTATAACCACAAGAAACTGAATTCTTCTAGAAAGAACAACTGTTTTTTGAACCATATTTCTGACCCACTGGTTTGCTAGCTAGCCCACTAAAAATTTTTAATTTTTAATTTCTCTCGTTATGTTCTATGAAAACCACTCAGGTAATAGGAACAATTGATAAATGTTTTGCCTTACTTTTGTGACATATAATTAAGAGAAATTTAAGACATTCTAAAGCATTTATTGCTCTGTCCACTTTCTGGTCCTATATAAAATGCTCATAGATCTCAGCTATCTGTAGTCCTTTTTTTTTCACTTTCAAAACACAAGCATACCTCAGAGGTATGAAAGTTCGGTTCCAGACCATCACAATAAAGTAGGTATCACGATAAAGTGAGTCAAATAAATTTTTTGGTTTGCCAATGCATATAAAAGTTATGTTCATTCTATCCTGTAGTTTATTAACTGTGCAATAGCATTATGTCTAAAAAATAATGTACTTACCTTAATTTAAAAATACTTTATTGCTAGAAAAGGCTAACTATCATCTTAGCTCACAGGGAGTTATAATCGTTTTGCTGGTGAAAGGTCTCACCTCCATGTCGATGGCTGCTGACTGATCAGGTGGTGGTTGCTGAAGGTTGGGGTGGCTGTGGCAATTTCTAAAAAGAAGACAACAATGAAGTTTCCCCATTGATTGACTTTTCCTTTCACAAACAATTTCCCTGTAGCATGTAATACTGCTTAATAGCATTTTACCTACAGTAGAATGTCTTCCAAAATTGGAGTCAATCCTCTCAAATCCTTCCACTGCTTTATCAGCTAAGTTGATGTAATATTCTAAATCCTTTGTCGTCATTTCAACAATCTTCACAGCACCTTCATTAGGAGTAGATTCCATTTCAAGAAACCACTTTCTCTGCTCATCCATAAGAAGCAACTCATTTGTTTAAGTTTTATCATGAGATTGAACCAATTCAGTCACAACTTAAGACTCCACTTCTACTCTTGCTCTTTCCATCACAACTGTACTTCCTCCACCAAAGTTTTAAACCTCTCCAAGTCACCCATGAGGGTTGGAATCAACTTCTTCCGAATGCCTGTTAATATTATTTTGACATCTTCTCATGAATCATAAATGTTTTTAAATGCATCTAGAATGGTAACCCTCTCCAGAAGGTTTTCGGTTTACTTTTCCCAGATCCATCAGAAGAATCTATAGCAGAAGAACCTTATGAAATGTATTTCTTAAATAATAAGACTTGAAAGTCAAAATTACTCCTTGATCCATGGGCTGCAGGCATGACTACAACGTTAAGCTCCTTATACATCACCATCAGAGCTCTTGCATGACCAAGGGAATTGTCAATGACCAATGAAATGTCAATATTTTGAAAGGAACCTTTTTTTTCTGAGCAGTATGTCCTAACAGTGGGCTTAAAATATTTAGTAAACATGTTGTAAACAGATGTGCAGTCATCCAGGCTTCATTGGTCCATTTATAGAGCATAAGCAGAGTAGATTTAGTATAATTCTTAAGGGTCCTAGGATTTTTGGAATAGTAAATGAATACTGGCTTCAACTTCAAGTCACCAGCTACATTAGCTTCCAACAAGTGTCAGCCTGTCGTTTAAAGCTGTGAAGCCAGGCATTGACTTCTTCTCTCTAGCTATGAAAGTCCCGCATGACATCTTACAAAAGAAGGCTGTTTCCTCTACACTGAAAATGTATTGTTTAGTGTAGCCACCTTCATTAATTATCTTGGCTAGATCTTCTGGAGAACTTGCTGCAGCTTCTACATCAGCACCTGCTGCCTCACTTTGCACTTGTATGTCATGGAGATGGGTTTGTTTTTTTTTTTTTACTTGAACCTCAGAAACCAGCATCAGTTAGCTTTAAACTTCTTCTGAAGCTTCCTCACCTCTCCCAAGCTTCATGGAGTTGAAGAGAGTTATTAGGACCTTGTTCTGGATTAGGCTTTGGCTTAAGGGAATGTTGTGACTGGTCTGATCTTCTTTCCAGACCACTCAAACTTTCTTCGTCTCAACAATAAGGCTGTTTCACTCTCTTATCATTCATGTATTCTCTAGAAGAGCACTTAAAAAAAATTTTTTTAATGTTTATTTTTGACAGAAAGAAACAGAGCATGAGTGGGGGAGGGGCAGAGAGAAAGGGAGACACAGAATCCAAAGCAGGCTCCAGGCTCCATTCTGTCAGCACAGAACCCGACGTGGGTCTCAAACTCACAAACCATGAGATCATGAGCTGAAGTTGGACACTTAACCAACAGAGCCACCCAGGCACCCCTAGGGTAGCACTTTTAATTTCCTTCAAGAAATTATACTTTGCATCACAAGTTGGCTGTTTGGTACAATAGGTCTAGCTTTTGATTTAAAGTAAGAGATGTGGGACACTTCCTTTCGCTTGAACACTTAGAAGCCATTGTAGGGTTATTAATTTGCCTAATTTCAATATTGTGTCTCAGGGAGTAGGGAGGCCTTAGAAGAGGGAGAGAGATGGGGGAACAGTAGGTCAGTAGAGCAGTCAGAACACACACATTTATGTTCCCTGTCTTATATGGGTACCGTACATGAGGCCCCCAAGCAAAACAGAAACGTCAAAGGTCACTGACCACAGATCACCATAACAAATACAATAATAATTAAAAGTTTGAAATATTGCAAGAATTACCAAAATGTGACAGGCACTAAGTGAGCAAATACTATTGGAAAAATGTGCCAATAGATTCGCTCGACCCAGGGTTGCCATAAATCTTCAATTTATAAAAGCTGCATTATCTGCAAAGTGAAATAAAATGATTTATGCCTATGAGTATGTATTTTAATTTTTTCCAGCTTTCTTGTGGTCTAGTTAACATAAAACCATACGTCAGGTGTTCAATGTGTGGTTTGATTTACATATACATTGTAAACTGATTACAACAATCAAGCTAATTAGCACAGCCATCACCTCGCATCACTACCTTTTTTGATTTGTTGGTGTGGTGAGCACATTTAAGATCCACTCTGTTAGCAAATTTCAGCATACAACACAGTATTATTAACTATACTCATCAACCTGTGCATTAGATCCAATAACTCAGTCATTTTATAATTGAAAGTTTGTATTCTTTGACCCACCTCCTCATACTCTTTTATAGTTTGTGCTATAAGAGTGGACATAAATAGGAATGGCTTTTTAATCATTCAAATCTGAATCTCAAAAATAGTCAATATGGAGACAATAGCAATGAATCTCCAAAATTAATGCTAAGATTTCATTCCTCTGATGAAATTAGGGGAAAAAATCATCTCATGAGATACTGTCATCTAAAACAATAATTAACAAATAATCAACTTGATTCCACAGATCTTCTGATTGTTTTCAATGGTCCAAACATTTATAATAGCAATGAACCATTAATAATGAACATTACTAAGTCCTTGTTTTCTAGGAGTTTGTTCTCAGGAGAAAATCCCTATTTGATGGAGATGAGACACTGAGATGATACAAGTAAATAAAACAGGATCAGATAGTGAGAAGTATAAAGGAAACATTAAAACTATGTGTGTGATAAAGAGATTACCTTGGATTAAAAGATTTAACAACACCGAAGCTCAAAAAACAAACAAACAAAATGAAACCTACCAATGTATGGTCTCAGAAATGGCAACCATTGCTATAACTTAGAAAAAAGAAAATAAAAAAATAAAAATTGAATCAAGTTTTATTTGGTGTTTAGCTCTGTTATCAGATGCCCTTGGGTTAGCAGTGACCTAAGAATAAGACTTTGTCATCAAATTTCTACTACTATCCCGGGGCAAGGATTATTATCTTTTAGATTATGTCAGGTATTTTCCTCTACTAGGCTATTTATTTATGCATCAGGGTAGTTTGTTGAAGATAGCTGTTAAGGTTATCTAACTCTCTGGTTGCTTGCATTAACCCCATACTTATCTGGCAGCCTTTTCATTTTGATTTCTTGCCTGGATTTGCCTTTTAGAAAACAATGCACAGTGACAAAGACTATGGCAACCTACGTATCAGTTTCTGTTTCAGAGTGTTTTTTTAATGTTTATTTTATTTTTGAGAAAGAGACAGAGCATGAGTGGGTGAGGGGCAGAGAGAGAGAGAGAGAGAGAGAGAATCTGAAGCAGGCTCCTGACTCTGAGCTGTCAGCACAGAGCCCAATGTGGTGCTTGAACTCATGAACCACGAGTCGAAGTCGGACGCTTAACTGACTGAGCCACCCAGGTGCCCCTCAGCGTCTCTGTATGATTAGTAAATTCACGTCCTGGTTTATACCTAAGTCTTTCAAAAGTGTAGGTAGCATGAATTAAATTTTCACAATTGATCATGTCAGGCTGATCTGCAATTCTAAAATTCAAACCTTAGACTTTGAGTGACCCTTTCTCCTACTACAGCCATTCTAATAGCCAGATGGTGTCTCGACCTCTTTTTAGAATTAAAAAGGAGCTACTAGCTCCAGCAATTGCACTACTAGGTATTTATCCAGAGAATTTACCCAAAAATACTAATTCAAAGGGATACATGAACCTCAACATTTATAGCAGCAATATTTACAATAGCCAAATCATGGAAACAGCCCTAATGTCCATCGACTGATGAACAGATAAAGAAAATGTGGTATATATACGACAGAATATTACTCAACCATAAAAATGAGTGAAATCTTGCCACGTGCAATGTCATGGATAGAGCTAGAGAGTATTATGTTAAGCAAAGTAAGTCAGAGAAAGACAAATATCGTGTGATTTCACTTATGTGTAGAATTTAAGAAAAAACAAATGGGGAAAATAAAACAAACATGGGGGAAAGGAGAGAGAGAGGCAAACTAAGAAACAGACTCTTAACTATAGAGAACAAACTGATGGTTACCAGAGGGAAGGTATGTGGGGAGATGGGTTAAATATGTGATGGGGATTAAGGAGTGCACTTGTGATGAGCACTGGGTGTTGTATGTAAGTATTGAATCACTAAGTTGTACACCTGAAACTAATATTGCATTGTATGTTAACTAACTGGAATTTAAATAAAAACTTTTCAAATGTATAGTTAACACTATGGTGGCGATTATCTGGCAATATACAAGTACATTAAATCATATTGCATACCTTAAACTTACACGATGTTATATGTCAATTATATCTCAATAAAGCTAGGAAAGAAAGAACTTAAAAGTTAAGCAAGAGACTGCATACTTAGTTCCTCCTCCCCTTTGTAAAATGGCTAAATAATGACAGAACTTTTCCTAGAAAGTGAGGAATATTTCCATAACATATTTTAGAAGAAGACTAACACTTTTCTTTATAGTGATAACACAATTTGGCTATTATAGGTTAGTGAGTGGCTTCAAAAATATGTTGAAATGTTGACCAATAGCTTTAAAAAAAAGTCAACAACGCTTCCATTAATGGTATTCTTTGGTCAAATATTCTTAAATAAATTCATGTTATTAGAAAAAACTTGTTACGGCTTGCTCCGTTAAACATATTAGGAAACCCTGCCATACCAAGATTGTTTTTCTTTTTTGACAGAGAAAGATCAGTAAGAACATGTGCCATTAAATACTCAGGGCTCAAAAATGACAAAGGAGCTCCAAAAATTTGCCTCTCCATAAAAACAATGAATACAATGGCAAAAATTGTCAGAACTGACTTTTTTAGAACTAGAAACTTTACAATAACCCAAGGGACATTTACTCAAGAAAAAGGGCTGAATCCCAATAGGAATGACAAGTTTTGTGGCATTTTAACTTGTCCTAATACTATCCCTTATGTCCAGCTTGTAGCCTTGAAGAAAAAGCAGCCCACATTCTTGGTACCAGAGAGTGCAGAACAGACCTGGAGCTCTTTCAAAGCTTCCTTCTGAAAGAATTGTAGTTGTTTTACCACTCAGGTGGTTCGTCCTAGGTCTTATCTTTATTTGACCTGACTAAAGCTCACCCACCTGGTGCTAAAAACCTCCCTGTGGAGTCATTTGTCAAAAACATTTGCTGGCTAATGATTTAATCACAGCTGGCTGAAGTGATGAATAACAGGACAAACAATAGGTTAACTAAAAAGTTTAAAAGAAAAATCTGACAAATAAGATATTCATTATGGCTTTTAAAATCTCTAACATATTCCTGGGAACCAAGAAAACCACGCATATGTGCAAGGCCATGCACATGCTCGAAATGAAAAAGACCTGAGAAATCCCTAAGCTCTCAACTCTGACTGACCTTGTGGCTCTGTACAAGCAAGAAGTGAGGATTAAGGCAGAGTCTAAATTACCTAGTTTAGTGTGGAAGGTGGGTCTCTATATGCACTCAGAGCCCTAGCCAAGACTCTTTTATTGGGAGATTTATTGGCTGCAGATGTTTAAGGAAATCTCGGTCTATTCAATAGTGATGACTAAGCTGAACAGAGACTTTGGTGGCCACACATTACGAAGAATACACACTTTACAGGATTTGTTTATGAAAGTCATTAAACAACTAAAACAATTAGCAACAATAAGTCTTGGGGAGGGGACGGAGTGATTTCCAGAGTTGCCACTATTTAAAATGCCCAGTTTTCAACAAAGACATACCATACATACAAAGAAAAAACAAAGTATGACCTATACCCAATATAAAAAAAAAAAAGTCAATAGAAACTACCTGAGGAAGCCTGGATGTTGGATCTACTGGAGAAGGACTTTATCAGCTATTTTAAATATGTGCAAAGAGCTAAAGGAAATCATGTCTGAAGAACCAAAGAAAAGTATAAGAATGTTTTGCCATATAGCAAATATCAATAAAAAGATAAAAATTATAAAAAGGAACCAAATAAAAATCCTGATGTTGGAAAGTACAATAACTAAAGTAAAAATTCACTAGAATGGCTTACCAGCATATTTGAGCAGGCCAAAAGAAATCAATAAATATGACGATAAATCAAATGAGGGAAAGAAAAAATAAGGAAAAATGAGCAGATCTTTAGAAACCTATGGGACACCCTGAAGTTTACCAACATACATGTAATGGGAGTCCTAAAAGGAGAGGTGAGAAAGTGCTAGAAAGAATATTTGAAGAAATGATGGACAAAATTTTTTCAAATTTGATGAAAATTAATCTATGCATCCAAGAAATTAACAACTGCAAGTTGTTAAACTTAAAAAGATAAAGAGGATAAACTTAAAGAGAGCCGCACCTAGACTGGTCATAATTAAGGTCAGAGAATCTTGAAAGCAGCAAAAACAAAGTGACTCATTAGGTATAAAGATCCTCAATAAGATGAATAGATATAGATTTCTTATGAGTTAGGAAGCCAGCTAATAAAACTTATTAGAAAGAATATAAAATAAAAGTGAGGACTTTTTGTGCATGGATTTGATGTTATCAGTTTTGTTTACTTGGGTTTTTTTTTAATTGTTTTTAATTTTACTTTTTTCTTTTTACCTTTGGATTCCCCTTACCCATTTCTCCCACCATCTGTCCCACTTCTAGAAATCACAGATCTGTTCTCTGTATCTATGAGCTTGTTGAGGTATTTCTGTTTGTTTCTTTTTTTAGAATCCACATATAAGAGAGATTATACAGTATTTGACTCTTTCTATATATTTCACCTAGCATAATGACCTCAAGGTCCATATATGTTGTTGCAAATAAAAAGATTTCACTTTTTTACGGCTGAATAATATTCCATTGTCTGTATATACCACTGCTTATTTATCTATTCATCCATTGATGATCACTTAAGTTTTTTCCATATTTTGGCTATTATAAATAATGCTGCAGTGAACAAATGGGGGTGCATTTTTTTTTTAGTTAGTATTTTTGTTTTCGTCAGATAAATACCCAGAAATGGAACTGCTGGATTATATGGTAGTTCTAATTTTAATTTTTTGATGTATCTCCATCCTGTTTTCTATAGTTCCACCAATTTATATTCTCACCAACAGTGCATGAGGGTTCCTTTTTCTCCACATCTTCAACACTTATTATATCTTGCCTTTTTTATACTAGCCATCCTTACTGGTTGAGGTGATATTTAGTTATGGTTTTGATTTGCATTTCTCTGATGATTAATGATGCTCAGCATTTTTTCATGTACCTGTTGGCAATCTGTATGTCTTTTCTAGACAAATGTCTATTCATATCTTCTGCCCTTTAAAAATATTTAATTGGGGCACCTGGGTGGCTCAGTTGGTTGCGCAACCGACTTCGGCTCAGGTCATGATCTTGCAGTTGGTGAGTTCAAGCCCCACGTCGGGCTCTGTGCTGACAGCTCAGAGCCTGGAGCCTGCTTCGGATTCTGTGTTTCCCCCTCTCTCTGCCCCTCCCCTGCTCACGCTCTGTGTCTCTCTGTCTCTCCATAATAAATAAATGTTAAAAAAAAAAAAATTTTTTTTAACATTTAAGTCCAGTGTAGGTGACATACAGTGTTACAGAATTACAACACAGTGACACAAAACTTCCATATACGACTCAGTGCTCATCAAGATAAGTATCCTCTTAATCCCCTTCACCTAGTGCACCCATCCTCCCACCCACCTCCCTTCTGGTAACCGCATGTTTGTTCTCTATAAAGAATTTTGGGGGGGGGGTATCAGACTCTTGGTTTCAACTCAGGTCATAATCTCACGGTTTTGTGAGTTCAAGCCCCGCATTGGGCTCTGTGCTGACAGTGTGGAGCCTGCTTGGGATTCTGTCTCTCTCTTGCTCTGTCCTTTCTCCACTCGTGCTGTGTCTGTCTCTCTCAAAATAAATAAATAAATTTTAAAAAAAAGAGAGAGAGAAACTGTTCTTTGGTTTATCTCTTTTTGCCCCTTTGTTCACTGCTTTCTCTCTCTTTTTTTTTTTTAATGTTTATTTATTTTTGAGAGAGAGACAGAGTGCAAACAGGGAAGAGGCAGAGAGGGAAGGAGACACAGAATTGGAAGCAGTGTCCAGGCTCTGAGCTGTCAGCACAGAGCCCAACGTGGGGCTCAAACCCACAAACCATGAGATCATGACCTGAGCCAAAGTTGGATGCTTAAGCAACTGGGCCACCCAGGTGCCCCCACTGTTTTGCTTCTTAAAATCCACCCTGTGAGTGGAATCATATGGTATTTGTCTTTCTCTGATTTATTTAGCTTAGCATTCTACTCTCTAGATCCAACCATGTTGCTGCAAATGGCAAGATTTCATTCTTTTTTATGGCTGAATATTTCAGTGTGTGTGTGTTTCTGTGTGTCTGTGTGTGTTTATCACATTGTCTTTTAACCATTAGTGTCTAGTCATATCTTCTACCCATTTTTTAATTGGATTTTTTTTCTATTGAGTTATATGAGTCCTTTATACATTTCGGATATTAACCCCTTACCATAAATATGATTTGCAAGTATTTTCTCCCAATTAGTAGGGTGCCTTTTCCTTTTGTGGATGACTTCTTTCCTGTACAAAAGCTTTTTGGCATTATGTAGGTTTCATAGTTTGGTTTTGCTCTGTTGCTTTTTGTGTGTGTGTGTCAGATTCAAAATATCATCACCAAGACCTAAGTTAGGGAACTTACCACCTATGTTTTCTTCTAGGAGTCTTACAGTTTCAGGTCTTATTTATTTTCTTTCTTTCTTTTTTTTTTTTTTTAAGTTTATTTATTTTGAGAGAGAGAGCCTAAGCATGGGAGGTACAGAAAGAGTAGGAGAGAAGGAATACCAAGCAGGCTCTGTGCTACAGAGTGCAGACCTTGACATGGGGCTCGATCACATGAACCATGAGCTCATGGCCTCAGCCAAAATCAAGAGTCAGACACTCAACTGACTGAGCCACCTACACACCCTCTGGTCTTATTTTCAAGTCTGTATTTTGAGTTAATTTTTATATATGGTGTAAGGCAGTAGTTTAGTTTTATTCTTGCATATAGCTGTACAGTTTTCCCAACACCATTTATTGAAGAGACTTTCTTTCTCTCATTGTACATTTCTTGGCTTCCATATCATAAATTAATTGACCACATATGCATGGGTTTATTTCTGGGCTCTCTATTCTGTTCCAGTGATCTATATGTTTATTTTATTCCAATACCATACTGTTTTGATTACCATAGCTTTGTAATGTACTTTGAAATTAGGGAGCATTTTGCCTCCAGCTTTGTTCTTTTCTCAAAATGGCTTTGGCTATTTGTTTTTTTTGTGTGTGTGTTTTTGTTTTTTTGGTTTTTGTTTTTTGGTTTTTGTTTTTTGGTTTTTGTGGTTCCATACAAATTTTAGGATTATTTGTACTATTTCTTTGAAAAATGCCATCATAATTTTGATAGTGATTGCATTAAACCTGTAGACTGCTTTGGGTAGTATGGACATTATAACAATATTGATTCTTCTAATCATGAGCATGATATAGCTTTCCATTTTTTGTGTTTTTTTTCACTTTTCTTTCACTATTGTCTTGTAGTTTTCAATATATAGGTTTTCCCATCCTTGGTTAAATTTATTCCTGGGTACTTTTTTTTGATACAATTTATACAATTGTTTTCTTTATTCTCTTTCTGAGAGTTTATATCACTGTATAGAAACACAAGAGATTTGTGTTTGATTCGATTTGATTGATTTGATTAGAGAATTTAGTGCATTTACATTTAAATTAATACCTGATAAATATGTACTTATTGCCATTTTGTTAATTGCTTATTTATATCCTGCAACTTACTTTTTTCACTTAATTGGTTCTCAGTTTTTTGTTGGGAGTCTTTAGGGTTTTTTTTATATGTACTACGTCATCTGCAAATAGTGACAGTTTTACTTCTTTCTTTTGGATGTCTTTTATTTCTTTTCCTTTTCTAATTGCTCTGGCTAGGACTTCCAATACTTGAATAAAAGTGGCAAGAGTGGCCATCTTTCTCTTTTTTCTGATCTTAGAAAAAAGGCTTTCATCTTTTCACCATGGAGTAAAAGCTGTGGGCCTGTCACACATGGCCTCTATTATATTGAGGTACATTTCTCCTATACCCACTTTGTTGAGAGTTTTCATCATGTTGAACTTTGTCAAATGCTTTTTCTGCATCCACTGAGAAGACCATATGATTTTTATTCCTATTTTTGTTAATGCGGCATATCACATTCACTGATTAGCAGATGTTGAACCATCTTTGCAGGCCTGGAATAACTCCTACTTTATCAGTGTATGATCATTTTGATACATGATTGAATTCAGTTTGCTAATATTTGTTAAGGATTTTTGCATCTTGTTCATCAGGGGTACCAGCCTGTAATGTTCTTTTCCTGTGGCATCTTTGTCTGGTTTTGGTGTCAGAGTAATGCTGACATTATAAAGTGAGCTTAGAAGAGTTCCCTCCTATTTTTTTGGAAGAGTAGGAGAAGGATTTGTATTAATTCTTTTTTTTTTTTTTAATTTTTTTTTTTTTAACGTTTATTTATTTTTGGGACAGAGAGAGACGGAGCATGAACGGGGGAGGGGCAGAGAGAGAGAGGGAGACACAGAATCGGAAACAGGCTCCAGGCTCTGAGCCATCAGCCCAGAGCCTGACACGGGGCTCGAACTCCCGGACCGCGAGATCGTGACCTGGCTGAAGTCGGACGCTTAACCGACTGCGCCACCCAGGAGCCCCTTTTTTTTTCAACTCATTAATGAAACCATCTGGTCCTGAACTTTTATTTGTTGTAAGGTTTTTGATGACTAATTCAACCTCCTTACTAGTAATCTGTTCAAATTTTCTATTTCATCATGATTGTATCCTTATATCTAAAGTGAGTCTCTTGTAGGCAGAATATAGATGGCTCGTTTGTTTTTGTTTTTGTTATGTATCTATTCAGCCACTCTGTGTCTTATGATTATTTAGTCCATTTACATTTAAATTAATTACTGATAAGTATGTACTTATTGCCATTTTGTTAATTGTTTATTTTATGTTTTTCTAGTTCTTCTCTGTTCCTTTCTTCCCTTGCTCTTTTTTTTCTTTTGTGGTTTGATGACTGTCTTTAGTGGTATACTTATATTCCTTTCTCTTTATCTTTTGTGTATTTACTATAGATTTTTGCTTTGTGGTGACAAGGCTTACATATAACAATTTATATCTATGACAGTCTATTTTAAATCGATAAAAAGCTAAGTTTGATCCTATTCTAAAGCTTAGCATTTGTGGTCTCCCTCTCCTCCAATGTTTTCTGGTTTTGATGTCACATTTTACATCTTTTTATCTTGTGTATCCCTTGCAATCATAGTTATTTTTATTACTTTTGTCTTTTAAACTTGATACTAGGTTTATAAGTGACTAATCCACTACCTTTACAATGTATTTCACCTTCCCAGTAAGATTTATTTTTCATGTTTTCTTGTTACTAGTGTCCTTTCTTTTCAGATTAAAGTTCCTTTAATATTCCTTGTGAGTTTGGTTTAGTGGTGATGAACTCCTTTAGTTTATGCTCCCCAAGGAGATAAAGAAAAACTCTATCTCCCCTTCAGTTCTGAATGAAAACTTTGCCAGGTAGAGTATTCTTGGTTGCAATTGTATTTTCATCCAGCTCTTTGAATATATTGTGTCACTCTCTTCTGGCCTGCAAAGTTTCTACTGAAAAACCTGCTTATAGTCTTATAGGCGTTCCTTTGCATGTAACAAGTTGTTTTTTTCGTGTTGCTTTTGATGTTCTCTCTTTGTCTTTAATTTTTGCCATTTTAATTACAAGGTGTCTTGGTATAGGTTTCTTTGGATTCCCCTTATTTAGAATTTTCTGGGCTTCCTGAATCTGGATGTTTGTTTCCTTTCCTAGGTTAGAGAAGTTTTGGCCATTAGTTCTTCAAACATTTCTGCCCCTTTCTCTCTCTCTTCTCCTTCTAGGACTCCTATAATGCAAATTATAATCTGTTTGATGTTGTCCTATAAGTCCCTTACATTATCTTCACTTCTTATTTATTTTTTTTCTGCCCTGATTGGGTGAGTTCCACTGCCTTCTTCTGCTTAATATATTCTACTTTTGAACCCTTCTAGTGTATTTTTCAGTTTAGTAATTGTATTCTTCAGCTCTGTGACTTCTGTTTGGTGCTTTCTTATATTTTCCATCTCTTTTTTGAAATTTTCACCATGTACATCCATCCTCCTCCCCAGTTTGGTGAGTATCTTCATGACCATTACTTTGAACTCTGTGAGGCAAATTAATTATCTCTATTTCATTAAGGTTTTTTTTTTTTTTTTTTTTTCAGATTTCATCTTGTTCTTTTATTTGGAACATATTCATCTGTTTCTTCATTTTGCTCAACTCTGTTGATTTCTTACAGTAGATGAAACAACCATCTCTCCCACTCTTGGAGGAGTAGCCTTGTGTAGAAGCCTTGTCATTCAGCTAACTCTGACCAGCTAACTGGTCATGAGCCAGCTAACTCTTTGTCATCTCTCAAACCTTTGTTCTACCCAAGCAGCCTATTACATTTTTAATAGCTCCCAGTAGCTGAGGATGTACCAAGACCTGTGAGTGTCCCTAAGGGGAGCATCTCGGCATGTAGATTCAGACTATTTAGAAGCCAGGCCCTCAGGCAGCAGCTTTTAAAAGTTTGCAAATATATATAGTGTTGTGGGACTACAAGTGTTAAGTTCCACTGGTCAGGCAATCTGGCAGTATCCTCTGGGTAGCAGTCGCAAAAATAGGGGTTCATATGAGCAAATAAGTTCTTTTCTGGGAGATACTTGTGAGCTGGAGCAAAGCAGAAGGAGAGCATCAAGATGGTGTTCACAGCCTATGCTCCTTGAAAGCAGCTTCATAGTTCACTAGGTGTGTGATAAACCTAAATCTTGATCCTTAGGTTAAAGCTCCAGGAAATGCTGAGGCCTCCTTCACAGAAAGACTAGGGGGTGTGCTTCAATCTGCTTTCTATGCAGTGCCCTGAGAGTGGCAGCCTGCTAAGAACCATCATTCCCATTGCCAGTCCCACTGGACCCAGGAATGCAAGCCCCCATGGCCAAAAGAGATAGGCAGTCAAAGGCATCCCTTGGGTGCCAACTGCAAAACCAGGGTACTAGACAAGAAAATCAGATTCAAGATGGCAACATAGGACCCTCCCGTAGGCACACTGAGTCTACAGCTACAAATGGAACAATTTCCTCTTTAAAAAATCCCCTCTGAATGATGACTGCACATCAGGCAGATAAGAAAGACACATCAAAACAGGTGGAAGAGGTGGGGATACAATTTACCATAATCCCCACCTCCAGCACAGAGACCCACAATGGGGAGAAAGCTTAAAGCCCACCACTTCTCCCCAAGGAGCAAAGGGTTTGAACCACCATGAGGCATCTCAACTTGCATCTTTATGAGCCCCCAAAACATCTAACTCTGAAAACAAAAAGGACTTGTGTCCCAAGACTCATAGATTATAGTGACCAGGGAGATAGCTTTCATAGGCCTCTGCACTTAGTCTCCCCTACCCCAGGGCCCAGCTCAGAGGCAGCCAATTACACCCAGACTTAGAGTGAAGGAGGCTTACCTGCTTGTATTAAAGCTCTGGCCTGAGGGGCAAGTGTCTAGTTTAATACATCTGGGAGCCAGCTGGAACATTCCTCAGGGACAGAGATTGGTGGGCACCATCTTTATGCTCTCCCTTTTCTGTATTCCAGAGCACCAGGATCCCCAGAAGGGAGTTTTTACATGTGTGTGGTGCCCCGATCTTTGTGGCTGCTGCCCAGGATATACCTCTTGACTGTGTGGCTCTGGAGGCCAGGGGAGCTTGTGTTTCCAGTCCCATGCTATTGTAATAATTGGTGTCACCCAAGATTTGGAACTCAAGGTCTGTCTGGTACCCCAATCTTTGTGGCTGCTACCAGGGAACACCTGTACATCACCTGGTTCTGGTGGCCAGTAGGACTTATGCTCATGGGTCCCACAGGACTGTAAGCAAAAGAGAAAGAGTTCTTAAACAGCAGTTCAACACCACTGAGGCACAGCAGGAGGCGACAAACCCAGCATCTAGGTCTTTCCGTGAAAGAGAACTTTCAGCTAATCATCAGAGCTGCAGCCTGAGGGGCAGGCTTCTAATTAAAAAGGGATCTAGGGGTTGACTAATCCTTTCCAGAGACCCCAGAAGACAGACACTATCTTTATGCTCTCCCTCTGCCCACTCCAGAGTGCCAGTCTGTCCTGGAGGGGTGCTTTACATGCAGCTGGTGCCCTGGTTAATAGCTGATTTTTTAAAATCAGAAACCATGGAGGTTAGAAGGCAGTGGGAGGATATATTCAAACTGAAAGAAAAAAAATATATATATATATACATATATATATATATATATATATTCAAACTGCTGAAAGAAAAAGAATGTCAACCAATAAATCCAACAAAACTATCCTTCAGTTAAGGAGAAAATATGACAGTCACAGAAAAACAAAAGTTGAGAGAATTTGTGACTAGAAAATTTGTCCTATGAGAAAAAGATAAGAGTTCTTCCAGCTGAAATGAAAGAACACTAAAGAGTAACTCAAATCCATAGGAAGAAATAAAAAATTTCTAGTAAAGGCAACTACATAGGTAAATATAAAAGACATTATAAATATATTTTGTTTGTGGCTCTTTTTCTCTAAAAGACAAGTGCATAGAGCTATAATTAAAAATCTGTGTTGGTGGACATCCCATATGTAAGGATATCATTTGTATGACAATAATGGCACAAAGAAGGGGGCAGGGCAGAGTCCTATACAGAAACTATTGAAATTAAGTTAGTATTACTCCAAAGTAGATTTTTATAAGTTAAGATGTTAATTGTAATTCCCAGGGCACCATTAAGAAAATAACTTTTAAAATATGGTAAAAGAAATGATAAGGAGGGTCACCTGGGTGGCTCAGCTGGTTAAGCATCTGGCTCTTGATTTCGGCTCAGATCATGATCTCATGGGTTCATGAGTTTGAGCCTTGCATAGGGCCCTGAAATGACAATACAGAGCCTGCTTGGGATTTTTCTCTCTCCCTCCCTCTCTGCCCCTTCCCGGCTTGTTCTCTCTCTCTCTCTCTCTCTCTCTCAAAAAAATACATAAAACTTAAAAAGTAATGATAAGGAAATTTAAATACTATATGAGAATGTATCTATTGGCAGTCATAGAGGAAATGAGTAGCAAAAATGACAACATATAGAAAAATAAATAGCAAAATAACAGATGTAATTCCTACCTTCTCAATAATTACATTAAATGCAAATGGATTAAACACTCCAACTAAATGGAGACATTGGAAAATGGATAAAATTACATGATCCAACTGCATTCTTTCTAAAAAAGACTCACTTTATATTTATTTTTATTTATTTTTGGGATAGAGAGAGACAGAGCATGAACGGGGGAGGGGCAGAGAGAGAGGGAGACACAGAATCGGAAACAGGCTCCAGGCTCTGAGCCATCAGCCCAGAGCCTGACGCAGGGCTCGAACTCACAGACCGCGAGATCGTGACCTGGCTGAAGTCGGACGCTCAACCGACTGCGCCACCCAGGCGCCCCTCACTTTACATTTAAAGATGTGAATAGGTTGACAGTAAATGGACTGAAAAAGATATACCATGCAAATGGTAACTAAAAGAGAGTTGGAGTAGGTATATGAATACCAGACAATATAGATTTTGAGGCCAAAATTCTTACTATAAACAAAGGACTTCTTTTTATAATGCTAAAAGAGTCAACCTATCAAGAAAATATAACAATTATAAACAGATATGCATCTAACAACAGAGCTTTAAAAAACATGAAGCAAAAACAGACATAATTGAGAAAGAAAATAGACAATTCAACAATAGTTGTTGAAGACTTTACCTTGATGGATTAGGTGGAAGATGACAAGGAAATAGAACACTTGAGCAGCACTATAAATCAAATAGACTTAACAGAATCTGTAGAACACTCCACCCAACAATAGCAGAATACACATTCTTCTAAGCTCATGAGTAATTCTCTAAGACCATATGTTAGTCCATAAAAAAGGTATTAGTTTCCAGTGGCTGATGTAACAAATTGACACAATCTTGATAACTTAAAATAATAGAAATTAATTCCCCTAAAATTTTAGAGCTTAGAAGTCTAAAATCAGTACTATTGACCAAAATCAAGGTGTGGACATGGCTGTAACCCCTCTCCAAAATCTCTAGAGAATCCATTTCTTGCTCTAGCATCAATGCTGGTTGCCAGCATTTTTAGCTGATGGCCACATCACTTCAATCTCTGCCTCCATCTTAACATTACCTTTAACATTTACCTTTACCTTAACATTAATTTTGTAGTCAATTTTTTTCCGCCTCTCTCTTATAAAGATACATGCTATTATATTTAGGGCCCACCAGATAATTCAGGATAATTTCCTGATCTCAAATCCTTAGCTTAGTCACATTTGCAAAGATCCATTTACTGAAGAAAGTAGCATTTACCAGTTCCAACAAATAGGACAAATCTCAATAAATTTCAAAGGATTGAAATCATACAAAGCTAGTACTCTAGCCACAGGAGAATTAAATTAGAAAATAATAAACTGGGGGTGCCTGGGTGGCTGAGTCGGTTAAGCATCTACTCTTAGTTTCAACTCAGGTCATGATCTCATGGTTTGTGAGTTTGAGCCCCACATCGGGCTCTGCACTGTCAGAGCAAAGTCTGCTCAGGATTCTCTCTCTCCCTCTCTCTCTGCCCCTCTCCTGTTCTCTCTGTCTCTTTCTCAAAATAAGTAAATAAAGTTTAAAATTTTTTTAAAAATAACAGAAGGAAATTTGGGAAATTCACTAACATATATAAATTAAACAACACATTCTTAAATATATGATGATTCAAAAAGAAATCACAGGCAAATTATAAAATGCTTTGATATGAATGAAAAACAAACAAAACTTAATGGGATGCAGCAAAAGCAGTGCCCAAAGTAGACACAAAAATCCACCCCCAAATTCTAGCAAACTGAATCCAGCAATATATAAAAAGGATTACGCACGAAAACCAAGTAAAATTTATCCCGGGAATGCAAGATTGGTTCAATATACAAAAATCAGTGACTATAATACACCATTTAAATAGAGTAAAAGACAAAAACCACATGATTGATCCTATCAATAGATGCAGAGAAAACATTTCACAACATTCAATACTCTTCCATGATAAATTCACTCACAGATAAAGAACAGAAGGCAACATAATCTCATAAAGCATATCTGAAAAAATAAAAAAACAAAAACAACCCAGAACATCTTATGTAATGGTGAAAGCCTGAAAGCTCTTTCTCTAAGATCAGGAACACAGCAGGGATTTCCACTCTTGCCATTTCTATTCACACAAAACAAAAGAAGAAGCAGAGGAAGGAGGAGGAGGGGAGAAAAGGGAAGAGAGAAGAAAGAATCACGGGAGTAGCAGACAGGAGGGAGAGGAAGGGAAGGAAGGAAAGGAATCCAGGCTGGAAAGTGAAACTCTCTATTTACGATGACATGTATCATTAATGGAAAACTCTAAGGAGTCCACATGCACAGAGGGAAAAATCATTATTAGAGCTAATAAACAAATTTAGCACCGTTGCAGTATACAAGATCAACACATGAAAATAGGTTGTGTTTCTATACATTAGCAATGAGCGGTCTGAAAAGGAAACTAAGTCTCACTTACAATAGCATCAAAAAGAATAAAATACTAAGGAATATATTTAATCAAAGAAGTACAAGATTATACACTAAAAACTACAAATCATTGTTGAAAGAAATTAAAGCAGACAAATAAGTGGAAAGACAGTCTATGTTTATAGATTATAAGCCTTAATGTTAAGGTGGCGATATTTTCTAAATGATCTACAGGTTCAGTAAAATCCTTAGCAAAATCACAACTGGCTTCTTTAAGTAGCAATGGACAAGTTGATCCCAAAATTCACATAGAAATGTAAGGGAACGAGAAAGCCAAAATAATCTTTAAAAAAGAAGATCAAATTCGGAGGGCTCCCACTTCCTGACTTCAAAACTTACTAAAACTACAGTAATCAAGACAATGTGGTCCTGGCATGAAGATAAATAATTGAGAAATTAACTCTCACATATACGGTCAGTTGATTTGCCAAGACTGTTTAAAAGGAGAATGAATAGTCTTTTCAACAAATGGTGCTGGGACAACTGGATACATACACGCAAAAGAATGAAGTTGGACCCCCTATCTTACATCACATAGAAAAATAAGCTCAAAATGGATGGAATACCTAAAGGTAAAAGCAAAATTACAGAACTCTTAGAAGAAAACGTCAGTGTTTTCTTCTTGAATGGGGCAAGTTTCCCAGATATGACACCCAACGCACAAGCATTCGAAAAAAGAATGAATGAATGAATGAATGGATGGATGGGTGGGTGAATAAAGATAAATTAGACTTAATGAAAATTAAAAAGTTTTGTGCCTCAAAAAACATTATTAAGAAAAGGAAAAAGCAATCCATAGGATGGTATATTTGAAAATCATATATGTGATCATATATGTGATAAGAATCTGCTATCCAGAATATAGAAAGCACTATTACAACTCAGTAAAAAAGAATAATAACTCAACTGAAAAATGAGTTGTTTCACATCTGGATAGAAATTTCTCCAAGATATACAAATGGTCAATAAGCACATGAAACGTACTTGATACATGTACAGGCCTTTTTATAACTTCTTCCAGAAATGGCAAATGCCTCCAGAGAAATGGAGATGCTGGGTTTATGTTTTTAGATTTCTATCTTCTCCCAGATCTTGGTCTCTATTTCTTGAGTACTTGTGAATCCTCTGATGCCTTTGAGCAGAATTTTTCCCCTACTTTTCCTCAGGGGGAAAGTTGAACTGAATTAGCTGCTCTACTCTTAGCAAAAGCAGAAGTCACCCGGTTTCATTTTCATTTCAGATAGAATTCCATCCCTTCTTGAGACTTTTTTTCTTGGCTTCCTGGTTTTCCTCCTGTCTCTCTGTTCCTCAGTTTCTTTTGAATGCTTCTCTGTCCCTTCCTAACCTGTTCATATTGATGATTCTACCCTAGATATCTCTTCTTTCTGGACATACCTATCTTGTCCAGTTAAGGAGTTTCAAATATCATCCACATGCAGATGACTAGATTTTTCTAGTTCTCATTATTAGCCAACCAGCCTGAAATATGCTTTTTTCCCAAACAAACTGCAGTTCTTGGAACTTCTTAAATATGACATGGCTATCTGTGTATTTATGCATATGACCCATTCTTTTCTTCTGCCTGAAACGCTCTTACCTGCCTTGTCCACCTGGCAATATCCAGATATTGCCACATATCAATTCTTTAAGATTCAGTGCAAGGATCCACTCCACAGTCTTTTCTGATTCCCAGGTAGAAATAGGTGCCTCTCCTCTGTTCTTTACTTTTTTTTTTTTAAGTTTATTTATTTATTTTGAGAGAGAAGGAGACAGCAGGGAAGAGGTAGAGAGAGGAGAGAAAGAATCCCAAGTAGGCTCTGCACCATCAGCACGCAACCTGTTGCGGGGCTCAAACCCACAAACCGTGAGGTGATGACCTGAGCAGAAATCAAGAGTCGGATGCTTAACTGACTGAGCCACCGAGGCGCCCCCTCTGCGTTCTGACAGTACCCCAATAACAGTTAAAAATAATAATAATGCTGGGGCGCCTGGGTGGCTCAGTGGGTTAAGCATCTGACTTCAGCTCAGGTCACGATCTCGCGGTCCGGAGGTTCGAGCCCCGCGTCGGGCTCTGGGCTGATGGCTCAGAACCTGGAGCTTGCTTCCGATTCTGTGTCTCCCTCTCTCTCTGCCCCTCCCCCATTCATGCTGTCTCTCTCTGTCTCAAAAATAAATAAACGTTAAAAATAATAATAATAATGTTATGTATGTTAATTTATAAGTTTGTTAATTTTTAAAAAGTTGTATGTTGCACTGGTTTTATTAAACGATTACAAACACTGCTCAAAGTGCTTCCCCTCTATTAACTTATTTAATCCTCATAACAAGCCTAGGAATTTGGTATTTTTATCCATATTTTACCAATGAGGAAATTGAAGTGAAGTGACTTGCCCAAGGTTATGCAACTAAGAAATTTCAGGGCTGGGATTTTAACTCAGGCATCTGACAGCAACGTGCAACCTTTACCACCACACCCTATGTCATCATATAAACATCATCTTCTCTATCATTGAGAGCTAACTGCTGTGCCGAGCACTGTATTATGAGCATGTTCTCATTTAATAATCCTATAAGACACGTTCTATCTTTTCCTTATTGAGGAAATTGATGACCCCAAAGTTTAAGTAACTTGTTCCTAGCGGTCATCATATTAAATTGCCATTGTCCACTCTTCCCTACATCGATACCCTTTGCAATATAGTTGTATAACTTTTCTCATCAGGAAGCACAGTCTGTTTCCCAAGCCCTTAGATCTAAGATGGCCTTGTAACTAGCTTTAAACAATAGAATGCACCAAAAGTGATATTGCAGTTCCTAACCTGGGCCTCAAGAGTCCTTGGGTATTAGTCTCCTGGAACACTGCCACTGCCATGAGAACAATCCTGGGCTGAGAGACCATGCAGAGCAGGGACAAGTCACCTCAGATAATGTCATCCTCGACCAGCCAACCTGTCAGGTGACCACAGATATATGAGAATATGAGAGGTTAACCAACTGTAGACTTGTGGAAAGTGATTGCTGCTGTTCTAAACCACTACATATTGGGAGTGGTTTGTGGTATGGTAGCAATAACTGCGTTCAGTCATTTAGCCACTAAGTGGCAGCATCACACACACAGACACACACGTTCACAAACACATGACCCATGTTGGTCCGTCCATACAGCCTGGTAATCGGAAACTAGGAAATTACAGTTTAAATCGCATTCATAGCTTGCCTCTTCCCATTAAGCATCCAGACTTCAATAAGACCCTATGGCCTGGCTGAATTCTAGCAAATGTTGATGGGTGGAACGGCACTGGCAGTTGAGTAAAGGCTGGTCTTGGCCTTTCCAGAGCAGTCTGCTGAAAGAAGATTCCCATTGGAAGATGCCGCTCAGGAGTGAGTTAATACTAGAGTCTTTCGTGGTAGAAATCACGGTTCAGAGGACAAGAGGCTGGCTGTGCTAGTGACATTTGCTTTGGCCAGAAATGTAGCACTGAAGGCCAGAGCCTCCGTGAGGTATCTGCCATTGCTGGAATGTGCTCCTCTCCCCACTGTTCTTCAAGGAAAGTAAAATATTTTTTATTCATTCAATACATAAAGTATCCACTATGTCTTAGACACTGTTCTGGATGCTGAGGATGCTGCACTCCTTTCCCCCATTACTTTGTTATTTTACTGGAGGAGACAAACAATATGCATAGATATAAAATCCCTGAGTGCTCTAGAGGAAAAATAAAGCAGGATTATGGTGAGAGGGACAGGGAGTACAATCAGATTGGATTGTCAGGGAAGACTTCTCTAAGGGGAGGACACTTGAGCAGAGATCTGCGTTAAGTAAAGGAAGAAGACATGTAGATCCTGGATTGGTGATCCAGCGTGGGAGCAGTACCTTCGGCATTCCTGAGGCAGCAACAAGCTTGGTCCATCAGAGAGGTACAACAAGCAGCTGATGAACTGGAGCTGACTGATCCAGTTGGAGAGCCATGGGCTCTCAAGTCATGAAGAAGCTAATGGGCAACAGGAAGGACTAGATTTTATTCAATGAGATGTTACCTCTACTGATAACCACTATATACCAGTATACAATACTAAAGAATTTGTTGACTGAATAGAGAAAAAATTTTATCATAAGGCAAACTGTATCCAGTCATGGCAACACAGGATTCATTTATAAAACTATGTAATTCCTGGGCCCACTGATTTTATCAAAATCTTTGGATATAAAGCCCCAGAATCATTACTTAAGAGAACCTCTCATCCTTGTAATTTATGGCTGTGTATGCAAAGTATATGAAAGGATATATACCAAACTACAATATGTATCTGAGGCACATTATAGTTCTGAGTAGGAATGCCTTAAAGAACTGAACTCTATTTAAAGGTTTCTAAAATTAGCCCTTTTAAGGACAACTCTCCAACTTTTGTAATTTAGCCCTAATTAAAAGATCCATCTGATAGTGAATCATACGCAGGAGTGCATTCACTATTTGCTGGATGGGTGGCAAGCTTAGTGTCAAGCATGTTGGTCACCCTATCGTACTGGGGTCTTTCACAGTCAGAACAGTTCAAGTCATGGCATTTTCATTATTGCTGCAGCAGTGGGAAAGTTCTAATCTAAATTAAGCACTCTATCGACACAACTTGCCTAGGTTGCAAGATGTTTAAAACCCTCCATTTAGATAGGTGAATTAACAAATGAATACATGGGTTGAATTTTCTAACTTGCTACTAGATATGGCATTATGCAGAATTGTCCAAATATTAAAGAAAAAAAGTTACAGAAAACAACTTCGTATACAATGTAAAGAGAAAAAAATTTTATTGCAATATAAAATGCACTTATAAAATGTCCACAGAAGGCATGTAATTCTTTACTGCTATATAAATTTACTGGGAATATTTTATTCACCTTTGATTGTTATGATGTCACCTAAAACATATTGTAAACACTGAGTTATACTCTATAACAAATGCATCACTGATTTTCAGCAATCTTGGTTTAATAATTAAAGACTATATAATCACATCTATATTCTGGAATGTCCATTTACTTTCATGTAGTGTAAAATTTAGACTATAATTGCACATGAATGGTACAAAAAAACATTCACTACCAAATTATTTTATACCTTCATTACAGGCTTAATGTTCTTTCTGATTGAAAATACAGCTTCAGCTATGGCCTGCAACACAACTCTAGGATTCTCAATGCAGTAATTTGTGTATATGTGTGTCTACGTGGGCACCCATGAAACAACTTAAAGTGTATCTTTAGAAAATAAGTGCAACATTACTGCCAATTATTTTGCATGTTTAAATATTATAGTCTGATTATCTGTAAACAAACAAAACCCCACACAAATACTCTTAACTCTAGAAAAAAATCCTGTCAACCCATAATTATTCTAATATGCTTTACTTGAACACACATGGAATTTTTGAAAGGTGCATATAGTACCTTAGATAATAAGGTATAAAAATGTGTTTCATATTTTATACTATGAAATGTGCATTTCTAATATGTTTTATGCAGCATAAAGTTTAGATCAAGAAATTCGAAATCCTGGATCCCCATCATTCATTTAGAAAACTCCTCCCAGTTATGGCTCTTGCAGCAGGTTTATCAGATTTAACATGACGAAGTGTTCGATCTAACTCCTTCCTTATTTCAAGTATCAAAAAAAAAAAAAAAAGGCTCAAAATTTCTAAATTTCTGTAGGTTGTAGCTGAAATGCAAAGCTTTAAAAACAGTTAAATGTGTTTTGAAATAAGATATAAATTGAAACCAGATTCTTAAGTGTTTAATTTGTGTTAGGCTGTTAAGTACTAGGACTTTCCAACAATTTTATTAAATCTGAGTATGCTTAAAAGTAATAAAGAACACAATTTGCCTATAAATACGTGGTTCTGGAGAAAAATCAATCTTGATGTTTAAAACTCTTTCAACATTGTTGACTTTTGTTTTTTTAAGGATATTAATATTCAATCTAAACATAAATATTTGGCCTCACACTATATAAGGAAATGACTTACTTTTGAAAAGGAAATTTTGTAAAGCATTAGAGAGAGAATTTACTAAAGCTGTTCAAATAGGTCTTCCAACGTCATCAGAAATCCTGCAGTATAGAAAATATCTGGTACCCTTAAGGTTTCAGAGTGAACTGATCTTCTGAAACTTTAATGCCATTTAAAAACCAAAAAAGTCAAATAGAAAAGACTGCTGCCATGAAACAGTGTTTCTACAAGTTGTAGACGTGACCCCACAGGCTGAGTTAAGCGTTGCTTCTCAGAGTCAGCAACTTTCCACCTTTACCCAGGCACACTAAATTCTCAGTTTAGAAAATAATCTAACCTGGTCCTTAACATATTCATAAGTAGTATGAATATTTTAAGGTCTTTCTTCCTTACAGAAAAAATTTGATGTCTCACTAAAAAGTAGTAAGGAGTGTATCTTACTTTGAGACATTAGACTTTCTGGAGTTGGCCCAAGTGTATAAAATTTTAAGAATTATGTGAAAGCATGGAATCGTTATTACTCTGTGAAAACAGTGTGACCAAATTAAACATCACTATGACAAACCCTCTTCTACTTTTAACTCAAAAATAGAAATCATGAGTCTTCTATAACCTTAATTTTAAAAACACACAGAAGTGAAAAGTGCTATTTTTCAAAAAGTACATTTTTCCCCTACTATGTGTCAACGTGGAATGATTTCAGTTCTCCTGTACTAAAAGCTGGACTTTAAAAAAACTAGTATTCTAATGTTTAATATAATGATTTTAATCAGCAGTGGCTTCACTTTCAGCTGGACCCCTAATAAGTCTTCGAATTCCTCTTTTTCCTGCAGGACCTTTGGGCTTTGCAAAACTTTGCTTATGTGCATGCTGCTTTGGGTGTACTTCTTCATAAAGGAAGTCTGCTGTCAACTCATCCCCATTGTCTATCTCGATCTGTAAGAGATGGAATCAGTAAAGTGTGATATGATATGAAGAAGACAACATTCAAAACCTAATACAAGCAAGGAGCCAGTTTTCAGGTGTGAATGCTCACAAATATGTAACACCCATTCCAGCAGTATCAAGAACCATATGTAATAGTTTCACTGTTGCTTTTTTTTGGGGGGGGGGGAGGGGATTTGTGAGTTGCCTGAATATATAATCAGCTATAATCATTTTCTGTTTGCTTCCCTCTTTCTTCTCCTGTTTAACTAATGTTTGTTTATTTATTTATTTATTTATTTAAGTTTATTTATTTATTTTGAGAGAGACCGTGACAGCGTGAGTGAGGGACAGAGAGAGAAAGGGGGAGAGAGAGAATCCCAAGCTGTCTCCACACCATCAGTGTAGAGCCTGATGCAGGGCTCAAACTCACAAAATTGTGAGATCATGACCTGAGCCAAAACTGAGAGTTGGATGCTTAACTGAGCCAGGTGCCCCTTAACTCACATTTAAAATAGAAGCCAGGGGCGCTTGGGTGGCTCAGTCCGTTAAGCATCTGACTTCAGCTCAGGTCATGATCTCACGGTTTGTGAGTTCAAGCCCCGTGTTGGGCTCTGTGCTGACAGCTCAGAGCCTGGAACCTGTTTCAGATTCTGTGTCTCCCTCTCTCTCTCTGACCCTCCCCCATTCATGCCCTGTCTCTCTCTGTCTCAAAAGTAAATAAACGTAAAAAAAAAAAAAAATAAAAGTAGAAGCCACCACTGTACTCTCAAGTTGTTCTGCTTTGGTACACTATGCATATTCAGGAACATGACTCATCGGCCCCTTCATTCTTGGGTCACTTGAAATCACTCTAGAACAGGGCCAAATTTAGCCCAAATTAAGAGTGTGTTTTACATTTTTAAACGGTTAGAAACACAAAATAATAAAACAAGAATATGTAACAGAGACCATTTGTGACCTGGTGAAGCCTAGAATATTTACTATGAGGTCTTCTTGTAGAAAACAGTGCACCAGTCCCTGCTTTATCTTAGGAACTTAAAAACCTTAAAGGGTTCAGGACCTAATACACTGGTAGTTTATAAGAACTTGTGTTTTAAAGACTTCAAGGGCTCAAGAGTAAACCATCATCTTTCCCTAAGCCTCAACTACATTTAAGAAAATAAATTTAAGAAAACTGGTAGCTTAGCTCCCCGAATTCAAATATTTATGTCCGTTCCCTCCTTTGTCAACAACTAGAGTCTCAACCATCCCAAGAGTCAGTTGTAACTAGAGACTATAGTTCTTTACTAATAGCAAGTCTTGAGACAATCAATCACAAGTATGTGGCCCTAGCAGCACTGTCCAAAAGAACTTTCTGCAATATGGAAGATGTCCTCTCAATTCTGCGCTGCCCAGTACAGTAGCCACCAGCCTCATGTAGCTAATGAACACTTGAAATGTGGCTAGTATGATGAAGGAACTGAATTTTACATTTTACTCCATTTTAACTTATACTTAAATTTAAATAGCCACATGTAGCTTATGGCTACATATGAGAGAGTACAGATCTAGAGAGACTGCAGTAATGCCAGATCACCCCCAAGCACTTGGAGAAGATCCTAAGGATTTATGAGCAGAACAAGAAAAAATACTTTCATTTATAAACCACCATACATCATGAACTACACAGAGAAGACAATAAAGATCTAATATAAACTGAAAATTTTAAAGAAAGAGGTAGGTAATTTTACCTTTCTAATGACATCCATTTGTAATTGTCTTTCTACAATTTCTAACAGAGGGCTCTTGCAGCTAGAATACAGCATCCGTTCTCTTATACTGCATGTGTATCCAGGCATTGAATAAATAAAAACTGTGAGTTAAAATAATAAATACAATTAGCAATATATCACTCAAAGCAAATATTAAACTATAACTAAGTCCTCTGGGCAAGAAATAAGAATACAGTGCTAAGCTGTCAATAAGCAAACTTAAAGTAACACGTTCAAAACAATATATTATATACCTATGGACTCCAAATAGTCTCCTTCATGGGAATGTTTATACAGAAAGAAATGGTAACGTGCTGAATCCTTGGGAATCCTCTTTGGCAAATCTTTCAGTTCTGTATTTGTCGTACTGGCCAAAATTATAATTTCATTTTTTATGTCTATTTCCTGTCAATGAGAAATACATTCATTAAAACAGATACACAGAAAATTTAAATTTATAATAAATAAAACCTAAGAGACAAGGGGAAATTTATACAGGCTTGACTTTTTCACAAGGAACATACATTGTCTTGTAGTTTAAAAAAAAAAGTGAATAAAAAAAAAATCAGGAAACATGCGGCACCTAGGTGGCTCAGTCATGAGCCGACTCTTGATTTCGGCTCAGGTCATGATCTCATGGTTAGGGAGTTGGAGCCCTGCGTCAGACTCTGCACTGACAGTGGGGAGCCTGATTGGGATCCTCACTCTCTACCCCTTCCCCACTCATATTTTCTCTCTCTCTCTCTCTCTCTCTCTCTCTCTCAAAATAAAATAAACTTAAAACAAATTTTAAATCCACTAAAAACGAACCTATTTTATGAGCCAAGAGCCACCAGGAAGAGCAGCCATTTCATAACCATCATCTGTCTCTTACCAATTGCACATAGTTGAGCTGTCTGTTACTTAATTTTTCCAAAGCCTGGAAAGCTTCTCGAGAAATAGGAAATGCTACTCCTTGTAGTGTTTGATGCTTAGTGTCCACACCCACGTCTGTTTGTACCTAAGTATGATAGATTTAATTTACTGATGAAGCTGTAGCATTTAGCAGTGTCATACAGCAAAGACAAGAAACCCAATCTCTACCAAGTGCCATTCCACCCTTGCCCATTTTAATGTAACTAAAATTAACCCTTAAAATACCATGAACTTAAAAAGCAAGTAATTTTTCACATTTGTTCATGTTCTGCTAGCACCTTGTCAACATGCAGAGTGTATGACATATCTTTATGAAATGCTGGGAGTGAACATTTGAGTGGGTATGCGCTGTTAGTGGGGCTTTGGCGGGGAGGTTGTTTATATGTTCGGTTTGGCACATTTGCAGAGAACTATATAAACTCTTTGAAGTGTCTTCAGATTATACTTTAATTACAAAACTTACTTGATAAAATTTATGAACAGTGTGATATATATGCAATATGCGTAAAACTTTACTTTGTTCTAGAAGACATAAAATGCAACACAAACACCATGCACTGAATTGAAAGGAGTATGAACAGTATACAAAGACACAACACAGCTCAACAAATTATACTACTGCAGAAGTTCCAGACTTAGAGCTTTTCATTACTAAGAACAAATACTAGAAGAGTACTTCAAGAAAGTTTTGATGCATGTTTCACGACTTTTATACTTAAATGATAGCTAGTATAGGGTCTCATTTGCAGTGTTGCAACAGAAAAGTCAAATAGAAATTTTACTTTTAAAAAAAATGAATGGAGATTCTACAGCATAAATGATATTGGATAATGAAAACATCATAGAACATATGCAAATGCATACCCCAATACGATCCTCTGGGTTCTGATTGCAAGGAATAAAACAAACTATCAAACTTGTAAAAAAAAAAATCACATAAGAATCTTTACTCAAATAACTTGAGTTAAAATAATATAAAGATAGATCCTTGCTATCAGGTTAATATTAAGTAATATTCAATCACTTTCCAGACAGATTTCTATTAGTCTGTTATTCGAACTAGTGAATAGTGGTTTCTGTTACTTGTTCTTTCCTATAAAATCCCAGTAGAAATATAGTAGTTACTCTAACTTGTAATTAGAATAGCTGCAGTGAACACATTAAAAATATGATAAACTATAATATGGATCAAGTTTATTGACTCTAATAGAACTGGGCTAAACAAGTACTCAAAAAACCATCTCCCATAAATACATATGCACATGCCTATCCAGGTAGCACTCAGAATTTATAGAGCTTCTAGAAATAATAAATATCTTATAGCATTTATATTTTTTCCTCTTTAGTTACCATGATTCTCTGAAATAATGTAACTAAACAAACCTGCTTTGGGCAACCTCATTAAATATAATTCTTTGCACTAAATGGGTAATGTACATTTTTCCCATTTACTTAGTAATCAACGTACGAGGTTACAAAAAGTTGTACTTCCAACAGGAACACTTACTAGTCTGTCACATACATTACAAATATAGGCGAAAGCTACTTATGAAACTGGCACGAATTTTAGTATTTACTTTTAATTATTTTTTCCTGAAAACACATCGAGCACATAGTCTTATCTCTAAATTATACAGAATAAATGCAAGCTACCTTACTTAATCTCTATTAATCTATTAATTAAAAATATTTTTTCAAACACTTAAAATCTTGCAATCGTTTCAAAAATGTAATTTACCTCATTAATTTTAATTTGTCGTAATTCTTCCTCAGCTGCAGTCAATGGGGCAGGAGATGACTGTGAAAGCAAGTATTTTTTATATCCATGTAATGATACATCTTCCTGTAAACAAAGAAATAGACTGTTACTAGCTATTCTCTAAAAGTAAAACCTCAGTGAAGTTACTTTAGGAAAAACAAAATTATTAACTTAATGATTAACTTAATTATTAACTTAATGATTGAAGTATAGTATCAAGAATTTTATTACTCATTACAGGTTTCAAAAAATGGTGAAGGGAGTATTTACTCTTCATTTCCCAGTTTTATAATTACTAAATCTTTTGTATGAGTGTGGTGGTGCTGCTGCCAGTCACATGATACACTTGGGTCATGTTTAAATCTACAGGACAATAATAAGTAAACTTCTGGGGAAGCCTGCCCCATAATTATTCAATAATCACCACAATTTCTGTATAATTATTCATAGAAAATGACCGTAGTTCTTATTTAGAAGAGTAAAATATTCCAAAGAGGTCTACCTTTCATCAATATTTTGTGACTTGGAAAACTGGGAATAGAAAGATTTGAGAAACCAGGCCACGGCACAATTAATGGTGAATAAGAAAAGTATTCCCACACAGTCTTGTGGTCTACCTACTAGATAATTTAACTGTTAAAAAATATTTGTTGGGGCGCCTGGGTGGCGCAGTCGGTTAAGCGTCCGACTTCAGCCAGGTCACGATCTCGCGGTCCGGGAGTTCGAGCCCCGCGTCGGGCTCTGGGCTGATGGCTCAGAGCCTGGAGCCTGTTTCCGATTCTGTGTCTCCCTCTCTCTCTGCCCCTCCCCCGTTCATGCTCTGTCTCTCTCTCTCTCGCAAAAATAAATAAACGTTGAAAAAAAAAAAAATTTTTTTAATAATAAAAAAAAAAAAAAAAAAATATTTGTTTTCTTAATTTGTGTGTATATGTATAAATATATGTATTTACCATACAAATTATATAAGTAAATTCTTAATCATAATTTAACTAGTTAAATGTATTAATCAACTATCCCAATTAATCATCAATCAATTGACCTGCCTCAATGTTCCTGGTTAACATAATATGCATAGTTACTGCTTCTACAATGTGGGTATAAATGTCCAAAATATCTAAAAATTACCATCTCTTTTCAAGTAGTCTCTCATTTTTGTGAGCCTGTTTCTCTTATCATTAAAGTGAAAAGGGTGAACTAAATGAGGGGTTGAACTAGATGATCTCTAAGGCATATTGCAGTTTCTGAAGACTAGCAAAGGACATTTCAACATATTTTAGAGAGTAAATACAATGTTTTAGTTAACTTGCATATCATATGAAATATAACAATATTTTCTCTTATTGTTACAGATTCATTAGTCTAATTTCATAACAATTACACATTACCTAGAAGTTCTTAAACTGGTTTAATTGTAACACGTGGAATCCACATAAAAGTTTAAGTTTTGTACCTTTACTGTTCCAAATACTTCATCTTTAATGTGGCCACCTCCAAACTCCTTTTTCAGAGTTGCTCTTGTTGCTGCATATAGCATTTTTTGACGAACCTAGTAAGTTGTGAAAGTTTACTCAGAAATGTACAGATGAAAACTATTCATTATAAAAGACAGCACTTTCTGAATGTATTAAAATCTTCAAGCACATTAGAAATAAACTATGATAAAGCTGAAGTCCATGGGCTGTAACAGGCTTAAGTACATGTGTACAAATAGCCATCATGACAGTTCACCTATTAAGGTAGATTTCACTTTATGTCATATTTTTAAAAAATTGGGAAACTAAATTTTTAAAAATTAATCACTTTTCAAAGTATACAATGAGATCAAGAATTAAAAAAAAACCTATTAAAATACTACTTTGGAATATAAGGTAGAAAACATCGCTTGAAATGAGGTAACCTGGATACTGACATTTTACTCAAAGCAAATCTCTAGATCAGATATTACTGATTAAGTTGTTTAAGAATCAATGTTCACAGCACACCTGCAGCATATACCATTCTATGGGAAACACAAAGATGAAAACTACAATATATACCATATTATTAAAGAGTCTAATAGCAATACTAAAAACTACAAAAGGTAACTGCCAACTAACAGAGGTAGTTTCACAAAACTGCATGTCAAATCCAGGAGTCTGAATCAATCCGCTAACTTTCCTAAAAGAAATACTTGTGTGTATGCCTATCACTTAAATGGTAGCTATTAAAAATATTTAACATAATGTTCAATTAGGTTTCAGAATTATTTGAAGTATTACTCTCAGAGTATAGTCATTTACATATAATTGCCAAAGATTTTTAAATTTAAAATCAATAATACTGTTGATTTCAAGGGCAAGATTTCTGAATATAAGTACATTACTCCTGATTCTACATTACCAACAGTAGGATTTTCTTCATGATCACTCCCTTCTATAGGAAATAACTGTTGCTTCTTAACTTTCTCCTAGCCTAGGACTATTTCAGAAAAAAATTTTCTAGCATTTAATGTTAAACAAGTAACAAAAAAATTACTTACATGAGAATGATCTGGAGACCAAGCAATGAATATCCATTCATATCCCTGGGCATTCTGAGAATCTAACCTGAATAATATATAGCACGGTTGTTTGTCCTCCAATAGGGGTAAAACAAAGGTATCATAATCCTTATCCCAGGAATCTGAAGGCTGACTACATGAGCCAATCACAAGTTTCTCTATGAAGAACAAGTTTTAAAAGACACATGAATGGTTTGAAATTCCAAATGGTAATGAAGAGACAATAAATTAATAACATAGTCATCTATTAATACTATTATTCACATCTCTACATAGAACAGCAGAAGCTGCAAATAGCATAAATGTTCATCAATAAGAGAACGATCATAGATGTGGCACAGTTATATAATGAATTCATATTTAAAAATCGTGAGTTCTCTACCAAGACAAATTACAAAAATGTTTACAGAAAAAAAGTTGCAGAATAAGATGTTAGTTTACATGAACTTAAAACTCAAAATAGCACTAGGAGTTATCTAGGGGGCTACATATAAAAAAAACACACTGCAGATATATAAAAACTCCTAATATGGTTGCCTCAGGAGAAGGAGGTCAGGAAGTGAAATTGTTTAAAGAGGATGCCCTAATATCACAAAAATATTAAGTTAAAAAAAAAAGCTGAAGCAAATACGATAAAACGTTAGTAGTTACTAATTTAAGAGGAGATGGAAGTATTTGTTATATTATTTATTCTCTGTAATTCCCTTATTTAAAAAATTTCCTCAAAACAAAAATAACGATTTAAGAGACAGTGTCATTTTCCTTCCGTAGTGATGTTAGACAAGTTTTTCCATTTTAGTCACTTAAATAGTTGGTTAGGAAATGATGGCATTTCAATATTTCTAAAATATGCTGCTTTACAGTATATGTTTATTACTATCAACTATGGTAATATATATATATATATATATATATATATATATATATATATACATACACACACACACACAGAAACAGTAACAACTGCATATTTTTCAAACTACTCTGGTATTTTTAACATATAAGTAGAAAATAAAAAGGAAATTAAATTTACTTCGAGTTTATAAAAGAACAAGTTATTTTCCCAAAGCAAAATATTTCCAGGTATTCAAGAAATTTAGGTATTTAAGCAATTGGACCATTGGAATATTTTAACATACGCATTTGCGATAACTGTCCAAATTCAAATAGAGGGAAACTAAAAGATTCTCCCATCCATTCAATATCCCTAACAGAATTATTTTGAAACGATCAATTTGTAGTGTTTTACATTCTTAGAACTTTTCCCCAAAACAAAACAGGGAAATCCTTTCTCCAGCACAGATTGCAATCATGTGGAGAAACTGGGAATTTGAAGTCCTTTGTTTCTACTTCAAAACTAACTTTACTGAATAACAATTCTCAAGTAACTTCTCTTTTTTTTTTTGGGGGGGGGGGTTGGAGATGATCACTTGTTTACTGATTTCCAATCCAGAGAAGGAAGCACTCACATTAGAAACGGGTTGTGGTATAGAAACTGAGACGCAAAAGGTAAAAGCAGAGGAGGTCGCACCAAAAAAAACATCTTTCTGTTTCCCTGATAGTCAACTACAGAATTCAGAAGGTAAGCAGCAGCTAAAGGGACATGACCAAATATACAGGATCCAAGTTACCTAAAGGCAAGCTTTGAACTTTCTTCACAGTAATTAATAGTTCCAATCACTGAAATGACTTAGAAATTTAAAAATATAACAGTAATCCAAGGACAAACAATATTCAGAAATGTAAAACTAACCATTTTCAATAGATATTTTTAGAAGTCTGTATTTTCCATTTCTTGCTCTTGCAAAGATATCTTTAACATCTTCACTTGCTGTATAAAAAGATAAAGAAAAGTAAACCTATTGTTTATAGTTACATGTTAATATTTTCTAATGCTACTCAAGTGAGGAAAAAATAAATTATAATACAAAGAAAAAATCTTCAGGATGTAGTATCCCCTTATTGTTAGTAATTTAAATTATAAAACTCGAAGGTGTAAATAGCAGACAGAGTATACAGCTAAGATATATACATGTTAATATAGCTTAAAAGTATATGACTTCTACTATGTTTTAGCTAGAAAATTCCAAAGCAGAAATAACACTAGGAGTGAAAATATTAAAGTTACTCAAATCCAATAAGGAACAAATTACAATTTTAAAAAACACCTTGATTGCTTGGTTGAAATTGTTGAAAATCTTTCATTCTCTTCTAGTCCAATTTCAAGCTTATAATAACAATTCGATTCATTTTTACATTTTCACATTAAAAGCAACAGTAAATATAAGATATCCTATCCCAATTAAACAAAAAGTCATTAAAGTGCATTCAAGCTTGTACTTCTGGTAATATTTTTCTAACTTGTATTTCTCAAAAAGCTAGAGTTAAGTTCACTGAACAAATATGTATTTAATAACTTAACGCTTGTGTTCCTATTAAAGCTTCGATTTCGTTCTGATTTCATTCTTGGGTTGTAAGAATGAACCATTACTTAAGCAGTGAATGCTGTAAGGCTCAAACATGAAAATGAGTAATTACAAATTTAAATGTCAAAACTGACGAATAAAACAGTGCTTTCAGGTTTGAGAGCATTTTGCTTGTGTTTGTGTGTGCAGGAAGAGGTGCAGGATGGTCAAAGACCCATAGGAACAAAACACAATTAAATGTTCATCTGGGGAAAAGGTTCGTTGTCCATTAACAGAAGAGCGTGGGTTTATATTAGCCCTCGTTAAGTAATCGCGAGTAACCCCGGGATATATTATTTCTGATGAGGCGAGCGTTTCCAGACTGCCCATTTTCAAACCAGGAAATAATGGAGGTCAGATATAATTGCACACTGAACTGCCTTCACGGGATGATTAAATTCAGCCACACAGATCGGACTTTTCAGTTCCCTGGGGAGTACCTAAGAAAAAGATCAAAACACCCCACACTCAGGATTTCTCAGAACATAGTTCACGTTTCCATTTTGAAAGAAAATGCGGAAGAATTTGGGAAGCACCTTTACTGGAAATAAAAAAGATTCCAGTATCTTTCGTTTTATAATCAAACTCTTGTAACAATCTCCTTTGCACAGTGAAGCCCCAGTAACCTCCAGTGTTTCAGGTCTCCCGTACCTGATACAAAAGGGGGAAAGTTAGACTACAGTCAGGGCCAGAGGAAGGCATATCCCCTTCACTCAGGCCTCCTCGCAAACCAATTTCTTTCGCTTCTGCGAATTTCGGGTCCGTCTGTAACGTGGCAGCAGACGGACCCGCCTGGGAGGAACGCAGGCCGGGTGGCCCGGGACCAGAAAGCGCGGAGAGGCGAAGAGGCCCCGCCTGCGCGGCGAGAACGGCACCCGTTCCCTCTGGGCCCGACTCCAGCCCTCCTCGTCCAGCAGCCCGCCCGGCTCGCCCGGAGCCTCCCGGGAGCCCCTCTCCCGCGCGCCGCTCCGGGCGCCGTTACCTTGGATGCCGGTCTGATGGGACATGGCGGTGGCCGCGGGCTCCCGGCTCCGAATCTAAGTGCAGAGAGCGGCCCCGGCCGGCGCCTCCAGGAAGTGGCAACTCCTCCGCCGGCCGCCGCGCGTCATCGGCCCGCGACCCGCGGCCGCCCCGCCCCGCTAGGCCGACCGCGTCCTCGCGCGCCCCTGCCGTCCCCCGCCTCCCTTCCCCGCGCGCTCTTCTGCCCCCCGGGCTGCAAGTCCGCTTCACCCGGCGCTCTTCTCCAGCTCTCTGCTGGGGGTCTCTGCCCTGGCTCTTGCCGCCGGCTTCTCTGGCCCCATCGCCGTGAAATATCAAAGAGCCAGCAGGATGACCTTGCCCTCTACTGTCTGCACTGCCGACACCACCATTGGCTGGTTCAGCAAAAAAGATGCTCAAAAATGGGAATGATCATTTTACTGATCGTATATTTTCAATTTGAAAAAAAATATGAACGGTATCTTTCTTTGTTTATTCTTCCTACAGTATAAAGGGTCACGCACTGCCCCGTTTTTAAAAATGAGTATTAATGTGTAGGTGGTCTCTCATCAAAATCTCCCATGCTTTTAATTTTTATTTATTTTTGAGAGAGAGAAAGCGTGTGAGCAGTGGAGAAGCAGAGAGAGGGAGACACAGAATCCGAAGCAGGCTCCAGGCTCTGAGCTGTCAGCACAGAGCCCCACGTGGGGCTCAGCTCACAGACCGCAAGATCATGACCTGAGCCGAAGTCGGACGTTCAACCGACTGAGACACCCAGGCGCCCCAAAAATCTCCCATGCTTTTAAATTGAATTAATCTCAGACTGTTAACTTTTATTTTTTCAGTTGGGTACATTTAGAGACTAAGTTTTGCTTTCTCTTCATTCCAAAAAGAGCCACTTAAAGGGAGTAAATTAGCTGACTTGAATACTCCTTTGTGGTCAATTTATCATAGCAAGCTATGATTACCGCTCTGCTTTATCTTGGCCGTTTATTCTTGAATGAAGTAATTATTTAGGATTTATTTAGATAAATGTGTAAGATAGCAGATATTATTAAAAATTCTTTTCCATCTTCTGCTGTTATGAACATATATTTCCTTCTCAAAGGTAATTTTAATTCTTTTGTACTACTTTTCTACCATTCCTAGATTATAGTTCCTTAGATAGAAAACTGGGTATTTTTTTTTTAGGGCCTTGATCTGATACAAAATTACAATCTGCTTATCAACAAATACTTTCTTCAGCCAATAATATAAGTGCAAGTTAACAAAATCACTCTTCAAATACAATGTATTTTTTAATCAGTCATTAACTATCAGGCTTGCAGTTATTTCTTTGCCAGGATCACAACAAACAAGGTTGCTATGTTCTGTTCTTGTTATCTAAGCTCTGTTTCTCAAACAGATCCTCATATTATGGAATAAGCAAAATTTAGTTTGAGCTTTATAACTTGTTTGGATTTAAGAAACGTAGGGAGAGTTTCACTCTAACCAAATTCTTCCTGACATAACAGTTCTTTCTGATTTTCCAGTTTTTGACTGCTTTGTCGAGCACAGAGAAAATTGCAGAGTTCGTCTTCAATTTTTTGACTGATTCATGTCCTGGTGACTCGGGAAAATTGCCTAAGGATGTTGGCTTTGCTCAAAAGTACTGATAAGAAAAAAATAATTCTCCCATATTCATGTTTAGAAAAGACCACGGTATGATCAGCTCTAAAAAATAGGAAAGTCCAGTTAGGTTGAGTAGGACCACCCTGGAATGCACTAGAAAGTGCTTATTTTATGGCAGTACAGTAGTTTGATGTAAAAGCTACAAGGGCCTTGGGTGCATTGTTTTCAAAACAGCAAAGTTCCTCTGAGCAAAACAGGAAATCTGAGAAGGGAAAATATTTGCTAAGCTATAAAAAGCATGGTCAAAATGATCACTTTTACTGCCCATCAGTGTTTCTACATATAGTTAAATAATTTCCTCTATTTTACTATATTTATGTGTGTGCAAAGAAAATGGATTTTTGATGCTTTCATAGGATGTTTTTGAAAATATCTCTGGTCAATATTCACTATACACTGAAATCTCACTAATTTATTATGTATGATGTTTATTTCAGATTCGGTTAAAGTTTGGCATTGCACTAATTTTGGAGAAATAGTTTATTGAATATGTGGAGTGCTAATGCTGCATATATTTTAGCTACCTAGGCAGAGTCTGGTAGAAATCCTGTTCCTTTGGTTAATGTGATCCAAATCATGACTTATTGCCTTAAGTTAAAAAAAAAAATTGTGGCCAAATACATAAAATATACCATCTTAGCCATTTTTAAGTATGCAGTTTAGTAGTGTTAAATACAACTACCTTGTATTGCAACCAAGCTCAAGAATTCTTTTTATCTTACAAATTTGAAACTCTGTATCCATTAAACAACTGCCTGTGCCAACACAGCACCCATGCCTTGGCAAACAACATTCCACTTTCTGTCTCTATGATTTTGACCACTCTTAGTATCACATATAAATGAAATTCTACAGTATTTTTCTTTTCGTGACTGCCTTATTTCTCTTAGAGTGATGTCCTCAAGATCCATCCATGTTGTAGCATGTAGAATTTCCTTCCTTTTTAAGGCTGGATAATATTTCATTGTATACATATACATGCCATATTTTGTTCATTCATCTGTCAGCGGGCATTTGCATTGCTTCTACTTTTTGGCTATAATGAATAATACCGTTATGAACATGGGTGTACAAATATCTGTTTGAGTTCCTGCTTTCACTTCTTTGGGGCATATACCCAGAAGTGGGATTGCTAGATTATGTGGGAATTCTATTTTAATGTTTTTGAGGAAACTCCATGCTGTTTTCCCTAATGCCTACACCATTTTACATTCCCAGCAATGGTGCACAAGGGTCCCAGTTTCTCCATATCCTTGCCAATAATTGCTATTTCCTGTTTTGATTTGCTTTTATAGTGGTCATCTTAAAGGATGTGAGGTGCTATCTCATTGTGGACTTGATTTACATTTCTCTAATAATTAGTGATGTTGAGTATCTTTTCATATATTTCTTGGTCATTTGTATATATTTTTTTTGAGAAATGTCTAAGTTCTTTGCCATTTTTGAATCAGGTTGTTTGTGTTTTTGTTTTTGAGTTGTGGGAGTACTTTATATATTCTAGGTATTGACCCCTTATCAGATACATGATTTACAAACATTTTCTCCCATTCTGTAGGCTCCTTTTTCATTCTGTTGTGTCCTTTGATGCACAGAAGTTTTAAATTTTGGTGTAGTCTAATACATCTTTTGTTGTTATTGTTGTTTCTTCCTATAACTTTAGAATAGCTTTGCTAATATTCTGAAGATCTTCTGGCTTTTCTTCCCTAAGCCTCTACTAAACATCATATAAATATCATCTCCACTTTCTATATACATTTTTTCAGCTCTCACTCCTTAAATCCATGGTTTCTAAAGTGTGCCTAGGTGCCCCAGCTACAGTGAGAATGCCTGGGGAATACTGTAAAATTTTTTAGGAAAACACAATAGTGTTTGACGTCTTTCTGACACCACACAAAGTATTAGCTCGAGATAGTTCAGCTTTAACATTAGATAGCCCTACCTTCCTTTTCCATAATGTCGTATCTTTGAAAAGCTGGATTTTTAGCAGTTGCCGTGGTATAAAGCAACTATGGGTTGGAAATCAGTGAGGAACAGAAAATGACAGTAGTTGATGTGAAATCTAATCCCAAAATTTAGGAAGTTGTGTAATGTGTAATAGGTGCATGTAGCCCATTAGTAAGTGATTGTGATTATTTAAAACTAAAATCAAATATTTTTTAATTTTTATGTATTTTTCAAACAGCTACTGAGTTGCTAGTACACAAATACTGAGTAAGTTGTTTGAAACTGACTACTTAATCAACTGTTCAGTATTTCTTTTGACCTATGAACCCTACAAAAAAAATTACTGAGATAAAAAAGACCCCATAAACTGAGAAAGTTTGGGAACCTCTGCCTTGTAACCTTTGCATGTGGCTTTATTCACATCACTTTATTGAAACTATTTTCTTGAATGTGACCAGCATCATCCTTCTTGATAGCAAAATCGATTATATTTATTCTCATATGTTTTATTAGTTCCTGTGGCTACTGTAACAAATTAGCACAAACTGGATAGCTTCAAACAACTGAAATTTATTTCCTCTCAGTTCTGAGCCCACAATCCAAAACAGCTGCCATTCCTCTGGAGGCTTTAGGGAACTATCTTGCCTTGTCTCTTCTAGCTTCTGGTAACTGTTTGCATTCCTTGACTTGTGACCAAATCACTCCAATCTCTGCCACTTTGGTCATATTGCTTAATCTCTTCATTTCCAAATAAGGTAATATCCATAGGTTCCAGGATTAAGATGTGGGCATATCTTCAGGGGGGGGCAGTTACCATTCAACCTACTATAGATGTCTGAGGCTTCTGACACTCTTGATCATTGCTTCTCTTTCTTTGATGCTGCATTAAACTGATTTCCTGTCTTTTCTTAAATGTTTATTTCTTTACTTTGAGAGAGAGAGTGAGAGAGTACACACACACATGCACACACGCGCACACACATACACGTGGGGGAGGGGCAGAGAAAGAGAGAGAGAATCCCAAGCAGGCTCTGCACTGAAAGCGCAGAGCCAAATGTGGGGCTCAAACTCATGAACCATGAGATCATGACCTCACTCAAAATCAAGAGCCAGATGCTTAACCAGCTAAACCACCGAGGCACCCCTGATTTTCCTCTTAACTTGGCTGGGCCACAGTGCCCAGAGTGTTATTGTCAAACATTATGGATGTTACTGTGAGAGTGTTTTGGGGATGAGATGAACATTTAAATTGGTAGACTTTGAGTAAAGCAGATTACCCTCCTTAATGTGGGTGGGCCTCATCCAATTATTTGAGGACCTTATTAGAACAAAGACTAAGTTCCTCAGAGCCAGAAGAAATTCTGCCAACAGACTGCCTTTGGACTTGAATTACTACTCTTCCCTGAGTCACCAGTCTGCCAGTTTACTACATCAGATTATGACTCACCAAGCTCACCAAGTCTCCACAATTGCCCAAACTAATTTCTTTCTTTCTTTCTTTCTTTCTTTCTTTCTTTCTTTCTTTCTTTCTTTCTTTCTTTCTTTCTTTCTTCCTCCCTCCCTCCCTCCCTCCCTCCCTCCCTCCCTCCCTCCCTCTCTCTCTCTCTTTCTTTCTTTCTTTCTTTCTTTCTTTCTTTCTTTCTTTCTTATCTATTTTATGTATTATTGAGAGACAGAGAGAGAGAGAGCATGAGCATGGGAGGGACAGAGAGAGGAGGAGACACAGAATCCGAAGCAGGCTCCAGGCTCTGAGCAGTCAGCATGGAACCCGATGCGGGGCTCAAACTCACAAACTGTGAGATGATGACCTGAGCTGAAGTCAGACGTTTAACTGACTGAGCCATTCAGGTGCACCCCCCCCCTTTTTTTTTTTTAAATTTTTTTTAAGCCCAAGCTAATTTCTTAAAATCAACCTCTCTTTCTCTCTCCATGCAAACATTCCATTGGTTCTGTTTCTCTGGAGAATCCTAACTAAATGACCTTTAATTCCATCTATGTCTTCTTTACTTCACTTTGCTAACGTATGTAAAAAATGAATTAGCAAACTAGCTGTCCTCTGGACTTCACTGTCTCTTGATATGATATCATTACTTAAAAGCAGGCCCTTCTTATCTGCCACATAACTGCCTCCAGACCTAGGAGGACTTGTTTATATTAACCACATTTCTGGTGTCAGGTGTAAAAGTAACATAGATGATGATTAAAATGCTTGATCTTGGAATTGTGAGGCTCGGTTCTTCTATATTCAATCTATACTTGGTAAATCACCTTTCCCAATTAGCAGAATTCAATGAAGCGTTAAACAGAGTACACAGTTAGTGTTCAATAAAATAAATTATTTCATTTACCCAGTTCCCTTACTTATGCCCATTTCAAATCCTCCCATTCAATTTCTCTTTCTTTCTTTCTTTCTTTCTTTCTTTCTTTCTTTCTCTCTCTCTGTTTTGATTTTTGTTTTTTGGTTTTTTTTCTAAATCTTATAGATTCAACTGGTTTGAATTCTGAAAGCAAAACCCTCCTTTAGGTTTCCTTCTTTGTGTCTTGTTCTACTCTTTTTACCTTACCTTGTATTATTTTCTCTTCTGGCCTCATATTGACAAATCCATACTCAATTGTCAAGTTCATTTCTTTCTCTCTCTTATTTTATTTTATTTTATTTATTTTTTAAGTTTCATTTTAGAGAGAGTGTGTGAGCAGGGCAGACAGGCAAAGGGAGAGGGAGAGAGAGAATCTGAAGCAGGCTCCATGCCCAGTGCCGAGCCTGAAGTGGGGCTTGATCCCATGACCCTGGCATCATGACCTGAGCCAAAATTGAGAGTCGGATGCTCAATTGACTGAGCCACCCAGGCACCCCTGACGTTTATTTCTTGAAATCCTTTTCTGACTGTTCAATCTTCTGCATGCTGACTATTAAAGCCTCCCCCCACTACCTACAGAATATGGTCCAAGTGCTGTGGAGAATACAGGCAAAAGAAAAAAATTAAACTTCCTTACAATTTGCAACCCATTGACAAGTACTTGAGACAGGCAGAGTGAGCTTTCTCAAGGAGCTCAGCTACCTCCATGTTAATACTTTGCTAGAGGTAAAAGGCAACCTTAGATTGAAATTAGCTTGAACTCAGGGATCCTGTAAAAAATCCCTTTGGAAACTTCCTTTATCTCTACCCACTTCACCCAAGATATAGGTTACCAATCATCCTCTGTCATAGACTCTGGGTCTAAAGTTCTCTCTTGTCCAGCAAGAGAGGTGGACCCAGGATTAAAATGCAAGAGATGGCTAATGTCTGGGAAAAGACAAGAGCCCTGAATAAGGGCCCTTGCTCCATATTTATTAAGATCAGAAGGCTTACAAACATGATGGGCTTGCACAAAAAGACAATGAATCTGTGAACATTAACTCATGGGCATGAGGGAAAGGGGGTTTTGAAGATATAGGGCATTAGGAGTTTGGGTCAATATAAACCAAAATCCTGGTGCCAGGCAGATGGTTGTTAATGGCAGACAGGTGTCTAGTCTGTTTATCTTAGCCAGCCTAGGGGATAAGACAGAGAGGGCAACCTCAGGGTCAACAAGGCACCTTTCTTTTGCTAATTAGCTCTGCTCTGGACAGCTTCACCCTGTAGAGGCTATAGTCCTGTTGGCTTATTTACCTAATTTGGTCCTTCCTTCCTGTGAAAGCAGCTTTCTGCTATGGTACTAAATTGGAGGACGTTTTTGCCCTGAATACCTAATCTTCTTTACCTCATATACCTTTGTGTTGGAGACTTTGCCCCACCCTCTCTATACTGGGGCCTTTGCCCTGCCCTCCCTATACCTACTCACCTAATCTTGTTTACCCAAACTTGTGTGTGAGCATCCTATGGCTTTGTAATTCTTTTTGCCTTGTTAACCCATCAGTGCAGGCTCAGGGAATGCCTAAGCTTATTCCCCACAATCCTCCAACCATATGGCCCCCTGATATACATGTGAAGGGTCTCCTGACTAAGGTTTTACTAGACAGTAGTAAATGACCTTTTTCCTAACAATAAGTAGGCTCCTCAAGGTCCTGGAAACCTTGCTTCCAAAATTCCTTAGAGACTTGTGCTGTCCTGACCCCCTCCCAACTTGAAAGTATATATTCAACTGCTCCTCACAACCCCAGTGCAGCTCTTTCTGTCCATAGCTCCTGTCTCTGTGCTTTAATAAAACCACCCTTTTTGCACTGAAGATGTTTCAAGAATTTTCTTGACCATTCACTCCCAAACCCCAACATTTCACATCACAAGCTCCTCAGCTTGGCACCCAAGACTCTGCAAAGTCTTTCCCAATTGTGCCCCATGCTTCAGAAAAACTGACACAATCACCCCTAAACATGACACTATATTGTCTCCATCATGTTATTTTCCTAATCTGGAAGACGATTCTTCAGTCTCCTAGTTATACACCCAGATCTTTTTCTGCTGTCTCTGCTTTTCAACATTGAACCCATTCTTTGGAGCCATAGCAACTTCCATGAAGACTTTCCTCAATCTCAATTATATATGAAGTCTTGTTTCTTCAAATGCCTTTAGCATTTTGTGTGTCTATTCTAGTACCTCTTTATTCTTTCCTGTGGTCCCAGATGTACATAAGCTCATTCCAGGCTTCATATTAGACTGTGTAGTCCTTGATATCAGGGATTTTATCTTGCTTCTTTTTGCATCTTGCATGTATTTAGTACTCATTAATTCATTTAATCATTCATTCAGTATATTAAGTGTTTAAAATTGGGGGTATAATAATGATCCCAGTGCTCTGTAAACATTTCTGGAATTTGAAAAGACTTGATGATTTTTGTTTTGCATATGAGAATTGATGTTGCTAAGTCACTTGTCTTCTGTGAAACTATGAAATAGGGTGCTGAACAGTTTTCTAAGAACATTTCTTTAAGTTATCAAGTTGTATGATTCTTTTGTAATTAAAATTATATATTCACTCAGTAAAACTACTATTTGGAAACACTTCTGATTTCTTTATGCAATTAAACTGAATTTCTTTTGAAAAATCTGCATTGTAAGATTTTTCTTAAAATACTTTATTTTTACAGTAATTATGTTTTTAGAAGTGACTGCTCAGACAGTTATTAAAATTGTGTCCTCTAACCCTTACTCCCTTCCTTAAAAATTAGCTGATTTAGGGGAGCCTCGGTGATTCATTTGGTTAAGTGTCCAACTTTGGCTCAGGTCATGATCATACAGTTCATGGGTTCGAGCCTTGCGCCAGATTCTGTGCTGACAGCTCTGAGCCGGGAGCCTGATTCAGATTCTGTGTCTCCTTCTCTCTCTCTCTGCCCCTCCCCTGCTTACACTCTGTTTCTGTTTCTCTTAAAAATAAATTAAAAAAATTTTTTAAATTAGCTGATTTTACAGTGGCACCTTACTGTTGATCCTACCAACTTATATATTCTTATTTCCTATTATTTGTATGTATGAGTCCTCTGCTCCAATCATGAGTATTTTCCCACTTTTCCTCATCTGTTCTGTCTCTTTGTATTAAACATTTGTCAGAGCTGTCATAAAAATATAATTTGTATGATGGTTTACAGTTTTCAATGAATATATAGACTTATTTGAACACAACAGAATCCCATCTGACAGGCTGAATGAAATGTTATCAGCTTTCATTTTTTAACTCTCAGATATTTGGAAATTGAGGCAATAGAGAGGGGAAGTCAGCAAGTTTCAAGGCTAGAACAAGTGTTTGTAAGAGGCAGAAACCATTTTAAGACAACGTACGCAAGTAACAGGATTTATTATAAGATTACAGAAGAATCTCACGAATCTTAAGGGCCTGGCTTTATCTGTGTATCCCTCTTTCTCTCTCCCTCTCCAAATGGGATCTTGCTACTTGTGCAGTCCAATGGCAGAATGTGGCCACCCTACACTTCCCAAATTGACAGTCACAATTCTAGCCACATACAGAGATTAAATAGTTGTTTGTAAATGCAACTTCCAAATTCCTAGGAGAGCATATGATTTACCCTACAGGCTCACATTGTAAATCATCCTTGACCAGACTGGACAGTTTATCCAGTACATACTGCCCCGTGGATGAAAGACAATGACCATCAGAGGGGAGACGGATCTTGGGTTTGGAAAGCAGATTTAGAATTCCTGCTTTTTACAATTTGGTGGAACTAGTGCTTAGAACCTAAGTTAGAAGTCACTGGCTGAAACATGTTCAGAGGGCAGTTAGATAACGTAAATGAATGAAGCTGACAGATGGAGACTGCAGCACCCAGAGAGAGCACAGGCTCCATCTAAAGGGAATTACTCAACTCCAAGCTGATAGATGCTCTTTGGGAATTTGGGCTCAGGGTATATCTTCTGATTTTCAAATGAACTCAGAATTGAGATTTTATGTAAAATCTGTTTAAATCAATGAAAGTAAATAATTTCATTTTACTTTGTGAGATAATTATAGAATAAAGAGCCATACTATTTGCTTTGGGCTTTCCTACATTAAAAAAAAAAAAAATCTATTATAGGAGAAAAAGCCTCACAGAAGCTCTGTGACCATGAACAAAAAATTTTTAACCTCCCTGAGCCACAATTTTCTCTTATACCAATACCAATGTTTCACGTTGTCATGAAAATCAAGTGAGATATTGTGATATGATTTTATAAACCTTTTAACATGTATTAGGTGCTCACTGGATATTAGGCTTCATATCTGCTCATTAGAATTAAGTCTGAAACAATACAGTATGTTTGAAACATACTGTATGTTTCAAAATAATATGTCATTAAAAACAGAGCAAATAAAGTTAGACTGAATTTCCAAACATCAATAGCAATGGTCTACGTTTGATTTCTTATATAGGTTCATAAAGCCACAATGTCACTGTTAACTGCTATGTCTTATTTAACATCTTCTTAGAGTTATAAATAATCAAATAGGAAAAATAACTCTTGGTCATAAATATCAAGCATTGAGCAGCTTTTATATGCATGTAATTATAATCCCCAACAATCTGTAATAAACACCTGGCAAGGTTGCTAAAATTTTTAACACAATAGAATGTATCACAGAAGATTCTTTCATTCCACTCAGGCTCTGTGATGCTTGAATGAGTCACCGAAGAAACAGAACAAAGAGTTTGGGTTTAAAGATCAGTTCAAGCAAATAATATCTCTTTATTACTCTCTCCTGAGTGAAATCTAGACGGAGGTAATCTTAATAAGTGATGTGCACTTTCTAATGGAAGAAACAGGGAACACTTTGGTTCATAAGAGTTGTTGATAATGATAAAGAGGCATATTGGAATAAAAGTGCAGGAAAGCACAAAGCAACCAGCTTTTTAATGTACTATTTATAATGGGATTTTCACCCTGCTTTGGAGAAATGCCTTAGCAACAAAATCTTGAACCTCATTGTCATGATCTCTAAGGTCTTCATGTGGGTAGGATGGTTTAAATGGCTAATGGGAATATTATCGAACCATTTTGAAAATAGAGTACTCTCTCTCTTTCCTTTTTTCTGTCTTTTCGTGATACTAATTAACACCTAAAAAGATCCTCTACAGCATGCACAGAAAAGCCTAATACTGAGTCTGCAATGGGGTGCAATCTTCTATGTCTTTTAGGTATTTTTGTCATCACAACAGAGGCTACTCTAGTGTTTCTGTGTTAGAAGAATTAGGACTAGAATCTGAAATTTTGTGAGAAAGCAGAGTGAAGGGGATTGTGAAGTTGAGCTTACACAACAGAGTTTTTTTGTGCTGTGTGTGTGTGTGAGAGAGAGAGAGAGAGAGAAATAAATTTGAGAAAACCATATCAAGTAATTTGGAGGGAGGCAGCTGGAGCTAAGCAAGATTATGGAAGAGTTAAAATCCCTTCACCCTCACCCTAAACTACTCTTTGGAGATGCCTGGAAACTATAGTCTCATGGTTTGGATCAAAAATAAATTAACCTTTTACTAAGTACTAACAAAGTCATAACAAAGACTTTATATTAAAGCTTCAATGGGGGCACCCAGGTTGCTCATTTGGTTAAGTGTCCTACTCTGGACTTCAGCTTGGGTCATGATTTCATGGTTGGTGGATTCGAGACCCAAGTCAGGCTCCATGCTGAAAGCATGGAGCCTGCTTGAGATTCTCTCTTCCTCTCTCTCTGCCCCTGCCCACTCATTCTCTCTCTCTCTCTCTTTCTCCTCTCTCTCTCTCTCTCTCTCTCTCTCTCACACACACACACACACACACACACACACACAGAGTAAATAAATAAATTTTTCTTCAATGTATCTATTCTGTTTTTTAGGGTAGGCAAGATTAAGGTGGTGAATTTTATCTAAGGATATGCTAATTAGGGGGTTAACTCCTACATTTTGTATGTTAATGATGGGAGCATTGTACAGTACAATGAATCCCAGAAAAGGGACTGTTGAAAAGTCATTAAATAATTATATTGGATCATATATATTTTTAGTGACTTAATAATGCTTTTGGTGAGACTGACAGGTGCTACACAATATTCTTATTTCTTAACAAGAAAACAGATTTCATTTGCTGTGGCAAGGCACCCAGATAAAAATTTGCATTTCTACCTCCCTTTCAGCTAGATGTGGCCATGTGATTAAGTTCTAGCCAATGAGATGGAAAAGCTGTTGGGCAAGTCTTCTGAAAGTCTCCTTAAACCATGCTGGAGAGCCGGTGAGGGCCCTCCTGTTTCCTGTTAGAATGAAGATATGATGGCTGGACTTCCAGCTGCTGCTTGGACCTCAGACAACCTTGATGATGAAAGACACAAATTAGGGTAGTGGAAAAGAAAGAAAGGAACCGTGGTCTGCGTTGGTTGTGGCTCTCATATACCAGACTTGGCATGCCCACCTCCAGACTTCCTTTACATGCAAGAAAAATAACTTCCGTCCTATTAAGCCACCATTATTTCCAGTCTCTGTTACTAGCAGCCAAATATATGTCATAGGAGAGACATTTTACTTCACCACAACTGTTATGTGTAAATACTCCTTATTACACAGTTCTTTAGTTTGTAGAGAGAATGCTTGGATAGCAGGTTTGTAAAATAAGAGATGTTGTGTTCTCCATGTTCATTTAGCTCTTGAATTTGGGGGAGCAGTTACTGAGAATTTGGACACATGTAGTTTTAAAGGTGAAATTACAGGGAAGCCTGGGTGGTTCAGTCTGTTAAGCATCTGTCTCTTGGTTTCAGCTCAGGTCATGATCTCACGGTTTGTGAGTTTGAGCTCCACATCAGGCTCACACTCACAGGGTGGAGCCTACTTGGGATTCTCTCTCTCTTTCTCTCTCTCAAAATAAATAAACTTAAAAACATTTTTTAAAAAGGTGAAATTACAGTTAGTTGATATTGTACATTCCCTATGCATAACAAGATAGGCAGGAGCAAAGGTTTCCTATAACTTTGCTAAATAAGAGAAGGAAATCAGCCTAGATCTAAAAATATTCCTTTGTAGAAAAGCAGATAAACATGCATTCTTTATCAGATTTAGAAATACTGTCAGTCTTTCAAAATGTTTTTCCATTCTTTAAAAAAAAAACATTTTTAAGCCTTAGTGAGATTCACTTCTACAGTAATTGAAACATTTTAAGAAGCATATTTTTTTAATGAAATTTATTGTCAAATTGGTTTCCATACAACACCCAGGGCTCATCCCAACAGGTGCTCTCCTCAATGCCCATAACCCACTTTCCCCTCCCTCCCACCCCGCATCAACCCTCAGTTTATTCTCAGTTTTTAAGAGTCTCTTATGGTTTGGCTCAAGAGGCATAGTTTTTGAATGTCAACATTTTCCTAAATGTTGACTCAACCCAATGTTATACAGGAATTCAAAAAGTCTTCACCATATTAAAAAAAAAAAAACATATTTAGGAGCCTCCTCAATATTCTTTCTGTGAATCTAGGATGTAATCTTACGATCCTGGTTTGTACCTTGTCCTTTGTTACCTCCAGCCTTTCACCGAACATTGTTTTAACTGTCTCTCTTAAATGAGTTCTCACAGACAGCTTCTAAAAGAGAAAACCCTTGGAACAATTTCTCATCAGTGTTTCCTGTCAGTTATGTTTGACCTGTTGTCAATGGAAAATGGCCCTTGTGGGACAATTGAGTGGAATGGGACTGTGGAATCCTCAGAGGCATGTGGACTTGTCCCACGTGTTCTTTCTTTTTACTCACTGCAGCACAGCACATTTTAATACCAGTCATGTGCACCCTGGATCTATTACAGTAAGTGGAAAGTGAAGGTATACCAGTGAGAGAAATGGCAAAAGTGTGTCACTTTTGTGCGACACAACGGTTAGGTTGGCAAAGTGTCAGCATTACTCAGATTCTTCTATGTACTTTTCGTTTTTCCCTCCCAGTCATCACTAGCCCTTGCACTTGGCATTTCTGATCGATCTTATTAAACCAGTTGACTTTGATCCTATGACTACACTTGGCTCTCTCATTAAGAAAAAGTTGAGTCTGGAGTGCCTGGGCGGCTCAGTCCATTAAGCATCCGACTCTTGGTTTCTGCTCAAGTCATAATCTCGCAATTAGTGAGTTCAAGCCCCGCATTGGGCTCTGCACTGACAGTGTGGGTACACTTGATATTCTCTTGGTCTTCTTTTCTCTCTGCCCCTCCCCTGAATGCTTTCTCTCTCTCCCTCTCTCTCTCTCCCTCTCTCTCTCTCTCTCAAAATAAATAAATTAATTTAAAAAAAAAAAGAAAGAAAAAGTTGAGTTTGTCACTGTGGATCCCAGATCCAACTCCATTTGGCCTCACTATAGAATTCTTCTGCTTGGAGTCCCCCAACTCACAAACTCAGTGGGCACATCCCAGCTGCCCTCATAGTAATACCCTTACCAGCCCTCCCAATGATGGCGGGGCCTGATTCATTCAGGTTTTCTGAACTGGTTTTCCTTCTTAACTTTCACATCCTGATCTCTCTCTTTTTCCTTTCTCTGAAATAACATCACAGCTTATGTCTTCACACTCCAGCCCCATGGCGTGGCCAGCCGAGTGGGTCTTATCATTCCATTTCTCTTGTCAGGGCTGGTTTCACTTCCTTTGAAAGAAGCTTATTTCAAGGCCCTTACTCACTGGCTATTGTTTCTTCCTGAACCATCTTTCACGGAACGAAAGCACAGGCCTGTTAAATCACAGCTCACTTACCCTGGCTGTAGACATGGTAAAGTCCCATCCACTTTAACTTTCATTCTGTTTGTTTTTAAAGATTATTCTTCCTCCCTGTCTCTCTCTGTCCCTTCCTTCCTTCCTTTCTTCCTTTGCTTCCTTCCTCCCACCACCATGGTCAGTGCCGTGATATTTTTCTTGCAACTATAGCTCATTAACAGTAAACTGGAACAGTGGGGAGAGATCCCCTGTGGATTCTCAGGCATATTCTTTTTTGTTGTAGCACATCTCAGATAATGTTTATAATGGAGCTGGAATAAGTGTTCAAAAGGATACAGATCTTTCTGTTCTACAGCTCAAGTCTGGAGTAGAAATACATTTGAGATAATAGGTAATGCTAACGAGAAAAATACAGCTCCAAGTGAGGTAAATTGTACTTTTAAGAATCTAGTCTAGGTGTGTACATGGGAGGCTGTATTTCCCAGTGGGAAACTCTCCAGGTCATAATCTCACTCCCACGACTGCCTCACTGTGCGATGCTGACTGTGAGCCGGTAAAGGAGGAAAGAAAGGATGACAGCAGTGGAGTCATCTTCGAGCAACCATATTAGCTCAGAACTGTTGTTGGTACTTCCTTACCTTTGCCAGATTGTTTCTTTCTATTCTCCTCATTGCCATCCTTCTGACATTCTAGTCATTTTGTGATTTTTCCCTGGCTTCTCTGGATGGTGTCCTGCCCTAGCCCACTGGTGCTGAGGCCTCGGCTCTGGACTGTACCTTTTCTTCTGCTTACCACAGGTAACTTGTCCAGGCTCTCACTTGTTCAGCATACCTGCCAGGTAACTGGAAGCCAAGCTGGTAAATGAATTCACAGCAAGGTGCTCATTCATGGGCTCATCAAACATTTATCGAGTACCTCAGCTCCTGTGCTAGGTGTGAATGACTGACCAAGGCTGCTTGGCTGTATTATCAACATACAGCCTGCAACCTTGGGCTTTGGGCTCAAAACATTTCTAGGTTTGAATCTTGCCCAGTCACTTGCTATATATCATCCTGGAAAATTTTATTTAGCCTTTCTGGAAGTCTCAGTTTCCTCATCTGTAAAATGGGGCAGTCAAAACTCCTTGCAGGAGTTTTTGGGCTTTACCAGTAATTACATACAGTGGCTAGCTCCTAGAATAAGTGAAATTAATAGTGACTATCATATTATTGGTTACTCTTTCCATATATCATTTATGGTGACCTTTAACACTAACTCTGAAATCGCCAGGTGCCTTACCAATGAATGACTTTAAGTCTTATGACTCGTTGTGAGAGACATTTGGGGAGTCAGGGAAGTCTTTCTCCCTTCTGACAATAGAACACCCAAGTATCAGCTGTCTGAGGAACCGAAGCAGAGCAAACTGCTGAAGACACAGGAGAGACGTTACAAGGATACACAGAGGTACGTTTTCAAATCAGGCAGCCTGGCCATGAAATGCCAGTAAACAGCAACAGCAGATCATGACGTGAAAAGTAGGTCACTTGTTTGGAGTCAAGGTGTTAGGTAGCATACAAGGTGAAGAGCCCAAAGCCATAAGAGTAACAGGCTGTGAAAATTGCTGCCGCAGCCATAAACCAAAGAGCTGCCTCCCTGCGTCTGCCAACGGCTGGATCTGCTGGGCGCGCAGCCCTCCTGTGGCCACACTTGCGCACACGCAAAACAACACTGTCACCGTCAGCCGCAGCGTTTTGAACATAGAGGACAATGATAAATCAAGAGACACACAACTGGTTGTGTCCAAGGGCAGGGGGGCAGCGCGAGAGAAAGTGGGAATAAATCCATTGATTCTGTTTGTCACCTAACCCTCTCTGTGTTGTGCTTTCCCAATGTTTATGGCTTCAGATTTTAGTGTGTCAGATTTCTGCATGCCTAAACGAGCCATCTGCTTGTTTGCATACTCTTGTGCATTGAGGAGACATTCTACTATTATACGATGTTTTTATGTCATAAGGATTTTTTTAAGTACTCCTTTGGTGTGCAAGTTATACGGGATTCTGAGCCCAAAGGCTGGGCCTACCACTTCACATGACATTTGAGCAGTTATCTGGGGTTGTCAGCTTGGGAGGAAGGAGAGGCAGACAAAACACTGTTGGACTGGGAGGGATAGTGGGCATGGTGTCTGTTCCACTTCATTACACTCCACATCACCCCGCTCCTTTCCACCCCCCAGTTCTTCCCCCTTATCTATGTTCCCCTCCTGCCCACCACCCTTACCAGTCTAGCACTCTGGAGAGATGGTTGAGATAAAAGTGCAGCTGAGAGAGCAGAGGGTTTGGTCAACCCTAGATTTGGAAACTAGTCGTATTCTTGCCATCACATGCCAGCGTTTCACGTTGGTTATTTGATTTAAGCAGAATCCACCAAATTTCTTAGGTCTCTGAAGACCTAATTATTAGCTTTTTGAAAATGAAGTATCCATCATGAACTAAATATTCTTTAAAGTGATGTATTAATATTGTCACCGTTATTGAAAGTAAAGTACCTGAGAGATGTGATGCTAGCACTCTTTCCTCCGAAATCTGATATATATTAGTTTTATGCAAAATGGTATAATTATAATTTCACATACCCTGAAGTCCGTGAAGGGTTTAGAACAAATTGAAGTTATTTGGAAACTAGTAGCTACGAAAGAACACAGAACTATCCCAGCTGCCCGAGCTCTTTCGGCCATTAAGGAGCACAATGGATTCTGTAGCATTTGAGTAGATAAAGGGCCTTTCAAAAGTCCACATTTAAATGAATACAAACACCGGTTCTAATGTGCTCCTTTTTAACAGGAATAAATGATGGGTTAGAAGAAAAATTCTTATGGTTCTCAAGTGTTAGGAAAAACAATTTGGGTGGAAAATGTGCCTTTTATTCTACTCTTGGGAAAGTAAACTCACAGATCTCCATCAGAGGCATTGACCTCACCTGAAAAGATAACAAGCTGGTTAGGGGGATATATTCCTGTCAGGAAGAGTTACATTTTAAAAGTGTAATGAGTAAAGATAAAAATTCCCTTTGGGAGAAGAATGAGTTAGGAGATACTCCCTTCGTATGATTGTGAAGAATATGTACATTCGTTTACTTCCATTTGGTGTCCCGACTTGGCAAAAGAAAAATGTGAATTTATGGCTTTAAGTGGCTGGAATACTGGAATGAGCTTAGGATTTTTATAAATTTAGACAGCAACTAAGAAACTCTTCCATTTCTGAAGGCAGTGAAAACTATTTAATTTTTTTAATGTTTATTTATTTTTGAGAGAGAGAGAGAGAGAGCGCATGAACAGGAGAGGGGCAGAGAGAGTGAGAGGGAGACACAGAATCCCAAACAGGCTCCAGGCTCTGAGCTGTCAGCACAGAGCCGGACACGGGGCTCGAAACCACGAACCGTTGAGATCATGACCCCAGCTAAAGTCGTATGCTTAACCAACTGAGCCACCCAGGCACCCCAAAAACTATTTAAATATTTTAGAGTTGACTGACAAGGAACTACATCATTCTTGTGAGTTTTTTTTAAGCACCTTTTATTTTTCAGACTATAAATTACATTAACATATGAGCACAATTTCATAGAGTATTTCCGAAGGGACACTCTTCTTTGAAGGGACACAATTCTTCACATTGGTTGATTCCACTTGTCAATGCAGAATAAATAAAAATACATTCTTTTCGGGGCGCCTGGGTGGCGCAGTCGGTTAAGCGTCCGACTTCAGCCAGGTCACGATCTCGCGGTCCGGGAGTTCGAGCCCCGCGTCGGGCTCTGGGCTGATGGCTCAGAGCCTGGAGCCTGTTTCCAATTCTGTGTCTCCCTCTCTCTCTGCCCCTCCCCTGTTCATGCTCTGTCTCTCTCTGTCCCAAAAATAAATAAACGTTGAAAAAAAAAAATTTAAAAAAAATACATTCTTTTCTAAACTCAGACTCAGACTGAATTATTTCTTTATTCCCCACTAGCATAAAACTTACTTACATTGGCTGTATTAATGCAAGCACAAGAACTTTATTCTTTAAAGAGTTGAATTTCATGAAGTAAATTTAGAGCCACTTAGTTTATCTCATGAGTGATGGTGCTATTTTGAAAAACAGGGATGTAAGGAGATTTTATGTCCACTTTTGATTTACCTCACTTGAAAATGTGTACTTAGAGAACAGGTATATGCTTGAGCTTATTTGGCCTGAAAATACAGGGACAAAGGTTTCTCCTTTCAAGGACATCTCTATGATGAGTTTGTTTGTAGATCTTCCATGCACCCTCACGGTGTTTAAAACTTGCAGATAAAGCTATCCAAATAGATTCACACTTCTATCCACGTATGTATAATTGGTTCTAAGCGTTTGAGTGAGTCAAATTTCCTGTCAGGAATAGAAAGTACATAAAAGTAAGTGCTGACATATTGTTTTCATTTTATTTACTGAAAAGTAAAATAAACTTTTAAACAGATGCCTGTTTTCTAATTTACAAGCTACCTTCACTTATACCCTCCCCCCCTACACACACACCATGGCCTTCTTCTATTTTTAATTAGGTACCTGTTCCCTAAATCTTAACATTTTAATATTGCTTTTATGGTCTCAGTTCAGATTTTGATATCTTTTTTAATGGGGTGAGAAATAGGGATTAGAGAGATATGTATGTCCATAATATTTTAAAGGAACTGCATACCTTCATAACACCTCTCCACCTGTTATTTATTCCCATCATTTTCTTTTTCCTTGTCATTTGTTCCCTCAACTGGAAATAACTCTCAACATATCACTGTAGCAAAGCCAATGGGGTTTCCATAATTCTCTGTGATGTGCTGCATAAATTGAGAACACAGGGTTAACATGAAGCCAAAGACACTGAATTGTAACAGGAGAGACAACATGAGGTCACAATGTACTGGTTAAGTCACTAACTACATGGGGGGAGGAGGGCTTGTTGAACCCGTTGTTCAATAGTTAACCTAATAATTTACTTTCTGTGGAGTGGTGTAGACACAGTCTGTGCCAAGCTTTTACTTCCTTTCTTGTTCCTTTATTTTGCTAGAGGAAAAAAAAGACCAGGGGCCTCTGCCTACTTCTGAGTCTATTTATTGCAGGTTTTTCTGATTTTTGATTCTAAAGCTTGATTGGTGGCAGGCTCCACTGTAAGATGTACTTCATTTCCCCTTATGATATTTCAGAAGGAGTGTCGACCCAATAGCATTGATTCTGTCAATTATCATAATCGTGACTGGGTGGTTAAATTGAAATATATATCATTATAGCACGGAACTCATAGGCTGATGCTGAATTCTAGAAAGAGTTGTAATGCCATCCTAACCATTTTGTGGTCCTTTTCTTCCTTCCTTCCTTCCTTCCTTCCTTCCTTCCTTCCTTCCTTCCTTCCTTCCTTCTTTTCTTTCTTTCTTTTTTAATATTTATTTATTTTTGAGAGAGAGACAGCATGAGCAGCGGAGAGGCCGAGAGAGAAAGAGACAGAATCTGAAGCAGGCTCCAGGCTCTGAACTGTCAGCACAGAGCCCAACACGGGGCTCAAACTCAGGAGCCATGAGATCATGACCTGAGCTGAAGTTGGATGCTTAACCGACTGACCCACCCAGGTGCCCCATGTGGTCTTTTTCTATATGGAAAAGATCTAAGCTTGCATTTCCCAGATAAAGGCTGTTGAGTAAATACAGTAAAATAAAATTAGAAGAAGAAAAAAGCAGAAAAAGAAAACCTATGATTATCTACTGTGTGATTTTCAGATGTTCTAGCTCTCTAGCTCTTACCAGCATGTAATTAAAGGTGTATTTTCCAAGTGGAATGAATGCATTCCTATAGAAAAATATGCAGCAAGCATTCTTTATTCTGCAGATATGCAATTTCACACATCTTGCCTGCTGTATTGTCCTCACAATCATAAGAGAGCAGGAGGAGATTTTTGCTTACTCAAAAATATAAAACAAATTTGTCTTGAACACCCAGAAACAAATAAATGAGTTAAACCTTCACCACATTTATCTCTCTATAAAAAGTATGAAGACACAAAATGAATAAAATTTGCATTCATTACCACTTGATATAAATTATTTAGCATGATAAAACTTTAGGGATTAAATAGACTTATTTTTGTGTGTGTCCAATATTGTTATTTTTCACATGAAGACATTCTGTGCTGTAGTAAAAATACACATAAGTACATGCAGTGAAACGTAGGTGCCCATGGAGAAGTCATGAAATTTGGAATATCAATTTTATGCCTGCAAATGCCTGGGTCTCCTAAAGTTTACAAAAACACATTGGGTCCCTGAAGATGTAGAGGTTAATGAACTCATCAAAGGTGATAACAGATTTAGTGGTGGAAGACTTGACTAAAACCCACATTTCCTGGTTCCCATTTTAATTCTTTTTTTAATACTTCAAGTGATATTATTTTCAAGGCTCCTGAGTTATTAAATATTGTATTTCTTTAGTAGGGAAGTGAGGGGATTTGGACCCCTTCTAGAAAGATACATTTTTATGGTACTTTATCTTATTCTGCACATTTCTAGAGTGTCAGCTCTGAGGCCATAGGGTACTACATTGGTTGAGCCAGCTGTGAGTATGGCCATATGGATGTGGGTCTATGATCTTGATTATCTTTTTCATGGCAACAACTATAAAGAAGTGAAAGATAATGGGCCTCAATGCATTTTTTTCTAAATTTCTTTTAACATTTATTTATTTTTGAGAGAAAGAGACAGAATGTGAGTGGGAAAGGGGCAGAGAGAGGGAGACACAGAGTTAGAAGTAAGCTCTAAGCTCTGAGCTGTCAGCACAGAGCCCAACGTGTGGCTCGAACTCACAAGTAGTGATATCACAACCTGAGCCCAAGCCACCCAGGCTCTCCATAGGGCCTCAACTGCATTTTTTATGAACTTCAGGAGATCCAGGTGTTTGTGGGTATGAAACTGATGTTCAAGATTTCAGACTTCTCTATGGGCATCCAAAATTCAGTGCACGTGCTTATGTGTATGTTTTACAAAGGCACATATGTGGGTTGACGTCTATGAAACATCAGTCTTAGGAAAACACAGCTCTTGTGTGAACCCAGATAACCACCCACACTCATATCAAAATAAGATTGTTCTTTCCTTTTCTTTTTTTAAAGATTTTAGTTTTGAGTAACCTCTGCACCCAGTGTGGGGTTCAAATTCACAACCTCAAGATCAAGAGTTGCATGCTCTGACTGAGTCAGCCATGTGCCCCAAGATTTTTCTTTTCTTGTTGTTAAATCTTTCAGAGAAACTCTCGGGAAATAATAAATACTTTGGTTTTGCAGATTCAAGTAAATTTATGATTAATGCTTTTTCAGTAATGATGTATTGTAACATAGGTCAGTTATGTGACAAAATTAATGTCAATAATTTTTAGAGTGTCTATAACTTAGTATCTAGACATTCTTAAAGGTCTAAGAAGCCCTTTAACTTTTCCGTTATGTTTTACAAATATTCTAGGAAAAAATTCTATGCTATAATGATATTTTGGAATTAAATTTTGTTTTATGTTTATTTATTTTGAGAGAGAGAGAGAGAGAGAGAGAGCAAGCAGAGGAGGGGCAGAGAGAGAGGGAGACACAGAATCTGAAGCAGGCTTCAGGCTCTGAGCTGTCAGCACAGAGCCTGATGCAGGGCTTGAACTCACAAACCACGAGATGATGACCAGAGCTGAAGTCAGACGTTTAACTGACTGAGCCACCCAGGTGCCCTGGTATTTTGGAATTAAAGGAAACTCTTTTTAGCTTCTCTGGATGTGTCTCTCTTAAAGGTAGTAAACCTATTTTGGGACAAGACATTCATACACAAAGATACCTGTGGATTCATAGAGCAGAACACAAATTAATGGCAAGTAATATACAAGTAAAATGGCATTAAAACAAGCACTATTTGTGATGGTGAAAGTTATTTTCCTAGTAATCTTGTTATATCACCTGTTACTTTTGTGAATCCTTCTATACCTTTAGGCAAAATTAGTGGTTCAGTTTTCTGTGTTCTCATGGGCTACTTCTTCCTTAGTTTCTATACTGTTTCTTGTGGGATACCTTCTTCTTTAGTTTCTATACCATAATGATGGTATGTTTACCTGCCTGTCTTTTTCTACACAGGATGAGCAGGGATGATGTTCTCTTAGCTGTTCCTATGGTAGACAGCAAATGTTTGCTGAAAAGATGAATTAAATATTGCTTGAAGTAAGTGCCAATTTGTTGAAATTCGAAAATATTTTTTCTCTTCAGAGAATTCTATTTAACAGAATATTATTTAACAGAATATATTTAACAGAATGTTATTCTGACAGTATTAGACCCATTGTACAAACTGGACCCACATAATATGTTTGAGATACTAAATAAAAGTCGTGGACTCAGCATACGATATTTTTCAATTAAAATTGTGGTGAAGTATAGGAATTTATTATAAAATGTGAGGCCTTTCACTAGAGTTGCTATCTGCCTGAATGAAACTTAAAGATCTATTAGGAAGATAATAGATGTGCCAGGAGATATCAGATGTTTTACTTCTATTATTTCATTTCATCTTCACTGTGGTCTATATGGTATATATTATCAGCCAAATATTTCAGACAAGGTTGTCTATCTCAGAGTATGTGGCAAAGCAGGATTATTACCCAGGCATGACTACTTCCAAAATGTCTACCTTCTTCCCATTACACTACACACCTACTCAAGGTGTAAGATAACCACATTCTTTTAGGTAAGACTGAAAACCATATCAAACAAAATTATGTAAGTGAGTTTTTTGGGGGGAGGCACCTGGGTGGCTCAGTAGGTTAAGTGTCCAACTCTTGATTTTGGCTCAGGTCATAATCTCACGGTTGATGGGTTCAAGCCCCAAGGAGCGCTCCTCACTGTTATCGCAAGGCCTGTTTGGGATTCTCTCTGTCTCCCTCTTTCTCTACTCCTCCCCGCTGTGTGTGTGTGTGTGTGTGTGTGTGTGTGTGTGTGTGTGTGTGTGTGTTTCTCTCTCTGTCTCTAAATAAATAGATAAACTTAAACAAAATTTAGGTCGATAGTGAATTTATTGGAGCACCTTCCACATCAGTTCAAATGTTAATTTTCAGTTGTTTTCCTGTTACTGCAGATAAGAAACATTCTGAGTCAGCTTAGTAGTTTTAAGTAATTACTCAAGACAAATTACTTATGCTAATATATACATTCTCACAGCACTAAAATACTAAAACCTAGATGCAAATGTCTAGCACTGATTTTTCAAAAATAGCGATCAATCCATTAGCTGAGGTTGGAGGTAAGGGAAACAGAACAGACATGAGGAAGTTCATTATTACAGACAGGGGCACACTTCTCAAATTCCTCTCATCAAATAAGTCCATCAAATTCACACACAGAACCCGGCCCTCCACAGACCTAGGAAGCATTCTGGTCAAATAAGCCGGCACTGCTCCTTCCCACAGCAGGGCGATTTCACTGAGATGAGGAGCTTGCTGGGGATCATTCTGGGGAATCTGGGGATCCGGCTGAGATGTGGCTGGAGAAGAACCTAGCCCTGTGGGGAGAATGCAGAAGTATCAGTGTCGGTGCCAGACTTCACCTTGGCAGGGGGGAGTGCTGTTCCAGGCAGCTGTACCAGTCCTCTCCATGGGACCTGAGATGTTGGGGACCACGGCTTGAAGAAATGGGAAGCACAGGATGAAATCAGCAGACAAACGGGGGCCTGCCTCACATGGTTTCCCCAAACTATGTGCCATGCTGAGGGGGACTTTGGAATTGTTAAAAAGAAAACCACAGGCTAAGCCAGGCTTAGGCTTAAGACACCAAATTGGGGCTCAATACTTAATCCAATTACAGCTTCAACTTCCCTCAGAAATGTGGTCACAGCTGGTTAGTCAGGAATCTTCTGGTAGCACCAATGGGCTAATCTGTCACATGGGCCCTGTCTATCCCCTCCCCCAAAGGAAGACAAGGTAGTCCACCTAAGAACACCCCCTGTTTTTCGACAAAGGGGAGGTGACTTTGCCTGGAACAATAACTTGCTTGCCCTGCCTTCCTTCCTACAAAAACTTTCCATTTTGTAGAACTCCTCAGAACTCCCCTCTCCTTGCTGGGTGGGATGCTGTATAATTCATGAATTGCTTAAAAAAGCCAGTTAGATCTTCAAGTTTACTCAGTTGAAATTTTGTTCTTTAACAGGATCTGTGACAAGAGAAGCTGGTGTGGAGACTGGGATGCAGGGTGAGCATGAGGGAAACCGAGGCGATAAAGCCCATTGAGAGTGTGCATTGTAGGCCTCAAATGCTTTAAGAGGCTGTGACCAGACGGGTAACCCAGAGGACTGCAAAAGGCTGTGTTGGAGCAGCTGTTTTGCCATTCAAGAATGGAGGCCCAACAAAACCAGATCTTCAAATTTTCCTGAGAAACTACACATTCAATTTTTTTAAAATGTGAAATGTACTGGTTTTAAAATATTTACAACTGAATTAAAATTTTAAAATAGAGAGAGAGTCAAAGAAAATAATCTACAGGTCAAACTGCCACCCATTTGCAAGCTTTGGTGTAGGGCAGCTATTTGGGACTCTGGAAGGAAAAGACCCACTTTATTCCCGCTAAGAGATACCAATTTCGTTGACCTGGGATGGGTCCCAAGCATCGGATTATGCTATTGTGAAGTCTAGGTTGAACCCTGCTTCATAAGTGATATGCAGTGACTGAATTCCAGGTACCACAGGCCCATATCTACAAGGCTTCTCCAGATGCCTTTTCTCCCATATTCTCCTTATACAACGTTTTCTGTAGAGTTGTAACATAAAAAATTCCCTCTACTTATGTTCCTTCAACTTAAATGTGTATATGAGTCACTCAGGAGTTTATCAAAATGGAGGTTACTAAACCCCACTGTATGAGGTTCTGATTCAGTAACTGGATTCTGAAGTTTGCTCTTAACACCCACCTTAGTTTACTGTAACACAGATGGTCTGGGGACCACACTTCAGAAACACTGACTCATAATGGATACTGTGGCTGCCACATCTGTTATTTCAGCTCCAGCTTCTTGCCTAAGTTATGGATCTATAGTTACAACTACCTACTGTAGGGAAATCTCTACCGTCTTTACCTGGATATCTCAAACTTATCATTGTCTGTATCCAAAGTATTATTGTCCTTCGAAGCCTGCACACAGACATCTCTTTTATTTCCTTTCATTGAAACTCATCATCATTCACTTAATTGCCCAAGACCGAGGCAATTAAGGTGTGTTTGCACCTTTGGTGGGTGGGGACCAGCATGGCCTATGGAGCAGGCCCCAGCATGCCTTGCTGAGTAGCCTGCTTTCTTATCCAAGTCTTGCCATGTCTGTCTAGTCATTCTCTCTTGGCTCTCTAAGTGTAATCCAGTTCTTCTGGGACAAGCCAACAATAACAACAGCCTTATTTATTGAGGTTTACTCTGTGCCAGGCACTCTTCTAAGTGCTTCACATGTATTAATTCAACTTTTGGAGAAGCCATTGAATGCCCTGTTGTGTTTTGGCAGCTCACTACCCCCAGAGGCTAGATCTCCCGTACTTCCAATTGCCACTGGGACCTTTGCTTCAGAATCAACAATGTCATCTTCCAGCAATGGTACGATCTACCTGACTGCAGAATCCAGGGTCTAGGATCCCTGCTATTGTTTTCTGCTCATGATTCCCAGGATACTGGTGCTGCCTGACTTGGAATCACATTTAACATGGCTCCTTAGCTATGGTAATTCAGGTTGCTATTTACCCTAAGACAATAGAGTGCTACAGTCAGAAGGGCATTTTGAGAATGTCTGGTCCGATTTCCCTACTTTATAGATTTGGAAACTGAGACCTAGAACCATAAAATGATTGACTGAAGGTAAGGGAAAAGTGAGAGTTAGAACTGGGGATCAAAGCTGAGCTTCCTGTTTTCAAGTGTACTGCTGGAATGCAAGCCCCATCCTAGTGGAGTTACAGGACACTGGGATTTTTGTCTGTGCATTTCCCGTATATGCCTGCACCTAGAATAGTGCTTGGAGTGCAGCAATTGTGACTGGATACACCACAGATGCATCAGTGTGTGGCAGTTGGCAATACAATGACCAGAATACCCATTGACATCAAGATTTCTGGTTATATTATAGTATGATTATGGTTAATGTAGTATGTGTACTATTTAGCACCTCTAGCAAAATGCAGTGGAGGAAAGAGATATAAAGTTGTGGCAGCAGGAGGGGTGCCTGGGTGGCTCAGTTGGTTAAGCGTCCATCTTCGGCTCAGGTCATAATCTCACAGTCTGTGAGTTCCAGCCCCGCGTCGGGCTCTGTGCTGACAGCTCAGAGCCTGGAGCCTGCTTCGGATTCTGTCTCCCTCTCTCTCTGCCCCTCCCTCCCTCGTGCTCCGTCTCTCTCAAAAACAAATAAATATTAAAAAAAAAAAAGTTGTGGCAGCAGGAGCTAGCTTAATTTTTCTGCCTAAATGTCCCATGAAAGAAGCTCACCCTGGCCATTCTTTTTAAAATGTTAACCCTATATGCTTTCTTACTTGATGCTATAATTCTATCTACTTTTCTAATAAAATTATATCATTATGCATTTTTGTGTTACTCACTAGAATAAGCTGTGTGAAAGCAGAGGCTTTGTCTTTTTCATCACAGTAAGGTCAGAACTTGGAAGTATCTGGCACAGAAGGACTTCCCGCAAATGATGGTTTTACATTTTGGAATGGAAGCTTAAATAACAGGCAAATAACCTTGGCATTCAGAGGCCTAATATACCTCCACAAAGAGAAGCAAAATAAACACCCGGTGCTGAACAATGCTGGAGTCATGATGTGAGAGATTTGGATAATACCTTTTGAAGGGATAGTTGTACAAAAAATAATCTTTATCATTAAGTAAATGACTTCTCCTGTGTATTTTTACCCTATATTGAAGGAATAACCCACTACTGTAAGTAAAATTATAGCATTTAGTTAGGGGATACTTGCTTCTTTATGAACATAAATGCTGTAGATTGAACAGTGTCCCACCAAAATTCGTGCCCACTCAGAACCTCAGAATTTGATCTTATTTGGAAATAAGGTCTTTGTAGATATAACTAGTTAAGAATCTTGAGATGAAATCATCTTGGATTTGGGGTGGGTCCTAAATCTGATGACTGGTGTCTTTATAAGAGAAGGGAGATGAGAAATTGGACACACAGAGACACAGAAGAGAAGGTGAGGTGAAGTTGGAGGCAGAGATTGGAGTGAAGCATATCTTTAAGCTGAGGAACTCCAGGAACCACCTGAAACTGGAAGAGGCAAGGAAGCTTTCTTTCCCAGAGCCTCAGCATGGCCCTGCTGGCCCTGGGAGTTCAGCCTTCTGGCCCCCAGAACTGTGAGAAAATACATTTCTGTTGTTGTAAGCTACTGTTTGGGATAATTTGTTATGGTAGCCTAAGAAACAAATACGGTGAGTACAGGAGATATTTGCTTACTTGTGGATAAAAGGACGAGTGGATTGTACCACAGATAAATTCGTCCACAATGTTATGAAGTTAAGGATAGTAACACCTAACACACATGAGTGCTGACTTTGAGCAGAAGATGTTGTCTTTGAAACTCAGTTTTTTAAAAATGTTTATTTATTTATTTTGAGAGAGAGAGAGAGAGAGAGAGCAGGGGAGGGGTGGAGAGAGAGGGAGAAAGAGAATCCCAGTAGGCTCCATACTGTCAGTGCAGCGCCCAACCAACATGGAGCTTGAACCCATGGACTGTGAGATCATGAACCAAGCTGAGATCGGCAGTCGGACGCTTAACTGAGTGAGCCACCAGGTTCAGGTGCCCCTGTGAAACTCAGTTTTCTAAAGGACATGCTAAAACTCAGTGGTGTGAGCCAGGCAGGCCTCCAGGCTGAGCAGCGACCATGGAGGAGGGGACCCAGACTCTGAAAGACAGCTTTGCACAGCTCTTTCTTATTTCTTCATATGAACCAGAAAGGCGGAAGGTGGGGGGAACTGCTCCCTCTAACCCATGAGGGAGGCAGGGAGAGCAGTCCTTCCAGTTTGTGGGTGGAGGGGAGGCTTACTGTTTCTCATTTTATGGCTACATGAAAATATGACTGTTATCTTCAAACACATAAGTACATCATTTTCATTTCTTATAATTTAAAATTCTCGGTGCCAAGTATTTTTCTTACCTTCCCTTTGCTCCCCCTTATCCTGTCTCCCTGGTCCCACCCCCTACTGCTACAAGGGTTGGAACTGAGAAGTCCCTTCTCAACAGCCTGGCCTTCCCTACTTCATTAAATGACATATTTCACTGTCTCCTACTACCCACTCCGGTGAAAAGACCATAGCATTCCTGCTCCTCCCCCTCCCCATCTTCTGGGTAATGAGCACTGTTCTGCGCTGTCCTATTTGCTGGAATTTCTTCTCTCTTTTCTGCTTATCTAAATTCTTCTTACCCTTCATTATTTGCCTCAAGCTTCTTTTCCCATCTGGTCTTCTATAGCAACTCCGAAGGATAATTTTATTTTTCTTCTTCAAATTTCTATAGCCCTTATGGTCAGTAAAATGCATTTGGCCCCAATCATACGTCACCTTGTATTACTATTTATGGTGATTAGAAGCTATTTCTTGTCTGCTCACTTAGATCATGAGTTTCCTGAGGAAACAGACACACTGTATTTATCTTTGAAACCTCAGCACCTTGCAGCGCGTTGATGGTCTAGTTGCTTTGGATATGTTATTGATTGGGTGGCATATTTGGTACTTTTAAATGAAATCAGGAGGTTTGGAAAGCCAATATATTTTTGTGTTACCTCACATCAAACCTCCTCCCCTTGGGCTAACTCTATCAAACCTGTCTAAGTGGGTCTGCTGGAAACAGCTTGAAGAAGGAAAAAGACGATTTGTTTTAGGAGAAACCAAGCAGGAAGAAAGGAAAGGTCAGCTCAAAACTGCCCAAAGGCAAATTTGCCATTTAAAACCAGCAGTCACATTCCTGTGGATGAAGTCATCACTAGTCTTAATCAATCACTACTCCCTTGAAGTGAGGCACTGCTCAGGTTTTAGGGTCTCTGTGTATGTACGAGTGGGTTGTGGGGTAGAGAAGAAAGCAACAAAGCAGTGAAAGGAGCTGAAGGGAGTGGGCAGTGAAACAATTGTCTCTCTCTGTTATAAGAGCAAGGGCTCTTTGAAGGAACTGTTGCATTTATGCAGATTCTTCAGGACTGCATATGAATCAAGGGTGATGCTGGACACCAGGCAGGTGACAGTCCTACTTCTGCTATGACTGCTAGCTTGCCTTCTGTTTGCATGACCCCTTTGCTTTAAAAACCGCACAGAAAAATCCCTTTGTCCGTCCACTTCCAGGGTAAAGGGAAGGCTAGGTGAATCTGTCCTTTGGTAAAAGAAACGATGGGATGTGCTGAATATTAGCAGGGCAGAGATGAGATGAATAACAATGTTAATAAAAAGAACATTTATGGAGAACTTAACATGGACAGACCGAATGTTAAAAGTGTAACACACATGGGGCCCTGGGGTGGCTCAGTCTGTTGAGCGTCCGCCTTTGGCTCAGGTCATGATCTCACGGTTTGTGAATTTGAGCCCCGTGTCGGGTTGTGTGCTGACAGCTCAGAGACTGTAGCCTACTTCAGATTCTGTGTCTCCCTCTCCCTCTGAGCCTGCCCTGCTCACACTCTGTCTCTCTCTTTCTCAAAAATAAAATAAACATTTAAGAAATTTAAAAAAAGTGTGACACACATTATTTAATCCCTCTAACAACCTATGAGGCACGTACCACTAATGGACAGAGAGGTTAAGGAGTTTGCTTAATATCACATTCCTACTATGTGGCTGAACCAGGATTCCAGAGCACAGGCTCTAATATTCTAAGCAGTTAGACATGTGATGAGCATCTTTTCCCAAGAAAAATTCAGGACATGTGGACTAAACTATATTAGCACACCTTGGGTACAAGGGAACTGGACATTTGTGATTTGGACTGTTGAGGAAAATGCTGGCAGTGAAGTCACCGGCCTTTAAATACCAGAAGGAAATTATGTTCAAATTTCTGTTCTTGCATCCTTGGCAATAAAGATATTATGCTGTTTATATTTGGAGTGTGCAATTAGCATCATCCTGATTGACCTATTGGAAATTAAAAATAGTTTTGCTTAGAGTCTACCAAATCACTGATGAGAATGTTTCCTGATAGACTTGGTAGAGATTCCTGATGCTTGTGACTAGAGCTTCCGTTTGCCATTTAGGGAGGGTTTAGTTTGGTCATAATCAACATTTTCACCAATTTCTGAAGTGTATATTGAGCTTTCTTTTTCTTTTTTTTTAAATATAGAGTATAACTGTATTACTAACCTATGTGAGGTAAACAGAAACGTCATCTCATGTGGTGACTTCTGATTTCTGCACTTTGGGGTCAGAATTTACAAAGGAATTATACATAAATAAGACACACTTCTAAGCCTGTCTGCAGGGTTGACTTTGTATGTGGAGGTGGAGTGAGAAGATGATTGGATAGTGTGATTTGAGAGTTTCCAATCATTGTCCTGACACTGTCTGAAGCTGTGGCCAATTCGCTGATATCCTCTATGGAAAAGAAATGGAAAAAAAACTGTTTGGGTTACAGTAAGGATGGATTGAGTGAGAGATCTGAAGTTCTGCCATTTCGTTTCTTCCTGGGGCTTCTTTCTATCTATACCATTTCTAACACTGCTGGCCAACACTAGAGAAATAATTAATTTCTGTGAGTAAGGAATCACATTCTGTATACCAGACCAATAGATTTTGGCCCTGAGGAAAGTTTTCATGGAACATTAATGGGAAGGAAGGATGGTCTTTATTGACCACCTATTATGTACTTGACAGTGTATATATAGGCGTCTTACACACATTAGGGCATTTAAATCTCCCAACAGGTCTGTGTGGTAGTGACTGGGATGGAAAGAGACTGGAGAATGGGAAGCACAGTACCTAATCCTAAGTAGGATCTCTCCTTGAACTGGCCAAATGGCCTATGTTGGACTCGTAAGTCCATATTCAGATCTAATATCTCACCACTTCAGTGGTGAAGAAAGTGAGACCTAGGGATTCTTACTGATTTTTTTTTATAGTAGTTATAGCTAGGGTTGTGGTGGAACAGAATTCTCACCGATAATCCCTATTCTGGGTCTCCTGGCTGTAAAACCGGCACCCCTGTCCTGGAACATGGGGAGGAAGCGTAAGATGAGAGGTAAATGTGGATTGGCAAGTCCTTACTCCTTACTCCACCTCTCTGGCTAGTCATGAGGTCTTGCATGAGCCCCTCAGTCTTTGTGTGCCTTTTTCCTCTATTGCAGAGAGCAAACATTTTGATACATGGGATGGGCCTGGTAGACAACAAGCCTTCAGTAAGGTGAGCTATTATCGCTATGTGTGACTAGTGTGACAAAGATCAAGTGCAGAGGCTGTTCCTCTGCCTGGTTCTTAGGACTGGACTGGGGACCTTGGGTGGCTGGCAAAGCAAAGGGCAAAAGCTTCTTAGTCAGTGGTAAATGGCTATTTTAGGATAATGGATGCTGAAGAAAACCTTGGTCATTTCAATATTTTGCCCTGAAGTGGTCCTGGGGAGTTATAGTCTTTAAACCTGGAGATCCCTCAACTAAGAGCAAATAGTAAGCATTAGTTGAGCTTATTCTTGAAATTATTATTAAAGAAAGCAAGGCCATATGTTAAGAATACAGGGATACAAAGGTAGGATAAACAAGCACGGTGCAACAGAGGGCAGACGTTTCAGTTCGGACTAATTTAAGTTCATTTTAATGGACACCGTCTAATTCAACTGATTGTGAAGTAAAGTGAGCTCTATCTCTCACATAGTCAGAAAAGAAGCCGCTCATTGATTTTCACTTCACTATCCTCTGAAATATAGTAGTTTTACAGACTTTTAATGACAGGAAAAGTGCTTCTGTTTTGTTTTCTTTTGTTTCTTGAGGGCGAGGGGTTGGTTAACAAGCCATAGATATCAGTACTGTGCTGCATAGTTTGTGAAACTTTAATGTTTTCCAGTTTCAACTGACTGAAGACATCCTTGCTTTAAATGGAGATACAAAGAAAATATAGCACATGGAATCCATGTTAGACAGTTACACAGTTTAATCATTTGGAAAATAATCCTGACTATAATTATAAAAGCACTGTAGACTCTAATAATCTGTAGAATTAATCTATTATTTATTGGGCCATTACCATCATTCACTATGTTAGGTGTTGAGGATGCATTGGTAAGACTTAGTCTCTGCCTTTGAAGAGTTCATGGCTTAGTGGGGGAGAAAAAGACATGGTGAAAAAAGTACATTCAATGTAAGAAGCGTCATCGTAAAATGTACAAAGTGCTGGCATAGGAAACAGCTCCTTCTGGGAACACTTGTGAAAGCTTCACTAAAAAGTATCTTAGCAAGCTAAGAGTTCCAGAAGATGATTACAAACTATGACTGTACTGTAGATACACCTGGTCATTCTTAGAAGCTTGAACATATGTCAAGCTAGTGAGAAGTATGGCAGTGAACTCCCAGTTATGCCTGTGTAGATTAGCTATACTGCAGGACTTGGGAGTGGCTCTCTCTGTCCCATCTCAAAATCTGCTGACATCTCAGCTCTCCCTCGTGCTACCCAGAACATTCCTGAATCATGCTGCCAATCCAGGAGAGAGGCTATTTTTCTCCTCATATGTCTGCCATTGGAGGCATATAGGAATTATCCCATTTTCCATCTGACTATACCAACTAGGGATCACTTCCATTTGCACAGAATATCAGTATACTGGAAAGCACCTTTTAATACAGTATAAGCAGCTGGTAAACTGAGGTAGCAGTTGTTATTTGGTGTGGAAGGAAACAAAGGCCACACACACATGTGATGGAGAAGAGGTTACATCAGAAAGAAAGGAATTGGTCAAATGTGGTCAAAGGTCTTCCTCTGCCATGCTACAGATAAAGCATTTAAGAATTACAGCATGATAGGTTCCTGAGAGCTTCAAGCTTCAACAATATTGCACATATGTGTGCTTCTGATATATGTATGCATAACTGTATTATGAACGTATGTGTGATTGTATACGTGTGTATGGGTATATATGCATGTGTACATATATCTGTCCATTTCTAAGTGTGTGTGAATGTGTGTGAGTTTATAAATATGTGAACAAATGTGTGACTATATTTGCGTGGGGTGTGCCAGACCGGACAGGCTGGAAAGTAAGTGTATGGAAAGTAAGTGTAAGACTACTCATATCCTCCCGGGCTGTCTCTCCCCACCCCACCTCCACATCGCCAACTGGCAAAAGCAGAAAGGATGCTCTATATGACCTGAGACTGCATTAGAAAGTTTGCACTTCTTTGAGGCTATTCCACCTGGGAATCTCATTGGTTCCCTGCAGGATGGTGGATTTTGCAAGAAGTCTGCGGATTCCCCCAGGACGAAGGGACTGCTGCTGACACGCTAGGCTGAAGCCAACCCCCCCCCCCCACTCCACCCCCACTCCCACCCCGCCCCCGCCTCCGTCGCTTCCCAAGTGGTCCTGGGTCTGCAGCCGCCTGCTCTGCAGAGGCGGGCCCGGCCCGGGGCGGGCTCGGCGCGGCGCGCGCGGCCCGCGGGCTGGACTCGGCCCGCGGCGCAGGCGGGAGGGGAGCGGGAGGGCGGGGGCGGCGGCGGCGGGAGGCCATGCCTCCAGCTGCGGAGGCTGCCGAACAGCTGGAGCCATCGCGGTCACCTGCGCGGCGCCGTCGCCGTCGCCCTTGCGCCCCGGCTGCCCGGCCCGCGGCCGGCGGACTTTGCGGAGGGCGCCCGGCGTAGGCGGCGGCGAGTGTGGGCCGAGCCGGTATTTATAGCTCGGTGACAGCAGCGGCGGCAGCGACGCCGGCGGGCCGTCTCGCCGCTCTTCCCAGCGAGGCCGCCGGCGCGGCGGAGGGCTGTGCTCGCCCGGCTCTCCGGTGTTGCAGACGCCCCGCGCCCGCGCGGCCCCAGCCGGTGAGTACGCGGGCCCGGGCGCTGGGCGCGCCTCCCCCGCCGCTCGGGCCGGCCGCAGCGGAGCCCTGCTAGCCCGGCCGCCCCCTCGTCCCTGCCCGCGAATGCAGAAGCGGCCGCGACCCCCTGTCCCCCAGTTCCCCCGGCGCGTTTCCTCGGTTCCCGAGGATGGCACGCCAGGAGGCAGGGTAAAGTGTCAAGCGTGGGGGTTGGGGGGTGGGAAGAGGCGGTAACGGATGCACCGGTCCTTTTGCGAAAGGGCAGTTGAGACTCCTAGGTGGAAGGCTGTCGGTGAGGAACCCTGGAACTCCGGGGCTCCCAGGGTTACCAGGACAGACCTTGAACTTTCCTCGCTTCGCTGATTACTAGCACGGGAGCGCTGGAGAAGCACTACGTATTGTTTGTTAATTAAATTAACAGGTTGCTGTTTTGGGGCGTTCTCCATAAAAGCAAAAAAGCAAAAAAACAAAACTTGAGTGTTTACTAACTTTATTGTGGCTAAAGAAAGCTATTTGGCGATTCCTATTTTTGAAAATGCCGTAAGCCCACAAGTGTGGTAGGTCCATGTGGTAACACTTGGGCTACCATTATTCATTCTACCCTCTGTGGAACAATGAACTCTGTGTATGGGTGTGAGAGGGTAGTAAACATCACATGCTTGTTTTAGTATTTGTGTGTCTAATGAACCAAAAAAAAGGGTATGTTGAACAAATATATTTACCCCTCATTATAAATGACATACTGTTTGAAATCCATAGAAGGACTTCTAGGAAGATTTCAGGGTTTAGTTTTGTCTTCAGAAAACATTCCTTACAATTTATTGAATATAAAGAATAGTAGAATCTCTGTAAGAACTATTTTTGTTGTAAAGTTTTTAATTTTTTACCATGCCTACACTTCCTAACACCGCCCCCTCCCCCATCTATGTAGTTTAAAAGCAAGTATGGATTTTGAAATTTTAACTTGGGTGTTTATACCCACTCCCATTCCACCTCCATTTGATCCTTTGCTCAGAAACCAATACTTGTCTATTTTATTTAATATGCTTCTTTAAACTGCCAGCTATTTAAAAAATAATTTCCGATATGAATGAATTTTACTTTATTCTTGAACTATTATTTTCTTTGGTGTTTGTTTAGATTCTTTATCATAAACAGATATCGCTAAAAAGAGCTGTAAGCATTTTTAAAGAATTAATTGGTGAATATGTTTCAACTTTATGACATGAAAGTGTTCATAAATACTTTGCCATTTTAATGAAAAGTTAACTAATTAGAGAGAACTCCAGACCTACTTTGCTTCAGCTTCTCTGTTTTAAAAACTTGCGTGGTTTAGAACTTTGTTATCCCAAAGACTGCAGGATAAGAACAAGGAAAGAAAATCATTTAAAGGTTGAAAACGATATGAAGAGAAAGTCTAGGAAGGGATTTATGGATATGATCCTCTAAATTAGCAAGGGTACTACAAATACCATCCTGGTATCTATGTAAAGTCACTTAGGGTGGTTTCATTGATTGACTTAAAAGGTTGCTTTTTATTTAAAAGGCTGTGTGGTCTCTGGTATTGGACCAAAAGCAAGAAGTTCCAACTTAGTTCTGTTATTATTGTGATTTGTGTTTTTAAAACCTGTATTAAGCGTTCGCATTATGTAGAATGCTATACGTAATCTCCTCATGCCTGCCTTTCACCTAACATTTCAGGATAATATACCAAGACCTTAGGGCTGGTCCAGGCAAATGTATATTTGGTTTCTCCATTTTTCTGCCATGTGTCCTTTTATAGACTTGAATATCCCCTTATCCAGAATTTTCTCTCTCTGGAATGGAATCTTCAGTGTTTTTTTTTTTTTTTTTTTTTTTTTTTCTTCTTACTCAAGACTGGTTCATTATCACATCATGATCCATAAATTTTTTTTTCATTTATTAATTCAATAGCAAATATTTGTTGAATGCCTACTAGGTACAAGTTATCACCTAGTACTTAATGGTTCCTAGTGCCCCTGCTTCCTTCCCATTGGAACTTTAGTCTGTATTTTATACTTCTCGGTGTAGGGACCATAGTAGTTATTGAGAATTTTGACTTTGAGGTCATAGAGGTACTTCTCCTGTTTCCACTGGTTGGTACCTATATGACCTTGGGCAGATTATAACCTTTCTGAGTCTCCACTCCTTTATTGGTAAAGCCAAAGGGCTGGTATAAGGACTAATTGAGGTACTGAATGAAAAGTACTTGCCTAACATATAAAAAGCACTAAGAAATGTTAATGATTATTGTGCTGTCCATGTCTGCTTCAGTGGTGTTCCTCTCAGGAAATGGCAGTTCCAGTCTGGGTTTTGCCAGGCCCTGTCCACATCCAATCCATCACGTAACTGTCGTCAGCTCTTCCGTTTAAATGTCTAGAAGTTCATACATTTCCAACCACCAGACAGAAACGTGGCCCTTCTGACATGTAACTCACATGTGTCACTCAGTCTCCTGTTTCCCGAATCACACAAGGGAAAGCCCACACACATTGGACAGCCTCAAGGCCAGATCACTAAAGGCTACCTCACAATCGGATGCTACCTTGCAGGCTCCATCTCCTTTCACACTCCCCTGCATCCACAGTCTATCCGGTCACACTAGCTTTTTTGCCGTTCCTTAAATGTGCTAATCATTCACTCAGCACAGATTTTTGCAATGTTTTGTTCTCTGTGTCTAGGTCCCTCTTTCCCAGATACCTGCTTGCTTCCCTCCCTTCCTTGAGGTTCTGTCCAAATGTCACTTTATAGTGAAGCCTACTTTAATTTCCCTCCCTGCTGACATTCCCCAGTAACTTCCTCCATCACCTTACAGCTTTTTAAAATATTATGTATCTATTTTCTTTTCTGTTTAACGTCTGTTTCCCTCAGTGAGACTGTAACATGCAAAACAACAGGAGTGTCATCTGTTAGCAACCCTGATGGGTAGGCCAGTGCCTGGAACAAATAAGCAACTGGTAAATGTTGAACAAATGAATGATGAATGTTATCATGGAATTAACACTTTCTAAATACGATTTTGGACAAGTAGCTTAAGCTTTCTGAGCCTCAGCTTCAATATTTGCACAGTAAGGATAGCATTCATCCTTTACCTTGTACAGTTGCATTAAAAATACTTTAATGGTGAGAATAACATAAAAAATCACTCCGTAAATGTAATGTGTAGGTGCTATTACCATCATGCTCATTATTAGTGGGAATGACCAAGACTCGTTTGTATTTTAACAGTGGCCTTCAGGGTAGGAAGTGGCTGGAAATGACCAGGCACTTTACAGATGAAATCTCCTTAGGTCTTCACTACAGTGCTCTGAGTGAAGTATTTTTACTGGGATTTTACTGGCGAAGAAGTGGAATCTCCAAGAGGTTAGGCATTTGCCCAAGGTCACAGAGCTAGTAAGTAGCAGTTAGAACTGGACCATATTCCTCCCAGCACATCAGGCTGCCCTTTGAAAAACTCATGCTCCTGATTCCTTTGAATCATTCTAGTGTCATTCTAATGGTGTGATTTTGCCCATTAAAAACACTAAAAGGTAAAATGTGATATAAATATAGGCTGCTATCCTTATTTATCTTTTAAGGAAAAAAATATTAAACAGTTTTAAACTGTGTCTGCCTTTTGGAGGTAGAATTTTATTTTATTTTATTTTATTTTATTTTATTTTATTTTATTTTATTTTATTTTATTATTTTCTTAATGCTCATTTATTTTTGAGAGAGAGAGAAAGACAGAGTGCGAGCAGGGGAGGGGCAAGGAGAGAGGGAGACACAGAATCCAAAGCAGGCTCCAGGCTTTGAGTTGTCAGCATAGAGCCCGATGCAGGGCTTGAACTCACAAACTGTGAGGTCATGACCTGAAGTGAAGGGGACTTAACCAACTGAGCCACCTAGGCTCCCCGGACATAGAATTTTAAAAGCAATTATCCTAGGGATTAAATGAAATGATTGTAAACAGTGTTCTGTGAACTGCAAAGAACTTTAAATACTATGCTACAACTAGGGTAATTGAAGAAAGGAGGCTCTTCTTTGTCTTGTAGCCTTTAACTTTGTCTTGTACTAAAACAGCCAAGAATGGCCCAAAGTACAGCTGTATGTGTCACAAAGTGCATACCACAAAAAGTAAAGTACTGGAAGTCTTTTTAAAAATTATTTTTCAAGAGATTGGATTCAAGGTGCCGGGCTACAGTTTATACTCTTGGCACAGTCATCTTTTCAAAGCCCTTTAATAAGAGCTAAGAGAGGTTCCAGGTGAATTTTCAGACATAAATGCTAAGGAGCTTCAAAAAACTTGGAGAGATTCTTTTTTTATTTTAGACCAGTGCCCTTCACAATGGAAGTGCCCTGTGCACGTTACCTGGTTAGGTGTTACTAGATGCCGAGACCTGTATTCGCGGGGCTGTGCACTCAGTGTACTCTACCTGGCCAGTAGTAGTGTCTTTTGTAGAGCATTAATTCATCAAGGACTTTTCCAGATGCATCCATAACTTAAAAAAAATTTTTTTTTGAATAAAATAATGTTTATTTGTTTTTGAGAGACAGAGAGAGGCTGAGTACAAGCAGGGGACGGGTAGAGAGAGAGGGAGACACAGAATCTGTGTCTCAGGCTCCAGTCTCTGAGTTGTCAGCACAGAGCCTGACTCAGGGCTCGAACTCACAAACCGTGAGATCATGACCTGCGTTGAAGTCAGATGCCCAATCGAGTAAGCTACCCAGGCGCCCAATTTTTAAAAATGTAAGGGTAAACTCCATCTTTTTAAAAAAATTTTTAATGTTTATTTTTGAGAGAGAGAGAGAGAGAGAGAGAGAGAGAGAACATGAGCAGGGGAGGGACAGAGAGAGAGGGAGAATCTGAAGCAGGCTTCAGGCTCTGAGCTGTCAGCACAGAGCCTGACACTGGGCTCGAACTCATGAACAGTGAGATCATGAACTGAGCCAAAGTCGGACGCTTAACCGACTGAGCCACCCAGGTGCCCCTGCCAGGTGCCCCAAGGGTGTCCTCCATCTTAATCAGACTTGTTATTATGTAAGAACTGTTGCCTGAGCCAGGGTCCCTTCTGAGAAAAATGAAATTCACCCTCCTTCAGTGTTTGCCTTTATTCGTAAAGACTCTAATAAGTGATGGAGGCAGGGTACTCTGGTTCAGTCAGATTATTACAACGATTCTTGGGGGATCTATTTTGTTGTAGTCCATGACCTGATTATCTTTTACTTAAACTGTTGAAGTTGCCTATAAACTTATTTTCCCCACTTTCATTATGCCTCATACCAAGTTTTCATGATCTAAGCTGACAGAGAATTCTCTCCCAAATTCTGCTCTAGTCAGTTATATTACTTTTCAGTTCTGAAACTTTTCATTCTCTGGTCTCTATTCAGTAAAATACACAACAACACTTTTGCCTATGTTCCTTGAATTGGCCCCAAATTATCCTTGCCTCTCACAAGATGCCCTCAAGCACTCTGTGCTCCAGCCACACAGAACTCCAGATGCACCTCCTACAGATGAAGAAGAAAGTCTCTTCTCTGCCTTTGTTCAGTGCCCTCCCAACTTGAGTATCCTTACCTCTTTCCCATTTTTCCTTTGAATACCCCTTCATTCTTTGCCTTTAGATTAGCCGAAATACAATACTTGTAGTAAGATGTATAGGATTCCTAATATCTATGATAAATATTAGTCCATCTAGAGCTGGAAACCATGACTGGAGGCCTGTGGATTATCAGAGTGTAAAGTTCCAGCCTGTAGCCAACCAACTTCTTCAATCACTGCTATAATGTGGAAAAGCAGAGGCTTCTAAGATATTGGTAGTGACATCTACCTAATCATGTCATTACTTACAAGAGGGAAGTGAATGGTGTGGATTAATCTAGCTCTCAGAGATGTGTTCTTTTTAGGCATAGTTGGAAAATCACAGAATGAGCATCAGTGATGCATTGCAAAAGAACAAGCAGATCAACTCAACTACTTACACTTGATGCTCAGAGAAGAACAAAATTCAAGCAATCCTGTAGTCAGTTACGTGACCCCGATTCTTTCTGATCATGCTAGCCAGGTCCGCTGGAATAGTATGAGTAGACTCATTCATCCTAGAAGTACTGTGAATCTTTTATATCACACAGATTCGTTATCAGAAACTTCCTAACCAACACGTAATGGGTAAGATTTTGGAATTTTTTCCTTTACGTGGGAAGGCTTGGTGTAGAGCGTTAATGACAAGTGGCTTGGATTTGTATCCTGGTTTTGGCCCAGACCCATTCTGTTATTTGGTACAAATTACAGATTCGTAGGTCTCAGGTTCAAATTTGTGAAAATAAGAGTATTTTCTTCATTGGGCTGCTGTGCAATTTAAATAAAATTTGTAAAGCTCATTAGCATAGTGTCCTGGTATATGGTTAAGTACTCAATGTTAGCCTAGTGATAATGATGATAATGCAGAATCTGTGTAAAATGAGATGTTGTTGGGTGGGATCAGTGGTGAGTCAGCGTGGCAATTTTTGGGTTCCAGTGCTTTTTTTCTCCTTTTTTTTGTTAGTGAAAGGTAATGGCAGGTTGCTGTGTCTCCTCATCTTGCCTGAACAATAAGGAGGCTTCTCTTTCTAAGTGTACCGATCACCCCTCCCCATCTAGTAGATGTCCATCGATTGCCCACTTTGAGCCCGTCCCCGTGCTGTGCCCTGGAAGTGAACAGCCCTTCACTGAGGATCTTATGACCCAGTGAGGGAGACAAACACATAAATTGATAGTTTTACTATAATATACTAAGACCTAAGATAGATCACATTTATTTAAGATAAAAGCTCAGCTTTGGTGGCAGAATTGAGTTTAAAGAAATTAAAAGGGTTTGTTGACTATGAATACTGTGTAGCATAGTCAGTTTGAACCATTTCAATCCTGGATTATTAGCACTAGAGTCACTGAATGATCATATTGCTTTATGTGAACTACAGAAGTGAAAACAGTTTTGGTGCTTTGCATGCCTGGTACCTAGGGCTGAGATGACTAGGCAAGCTTTGGGTGACCTTGTGGATGAAGTCAGGAAGTGGGAATAAGTAGAAGTTTCATTCAAGTTATTATGTAGGTTTTGAAATTTGGGACCCCCTGGAAGACCTCACTTCAGCTTTGGCATATGAAACAAGAATAAATATCAGCCATGTTTAGCATAAAATAGACCAGTAATTCCGCTGGTCTGTGAGTCACTGAATCTGTTTGTGGAAATAAAGACTAGCCTGCAGACCTGATGGGAAATATTTATTGGAAGAAACACTTCCAGCTTTATGATATATTAGATCAAGGGCTAGGAATGGATTTGGATTCAGATGCTGGCTCTTCCACTTCCTGGATGTGGATAGGCAGCAACCACTCTGATCTTTGTTTACGTGTAACCTGGGGGTGATGGTACCATTCATAGCATGCCTGTGGGAGTTCAGGTCAACAAGTACAGGATTGTTGCTCAACTCTACAGTTCTCTGTCTTGAAATAATATAAGTACTGGAGAGGAACAGCTGTCTCCCAACTTTTTTGAATGTTCTAATTCAGTTTGGGCACGTGGACATTACATAGCTCACTAAACAAGATTCTAAAGTTAAAAACAACAATGATAAAATAAGTATATGCTAACCCTTCACAAAGCATTTATTCAATAAGCAATCAAGATCCTATGTATTCAGTGTTCTGAATCCTGCTGCCTTGCTTGTATGTGGGTGGGGGGAAAGGAGGTGGTGGGGCAACTACAGGAGAATTCTGCATTGGTAAGAGAAGCAACCTAGAAACCTGTTTAACTTCATAGATGTTACTCATGCCCTGTTCTGATGGGCATGTAGGAGTGAGTCCTGCTTCAAGACTCATTGGCCTTGAGATGATTTCTATGTAGTCACTCGTGATAGCGGTCTTTGGACATTTCTAAAAACATTGCATGAAATTGAATTGACAACTCATTCTGGCATCCTTGCATACTGAGTATCATGAAAATGCATGATGCTCATTTTTGTTCTTCACCACTTTGCTCTCTTTCATGTGATAACCAACTACTGCTATACTTACTGGGTGATGAACTTCACATTAGAAAACAAAATCTTGGGGTGCCTGGGTAGCTCAGTCGGTTAAGCATCCTACTTCCACTCAGGTCATGATCTTGCAGTTCGTGAATTTGAGCCCTGGGTTGGACTCTGTGCTGGCAGCTCGGAGCCTGGAGTCTGCTTGGGATTCTGTGTCTCCCTCTCTCTCTGTCTCTTCCCTGCTCATGCTGTCTCAAAAATAAACATAAAAAGAGAAAAAAATCCTTGTGCAGTCGCCATTTCTAAGTTGTCTGAGCCGCAGCCCCTGGGAACAGACATTTCAGAGTATTCACAAAGATCACGAGGGACTTGAAATTGCTTAGAAGGCACAGAGACTATCTGTTTTACTGAGTTATATTTCCAGTCCTTTTGTGTGTTTACATTGCTTTTCTGAAATAGTTAAGACAAGTCTTCATTAACTTAGATTGTGGGTTTGATTGATATCCATCACCCCAGAGTGTTGGACAGGACTTGGGAGCCTGGGATCCTATTCTCAGGTCTTCCATTGACTTAGAGTTACTTCAGGCTTGTGGCTTGATCTTTGTGCTTTTAGTCATGTGGAAATGAGAATATTTGTCAATGGGAAATTTATCAATTTACCAAAGTGCTCAGGATTTGTGAAGGATTCTTCCACTTATATATTTTTTGCCTGGGTATAGAAGTATACTCTATAGAGTTAATATAATCATCTCTGGAGAAGAATGTGTCTCCAGAAAGCATTCAAGGGATGACATCCCTGGGGCTGGGCCCTGTGTCTTTCTAAGGCAGGGGAAATGCCTGGAACTGACTGGGTGATTTGGCTCTACAGTTGACTTCAGAGGCTCAGATAAGAGCTCTGCTGGCTGACTTTGGGCCAGTTACATAATCTGTGTGAGCCTCAGTTCCCTCCCTGTAAAATGAGGTGATGGGAATGATAATGACGGTATTTCAGAAGGTTGTTATGATAAAAATAATTTAATGATGCATGTAGACATCCAACACAGAGCCTGGATGTCATATGCTGTAGGCTTTGTAAGGGTCCCTTTTTTCTCCCAGTTCTAAACAAATTGAGAAAGGAGAGAAAAGAATTGGCAGATTTCAGTGACATTACTACCTTTATTGTTATGTTTTGATCTCAGCTTTTATTCAGTTTTATTGTTATGCTTTGATCTCAGCTTTTATTCAGCTTTGTTGCTGAAATCATAGAGATATAGCTTAGTCTGAGCACCAAATGGGTTCACCAAAACTGCATCCCACAATTGGATAGATTTAATAACAACCAGTCACAGCCTTGGTGAATCTAATGTAGGCTTGTGTTCTTTATAGGCAGGCTGCCTCCCAAAGAGAAAGGAGGAGGTGAGCAAGATTTTGGAAGTGGGATCTGCACAAAAGAGTTTTAAGAAAGCTCTTTACTCTCAATGCACCTTGAGGTTAGGACCCACAGATAGAGGCATAGTATGTATTTTGCAATGCCTCTGTGCCTTTCCAAATGCCTAGATTGAGCATTCTTGCCTTCTCCACTGGGGAAAAATTCCTACTAATCCTTCAGCCCTGAACTTGGGTTTGTCCTCTGTGCAGTCTTCCCCTTTTTCCTCACTTCCCACAAGCAGAACTGTCCAGTCCCTCCTGCATGTAACTCACTACTGTACTATAGACTCAGCTATTTCATAAGACTTATTCTGTGTTGAAATTATTTGACAACTAGTCTATGAACCTTTGTATAAAAGTCCATACACAACATATAGGAAAAGGTCTGAGAGTACAGATTATTAAGGGATCATGCTGAGGAGAGGGATTGGGGCAGAGGAAGATGTTTATTTTTTGTTCCTATGTGCTCAGTTTGCTTCTACATTGCTTTCATTTTTTAAACGACTCTATATTGTGATTGTAACCTAAAAATAGTAATCTAAAAGAGGAAAAGCATTGTGTTGTGTTTTTGCCCTGCATTTCCTCCTGGGGTGACCTCTACAGGTCATCTCAGTCATCACCCCACCCCGATTTTGGACAATCTTCTTCTGCCCTCTCATGTCTCTTCTCCCCCTGCTCTTTTATTCTTCTTTTCCACATCTCCCATGTGGTCAGAGGTATGGTTAGATGCCAGCGAAGGGACAATATTTACTTTCCTCAATCTCAGACATGACTTGGGACCATGAGAGGAACAGGTAGCATCTTTAAAAAAAATTTTTTTTAATGTTTATTTATTTTTTGACAGAGAAAGAGAGAGAGTGAGAGAGCAAGCTGGGGAGGGGCAGAGATAGCGGGAGACACAGAATCTGAAGCCGGCTTTACTGTCAGCACAGAGCCTGATGCGGGGCTTGATCTCATTAACTGTGAGATCACGACCTGAGCTGAAATCAGGAGTTGGACGTTTAACCCACTGAGCCACCCAGGAGCCCCTGGTAGCATCTTTTCTAAATACCTGTTTATCGAGCTGTTATGAATCAGAACAGATAATAGGAAGAGAGACTATGTGTTCTCCTGCTCTAACCCTATGTATCTTTTCTTACACAGGTAAACAGCGGAATTGAAGTTTTGAAGGATGGGTAAAGACTTTCGTTATTATTTCCAGCATCCCTGGTCTCGCTTGATCGTGGCTTACTTGGTGATCTTCTTTAACTTCTTAATATTTGCCGAGGACCCAGTTTCTCATAGCCAAACAGAAGCCAATGTTATTGTTGTTGGAAACTGTTTTTCATTTGTAACAAATAAATACCCTAGAGGAGTTGGCTGGAGGATCCTGAAGGTGCTTCTATGGCTACTTGCCATTCTCATAGGACTAATAGCTGGCAAATTTCTGTTCCATCAGCGTTTGTTTGGTAAGTACCCGTGAAATGTAAGGTTGATAATGACTGAATTCTATTCTTCAAGATAGAGCCCTGTTATTTCTAAATGCCAGTTTAGGATGCATTTTAGTTTTCCCTCTAGCCTTAATTTGCTGTGAGCTGTTGGAGCTGGGTTCTTCTGCTGCTCTTTGCCCAGTGGTGTACTTTCCTGTGGCCTCAGGAAAATTAACATGAGGTAAAAGTAGTCCTAAACTTAATTTCAAAAAACGGCTTTAGAGCCTAAATTAATGTGTGTGTAATCTTTTTAGAGAAGACATGAAAATAGCTCTTTTCCCATAAACAGTACCTAAGTATGTTATCATGAAGAGTTTGCCTTCATGTCATACCATGAGTTCATTAAAGTAGCTTAACCATTGCTCATATATTTACATATATTATTCATTCTGAAAATAAGAATGGCAACTCTAACTTTTTTACCATTTTTCTTTCCTTTTTTGTTTTTATTTTGAACATTGGCTTGAGGATGTTTATTTTTGAGCCTGTTCAAACACAGAACAGTATATTAGCACAGAATCCTTTGATAGTAAGCAATAGACAAAGAAAAAAACACTAAAATAGTTCAAGCTAAAAAAAAAGGTAATTTACTATAAGGGTACTGAGCTGTTTCTCAAAGATCAAGGATAAAATTCATTTTGGTAATTGGGATAAATGAAACCAGGGGCTTGAATTCTGTCAGGATATTCTTTGTGACAATTTCTCTAACATATCTATTTTATTCTGTGTTCACATTAAAGATCACTTTATATCTACTCAGAGAGACTGACCTGACTCTCTTGGTCCTAAGTTTAAACTCTCAGAAAAGAGCCTGATGTTGACCCAGTTTGGGTGTGTTTTCCACCTTTTGCCTAATTGATTTTGGTCAGGAGTTGGGTGATATTTATCCAACAAATACTCATTGATCACTGATTACATACCAGGAACTATTCTAGAGAGTGAATCAAAAAAGTAGGGACTGTGCCCTTATAACAATTTACATCCTGTAGGAGGGAGAAAGACAGAAAACAAATTAATGTACTATGCAAAGAGGTGATAAGTGTTACTGGGAAAAGAAAGTTTTAAATGCTGCTGGGCCAGTTAGTAAGAGAACTTGGTAATAAAACATTGAATTTAGTAATTATAAGATCATAGGTGACACATTGTAGGTATTTTTAATCTAGAAGTTTGGCTAGAAACAGATGGCAATTGTTTCAGGAAAAAACAAATTGAAACATAGATACACACACACATAGTATTAATTCTATATTCTTTGCAATCTCTACTCCTTAAACTATTGTCCTCTGTTTCTTTTTTTAAAATTTTTTTTTCAACGTTTATTTTTATTTTTGGGACAGAGAGAGACAGAGCATGAACGGGGGAGGGGCAGAGAGAGAGGGAGACACAGAATCGGAAACAGGCTCCAGGCTCTGAGCCATCAGCCCAGAGCCTGACGCGGGGCTCGAACTCCCGGACCGCGAGATCGTGACCTGGCTGAAGTCGGACGCTTAACCGACTGCGCCACCCAGGCGCCCCTTGTCCTCTGTTTCTATTACATACATTTATAAAAGGTACATATTTTATGTTTATTATATATGTACATAGTTTCAAGAAGTTTGGTGAGGAAATGAAAGGAGACAGGAAGTAGCTAAAAATGGAAGAAGGACCATGGAAAGATTGTGTTGGGCGTGGCAGTGGGTGGTGCTGGTTTTGAGGAGTGAGATTAATTGATCTGCTTGTCATTTTGGGGGAAAGAGCTAGGCTGAAGTGAAGATAAAGACAGAGGAGGAGAGCAACTCTGAAAGCTTCTTTGCTTTGTGACTTAGGACACAGGTAGAAATAATGGCCTTAGTGGGGACAGGAAGAGAGACTCTAGTTCCTCAGAAATTTTCATGAGAGAGATAAAGTTTGATATTCTGATAGGTCCATTGGGGTGGGGGAGTAGAGAGGTAAGTGGCCTACCACCTGATGATCTCTGTTTGACTATGAACAAGGAAGAGCTAAAGATAAAAAAAAATAAATAAAGATAAAGGTGGAATGATTGGATGATGCAGGAGGTTTAAGAAAGTGGTTAAGGTTTGGAACAGCGACCCTAGGGAATGTAGCTATCACCTGCCTAGGAACAAACAGAAGCATTACTGATGATCACGGAGGGCTGTTGGGGTTAGCCATTATGAACTGGAATGACATCGATCTGAACTGCTAAGCATTTTTCTTTATGAGAGCTCAGTCACCTGGAACAGAATTTGAGAGTGATTCATCTGGGTGGGGACTGCTCAGGCTTGCTGTATTGGAAACAAAGGATGGGAAATAAATGGAAGGTTCTAATAAAAAAGTTATTGTTTTGATTAACAGGGGTCTGGCTGGTCATGGAAAGGAGGTAAGGAAGATTGCTAGTCTGGGAGGAGTGGACAGAAGCTGGAAGATTGGGTGAAACTGAACAGATGAAATGGAAGTAAGAAGAGGGAAAGGGGTTTATGGGTGTGGTGAGATGCCATGTTGTAACAGAAGTACAGCCAGTCTTTAGTGGTGATTTCCAGCTAGGGCGTGGCCTTTATGAGAGCGAAGGTAAAGTACAGAGACAGGTCATGACAGAGAGGGTATCTAGGAACGGGGTGTTAGTTGGGCCATCGACCACACATTGAACAAGCATGGTGCTATGCATAACATTCACAGGGATAGAAGAGGTTAAGGGTGGGGGGGTAAGTGGGAGAGGGTCAGTTTCCAAAAATGGGTGAGGAGTGCTGGGAGACAAAACCATAGATGTCTGTTACAAACAGTGTCTTGGTGTGTTTATAATTTGTTCAGGAAATTTTCTCTGCGTAGAAAGGGAAGGCAAACTTAGACAAAATATCCAGTTTGGAGAAAAGGTATCTACCTGTATTGAGATTGACTGAGAATCATACAGTCAGGGTCATAGTATTAATAATAAGGGAAGATCATTTGGTTCTGTAGTTTCTACATTTTGTTAAGTTATTTTGTTATAAGATCTTGTGTTTTATACTAAAATCATGTAACAGTAATGGCTTCCTTTTTAATTCTCCTGTTGATATAAGTACTTTAGCCCTGAAAAATCACTCTAGATTTCGGGTGTTATGTTGAGTACAAATTATTTTGAGATAGTGCGAAAATGTGCCCCAATTTTTTTTTGTTTTTGCTTACTATAGGAAAGATTTTCTAATGTAGTTAGCTTTATCACTTCTATTTGGCAATTTCTTTTTTTTTCTTACTAAAACCTTATGAAATTATATGGGATATTAGAGAAGGAATGATAACCTTTGGCACATCTTGGTGATAAGTGGAAAGATAACTGGACTCCTGATTGAATTTTTGAATGAACTCCAAACTTGTCTTCTCCTTCTATCTTTCTGCATCTCTCTTTACTGCCATTATTTCTTCCTTCATTCACAAAATGGTAATTATTTGCACACCTGGGTGGCTCAGTCAGTTAAGCATCCAGCTTCGGCTCAGATCATGATCTTGTGGTCTGTGGATTTGAGCCCCACATCGGGCTCTGTGCTGACAGCTCAGAGCCTGGAACCTGCTTTGGATTTTGTGTCTCCCTCTCTCTCTGCCCCTGCCCTACTCGTGCTCTCTCTCTCTCTCTCTCTCTCTCAAAAAGGAATAAACATTTAAAAAATTAAAAAAAACAAAACCAAAATGGTAATCATTTGCTCCTAATAGTTCTGCCCTTCTCCAGTTAATTCTGAAATTTTCTACTGGAATAATTTTTCTACATGGCTAGATGGCTCCTATTACCTACAAAATAAAATCTAAACTCCTTTGATTGATATCCGAAGCTCTTGATGATCTACCCTGCCTGACTTCAAATCTGGCCTCCTGACATTCCACATTGTACTGAATTATCTGCAGGTTCTCCAATCTGCTGCGTTTTCTCATGCTTCTGTGCCTTTGCCTGTGCGCCCTCCCCCACCCCGCCCTTGGGCATCATGCTCATCCCCTTCTTATTAACTTGGTTGATTTCTCTTTTTCCTTTACATCCAAGTTTAAGCATGATCTGTGCGACACTTTCTCTGACTCCCTCCTGTCAGATATTGTCTTCCCTCCAGCTCCCATTTGTGTCTTCTTGCAACAGCAAGTACAGCAGGGTGCTCTGGAACTGACAGCCACGCAGCATTACTGAAAAGAATCCAAAATGTAACCCAGCACAAGCATTGTTCTTATTGGCTCGGAATGTGATCATTGTTTCCCTCCTGGTTCCCAGATAACTAGCATTTATACATAATCCATTTTTTTAAGAGGCCATATTTAAACCTTTAACAGTTTGCAGATGCAAGCTTGTGGTAGGTGGTGGTGATGATGATAGTGTGTATGTAGGGACGAGTGGGATTGGTAATGGCAAGCACAGAAATTCTTGTTACAGAAATTGGAATGGTTTACAAGATAATCCAAATTCTTTTGTGCCATCAGTTAAAGTTTTTTGTTGTTGTTAATCCTCTTATGAAATGCCAAATAAGAATATCGATAGAATGCCAGTATTCCTTTCATTTCATTAACTTGTGAGTCTTCCCTCACTTATTTTATTATGGAATATCTCTTGTTAGTAGTCTCCAAGAGGACAATACCATATGACCAATTTAAAGCATGCATGAGGAAGAGTGATAATTCTCTGAGTACATAATTTAATGTAGTTTGTTGGTTATGAATTTTATTTTTATGAGGTATAAAGATTATAATTTTGTGGCTATTTAATTAACAGCATGAAGCCTCCTCCTGATTTATAATTTGTAATGGGAATTGTCCCAAACCAAAATGGTGACGCAAGTTGGAAATTGCACGTTATCAGAGACACAAATGATTAAATGCATTTTAAGTTGCTCACCTCTCACCTTTGCTGTATGGTTGGAATAACACGAGAGAGCTGGGTTTCCTGCATTATCAGCACTAAATTTTATGATTTCAGACTGGTCACAGATCCCAAATTTCCCAAATGTGGAAAATAATGTAGGAGCACAGGGGAAATGAGAATTGATACGTTTCAGAAAAGCTTCTTTAGATTTAACATTGAATCTTGTTGAGGTGAGTATTATATTTGGATTTATGAGAATTGAATTCTGTCGAAATACTGTCTAACAGAATGGAGTGGACGATTCCATTGTTAAACAGTGGATGATTCCACTGTTTAAAAAACAAGCGTGATGCATCCTAGCCTTTTGGAGAATTACACATTATACATTGGAGAAATCCATGAATAGAGAAATCCAAAGGTTTCTGATGATAAGACTTGTATTTCTGATGATAAGGCTTATTATATATAAGATATAAGCTTATTCAAGAAATCATTTTTATTCCAAGACAGAATTGAAATGCTTTTCCAAAACATATATGCTTAATACAATAGGAATAGAAAATGAAGGCCACAGAAAAGAAGAGAATTAAATATCTTTCAGTTTTGTGAGTTTTGTTACCTTGTTGGTTTTGAGCTTTCTTGGAGCCTGGGCGAAAGGGGAAATGTGATATATTATATAGCTTGGATACCAGAAATGATGAACATTGCAAGTTTCACAGGGGAATCTTTGCACTAAATTTTGGAATTTCCTTGCCCTAAGTTCTGGTAAACAATTTTCTTTTTACATTGGTTTGTACGGGAGGCACTGAGTAGTGAAGTGGCAAAGGCATAAATGGATTTCACATTCTTGTATCTTAAATCAAACTTTCATAAAAGTTTAGAGTGTAACTTTTTTTTAACATTTATTATTTTTTGAGAGACACAGAGAGACAGAGCACGAGCAGGGGAGGGGCAGAGAGAGAGGGAGACACAGAATCTGAAGCAGGCTGTAGGCTCTGAGCTGTCAGCACAGAGCCCGACGTGGGGCCCGAACCCACGAACCATGAGATCATGACCTGAGCCAAAGTCGGTTGCTTAACTGACTGAGCCACCCAGGCACCCCAAGAGTGTAACTTTTAAGAATGAGAGCAGCTCTGTGCTTTTTTATACTCTGACAGTAAGTCTGTGGAGGGCAGAGTGATCAGGGTTTAAATACTGCCTTCTGATCCAAGGATGAATCTTAGGACATCAAGATTGTGACAAATGTCCTTTTCAAACAGACTACTCCTGCTATTTGTCTTCCCTCTTTTCCTTTTGTTTTCTAACGTACAAAGAGTCTCTGTTAGTTGTAGTTTTCTTCTTAACATGGGTGGAGGGCAGGCTGACTCAGAATGAGTTGACAGGGATAGGATATGAAACTGATTCTGAACCTGTTAATATTGCACAGCTCCTTTTTTAAAGCATACATATTTGCGTATATAGTTATTTGCATAATTGTTTCATTAATGTCTGGTTTCCTAGCTATGCCACAAGCCTCACAGAGGCAGGGATTAGGTCGAGTTGCTTGTCATTTAATCCTCAGTGCCTAACACAATGCCTGGAACGTACTAATATTTGATAAATTTGAATGAATAAATTAATGTTCATTGGTCTTTCACATGTTGTCTTTGCCATTGTTACCTTTTTATTGTAAGCTCGAGAAGGGTATTCATTTGTTCATTCATAAAATATGAGACGTGGTCTCTGCTCTCAAGGAATTTAAAATCTGGTTAAAGAGAGAGGATACATATGCATGAAAAATTAATTACTCTGATAATACAAGGAAGTGCATATCAAGTATCAAATGAATAGTCCAGACTGTAGGTGCTATGGGAATTCAAGAGGAGATGCGGGTGGGCTGGGAAGGTGAAAGAAAGCTTTGCTGCCAGCGTGGGATCTGAGTTCAGTTTGAAGCACGAGTGGGATGAAAATAGTCAGATCTGATGCAAAGAATTCATTACAGATTTCAGGTCATGGGGTAGATGATGTCAGCCGAAGAGATGAAAACAACTTAGTTTTTTTTAGAGTTGGGAAAAACTGAGGAAGTTGTGCTCATTTTGAAGGGAGTGAAAAGTTTGCATTAAGAAAGAGCAGGAGGTGTTACAAAGGCAGGCTGAGTCCATATTCTTTCTTTGGTCTTTAGGTGCCCTTTATCTCTTCCATTGTGGTATTTGAATCAAAAAAATATTTGAACAAGATGGGAGACGATGACAAGATTCTCATGAATCAGAATGAAGCAGAATCTAGTGGGAATCAGAGAAGGGCAGGTGAGGGGAGTAGAAAGGGAAGAAGGAAAATATTTTTGGAGCCTCTTGCAGCCATTCAGGCCACTCATGAATAGGGCTGGGACAATGGGCAGCAAGATGGGGACACGTGGAACCTTATGGAACTTCACCCATTGATGGGATATGAGGAGGTGAGAGTAAGAGTGAAGTTACAGGTAACTAGGAGATTGGGTGAGTGACTAAGGGAGTGATCATTTTATTAAAAAAAAAAAGAGAAGAAGTCAGTCAGTAGGAGAATCCAGTTAGAGAGGATAATGAGTTTAGTAAATGGTGGGTTTAGGTAATGAGAACACAGACAATGGACCATTTATCTTGAATAGTGCTCAGAACAGCACAGTATGGGTTTACTGAACTGAATCCAGACACACCATTTCTTATCTAAACTTTGAGGCCAAATGTGTTTCAGAATTCAGTGCATGTGCCTGTAGTTGAGAGCTCGCCCTACAGGGCTGAGGACATACTCTGCTATCAAACACATTGGCATAACCATAGCTGGATTATATACTTATTCACATGAAGTAGTGTGAGTAAAGATTGTAAACAGCCTCAATTCAGTTCGGACTAGGCTTTGCTACTGAGTGAATTCAGGTTTGGTCATGTCTTGCCAACAATTCAGTTATAAAGATCAGAGTCTTGGGATTTCAGAATTACAGAAACTGGATAATGGACCTACACTTGAGTATAAGTAACATTTTGTAGACATGTTTGATTTCTCAAAGATATCCATCCAGCTGCATAGAAATCATGATGTTTTTAGAAGCCAGTCATTAAAAAAAAGAGAGACAGGGGCTTGACTGAGATCTAGACATCTCTAAAAGAAGAATGTGTGTTGAAAGTGTATTTTTCTTGTGTTTATATTCTGTGAAATATTAAGGAGTTTGCTATTTCCTTTTACCTAGGTCTGTTTTAGTTTCAAATAGGAAGTTCTGAATAGAATGTTCTCAATACATCCAGAAATTTGAGAAGACAAATTCCATGATTTTTTCTTCTCTTTTAACAAAAAAGCAGTTTTCCATAAAATACCAAGTATCTCAACAATGTTCTGTCATCTCATGAGTTTAATAAAGCTAAATGCTTGTTTGTTTTCTATTGTCTTAGCTTTAAGTCCAGTCTGAAATTCTTTCCTTTGTGTTTGAGCTATGCATATGATTTTATCATTTCAAAATAGAAAACATTTCAGATGTCCCGGAAAGTATGGGCAAGATAGTCATGGTGATACAGGAGCATCAAAACGTGAAGAAACAGATTTATAATGATACGTTTAGGAAGGAAAAGCATTATTTTAATGTAATGGTGTGAGTATGGTATACTCTTTTTTGTGTTAATTGGAGATATGAATACCTAAATAGTATAAATGACCCTCAAGTTTATCCTGATAGTTGATAAGACATTACGAAAATGCATATTTATTACTTCTGAGGGTGCTTGTCAGCAGTTGATTATTTTAAGTATTGTACTCTCAAATAGGGGCTTCATTTTGGCGGAATTACTTGAACAAATGTTGTATACAGAGCTGACTGCTACTTAGAGTATCTATCATTTTAAGCTTTATCTTCTCAAAGTACTGAATTTGATACTCATGATAGTCATTTAAATGTTTATTACCACCTTCTCAACCAATGTATGCCGAATGCCAAAAATCTTCATTTTTCTTACGCCTCAGTTGTGAACATGTAATTCTTTTTTGTGGAGTAAAATAATTTTGGTTAGAAGTAACCACAGAATTCAAGTGAGAGAAAAATGTTACCCCAGTGCTTGCGAAAAATAATGAAAGAAGAAGAAGAAAAAGCAAAGTTTTTGATAGGAGACGCTCAGAAAGGTAGGCTGGGAAAGGATTGATATTTAGCATTAAAATAATCCCCAAGGAACACTCTCTTCCCAGGTAAATTTGGTGTCTGAGAGTGAACTTGGTAGCCCTTTACAAAAAACTTATGCTGCTTTAATGTCCTTATAGAGCAGGAAAGGAAGATGAGGCTGCAAATCCCAGGTCTCTGGCCATTTCCTCCCACCCCTTCGTTAGTTTGCAGCCACAGTCATCGTGGTCCATTAGCACTAAAGGGCAATCAGCTGCAGCTCTTAGTGTGCTAGGATTGCCTGGCTGCTCTAGTTCCCATAGGATAGAGGATGCAAACACTGTGAAAGGATACCCTCAAGGACTTACTAAAACTAACTCAGAGCACTGTAATTAAGCAATTATTAACCAGGTACCCTTCTGGATACTTTTTATTGTGCTTGATAGATGAATCATCAGAGGCCAAGGCACCTTTTCCTTACCAGGTCCAATCATTGCCTCCTCTTCCTCTTCTCATTTCCCACGTATGGGAGGTAAAGGTAGAACTTTCTTATGGAAGCAACTATCCAATGGAATTGAAGCACGCAGAGCCATGCACAGAGTGCTGAGAGAAACCACGTCACTGATTAATGAAATAGAAGTAGCCTGGGTGGAACTTGATGGCTGGTTAAACTATGGTAACGTTGAAAGTGAAGAGTGCTTGATCACTTGATTCATTTAAAACCACCTTGATAGGAATTGATTATGGTTCAAATAATAGGGTCAACAATCCTAGGTGGGAGAGGAGTATGATTTGAGAGGACACTGATGAATAAAAGTATTCCCTGCTTTGATTTCTTTTCTCTTTTATGAATTCCTAACACTGGATTATTTCTTGAAGATACTCTCACTGGGTTAAAGTCTTATGCTACTTGGGAGGTATGATGAACTAACAAGGATATTAATAATTGCCTTCATTGGGAGATCTAGGTCCAAAGGGTAAGAGTTGGTAGGTGGGAGAATGTTCTGATACGGTAGCTGTGCAGAATTCTGGGTAGAAGGAGGGAAAGGAAGGCCATTAGAAGACCTAGGGGTTCACAGGGAGTCAGACACAGAGCCTCTCCAGAGGAAAAACCCGCTATTTCCAGCAGTGGCCTTTAAGCTGCGTATTGGATTTTGAGTATCAGTGGTGCTCAAAGCAATTCTCTGTTGTTTGGGTTTGTGTTTTTATCATGGCTGTGGCCCTGACTTACTGTTGATGGAAAAACAGAAATGCACAGGGTTGATTTGCCTGGCTCCAAGGTCACAGCAATAGCCAGCAGTAAAATTGGAACATAAACTGAAGCCTTCTGATTCCGACAGGCGCCTTTTCAGGCATCCCAGATGGCAAACCGGCAGCAGGCGAGCCTCAGGACTGAGGCGAGCCTCAGGACTCAGCAGTCTGCCTCAGGACTGAGTTGAGCTAGGCCACTCCCTATGGCTTCGCTCCACTTTGTCTGTGTTCAGGGATTTTTTCTGGCACCATCTCCTGCCTGACTAGCCCTCTCTTCTGGGTGAAGAAAGTCATTTTGTTGACCCTGCAAGCAGTTGTCCAGTTCCAGGACAAAGCCTGTTATTGCTGCTGACCCAGAAGATGTCAGCACAGGGCTGCCTGTCCTTGGCGCCATCGGTGATCTCCCTTTCGGTGCTGGGCTATTCTTCTTCCCGGATTCAAGAGGAATGTGATTACACATCAAGATTTCCCTTGACTAGTCCATGCTTGTTAAGATACTTTGCATTTCCTTGAGGACAGACCCATTGAAATGGATAGACCAGCTAAGAGTAGACAAGCAAATTCACACAGACACCTGAGGGAGCAAGTCGCAGTAGCCCAGGGAAGTTAGTATTTGCATTGTAAATTTTTAAACTTCGTATTTTCCTACAAACTGGCTGTGAGCACCTTGCCCAGGTGATCAGGTGCACCAGTGTGATAAGGCTGGCCTCTGCCACAAGTCCCCCTTCTTGCCTTCCGCCACTGTGACCTAGTGACATTTAGACACACCCATGAAATCCTCTTGGACCTTTGTTATTGTACTCCTGACCCAAATAATGACACTTGCCCCCTGTCCTTACTCTCTTAGCTCCCCACCTGCTTGGTTAAGCCTGCTCCCTTGACCCTCCATGTCTTCTTTCCCCCATGTGGCCCCCTTGGGGCATGCGGTGACTCTCTCTAGGACCGAGTGTAATAAGTGTGTTCCTGTCCCTCTTCCGTGTACCCTCTGCGGCCACACCTGACTGACCATCCCTTGAAAGAATACAAAGCAGTGTTTCTTGCTGCTTCATGACCTATCCCATTTCTCTTTTATGTTTTCCCAATTTATTCCTGTTTGAAATGCTCCATGTTTTTAGTATCATCACTGATAAACATGTTGAGTACCCATCATTTGAAGGGATGGTGCCAGGTGCCACGAGACTTATCTTTCAGGAGGTTGTGGTGAGTGAAGGAGATCAGACACAGACATAGGAAAATACAGCTGTAATAGGATTCTGATGTCAGCATATGATAATTGCCATGTAAGCAGGATGAGGAGCCTATTCTGAAGGGGGAAAGAAGTCATTCCCAATAGAAATGGTCAAGTAAAAACCTTATAGGAGGAGTTCATGGGAACTCTAGAATCCCAGGGTGAGTGGATTTGGTGAGAGCTTCCTTGGTATGTTTTCAGCCAGTCTCTGAGTACCTCTAATAATGACGAACTCACCATCCCCTAAGAAGTCTGGGTCTCATTACTGTTTCTGCAGTAATTCTTGGGTCCGAACCTGAGCTGTGCCTTGTGGCCCCAGGAGAATTCCACTGGAGGGAGGAGGGCATTCCAGGCTGGAGAAATGTCAGGCATACAGTTGTGGGGAAGGAAAGGACAGCTGGTTTTGTGGGAGAGTGGAGCGGGGTAGTTTTCCTGCCATGGCAGATTGGGGTTTACAGGAGGTTGGAAAGGGAAGCTTCAGGGCAAATTGTGGAGGGTCTTGCATTTCAGGTTCAGGAGCTTAAAACTTATTCTGAAAACCATTGGAAGCCATGGAGCATGTCCCTCTTTTTTAAATTTTATGTTGCAAAAGTGCATAAGACTTTTGTGAACAAAACAGAACAACAACAACAAAACCACCCCCAGATTATATGAATGAAGTCAGAGAGCTTAAAAGGTTTTGATCACAAGAGTGACAAGATCAAAACAGTGTTGTAAGGTGATGGATGCAGAATGACTGGCTTTGAGGTGGGGAGGGTGCTTCAGTCACTTGGGTGTACCTGACCTTAAGAGATCAAGGCTCGGTTTAGAAGTGGCAGTGAAGGGGGACTGGAGGGGAAGGAAGGAAGCAGGGTTGTGAAGGAAGACCTGATAGTGCAAGCACACTGTTCTTTTTTTAAAGTTAACATCTTCATTTTAAGAACTCTGTTCCCGGGGCGCCTGGGTGGCTCAGTTGGTTGAGTGTCTGACTCTTGATTTCGGCTCAGGTCATGATTTCATGGTCCGTGGGGTGGAGCCCATGTTGGGCTCTGTGCTGACAGAGCAAAGCGTATTTGGGATTCTCTCTCTCTCTCTCTGCCGCTTTCCTCCCCCCCCCCCCCCGAAAAGAACTGTGTTCCCTGAGTCCATTTCCTTCATTTACTAAACATAAGGTGTATCCATCTGTTTCTAAAATTAGAAACTTAAATTCTCATTAGATCATCTTACCTTCTTTTCCAAGTTTGCTGAAAGAAATGAATGTATTATTCTGGTCATTTCTAATGCTAGAAGAGACTTTAAGAAAAAGCAGATTTGGGACACCTGGGTGGCTCAGTTGGTTAAGCATCAGACTTCAGCTCAGATCATGATCTCATGGTTTGTGAGTTTGAGCCTCACATGGGGCTCACTGCTGAGCCAGCTTCAGATCCCCCCCCTTCTCTCTCTGCCCACCCCCCCTCAAAATAAATAAATAAACTTTAAAACAGATTTATGTTCATAATTATGTATTGTGAAGATCCTAATGCCACCGAATTTCCTTTTTGAAGCTTAGTGTTTGCCTGAACTTGTTCACTGTTTTGGATCATGCTCATTCATTTGTCTCAATTCACTTACAAAGTATAGAAGCGTCAGCACCTCAGTACTATAGGCCTTGATTTTGTTCATTCAGTGCATGCATATTGAGCATTTTTTCAGACTCTGGGGATCCAGCATTGAACAAAAACAAAGTCCCTGCCTTGACTGAGCTTATACTCTAGTGGGAATAGATGGACAATCAAGAAATAAGTTACCATATATTATGTCAGAGGGCAGTACATGCTGTGGCAGTCACCAAAGCATGAGATGTCTGGGAAGTTGTGGGAATTTCCTCGGATAAGGTGACATTTGAGCAAAGGTCTGAAGGAGGTGGGGGAGCCAGCAGCGCAGCTTTCTGGGGGAAAATGACCAAGAAGAGGGTGAGGCAACTATAAAAGCCAAGACGGTAGTGTGTTTAAAGTGAGTGAACTGCAAAGAGGCCAATGGCTGGAGCAAGGTGAACAGGAAGACAGCAGTAGTGGGGATGGGATGGGGTAGCAAGCTTACAGGCATTTGGTTGTAAAGAGTCCTTTCCTCTTGAGTAAAGGGAAGCACTGATAAACAAATGCTTCTGTATAACTAAGGATTTGGTATCTACTGTGGACATACTGCATTAAAAATTGGCATTCTAGTGAAACCCTTGAGCCCTGCTTCCTGGTCTATTGTGAGATGGATGATGCACAGTCAATGATTTTCAATCTGGCAGCTCCTTTTACTCTTTGGAACAACCATTATGGCTCCTGTATGGAGGTGCTCACCCCACCTCCCTCCCTCCAGTGGGATATGGAAGTGAGGAAAGCTGCTTTTTATGGTGGGTGAGTTATTTGATTTATTTTATTTTATTTTATTTTATTTTATTTTATGTTATTTTATTTTATTTTATTTTATTTTTTATTTGATTATTTTAAAGAATGTCTGTACCCTGTGCCTGTCCCTCATCCCCACCAGCAGGGCTAATTCTGTAATGGTATTTTTAGCAGTGGGGGTGGGGAGATGGCCCTGGAGGCAGCAGCTGTGGGGACCGCCCCAATTGTTTGTTTCTAAAGTTCAGATTATCCCGGTGGGGTAAGAAAAGCATCCTTCTCTAGGGATGAGTAAGTGTTCTGCCCATTGGAGGTCGGGGTGGGGGGGGGGTTGCGGGGGTGGGGGAGTGGGGGTGGGGCATAGAGGAGGTTTATGGCCCTTCTTAGGTTTTTTCCTCATTACTCCTCCATGAGACTGTTAATTTAGCCACATGAAAAATGGCCATATTCGTTTATTTCTGGGTTGCTCTCCTGCTTCTATTTAGAGGCTAAACAGATTACTGGATTCTCTCCTCTCCGTTGAATTTTGTAAACACAAGCCTTTAACAATCCAAGCATTTAAATCAGGACAGAGAATTTACTTAACAGCTGAATTCTTGATGATAGATCAAATTGAATATGAAAGAAGAGTATTTTTACTTTTCCTCACAAAACTCTCAGCAGGGAGTGGAGGAAGAGCTTTACATGTGATACTCAACTAAGTGTAGTTATCTTACCCCTAGATATACAAGAAAGGTTAATCAAATGGATGTTACGCATTTATTCAAGAGGTATTTCTGGGAGCTCCTGTTCTATGGGAGGCCCAATTCTAGGCATCAGGATGTAACAGTGAATAATAATAATAATAATAATAATAATAATAATGGTAATGATAATGATAATAGCAATAACAAATCACTCAAAGTTCTTACTCTCATAGGTTGTATCTTCTGGTAGGGAAAATATAGAGAATTATAGTCATTTACAGAATTCATCAAATATTTGTCTCATGCATCTTTGAAACATAGTAGGATTTCCTGGTCTTGTGACTCCTTCTGGCTGGTTAGGTGTGAGCAGGGGTCATGTGTGGCTATTCTGAGCTGGAGCATTTCATTTGCACATGTAAGACCCCTCCATCCCTCTCCCCCCCACCCCCCAAGCTGTTTTTCTTTTTTCCTCAGCCATCAGCCAGTGTTCCAGATACTTGCTCTGGTATCTGGTTGCCTGAGTCCCAGAGTAAAGGCAATATGCAGTAGGTTCTTTACCTGGCCCTGAATGAACAAGTCGTTTGAGAAAGAAATAGACCTTTGTTGTTTAAAGGCATTGAGATTTTCGGCATTGTTTGTTATTGTGACATAACCTAGCCTGGACTGAGAATGAAATAAAAAAAAAACCACTTTTAGAAAAATGTTTATTTATTTTGAGAGAGAGAGAGAGAGAGAGAGAGCTAGAGAATGTGCATGAGCACAAGCAGGGAAGGGGCAGAGAGCGAGGGAGAGAGAATCCCAAGCAGGCTCTGCACTGTTAGCGCAGAGCCTGATGCGGGGCTTGATCTCATGTACCTTGAAATCATGGCCTGAGCCGAAATCACGAGTATGACACCTAGCTGACTGAGCCACTCAGATGCCCCTCAAAACCCCACTTTTTAAAAGAAATAATTACAGGTAATGATATATTGTATAAAGAAACTGAGGCAGGGAACTGTGACAAAGAATGTCTGGCTGCAGTTTGGAGGCTCTGCTAAATAGGGTAGTGAGAATAGTTCCCTTTGAGGAGATTCTGGGGGAACTAAGAGCTGAACAATGAGAAGGAACTAGTCACCTGAAAATCTGGAAGATGTGCGTTGTAAATTGAAGGAATAAGAAATGAAAACATTTGGGACACTTGAGAAACACCAAGAATGTTTGTGGAGCTTCTAAATAGGGAGGAAGAGGAAGGAGGATGAGGTGGGAGTTAATGATGTAGGACTTGGTAGGTCATCATAAAGAAATTTTTTAAAATTTAAGAATAAAACATCCTAGCGTTTTGAGCAGAGAAATTATATACGATTTGGGGTTTTACATTTTTAAAAATTTTATTCATTTTTTTAGAAAGAGTGTGCGCAAGCAGGGGAGGAGCAGAAAGAAAGGGGGACAGAGAATCCGAAGCAGGCTCCATGTTGTCAAAGCCCGATGTGGGGATCGAACCCATGAACTGTGAGATCATGACCTGAGCCAAAGTTGGATGCTCAACTGACTGAGCCACCCAGGCGCCCCTGATTTAGGTTTTTATAGTGACTCTTTGGGTCATTCAAAAAAAAAATGGCTATATGGGGAAAAGATTGAAAGTAGGGAGACTAACTCCTGACTGGTAGCTGGGAGATGGCTGTATTAGTCCTTGTGAGAGGGTGTGGTGATTTGATTCAGGATGGCAGCAGTGGAGATGGAAAGAAGTGGATGGAATCAGGATGCATCATGAAAGTTAATCCCACAGGATTGGATGATGATTTGGATGTGGGTGATAAACATAAGATTCAAGATTCAAGGACGTGTGTGTGTGTGTGTGTGTGTGTGTGTGTGTGTGTGTGAGCAACTGGGTGGATTATGTTGCTATTTAATAAAGCAAAGAGACTGGGCAAACAAAAGATTTGGGAACAAAAAAATCAAGTTTTTATTTTGGACACAATGAGGTTGGAATGCCTATCTGTATACCCATACTCATTCAGTACAAGTTAGGTATGTATGGGGTTCCAGTTCTAGTATTATGAAGTGGCTTGTGTCACATTAATCTTCCTGTAGATAAAAATTATAACCTTTTACCCCTGAAAGGAGACAACTGTTTGAAGGCATTGGAGACCTGAAGAAGACGGAAACTGGCAGGGGCCCAGGGGAGGAATTTAACCCTGATAAAAGAGAACCAGGCTGGTGAGATCCATGTGCACATAGCTTTAATCCTGAAGGCACTCTCCAACCCATGAAGCATGGGGACAGCTGTAACTCCAGTAGAAAGCTACAGCTCTCTTGATTTGTGGACTCAGAATATGAAGTTCGGGGCTGGCAGAGCAGTTGGAAAGCAATGAGGGATATCCTGGAAAGAACAGATCCATGGTGGTGGTGGGGGGGGGGGGGGTGGGGACCAAAATTTTAGGTACAGACTCAGCTTAAGTCCTTGACTGGCCCTCAGTTGTACACTCATAGGAGAAATTCAAGAAGCCCAGAAGAAACACTAGGTAGAAGTTTGAAAGAGCTGAACAGAAATTTCAGTGGCTTTCTACTGAAACCCCAGAAGGCCTGCTCTTTAGAAATAAAGATTTATAGGCTTGAGGACAAAACCAACATAGACCCATCTTAACCAAGTGTAAATTCAAGCTTACACAAGTTCAAAATGATTAGCAAATAATTTCAGTGCTTGGTAGAACAATAACAAAATAAAGCTTTTCAGAGGAAGATAACAGAATACAGAGTCTCTACAACATATCATCCATAATGGCGAGTATAAAATACTACATTTGCAAAAAACCCACAGCAATAACAAAAAAACCCCCAAAATCCAGAACAATATGACCCATAATCCAAAGAAAAAGTAGTTAATACAAATGAATACCTAGATGATGCAAAAGTCAGCAGACAAGGACTTTAAAGCAATGTATATTGCTCATGGGCAAGTAAGGTAATACACAGAAAACTGAAAGTAGTTTCATAGTCAAACTACTGAAAATCAAAATGAAGAGATGATCTTGAAAGCAGTTAGAGAATAAAGTCACATTTTGTGTAGGGAGAATGATGATATGAAAGATGGCTAACTTCTTATCATAAACAGTGGAGGCCAGATAGCATCTTAAAAAAATGTTTTTTAATGTTTATTTATTTTTGACAGAGACAGAGTGTGAGTGGGGGAGGGGCAGAGAGAGAGAAAGACACAGAATCTGAAGAGGCTCTAGGCTCTGAGCTGTCAGCACAGAGCCCGACGTGGGGCTTGAACTCACAGACCTCAGTGAGATCATGACCTGAGCTGAAGTTGGACGCTCAACCGACTGAGCCACCCAGGCACCCCAGGTAGCATCTTTAAAGTACTGAAAGTTTTCAATCCAGAATTCTTTATCCAGACAACCTATATTTTCAAAATAAAGGCAAACCAAAGACATTTTTCAGTCAAATAAATAAGATGTTCATTTCCAGTAGATCTATACTAAAGGAGATGCTAAAAAAAGGTTCTTCATCTGGAGTGCAGTGAAACCGTAGAGACACTCAGATCTATAGGAAAGAATGAAGAGCACTAGGTCATAAATATGGGGCTAAATTAAAAGATTTCTTTTTCTTTTAATTTCTTTAAAAGACAGCTGAATGTTTAAAGGAAAAATTATAGTATTATGTTGTGGGGCTTTATAACACATAATGGTATAAAATATATGACAATAATAACACAGAGGATGGAGATAAGTAGAATTTGACCATTGTAAGATCTTTGTATGTTACACTAAGTGGCACAATATTGATCTTAAACTGTGCTAAGTTAAGGAGGCATGTTGCAATCTTTGGGACAATCACTGAAAAATAATACAAAGAGGATAGATGAGAAATGTAACTAGGAAGTAAGTTAGAATACTAAAAAATATACCCTTATGCCAAAAGGAGGCAGGAAAGCAGGAACAAAGTAATAGCATACAGATGGGACAGGGGTAAAACAAACAGCAGAGTGGTGGATCTAAACCCAAACATACCTATAATTAAATTGTATGCAAGAAACCTAAACATTCCAATTAAAAAAGGCAGAGATTGTCAAACTGAATTTTAAAAAGCTTGATCCAACATATACAGTTTTTGAGAGATATACGTTAAAGACATAGAACAACTGAAATTAACCAGATGGAATATGAATATATCTTATAAGCAGTAAGTATAAGAAAACTGGTGTGAATATGTTAATCTCAGACAAAATAACCAAGGTGGGCATTTCAAAATGATGAAAGGGGTCAATTCATCTGGAAGATGTAACAACTGTAAATACATATGTGCCTAACTAGAGGGGTTCAAAACATCTGCAGCTAAAACAGATAGAATTAAAGAGGGGAGAAAACAAATCCACAATCATAGTTGCATAATTCATTGCTCATCTCTTAATAATTAGTAGAACTAAATTAGAAAGAAAACTTAATAAGGATATAGGTATTTTGAAACTATCAACCACCTTGATTTGACATTAACAGGACATTAAACAAAAAAATATAAGAATATACATTCTTTCCATGTAAAATAGCATTCGTTAAGATAGACCAAGGTTTATCCTTATATAAACAAAAGGGAAAATCAAGAATTCATTTATACTTGAACCATACTTGGAAGTATGCTTGGACCATACTTGGCACATAAAAATAAAGTCGAAGTGAATTTCAAAAGAGAAAATCATATAGAGTATGTTCTCTGACCACAAGGGATTAAATTAGACATGAAAAACCGGGACACCTGGGTGGCTGTTTGGTTAAGTGCCTGACTTTGGCTCAGGTCACGATCTCACGGTTTATGAGTTCAGGCCCCACACTGGACTTGCTGCTGCCAGTGTGGAACCAGCTTTGGATCCTCTGTCTTCCTCTCTCTGCCCCTCCCCTCCTTGTGCTCTCTCTCAAAAATAAAATAAACATAAAAAAAATAAAAAACAAATATACAACAGACACACACACACACGCACACACACATGCACACACACACATTCCCCAGTGGTTGAAAATTTTAAAACATGCTTTAAATGCCTATGGGTCAAAGAAGAATTTATGAGAGAAATTAGAAAATATTTATAATTGAATGATGGTGAGGCTACAACATGTTAAAGTATATAGGATGTAGCAAATGTAGTGTTTAGATTTATATTGTAAATGCTTGTATTAGGAAAGAAGAAAGGTTTTAAATCATTGCTCTCAGTTTCCATCCTCAGGGTTTAGAAAGGGTAAGGCAAATTGAACTAAAAGTAAGTAGAAAGAAGGAAATAATAAAGAGCAGGAAAAAGGAAGTAAAAAGAAAAAAATAGAGAAAATTAACAAGGCCAAAGATTGATTTTTTTAAAAGATCAATAAGACTACAAGTTACTGCTAAGATTGATCAAGAAGCAAAGAGAGAAAACACAAACTACCAATGTTAAGAATTCAAGTGGGAATATCACTACAGATCCTAAACAGCTAAAAAGTGTAGGGAATGCCAGTGTATTTATGCCAGTAAATCCCCAAAATCCCACAAAAGAAATAGACACATTTCCTGATAGAGCATGCGTTGAATGAAATACACATAAGAAATAACCTGAATAGCTATACATCTATGCAAGAAATTGAATTTATTATCAAAAACCTCTCTATAAAGAAATGTTCTGACTTAGTTGGTCCCAGTTCTTGTGCCCTTGAGGACTTATTAGGTGTTATCCTTGAAGCAAGAAGAGAGAAACAAGGATTTATTTATTTAATACTTGTATCGTACTTATCTTATGCCTGGCACTGGTCTAAGCACTTTACATATAACTTATTTGTCAGACATGTGTGTTGAAGGACATGGAGAGATGAAGGAAAATTTTAGGAATGACCGTCTCCTACAATATATGCAATATATTCATCAGAACTGAATGCTTCTGTCTGCTTTCTGCCCACTAGCGACAAAAATTTGTGGTCAAACTGAAGCATACTTTCAAATGTGGACTCTGATGGCACAAACAATCAGTCAGTGTTTTATCCTCATTTTCTCTTTGTATGCAGAATAGAAAACAGTTGTTAAAACCTGAAATAGGAGGCCCAACTGGATTTTCTCCTCCCTGGTTCTTGTCTCATCATTTTCTGCCTTTCCACCTTCTTCTATCTGTTCCCTTGATCTTATCTGGTCTTCCAGTTTTACTTCAAGTGTTATCCCAGGATAACATGCCTTTGTGTAAACCCTCATCATCTTGCATATTGAAGGGGTTTAATAAACATTTCTTGAATGGATGCCATGGATAGATGAATGAATGAAGGCAGGTGTCTGTTGTGTTAGTCGAAATGAAGAAGCAACGTCGTTGTTCAGCTTCATCCTCACTGGTATCATGGTATTGTGACTGTAAATGAACTCTGAATAAAATGTCTAGTTTGGCCACCTGCACAATGGTGGTTAGTGTTTAATACAACAACGTAAGCTATTACACAGCAATTTTGAGACACTTGAGAGTAGATTGACTTGTTACTGATTTGATTTGCTAATTGATATATTCCAACAAGAGGCTAATGTTTCATAAAAGATTAATTGGAGATACCTTTTCAAAGCATTTATGAGGGATCTTTTTTTCCCCCTGTGTTCAGAGTACAGTACTAGGCTCTGTTGGGTCTTTGATAATTCATCTAGGTATTGTTCAGATAGAAAAAAACCCTAAACCATCAGTTTATGAGCTTTCTGGGTCCTTCATTCCTTAGTCAACATATTTTTTAATTATGAAATAAATAATTTTACTTGATCTTAAATGATAATTGCTCAGCATTACTAATGTGAGTAAGTGTGGCAATCCCTGCTACTTCAGGGGGTGAGTTGTGACTAAGGCATTTCAAAGCTCCCTATCTTCAGAACCACCAGCTCATCATTTTCCTTTTTTGGCTTATATCCTGTGATAATCAAGGACTGGCTTGGAAACAGTATTGGCATAGACCATCATTATGAGCACAAATACTATTCTAAAAATAAATGAAAAAATATCTCTGCCTCTGACCATGGAAAACCTGTGACTAAGACATTGTATCTATTTGGCCAATGTGCAGCTCAGTGACGCAGCAGGTATTAAGAGCTAGAGAGATTATTTTTCTAACATACTTTCTCTTAGGCATTTAGTTTGCTAACTTTGGTTGACAATCTCAAATACTCTTCATCACAGAGCGTGTGTGTGTGTGTGTGTGTGTGTGTGTGTGTGTGTGTGTCTGTCTGTCTGTCTGTCTGTCTGTATTAATATTACTGGGGAATTAGCTTTCTCAAAAATGGAAAATCATAAATCATTATATGACATATTGTATTGGAAGAGGTTGAGCATGATTCATTGGTAATCCCTCAGTTGCAAAGGTAATTTTGAATCTTCCCATATTCTAGTTATGACACTTGAGATAGTAATGTGCTTCCCAGGATACCTAGGTGGCTCAGTCGGTTAAGCATCCAACTCTTGATTTTGGCTCAGGTCATGATATCCTGGTTGGTGAGATGGAGTCCTATGTCTCATCAGGCCCTGTGCTGGCAGCTTGGAGCCTTCTTGGGATTTTCTGTCTCCCTCTCTCTCCGCCCCTCCCCTGCTCATGCATATAGTCGCTCTCTCTCAAAATAAATAAACAATAAAAAAAAAATGTGCTTCCCCACTCTGCCATAAAGTGGTATGTCCTGTTCCATGAAACAAGGAAATGGTGTCATGAGATAAAATTTAGTCTTTGAATTTTAATGTCTTTCATAGCATTATGCATTTCTATCATAACCACAGATTATAACCTACTTTTCTTGTCTTGATTCTTTTTTGGCAAAGAGAGAAAGAAAAGAAGTGATGATACAAATGTGCTATTTTACTACATTGGAAAATATCTTGAAATAGAAGTTTATAAAGCCAGAGTCTAAAATGTAGGGGCCATAACCAGAGAGGATGTAGGAAGACCAGTGGAAAATTGCACCAAAGTTGTTATGGGAAAGAAAATTCGAAGAGGTGGGTGCTCCATAGGGATGAATGTCTTAGGAAAGAAAGATGTTGCAAACAGAGAAAGTCATGGAATGTGGTAGTAGTTACAATAAAGACAATAGTTTGTAATCAAAACTGGCTTCCATTTTATCCTTTTTATGGAAAGATAATCCTGTATAGATTTGAACTCTCAAAATGTCCACAGTTTAAACCTGAAAGAAAACCTTATTTTTCTTCTTTTTAATAAGCTTACTACTGTATAAGCAGGCACATTTAACAAGTGCTGTGCAGCATAGGGATTATTTAAAAAGTTAACTATTTGAGAATCTACTTTAATCAAAACCATTTAGCATATGAGAGTATATTTACATTTTACAAATATGTCTGAAATTCTGTTAACTCTAATGTATAATATAAAGGAATGAAGCTCATCCAGCATATTCACATGTTCACAGCTTTAATGAAGCTCTTTCTAATAATCATTTTTGATATTGAAATGTAATAAAATATTGAATATTGTTTTTGCATGCCATGGGTATTAGGCAAGATCTGAGGTTTATGCTGATGCAGGCAAACATTTTTTGTTAATTTGATGTCATTAAAAAAACTTACTCTCTTTTAAAAATATTTTAAAGGTTTTTTTTTCTTTCTTAACTGTTTCTACCTATTTTTACTGTATTCTTTTTTCCACTTAGTTTTTATTTCTTTCCTTTTATTGTCATTTCTCAGTTTCATTCTCAGAGCTTATTTCTTGCCTTTTACAACATTGATTCTTAAGATTTTACTGATTTTTGTTTCTTGCAGTCAACATTAAAGTTATAGGCATTTATATGTTTTCTCTTTCCTTTGTTTGGATGAGTCCAACTGTCTTTTACTCATTTATCAATACAGCCAGTGAGTTATAACTGGTTTTGGTAGAGCTCCTTTTAATCTGAGCTGCAAAACCCATGTGTCTTTTCACTCACTATCCTCTGGTGTTCTATTTGGACTTCCTTATTTCATGTCTGTATTTGATTCTTGTTTTTCTATCCTAGTTTTTTCCCACTTTGGTAGTTGTTAGTATTTTTCTCTTCAGGCTAGTAAAACTGAACTGTCTCAGCTCATGACTTTGTACGAGGGAATGAAAATGGTGAGGGCAAGAGAACATTCTGCTTCTCCATCACAATACATAGGAAGGAATTATGGAACTCTAATATGTCTCTTCTCTTCATGGCCGGGAGGTCAAAAAGACTTAAAAACCATATTGAATGCTGGAAGATAGGCTCATTGAGTCTGTCTGTTTTCCTCAATCTTTACTCCCTCTTTTCATTTTTTATCTGTACAGGTTCTTGGATAGTTGATTCTGCATTCTTAATGTTCTTTTTAATTTGACTTGTCCTTCAGTTTGAGTCTTTTGTTAGTACTTGGCATGCAGTAAATGCTCTGTTCATATTAGTTGAGTTGATTGGAACTACTATTTAATGTGCTAGCTTCTTCACTGTCTAAATGTACACCCAAACCTCTCATTTCTGGAAGGGTAATAGTGATATCAAATTGGACCCTGTGGGATACAGTGAAGCCAGGGTGACCAAATTCCCTCTGGGGATCCAGCTGGGAATTATGTTTTCTCACTAGTAAATAACGTTTGATATTTGATAAGTTTTCACTTCTAGTTTCTCAAGCAATAGGAGATCCCCAAGGGAACTGAATTGGTTAATACAAATTGTTATTAATTCTTTTCAGTGAATAACAAGTTAGCTTCAACCATTAGTAGGTATAAGTTGCCCCCAAATATTTTATAAATGATGTGTTTTTATTTTTATTTATTTATTTATTTATTTATTTATTTATTTATTTATTTATTTTTAAATTTTTTTTTTCAACGTTTATTTATTTTTGGGATAGAGAGAGACAGAGCATGAACGGGGGAGGGGCAGAGAGAGAGGGAGACACAGAATCGGAAACAGGCTCCAGGCTCTGAGCCATCAGCCCAGAGTCTGACGCGGGGCTCGAACTCATGGACCGCGAGATCGTGACCTGGCTGAAGTCGGACGCTTAACCGACTGCGCCACCCAGGTGCCCCAAATGATGTGTTTTTAAAAAGTAAAAGTAAAAAGTTAGTTTCTTTCCAGCATTAAAGAAATTAAAGGAAAAATTTGGCTTTTTCTTTTCCTTTTTTTTTCTTCTAAAACCCAGACCAAGGGATTGAAAAGAATGGGGGGGGGGGGTGATGTGTAAATGTGCATGCCTGTATGCACACGTGTGTCTGGTATGAATGTGTGTGCGTATGTATGTGGTGTGTGTGTGTAAATGGAGTCAGAGTCTGGCAGGGCAAGAGGATCAGTGAGGGAGGCTGTACCTAAGCTATACTGGGAACTGGCTGCATTTTACAAATCCAGAAGCTACACATCTCCTACTATTCTGGGTGCTCAGAAATCTGGACCAAATTTAGGAGTTCTTTTGAGATACTTGGAGATCTGCATCTGAGCTTTTGAGATATGTTGCTGTTTTATGCTTTCAGTAGCTGAAGCAGTTCAGCTTGGCATATATGTTTCTCATCTCCATTCTAAAAGTCATGCAGGATCATGTCCAATAAAGTTTCTTTCATAAATTCATTTCTCAGTCTTATGATTATTTTCTTTGCCCTTTTCCCTGTCTGTGACTTTGGCTGGATTGATCATCTAGCTGCTTAAAATTCAAAGAATCTAATTTGGGACGGGGCCTAGAACAAAAACATGTTTGGCTTCCTTTATTTATTGGTGAAATGAAGAATGACAAATTATCACCCGGTTACTGGCTTTGGCTAACAATGAGCAAGGGAAAAAAATCTGAGAGCTTTTTGCTGTGTCTTTGTGTTCTACTCTTTGCTCTTTCCCGTTATATATTACTTATTTTTTTTCAGAACGATACGAGTCCATAGGCCCCATCCACTGCATAACTGGAAACCCCTGATTTAGTCCCATACAGAATAATTTGAACAGCTGAAGCTTTTTTTTTTTTTAAATTTAATGTTTATTTTTGAGAGAGAGAGAGACAGATCATGAGCAGGGGAGGGGCAGAGAGAGAGAGAGAGAGAGAGAGAGAGAGAGAGAGGGAGAAAGAGAGAGGCAGAATCTGAAGCAAGCTCTAGGCTCCGACCTGTCAGCACAGAGCCCGATGTGGGGCTCGAACTCATGAACTATGAGATTTTGACCTGAGCCGAAGTTGGACACTTAACTGACTGAGTCACCCAGGCTCCCCATGAACAGCTGAAGCTTTTAGTCTGTTCAAACTTGAGTCCTTTGTGAGGGTCATTTTTCTTTTTCCTTATAAATGTTTATTCATTTTTGAGAGAGAGAGCATGAGTGGAGGGGAGGGGCTGAGAGAGAGGGGGACAGAGATCTGAAGTGGGCTCTGCACTGACAGCAGCAAACCTGATGTGGGGTTTGAACTCACAAACTGTGAGATCATGACCTGAGCTGAAGTTGGATGCTAACCGACTGAGCCACCTAGGCATCCTGATGGTGATGGTAGTTTTGATTGACTTACTCCCTTTGGGTAAAATACTCATTATTTCAGATTTCCTCTCCCTCTCTCTCTAAGATGTCACCTGGGGATACTGTAGAAGAATATGTCTTTTATGATCTGCGTGATGTCCAGTGGCTCATCCTGTCTCTGTGGCTTTGTCCCTTTCTTTTTTAAAAAAAAATTTTTTTTTTTTTAAATTTTTTTTTTTTTTCAACGTTTTTTTTTTTTTATTTTTTTTTATTTTTGGGACAGAGAGAGACAGAGCATTAACGGGGGAGGGGCAGAGAGAGAGGGAGACACAGAATCGGAAACAGGCTCCAGGCTCCGAGCCATCAGCCCAGAGCCCGACGCGGGGCTCGAACTCACGAACCGCGAGATCGTGACCTGGCTGAAGTCGGACGCTTAACCGACTGCGCCACCCAGGCGCCCCCAAAAAAAAAAAAATTTTTTTTTAACGTTTATTTATTTTTGAGACAGAGAGAGACAGAGCATGAACAGGGGAGGGTCAGAGAGAGGGAGACATGGAATCTGAAACAGGCTCCAGGCTCTGAGCAGTCAGCACAGAGCCCGACGTGGGGCTCGAACTCACGGAGTGTGAGATCATGACCTGAGCTGAAGTCGGCCGCTTAACCGACTGAGCCACCCAAGTGCCCCGGCTTTGTCCCTTTCATTCTGGCTATCGTTTGTCTTGCCGGCATTTATGGTAAAGATTAGCAGCTGATATCACTCAGGCCTTGGTTTCTCTCATTTTGTTCAGAGTGGTGGTATTTCCTGGCTGACTTGGCTTTCCAGGTCTTTGACAGGTTCTTCTGTGGTTGCCTCCTACCTGAGGCGTCTCGCCTCTTTATCACTGCCGGCTTCAGCTAGGCACTGAGCTCTCAGCTCCGTCCGTTGGCATTGTTCTGTCATCTCTAGGATGGGTCAGGAATTTAGGCTGGTCTTCAGGATGTGGTTTTCAAGGACTACCAGTTGGAAAACAAGAGGATGGAGAAGGCATACTTGCTTCTTTCTACCTCTGCCTGGAAATAGCGTATATTACTTCCTCTTATATTCTATGGGTGAGAATACTGGGAATGTAAATGCGATCTGAATCTTAATCTTTTATCATTTATTTTGCTCCATGATCTTAGACAATTTATAATATACTGGACATATTTTTATAATATACTGGACATGGTAGTATCTCAGGGGCTTGTTAGAAAGATTAAATTTATAATTTTGAATGTTTTTTGAACCTTTGACCTGCCCTCTTCACCTTCTAAAGCCCCTCCAGTTATTCTGCGTCCACTGTTCTCCTGTCCACTTAGAGTAATTTTCATTAAGGTACTGCTTTTTTTTTTTAACACTATATTTAGCATAATGCCTGAAATGTAGATACACAATAAATACCTATATTTATTTTGTTTGCTGAATAAATGTCAGACAAGTAAAAGTAAAAATGAAGAAAATTATACTTAATCTTACTCTGGAGAAATAACTTATTAACATTTTGGCATATTCTTTTTCTCATCCTCCTCCTCCTTAAAATTATTTTACAAAATTATTTAACAAATTCATTTAGGTATTTTCTTTCTTATTAAGCAATATTTTATAAAGCATCTTTCCTTGTCAATAAATACATATTTTCATAATTTTTAATGCTTTATAAATGCTCAAATTTAGTGTATGTGTAGCATTCCACTAAGTGTGTCAAAAATAATTTATTTAGGGGGCACTGGGTGGCTCTGTCAGTTGGGTGTCCAACTTCAACTCAGGTCAAGATCTCACAGTTCGTGAGTTTCGAGCCTTGCATTGGGCTCTGTGCTGACAGCTCAGAGCCTGGAGCCTGATTCGGATTCTGTGTCTCCTCTGTCTCTGCTCCTTCTCTGCTCACACTCTCTCTGTCTCAAAAATAAGTAAATGTTAAAAAATTAAAAGAATAATTTAATTGATAATTTTCTTGAATTTTCAGATGTTTCTTATTTTCCTTTTTTATAGTAAGTTTCAAATAATATCCATGTACATACATTTAAAAAAATCTATGTTTGTTTGCTCCATTATTTTGTTAGGAAAAATTCCTAGAATTGGGATTTCTGAGTTAAAGGATATGCAAATTAAAAAAATTTGCATTTATTCATATTTGAGAGAGAGAGAGAGACAGAGAGTGAGGGGGAGAGGGACAGAGAGAGAGGGAGACAGAGAATCTGAAGCAGGCTCCAGGCTCTGAGCTGTCAGCACAGAGCCTGATGTGGGGCTCAAACTCATGAAGCATGAGATTATGACCTTAGCCTAAGTCAGATGCTCAACCAACTGAGCCACCCAGGTGCCCCAAAAGATATGCAAATTTTGGACTTGCTATTTATTGCCAATTTGTCTTATGAACTTTGATTTTTCAACTTGAAGAAATATTCATTTCTTAAAAAGGAGACTTTGACCCATTAATTGGGAGAATCTATCCTATAGAAATAACAGTGATTTTATGTAAACATATATATAAATATTTATGGGGCTTTACTTGGAGTTCCAAACCCAGTTCCAATGTGTGTGTGTGGGAGGGTTTCCACACACCAACGGGCTATTCTCTGGACACCAGCTGGGTGTCCTGCCATTCAGCTCAATTCTGACAGTGTCTACACAAATGCAGCATTAGATTCCACAGGTTAAGGGTTCAGTCCTACAAGACTTCCCTCTGCCCCCACCCACTTTAGATGCGAATTGCAAACGCAAGTTATTACCTATAATTCTGACTGACTGGCAATAAATCAGAGGTTCCCATGATACCCTCCTTCGGTTCAATTAATTTGCTAGAGCAGCTCACAGAACTTTGGAAAACATTTGATTTACTAGATTACTGGTGTATGATACAAGGATGCAACTCAAGAACAGCCAGAAGGAAGAGATTCATAGCTAGGCATGGTGTTCCCCAACCTGAAAGCTCTTTGAATCCAGTCTTTTTAGATTTTTATGGAGGCTTCATTTCACAGACACAAATGATTAAATCAGTGGCCATGGGTGATTGAACTCAACCTTCAGCCCCTCTCCCCTCCCCAGAGGTGGGGGAGGGAGGCCAGTGAAGTGGGACTGAAAGTTCCAATCTCTAATCACTTTGGCTGGCTCCCTTGTAGCCAGGTCTCATTCTTAGGAGGTATCCAAAAGTTACCTTATTAGCATAACAAAAGACACTTTAACAATCTCAATATGTAAGAAATTCCAAAGGTTGTAAGAGCAATGTGCCAGAAATAGGGACAAAGACCATATATATATGTCTTATTACAAATTACAATATCATAGGCTCATAGCAGCAAATAGCTGAAATCAATGTGAATGATCAAAAATAATAAAAAGATTGAATAAATGTGGATCATCCATGTTACATATTTGTCACCACTAAAAATATCTATATTGAGTATGTTGAGGTTCATGATACTGTTGAGAAGTACAAATTGCAGAGTCATGTGCATGGTAATGTAAAACCAAAAAGCAAAAAAATACACATATGTAATCACACTATATGTTTTATATGTATTTTATTTGTTTGAACATAGAACTAGTTCTGAAAGGGTATATTCAGATTTTTGAAACTGTATCTTAGGCACTGTATATGAATATATCTTTGTATCGTTTCACATGCTATAATGGAAACGTTTTACTTTTTTTTTTTTAAAGTTTTACTTTTGAATTAAAAAGTTAATAATAAAACTAAAGAAAAAAAAACTCATAACACTTACAAACTGCTCTAACTTTTCTGCAAACTGTTTTCCTAAACCAGAAAGGTTCCTGTAGTCCCCAGAGGAATTTCAGGGCTTTGAAGAGTGTGCCTTGAAGTCAGGACGACTTTTATAGTTAACTTAATTGGGATATTATTTTACACAAGGTAACAGCTAAACTATTGGGATTTCTTCAGTTATTGATGTTCTCAGAGGTAATCATTCTCAGAAAGGCTGTTGAAAATATAGTCAGTTCATATCCTGGCCTGGATCGTGTCAAACATCACTTTTTCAGAAGGAGGAATAGAGGTTGAAATGGCAAAAGTGTATCAATTTAGGAAATTGTTTTCAGAAATAATCTATAATTTTCAATAGATGAAAGGAAGGAACAAATTTTGTTGGTAGCTAAAAATGTAGAATCAAATAGGGTGGAAATAACAGGGTATAGCTAAATGTGTGCTCTTGGTAGCTCACTAGATTTCTAGAGATTTTGATTGGAAATTTTGCCTTTCTAATGGAGAGCAAGGGAAAAAAAACTTTGTATGTCTTAGGCATTTTATGGCCTGGTAACACTAGACAAAAATCATTTTAAAATTAGAAATTTTCGTAATTTAGGAAACCAAAGTAAAATAACTACTGTACTTTATTTAGAAAAGTAAAATTTGTTATTGGTCATGGATAAGATCTTGATAGTTGAAAGCCCCTGAACAGAGATGATGACACAGTAACTTAAATATAATAGGTGGTCATTTTATAAATGTGAACAAATGGTATTTTGAAAATATTGCAAATACTTCCTGGGAATCTGTGCTTATACTTGATGAGCCAATAAACAAAATATATTTGAATTAAGTTATATATGCTAATTGTAAATGCTAATCATAATGCGAGTTATAGGTAAGTTTGTCAAACATAATTAGATCAGGGGTCTGAACACTATAATGTTAATATTATTTTAAAAGGGGTATACTTTAGATACATGTATAGTGTCATCCAAAGCATCTGCTGAAATTATTCTATTCCTGTAAGAGTCTCGGAATTGAAACTTTACTATAATTTCAACATGTCAAGAATAAGTGTTAAAGAATAAGGCAGATTCTATTTTATATTTTCTAAAACTTTATAGGATTTTTTTTAACATTTTATTTAATGTCAATGAAATTGAATTTTGAAATGTAAATGACAAATTTGCATGATGGTTATTGGTGATCATCATATATTTCAGTATATGACTCCCTTGCTCCCATTGGTGAGGTCAGTGGGAGTGCCATATCACTCTGAAGCAGGCTTTTACCAGCTGTCCTTGTGCAGGTCTCAAAGTATAAATAAATATGGTTTTGCTATTGGTGAGGTGAGTGCATCAGTGTGTATAGCTAAGAGAGGTGCAGAGAGGTGCAGTTCCTACCTCCTTCTCATTTGGGGTCTGATATGGGCTGTGGCTTCTCTACAGAGTTTGGATTCTAAATCATTGTACCCACTTACTGTGAGAGTCCTGACTCCTATCTGCATATTTATTTCGTCAGTGTATATTTTATCAGCATGCACAGTTGAAGACATTCATTTATTCAAGTTTATGTAACTCAGCTAACTTAATTTGTTTCTGCTGCATTTGGGGTAATCTATCCCCAGGCCTTTCTGTGTTATCTTGAATAATTGAGAGCCTGCTGGTACACAGAGCCACATTGCTACAGAGCTGCTGCTAAGCTTCCAAGAGGCTCCCTTCACTTGAGCAAGATGGAAAGTGATTCCAGCTGGCTGGAAAAAAGATACATGAAGTCTGTAATAGACCCTTAGGAAGGAAATCTGTTTCCATCAAGACAGAAGAATGATTTATGTGTAAGAAATATAAACTAAAGACTCCTTTGAGTCATTGGAGTGTCTGTAATATTTTTCTAGCAGCATTTTTCCCCCTTTACTTCATCAGCTTTTTACTAGGAGACTTTCTAAATCTTAGTCTTCTCATTTATAAAATGCAGTGATAATACCTGCCTTCAATTCTACAATTTTTTGAAGATCAGTTAGGGGGATGTGAAGTTTCCTATAAATCATAAATGTATATGACACTGTAAGGCATTGTTTTCTTTCTTCATGTGTTTTCTTTCTTTGCATTTTTTAAAATTACTTGTCATAACTAATTGAACTATATAATGTTACTTAAAAGAATAACATATAACCAACCATGTTACATGGTTAGAGGACTTTTTTTTTAATTTATTTTCTCACAAACTTGAATTTGTATCCTTTTTATTTTTCTTGTGCAGAGAAAAATATCAGCCTGTCAATTACTCATGTCCAATCTCAAAATTATATTTCAGAATTAAGTAGGTGAGCCTTTGCAGAAGCTTGGGAGACATGAGGAATTACAGATGAATGCCAGCTCCTTCTGGGTGTGCGATTCCTAAAGAAAACGTTATGTTGCCTGATCTCAGTTAGTGGTGCCAGTGAGTGTAACTGGGTGCAGGGGTCCCTGAAGACTGGCCTGCAGACCCAGGGACAATGCTTTTTTTCTTCACCCATTTTCCACCAAGCCAGAGCCGTGTGACCTCTTGGTGCTGCAGTTTCTCAACGTGATTGTATTTCACTGCTCTCGTAAACACATCTTGTAAAGGAAACAAGGTTGTCTTTTAAACTTGTGCTCCTGCTAGACAAGAAAAATAAAACCCAGTCAGTCTCCTTTCAGGACCTTTTCATTTAATGAGAAGTCAAACCTTTTCATTTTTGTTAAGAATGCTTTTGTATCAAGTTCCCATTTTTCATGTAGAAATACAATATATTATGAAGAGAGGACTGATAGGCCATTTATACTTTTGCTATCTGTGATTCTGAAAGTTCTAACTAGCAGAATTGGTTAAATAGAGAATTCTAAAACCCGTAATTATGAGATGTTTATTAAATCCACTTAAAACAATTTTTTTTAAGGGGCACCTGGGTGGCTCAGTTGGTTAAGTGTCCCACATCGGCTCAGGTTCTGATCTCATGGTTTGTGAGTTCAGGCCCTGTGTCAGGCTCTGTGCTGGCAGCTCAGAGCCTAGAGCCTGCTTTGGAGTCTGTGTCTCCCTCTCTCTCTGCCCCTCCCCTGCTTGCCGAGTCTGTCACCCTCTCTCTATCTCTATTTTTGAGAGAGAGAGAGAATGCCAGGGGAGTAGGAGCAGAGAGAGAGGGGAGACAGAATCCTAAGCAGCTTTGCACTGTCCGCTCAGAGCCCGACATGGGGCTCAAACTCATGAACCATGAGATCATGACCCGAACCCAAACCAGGAATCGGATGCTTAACCAACTGAGCCACCCAGGCACCCCATATCAATTCCACTTTTTACTTTTATTTTTTTAATCTACTTTTTAAATGCACTTTGAAAAAAATTATACATGTGACATGTACCATTCATCTTTTGTATGTGAGAGTTGCAACTTTTGGTCTAATTACACTTCCCTATGTATTTTTTGCTTGGCTGTGTCAGTAAAAGATATTATTAAATATGGCTAGGATTTATTTTATTTTATATCTATAGGTAATTCGTCAGTTCAAAGATGATTGACATGAAGAGAATTTAGACCAGTTATTTTCATCTGATTTTCATATGATTTATAGCAAGAGAATATTTGTGCATTCTTTTAAGTCAGTGGTAAGCATGAGAAAAAAACCTACTTGCAGTTTTGCTTGTACATTGAATGTTTAGTTTTTTAATCAGAAATTAAGTTTAGTGCCAAGTGAAATAGGTTAGATTTCTCTAGACGTGCATTGTCCAATACAGTAGCCATTAGCCCTATGTGGCTCTTAAGCGTTTGAAATGAAGCCGGTGTGATTGAGATGTATAGGAAGTGTAAAATGTACACCAGAATGAATACAAAGAAAATATGTCAAGTATTTCACTAATTTAATGTTTTGTTAATCATTTTTATATTGATTGCATCTGGAAAGATTTTGGATATATTGATTAAGTAAGATATATTATTAAAATCCATTTCACCTTTTCTTTAGCTTTTTAGTGTGATTACGGGAACATTTGAAATTGCACATGAGACTCTCATTATGCTTCAGTTTATCAAGTTACCTTACCCCTGATTTTGAGAGCAGTTGAAAAAGGTTTGCGCTTTATGGAAGCATACGTTTTTGTTGTCTCACATCAGACATTGTGTTAGAATTACTTTAAGAGCTTGCTCATCTCTTAGAGGTTTCCTTTATAAAAAGGCGATCTTGAATTCACTTTGGGTCGGGGAGAATAAACAGGTAGCTTAGCTGTGTGTATAACGAAAGCTCTTCTTCTTAGGGATAGAGCACCGTCTTGTGGAATGTACTGAATACAGCAGTTTATGCAATGATCAGCTGGAAATTTTAAGATCTCGGAATAGGCAAATTGTTTATGTCAGACATTTGGAGAAGAAAACTGAAACTAACAGTAAAGATGTTCACTTCTCCGTAGCATGTGTTTTCATTACCAGAATATGAGACAGTGCAGTAAGAACATTTTGATTTGGTGTGCTTTTTAGAAAATAGAAAGGCCTCATTCAGGTCTTTGTATTATTTTTTTCCCTCAAATTTCTGAGGTTTTTGTGTTTCATTATAAAAGGAAGCAAGGTTCCATATTTTGCCCCTTTTTCTATGTAAAAGTTGAGTGTATTTAAATTATTTAATCCATACAAATAAGCTTCATTAGATACATGAGGAAGAAAAGGTATATCAACAGTCATATTACATTTTCTCAAGAATTGTTTTAGTTATTCTGGAGACAAGCATTTTAAAAAGGGAAACATTGTCTAAAGAACCTTGTTCATGTATTTTTTGTTATTTTTGTTTCTTCTTGATGTATTATATATACATACATGGATTAAGTATTCAAATCATACCTCTTTACCACTATATTTCATTTCAAAGTCTGCCAAAAATAACTGCCAAATCACTGAGCTCTTAATACTGAGAACAGAATAGACTTCTCGCGATTTAGAATTTCATTAATCAAGTCCATCAAAACAATTAAGGCCAATATCCAGCCAATCAGCTAAACAAAATTCTCCAAAGCATTTACTGCCTTTTCAGACTCACTTAAGAAAGAGTAGTTCTGAGAATAGTTATAAGAGAATGGATTAGTTGGATCTCCCTTTCTTGTGGAGACCCTGGCAGCCCATTTCTAAAATTGTATGGCTTTATACATATTACTTTCCTTGGAATCCAACAATCATATGAAAAACAATCCTGATTGGTTTTCATAACGTAATATAGATGCCAGGGCAGAACACATGAAACCAAGGAGCTAGCCAACCAAATCTGTCCTACGGAAGGAAACATGGTAAGATTGACCTGTTGACCTACTCCATTAGTAAAAGGCGCTACAATGTACCCATATTGACAGCAAAGAGCTAAAATAATTGTTTCATTCTTATGAAAACATGACTAGCCTATTGCTTATTAGTTAAAAAGCTTTCATGAGCTTCTGTGGGGACTTTTACATAACTATTTAATATTCCGTTGCATTACTATGATTTGTTAGATAAATAAATTCTGAACTGGATTAAAAAAGCCACTCAAACCCACTTTCCCAAAAAGTCGTTTTTTATAATTTACAGTATTAGTTTTAATGATAACGATTTTTTCAGTTCTCTTTAGCACTTCCAGAAATCTATGCTAGTTTCATGGCCTCCAGTAAAGGTTTCTGTTGCTGAGATGCTGAGAGATCTTGACCCAGTGTCCTCCTGGAGAGAGGACCATGTTTTTGTAGGGATGTATCCATTCAAGTGGAATCTTCCAAACAACCATCTTGGCCATCTCCCATGTTCTTGCTCCACTCCTGTTGTTTTAGTTTTCCTATCCCCCCCATTTATGAAAGTAAGGCAGTGTGCCAAAAAACACCTCATGGCTTAGCAGCAAACATGGTCACTTGAGAGCGGGGTGGCCACATGGCCTCTTTTGGTGTGAACAATTCAGCTTTGTGTGTATTTGTCCTAGTCAAGCCTGGCTCTGTAAGCACATTGTCTGAGATCAAGGTGCCCCACACCCAGGTAGGCTTGTTGTCAACACATGAGCTTCAAAGAGAACAGGATGCGACTTCCCTCCCTACTGTTCATTTGATCTTAATAGAGATTTAAGGGCGTCACCTATTTTCATTGAGGGGTTGAATGGCTGCATCTGCTGTTACTCTCTCCCAAAGCAGGAATCAGCGCTGCTCCTTGAGACAAAGCTAGAATCCATTACTTAATGGAGATTCCTAGGAGAAAAGGTTATTTCGTGTTTTGTAAATAGCTGTTCCTTAGAGAGGGCAATGATTAATGCAGGCTGAGCACAAAGAATATACTTTTCTTCCTGCTATTTCCTGCAGTGTACACAAAACCGATTTAAAACAAATTCTTGCAGGTTGTGATGATAGCATCATGAAAGATTAAACAGTGGGAGGGCAGAATTTGGTGGGAAATACAGGGGATTTTACAAGCAACTAAACCAAATATGTTCCTTAAAAAGGTGCAACCGGAGTCCTCTTTGGGTTTCATCTGTTTTGTGGCCATGCCTTTCAGCCAGTGCAAATGTGGGATCTTAGAATCTCAGAACAGGGGCCCCTTCTGTAGGAGAGACAAACACTCTGACTCCACCAGCTCTGATGTGCTGCTTCTCACTGCAAGGCCTGGAGGGCAGGAAGGGGCAGCAGAAGTTACACTCTGATTGAGGACTGTGGTAGCTCCAATACCCAGGAAAAGACCTATCTACTCAGAAACAGCAGTGATGAGAAGACAGTTCCATAGACTAGGTATGGAAGCAAAGTGGGTATGGAATTACAGATTAGATTGTATTCCTGGAGGTGAAACCATTTGTTTCTTTTGCAGCAAAGGTCATATCAGGTGTTACGGGTACCTTCCCTCTGCTCTACATTGCAGCCTATGTCTCTAAGATGGCCCCATGTGTCTTTGTATAGCTGGTATTTCAGAGATAGCCTGTATTTGGAGCCACCCTGTGGAAGGAGAGTAAAGCAAAAGAGATCCTATAGAATAATACAAGCACCTAGATCTAGCAGAAAAGTCAAGTTCAGGGGCGCCTGGGTGGCTCAGTCGGTTAAGCATCCGACTTTGGCTCAGGTCATGATCTCATGGCTTGTGGGTTCGAGCCCCAAGTTGGGCCCTATGCTAACAGCTCAGAGCCTAGAGACTGTTTTGGATTTTGTCTCTTTCTGCCCCTCCTTGCTCATTCTCTGTCTTTCTTGCTCTCTCTCTCTCTCAAAAAATAAATAAACATTAAAAAAATAAAAAAGAAAAATCAAGTTCAAATATTGGTTCTGCCACTTAATAGATGTGTAACCTTGGGGCCTGGGTGGCTCAGTCAGTTAGGTGTCTGACTCTTGGTTTTGGCTCAGGTCATGATCTCACAGTTTGTGGGTTCAAGCCCCATGTCAGGCTGTGCGCTAAGACTGTGGAGTCTGTTTGGGATTCTCTTTCTCTCCCTCTCTCTCTGCCCCTCTGCAGCTTGTGCATGGGCCCTCTCTCTCTCAACATAAATAAATAAACATGAAAACAAATAAAAAAAAGCATACTTAAAAAGATAAATGTGTAATCTTGAACAATTTACTTACTTTCTCTGAGCATCACCAGCTTCATATCTGCAAAGGGGACATAGTACTTACCTCATAGTTTTGAGGATTAAATGAAATATAATAATTTTACCTGGCATGTTGTAAATGCTCAATAAGTGTTAAGTTACTATTATGTATGAGACTCTATATAGTATGAATAATACTTTCTCATACCTTATTGATCAGATACGTCATCCATTAGCCCAACAAGTGTTTTATAAATGCAAGCTATACATTATTAGGAGTTTACATCATCAGTACAAATGAATGGCTACTACAGGAAAGTATCTCTAAACTCATATTCCATTGATAATAAATGGAGAGAAGGGAAGTGATACTTGCTGAGCTCTTACCGTGTATTTTTTTGTGCATAATCTTAGTTTATTATTATACGAACTTAATAAGATCAGTACTATTATGTTTTCTGTAATAATGAAGAAACCAAGGATGGAAGAATTTAAGTTGCCCAAGTTCATGTAGTGGCACTGGAATGGTTTTGTTTCAAAGCAGGATTTATGCCTTTTCTCCTTTCATTTTCTTAATAAACAACTTTTGGGGGGTATGCTATAATTACTTTTCTGAAATTGTGAAGATAGCAATACATAGATTCATTTACATTTCAATCTTGGAACAACAGGTAAATCTTTCACCTCCCAAGCAACCATTGGACTACGGCCATTGAGTAAGGGAGCATGAGGTTGGGGAAGGCAGCTCTCTTTAGAAAAGGATGAATCTTGGAAGGAGCTGAAAAGCTGTCTGCTAAAAACCTTCCCAGCAGCTTGGGAAATAAGTCCACCTGTCGTGAGGGGGAGGATCTGGGATATGTAGCCCAGCATCCATGACACCTTGTGTGATATGTAATTCAGAAAAAGGAGGAGAGTAACATTTAATGTAGGAATATAGATTAATTTTCAGTGTTCTGTTTTCAAAGCAGTTACAAAATAAACTGAAGCTTAAGTTTTGGTGTATTTCTTCCAAGTGCTAACAGTTCTCTCTGCCGCTTTTACACAAAGTTGACTGTTTCCACACTTTGGTCTGGACTCTAACATCACTTGACAATCTGAATAAATTTCACCTAACGTAGCGACAAACTCCTTTTCTCTTATAGAGAGAAATTTTTATGTATGTACGTACTGCCATTTTAGATGGGTTTAAGGTAAAAGTAGTGTCTTTCTTTTTCTGTACGTACGTACTGCCATTTTAGATGGGTTTAAGGTAAAAGTAATGTCTTTTTCTTTTTCATCAGATTTTAGGTCTAGAGATAAGAAATTTATCTAAGAGTTATTTTCTTTTTTTAAATTATGTTTATATATTTATTTTTTGAGGCAAGGAGAGGGAGACAGTGTGCATGCAAGCCAGGGAGGGGCAGAGAGAAAGGGAGAGAGGGAATTCCAAGCAGGCTCCATGCTGTAAGCTCAGAGCCCAATGTGGGGCTCGAACCCATTAACCGTGAGATCACGACCTGAGTCGAAACCAAGAGTCAGACACTCAACTGGTTGAACCACCCAGGCTCCTCTGACGGTTATTTCTTATGAATGCTATTAAAGAAGGCATTGATTCAATTCAGTTCAATTAGGCATCATGTTAATATGTATTTAAAAGGTATTTTAATTTTTTTTTTTAATCTAAAGAGGAGATCTGGGTGGGAAGACACTGCTTTATTTTTGTTACCCTTTTGTTGATTCCTTAAGGATTTCCTCAGAGAGATGATCGTGAACATTGCCTGTTCTTTTCAAGGACCATTCTCTCCCACATCTAATACCTTCTTACTTTACTGAGAGGTATGAGATAATCATTCTGTCATCTTTCCATTTGGTCTTCCATACTTTAAGATTTGTCTGTTTTTTTTTTTTTTTTATATGATCTTCCTTCTTTCCGTACCATTTGTTGAGTATTTGTTGAGTGTATACCATGTTATGTACTCTTCTAGGTGCTTGGAATAGGCTAGTGAATGAGACGCACAAATGTCCCTGCCCTCACTGAGTTTACAGAATAATTTGCATTTATATTCTTAATCTTATTTTTGTTCTTAAGCCCATCTCCTAGTGTTTTCTTTGGGAAATGCCTCTTGAACCTTTAAGCTTTCTATATGATTTTTTAAAAGTATACTCATAACTGCTTATTCAAATATAATTTTCTTGTAATCAGACGACCTGAAAACCATCATGCTCTCTTATTTTTTCCCTCCATTGTTTAAGAGTAGTCCACAGTTCGTGTCTCCCCTTCCTTAATTCCCCTTCATTCTTTAACCTCTTGTAATCCAGTGGCTTACCTTAAAAGTTTGTGGAAGTTTCCCTTGGGAAAATATACTCACATAATCATCTTCCTTTGCTTCCACGGCTACCATCCTACGCCAGTCTGGGACATTGCAGTTCTTTCCTACCTGGTCTCTTTGGCAATAATGACTTCAGTCTTTAAATCCACCTTGTAAGCTATTGGTCAAATATTTCTTGTGTTGGGAGGTCCCCAAGACCAACCCCAGGTTCGAGGATTCACCAGGAGGAGTCACAGACTTCAGCATATATAAGTACTCAATGTACATGATTATATTGAAAGTATACAAAGCAAAGTGAATAAAGGGAAAAGGCACATGGGGCAAAATCTTGGGGAAAGCAGGCACAGCCTTCCAGAATTTTTTTCCCAGTGTGAAGGCACAATAGGACACAATTCTTCTAGCAAGGAGTTGTGACAATATGTGTAAGATGTTGCCAACCAAGGCAGCACACTAGAGACTCAGTGACCAGAGTTTTTACTGGGGGATGGTTACACAGGCATCCTCTGCTTGGCACATATCCAAATTCCAGATTCCCAGAGGGAAAGCAGGTGTTTAACATAGGCCATACCGTGTATACAAAAAGTTTAGCTACCGTGAGATAGCCTCCTTAGTTATAGAATGGTGGGAACCCTTCCAAAGTCTAACTTCCCACGTGCCAGCCCAGGGCTGGCTTTGCAAACAGGCCTTTCTAAGGATAGGCATTCAGGCCTGCTACGATAACTTGTTTTGTTTTGTTTCATTTTGTTTTTTTTGTGCACTTCTCCTGAAGTATAGCTCTGATACTCATTCATTCATGAAATATTTATTGAACATCTACAATGCATTGGGCACTGTGTACTAGAGAGTACTAGAGATACAGTGGTGAATAAAATAGATAAAATCTGTCTTATGTTGCTTTTGTTCTAGAAAGGGAGATAGTTTTAAAAATGTTACATGGTAATCATGGCTATGAAAGAAAATAAAGCAGTTTGATGAGATAAAGAGCAATGGGATGGGGTGAACACTTTATTAGATGGGAAGGCCTAGCTGAAGAGATGAGATTTTAGTAGAGACTAAAAAGAGCATCCAGGCAAAGGCAACAGCAAGCGAAAGGTGTGGACGTGAAATGAGGTATATTTCAGAACCAGCGAGAAGATTAATATAGATGGGGTGGAATGTGGAAGGTAGAGAAGATAAGAAGAGTTTAGAGAAATAGGCAGAAACCAGATTATGTGGGCTGTCTTCAGAGGCCATGGTAGGAGTTTGAATTTCATTCTAAATATGATAGAAATTTCTCCAAGCATTTTGAGCGGGGAGTGACATAACCCAATTTATATTTAAGATGATCATAGTAGTTGCTGTGTCAGAAACTAGGGCAGAAGGGTAAGAGGGCAGGAGTGGAAGGTCAGAGGCAAATTCAGTGTTATTCTAGAAGTCTTAACATCATGGAGGCCTGAACTAAGGTGGGAGCCAGGGAGAGATGAGAAGATATTATGACACTTTAACTGCTTCAGAGTCTAATCGCTCAATGATCTGCAGTATGTAGTTCTGATACCTTACTCTGACCTTCGACACATTTTTGATCTTGAACACACCTTATTCCCACTAAAAATTTGTCAGAATTTTCTCTTATATATGTCATATTTAAGTCAGCCTAAAAAAAAAAATAAATAAAAAAAAATGTCAGCCTAACTCTTTGGCCATTACTTAAATATGATAGATTTTCTCATCTCCGTAATTTGTTTAATGCTTGTGTTTCCTTATGAAAAGTTATAATCCCCTTTAGCTATTATTTTGCATCCAAATGTTACCTATTTTTCAAAGCTCCCTTTCCATGAATTCTTCCCTATTTTCTTATTTTCTACTTTGGAATTAATTTCTCTTTTGTGGCCTCCTATATTTCACTTCTCTATTGCTACCTAAAAATATAACCCAAACTTTTTGGCTTAAAATACCAATTTTACTTTGCTTATGATTTTGTCGGTCAGAAATTCAGGAAGGGCTCAACCACACTGTTCACCTTATACGCCATCAGCGAGGGTAGCTGAGACTGAAGGATCCATTTCTGAGATGAGTTCTTCCCTCACAAGTTTGGCACCTCAGTGCTTCTTGGCCTTTTTCCATCTCCACCTGGTATCTTGTCCTTCAGGGCTTTGGTTTCTCACAGCCTGACAACCGCTAATATGAAGGCTGAGGCCTCTCCGAGAACAAGATGGAGGCTGCCAGTTCTCTTATAGGTTAGGTCTGGAACTGGCACACTGTCACTTTCACTGTACTCTATCGGTCACTGAATTCACAGGTCAGCCAAGATTCAGGGAAGTGAGGGAAAAGGCTTTGTTCCTTGCCAAAAGAATGACGTGGGCATACAAGGAGGAAAGGAATTAATGGCAGCCATCTTGGAAATAGCTATCACACCAGAGCACTTTACTCAAATTTCTATTTTCACAGTGTTCCTTCATATTATATGTATTTATATAGATGTCTCATATCCCTTATTAGATCTTTGAGGGAGGGAAAGTTCTTTGAGGGAGGGAATGGTGGCTGGTTTGTCTTCATAGCCCTAGTTTCTAATCGGTTGTCTTATATATCACAGATTTTTAATGTCTGTCTCTTGAATAGAATTTACATGGCAATATTTGTAGGAAACACATGCCAAGTTGAAAAAATAACTCAGTGTAATTGATAATTATTGAATATCTACTAAATTCAATAGATTGATTCATTGTAGGGATTAAACATTTCTTACATGCGAATATTTTCACAGTTTACAGAGAAATGAAAGTCATTAAACATTTACTGGACAAAGTTTTGTGACGCATATACTGTGGGGGGTACAAAAATAAATAACGCCATCTTTAACATACATTTTAAAATTTGGTTCTCACAGCAGTTGTCCAAGATGTGTGGAGGGAATTTTCCAGCGTTGTATTGCAGATGAGGAATAGTCGAGGGGGCTTTTTGGCAGATCTGGACCTATAATTTAGTCTCTTTATTTCCAAGGCAGTAATACTGCCTACACCATGTTGAGGTCTAATGCTTAGTTTATGATCAGTGGCCTTCAGAATATGGCCCATAATACCTCTTACTGCTTTTTATACCTTTTTCCATTTATACCTCTTACTACTCTTCAAGTACTAGATACACTTGTCTTATGACCAGCTCCCAAACTTTCTCATAATTTTGCTGATATTTCCCCTTATTTATTTATACTTTAATATTTAATGTTAAAATATTAATATTGATTGAAGTGCTGCTTCGTGGCTAATACTGTACTAGGCACTAGAGATACAAAGGTGAGTGGAGAATATTTCTTACCCTCAAGGGACTCTCAGCCTAGCAGCAGAGGCAGTGTCTTCTAGATAAGGCTTTATTCCTGTCCCTCTTTTTTTCCCATCTCTTTTTGAAATCCTGTTCATTTTCCAAGGCCATCAAAAATGTCCCTTCCTCTATGAATTCATTTTTATTTCCTCTGGTCATCTTATCACTTTTATATGGTAGTTTTCATATTGTTCACAGTTAGTAATTATACAGTTGTCCTCAACTTCTTTTAGTCTCCTACTCTGCTGACATGTAGGAAAAAAAAATTTAGGTTCAGTTTATAGTATCTAGTATGGTGTAGGCACCTCCACGTTTTGAAATGCTGATTAAATTATAACAGACACTTCTAGGTTGCTTGAAACAAACTTCTTTCTTCCTTCCTTCCTTCCTTCCTTCCTTCCTTCCTTCCTTCCTTCCTTCCTTTCTTTCTTTCTTTCTTTCTTTCTTTCTTTCTTTCTTTCTTTCTTTCTTCTTTCTTGCACTCCACCCTTCTTATACACCCTTCTGGAATTCTACCTCAATCTGTAGCCTCTACTGAAGACATTGGTGGCCATGATTATGTTATATGACTTACTCCTACTGATTAGACTTGGAATGTATACATGACCCATGGCTTGTCAACTCATTAGCTCAAGCACAGCTGATCAACTTGTCAGATTCTTGAATGAATTTGTACTAAGACAGGGAAGTTTCAGTGTGTGGTGGGTTTTTTGTTTTGTCTTGTAGTTTCTTTTTGAGTCAGGCAACCATATTGGTCTGTGTACAAGGAGAGGAAGCTACTCAAGAGAAAACTTGGAGATGAGATTCATCATATAGACTCTGAGATGGTGGCTTTTCTGGTCCTAATTGTTTCTCAGTTCAGCGTCCTGTGAGTCTGAACTTCACATTAGTTCCTTTCTTCATGAGATTGCCTTTCAGATTATTAAATAAATCCTCCTTCACTTGACTATTTCTTTGTAACTTAAAATGCTTTGACTGAAGTATTGCCAGATTCAATCTTTTCTCAGTCCATATCTGCTTCTACCTCTCACTGAATTTTTAAACTACTGCCCAGAACTGCATTGTAGAACGTTTGCTTTTGTTAGCTATTAAGGCACTGATTATTCCAATTCCCTACTTACTTGACAACTCCTTGTGTGTTTGCCTTTCTTTTTAGCCTACTAAATATGGGCATTTCCTGAGGTTTTACTCGTACCTTTGTTTCCTTTGTCCACACTTTCTCTCTTGTTCTTGTCTATTCTCATGTTATCAGCTATCATCTCTATGAAGGCAACTATTAAATATACTACACATGCACACACACATACACATACACACACATTTTCTCCTCAATTCTACTATTTGCTTAATTGGTATCTGAAACTTAAGAAGTCAAAACAGAATTCTTTATTTTTCCCTCCAGATGAGTTAATATAGTTACTGGATAATATTTGAAGTACTTCCTCACTCTGAACCCTATGAATCTGAGTTCTCATGACTTTTAAATTTTTCTTTTAGTACGGTAGCTGTAATTTTTTAAAATTTTTATTTATTTATTTATTGAGAGAGAGAGAGAGAGAGAGAATTCCAAACAAGTTCCAAGCTCAGCACAGAGTCTGACATGGGGCTAGATCTCATGACATTGAGATTATGACCTGAGCTGAAATCAAGAGTTGAACACTCAACTGACTGAGCCACCCAGGTGCCCCTGTAGCTGTAATTTTTTAATACTCTTCTGGGTAATTTAATATCAAGCTAGACTTTCATGATATATTTTGATTAATAATAGATTCTACCTGAGTAATAATTAATTTTTTTTAATGTTAATTTATTTTTAAGAGAGAGAGTGAGACAGAACGTTAGTGGGGGAGGGCCAGAGAGAGGGAGACACAGAATCGGAAGCAGGCTCCAGGCTCCACACTGTCAGCACAGAGCCCGACGCAGGGCTCGAACCACGAACCGTTAGAACATGACCTGAGCCGAAGTTGGACGCCTAACCGACTAAGCCACCCAGGCGCCTCCTACTACGTGAGTAACAATTAATGATAATAGACCCTACATGAACCCCACATTTCTAGACCTGGCTTAGATCTGGCTGTGGGATGGGGAACTATTTTCATCTCATCTGTAATCCACTTTAGATACCTAGGATACCGGAAAATAGTGACTCCAGAGTCCTAGGAGTGAGCTGATCTTGTTGACCTAACATAGTGTCCCCTAAATAGGTTTTGTGGGCTGGAGCACCATGTGCTGTTGGTGTTGGATGACTTGCCTCATGGTGTCCAGCACAGTGGTTAGTTGTACTCTAACAGACTGCATCTTTTACATAACACTTTTCTTGAAATACAACTCCTGAACTGATTTGTTAGCATTTGCAATAGAACCAGAGTCTGACGAGATCTGCAGAAAGTTAGGATTGGCTTTAAGACGAAAGTGGCCTTAAAAGTAGTTAGAAAAGTAATCTATCTGACTGATTTCAGAACGTCCAGATTCTTTCTCCAGCCAAAGAAGACAGCAGTCAGCTTCCGCTTGGCATGGGACGCTATCGGCCAGTGGATATCTTTCAAATACATATGATATGCAGATAACCAAGCATTGTGTCAAGATCAAAAAAGATGTTAGGAATGAAATCCCTGTCCTTACACAAGAATTTTTCAGACTGTTGAGAACTGTATACAAGTTCTAATTCAACCACATGAGAGCAGCTGATGATTATGTTATTTTGTTTAGACTCATACTGCTTGATGTCTGGTCTTAAATATGTTTAATTAGGAAATCTAAAATAGTTCCCTTGGCTAACTGAAGTCATCCAATAGCAATGAGCTTTGTAAGGCATGAAGTAAAAGTTGGGTTATCTAGAGTACAGTTTACTGAATATCTTTACTGATGGGCCCTTAGTCTAGACCACAGTGGAAATTTATGATCATAATTTGTGAAAGATTCTGAACTGTCTTCTAGACTATCAAAAAGATAAACCTATTTTCAGTGTATGTTAGGGATTTTATTGTGTGCAATATAAAACATTGGTAGTCCACATAGGCATTTTAAAGTAGCAATGCTAAGCACCCTTATTTCTTGATCATTCTGAATGAATGGGAATTTACTGCATCATGAATTCAGCATACTGGAATCATGTGGAAAGTAGTATTTGTATTTTCTTAATATGCTAATTCAATGAGCAGAAGATGTTTGAAATTCATTTTAGGTATATTTGCCCCGCATTTAATTCTTTTTGAAGTGAGAATGTATCAAAACCACTAACTTTCAGTAGCTGTAAAAAGAACTACTATTTATTGACCACTTGCTCAATGCCCAGCACAGTGCAGGTTACTTTACATGCATTCTCTTTACTTGTCCTATCTTGAATTAGCAGAATCCTTAGGCCTAAGAGTGTTTTAAAAAGAAAATGAGCTTCAGAGGTAGTCAGAACTGGATTTGCCATTACGTAGATATGTGACCTTGTACAAACTGCTTTTATCTCTGAAGAGGTTTGTTATGGGGTTCATAAACACTTATTTCATCCTCATATGCGTATTAATATAAAGTTGGTCAAACTTGGTAGGCATTCAGTAAGTGTTTATACTAATCCTTTCTTGTTGAACTGATTGGGTACAAATTGGAGATGAGTTTTTATTTTGAAATTTGGAGTCCACCTATGGTTTTCTCAACCTATTTTCAAAATGTCTGATTCTTCTAACTATAATAAAAATACTCCGGTGGGATTAGACAGCAGGAGATTGCTACAGCATATTGCATTTGACTAGGATAATTAGATACATTGTTTTTGGTGTGTTTGTTTGTTGACCTGCTTGTTTTTTTCTTAAGATCCACCTTAGAGATCTGCTGGGGCAGCGTTCTCAGGATAGGGGCAGGCACCATGCAGAGGTAGATTAAGAAATTGCGGCATTAAGCATCTCTCTTGAGAAATCATCTCTCTTGATTAATCAAGACATTAAAAGAGAAATCAATCAGATCCTTTATTTTACTTGAGGGTACCCACATGCTTTAAAATTATTTTACATTCTAATTCTTTTTTTTAAGGTCATTTAAAAAGCAATGCATGCTTGGTCTAGAACATTTTGAAAGCATAGAACTAGATGAAAAAAAGAGATAGAGATGGAGACAGAGATAGTGGTAGAAAGAAAGATATGAAAAAGAAAATTAGAATCGCCTGCTATTCCATCACTCTTGACTAACCTCAATGCAGTTTTGTTTCTGGATGCTTCCCATTTTGTTAAATAATAAAAGATAGCATCATTTGTGAAGACTATATGGTTTCCTATTATATAGATACCCTGTAATTTTTTGAATCTAGTTTGGGAATGGGAACTAGATATGCCCTTGAGTGGAGGAGGTTGAGGATGAAATAGGATGTGGGACCAGGACATAACTCTGGATACTGGGAAAGAAATCCATTCAGGAAGGTACTTTGGGGTGTACAGAGAGCAGATGGTAATGGTTTCATCAGGACAGAGACCCAGGCACAGAGAGAAGTGAGCAAGGGACCCAGTTAACTACATCTAGAGGATCAACTGAAACTTGGTTTCAGGAACAAGGCAGAAGCCTACTTGTTAAACTTTGCCAAAGAGTCAGTTATCAGAGTTGGACCAAGAACAAGGTTGACTTGCTATCTAGTGCTCCATATTGAGCTAAAGTTCCCTTCTCATGAGGATGCTATTGGTCCAAAGCCCGAGATAAGACTGGATACCCAGGAGAGATTAAGTGGCTCCCACTGTGGAGAGAGAAGACATGGGGGTAGGAGGGTATTGGAATCAGACAGATCGCAGTAGTATCACCCAAAGGTGATTATCAGTGTTTCAGAAGTTAGAGGGATATATGGTGACCCAGAGGAGCCAGTCCTAGATTTAGTGCTATTTAACACTTCCATTAAATTGGCAAATTAGAGAATAAATCACTAATTACTCAAATGACATTAAGTAAAAAATACTAGCTTGGACATTGGGAAATAAGGTTTCAACATTATTGTGAAAAACTGGATAAATGATTAAAACCCAACAGTAGCTTAGCAAAGACAAATGCATAGAGGTACCTTTAAATAGAAAAACAAATGGTACAGATAAATTATTTCTACTAAGTTGCAGACCAAAGGATTGAAAAATCTTTATTTTCTGCTTGACCTTTTCTGGAAAACTCATGAGGTATTGATGGAATTTTAAAACTGTGACATTAGTAACTTTATTCTTGCCAGTTTTAAAGTCTCCTGAAATTTACTTGATTTTGTAGACTCCAGTTACATTTAGAATACAAATAAAATATTTATAAGACCTCTCTTGGTGCCACTTGGCAGGTACTTTTCAGAATAGGTATTGTATTTTTTTTTTTTTTTTTTTGGCTACAAGTCAAGGAAAGTGGATACCATGAAATTATGAAAAAGAAAATCTGGTTTCTCTAGTGCTGGATGGGAAAAGGTCACTGAGCATTACTAATTACTGCTTTTGCTGGTGTTTTAATAAGACCTTTTCAAAGAAATTGAATGTTGAGGACATGAGGTCAATTGAGTACAAGACAGAATTATTGAATAGAGAATAGAGAAAAATACAAATTAGCCAAAAAGACCTCAGAATGAGTCATCCCAGTTTTCTTAAGTGGAAATACCAGTGCAGCAGAAAATTTTATTAGAATAATTTTCATGTGTTGCATTAGTAATCTGCATTTAGTCTCATTTATGATTATTCTAATATTTTAAAACTATAATCCATTGACATTGGCTCATTCTTTTTTAGATAAGGCAAGATGAAGAAGTTGTGATAAGGGAACGTTAATAGCCTGAGATGTGGGCTTCTGGGGAGCTTGGATGTTAGAGAAAATGTAAAAATGTCTGATATAACTGCACTTAAAAATAAAGTTTCTACCAGTGGCTCTTTTTCTTGGAGATTTTTCAATGCAAGCAATGTTCTTTATCTGGCAGGTCAACTCAGCCTGGGCCATTTATATGCCTAGCCATGGTTATCTAGTTATCTGACCTCCTGGAACAGAAACCCTGTCCTTTCTAATCTTCCTACCACCAAGAGTGTTTAATTCTACCTCAATGACTCCTTTATGTACTCAAATACCGTCATTCTGATGTCTTAACTTTTTCTTCCACAAAATGAAACAAAGCCCAATTCTTTCACTTTTGTCACTATCATATTTAATGATTGTGCATTCATAGTATTGTGTGCTATCCTAATGAATGCATGGTCATTTTGCCAGATAGTATAATTTGAGAAAAGAAGCACTTTATTTTTCCTAAGATCAATTTGTCTTAGAAACTTGGCATCTTCAAAGGTTAAAAAGAATGATATTTTTCCATCTTTTCAAAGTCATAAGATAAACCAGAGTCTTTAAGTGGCTTACCTAAAGAAATTCTATTTAACAACTTTGTACTTTTAAAATCCTTTCTGATATTTGTGATTTAAATTATATTTTCATGTTTCAAATGGGGATTTCTTAGTACTTGCAACCATTTTGTAATGTGAACAGTTGGTTTTTAAAAGATTTGGAAACTATTCCTTTCACATGTGAGTGCAGCAAGCATGAAATTAAGGAAAACTTCACAGCTCGACAAGAAGGTATTATTCTTTCCTAATCCAAGTGGCAGAGCTGACTGTGTTCAAGTCACAGTGTTCTGTTGACATAGAGCTGATCTTTGAGTTGCTACTGAGTCTCTAAAACCTGAGGAAAAATCTTTACCTAGTCCAGGAAAATGTTTGCATTCCGGTTCTATCTGCATATGTTCAACTATGCTCAACTTCAGGCCTGACGATTATATGAAGGCATTAGAAGGCCTCTAGCATAAATGTTAAAATCTATTTTGAGATTGCTAATTCTAAAGTCCTCACCATTCCTCTCATAAGGAAGTCTTTATCCTGAGGCCCCTGCCAGCTCTTTTGTATCAACTGGTCATTTATCACTTCAGGTGAATGCCTTGGCTTCCATCTCTCTGACCATCTACCTATCTGAAAGAGAGAGAAAACAAATAAACCAATTCTACAACTAATATTCTCTGTACCCAAGAAAAATAACTTCTTCCTATCATTATACTAAGCAGTCTAGTCCCTTATTGTCCCAGTTTCTTCATTCCAAAATAACATTTGCTCCTGACATATTGGATAAAGCATTAATATCTGAAATCTATAAAGGACTTATCAAACTCAACACCTCAAAAAAACAAATAATCCAGTGAAGAAATGAGCAGAAGATATGAATAGATGCTTTCCCAAAGAAGAGATCCAGATTGCCAACAGACACATGAACAAATGCTCAACATCACTCATCAACAGAAAAATACAAGTCAAAACCACAGTGAGATACCACCTCACACCTGTCAAAATGGCGCTGTCATTAACAACTCAAGCAACAACAGATGTTGGCGAGAATGTGAAGAAAGGGGAACACTTTTGCACTGCTAGTGGGAAATCAAACTGGTGCAGCCACTCTGGAAAACAGTATGGAGGTTCCTCCAAAAATGGAAATTAGAGCTACATTATGGCCCAGCAATTGCACTATTAGGTATTTATCCAAAGGATACAAAAATGCTGATTTGAAGGGTTGCTGGAGGGGTGTTGGGTGAGGGGATGGCCTAAATGGGTGATGAGCATTAAGGAGGGCACTTGTTGGGATGAGCACTGGGTGTTATGTGTAAGTAGTGAATCACTAAATCCTACCCTTGAAACCTTTATTACACTATATGTTAACTAACTTGGATTTAAATAAAATTAAAAAATAGCCCCCCCCCAAAACAACAACAAAAAAACCCAAAATAACATTTGCTCCACCTTGCATATTAAAAAATCTGTTTTTGAGTGTGTGTTTTCCCCTCAAGATTTCTGGTCTCCCAAGTTTTGCACAGAAAGCTTGGAAATGGCAGCTTCAGTTGAAAGGCATCAGATGAGTTTCTTAGTACTCAAGCTAGAATACTTGAAGAATCCTTCTTCATTCTTTCATCCCCAGTGTATAGCCATTTGAGTTTTTGAGGCACATGATGGAGGGTTAGTGGGCAATCTTGATGCGGGATGGAGAGCGGAAGATAAAATCTCCTTTCTCTTCCTTTCTCTTCCTTCTCTTCACTCACGGATGAAGACTTTCTCCCATTTTCCCTATTACGTTACCTCAACTGTTAATCAATTCACATATCCTTTATAAGCCACATGAAATTTTAAATTCTGTTTTATTTGTGTGTGTAAAGGATGATGTCAGAAAATTGTATCTGTAGGCTCTTTGATCTGTGGCATAATGTCTTCTAAATAACCTGATGTGTTCAGATTAGAGAAGGATGAAGACTAATTTGCTCATTTAATTTAGGAAAGTTATTTAGCCTGGAGCAAGAACTTCTTTTTTATAAATGCCTGAATCTGGCTCTGGCAAATCCTTATACTTTATGGAGACAGAACTAAACTCAGACCCCAGCTTATTGACAACCTTATTTCTCATTGCCTCAGTGTTATCATATGATCCTATGCTTCCAGATTTCCAGAATCTTTGTTTTGCTTTTGCTTAGATTAGGTGAATCAATATATATTTCTTAGAATTGTCAAACACCTAATATCATTACTGTCTACTTCATTTTTATGTTTTGGTTACAAGCCTGTTCATTTTTACCAAATATTTTCACCAGCATGCTAAACATTACATTGTATGTTGCTACTGATAGTTTTCTACCTGAACATTGTTTTCTCTATGATGTACTTTCTGTTTCTATTTTATTTCCATTAATACTTATTTCTAGTTGAATAATCATGTTCGATGAATTGAATTGTTAAAAAAAACAGTAGAATGGAAACTCCATGAAGCAGAGATTTTTGTCTATTCTCAGGACTTACAAGAGTACTGGGTACATGGCAGATGTTTAATAAATATTTGTTCAGTGAATGAAGAAGATAAACTGATTTTTCCCCACCTTGCCTAATATTATCCATAAGGCACTGGTGTTTTTATTGGTGCTTTTCCATGTGATTTTCAATTAATGAATAGCCTTTAATCTATTTTTTGTCCCTCGAGGAATTTAGTCTCATTATTTTATATTTATATTCATTTCAACCAGAAGTAAACTTTACAGTTTAAGCACCTTTCTATCATACTTTTCTTCCATGTTTTTGGATGACTTTAAAACTGAAGGCTCTCCTCCAAGGAAGACTTGTCATCATTGAGGTTATTTACAAAAGGTGTCCTAGGCTTTGAAACATTCCAAAGGAGAGGCTAAAAAAATGTTTTGAGAAACTAGAAGTGTTTTGAGAAATGAAGTTTTTTATATAAGCTCCAACTCAGTGGTTCTTAACCTCATAGAGGCCAATAGTTCTTCTGAGAATTTGGTATCTATCAAACAACTGACCCTGCCAAATGCACATACCAACACATAACCCATCACATTTACTTCTAGAGATTTATAGGCCTCTGAAAGCTCATTCATGTACTGTCTGTGGGCTCTTGGACTCCAGTTAGGAAACCTGACTTTAAAATTTTCTTTTAATATTTATTTTTGAGAGAGAGATAGAGACAGAGACAGAGACAGAATCCAAAGCAGGCTCCAGGGCTTGAACCCACAAACGGTGAGCCTCATGTTTAACTGACTAAGCTACCCAGGCGCCCCTAGGAAACCTGACCTTAATGGCATGCCCGCTACACTTTAAATCCTTGAGCTCAGTGTCCAGATCTGATTTATCCTCCGCCACAAGAAAGTGCTTTATGTTTAATAAATATTGATCAAGTGAAACAGTGTGTAGTAATAAAAAGTCATGTTGTTTAACAGTTCTGTTTTAAACTTCTTAGTGTCTGTCTACATATTCACATAGGTTAATAAAATTTGTGTTAGTTATCTGTGTGTCACATTGTGATATAAAAGACCACAGTGTGCCTGAGAGGAAGGGAGCTCCCAGAATATTTGATAGAAGATGGGGGCTCTCTGAATGACGTTTGTAGGGTAGCTGCACACAGAGGAAAGGAACAGCAACAAGTAGAGCTAAATCTGACCCTGTGCAACTGTCATTCTGTTTAAACCTAACGTCCAGTTCTCTAGGCTGATGAATCATTCCAGTTTTTGCCACTGTGTGACACGTTGCCATTATAGCTCTCACTATATTCTCTCTAGAAAGTCCATACAAATTGGATTTATGTAAGGCACAGAATCCCACAATACACTTTAATAAAAGAATTAAGAAATATGTTGGCATCTCCTTTTCATTAAGCACTTCATTCACTTCCATCGTGACAAAAGAAAGATAATGACTTTTTATTTGTTTAGAGAAATACAATTGAAAGCAGCAATATTGCAAGGGACCAAATATTAAATGTATCTTGTCAAATAGGACAAAAGGTATCATGGGCTTTCTCATTTATATTAATGCATTTCAGTAGACCAACATTATTCTCCCATATGTTTTTTGGATGTTAGATATAAATAATCCTCCTTGTGAAAGGCAGAAATGCTTTGTCCTTTCCTTATTTTCTCTGGTGTATTCTAGGGTAGACAAAGGATCACGGGAGAAGGCTTTGGCCAAATTCAATCAATTAAATGCAAGCCCTGATCCTACAGCCTGATGTGGAACCCATGTGTGAGGGAGTGGGGGATGTGGAGGAGGGGTAGGGAGAGGATGGGTTTGGTGCTAGGAACATTTGTAGATGGAGAAAAAACTGGGTTGGTAAACTTGCTCTGTTTCTGCTTTGGTTTTGCTCCTCTCTATCAGTACTTATCCACCCCCTCCCCCCAACCCTTAGACCTGCAGGCCTCCTAAGAATCTTAGTGCCAGTGACCACTCCTCTTTTTCCCTCTAGGTTGTGATCACACATTTAGTCTTCCTTATCGGCGCTTCAAGTCTGACGTGGTGATTGGATGAACTCATTCCTCCATTTTGTAAATAAACTGTAGAGCCCCTACTCTGTGCCAAGCACTATGCTGGAAATTCAGTGGAGAACAAAACAGTCATTGCAGAAAGGAGAGAGGGGAAAAATGCAGTAGTGTATATTGTATTTAGGATATAGTGTCTTTTTTCAGAGGAGGAGGTGAGGGTAAGGAAAGACGTTTCTTTAAGATGGGAGCAGATGACCTCATTTCATTGTTGCTACTGCAGACATTGCTACTTCCTTTCCTCTAAACCCTACTCTAAATAAGCACTCCAATTTGATCCAGAAAAAAACTGCTGTGACCATTACGGTAAATAATGGCAGGGAGAGAGTGAGGACTGGGCAAGAAGAAGAGGAGAAGATAAATTCATAGCCACTGCTAAGTCATTTCATCTCCCCAGGTATATTTGGGCAACCTATTAATGCTGGTCTCTATGGCCATCAGAAGAGGGAGAGCATGGGGGGGGGGGCAATCCCCTGTCCCAGCTGTTTGCTCTTAAATGCCAAATGCTTTCAGTGACTTAATGCCAATTCTTTGTTTTCTTAAAAACAAAGAATGTGTTAAGCCAAAACAAGAATGTGTAGAATTTAGAAAATGTAAGGTTCAAAAAAAGAACAAAAAACTCTTGTAATCCTGCCATCTTGAGATCACCACTGTTCATATTTTGATGTTTTCCTATAAATATATATTTATAAAACGTGAACTTATACTCTCCATTCAGTATTTATCATGATTCCACCCCCTCCAGGTCATTAACTATCACTTATAAATACATCCTAAAAGCTGCATGATTTTATCACTTCATTGTACCATGATATTTGATTGAACATTTAGGATGTTCTTAGGGTGCTGCCTTTTTTTTTTTTTTACTAGCTACATCACTCTGATATCAACATCTTAGTCCGTAAATCTTTCTACAGTGTCAGAAAGACAAATACGGTGAACTGTTGTTGCTGTTACTGTTGTCAGAATATACAATTGCTGAGTCTAGGTGGTGCTCTTTTTCCAGCTCCTGGGGCCAAAAAAATAAAAAATTATCTATTGGAATTTGTCAGCTCCATTACTGGCCTCCTCTATTCCCAAGCGTTGAAGAAGGGGATAACTAACCCATAAGCCAGTTAGATTTACTGACAGAGCATCTGACTCTTTCTGATTTCTTGTTGGCCTGAAGTAGATGTAAGCTGCTTCTCCGACATTACAGTGTCAGTGTTAGAGCCTGCCTGTCCCTGCTGCTCCTCCTTGGGCCATCCTTCTCTTCTATGACAATTGGATCCCTATCAAAGTCTCAGCGTCTTAGAGCATGTTCAGATTATCTGAAATCCTTTTGTTAAGAACGTTGGTGTTCAGTTGCAGATGTGATGAGTTGCATGCAGAGATCAAATCTGATTCAGTGATAGGGAAATAAAGTAGTAATAATAACTCACCTTGAGTTATATGGGTCAAGCACTTGAGTAAGGGATTTACATAAATCATAATGTAATCCTAACAACAATCCTATGACATGGTAATATTATTACCCCCATTTGGCAGATGAAGAACCCAGGCAGGGAAGAGCTACATCACTGGGTCTAAGTCACCCCAATGGGCAGTGGTTAAACCAGGAATCAAACTTGGTTGACTGTCTCCTGAGCCTTCACCCTTACTCATTATGCATTTCATAAATGTATGGGTATAGTTGTTAGCTTGATTTCTTTCCCAAGTTCCTGGGCTAACATAAAACCAGGAAGGTTCATAATTCTTACTTGAATTTTCAAACCAACTTTTTAACTTATTTCTAATGTTAGGTTTCTTTTGATTTTTATCAGGCAGAAAGAAAAGATGAGGATTTATAAACACATTGAATGTTGGAGCTGGAGTAATCTTAGAGATGCCCTTGTCCTATCATGTAGTTGCATAGACTTGGTTTGTAATTTTAGACATTGCTTGGGTGAGGTTGATTTAGATTTCTGTTTGATCTCTATTCCAGGTGGCTGGGCTGTGGCAATGAGTCATCCATACCAGTTTGTTAGATTGATACCTTAGTGTTCTTCTCTGGTGGGTAGGGGAATCCTTCAGTTTCTATGTCTGCCCCACCAGAATTCTCTTATCATCAAGGACATAGTGATAGAACATAACTGTCAGACACACTCACATTTATTTGACAAAAACATTGCCTCCGTGCTGGTGTAGGACTCCCAGCACAGTGCTGTGATTATGGCTGTTATGAGAGGCATCATTCTGTCCTCACCCAAACACTGTTTTGTTTTGTTTTGTTTTTAATAATTAGCGACAGCACCCTTTTTGTGTATGCAACCTCCATTTGGTCTAGTCTGATTAAAATTGATGGTGATTTTTATATCATCAGCCATGTTTTTTGTTCCAGTTTTAAAATATCTCTTGCAGGGATTTTGAATACTTTTGTCTTGACTTCTTTTCTAACTTGTCACCAAATTGTGACAAAAGGTAACAGCAAAGTTCTTCAATGCTAACCTCACCTGAAAATTAATCACTGCCAAACAAAAGGTTATTTCACCATGTTAATCCTTTTGGACAGCTTTGTATAACTTGGTAGTTAATTAGTTAATTGGATGCTACTTCTGATTTTATTTTTCAAGATAAATGCTTTATGGGCTCTAGAGCTTTTCTTTGAAATTTTTTTCCTTTCCTTTCCTATCCTTCTTTTTAAAAACTAATTTGCTGCTTGCCTGGTACAATGTGTCAAGTGGGTCTTGTTGCTGTTGGCTCTGTGCGTGTCTCCCGAACAGTCTACTGTGTTCCATGGCTGTCTGCCTTACCCAACACTCAAAACCACTGTAACTTTCTCACCGTGCTTCTGAAAGCACTTCTTCGGTGGTGATTGACCACCCATACACCAAATCCTCTTTCCTGTCTTCATTCTGTTTAGCCTTTGTGCCATTTAATACTATTAACTGTACTTTGTTTGGCATTTTCTTATTTGAGTTACACGGTGAAAAGTATCTCTCTGCCTCCACACCCCCCACCGCCTTTGGTCTTTTTTATTAGTTCTTTTCCAGTTTCCTACAAGTATTAAGTGAATTGCATGAGATGGCTGCTTCTGTCATTCAAAAATCTGAGTGTGTGTCTCTAGCACTCTCTATTCCCTTTTCTCGCTTTATGCTCTTTTGTTGACTTTACTAACTCTCAAGATTTCACTTGTAAGCCTTGGGCTGATGCAGATGAGTTTATATCTCCAGATCCAACATCACTCATAATATTCCCACATCTTAAGGGACCTCTCCATTCTGGTATTCTACTGGAATTATGCATTCAGTCTCAGAGTCCTCCCTGCATGGCATCCCTCCACCCCAACAGTCAATATCTGCCTTTTCCTCTTTTCTGTTGCTGCCATTACCATTGACCAGTTTCCTGAGCATGAAACACTGAAGCTGTTCTCTGACCTTTCCCTCCCTTATTCTCAACAGGCGATCAGTTACCAAATTTTATAGAGTTTATCTTTTAAATGTCTTTGTGCCTCTTCCCCCCTTTTTTTCATCATGCCAATTTAAACCTAGAGTACTTTCCATTGTGCTATGTCAGTAGCATTTAAAAGTTCATTCTTGGGGAACCTGGATGGCTCAGTTGGTTAAGTGTCCAACTCTTGATCTCAGCTCAGGCCTTGATCTCAGGGTTGTGAGTTCAAACCCTGTGTTGGACTCCATGCTGGGCATGAATCCTATTTAAAAAAAGGAAAAAAAAGTTAATTCTTTATAATGTAGATGACTTTGTGTAAGTTTCTTTTCTAAGTTTATTTATTTTGAGAAAAAGAGCACGTGCACGCATGCATGAGCAGGGAAGGGGCAGAGAGAGAGAGAGAGAGAATCCAAGCAGACTCTGCACTGTCAGTGTAGAACCTGAACTGTGAGTTCATGACCTGAGCTCATATCAAGAGTTGGATGCTTAACCAATTGAGCCACACAGGCCTCCCTAAGTTTATTTTCTGTAGCATAATTCAGAGAATGTCTCTTCTCTGTTCAGAAACCTAGTCACTGTGTTCAAAATTAAGTATAATACTTAGCCAGATATTTGAAGTCTTCTGCAATCTGATCCTTACTTTTCTGCTTTTTCCTCCTGTACTCTCCTCCCCATATCTTACACTTCAATTACACTATTGCTTTTTGTCAGATCGTGATCTATATTGTGCGTTCCACATCTACACTGTTACTCATGTTGTCCTTTGTAACTGCAGTCTTTGTCTCTATTTATAATACACCTGCCCATATTTTCATCTTTTAATAATGCCTTTATTGATTCTCTTGAAATGATGTAATCTTTCCTCATTTGAACCCTATAGCATTTCCTGGTTTTTCTCTGGCATTTTCTTTTTTTTTTTTTTTAATTTTTTTTTTTTTAATTTTTTTTTCAACGTTTATTTATTTTTGGGACAGAGAGAGACAGAGCATGAACGGGGGAGGGGCAGAGAGAGAGGGAGACACAGAATCAGAAACAGGCTCCAGGCTCTGAGCCATCAGCCCAGAGCCCGACGCGGGGCTCAAATTCACGGACCGCGAGATCGTGACCTGGCTGAAGTTGGACGCTTAACCGACTGCGCCACCCAGGCGCCCCTCTCTGGCATTTTCTTATTGAGCTATGTATTATTTATATTTGTTGATCAGTCTATCTATCTATCTATCTATCTATCTATCTATCTATCTATCTACAATCTATCATCTATCGGCCCATTCCTACCTATCTACCTACCTCTAGCCTAGAAACTTCAAATATGTAGACACATGATTTTCTTTCTGATCATTTTCCTCCAGTACATACACGTACTCAGAGAAGGTAACCAATAAAAATTTTGGATGAATGAATGAATGAATGTGTTTTGCTCATTTTCCAGTGCTTGTTTTCCTTTACATATTATATCTTATATTGAAAAACATATTGCTTGGTGGAAAGAAAAAAAAAGATTGGGAATCTGATAGAGGCAGATTTAGATCCTACATTTCAAAGTTGGTAGATAGGTGACTTTGGAAAAACTGTAACTCTCTGAGCTTTTACCTTGTCATCTACAGGATGCGGACAATCATACCTAGTGCTTACTGTGACATTTGAATGAAATTTATGTGAAAGACCTTGGCAAAGATGAGGAGTCAGTATAAGTTTTATTTTTTATTAATTCTTTTTTCCATTCTTCCTTTCTTCCCCCCTCTATTCTCATGTATTAAATTTCCTGTACAAGTCAGTTGTTAATCACATTTTGTTTTGATGTTATTTACTTTTTGCTGCTGTGTATCTCATTTCCCCAACTAAATGTCAAGTTCTTTGAGGGAAGGAGCAGTTTTTATGTTCACAACAGTAGTTAAAGTTAGGCTCTGCATAGAGAGTCATTTAAGAAATATTCATTGAGTGAATGAGTTCCACCTTTGTGCTTTCTTATCATTCTTTCCATTCACTGGCTTTCTATATTGGCTACGTCTCCACCTCTGCCTCTGTTTGGCTGCTTTCCTCTTGTTGTTACCAGATCCCCCAGATGCCCACTGTCATGCTCTTACCATGACTTTTCTTTCTGAACGCCACTGTAGACAGTTCTAAATCTTGTTTTTCTCTAGATTTCCAACACTAGAACACCTCTTGTCAGCAGGACCAGAAAAAAGTACAATAAAGAGTCTTTATGTTGCATTTAACCAGTAAGCCAAATATATCTCAAAAACTGGCTTCTTTCAACACTTGCCTAGTCTTTCCTTTTCTTTGGTATTAGAAAGTAGTGAGCATGCAATGGATTCTCTTGATAGGAAGGGACATGAAGTTAGACGTTGGGGCAGTAACGTCATTGTCTATAAAGGTTGATTATGAATTCCAGTTATTTCTAATTCTTTGTTTGAACTTAAGGACATATAAGAAAATGAGGCATCCCTGATGCCTTCCTAATCGTGATGGAAAATAGTGCTACTGGATGTGAAATTAACATGCAGGCAAATGTAGTCCTTATTTGTGCTTTGGGTTTAATTATATTTGATGATTTAAAATGTCTGTGTGATTTTGTAAGGAAAGGCATGCAACAAAGTGATAAGTATGGTGAATTGATGTTAGCATGACATGCTGTTATTCTTGTGTTCTAATTGGTCTAGAAATCACCTTTGCATTGAGATTTTTTTGGTCAGGCCATGCTAGTTTGTTAACCTTACCTTTGCCACATTTCCTTTTATTGTAACTTCAAACAATCTAGGTAGTTATTGAATGAGTTGGAATGGGGCGCCTGGGTGGCTCAGTCAGTTACGTGGCCAACTCTTGATTTCGGCTCAGGTCATGATCTTACAGTTTGCGGGTTTGATCCCCACATTGGGCTCTGCGCTGACAGTGTGAAGCCTGCTTGGGATTCTCACCTTCCTCTGTCTCTTAAAACAAACAAATGAACAAACTAACAAACTTAAAAAAAAGTTAGAACACATGAAAATGCTCGTTAGGGTCTGAATGGTTGTGTTTTGTCTTTTTGTGAAATGTTTGATTATTTTCATTAGAAGCACCTCTCTTCTCTGCACACATTCTAAATAAGTGAAGCAGTAAGACAGAAATAAAGTTTATGGTGACCAAAATATCATGTCTATTCTGGCAGACTATCTACTGGAGAGTGGCTTGTATCTGCAGGCAAGAGAACTCCTTGGTACTAAAATCCATAGTTAAGTGGGCTTTCACAGTTCAGCCTGATCCAGGCAATACTCCTCTGGCATACTTCCCCTGGAGGAGTGGAACAGAATTGAGGTGCTCTCCAAGAGAGAATTTGTCTCTAGAGAAAAGGTACTGAGCCACACACACCAATTTTCTTCTTCCAAAATGATCAATTAAATAAGTCACTTCTCCCTTGGAAGTGGAGACAGATTAGGGATGACATAGCTGATGGAGCATTCTCTACCTGAAAGGAAACAACCTGGACTGGGGAATAGACAGTCCCCCCAACAGTGTCAATCCTCTTATGATAATCTGATGATTAGAAAAATGGTATGATCAGTTATAACGGACTTATCCCAACATATTTAATACAAGGAATAGTTGAGATTTCAGCTGATGCTTTGACTGTAACCGCTGTCTAAAACTGTTTTTTTTTTTTCATGTATTTGTTGCACAAGTTAGGGGGGCACCTTGTCACACACTGTAATTTTACAAATATGGCCCTGATCCCCAGTGCACCCCTGAAGTATCACTGTTTTATCTTATGTGCTAATGATAAACCATAGTAGCATCTAGCTTGTTACAATATCAATATTCTTCACCACCAACACATCATAAGTTATTACTTCCCCTAGGCACTGGCAAATAACTATCTCTAAAACTGTACAAGGGACTAATTCAAAGGAGATTATATTTGGAATGATTTTCCTACTAATCTCTCTGAAGTTGCTGGTTTGCATACTTGATTAAATAGAAACTTACAATTTCTCTGTCATAATTTCAAATTAGTATACCAAAAAAATAGTCAATTTAACTTTGCACAGTCATGTAACTGCATTGAGGACAGACAGTTCTTTGAATTGAAAGTATTGAGAAATATACCAATATTCTAACCACAGATTTTTCGTGCTTTCATATACAGAAAGTATATGTAAGTAATGTCAGTAAATGTAAAAGTAATAGTAAAATGTAAATGTCAGTAATATTCACAGTGTTTAAGTCATAGAGAGTTATAGTTGTGATGTTTAGGATGGGAATGCAATTTACACTATAAAAATATTAAATATTAAATTATAGCCATCGAAGTTTAGGAGAATGGCTACATTAAGTTCCCCTTTAATGAAACACTTATAATACCGCCTAGAAAACCATAACACTATATAAGTGTCTTTTAAGTAAGAACTAAATAAAATAAAATAGTGGATTTGGTAAGACTAGGATTTCAAGCAAAAATGGTACTGTGGATTCTAATGGGTTGTATATTTTGATCTCTTTTTTGTAAATGCAATTTGTTGGCTATCCTGAGTGTGGTGTGGTTTCTTATTTGTTTTGCTTGTTTATTCTTCGTATATCTGAGATAAGTTCTAAATCTCAGTAGATTAAAACTCAGAAGCAATATTGCCTGCATGCTTACAGATGAAAGAATTCTAATATCTAAATTATAATGAATTGCTTTTCATTCAGTTTGCATAGACACCAATCATCTAAAATAGCTCTTGTATTTATTGTTTTGTCAGTAATATAGACATCAAAACTCTGAGTAAAAGGGTATATAATATGGTTAGAAATATGATGCATTATGTGAATTATAGTAGAGATCAAAAGAAAATATCATTAGTGACATTTACTACACCAAGGTTGTCCTTTGAAATTATTCAATTATTTCAAGGCTTTTGTGCTATGAAAGGTAATTTTCATAAAGATTCTTTTGCTCTGTCATCATAATGTCAAACATTTTTTTAAGTTAAAGTATTTATACTATGAATATTATACTTTTATTTCTATTTTGTGGTCTCTGATCTTTACTCATAAAATCACATATGTTAGATTTTGTTATTTCTATGTCTCAAATTCTCAAGTGGCTCCTATTAGCCTTCAGAATAATTATAGAACCTAGAGTTATTTATTACCATGTAACAAATTATCCCAAAATTCAGAGGCTTAAAACAAGAATAAATATTTGTGATCTCATACAGTTTTTCTGGATGAGGAATTTGGAAGCAGCTTAGATAGTTCTTCCTTGGGGTCTCTCAGGAGGATAATGTGAATATATCAGGTAGGGCTACAGTCATGTGAAGACATGATTGGAATGTTGTTCCTCCAGGATGGCTCTCTCAAATAGGATGGCAAGTTGGTGTTAGTTGTTGGCTGGAATCCTCAATTCCTCACCATGTGGATTTTCCATAGGGCAATTTCATTGCCCCAAGACACGACAACTGATCTACCCCAGAATAAGCAATTCAAGAAAGAGACCAAGGTGGAAACTGCATTGCCTTTCACAGCCTGGCTTTGGAAGGCACTCATTGTCATTTCAGCCATATTTTATTAGTCACATAGACCAGTTGCCCTTCACTGTGGGAGGATACTAAACGTGGGATGACTAGTGAGAGGTGAGACTTAGGGCCATCTTGGAGATTGGCTACCATACTTACAAATGTTTGTTTTGTTTAAAAGTATTGGATTGAGTTAGAGAGCCACATTTACATGCATAACCCAATGTCACTGTTTCTTGGCAAACCTGTAATTTCTAGCCTTCTTTAAAATCTCAAGCACTTGTTTCTTGTGGTCTCCAGGGGGATATTATATAGACTGATGAAGTAGTCTGTTACATTCTTTTTTTTTTTTTAAGTTTATTTATTTATTTATTTTGAGAGAGAGCACAAGTGGGGGAAGGGCAGAGAGAGAGAGAGAGAGAGAGAGAGAGAGAGAGAGAGAGAGGGAGAAAAAGAGAAATCCCAGGCAGGTTTCATGCTGCTATCACAGAGCCTGACATGGGGCTCGAGCTCATGAAACCATGAGATCATGACCTGAGCCGAAACCAACAGTTGGACCCTGAACCGACTGAGCTGCCCAGGTACCCTAATAGTCAGTTATATTGTGTTGTAGTACCCTCTGTTGATGTCGCTGCCACTGTTGGTGGGGAAGGGTGCTGTTTAAGCCTGGTATCTCATCACTACTATAGCTTCAGGATTTTATGTACTCAAAGTTGAAATCCTTGCCAATGGTATGGTTTCCCAGTGCTTCCAAATTTATAAGCTCTTGTTTCAGATTTGTACTTATTTTCCCCCAAAAGTGGAAAAAAATTGTTGCATACAGGATTAAATGTAAGTTCATTAAGTCAAGTTATAATCGTATTATTGATATATTCTATTTTATTCTTACTTTTTTTTGTCTACATGATTTGTCAATAAGTAAGAGGGATATTAAAATCTCACACTATGATTATGGATTTCTTTTTTTTTTAGACTATAGAATGATTAAAAAAATTTTTTTTAATGTTTATTTATTTTTGAGAGAGAGAGAGAGAGAGATAAGAGTGTGAGCGGAGATGGGCAGAGAGAGAGGGAGACACAGAATCCAAAGCAGGCTCCAGGATCTGAGCTGTCAGCACAGAGATCAACGTGGGGCTCGAACTCACGAAATGTGAGATCATGACCTTAAATGAAGTTGGACGCATAACCGACTGAACCACCAAGGCGACCCATGATTATGGATTTCTTAATTTCTCTCTAAGGTTTTATTAGACTTCATTTTCTACGTTAATTTTTTTTAAGATTTTATTTTTAAGTAATCTCTACACACAACATGGGGTTTGAACTCACAACCCCAAAATCAAGAGTCACATGCTCCGCTGACTGATCCAGCCAGGTGCCCCCATTTTATACATTTTGAATCTATCTTACTTGGTACAAACAATTTTGAAATCATTGTATTTACCTGGAGAATTTAATATTTGTCATTATATAATTATTCTTTTTATTCCTAATGTTAGTTTTTCACCTAAAATTTATTTTGTTTAGAATTTATACCTATCCTAGTTTTCACTTGGTTAGTTTTGTCTAGTATATAATTTTATAATCTATTACTTCCAACCTTACTATATTCTTACACAGGTTTCTTGCAAACACACCTCTTTGATTTTGTTTTCCTGTTAGTTATTTTTCTTTTATCTAACAATGATTGTCTTTTAGCTAACAAGGTCAATATATTACTACATACTGTGATTTGATTCTACCACTTTTTGTGTGTTTTTTACTACTACAGCTTTAACTTCTTTCTTTTTTTTAGGTGCGGGAGGCTGATTGGATTTTGTTCGTTAGTTCCTTCCTTTCATTTTTCTATCCCTTCTCTATACCTCCATTGAGTTTATAAGTTATGCATTCAATGTTCACTCTTTAAGTGGCTAACCTTGCAATTTTACTGTACATATTAGCAAGTCCACAGCTAATCAATGTCTTTTTTAAAATGTATATTTATTTATTTTGAGAGAGATAGAAAGAGATAGAGAGGGAGAATCCAAAGCAGGCCCACTCTGTCAGCACAGAGCCTGACACAGGGCCCAATCCCATGAACTACAAGATCATGACTTGAGCAGAAATTGAGTATGACACCCAACCATCTGAGCCACCCAGGCACCCTTACAGCTAATCAAAGCCTTAATCACCTCCCAAATGATGAAAATTCCTTAGAACATTTTAACTAGGGTCAACCTCTTCTTACTTATATGGGTTTATTGTTCAGTATTCTAGTGCTTTTTTTAACCCACAAAGTAGACACTAACATTTTTAGTATTTTATACAAATGATGTTTGCTTAGATTTGATACATGTTGATCAGTTTCTTTTCTCACCATTCCTTTTTGTCTCAGGTATTTCTCCAGAGGTCATTTCTGGAGTCAGGTTTATTTACCTTGATGTACAACCTTGAGAAGGTTTTTATTTTTTTATTTAAAAAAAATTTTTTTTTTTTTAATGTTTATTTATTTTTGAGACAGAGAGAGACAGAGCATGAACAGGGGAGGGTCAGAGAGAGAGGGAGACACAGAATCTGAAGCAGGCTCCAGGCTCTGAGTGGTCAGCACAGAGCCCGACGCGGGGCTCGAATCCACGGACTGTGAGATCATGACCTGAGAGAAGTTGGACGCTTAACCGACTGAGCCACCCAGGCGCCCCGAGAAGGTTTTTAAATAAAGGTTTATGGGGGTATATATAGGGGACATACTCTCTAAATTGTTATGCTTTAAAATATTTTTAAATCTTTGTGACAGTTTTAAGTCGAATATTTAGTCCATTTGAACTTACTAATTACCAATATATTTGTGTTTAAATCTAGCATTTTGCTGTATACTAGCTTTTGGTTTGCCTTATCATTCCTAAGTTCTTTTTTCCTTCTCTTTGCTTTCCTTTGGATAAATTAAATATTTTTTATATTTTATTTTTTTCTCATTCTATTACTTTGTTAGTTGTACATATTTTTATTTTCTTAGTGATTATCTTGAAAGTAAAATATATAATTGACTTACTGGAGTCTGTCTTTAATTAATATTGCCAACATTTCATAAGAACTTTACAGCTGTAACTCCACTTACCTCTTTCTATCTTTTGACCTACTTTTGTCATAAACCTAAATTCCTTGAATTTAAAACATCTGTTTTAAGTCCTAAAAAATAGTATTATTGTTATTTAATTTTAAGCAACTTTATGGAGATATAATTGACATACTGCACATATTTAACTGTATAGTTTTGTAAAGTTTGAACTATGTATTCATCTGTGAAACCATTGCCACAATTAAGATAAAAATGTCTTCATGAACATTTGTAATCCCTTTCTCTCATCCCTCTCCACCTCTAGGCAGTTTACTTTTCTGTTTAGTTTGCATTTTCTAGAAATTTACATAAGTGGAATCACATAGTAGGTACATAGGTAACTTCAATTGAATCTAAAGGTGTTAATTTCAGTTATTATCTTTCAGATCTAGATTTCCAATTGATTTTCAAAAATATATTCCAGTTCTTTGGTAAAATTCATAATCTTTTCATCTATTTTCTAGAGCATATTGATATAGTTATTTTGACTTCCAGGTCTTAGAACTACAATATGTGCATCATCAGTGAGTCTGCTTATATTGTTTTTTTCCTCTTGATTTTCAATAATTTTTCTTGTCTTGTTTCCTTGTATACCTAATGTGTGAAGAACTTTAGAGGTTTATAATGATCTTCCCTAGGGAAAATTTAATTTTCTTCTGGTAAGCAAATAAAAACTGGGTTTTAGGCTTTGTTTGGGTTGGTCTCTTTCTGGTTTGTTTTTACTCTTGTGATACAGTCCCTCGTGTGTCACAACTGACACTCTGGACTTTGGTATATCCTGAATTCCAATTTTGTTTCCTGAGCATCATGAGTCTACTAAAATCCATGCTTAACTGTTTTCTCTTATCAGCTGTTATTTTCTTGGTTTCATCTCTCACCTACATAGTTTAGGTGTCAACAAATGCTCTGTATGAAATTGTATTAGATGTTTGGGCTCACTTTGAGTTTCCCTTTTTCTGATACTTTGATTCCTTATGTCCTGGTTGCATTTGGAGCCCTGAATTTCAATTTCTGTCTCCCTGACTCGCTAAGACTGCCTCAAACTCTAGGCCACAGTTTTCCATGTGGTTCCTGTGTCCTACACTGAAAATCAGCAGATCTTCCAAGGGGAAAAAGCAGTAATAAACAAGGAGTTCATTTAAGTGCATTTTTCTTCTGTCAGGGATCTTGGCCCTTTAAATCTTGGCTGCCTTGTTTGTTCTTTGATGTCTTCAAACAGGTGCCTTCTTTATGATGGATATTTGCACTAGGAGCATAATTCTAGGTCAGTAGTACTTTGAAGCACTGTTTTATGACATCTTTTGTTACTGTTGGGAAGTCTTCTGTCAGGATAAGTGTTGTTGCTCTGAAGTAATCTATCTTTACTGTCTGATTTTAAGATCTTTTCTGTATCTTTTTTGTTTTTTTAATGTTTACTTGAGAGAGAGACATAGAGTGTAAGCAGGGAAGGGGCAGAGAGAGCCAGAGACACAGAATCCAAAGCAGGCTGCAGAGTCTGAGCTTTCAGCACAGAGCCCGATGTGGGGCTCGAACTCAAGCCATGAGATCATGACCTGAGCCGTAGTCAGACCCTTAACTTACTGAACCACCCAGGCACCCCAAATTTTTTCTGTATCTTTTAATAAAAGAGAGGCCTACAGTTACTCCAGCTTACATCCCTGGAGAGTTTCCTGGCTTCAGTGCAGGAAGGAGGACATCAGGCAGAGGCTGGGATCTCTGTGAGTTGAGGAGACAGAGCTGGGTATGTGGGGAGGCTGAGACAGCTAGAACTCACAGGGCAGGTATTGGAGGGGAGAGCATAGCACAGAAAAGTAACTCCACAGTCCAGCAGATCTCCCTTTAGTCTTCAAGTAAGGTGTGACCAGCACATGCACATAAGGAAAGCCCCACAGTGAGGGAAAGAATCACTCCAGAGGAGCATGGGAAAAAGTCCTTGGTGCTCACACAGGGCCTGGGATAGTTTGTGTGCCCACAGGGCAGAGAAGCAAAACCTTACCATTTATGGTGCCTTAGGTAGAACACTCAAAAGCGGGGTAGTGGGGGAGAATTAGCACTAGACTAGAAGCTTCTCTGATGCTGCCCAATAGGGCACCATTTTATATTATTCCATTTTCTCTCCTTCCTTAGTACATCAGCTAGCATTTTTATTTTTTACTTTTTTAAATGTTTATTTTTGAGAGAGAGAAGGAGAGCAGGGAAGAGAGAGAGAGAGAGAGAGAGAGAGAGAGAGAGAGAGAGAGACAGAGAGAGATGGATAATCCCAAGCAGGCTCCATACTGTCAGGGCTTGAACCCATGAATGGTGAAATCATGACCTGAGACAAAACCAAGAGTTGGATGCTTAACTGATTGAGCCATGCAGGTGCCCCTCAGCTAGCATTAAAAATCAACAACAACTTTATTTAGTGATTGCCCTAGAGTTTGCAATATATATTTACAACTAATTCAATCAACTTTCAAGTAACACTGTATTACTTTACAGGTATGTGAATACTTTGAAATAATAAAATAATCCTAATTGTTTTCCCCATCTCTGTATCATTGGTGTCATTCATGTCATGTGTACATATGTGTGTGTGTATATATACACACACACACATACATACATATACATATATACATATATAAGATATATGCATAAGTGTGCATACTTGAATATGTTGTTGCTATTATTATTTTGAACAAATGTATTGGTTTGGTCAATTAAGAATAAGAGAAAAAGGCTTTCATTCTACCTTCCCTTCCTCCTTGGATATTCGTCCTTTCTTATGTAGTTCTGAGTTTCTGACATATATTCTTCCCTTTTCTCAAAAGAGCTTCTTTTAACATTTCTTGCAAGACTGGACTAGTGGCAACAAATTCTCCTGGTTTCTGTTTGTTTGAGGAAGTCTTTATTCTTCTTCACTTTTGATGGATAATTTCACAGAGTACAGAATTCTAGGTTAGTATTTTTTTTTCCTCTCAACATTTTAAATATTTCACACCATTGTCTTTTTGCTTCCATTGTTTCTGAAGAAGTTGGGTAGTTGGATATAGTTAGTATCTTTGTTTCTCAATAGGGAAGGTTCGCCTTCCCCCCCCCCCCCCCGTTTCTTTTAGGATTTTTTTTTTCTTTATCTTTGATTTTTCTGTAGCTTGAAAGTGATATGTCTAGATTTAGGGTTTTTTGTTTTGTTTTGCATTTATCCTGCTTGGTGTTTCTTGAGATTCCCAGATCTGTTACTTGTTAATGCTAAACATAAACTTGGGGAAATTCTCAGTCATTATTATTCAAGTATTTCTCCTGTTCCTTTTTCTCTTTCTTCTCCTTCTAGTATCTTCATTACACGTATATTACATCTTTTCTAGTTGCCTCAGAGTCCTTGGATATTCTCTTCTACCCTTTCTGGTCTTTTTTCTCTTTGTTTTTCACTTTTGGAGGTTTCTATTGAGCTATCTTTAAGTTCTGAGATTCTTTCTTCAGCCATGTGTAGTCTATTAATAAGCCCATCAAAGGCATTCTTAATTTCTAAATTACATCTAAATTACAATGTTTATCTCCCGCATTTCTTTTTGGTTCTTAGGAAATCCATCTTCCTGCTAACATTGACCACCTGTTCTTACATGCTGTCTACTTTACCCATTAGAGCCCTTAGCTTATTAATCGTTTTAAATTCCTGGCCTGATAATTCCAATATCATTGCCATGTCAGGTTCTAGTGCTTGCTTTGTCTCTTCAAATGGTGTTTTTTTTTGTTTTCCTTTTAATATACCTTGTAATGTTTTCTTGACAACTGAACATGATGTACCAGGTAAAAGGAACGCTTTAGTGATGTGGTGGCGAGGTGTAGGGGTAAGAGAGCGTCCTATAGTCCTGTGATTAGATCTCAGTCTTTTAGTGAGACTATATTTCTGGTCTGTGAACTTCCTAAAGTACTTCTCAATCACCTCTCCACCACTTTGACTGGGAGAGGATGGCTCGAGTAGGCTGGAGTTGAGTATTTCTTTTCCTCCAGGTCGGTCAGGCTTTGATAGAACCTCAGCAGGTAGGTCTGGTTTCTCCAGTGTTTACTGTGGGATTCTGGTTGAGTTTCTGGACGTAAAATTTACAAAAGCATGAGGCCTCCACTGTGGCTGTGCCTTCCTCGAGTTTTTAACTTTCAGACTTGTCCACATTGGGCTTCCAACAATTTGTTCACTACAGTTCAAGTTTTCTTACCCCAGTGCTGTTTCCCAAGGCAGTTTTCAGTTGCCAGTTTCTGCTGTGGTAAGCTATCTGCCTGTCTGTCTCTCCGGTCTTGAGCGGCAAGAGTTTTCCCTGTGTCCTCACCTCTCTTGCAGGTCCTAGGAGAGTTGTTCATTTTAAAACTGTTCTGCTTTGTATGTGTTATTAGGATGAAGTGGTGATTTCCAGGCGTCTTATAAATGGAAGTAGACACCCGTTATGAATTTTCAATATATTTAGTGAGTCTAAAAATGGAATGGGTAGAGAAAATAGCAAGTACAAGAAACCAGTCTAAGTTAGAGGACTTATGGGAAGCTATGAATGAAAACCAAGTTCAAGATAGATGGGAAATCAAAGAGACCTGGATACATGAATGCAGATAATAGAAATACTAGAATTTTGGCCTCTGACCTGTTTTTGCTTTCCTAGCATTTATGGTAATGGGAGGACCAGACCCTCCTGTCCCCTCTACCCCATGAATGATCAGGAGCTTGTGTCCCAGCCATGTGGACAATTACCTTGTGACTGATCAGGATTGCTTCAAACCATTGATCAGCCTATAGGGGATTAGTCTTGACAATTTAATGTTTCCTTTTTAGATGGGTTAATAGAATGCCTGAGATTAAATGAAAACTTATTTTTTTGAAAACTTATTTTTGAAGTGTATTATTGTTTTTCAAAACTGGTACCAATATAATGATGAAGACATAAAAATTTATTAATAGTTGTGATTATATTAATTTTTTAAGAATAGGGAGCTATATTTTCTATTCTGTTGCCCATTTTGAAATACAAATTGTAATAATAACCACAACCTCTAACATTTCAGAACATATTTTATAAACTTTTACTTTTTTGATGGGTTTTGATCTTAAAAATGCTGTTTAGTATGATTTTACCTGTATAAATCTGGAAGATACAGAACAAATTGATTTTCATGAAAATAACAGAATATTACAATATTATATGGATGCATAAATTAAGTGTGCTGCTAAATCTTCTCTTGGGCCACAAGCTAAGTTGTAATGTCAATTTAGTATTCTTTTATGCAGTGGCTATTTTTTTCCTTTAACAGGAAAAGTAGATAATAATAAATGAATACTTTTATTTCCTTTGGGGACCTAATTTTTCCTCTTGAGCAATAGTAAGCAATTTAAGTCAGTAATCCTAAGAGTAGTAATGGAAAGAGCCATATTATTATAGTAAAATACTTAGCCTCTCTCAATAAAATGGAAGGTTTGTTACAGCTTTTTCTGGGGAGAATTATTTATATCAATGTGTTTATTTAGTTGATAATATGTTTTACTACAAATTTGTAATATGTACACTTAAAAATTTTAAATGTTTATTTATTTTTGAGAGAGAGAGAGAGAGAGAGAGAGAGAAAGAGAGAGAGAGACATCATGCGAGCAAAGGAGGGGCAGAGAGGGAGACCCAGAATCTGAAGCAGGCTCCAGGCTCTGAGCTGTTCGCACAGAGCCCGACACGGGGCTCGAACTCACAAACCCTGAGATGATGACTTGAGCTGAAGTCAAATGCTCCTCTGACTGAGCCACTCAGGAACCCCTTCAAAAGTTTGAAGTTGACATTATGCTCTAGGTCTGAAAACACCATCATTTATGGGTATCTAACCATGGTCTTATTTTTGTTCTTTTTAGAATCTCTTTTGAATTACATATTATAATACATATTTGTAGTATTATATGGGGTTATATTTCAATTCTCAATATTTGGTTTTCTGTCAAATTCAGTGAATAATAAACACTTTATGTGTTAAGCTCCTACTCCTAATATGAAGGAAAACCATCTGTTTAGTGTTTTTTTTAATTCTCTTTGTACACTGAAATAACGACTTAATCTGAATATTAATAGAATGGCGCCCTTAAGGCATAAAAGTTTTATGATTTTATACTTATTATATAATGCCACATTTGTCTTAACTAGAACATGCTTTCTCCCTAATGATATTCTGATGTGTTTTGTTAGATAATTTTCTTTCTTGATGTTCTATCCAAGGACTGACTGTTTTATTTTAGTTATTTTTATTCTGTTGCCATTTTCAATGACTAATGTTAAAAAAGTTATATAATGTTCTTATAAATTAGAACACAAATCAGCTGTGAATACTTTGTATACTTATTGTAGTCTAATTGGAAGTGAAGTTCAATTAATATTGAAATGCTCTGATCCAATTTATTTTTATCCTTTATTCTCTTATTCTAGACATAAGAAATAGGACTTACATTATTGTCAAGTGTTCTCATATTTAAAATGTTAAATATTAACTTGGCCTTTAAGGAATCTTATCACTGTGTTACTTTAGATTCATTTTACACATTAGAGAGGCATACAATGACAGATAAAACATTAGGAGGAACATTTTTTCTCTCAATAGGTAAGGATTTCTCTTTTTAACTTAAAGTGTTTTGAGCTAGCATACTACACTAATCTCTCACTGACTAAACAAATCCTATAATCCTAGAGTGGGATGTTAAAAGTCATTTAATCCAGCCCTTTAAACTATACCTGGCTGGTGGCCATTTCTTCTTGTCTGCACTGAAGGGAACTTATTACTTCCTGAAAGAGTACATCCTGTAAGCTCTTTCTGTGACTCTAATACATGAAATGTTTAACAGTGAAGATAACTACCTAGAAGAGATCATCTCTGCCCAGCATTTTACAGCTCACAGGAAATGCAGGAGTTAGTCGAGAGATGGGAAGGAAGAGTATCCCAGGCAGAGGGTTCAGCATGAGTATAAGAGGCTGAAATCTGTTTAGTGTTGATGGGACTAGAGTGGAGGGCAGGTGGTGGTGAGAAAGGAGAGGTAAGCTTGGGTCAAATCAAGCAACGCCTTCTGTAGCATATTTTGGAGCTTGAATTACAGTGGGGAAATGGTGATCGTTGATGGAACAATGTGACCACATTTGTATTTCAGTCAGATCTATTAGCTGTCTAGAGGTTGGATTTGGGGTGGAAAAGTTTGGAATGAGGAAGACCAGTGAGGTTGTTGTAATGCTCCCATGCAGAGACAATGAAACCAAAATTGTGAGAGAAGAATATGGATGTAAGGTCATAAAATAATATGACTGTTGATTGAAATGGCAGGTGTGCAGAAAAAAATTAAGAATGAATTCTATCTTGTTATGTTGAAAATAACAAGGTGGTAAAGTCAGAAGTTGGAGTGGATTTAGCTATAGAAAAGGTCAGATTGGAGATAGGGATGGAGATTTTGAATCCATTTTTGTATACTGAGTTTGAGTTGGCAATAGGACATTCAGGAGTGGAGTGAGCAGTTGACTCTTTCAGTCTGAAGCTTGGGAGGAAAAGTCTGTGCTGGAGATAGTGGATATTAAACCCATAACAGGGGATGAGATCATGCAATAATATGAGACTGATCATGGGGAACATCATCATTTACGGGATGAGTAGAAGAGATGCCCAAAAAGGTGACTAAGAATAATCAGGAAAGTAGAAAAAGAACAAAGAGTGTTTGGTGTTAGAGAAGCCACGGAAGTTAGTGTCAAAAAGGACAAGAGTGGACAACTGCCATATCAGATACAGGAGATGTCCTGTAAATTAAAGACCAACGTATTTCTACTGGATTTTTCAACGTGGGAGTCTTCAACATTTGCCAGAACAATTTCAGTAGAATGTTTGCATTGCAAGTAAGATCTCGGAGTGGGCATGGTGCATACTACTTTTTCTTGAAATCTGGACAAGAGAAGAATGGATGGTAGTTCAAGGACATGAGGTCACGAAAGCACTGCCTTTAGGACAGACTTAGGATTTAGAGGCAGAGGGAAGAGAACCAGAAGAGAGGGAGAGACTGGAAATACAAAGAAAAGAAAGGATGGCTGATGGACCAGGCCTCAAGGGTGGGGGTGGGGGGTATAGTTTTAAGAAGGCATAAGTGGGTCCTTTTTGTGGGATGAGCTCTGCATCCTCTGAGAAACAAGGGAAGGAAGTGTGACTAGAAAGTGGATGTATGTGAGTGGCCAGGAAGTTGAAGGAAATCATGTTTGGTGGCAGCAGTTTTCCCTGGGGTTGGGACCAAGGTTATATTCTGAGAGTGAGAGAGGCTTAGTAGGAGCTTTGGGGTAAAGTGTGAAATGAGTGCTGAGGAGAATGGGAAAGAGACTGACAAGTACAAGGAAAACTACTAATGTGCGGTGCTGTGGTAGCTGCTGAAAGTGGGGATCATGATTATGTAGTGAGTTATTAATCAACTTGTGTTCAGTTTTTTTCTACAGCAGTTGACCGAATTCAGAGAAAGCGAACCATAGCGTTGAATCGGAGCTGGGGTTTTGCAGGCAAGTGTAAGACAGGTATGGGGTACACAGGAAACAAAGGTGTTGAGGAAAAGAAAGTTTGATAAGGAAACAGAAGTATCATGCTAAATAAGAGGAAGTAGGGGAGATGGGGATAAAATGCGGAGGTGAAGGTCAAAGAACTGATGGGTTCCATAGGGCTCAGAGGGTAGGTATAAATTGCCAGATCTACAGAGATCCAGGATTGTAGTCATATAGTAGAATATTGAACTATTGTTCAATTTTGTATTGTATCACTTCATTGTTTAGCAACTGGACAAATATTTATCTAAGACATGCTATGTGCCAGTACCATGGCGATACCAGTGGTGAAGAAGACAAATGTGGGCCTCATTGTGTTTCAGTTTATAGATGGATGTGGCACACACAAGTAGACAATAAATTATGCAAAGTCTTGGGCCTTAGGTGTTCTGAGGTTGAGCTGTGTGAGTGATGGCATCATTGCCAACAAGATGTATTTTCCTCCATATTTTACTTATAGAATTTTTCTCTTGGAAAATGTGTACCTTTTCTTGTGGGCAGGTCTTAATTTTCCTTCTAGAATTTCTCCATAAGTATTTAATTTAATGCAGATATTTTGCCATATATTGTGCTGAGTACTAGAGATATAAAGAAAGACCAGGAAATAAAGATTCCATGTTGGCCATTTTAAACCCCGTTTTTTTCCTTCTCTGTGCCTTTGATCTATTGGTCATCTTGTATCTGGTAAGATAATATTAGCTTCAGTAGTAAAAATATATAATGAGTGCATCTCAATTGAATTTCTCACCCATATGAAGCCTAAAACTGAGAAGGTACTTCTGTTTTAATCAGGGATTCAAGGACCCCGGGATCTTCCATTTTGTGGTTCTGCCTTTTGTGACAATGTTTGCCATACTTGATTTGCGTTTGCGGATCAATGTAGTATTATTAGGTAATTAATCTGGCTTTAGGAGTTTCACATGTGACATAGGGTTAACTAATCATTGCTTTTCATAACTGTGCCAGTAGTGATTGGTTCAGGACCCAAACAAGCTCAATGAGAGTGAATCACATAACTTTCCTTAGAAATAGTGAGGCAAAAGCATCATGTTTTCCCCCCTGGACAAAAATGAAGACATTACTTGGGGTTGCTGCAATCATCTTGGGACTACAGACGGTATGTATGAACATGTTGGAGGAGCTGGGTATGATGGGACCCCACTCTGAAGAAATGAAGCTGGGAAATGGAGATAATTCAAACCTTGGTTACATTTTGTGAGTGCTGGGTCAAGTTTTGATTGAAGTCATTTAATTCCTTTAGTGAAACTAAATCCACATTATTTTCTGAGCATATACGTTAAGAAGATTAATTTTTTTTTTTAGGGAGCAAGCATGTTTGTTAGAAAATATGAGAAGCCAATAAAGAAAGACTCCTTATATTTTAAAGCTGGTTTTCATTTTTTTTTCCTTCCTTCCCTTCCCTTCCCTTCCCTTCCCCTCCCCTCCCTTCTCCTCCCCTCCCATCCCCTTCTCTCCTCTTGCCTTTCCTCCCCTCTCCTTCCTTCTTTCCCCTCCTCTCCCTTTCTTTCTCCTCTTTTCCCCTTCGCTCCCCTCCCTTTCCCTTCTTCTCTCTCTCTCTCTTTCTCCCTTTCTCTTTCCCCTTTTCTCCCTTTCCCTTTCTTTCTTTCATCTTTCTTTCTTTCTTTCTTTCTTTCTTTCTTTCTTTCTTTCTTTCTTTCTCTTTCTTTCCTTCCTTCCTTCCTTCCTTCCTTCCTTCCTTCCTTCCTTTCTTCCTTCCTTCTTTCTCTGTTACTTGCAACAGAGAACATTCTTACTGGTATGTGGAATGCCTGCTATTCCAAATTTGACTATCTTTTGACCTTAACAAATTGAGAATTTATAAATAGCTGTGGATTACATTTTTTCTTATGTATGTATCCATTAAGTATACATTATGTATATGGTTGACCATCACGTACTATAGGAGGTTTTGGAGCAGTAGATTTCACGGATAGTAGTGTTCATTTCAGCTTGATGTCTTTTTGAGGAAAGTGCCACCTTCATTCATCCTTTTGTATTTCCTGGTCAGGGTCTTATGTGTAAAGCCACAGTTTCCCCTTTATATTATTAAATAAATCTTGCTGTGAGTTCCTGCTTACCAAGGTGAGCAGAGAGTACAATATTGGTAATATTTCACCTTACCTTTTTTATCTCTAAAGTCTCAAATCCTTCATCTGTATTTACCTGCTCCCTGCTTCTTCTAATGCTGCTTGGGTGATGGTCTTTGGCCACCTCTTTGGCACGATGGTGCTGCTTAAGATGGTGTTGGTTTGCAACCTTGGGGATTTCTCAGGTAAAATCTGAAACCGGCCCCCATACATGGAGGGCAACCAGAGACAGAAGAGGCAGGCGAAATTAGTCAGTCAGAGAAAGACAAATATCATATGACTTCACTCATATGAGGACTTTAAGAGACAAAACAGATGAACATAATCGGGAAGGGAAAACAAAAATAATGTAAAAACAGGGAGGGGAACAAAACATAAGAGACTCTTAAATATAGAGAACAAACAGAGGGTTACTGGAGGGGTCGTGGGAAGGGGAACGGGCTAAAGGGGTAAGGGGCATTAAGGAATCTACTCCTGAAATCATTGTTGCACTATATGCTAACTAATTTGGATGTAATTAAAATAAAAATTAAAAAAAAAAGAAGAGACAGGCCCTTTCAGATTGGGAAGTGGCAGTTTTAATAAGCAAGAGAACATGTAATGAGGCTTGCCTTCGGCGGCCACAAAACTAGATCTCTGTACTTGCTTGCTACAGTCTTAAAAAATTCATATAGAGGGGCACCTGGGTGGCGCAGTCGGTTAAGCGTCCGACTTCAGCCAGGTCACGATCTCGCGGTCCGTGAGTTCGAGCCCCGCGTCAGGCTCTGGCCTGATGGCTCAGAGCCTGGAGCCTGTTTCCGATTCTGTGTCTCCCTCTCTCTCTGCCCCTCCCCCGTTCATGCTCTGTCTCTCTCTGTCCCAAAAATAAATAAATGTTGAAAAAAATTAAAAAAAAATTCATATAGAGGCCTTAATTGAGTTCAATCACTTATAAAATCTAGACAGTTTAAATAACTCATTGTTCCTTCAAGGGTACATCCTTGAAAACAGCTCCCACCTGTGTGTGGACCGTGCATTCCAATGACAGGGGGAGGGGTGAGGAGCATCTGATTGCCCAGGTCTAGCTTGACTGTCAACCGGTGATCATGTCCTCTCCATGACCTCCTCCAACAGTTGACTGGAATCCTGTTCAGGTTGTTGTATTCCTAATGGAGGTTGGTGGCTGCTCTACTGGCCTTATTCCCTTGGGGGTAGTTCAGTCTCCTTGCCTGACTTTAATGCCATGACCCTTGATACTTTAGCTCTCATCAGCGTGCATGTAATCAAATCCAGATGATGTTCTGCCGCCTTGGAGGCTTAAATGATTGTATCTTTTATGAACCTAGAAGCCCTTGCTCTATCGAATCCCTTGCTTTCACGAATTCCCAGGAGTAGGACTACCCCCATCTCTTATGTGGAAGCATGGACACTTCATCTTCTCTGAGATTTATTTATTTGTTCAAGGCCTCCTTGTGAGAATCACACATGAACAAAAGGGAACTCAGGATAAAAATTTGGTTATGAGGTAGAAAGGAAATAACTCCTTTTTATTTTGCCAATGAGAACATAGTAGCAAAAATCCCCCCAAAACCAAATTGTTTCTCCATATTTCTCCTTATTACACATGTCTCTTTTTATTTTCCATTACATATGTAGGAGCAGTATATATTTTTAAATATGCCTTTAGATCATTAATCTTGTTAGAATTTTATGACATGCTAGCGGTCCCAAACCTACTGTATTTCCAGGAACGATTCCGAGGTTTTAGGCCATTTTAATTGACTTTAACTAACATTCATAACAGCCATTCCCTGTGTCTTCCAACATGTACACAGACTTGTGTACCGTATTTTTCTTTTCTTTTTTTTTTAAAAAAGTGTTTATTTTGGGGCGCCTGGGTGGCTCAGTCGGTTAAGCGGCCGACTTCAGCTCAGGTCACGATCTCATGATCCGTGAGTTCAAGCCCCGCGTCGGTCTCTGTGCTGACAGCTCAGAGCCTGGAGCCTGTTTCAGATTCTGTGTCTCCCTCTCTCTCTGCCCCTCCCCTGTTCATGCTCTGTCTCTCTCTGTCTCAAAAATAATAAAATAAAAAAAATAAAAATGTTTATTTATTTTGGAGACAGAGGAAGAGAGTGTGAGCAGGGGAGGGGCAGAGAGAGAGCAAGAGACACAGAATCAGAAGCAGGCTCCAGGCTCTGAGCTGTCAGTACAGAGCCCAAAGCAGGGCTTGAACCAGGAACCGTGAGATCACGACCTGATCTGAAGTCAGTCGCTTAACCAACTGAGCCACCCAGGCACCCCCAGACTTGTGTACCATCTTAATGCTTCTGCTGTCCTAAGGGTCATTTTACCATTACCTTGACCATATATATCAAAGGCGATGCTCCATACAGTCCAAGACAAATTTTATTAATAATGTAAATATACACTCATATTTACAGATACATCTATGACTAAAATAGAAGTCACTTACGACCTTGTCAGCAATATACCTAACCTTCTTTGTGATGCCTTTTGTTATTGTTGACCTATAAGGACTGTCTTCACTCAGTTATTTACAAAAGCCCTCTAAAGGAAAGTATTGTAAAATTCTGAATTCTGTGGCCTATAGAAAAGGTGACATATAATTTATTCCCCAGACCAGTACACTTAGGAAGGGGACATTATTAATAATTATGTCAGGACAACAGTTATAAGCCACTACTGTCCCAGCCAAACCAAATGTATGGTTATGCTACAGGGCAGAGGCAGCACATTTTCCTGTGACACCTTCAGGTAACACTGAGGTTCTTGATTTGATTAGCTGGCATGAGAAGTCACTTAAACAGCAGTCAGCTGATGGTGATGTATACATATATATTTCTAGCATTAGGATGGGCACTCAGTGAGTTCACCTTGAAGTAACTTACGGGAAATTTTTATAATGTGATTTAACTCAACATTTGAGTCACACCAGTTCTGTCCTTCACATATTGCAGCACTTTTATTGTGCGTTGCAAGTGAATTTCAGGCAATGTTAACCTGCCATTTTGTTCTAATGACGCTAATGACTGAAATTAGTGCCAGACAATGAGCTTGGCAATGACAGCATAAATGGTACGGTCACATTTCCCTTTTTACTAACTTTATGTTATTTCAGCCACTGTACACTTAATCCAGTGTTTTATTTACGAAGCACTCTTCAACTGCCAGCGTTACGATTTGACCTTTAAAATAAATCCATTAGTAATTTTTGCATATATGCATATGTCAAGGAAATTCACATTTAACTTTTCAAGGAATTCTAATTAACTGATCTTTGCTGTTCTTCGTTATAAACTGCTGGATTAAATAAATCTTAGTTTGAAGCTGAAAGGACTTGCAGCAAAGGGAACCTTGAACAAAGAGAGCCTGTGAGTCTAAAATAAGATCACATTTTCACTAATCACCTAAATAATGATGGACTTTAAACACCTTCTTGGCTTGCTCTCAGCTGTGTCTCTAGTACCTAGAACCATGGCTGATTTAATCGGAACACATTCAACAATATTTGCTCAATGAATGAATAATATTCCTTACAGTTTGCTTTAAGATATTCATGGCATGAGTTTTTTACTCTCAAGCATTCTATGCTTACTATCTATTTATCATGTTCTTGACAATGTATTGTGTGGAGAATTGCAAATCTCTGGCTTTCCATAATTATTGATTCAATTAATCAACAAGTTCTGTGGGGTTGTAATTTGCTGTGCTAGTTTATAGTATTGTTGGCTTCAAGAGAAAGTTTTCCACATTCTGCTTTTAGTTACAATTAACATCCCCCCTGACTTTCAGGTTTGCTCTTTGCTTCTCTTGTGCAGGACAAGAAACCAGATGATAATGATGTAACCAAATCTCCTTTTTTTTTTTTTTTTTTTTTCTCTATTTAGAGTTTTGGCTACGGGGTAATGTTTCTGGTTTCCAAATGAAATCTAAAGTGCTATTTTAATAAAAGTGAGGTACAAGGAAAAGTTTAGTAATTAAATCTTAAAAGATTTCTTCCTATACTCAATAACCTACATGAGAGCTACTGTCTATCCCTAGAGAGACAATTTCCAGATGGAAATAAATAAATAAATATATATATATATATATATATATATATTTTGCTACATTCTTTTTTTATTTTATTTTATTTTATTATTTTATTTTATTTTTTTTAATATGAAATTTATTGTCAAATTGGTTTCCATACAACACCCAATGCTCATCCCAACAGGTGCCTCCTCAATGCCCATCACCCACTTTCCCCTCCCTCCCACCCCCCATCAACCCTCAGTTTACTCTCAGTTTTTTAAGAGTCTCTTATGGTTTGGCTCCCTCCCTCCCTAACTTTCCTTTTTTTTCTTCCCCTCTCCCATGGTCTTCTGTTAAGTTTCTCAGGATCCAAATAAGCATGAAAACATATGGTATCTGTCTTTCTCTGTATGACTTATTTCACTTAGCCTAACACTCTCCAGTTCTATCCACATTGCTACAAAAGGCCATATTTCATTCTTTCTCATTGCCAAGTAGTATTCCATTGTGTATATAAACCACAATTTCTTTATCCATTCATCAGTTGGTGGACATTTAGTCTCTTTCCATAATTTGGCTATTGTTGAAAGTGCTGCTATAAACATTAGGGTACAAGTGTCCCTATGCATCAGCACTCTTGTATCCCTTGGGTAACTTCCTAGCAGTGCTATTGCTGGGTCATAGGGTAGATCTATTTTTAACTTTTTGAGGAACCTCCACACTGTTTTCCAGGGTGGCTGCACCAGTTTGCATTCCCACCAACAATGCATGAGAGTTCCTGTTTCTCCACATCCTCTCCAAGGGAATATTTTCTTTAGTGAGAAATTCTATTATAAGATTTCAGTCCTACTCTATTTTAACTGTAGTTCCTATAGGTGTATCATTGCCTTTATTGTTATTTAGGTAACTTTCTCAGGAATGGAGATGAGTATACTAGACAAAATTTATCTTAGGAGAAGCCAGGGTGACCTACATTCATTTTTTCTTACTCCCATGGTTTGTCATCTCCCTCACCTTTCAGGATATACTAATGGTCTCATTTCTCTTCTCTACCATAAAGGAAAAGCGTTTCTGGATTAATTCTGATCTTCATAATTTTTACTTTAGTATTGATCTTAACACGTTTTCCCTCCTTGAAATATTTGAATTTTAACATTCTAATTTTAGCATTTATCTTTGTAAATGGAATTTTAGGCATCATGGTGGAAGTAACCTTTTGCTGGGAGCCACACCAAGCTCCATAACACATGTACATGCTGCCCCACCCCCCCCAACCCTTGCCCCTTCAACCCACAGGCCTGTATGCAGGTGTGGATATTTTAGCTAAGAAAAAAGCTATGTTGTCTGTATCTTATGACAGAAACTCGAGTTTTCCCTTTAAGTGTTCATGTACCTTCAACAGCTGGATCTTTGTATACGTGAATTCTGCCTTCGTTTTGTTGACTGGTCAGTATTGGGAGTGGGTGTAACGAGACAAAAAGCAATTATCTTTACCATTTGCCTTAAGTAATTTTCTCATGCAAGAAACCAAGAACACATTCGTGAAATAGAAAATAGCGGATGGTAGAGGTCTAATTCATCTTGTTTTCATGGCAGCATAATGAATTATTTCTAAACCATACTCGATTTTCATGTTAGTGTCATTTGCTCCAGGATAATATGGTGTTGACTTAGACTTTGTCCATGATCGTTTATTTACAAAAGACCAGAAAGGACATTAACATGGTGGTTTGATCCATAAGGCAATTCTGTGGCAAAGTCTTCAGAATATGGGGAGCTAATAGAGATTCAGTGAAGTAAAGTGAAGATGCATGAATTTGGAATTATGATGTACAATGAATTTCTAATACTGTTTTCTATCGCAGGTCAGTTGCTCCGGTTAAAAATGTTTCGAGAGGATCATGGGTCATGGATGACAATGTTCTTCAGCACAATTCTGTTTCTCTTCATATTTTCTCACATCTACAACACGATTCTTCTAATGGATGGGAACATGGGGTAGGTTATCTTTCCCCTTTCTACTGTGGTGAGTGTTATGTTTGAAATTCGTAAAAATTCAACGAGAATTTTTTAGCTTGTAGTAGCCTCTTTGTGATAGTTTACTGTCAGTAAAGATAATCTGTGCATTTTTCTTGCTTAAGACATTTAGAGCCTTTCCTCCAACGAGCTTGTAGTGTTCTACCGTGCTTGTCTTGTGTTCCTTCTCCTTTAGGATATCTCTGTGGATAGTTTGAGGGCAGGTAAGAATTTCATTATAGTGACAGAATATGAGAATTGGGAAATCTTACTGACTTGTTTACACTCAGTAAGGCTGGGCTAAGATGAAGGTCTTTAGATTTGCAATTCCTTTGCTCTGCAATGCCTGGTTAAATAAAAGTGTTTGATACTGGTGGCATTTTTTTTTTTAACTCTCTTGACAGTTCCAACAGAGAGAACTTTGTTATGAATGGGTCATCTTAAAAGTGGGCCACCCTGTATTAAATCCAGGGTTGTGATCTATACTTATCAAATCACTAATCAAATCACTGTGGCATGAAGATGTACTAACAAGTAGACTGTAGGTTTTTTTTTTAAGTTTCTCCAATTCTTAGTTTGCTCTCAGTAAGGTTTAAGAACAGAATATAAGGAGAAGGGCTTAGCTAACAGCACTAAGAATTAGATTCGTGACAATAATAAACCATGTTAGATATTGTTGTGCAATGAAATAGTTCCCAAGGAGGGTTTTCATCTATCCTTCCCAATAGATTGGAAAGCTAGGTAATATCATTTTCTTCTAAATATAGGCGAGGCAAGATTGTCGGCCTCTTCTGTACTGCAATTGTTTTGATCTTATGTACAGATGTTAGCTAGCACAAAGCTGAGAGGGATAGCTCAATTAAAATTTTTATTTTTTCCCCCCACCATCAAAAGAGATGAACAGTAATGGGAAAGCAGGTTATTTCACAAAGGTTCCTTTTTGGTACCAAGTGGAACGTGAGATTTAGATCAAATGTTCAGGCTTTAAGAAGCTACCGGAATGCTTTGTAGTTGTTTCTTGGGTTTCGAATAATGCCATTTACTGAGTCTATTTTTAAATGATGGAGTCACAGACTCTAACCTAGGGAAGTCAGGACAAGCTTCACCCTTAGCGCAGTGCTGATAGTAATGGAACGGGTAATGGTGCTCTTGGAATTACCCAACACAACTCAACCTGTCAGAGAGGTGTTGTGCACTGTTAGCACTGGGGCCAGAAGGGGAAGGGACCCATTAAAAACCTTGCATTTTTTAAGCTGTTGCTGAAAATAATACATTAAATATAAAATATACCCTCTTCTTGGAAGTTGACTTCTTTAATTCTTTTTTTTTTTTTTTTTAAATGGAGCTAAAGAGGTCTTTGCTAACCAGAAGTTTTTATTCTGAGGGAAGAAGGAGATATCAAGGTAATAAATTAAATGCAATAATGGAAGACCCCTGGCACACTGTAATACTGAAATGAATCTTTCAGAGGGCTAACAGCTGTTAAGCACTCAGTACCACTACTCAATTACACCTTACAATGACCCTAAGCAATAGGTTTTTGTATTCTCTCCATTTTACAGATCAAGAAACTGAGGACCAGACATGTTCTGTCACTTGTCTAAAGTTACATTATAATTAAATCTCTATTTTAGACATTGACAAAGGAGGAGTTGGACTATTAAGTAGTGAATTCTGGTAATACATCCTGCTCTTAGGGTGGCACAGAGTTGATTGCTGGTTGATTCTGTTACTCAGTCACTGTAAGTCTATTAGCTTTGCTTTGTATTTTTAATCCTTCAAGCAGAGTTTGAAAATTGAAAGAAGTAGGAGGCATATGCAGAAAATAAGAGAATTTGTATGCGTCTATTTTAACTAAAATTGAAAGTGATTCTCTTTTATTTTCAGACTAAATACAGTATTCCATATTTTTACTAACTCTTGAACTCCTCACCAATATGCCTCATCCTTTTTTAGAAGGGTCTTTTCCTGAGGGGACATCTTACTGCAATCCCTTTTTAATTTTTTAAAAAATCCAAAGCAAGGGACAAATGGTTTAGTTCTACTAATAAAAAAATTAAATCACCATTTATAAAAGACATATTACCAACTTTAATGACACATGCCATTTGAACTAGTGAGTACTTTAAGGTAGGAATGTAAACTTGGAGGAAAATCCATTCCTAGGGAAAATTGATGCATCTGTGCATTGGGGCTCTCTAGGGTTCACCATGTTATTTGAGGCATTGCCTCATCCTTTGTAGGGCAGGGAATGATGGAGCCAGAGGGTGTGGAAAGGATGATAGGCATGTGGATATCATGACTGACTAGTTTTATATCAGAGGATTGCTGGTGGTGAAGAAGAATCCTGGATTCTTTACAATGAATCTGATTGGCATTGAGGATTCCAGTGTTTCCTGGTTTGTGGCTTCTTTAGGATTTCTGAGAGGATTCCCTAGAGTGATTTGCCTTTTCCCCCCAATTTTAGGATTGGTTGTAAAGTTAGGTTGAGCCAGAGTCCTTTGATCCCTCCTTATAGAGAACAAAACCCCTAGGTTTATCTGACCAGAACCTCAAGAGTTTTAGCCAGAACTGGCTTGATGAGAGTCAAGTTGCCTGCTCCTGGTGTTCTCATTGGAGTGAATTCCCTGAAGCGTGCACTAGCTCTATGGCATTAGCCATCTCTGGAGAGTCAAGCTGAGAGGCGGTCAAATGGAGAAGGAGAGAGGTAAGTTCGCTGACCGGACTAAAGGGACCAGGGCTCAAGACAGCCCATATGTCCTACTACTATGAGGAAAGTATCCCCCCATTGATTCTCTTTCCACCCCTCTACACCACACCCCACCAAAATGCTGCTGTTTTTGTAACTTCTTTTATGTTTTAAGTCATCAAGATGAAAACTCATCTTTCTATAAATGTTTGAGGTTGTGGATCAGGATTCTGCTATAGTTAAGGCTCCGATCCTTGGCAGAGTTTTTACATTATAGACATTTTATGAGCAACTTCATTTTTACACGTTGGCTAAGTAGGCTGTCCTACAAAGTCTTTGGAAACGATGGAAAATATAATGCAGCCTGATAGACTGTGCATAGCTCTGCATAGCTGAGCTTACCCAGATGTAACAAAAAACCCCAGAGGCCAGGGGTGCCTGGGTAGCTCAGTTGGTTAAGCATCTGGCTGTTGGTTTCAGTTCAGGTCATGATCTCAGGTTTCTTGAGTTCAAGCCCTGAGTCAGGCTCTGTGTGGACAGTGCAGAGCCTGCCTGGGATTCTCTCTCTCCCTCTGTCTGTGCCCCTCATCTGCTCATGCTCTGTCTCTCTGTCTCAAAATAAATAAATAAACTTAAAAAAAAAAAAAAAAAGAAAGAAAAGAAAAAGAAAAATCCCAGAGGCCAAAAATGAAGAAGGATCTGAAAACCAGGGCAGTAAGCCTGTGTAGTGACACTCCGAGGCAGTAACATAGGGGTTTGAGTTTACCTCTCATAGCAGGACCAGAGATCAGGATTTGGGCTCGTTTTAGGTGAGAATGGAAACAGCACTCCTAACTTCAGTGGTTCTGCAGAGTGCTACAGAAGATGGACTAGAAAATATAACTACCAGCACAGGCAGCATCTAGGAGGCTTGTCTGACAGGCTGGGCTTTGCTTAGAAAAAAGTTCTGAGAAATTCATAACCATAAGCATAATTTTATGGTTTTAATATACATTTTCCTTGGGATTTTAGAACCCACCCCCTAATCCCTGGCCATTCTCTTTTCTTTTCTTCTTTTTTAATGTTTATTTTATTTCTTTTGAGAGAGAGAGGGAAAGTGCAACACACATGAGTGAGAGAGGGGCAGAGAGAGGGGGAGAGAGAGAATCCCAGGCAGCCTCTGCACTTTCAGCTCAGACCCTGATGGAGGGGTTTAAAGCCATCAACTGTGAGATCATGACCTGAGCTGAAATCAAGAGATGGATGCTTAACCCACTGAGCCACCCAGGTGCCCCTATTCTCTTTTCTAAGTTTCAGGTTCTCCTCATGCACCGTTGACGGGAATGCCAATTGGTGCAGCCACTCTGGAAAACAGTGTGGAGGCTTCTCAAAATATTAAAAATATAATTACCCTAGACCCAGCAATAACACTATTTGGAATATACCTAAAGGATACAAGAGTATTGATTCATAGGGGCATATGTACCCCAATGTTTATAGCAGTGCTTTCAACAATAGTCAAATTATGGAAAGAGCCCAAATGTCCATCAACTGGTGAATGGATAAAGAAGATGTGGCTTATATATATGATCAAATACCCTTCAGTGATGAGAAAGAATGAAATCTTGCCATTTGCAACAACATGGATGGAACTGGAGGGTATTATGCTAAGTGAAATAAGTCAGTCAGAGGAAGACAAATATCAAATATTTTCACTCATGTGTGCAATGAGAAAATCAACAGAAGACCATGGGGGAAGGGAAGGTGTAAAAATAGTTTCAAACAGAGAGAGAGGCAAACCATGAGAGACTCTTCAGTACAGAGAACAAACTGACAGTTGATGTGGGCGGGGGGGGAATGAGTGATGGGCATTGAGGAGGGTACTTGTTGGGATGAGCACTTGGTGTTGTATGTAAGCGATGAATCACGGGAATCTACTTCCGAAACCAAGAGCACACTATATACACTGTATGTTATTAGCTAACTTGACAATAAATTATAAAATAATAATAATAAGTTTTAGATTCCTACTTTTCTCTGGAGCCCCCTGCATTTCCAGAATTCTGGAATTCCAGAAAAAAAACTTCTAAAATTTTTCTGGTTCATTATATAGAGCAATTTAGTTCTCTTTCATCTCTACTTCTGTCCACTTTGATTTATCTGGGACTTTTCCTTTCATAACCAAAATCACATTAATGCATTTTGCAGTCAAAGGAACCAGGACCCCAAGAGGAATGGTGCTGTGTTCTTGGAATCCCAAAGGGGCTGCTGCTACCGCATTTCAGTTTTGTGTTGTTTTTAAGTTAGCAATTTCCTGTCATTCAATTAATGTTTAATTAACTGTCTCTTGGGAGCGAAAAGGGAAGACAGTCAAAGAAAAAGAGGCAAAGGAATCAGTTAAGATAAAAATTAGGGTTTTGGGACACCTGGGTGGCTCAGTCGGTTAAGCGTCCGACTTCACCCGGGTCACGATCTCGCGGTCCGTGAGTTCGAGCCCCGCGTCAGGCTCTGGGCTGATGGCTCAGAGCCTGGAGCCTGCTTCCGATTCTGTGTCTCCCTCTTTCCCTGCCCTTCCCCCGTTCATGCTCTGTCTCTCTCTGTCTCAAAAATAAATAAACGTTAAAAAAAATTAAAAAAAAAAAAAATTAGGGTTTTGTGGTAATCCCAGTCCCGCAATATGCTGCATTGTTCCCAAACAGGACTGCAGCCTCAAGAAAGAGACATTAGTAGGAAAGAAACCAGACCATTTCCTATTTCCTTCCACAGTGATGGACTTGCCTTGGTTAAAAATGATTCTAAAGACATTTTTATTATTTTGTTTTATCTATCGATCTATCTATCTATCTATCTATCTGCTTGTTTGTTTGTTCATTTTTGGAGAAAAAGAACGCAAGCAGGGGAGAGGGGCAGAGGAAAGAGAGAGAATCCTAAGCTGGGTCCATGTTAAGCATGTCCTATGACCCTGAGATCATGACCTGAGCTGAAATTGAGAGTCAGACACTCAACCCACTGAGCCACCCAGGCGCCCCTAAAAATGATTCTAAATGACTCCCCCCACCCCCCCAGTTGTTTTGATTTCCTCTGTGTTCAACTAGGTATGTTAAGGCCAATCCATTTAGAAATCTCTGTTTGACAGAAATAGAGGTGTGCTCGAGTCCACATTGTGTTCTTTAATTAATTAATTAATTAATTAATTTTCTTCAAGTTTTTATTTAAATTCCAGTTAGCGTTAGTTTCAGGTGTAGAATCTAGTGAGGTTGAGGTCTTTACTGACCAGAAACTGAGCAAGTCATATAGGGCTGGGAAGAGTCTTTTTTTTTAGTGTTTAGATACCTTACACCCTTTGTGACATCATTTTCTGAAGAACTTCTTAGTCATGGAATTTCTACGGCATCAAATGTATAAAGCCCTAATTTAGGAAATGTTTGCCTGGCCTTCTCAGATATCTCAATTCCCCAAAGAATAACATGTATAATGTATAAGGAATGAAATGGTACGAAAGCAAGCACGCACGCTCCAGTTCTGTTCATAAAAAGATTCTGAAAACAGCCACTTGGTGGCAGCAAAAGGCATGTTTTAAGCTTAGACTGCCTCGCCATGTGGTAGGCAGGTTTTCTCTGAAGAGAATCTTCCTTCTTTTGAATTTTTGAAACTTGGTTTGAAATATTTGCCTTCCTAATTGTTAGTGAGCTTTCTGAAGAAACCCACCTAGTGATCTCTATAATAAGTACTTAATATGTGATGCACTTGGCCTCTTTTTATGTTCTAAAACAAGTTTAAATAATAGTATATATAAACACATAGGCACGCATGCACACACACACATATACACACATGCATATATATACATGTTTATAGACTTATTCCAGTATTACAAGGATAAATGTTGTGTTTAGCACTGAGGAAATTAGACACTTGACAGACTGATAAAATTTCCTCTGTGAACTGGAATAACTTTCCACAGGGTGCATCCTACTTAGGGCAGGATATGAAGACGCTGACGTTTTCTAGTGATAATGACAAAGTTTTCTTCTTCCTAATACACATCTTTTTCCAGAGAAGTGTCACAAATATTAATTAATACATCAATATGTGTTAAGTGTTGCCGAGACAAAAATTGAGAACTGAGTGAGACAAAGTGATTTGATTCAGGCAAGTTTGAAAATAAATATTAGCGTTCATATTCAGAATCTGGAAAAAAATGAAGGTAAGAATTTGGTGATGGGTGTAATGAAAATGGAATAGATCGTCTCCGTTCTGTTCTGTTTCTGATCAGTTTTAGTAAGTAAGAACTTATGTGGAGAGCTCATTAAATGTCTGGGTGTGGTAAGCACATTCAGTGGATGTGCTGTAAGGGTGATAGGCCTAGGAGTGGTGACAAGAGGAAATAGTTAAAATAGACACTTTCCTAAAATCTGAGATGCATGGCTTTTATGTACAGAGGGAACAGCAAAAGCAAGCAAGAATGAGTAGGAAAAAAATGACCAAGCAAGAGACTGGCACAGACTTGTCTACAGGCTGGATGAAACGGTTCAAGCGCTAATGCTCTCTCAAGGGTATGTGCACAGCTGACCTAGACCTTAGCCCCCCATGCTCTTCTTATCCTCATTTTGTAAAGAATGACTGTTACTCTGGTCCATCTGTGTGTCCATATGTCATATCAGAAAAGACTGATTTATAGCTTTAGTTTCTGTTGCTAGAGGTCTAGGTTTCGGCCCATTATTTTTCCCAAAGTTGAGTTTCACTTTAATGGAAAAATTCAGGGTGAAATTTCACTCCATGCAGTACTTTTTTCCTTCCTATGTCCACTATTTTTAAAACCTTCACTAATGCTTTCAGATTCCTTACTCAAACATTTTTTTCTCTTTCTGGTCACCACTGATCTAGATAGTTACGGCTGTGGTGCATGTTTCTTTCTGTTAAGAACCCTGATTTTCACTTGCTATTTTTCAAGTACAAAGTTGGTGACCTGCTACCGTTGTTTACACTGGTAGCTTCCTTTGGAGGAAGGGACGTTTGTGTGTGTGTTTTGTTGTTTTTAAAAGTGCTATATTTATTTTGGGAGATGGCAAGAAAAAATTTAAATGGTCTTTTGTAATGTTAAACACTACAGTTTTTGTGTGACGTAAACTAACAACACTATTAATGTCCCAAATTATCCATTTAAATTTTAGTAAATGAAAAGAGAGATCTATTGTTTTTCAAGGGGTGGGCCTAGAGGGACAGATGAAGGATGGAGTCCCTGGGCTGGGTTTAGAAGCTGGGATGGGGGGAAAGCTTGGCTGTAGGTATTCATGAAGTCTGAAAATACTTGAGTCAATAGCTGAAAAGCTTGATTGGCTGCTAATGCAAGGCTGAATGCAAATTCTGCTGGAGTGGTGCTTTACATAATTTGTTGGCTTCATTCTTAATTAGGCTAAACATTGACTTGCTTGTACGATTAATTCACAATAATAGTACAATTAATTACCAAGGCTGGGAGTAAGGGGCCTGAGCTGGTTGCTGAGAATGGGCTGGAGAGAAGAAAAGTTGGAAGTGAATGGCTGGGTCTGGTCGTGGGGGCTGACCCAGTGGGGTGCTGGAGGGAGGGAGGCAGGCTTGGTGAGAGAGAAAGGGAGGGAGGGAAGGGAAAGGGGAGTGGGTGGGGCAAGGGAGAAGGAGACTTACTTAGCCAGCCAGAGGCAGTATAGCAATAGGGCACAGTTGGCTGCTTTTAATAGTATTGGTTTCGCATTACTTGGTTTTGATAGTACAAAGGTAAAATAGCGCAGCACAGCCAAATTATCACGAGTTTACTGTAAGTGTTGTCTGAATTGATGAAGTTTTAAAACACTAATGAAAAACACAATCGATGTTGCATCCTTATTACTGTGTGCGAGTGCATTATTATCTGTCCAGAATCGACATTGTTTTGACACACTTAAGAGGTGTTCCATGATCCTTGTTTACAGTTGCTTATTTCGACTCTCTCATTAAATAGTTTATCAGCTTGTTACAGGGGAAAAATTCGAATGCGGCAATTGAAAGACCTGGACTTTAGCCCCATCTTAGCCGCTCACTGGCAAAAATAACTTGGAAAAGTTAGACCGTTTCTCATTTTTAAGACATAGGTTGCTGTTACAGGATTGTTACTGGGTTTACTATTATCAACCTCACCATTATTATTGTTAATCTTGGGGAAATGCATGCTTCCAAAGTGGAGAAACAAACTAAACATAATCTCGGTCACCATTGGCTTTGCTTTGTACGGAGGGCAATGTGTTGTCCTAGAAATAGCATGGACTTGTGTGCTGACACTCTTTTTTGCTATGTGACCCCAGGCAAACTTCACTGTCCGGAGCCACATTTCCACTGATGCAAAATGGGGATGTTAGTACTGCGTTAAGGTTGTTGTGACAAAGAAGACAATGTGTGCAAAGAGATTGGTGTGCTGCCCACCATGTAATGAGCTCCTAATAAGTGTTAGTTGCTTTTATAATAATAGAAAATATATTTTAGTTTCTCAAGTACTTTAGCTCTCAGTAAGTATTAGTTATAATGATAACAGTAAGTACTTCGGCCATTATAACAAAATGATATAATACATGTCAATGATCTTACTACTTTATTGTCATTACAACTATGGTGATTATTATCAATGTATGCAAACTAGCACTAGTAGGTCTTCAATAAATATTAATTTCCTATGCCATAATAGTACATAATACATAATCTTAAATATACTTGCATTATAGAGTCAGATTAGTATATGCAATACATAGCACTCAGTTCAAGTGCTATGAATGCATCTTTATGAATATACATAAACTGTTCCTTATTTTTCATCAATGAAAAGCAAATACACAGAGCTAATATAATATTTAATCAGGATTCAGAAGAGGAAATCAAACATATATTAAGTTACTAAATGATTATTTGCTAAGTTTGTCTTTTTTGAAAAGAGGGAACATTTGGTGAAATTATTGATGATAACATGGGAATTAATGACGTGGCAGTCATGCATCTGTGCATGTGTGTGAATATCCATTATCCAGAGACTGTGTAATAATGAATATCTTTAATTTTCATCTCAGTCCCTTTTTCCCAGTGGTGAACATGTAGGAAATCATTACTTTCCAGGCATGAAAAGTTGATGTATATGATAGCCTGAGGCTTACGTTTTATCAGAAGTTATATAGTTTAATTTAATAAATGAATAAGAGGGACCCAGCACGAGCTGAGAAAGTGACATTTCGGTGACAAGTAACCCCCTTTGTCACCTATTAACCCCATAGTTATTCTTGAGGGAATCAGAGAACCAGTAAACAGAATTCTGATAATAAAATGTTTCATCATTCCGATCGTTCCCTGTCAAGGTAACATCACTTGTAGCACTGTTGTGTTCACTACTCTGGCTGCTGAGTCAGGAATGTCTACAACTTCTACTCTTGCACCGGATCGGGAGGATAGTGCCTTTCTGTGGTAAAGATAAATGAGCCCCGCTTGTGTTTTCCTCGAGAGGAGAATCTCATTGGAACTGCTTAGCTTCTTTCTATTTCAGTTTCCTTTAGGCTACTGCCAGGGTACCCTGACGCTCTACTTTTTTTTTTTTTTCTTAGAGAAGCAAATGTGCATAAAATACTTGAACCAGTTAGTTACAAAAGACATAGAAAAACATCATATTTAAGTAATGTGTTAAATGGATACCCTTACCTAATTGAAAAAAAAAAAACCTGCTTTACGTCCTTTACAATAAAAGATTAGTAAAATATACACAAAATATGAAGACAGAAAAGGGGTATTAGATTTTGACTTGTATTTTGTAGACTACATAGTTTAATCCTCTCCCCCCAAAATGCATATTTTAAAAGATGAGGAGGATGGTTCCCAGGGATGTTGCAAAGCATTAAGATGTTCAGCATTCTGTGTAATAATAGAGAAGAATATATACCACATGTTCAGTTTTTTAGGAAAAATGTTAATAGATTTCTTTGCTTCAAGATTATCCATATACTACCTAAATATGCACATTTAAAACAATTTTTTTTCTTAATGTTTTATTTATTTTTAAGACCGAGAGAGACAGAGCATGAGTGGGGATGGAGCAGAGAGGGAGAATCTGAAGCAGGTTCCAGGCTTTGAGCTGTCAGCACAGAGCCCGATGCGGGGCTCAAACTTACGAACTGTGAGATCATGACCTGAGCCAAAGTCAGATGCTCAACCGACTAAGCCACCCGGGCGCCCCTAAATATGCACATTTTTAATATAAAATGTATATTATATGTAATAGTATGTGTTATTCAATATACTGTTATACATGTATATGTATATATAATATTTATTAGATAGTCAAATTTATTTATTAAACCATTTTACTTTTATTAGAGAATTTGATGTGCAAACTTAAAGCTAAGCATATAAAATAAATCATTGATCAGGGCACCTGGGTGGCTCAGTTGGTTAAGCGCCGGGCTTTTGATTTTGTCTCAGATCATGATCTCACAGTTCGTGAGATTGAGCCCCACATTGGGCTCTCTGCTGACGGCGCAGAGCCTGCTTGGGATTCTCTCTCTCTCCCCACCTCTCCCTCCCCCTCCACCTCCCCTGCCCCTCCCCCTGCTCGTGTGTGTGCATGCACTCTCTTTCTCTCAAATAAATAAACTTAAAAGAATGAATCATTGATGATAAAGTTATAAGTTACTACAGAGAGATAAGAGGCTGTAGCTTATACTGAACCTTACAGTGACATCTTAACTGAATATGTGGATCTACATAAAACTGATAAGTGAACAGGATTACATAGGTCTTAAATGAGTAACAGATATGATATTTCTGTTAGGATCATGTTAAGTTAACACAGGGCTCAGCAGAAAGGACAGCTAAGCTACAGAACGTCAGCTGCTTAAACAATTCACTTGTCTGGATAGGGTGGCCTTGATTATCACTTTACTACATCATCTAAGGTAAGTCAGTTTAGGGTAAGTTTCTAAAAATTCAATGACCTAAATTAAACTAGTAGAAAAGCTAGATTTGTGCACCTATTTGGGGAATTGCTTCTAGAGACTTTATTACCTAGACTCATCAGGCTTTGGGAGGGTTTTTAATTAAAATTCACAATAGCCATTTTTCCTTATCTTTCGTAGGAGCAAGGTATCAGACACTGTTGATCTGTTTGAGATCAGCCTCGTTGATTAAAAGAACATTTTTTGAGTACCTACTTTGGGCACTGATTACCAGTTACAGTTTAAAGACTGATCTCCTTGAGATCAAACAAGTATCCAGAGCTGGTTCAGCTCTGGAGGCAGGTCACAGGCACATTTTCATCATAGCCAGACAGTGAATGATGATGAGTTACAAAGACAAGGTAGGAGTCTAGGGCAAGGAGATCCAAGTCAAGGTTGGCAACCAGAGGTTACCTATCATGGTTAGAGACTAAACTCATAGATTACTTAAGAATCAGCAACAAGGCAGAGCTAAAGTCAGGAGTTTTGGAGAATTTAATGAACACCGTGGATCTTCTTCCCCAGCCTCCTAAATTTTGCGTACAGTGTGAGGGAGTTTATGGGCTCCATGTTAAAAGCCACTGAAGTTGGTATCTCAGAATTAGAACACTGAACAGGAGGCTCCAGTGATAAGATCTTAAAACTAAGATCCTACCAGTCAGGATGGGTTAGAGTCTGTGTCAGTAACAAACAAATCCAAAATTTCAATGGCTTAAGGCAATGAAATTTGTTTTTTACTCACACTACATTTCATTGTGAGTCGATTGGAGGACTCTGCTTCATCATCCTCCCTCTGGGAGGATTGTAATGTTGAGAGTTGCTCCTGGAGTCTCAGGGAAATAATTCAACATTCTGATGGAATGTAACTTCTTCTCACAATTTTTTTTTTTAACTGTGTAAAAAACATCTTTCTTTTTTTTTTTTAACTAAAAAATTAAAAAAAAATTTTTTTAATGTCTATTTACTTTTGAGAGAGACAGAGACAGACTGTGAGTGGGTTAAGGGCAGAGAGAGAAGGAGACACAGAATCCAAAGCAGGCTCCCGGCTCCGAGCTGTCAGCACAAAGCCTGACATGGGGCTCGAACTCATGAGCTGTGAGATCATGACCTGAGCCAAAGTCAGACGCTCAACCAACTGAGCCCCCCAGGCACCCCAAAATTTTTTTTTAATTTAAATTTTAGTTAACATACAGTGCAGTATTGGTTTCAGGAGTAGAATTTAGTGATTTATCACTTACATACAACACCCAATGCTCATCACAACAAATGCCCTCCTTGATACCCATCACCAATTTGGTCCATCTCCCACCCACCTCCCTCCTTCAACTCTGTTTGTTCTGTATCACTGAGAGTCTCTTGGGGTCTGTTTTCCTCTCTCCTCTTCCCCTTCCCCTCCCCCTGCTTCCCATATGTTCATCTGTTTTATTTCTTAAATTCCACATATGAGTGAAATCATATGGTATTTGTCTTTCTTTGATTGATTTATTTCACATAGCATAATAATACATTCTAGCTCCATCCATGTCATTGAAATGGCAAGATTCCATTCTTTTTGATAGCTGATTAATATTCCATTATATATATATATATATATATATATATATATATATATATATACACACACACACCCCACATCTTCTTTATTCATTCATTAGTTGATGGACATTTGGGCTCTCTCCATAGTTTGGCTATTGTTGATAATGCTGCTATAAATTTAAGGGTGCATGTATCCCTTCAAATCTGTGTTTGTATCCTTTGGGTAAATACCTAATAAGGCAGTTGCTGGATCATAGGGTAATTCTGTTTTCCATTCTTTTGAGGAACCTCTTTACTATTCTCCAGAGTGTCTGCACCAATTTGCATTCCTATCAACAGTGCAAGAGGGTTCCCCTTTCTCTGCATTCTCTCCAACACCTATTGTTTCTTGTATTGTTAATTTTAGGCATTCTGACAGGTGTAAGGTGGTATCCGATTGTGGCTTTGATTTGTATTTCCCTGATGATGAGTGATGTTGAGTATCTTTTTATGTGTCTGTTAGCCATCTGGATGTCGTCTTTGGAAAAGTGTCTATTCATGTCTTCTGCCCATTTCCTACCTGGGCTGTTTGTTTTTTGGGTGTTGAGTTTGTTAAGTTCTTTACAGATTTTGGATACTAACCCTTTATCAGATATGTGATTTACAATTACCTTCTCCCATTCCACAGGCTGCCTTTTAGTTTTGTTGATTGTTTCCTTCACTGTGTGGAAGCTTTTGATTTTGATGAGGTCCCAATAGTTCATGTTTTCTTTTGTTTCCCTTGCCTTTGGTGACATATCTAGTAAGAAGTTGTTCTGGCCAAGGTCACAGAGGTTGCTGCCTGTGTTCTCCTCAAGGATTTTGATGGTTTCCTGTCTCACATTTAGGTCTTTTATCTATTTTGAATTTATTTTTGTGTATGGTGTAAGAAAGTGGTCTAGTTTCATTCTGCATGTCACCGTCCAATTTTCCCAACACTACTTGTTGAAGAGACTGTCTTTTTTCCATTGGATACTCTTTACTGCTTTGTTAAAGACTAGTTGACACACAACTTTGATTAGCACTAATTACTTGGCCCCAACCAAGTACAAGGAGACTGGAAACTGTATCCAGGAAGAATTAGGATATCAGGAAGCACATAATCGCTTCCTAGTTGAGGTAAGAGTGGCCGCATATGGTAGTCAGTAGCATTATTCCAGGTACATGGTATGATTGCAGTTCCAAGCCTCCTTCTGCACTTTCTAACAGTGTCTTTCTTCCTATAAAGGGGATATATATATAATGATTTTTTACAAAATCATTGTAACTATGATGTGACAGAAAAGGAATGAATGAATTTCACATCAAAATCTGATTGATGTGTATGCAGAATCTAATCTAGTTGTATGCAGTGTTAATATCATATGGCCAATCAGGTAATTAAAAGCACAGTAATTGATCAGAGAAATCTATTTGATAGCAGGAAGGAATGGTTTCAAGGTATTATTGATCAATTGATAGTTAACATGCTCTGGTTCAGTTCTTGTGTACCTCTAGTACACAAGATTTGATTTGGTGAATATATTCATTGTGTTGGGTGTTTCTCATGCCATGTCTGTTCTGAACACTTTCAATGTCATCTATGATTATTAGAAATAAATGAGTTGAGTTAGTGGATTTAGGAGAAAAGACACTGGTCAGTGGGACCTTATGAAGATATGGGTAAATATATAATTTGTCAGAGAAATTATGAGATGTTTTGCCTTCTTATGTCTACAAAATTGGGATAAGTCAAGAACACAGCTGGAATTTGATCAATTAGAATAGAGAATCCAACTGAGGCTGAACTTATGCACTCCTCCTGGTTGCCCTGGCAACAGGGCCCCCTTTCCATGCTAGCAATATTATAGTGTGAGTGAAGAAATAATTGGAGGTACAGAATATTTGTTCAAGTCAACTCCTCCTTCTGGGAAAGTTAAGGAGGAGTTTGCTAAAGGCAAAAGATGAGGTCATGAGAGGGGAAGAATTTGAATTAAAAAAGAAAAAAAAATAATTAAATTGAACCTCAGCCTGAAAGCTTCTGGGCATAGCACTGCTCATAGCAATGTTTCTTCCCAACTTTGGTTGAAGGCAGAGTAGATAGTAAATCACATGGTTGCATATCTATGTTATCTCTTTCATTGTAGCCCAGGAAAAGCACTGGACTGGGAAATTGTGACCTGTATAATTGGCTTGGATTGGAGCCATCTGCTTTGTGGATTGCTCTGTCTGCTCTTACAGCTAGCCAAGAAGTTCTCATTTGCCCAGAAGGGTTAAGAGGGAGTCAAAACAGCCTTGCCCATATTTTTCCTGTGAATTTAGCTTACTTTGTTTTAAATGTTGTCCTTAGGTGTATTTTATCCGTGCCACATATATCTTTCAAATTCTGCTCAATAGTCTGAGCCTTTTCTTCTTTTATTAAATATATGTTGACTGTGCACCACTGCTTGGAGAACAGAGAGATTGGGAAGAGTTAGCAATGAGCATTTCCTGTTTCACTTCTGCCTTTTCTTTCGCTGAACCCTTCCCACTAGCAAAAGAAGAGGATACAAGGTGATCCCTTTATCCCATTCCCTGTAGCCAGAGTAGAAATAAGGAAGAAAACTACAAAGCATTACTTAAACTGTGGCGTCGGGGCACTCTGACACATATGGTTGCCCTACCTAAAATCAGTAGGAGAGAATAGAGAGAGACCTGGATAGAAAAAGGATCATCTGGGGATGTTCTAGAAAGAAGACTTGGCCTTGATGCACACTGAATATTCCTGGACAGTTGTAATTACTTTGTAGCCAAGTTCAGTTTCTAATAGGGACCATGAGATTGTTTCAAGATAAAGGATCTCATGGCCTCTTGTCCATGAATAACTTGTATCAGGTTAGAATATAGTAAGAATGAGTTCCTGGAAAGTTTTACAAATTCATGTTCATGGTAAAGCCTCAGGAAAGGCCTTATTATTGACCAAAGTGTGGTCAAGGTTAAGGACTAACTGACCAAGTGAATTCCATTTTCTGCTCGCATGACTATTGCTTAAGAAAATTTAAATACGTTCCATTTTGCTTAAGGCAAACCTATCAAGCTCCATTTTTTTTTCAACTCAGATCCCGATTGAAGTAAAGGGGGACCCCTGTCATAGGAGAAAATGACAGTGACTGTATGCAGTGGGCAGCCTTTGAGGTGGTCCTGATGTTCCCTGCTTCTGATATTCAAGCCAGTGTAGGGTGAGTGTAGGTTGAACCAAGTGGCTAGCTTTTAATGAATAAAATATAGTAAGATGATGGGGTGTTATTTCTAAGATTAGACTTCTGTCTTGTTTGCCTTGTTTTCTGTCTGTCTCCATCTCTGTCTCTGTCTGTCTGTCTGTCTCTCTCTTGGAACCCTTACTCTGGAGCAAAATTACCACACACAATTTCTGTAGTCTTATGGGAGGCCCGTGTGGCAAGGAGCTGTTTCCAAACATTTCTCAAGGACCTAAGACCCACCAGTAGTCATGTGAGTGTGTTTGTAAGCCAGGCCTCCCCAAATCAAGCCTTGAGAAGACTGTTGCCTCTGCTGGTGTGGGAACTGTAGCCTGTGACCTGGCCTCTGAGCCAGAGGATGCTGTTCAACTGTGCTCAGATTGCTGACCCACAGAAATTGTGAGATAATAAATGCTTACTGTTACAAACCACTACATTTTGGGATAATTTATTCCTCAGCAGTGAATAGTTAATATACTGTACTTAAATAGTGGGTTCTGTGTGATGAAAATGTTCAGAAAGAAAAAAAATACATAGACACAGACACACAACAGACACACAGACACACACACACACACACACACACACACACACACACACACACACATCTAGAATTGCCACAAAACAAATTCCCTTTGTATGCTGTGTAGTTTTTCCTATACTCTTCTTCAGTCTCTGCACTAATTTTATTTTCTGCTCCATGCTTTTCTGGATATCTTCCTCCATGTTGATGGTGGGGAAACGTTAAAGCTGTCCCATAAAATATTAGCAAGTAATCAACAGAGAACCCAGTCTCAGGCTTAAAGACCATGCATTGCATTATACAATGTATATTTGGGAGAAGCACTACAGGTCTTTCTTAGGAAAACCAAAAGGAAAATTTTCCTGTGAGTTTTCATAAAGAGAACCCTCTAAAATGTAGAGAATGACATCCTCAAGAACATTCCTAACAAATCCTTACAGTAAATATAACAGTGAATTTTAAATGATTGTTTGTTTGTTTATTTATTTATTTATTTATTTATTTATTTGGAATGAGAGAGAGATGCTGTCAGTGGAGAGCTTGACACAGAGCTCTATCCCACGAACTGTGAGATCATGACCTGAGCTGAGCCCCACAGGTGCCCAACAAAGAAGATTTTTTTAATGTTTTATTTATTTGAGAGATAGAGAGACAGAGACAGAGACAGAGGAAGTGGCAGAGAGAAGAAAGGACAGAAGATCCAAAGTGGGCCCTGCACTGTCAGTGCAGAGTCTGATGCAGGGTTCAAACTCATGAACTGTGAGATCCTGACCTGAGCCAAAGTCGGTCACTTAACCTACTGAGCCACCCAAGCGGCCCAATAATAATTTTTAATGAGCTGTTTCCTTCCAAGTCTGTCAATATGGTCTTTATTTCTAGTCTTAATGACTAATCTAATTGTAGGTATGGCACCCAGGTAAAACTTAACTAGCTTCCAAGGAGAATGTCTTCCATATTTGCCCTTTTCAACAACAGCAAGCTTGATACCACATCAGAGAGGTGTTAGTCAAATTTCTTCCGCAGATGGTGGGTTGTCTTTTAAGAATGGTTTAAAGTTCTACCTTGTGACCAAGGAAAGCATAGTTGGCAGGTAACTTCTTAAATTCTTTTCTAGGTATAGAATTCTATGATCTTTTTCCTCAAGCCTAATTTTAGTATTTGCTACAGAAAAGGTAACATATTTGGCTTGAAAAACCCGCTGAAGGAAGATTATGTTCAGGCAACTTCCCATACTATTCTGACTATAGGGGTAGCTAAAACGCTACAGGAATTTTCAGTTTCTTTCTTTAGCACAGTACAGATTCTTAGAGTCATCAGATTATAGGTGCCATATACCACTTCAATTTAGGAATAATGGTGTCATGCTCTTTTAGTTAGGCATGAGAAAGTACCTGTACTTAAAACTATTTCCAGACTTGGCAGTTTTTACTGCAGCCTGCACATGTGCAAATAATTCTTACTAAAATCACTTAACACTTCCTCATGAGCCATGTGTGACACACTGATTTATGAGTATATCCTTTTAGTAGGAAATGAGTTTGAATTTTACTTTAGGAAGTAAGAGTTATATTGCAAGCGGAAATATAAAAAGATAGATAAAAATCCTTTCAGCTAGTAATGTCACAACATCTCTAATCAAAGAAAGCACAACAGAGCCACAGGAATATCCTTTTACTTTGGAGAACGAAGCAAAAAAATTCCCTTTAATGTTTCAAAAGAGGATAGAAGCAAAATATTCTTTGTGATAGACGTTTGTTAATGTGCAGTGCAGATTTATTATTATGTCTTCAAAAATTAATTTAAAATCACACCCCCCACCCTCATATAAAGTCCTTGGAGGCTTCCGGCATTCACCTTGTACTTGTTCCATTCTGTCTTCTAGTAACTTGGTGATTATCCCTTTCACTCACTAAGAGGCTTTAGCACCTATCTCCGTCTTGCTCTTTGCCACGAGTCTTGACATCATCGTGTGCAGGTCCCAAATCTACTTGGTCACCTGTGATCTCCTAGTCAAACCAACCAATGGATATCTCTCAGTCTTTATTTTGCTCTACCGGAGAGGGGGAGGGAGCTCTAGCACTTGGCACTTACCGCCTTTCCTGCGATCTTGAAATGCTCTACCTTCTTGGTTTTTGATGCCATACCTTTCCCTCCTTTCTTTATTCTCTCCGCTCATGGTACTGCTCTTATAGTGTTCTTTAGGCTCCCATCACTCAGGGTTGTAGTCTGATTTTCTTATTCTATTCAGGCTCCTTGAATGAGATCGACCCTTTTGGCTTAATTGAATATTTTTATATGTGTGATTCTAAAATATTTATATTTATCCCTAATTTTAGTTCTGGGTTTCATATCATACTGACTAATATCTATTTGAGTATATCAACAATATTCAAGCTAAATAAATCCACAGTTGAACTCATTTCACACCCCAGACCCCACCCCTGCCGGCTTCCTCTGTTCCCTACCAGTGAATGGCTCGTTAGCTAACCAGTTGCTAAGGCCAAACACTTAGATATTGTTCATTCTTTCTTGTGGTCCCTTATCTCAGATGTGCGGTAAATCACAGAGACTCTTTGATTCTACCTGTTAAGTGTTTCTCAAATCCATCTACGTAGACTTATGCTTACTGCTACTCTCCTAGTTTCTTCCTTGGATTTCTGCAGCGGCTACCCCCTTCTCATTCATTTTCCATACTGCGGTGATTCCTCTAAAACCTGGATATTCCTGCTTACAACTCTGCAGTGGATTTTCATTGTCTTCATAATAAAGTCCAAGTTTATAAGGCTCTAAATAATGTGGCCCCAGCTCACCTCTTTATTCTGCCCTTTTGTTCCTTTTGCCAAAACACTAAGTTCGTCCAAAGTGAACTTCTTTTACTTCTATGAATAAAATTTGTGCTTTCTCACTCCTGGGTCTTCAAATAAGTCCTTCCACCCACCACCCCCTTTCCCATTGCTTATTCTCTGGCTAGCTCATATTTATTCAGGTGTCTCCTTAGATGGCTACTTAAAGGTCAGGAAAAGTGTTCCTTCTATATGTTCTCATAATATCATGCATCATCCACATCATAACATTCACCACACTGTGTTTTAATTGCCTTTTTACCCATATATATTTCCTATCAAATTGTGTTTTGAGGGCAGTGTTACCTACCAATGCTTGACAATATTTTGATTCTCCTCTTCTTCTCAAATACAGAGATTTTGTTTCTGTATCTCTGAGCCCTCTTACAGTTAGAGCATGTGACTGTAACCAGAAGTGATGTGTGCCATCATTGGCCCAGGCCCTTTCCCTGATGTATGGTTCTTCATGCTTTGTTCTTCTAACGTGGCCTCTAAGACCACATGATCCAGATGGTTCAGCTACCAGGTGATGAGCCTGTGTCAGCCCAGGTCCCTGAGTGAGCAGAGGCCCATGCATGGCACAGGTAGCATGAGTGAGAAACAAACGTGTGTTGTGTAAAGGCACAGAGATTTTTGGTGGTTTATTATCACAGCATTATGTAGCCTGTTCTGTCCAATGCAGGCAGGGCTTGTGTCTCTGTCCTTTGCTGTGCTATTAACTGCACCTAGCGCAGTGCCCACCTGGCACATATTAAGTACTCAGTAAATATTTGTTGATTGAGGGGACTTACTGAGTTTTCCTTTCAAAAGATGCATTAATTAGCAACATATAAAAGTGACATTAAAAAAATTTTTTTTTCTTAATATTTATTTATTTTTGACAGAGCGGCAGAGTGTGAGCAGGGGATGGACACAGAGAGAGGGAGACACAGAACCCAGAGCAGGCTCAAGGCTCTGAGCTGTGAGCACAGAGCCCGATGCGGGGCTCAAACTCATGACCGGTAAGATCATGACCTGAGCCGAAGTTGGATGCTTAACTGAGTCCCCCAGGCGCCCTAAAAGTGACATTTTAAATGATACTCCAGTGACCTGAAAGTGTTAACGTAATTCTTAATTGTCTAAGTTGCTTCCAGAGAATGCATGACTACCACATATAGGAAAATCTTACAAATACTTCAGTATATTACCCAACTAAAAGTAACACTACTGACCCCACACATCAGTTAGATATGTATTTCGAGTACTTTTTCTAGGAGTGATGTATCTACAGGGCTACTGTTTTACTACGGATGTTTTATTTATTTGTTCTTTAGCTCCAGTCAGCCTTTCAGAACTTTTCAGCTCACTCATCATATTTTGTCAGCCTTTCTCCATGACAGGGTGTTTACAGGTAGGATGAAAATATAAAGCTACTTTACAGCCGGAAGTTGTTACTCTGAGTTAAATGATGGATGCATGCTCTTTTTACGACATTGAGGTACTTTTTATGTCACATCAATACCTTAATATCTACCATCTGAATATGCCAGTTGCAGACTTGGCTGGGCTGATATCTGATAGTGGAAGAGTGCTTCTTTCTTGTTCTCTTGGAAGAACAGGATTTCCATTCTTATTTCTTGTGGTCTTAATCTATATAGATAAGCAAAATTGATAATCTATCCTTTTATCTTACCTTACCTTGTTTTATTAAAAATTTTTTTAACGTTTTTTTATTTTTGAGACAGAGAGAGACAGAGCATGAATGGGGGAGGGTCAGAGAGAAGGAGACACAGAATCGGAAACAGGCTCCAGGCTCCGAGCTGTCAGCACAGAGCCTGACGCGGGGCTCGAACTCACAGACTGCGAGATCATGACCTGAGCCGAAGTCGGCCGCTTAACTGACTGAGCCACCCACGTACCCCAATTACCTTGTTGTAGATGTACATTTTTGTTGTCTTTCATTCCAGTTATTATGTGTTTGATATAACCTCCTCAACTTTGGTCCAACGTGGAAATAGATTTCTTTTGTACTAAATACCATAAAGTAGACAATTACATCTTCTGTCTTTATATCCTTGTCCCAGCTTTATTGAGTTATAATTGACAAAAATTGTATATATAATTAGGTTTACAGTGTGATGAATTGATACATATAAACATTGTGAGATGGTTATCATAATCAAGCTAATTAACATATCTATTATCTCACATAGTTACCTTTTTTGCACATGTGTGTATATGTGTGTGCAGTGAGAACATTTAAGATCTACTCTCTTAACCCATTTCAAGTATACAGTACTTCTTGTGGTTAACTGTAATCACATTGATGTAGTTTTTAGATGTCTGGACCATATTCCTCTTGCATACCTAAAACTTTATACTCTTTGATAGACATCTCACCACTTCTTCTTCCTCCAACCCCTGACAACCACTGTTCTACTCTGCTTCTAGTAGTTCAACTGTTTAGATTCCGCATGTAAGTAAGATCATGCAGTATTTGTCTTACTGTGCCTGGCTTATTTCTCTTAGCATTACATCCTCAAAATTAATACATATGACAAGGCCAAACAATATTCTGTTATGTACATACACACACATCGTATTTTTTTTATCCATTCATCCTTTGATAGACGCTTAGTTTGTTTCCATTTATCTTGGCTACTGTGAATAATGCTACGGTGAACATGAGCATACAGGTATCTCTTTGAGACAATGATTTCCTCCTCTTTGGGTATATACCTAGATACAGGATTACTGGATCATGTGGTAGTTCTATTTTTAATCTTTTGAGGGGCCGCCATACTGTTTTCCATGATGGCTGTACCAATTTACATTCTCACTAGTAGTGTACAAGGGTTCCCTTTTCTCCACGTCCTTGCCAGTACTTGTGTTTTTGGTGACAGCTATTCTAACAGGTGTGGAATGATATCTCATTGTGGTTTTGAATTATAGTCCTCTGATGATAAGTGATGTTGAGCATTTTTTCATATATTTGTTGACAACTTGTATATCTTCTTTTGAGATTTGTATCCTTAAGAATATCGACATGTCTGTTAATACTATGTTATGCTAACGAATAGCTTTTTGAGGTTTAGTTTTATTTATGAAAATTTAGGTGGCAGTCCAAAGCTCAGGAAGGTGAAGGATTTATTAAGAACCAGGACAGGGACGCCTGGGTGGCTCAGTTGGTTAAACATCTAACTTTTGACTGTGGCTCAGGTCATGATCTCACGGTTTGTAAGTCTGAGTCCTGTATTGGGCTCTGTGCTGATAGCATGGAGCCTGCTTGGGCTTCTTTGTTTCTCTTCCTCTCTCTCTGCCACTCTCCTGCTTATGCATACTCTCTCTATCAAAATAAATAAATAAATTTAAAAAAGGAAAAAAGGAGGACTATGCATACAACTCATCAAAATCAAAATGCCATTCAGCATTTGCCCTCAAATACTGGACAGCAAATGAATTTGTTGCCACCTCACAAAAGCCCTGCCTTGAACTGCCACTTGTCTGCCTTGTAACTCATCTTTCCTGTGACCTAGTTCTTAGCCTGGTTTTTGTCTTTAAGTTGTCACTATAAAATCTCTAACTGGGCTATGTCCATGGTTGCATTGTTCCTTTTAGTAGTCTCAAAATTGTATCTTTATTTTTTACTGTATCAGAGAATATGGCCAGGAAGACAAATTGTATTTGCTAGGGGAAAAATGAAATTAGTTCTATATGTCCTTGACTATATATATTTGTGGTTGTTTTGGGGTCAGGCAACTCTGCTTCAGGTCCTGTCTCTGCCACTTTTCTAACTCTCTTGTCTTAGGCTATAAGAATTATAGATAATATTTATCAAGATCTTCCTATTTGCCTAGTACTGTATTACATGATTTATGTATGTCATTTTATTTATTTCTCATAAAAATCTTAGGAGGAGAGACCGCTGACAGTGGTTAAGTAGTTTGCCGATGGTCCAGTAGCTGATAGATTAGGCACGGTCAGAATTTAGATTCAGGCTTTCTGACTCAAGAGAACCTGCACTTTTAGCCACACTGAGTTTTTCTAGGTATAAAGTAAAAATGATAATACCTATTTTATGGAACTAGCTTGGTGATTAAGTAATATAGTGTATAAAAAGTGCATTCTTTTTTTAAATTTAAGTTTTATTTTTTTTAACTCATTTTATTTTATTTTAGACAGAGAGAGAAAGAGAGCATAAGCAGAGGAGAGAGAGAGAGAGAGAGAGAGAGAGAGAGAGGGAGAGGGAGAGAGGGAGAGAGAGAGAGAGAGAGAGAGAGAGAGAGAGAGAGAGAATATCTCATGCTCAGTGTGGAACCTGACGTGGGGTGTGATCCCACAACCCTGGGATGAGGATCAGGATATGAGCTGAAATCGAGAGTCAGACGCTCAACCAACTGAGCCACCCAGGTGCCCCTCTTTTTTTTTTTAATCAACCTTTATACACCAAATGTTAGCAGACTCTCAGGGTACGTTGCATTCTCCATTAAACAAGGGTGACTTTCGCTAGAAACCCAGTGCCTTTGGGATAGTGATTCATTATTTTATACTGAAGAAAAGCAGAAAGTTTTATGGTTTTAGCATAGCATGAAGAAGCACGTGTTAAAAAGAACAATAGCCAGATGACCCTCAGCAGTCTCTAATGGTGTGGTACCGGGCTCTGGGTCAGCCCCTGGCCTATGAGCCCATCAGTAATTTGAGTGATGGTAAAGAAACTGAGGAAATTAGCTAAAGGAATTGGCATTAAGAAGCAGCTCCATACACTTAGTGATGGATTGAAAATAACAAAAGTAAAGTTAGAGACAACTCTAAACCTTACACTTGGATTTTACCAGAAAAATTCAGGTTGTATTCTTACTAGAAGTTTGTTTAGTACGCCTCTTACAGTTTTAGCTGACTGGAGGCTCAAGTGGGAATCACTCGTGTGTCATGAGCGTTAAAAGAGCTTATGCCATTATAGGAAGCATTGTTTTCCAAAATGAGGCAATGAGCAGTACTACTGTGTAATATCAAACCAGGTCTAGTCCATTTCAGTCATGTCCCAGTCCATATGCCGAAAGGTTCATCGGCCGTCTGTTTGCGTGTGGAGGCCAGACCACACTAATAAAGGGTTTTCTGACTCTTTTATTGGAGGAACTGTTAAATCTGGGTTTTCGCCTGTGGAATGTTAACCGCTATCTTCAAATACTTGAGGAGCTGTCGTGTACAATTGGGAGTAGCCTTAATCTGTGTAGTGCCAGAGGACAGAAAAGCGGAAGGATGAATGGATCACGGTTATAGAGAATCAGTTTGGGCTTAATATAAGCAAGAGCTTTTTAGCTGTTGAAGCCATCTGAAATTAAAGTAACTGTTCTGTCGGTATTGCAGTGAGTCCCTTCCCTGCCGGTAGAAGTGTTAAAGCAGCTACTGGAAAAAATCCTTGTTAGGGGAGAGTATGGGAAAGACTTCTGCTTTGGGTGACTGGTTAAACCTGACGGCTTCTAATGTCTCTTCTGAGTCCAGAATTCTTTAATATTATGAAAAAAAGACATAAATGTTTGTTTTTATTTTAATTTTTTTCCTTAATGTTTATTTATTTTTTTTTTTTTAAATTTTTTTTTCAACGTTTTTATTTATGGGACAGACAGAGACAGAGCATGAACGGGGGAGGAGCAGAGACAGAGGGAGACACAGAATCGGAAACAGGCTCCAGGCTCCGAGCCATCAGCCCAGAGCCTGACGCGGGGCTCGAACTCCCGGACCGCGAGATCGTGACCTGGCTGAAGTCGGACGCTTAACCGACTGCGCCACCCCGGCGCCCCATGTTTATTTATTTTTGACACAGAGAGAGAGAGAGAGACAGAGCATGAGCAGGGGAGGGGCAGAGAGAGAGAGAGAGAGAGAGGGAGACACAGAATCTGAAGCAGGCTCCAGGCTCTGAGCTGTCAGCACAGAGCCCGATGCGGGGCTCGAACTGACGGACCGCGAGATCATGACCTGAGCCGAAGTCAGACGCTCAACCGACTGAGCCACCCAGGCGCCCCAAAGACATAAATGTTTGTAATGAAGCAAAATATTGCCTTATAAAATGAAATCTAAATGAAGAGAAAAATGGGTTCTAGCAGAGACCTTACCTTTTCAAGAAATAGTCACTTTTTTATTGTATATGTAAATAAAATATTCTTTTCATCTATAAATAGGAAGGTGAATTTATTATTTTAGGACAACACAGCAGATGTCAGGAAAACTGGATGTTTGGGCCAGCCTACATGGTTTCCTTTGGGAATATGATAGTGGAAGTCAGGTTATCGGAGGAGTCCAGGGTGAGTGTAAACCTCATCCTCACTCCCAGGGAAATGTTCAGTCACATCAGGTTCTAATGTTTCCTTCCACACAAAAGGGAGGTGTCCAACCAAGAACCCACCCTCTTGTTTTCTAGTCATTTCCCTTCTTATTAAACACATTAAAAAAATCCCTTGGATCAAGTTATAGTTTAATCCAGTAGTCTTGTAGTTAGTTACACTAAGATGCTTTTATTTTTGCTTAGACCCTATATGTGTATTTTGTTGTCCAAATTTCTCATGTAGTACCTTGTGGCCCATATTTTAAACATTACCTCTTTTGATCATGTTTCTATAAATTGAGGCATCCAGGAAGGTCAGTGATAGTCTTTCTAAATTGAAAGTGAACTTATTAGGACTTCATTTTTGTGTTATCATAATTACTTTATCTACTTCCCTAAATATGTTTGACAAGTTTCTGAGATGACATCTTAATATTTTCCCTTTGCTTATACTGGGGAAAGGTCTGTTTCCTTTTAAAAATCATTTGCCTCTTTTTTTCAAGAAAAATCATACCCCAAATTGCTCAGTCACAATCTTGCTGGGGAGTAACCTGAGAATAAAAGATTCCTGCTTTTACCTCTTTGGTAGTAGTGTCAGAAAACAGAGTATTTATGTATTATATACATGTTATGTTTCTTTAATATACAATATAACATGAACATGTATTATATATTCATATATATAATATATACGTATATATTATATTCATGTATATTCATATATAATATATACGTATATATTATATATGTATATATTATATATTCATATATATTCAAATATATTCATATATAATATATTCATATATATTATATATTCATATATATTATGTATGTATATATTATATATTCATATATATTATATATATGTATATATGTGTGTGTATATATGTGTGTGTGTGTGTGTGTGTCATGCACACACACACACACACACACACACACACACACACACACACATGATGTTAAGAACTCAGCCATCAAGGACTTGAGCTACATGCATTTCCTGGAGAAAGTCCTTTGACCCCTATTTTCTCCAGGTTGAGGATTTCCTTAGTCTGCATCTTCTCAAACAGATTAACCAGTTGTATTAATTTTTTCCTACAGAATTGAAAATAACCATGTAGCTGAAAGAGCTGCATAGTAAATCACCCCCAGATTTAGTGACTTAAAGCCAGCATATTCAGTGGCTTAAAAAATGAGATAAAACAGCCCTTTATTTGCTCATGTATCTGTGGCTCAGCAATTCAGGCTGGCTTGGCTGGGTACTCTTTTGCACATCTCTGTGGCTGTCATCTGACATGCTTTAGGATGGCCTTTACTCACATGTTTGTCTGTTGGTTCCTGCTGTCAGCTGGACCACAAGTGCTTGGCAGCCTTGTGTAGGTTTGTTGACATGGTGGCAGCGTTCCAAAAATCACAAGAGGGAGTTCCCAGCAGCAGGAAGGTAAGCCCAATGCACAAGCAGTTTTTAAGCCTCTGCTCATGTCATGTTTGTTTGTATCCCATTGGGCAAAGCGTGTCATATGTTGGTGAAGAGGACTACCATACAGACCATAGATACAGGCAGGTGTGATAAATTAAGAGTCATTACTATGGCCATCTATCATACGTGTGTGTATGTTGCCTTTTTTTTTGGATATATTTAATTTTGTTTTTGGTCAACATAATATAAACATAGACTCTACATAAAGGAAAAAGAGTGGTGTGGACAGGAAGGAATTACATACATTGAGAGCTCAAGGTGCCAAGAACTTTGCAAATGTCATCTCATTTAACTTGGTGAACTTGGAGTGAAAAACCTGAGATGCGAAGAGGGTAAATAACTGGTCCAGGGTTACAGTTAGCAGGTCACATTCCAGGCTCATAGTGGTCTCAAAAGCATTAAACAAAAAAAGAATAGAGTAGAAAATATCAGTAATGGTACATACATATTGAGGGTAGGTACTGTTTCATAAACTGTATTTATTTTTATGTGTTGGCTCACAGTTCATAAATAAGATTCTTGCAATGGATGGTGTTGTTTTGTTTTGTTTTTTAAAGCTTGCAAGTGACTTCATTGCCCAGATGGCCTCCCACAAGCATGTGAAGCCAGAATGCTCATAACCAGTGGGTATTGAAAATATACCACTCTTTTCCCACTTCTGATTTATCTGAAAGGTGTACTTTCACTACTGTATTACATTGACGTAGTGTTTTAATCAGGTGCTGAGCACCTGACCTTTTCCACTGCAGTTAATCTCTTTTTATCAGCATCTACTAACATTTCTTTGGGATGTAAAGAAAATCCTGACCTTAGGAAAGATTTGATATTCTGGGGTGGAAGAGATTAGAACATAAATTTCCCTTATTGATAGACCCTTTTAAAAACTAATAAAGAGCACAAGAGGCACTGGAACAGTTTGGATGCGATGCCATGGGCTTGAGTGGAAACATTTGTTACTCAGATTTTGTGTGTGAAAAAGGTAAGGGGAAAGCCTTCTGGCCACAATCTATTACTATTTCTTACTTAACCTCATTTTTATTCAGTCATGCAAAATGGAACGTTCGTTTTAAAATCAGCGCACATACCGAAATGTCTTCTTTTGTTTGCAAAGTGGAACCTTTCCATGAAATGTTGGAAGAGAAAGAGACTTTTAAGGAAGTATCTACAAAGTAGGAGCCTTTCCAATCGAAGTTTCTTTGAACTGAAACAGGTTCTTACCCGATGGCTTTATGTGAAGCTTCTCCCTTTGAGATTATTTTTTTTTTCATACCTACCCAACATGAATAAAGATTGCAAATTAATAAACTGGGAATCATTTGATAGAAAACAATAGGAAGAAAATGTCCATAAATTCTTACAAATCTCAGCATGTAAAGAATTCACACAGTAACTTGAATTTCTCAAGAGTGCTTTATAGATTGATTAGAGAATTTTTAAAGCACTCATCTTTTGTGCTCACCAAGTAAAGCGTGAGCTGGGAAGTTATTTTAAAGTCATTTTACTGCTAGGAAAACAGCAGGATTCTGCCAGAGCCCAACTGCTAGTAAAGTTGCAGTGAAACATTTGAAATTGTGAGGTCAAAGCCTTACATTTATATATTATATGAAAATAATTTTTGGACAAAGAAAAGGTGATATGATTTTTCTAAAATATGGCATTTTCCAAAGAAACACTGAAAAGCAAAATGGCCAAGTTATTTGTCATGATATATTTTGATAATTTCCCCAAACATAAGAACTTATAAAGAAGACCATAACTTTTTAGATGCTATGCATGATAGTTTTTCATTTTAAAAGTGCTTGGGAAAGGTAATTGTGGTATGATTGTGTTTTACTGATTTTATTTTCAAATACTGTTTTGTATATGGAGTATTATTTTGGAAGGAAAGCTGTAGCAACAGCAATCAGTTTATAATTAGTGCCAGATACATTTAAAAAAATCAAGATGTTAGTAAACAAATGATAGAAACTGAAAATGAAGTTAATTAAAAGAAGGGAATTTCCAAAACAAATCTAGATGAACTGAGTCTGAAATCCCAACAAGCTTCCTTGTGTGGCTCATTGGCCACACTCTGACTGCTGGCATGAGAGGAGCCCACTGGAAGAACACCCCATCTGAGAGAGCCCAGCACAGATACCTCAAACTCAAAGTTCTGTGCCCGGTCAGTTCAAGAGTGTTTTGTCAACAAAATGTTATAACTCTGTTACACCTGAATTCTACGTCACTGACCCACTTCTTGTTTTAAATTTGTCATTTTTGGAGTCACGAATTTTATTGGGAAAGAATAAGAGGCTTTGAATAATTATTTATTTTAATGAGATCTGAAGTATAATACACCAAGAAAGATGACATTTGATTAAAATGGGGAGAATGACTATAAAGTTATTTTTTTAACTTTTTTAAATAACTTCATGTATATAATATATATTATACATATTAATTATATACACTATTTAAATTTTACTTTGTTTAATGTTAATTGCTAATGTTAAAATGTTAGATGTTAAAAGCAATATTGGTTCACCATAGAAGTTTTTGAAATACAAAAATGTATAAAAAATAAATAAAAATTTTCTATAATTAATACTTAGATATAATTATGATGAACATTTTTGGCATAAATATGTTGAAGATTTTTTTCTCTTTATTTACTTCTTTTTTTTTGAATGATAGTGGAGCTGGATATACAACTAGAACTGACTACTTTTTTCCTTTGGCACTTTGAAGATATTATTCTGTTGTCCTATTGTATCTATTACTACGGATGTCTTCATAATTTTATGATTTTTATTCTTTTCTAGACAGTGATGTTTTCCCCTTCATTACTGTTTTTAAGATCTCTTTGTGTGTGAAGTTCTGCATTTCACTACAATATGCCTAAATGTGGATTTTTTTTTTTTCATTTATCTGGCTTAGAATAGTTTGGGATTCCCAATTCTAAAAGTAACGTATTTTGTGAATTTTGGAAAATTCTCAACCATTATTCCTTTAGATATTGCCTTTTCCTTATTTCCGTAATATCATTTCTGGAAATTCAGTAAGACATAAATTGTACCAATTCATCTTATTCTCCCTCCCTCTTAACTTCTCATTCTACATCTTTCTATCTCTCTGTGCCATATTACATATTATCCACAGATGTTTCCCAGGTCACTAATTCTGTGTCAAAACTCTCAACTGAACTTGTGTTGTTTAACCTATCAATTGGATTTTAACTTTCAGATTGTATTCTTCATTTCCTTAAGTTTTGTTTTATTTTATTTTGTTTTCACATCGGCCTTTTTCGTCCTTCCCTACTGTTATGGCTTAATTATGGTTCCCTCTAAATTCATGTGTTTAAGTCCTAACCCCCAGTACCTCAGAATGTGACTATATGTGGGGACTGGGCTTTTATTTTTTATTTTTATTTTTATTAAAGTTTATTTTATTTATTTTGAGAGAGAGAGGGAGACAGAGAGAGGGAGAGAGAGAATCCCTGACGTGGGGCTGGGGGACTCGACCTCATGAACCATGAAATCATGACCTGAGCCAAAACCAAGGGTCGGATGTTTAACTGACTAAGCCACCCAAGCACCCCAGGGCTTGGCTTTTAAAGAGATAATTAAGGTAAAATTAGGTCATATGACTGGGTCCTAATTCACTATGACTGGTGTCTTTATAAGAGGAAATTAAGACAACAGGTGTGGCCACAGAGAGTTGACCCTCTGAACACACTGCAAGAAGATGGCCACCTGCAGTCAAGGAGAGAGGTCTTAGAAGAAACCAGACCTTGGACCTTGAGCCTCCAGAACTGCTAAAAGATAAATGTGATTTAAGCCATTCATTCTGTGATGTTTGTTTTAGCAGCCCTAGGAAACTAATATACGTACTAGGATAATTTGAGTGTGGCTTCTATTTATTTTTAAAAATCTTTTATTATTTTGAACATATTTTGATCTGTTTTCTAGTTCTTCATTTCCGTTGTCTTGTGCACCTGGCATTTGCATTGCCTTGTGTAGCCTGTACATTTTATTGTGAACTGATCTCTCAATGAGACTTTTAGTTGGTGTCTTTCTTCCCCCTTGAAGTGTTTCTATTTTTGTTTTTAAGATTCTAAATAGAAGATTTAAAAAGAGCATTTAAAAAAAATTATTTATATTTGAGAGAGAGAGAGCAAGCAGGGGAGGGGCAGAGAGAGAGAGAAAGAGAGAGAGAGACTCAGAATCCGAAGCAGGCTCCAGACTCCGAGCTGTCAGCACAGAGCCCGATGTGGGACTTGAACCCACAAGCTGCGAGATCATGACCTGAGCTGAAGTTGGATGCTCAACAAACTGAGCCCCAGGTGCCCCAAAAGAACATTTTTAGTAACAATGCCTATATTTGAGTGGTTTTATCTAGAAGACTCAGTGGCTAAATATCCTTTTTTAAAAAAAAATACTTCATTGTGTTAAGAACATTTGACATGAAATTTAATCTCATAATTTTTTTTAAGTCTGAAATACATTATTGTTGACTGCAGATACAGTGTCGTACAACAGATTTCTAGAATTTATTTATTCTGCTTAACTGAAACTTTATGCTCTTTGATTAGTAATTGCCCATAGCCCCTGGAAGCCACCTTTCTACTCTTTGATTCTATGAATTTGACTGTTTTAAATACTTCGTATAAGTGGAATCATACAGTATTTGTCTTTCTGTGCCTGACTTATTTTACTTAGCATAATCCTTAAAGTTCATTTATATTGTCACATATCACAGAATCGCCTTCTTTTTAAAGGCTGAATAGTGTTTCATTGCATGTATATACCACATTTCTTTATCTGTTCATCCATTGATGGACATTTAGGATGTTTCCACATCTTGATACTTGTGAATAGTGCTGCAATGTGTATAAAGTGATAGTATCTTTTCAGGATACTCGTTTCAATTCTTTTGGATAGATACCTAGAAGTGAGATTGCTGGATCATATGGTAGTTCTATCTTTAAATTTATTTTTAAGTTTATTTATGTATTTTTGTGAGAGAGTGACAGAGAGAAAGTACACGTGTGAGTAAGGGGAGAGGAGTGGAGAGAGAGAATTTCAAGCAGTCTCTGGATGCTGGCAGTGCAAAGCCTGATGTGGGGCTTGAACCCACAAAACATGAGATCATGACCTGAGCTGAAATCAAGAGTCAGAGGCTTAACTGACTGAGCCACCCAGGTGCCCCTGGTAGTTCTATTTTGAATTTTTTGGAGGAACTTCCGTGATGTTTTCTGTAGTGGCTGCACCATCTTGCATGCTCACCAACAATGTGCAAGGGTTCCAATTTCTGCACATCTTTTCCCACACCTGTTTTTGCTGTTGTTTGTTTGTTTTGTTGTTTTTTGCCATCCTGACACATGACCTCTCATTGTGATTTTGATTTTAATTTCCTTGATAATTAGTGATGTTGATCATTTCTTCATATATCTGTTGGCCATTTTATGTCCTTTTTAAAGAAATGTCTGTTCAAGTCCTTTGCCCATTTTTTAAAACCTGAGCTATTAGTTACTTTACTCTTGAGTTATAGGAGTTCCTTATATTTTTTGAAGATTAACCATTTAACACATATATGGTTTGCAGATATTTTCTCCTACTCCACCCTCTGCCTGTTCAGTCTACCGATTGTTTCCTTTGCTGTGCAGAAGCTTTTTAGTTTGATGTAGTCCCATGTGTTTTTTTTTTTCGTTACCTATACGTTTGCTATCATGTTCGTGAAATCATTGCCAAGACCAATCTAATGATGATTTTTCCTATGTTTTCATCTAGGAGTTTTACAATTTCAGGTATAATGTTTAAGTTTAATCCATTTGAGTTGATTTTAACGTGAGGTGTAAGATATTGTTCCAATTTCGTTCTTTTGTATGGGGATATCTAGCTTCCCCAGCACCATTAATTGAAGAGACTATCCTTTCCTCATTGTGTCATCTTAGCATCCTGTCAGAGATCATTTGACCAAATGTGCATGGATTTACTTCTCGGGTCTCTATTCTGTTTCATTGTTCTATGTCTGTCTTTACACCGGTACCATACTGTTTTGATTACTGTAGCTTTGTAATGGATTTTGAAATTGGGAAGTTTGATGCCTCCAGCTTTACTTTTTCCCTTAAGATTGATTTGGCTATTTGTGGTCTTTGTGGTCTCTTATGAATTGTAGAATTCTTTTCAATTTTTGTAAAAAATACCATTGGGAGTTTGATAGGGGTTCGTTAAATCTGTATCTTATTTTTGGTAGTATGAACATTTTAACAGTACTAAGTCTTCCAACCCATGAACAAGGGATATTTTTCCATTTGTTTGTATCTTGTTTAATTTCTTTGATCAATATTTTGTGGTTTTCAGTATACAAGTCTTTCAGTACCTTAGTTAAGTTTATTCTTAAGTATTTTATTCCTCTTGATGCTATCATAAATGAGATTGTTTTCCTAATTCCCTTTTCAGATAATTCATTGTCAATGTATAAAAATGTAATGATTTTTGTATGTTGATATTGCATCCTGTTACTTTACTGAATTCACTTATTCTAACAGTATTTTTAATGAGGTTGTTAGGGTTTTCTACATGGAAGATTGTGTCATCTGCAAATAGGAACAGTTTTACCTCTTTTATATTTAAGATGCGTTTATTTCTTTTTGTGCATAGTTGCTCTGTTGAGGACTTCCAGTACTAGGTGGAATAGAAGTGGTGAGAGTGGGCATTTTTGCCTTTTTCCTAATGTTCAAGGAAAAGCTTTTGAGTATGATGTTATTTATGGGCTTTTCATATATAACCTTTGTTATATTCAGTTAATTTCTTCTACTCCTAGTTTGTTCAGAATTTTTGTCACGAGAGGGTGTTGAGTTTTGTCAAATGCTCTTTTTGGGGGGCATCTATTGAGATTATCATGTGATTTTTATCCCTTATTGTGTTAGTGTGGTGTATGCCATTCTTGGTTGACAGGGTTTTTTTGTTGTGTGTTTCTTTTAGCACTTTGAATATTATTGCCCCACTACCTTCTGTCTTTCAGGGTTTCTATAGAAGAATTCACTGATAGTGTTATGGTGGTTCTTTTGTATGTGACAAGTCACTTTCCTTTTACTCCAGCTTTCAAAATTCTCTCTTTGTGTTTGACTTTTGACAATTTGATTATAATATGTCTTGGTGTGAATTTATTTGGGTTTATCTTTTTTGGATTACATTTAACTTCCTTGGATCTGTATGTCTCTTTCCTTCCCTAGCTAGACTTGGGATGCTTTCAGTAATTATTTTGAATAAGCTTTCTTGTCCTTTCTCTTTCTTCACTTTCGGGGACTCCATAATGTGTTAAACAGTCCTCTTGTAGATATCCTATGTGTCCCTTAAGCTTTCTTCCTTTTTTTTTTTCATTATTTTTTCTTTTCTTTTTGCTCCTTTGGATGCCTTCTAATGATGTATCTTTTAGTTTGCTAATTCTTTTGCTTCTTCTAGTTTGCTGTTGAATTCTTCTGGTGAATTTTATAATTCAGTGATTGTATGATCAGCTCCTTGTTTCCTGCTTGGTACATAAAAAAAATTCTCTTTCTTGAAATTGTCACTTTGTTAATGTTTTCCTTATCTTGACCTCAGTGATTATTATAGTTATTTTGAATTCTTTGTCAGGTAAGCCATATAACTCCTTTTTCTGTAGGGTCAGTTTCTGAAGATTTATCTTGTTCCTTTGTAACATTTTTGCCAGATTCCTCATTCTTCTTCTTCTTTTAAAAAAAATTTTTTTAACGTTTATTTATTTTTGAGACAGAGAGAGACAGAGCATGAATGGGGGAGGGTCAGAGAGAGAGAGAGAGGGAGACACGGAATCTGAAACAGGCTCCAGGCTCTGAGCTGTCAGCACAGAGCCCGACGCGGGGCTTGAACTCACGAACCGTGAGATCATGACCTGAGCCGAAGTCGGATGCTTAACCGACTGAGCCACCCAGGTGCCTCCTCATTCTTCTTAATGTCTGTATTGGTGTCTGTACACTCGACAAAATAGGTGCCCTTCCCAGTCTTCACAGAGCAATCTTGTACAGAAGAAGTTCCCCACCAGTCAGCTTGGCCAGACATTATGGGGCCTCTATGGACACTTTCACTCTTTGGGTTGAAGCAGGAAACTCTTATTTTAGATTGCTTGTTTTGTGATGGCCCAGGGGAGAGGAACTGTGGTATCTCTAAGTCCAAACTGCTCTCTCTCTTCTTCCTCAATCAGCCAGACTGTGCTTGACCTGTCAGAACTTTAAAGAATTTTTTTATTAATATTTTTTAACATTTATTTATTTTTGAGAGATTGAGAGACAAGAGCATGATCAGGGGAGGGGCAGAGACAGAGGGAGACACAGAATCAGAAGCAAGCTCCAGGCTCTGAGCTGTCAGCACAGAGCCTGACGTGGGGCTCGAACCCATGAACTGTGAGATCATGACCTGAGCTGAAGTCAGATGCTTAATGGACTGAGCCACCCAGGTTCTCCTGCCTGTCGGGATTTTAAAACTGGTAAGACAGCTGCTAATTCTTTAGGCCTCCCTGGAGAAGATGGGGCTATTGCACACATGGGTCAACTCTTTCCTTCTCCAGGAGTAATTGAAGAGCTGGGGATTTTTCATCCACTAATTTTGTGTGAGCAAAGGGAGGATTTATGGTGTCTATCAGCCCAAACTGTCACCTTCATTCTCCCCCAGCTGCTAGACTCTGCTGGACCTAGTCAGAGCTCCAAGATTAGCAAGACAGAGGCTAATTCTTTGTATGGTCCTCGAGAAGTTGGATCATTGGACACACAGATCAACTCTTTTCCTCCCCAGGGAGAAACTGAGGACTGGTATCTTTCATCCGCTTATTTTATGCTAAGCAGCAGGGAGCATCTATGGTGTCTACCAGCCCAAGTCAACATCTTTGTTTTCCCCTGGGTAGCTTGTTTGTGCTGGACCTGTCAGAGCTCTGATTCAAGACAGAAAGCATTTCTTTGGGGAAACCCTGCTGCACACATCAACCCAATCTCTTTCCTTCCCTGAGTGAAGCTGGGGGTTATAGAGTCTCTTCCTGATCATATGCCACTGTACCAGGGACGGGGACTCTGGCAAGAGGGTGTCTCCCAGTTGTCCCTACTGGCTTCCGTGTGTCTGGTTTCTTATTCTCCCAGGGTGCAGAAGCCTTTCCGTTCATTGTTGGATTTCTCACGAAGGGGATTTTTTTCTTTGAATTGTCGTAGAATTAGTACGTTTGGGGGGGAAGGAGGGTTCAGAGCTTCCTACTTGCCATTGACTGATGTCACTCTCCTGTTTTCTAGTTGGTTTGTTTCTTGGGAGTCTTGTGTGCCCTAGGTCAGATTAAAAAATGGACAAAAATTGGATCTCATTTTAATTTATATTATTTTATGTACCAGTGAATTTTTATATGCATATCAACGATATGCATTTCTTCTGTTGTAAAGTTAGGGTGAGGGCTCATATTCATGTCTTGGAAACCAAAATGAGTGCATTTATGAGCCTACATTCTGTTCTGATGATTCACTGTTATCTATTTCTGAGCTGTTATATCTGCAAGTTATAAGTCTTTCTTGGCCTCCTCCAGAAAGTTGAAAATTAATATTCATTTCTATATTTGGCAGGAAAACACATGGGTGTTTGAAGATGGAGTGGAATCTTGTTTTCAACTCTATTTAATACCTGCAGTTAATCATAGAAAACCACCAATTTCAGTTTGTCAGGATATTGTTACCATATTCTAATTTTGTAACAAGTAAATAATCTATTCCTTGTTTGCTTGAAACTCCTTTGGAATCTTAGACTAAGCCTTAGGAAAGACAGTAGTGCGGATTGTGATAGAAAAGTTTCAGTGAAATACCTTCTTTTTAAAAAAAAAATTTTTTTTAACGTTTATTTATTTTTGAGACAGAGAGAGAGAGCGCATGAACAGGGGAGGGTCAGAGAAAGAGGGAGACACAGAATCTGAAACAGGCTCCAGGCTCTGAGCTGTCAACACAGAGCCTGACGCAGGGCTCGAACCCACGGACTGCGAGATCATGACCTGAGCCGAAGTCGGATGCTTAACCGACTGAGCCACCCAGCGCCCCTGAAATACCTTCTTATAAAAGAGTAAAATAAGATACTGTGTGACAGTAGGTCTTCCCAGAAAGGGCACATGAGATTTACCTGTAGATTTAGAAAAAATATATGACATGCCTGGCAGCATCAGTAAAAGAGGGGTTTAGATATGTATGTTTGTGTTATTTAACCCGTTTTACAACTCCTTCTCACCAGATATAGAAGACTGTGATTTACAAAGTTTAGCTTATGCAAAATGCGTATATATAACATGGAATTTTCAAATACTTTATGACTACAATTTGGCAATGTCATAACTTCTTATTACATTAATATGGTATGTTTCATTTGTTGTTGTTGCTTTCTTTAGCAAACTAGTTGTTAGATTGCTGCAAATTAGAATGAAGTCATTTAGATGTGAGAAATGCATAGTGCATTAGAAAATTCTAGGAAGAATTGCACCAAAGATTGAACAGTGGTTACCGATGGGACTTGCATAAGGGATAGGTTGGGAGGTTAATTGGAGGTTGCCCAGAATGATAACTGGTATTTTTCTAAGCTATTACAAATATGTATTTTAGTGTTTGGTAAATATAACACATAAATGAAAAAACCGCTTTGTAATTGTAAGCAACTTTTTCCCTCTAATGAAATTCTAAGTTGGAGATGGGAAATAGATGTCACCTTAGGACCTAACTCCAGTTGATGGGTAGTGACTGTGTGGGACAGTGTTTTAAATAAGATTCAAAGAGGGGTGCCTGGGTGGCTCCATTGGTTGGGTGTCTGACTGCAGCTCAGGTCATGATCTCACAGTTCGTGAGTTCGAGCCCCGCATTGGGCTCTGTGCTGACAGCTCAGAGCCTGGGGCCTGCTTCAGATTCTGTCTCCTTCTCTCAATCTGTCCCTCCCCTATACATGCATGCTCTCTCTCTCTCTCTCTCTCTCTCTCTCTCTCTCTCTCCTCTTGGAAATGAATAAACATTAAAAAAATTTAAAAAAATAAGATTCAAAGACCCTCTCCATGCTCAGTGGGGAGTATCATTTTTCAAAAAGTGACATTTACAATAGGCAAGGGGAGCAGAAGGGGTGGCAGCAGCATGGGGTGCTTGTTGACCCTCCTCCAAGTGCTAATAAGATAGCACATCCTGCCCTCCACTTTGTTATTATCTGGTCCTCATAAAATGTTTAAAAAACAGGTTTACAGACGGGCATGACTTTATCCCTTCCAGCTCTGTTTTCATGTTTCTGGGGCAGGTTTTCAGAATTTGTTACTCTTGGGCATATATTTATATTATTCATTGTTTTCTAGTCACTGCTCTTGTGCAGAGCTTACTGGAATGGGAATTAGGCCAGCCAGCACTTTTGCAGTGATGCTTTCCTGTTAACTCATTTGTATTTGAAGTGTAGCTTTGGTTTCACAAATATAAGACCTAGAATCTCTCTACTGCTCCACTTTCTGTAACTGCCGTGTTACTCTACATTCTATACTTTATTCTACACACGGCTGGTTTCTCTTTTTTCAACAACCAGTTGAGATCTGTGGAAGTAGCTTAACATTTGGGTATTGGAGATTTCAGCTCTGACTTACGAGATTCCAGTTACATGGGTGACCTCTGTGGACAGTTCTCCTCTCTGTTGGGGGATTCTGTACTTCACTTCTTAAGGCTTCTAGAATAGCAGAGCTCTTGTTAGTGAATTCCAGCTCCATAAACCCTGTCTCTCTGTTCCCCAGGTAATCATCATCATCATCATCATCATCTTTCTGTTAATTAACAGATTGTTTGTCTTTCAAAGTCACTGAATCATAGAGTTATTAGATATTAGTGTTGTTAGGGACCTTAGGATTTTGGGGGAGCTTCCACAAAATGTAGAATTTTGCTCCAAAGTATATTTGCCAAGTCGTCCCATAGTCTCTATTTGAGCACTTTGGGAGATAGAAAGTTATCAGTAAGAATCTTTGTATCTCTGGTGAATAGATTATGATTATGATTATGATTATGATTATTATTATTTCAGTTTTTGCCTAAGATTTCGAGCAACAATCTGGAATATTTTACCTTCATTTAGAAGCCTAGATCTTAAAATCTCTCTCATCTTCAGGATCAGCAGCATTTTCTGATTCGTAGAGAAATAGATTTTTTAGTTGTGTTATTTCTGCATACCTTAAATACAATGCATTTGAATCAGACACCGACTATATGATATGCTTGTTCTCAGATAGCATTTCAGACTTATCTCCAAAATGGGAAACAAGGCCTTCGGTAGGATTTAAACCAGTACCTACACCAGAGCCAACATTTCCTAATGTGGATGCTGATCTGCCTTAGGAGATATTAATTATAAGACAATTGATTAAGAAAATAGCTTGTAAAGTCAGTTCTTGGAATGGAAGCTGTTATAGCGATGGATCATTCTCCCTCAGTCATTCCTGGCAGCTGCTGGCCTGCTGCCTGGTTTAAGTCCACATGAGAAATGTGGGCGAACATAGTTATTGAGGGTCAAGTGGATCTGACACCTTTTTTCTTGCAGTTTCAGAAATTAGACTTTAAACCACGTTATTATCCAAAAATGACTTCAAGGTAACTCTACGTTTCTTTTTAAAATGCTATCATGAGGATATTTCGTTATCCTCTGGAGTTTTAGAGGATGAATTTTAGCCCTACTGCCTTTTAATCTAAAAGGCGAGAGCATTTAGAAAACGATTCTTGTATTTAAATGTTTTTATACCTCACACTGTAAAAGTTTTTGTATAGTTTATGATATCACAGGCCATCCCCCTGAAGAGTACACATTAATAGGATCTGTATGCATCTTTAATTCATTAAAATTTAGCATTTAATGTGCTGGATCTTTGATCCAAGGATCTCGAAACATCTTGCCTGTCTATATTAGCTCATTATTTTTTCAGTGTATCCCTGTGAGGTAGTTGTTAAGTATTATTCCGTATTTTACAAATGAGGAACAAATGAAACTGAGAGAGGCTTAAGGGACTTGATTCAAGTCCCAGAGCAAGTTAATAGCAGAAAAGCAATAAAGGCATAGTCCCTTGGCTCGAGAGATTTTCAACCTTCCCTCAGAATATATCCCTAATTCCACTTGAAAATGCTATATTGTCCATGAAAATTAGCATATTATTACATGCCCAGTGCTTTCAGAAATTAAAATGGACCTAAGAGGAATTTAATGAAATATCTTTTTCTCTATTACACTTCAATTAGGTTTCCGGGGAAATATGTGTGATCGAAGTGTCCTTGCTGCACATAAGTAGGTATTTCTTTTTGTCCAGTCATATGAGGAATGTTGAAAGGGAGCATCAGAAATAGTAGCCAGAGGAGAATATGGTGATTGTAAGTGTGGTTGAGATTAGTGGTGATTTCCTTCCTGATGGAGAATTTTGTAAGCTCAGAGATTTTTCTGGTAATTAACAGGTTGTTCATTCCTGAAAGCCACTGAATCATAATGTCATCAGAAATTAGTGTTATTAGGGACCTTAGGATTTGGGAGGAGCTTCCACAAAATGTAGAATTTTGCTCCAAAGTATGCTTGCCAAGTAGTCACATAGTCTCTGCTTGAGCATTTTGGGAGGTAGAAAGTTATCTTTAAGAATCTTTATTTTTCTGGTAAATAATTGTAATAGCAAATCCACAAGTGTTATTGAACCCTATATTTATACTTAATATATACTTCAAGAAATATAAGATAATGAAAGAAATGAAAGAAGTATGAGATAATGTCTCTGACCTTGACAACCGTGGCCAAGTTAATTTCTATACCTCAGTTTCCTCATCTGTATAATGAGGAATTGACTTGTTTTGAGGATTAAATTAATCAAATGTGAAGCATTTTGGAGAGAGCCTGCTACATGCTAAGTGCTTGGTGGATGTCAGTTCTTATCTGTGGATGAGAGAGAGAGACAGAGAGAGAGGGAGGAGAGGAAGGAGAGCGAATGAGATTACTTATCATTCTGCCTTCTTATTTTGTTCTTCATCCCATTGCCTTAGATCAGCCCATCATCATTTCTCATTTGAATTACTGCTGTAGCCTCCAAAATGCTCTCCCTGTTTCCAGTCTCAGCCTTTGCAATCCATTTTTCCACATTGAAACAAAAGAGAACTTAATAAAATGCAAGTCTGAGCATGTTAATCACCGTCTTCAAATTTATTGCTCTCCACGTACTTCAGTATAAACTAGTTTATATGACTGACAGCACCCTTGGTGATCCAGCCCCTGACTGCTTCTTCAGGCTTATTTATAGTGTCCCCGTCCTTTGACTTATATTGCAAATTCTGAAATGTAGACAATATGCCAGCTCTGCCTGGTTTGTCAGGCCTGCAGATCTCCAGGTCTGGCCTGAGCCCCCATTCCACTGTCTGCCTGAGTTGCAGTATGCTTTCCATCATCTGACCCTGTTTCACTTCCTTTCCTCAGCCTTTGTTCTACTCATCTGTCAAGGTTCAGTTTATATACCTCCTCCAGGAAGTCACTTTTGATCCCTGAGGTGCTCTCAACGACTTTTATTCTTACCTTCCTCCCTAGTTACCACATTCAATTACAATAACATTTTTGTCCCTCACCACCTCTAAATGCAAGAGCCTTGAGATCAGGGACTGTATCTTATTCACTGGTCTTTCCTTAGGGTCTAATTCTCAGCACGTGATAGGTAATAAATGTATGTTGAAAGAATCACAGCAGACAACACTGTGGAATAACTGTTAGATAATTGCCTCACTCAAAGAGCACAATAAAAGTTACAGAAAGGAGAGACCATCCCTGACTATGTAGGCGGAGAAAGAGATGGCTCCACTTGAGTTAGATAGTCTTTTTCTTGGATCTTCCTGAAATAGAGGTATTCAAATAAAACTCTAGGGTATCAGTTAGTTCAACTGTAGCCTTTGTGCCAGAATGTAATCCCAACTCAGTCATCTCCTAGCTGTAAAATATTGTACATCTGTAAAATAGATATTATAATAACATCTATCTCTGTGCTGTATACCTCAGCTAATTGAACAAATCTTCAACTTTTTCAGATAGATTAGCAGATGTAAGCTGTTTTCATCAACTTAATGACTGGGAACACATATATTCTTGGTTTATATGCTCAACCCTTGTGTTAGGGTTTGGGATTGAGTGGAGAGCCCTCGAGAAGATAAAGGGGTGAAATGTCTGAGGAGAAAATGGAAAGGAAATGAAAAAATAAATCACTTTATTATCTGTCTTAGGGAGCAGATATAGAATTGTGTATATGAAATTCTTTTTAAAATGCCTGTAGTTAAGACATTGTGTTCTTTTAAAACTCGAGTTTTATTGTGAGAATGTTAGTTTTATTGTGAGGATGTTTTTATGACAATGATGATGTGGATGTGGAATATTTAGATATTCTTTAACATTTATTTATTTTGGAGAGAGAGACAGAGCATGATTGGGAGAGTGGCAGAAAGAGAAGGAGACACAGAATCCGAAGCAGGCTCCAGGCTCTGAGCTGGTCAGCACAGAGCCCGATGAGGGGCTCAAACCCACGAACCATGAGATAATGACCTGAGCCGAAGTCAGACACTTAACCGACTGAGTCACACAGGCTCCTCTAGATATTCTTGATCCTGCTATACTTGGGACCAGCTCTACTAGGTGGTCTGGTGAATATCTCCTGCATGGGGTTAACCCCTTGAAATTTAAAAATGAAAAATTTTGTAAATGTATGTATCTTTCATTGAGGAGAGAGAACGATTACAGTCTCAAAAGGTCCCATGGTTTAACAAAGGTCAAGAACCATTGATATTTTTGTATCTTCACCAATCAGAGTTGGTTAATGAGCTATATTTCTGAGAAAGAGAGATATGTTTATTAGTAACAGATGCCTCAAAATATTTAGTTACAGTACAATATCATGATTCAACAAGACTTGATATTATCTTTATCTTCTTATATCCTATTCCTCATTATGACAAAGGAAAGCTTACTACATCAATTTCAACTTAGCATTTGATGATGTGCAAAAATTATTTCTGTAGAATATCTTTTGTATGATCATTACGCTTTGTTATTTTGGAGAACCAGTGATTGGAAAGCAAAATAAGCAAAGCTACAAATAACAAAACAGGAGTAAAGTTCACGATTTGGGTCATTAGCGATAGCTACACAATTCACACATTTCATATTTTTCTTTATTTTTCATCTAAAGTGCATTTTAAAGCGACTTTTCCTTTTTTGTGAACTGAAAGGCTTCTAATGATTCCTTCTTCGTAGTGAATATATATGTTCAAGGGAAAATCACATTTTGTATTTATTTATCTGACACATTATGGCTGATAGAAAATAGCCTTTGTTAGGATGGGGAGAGGAGTTGGGATAGGGTTTGGAGGAGAAAATAGACTTGATGAGTGCCTCCTGTGTTCTAGGCTCATCATGGATATATCATGCATGTTATCTGATTTAATCCAAATATCAATCCTGTTTTAAGCTACAGGCATACATGCCACTTTATTATAGGTGAGAACATGAAGGCTTCAGAAATTAAGGACTCTGCTGAAGGTCACACAGCTTGCAAAACTGGCCTTTAATCTCAACTTAAAAAAAAAATATTTTTGGGGGACGCCTGGGTGGTTCAGTCAGTTAAGTGTCCAACTTCAGCTCAGGTCATGATCTCACGGGTTCGTGGGTTCGAGCCCTGCGTCAGGCTCTGTGCTGACAACTCAGAGCCGGGAGCCTGCTTCGATTTCTGTGTTCCCCTCTCTGTCTGACTCTCCCCTGCTCATGCTCTGCCTCTGTCTCACAAAAGTGAATAAGCATTAAAAAAATAAATAAATAATAAAATATTTATTTAATTTTGGGAGACAGAGAGATAAAGTGCAAGCAGGGGAGGGGCAGAGAGAGAGGGAGACACAGAATCTGAAGCAGGCTCCAGGCTCTGAGCTCCAAGCTGTCAGCACAGAGCCCAACGTGGGGCTCGAACCCACGAAGCATGGGATCATGACCTGAGCAGAAGCCCCTAATCTCAACTTTGACTTTGAAGCTTGTGAGGTTTTCCCCTCCTAACTGGACACCTTTTGTAAAAACTGGTACCTTCTAAAGGCTTTTTTAGATGCCCTAGTATTTACACAGGAACTGCCATTACTGCTACCAGGTGAATTGGGACGATTTACCCACACACTCTGAAGAGCTAATAGCCTTCAAGGAAGAAGCCATCACTGGGACCTAGTTGTCTTCTCAGTAGCTAGTACTAGCTAGTAACCTGGACTTTGTGTGATCTGCAGAATACTGGATGATCCGAAGTTACAGGTGCACTATCGACAGCTCAAGCATTCCTGACACAATAATGGTAACAAAATAAGTAGCCAGTTAATTAAAATCACAGCCTGTGTGATTTTAACAGCTCGTCTCTGAAAACTTTCTCTTGTAGCTCTGCCTCTAAATAAGTACATATGTTCTCCAGACAGCTTTCCCAAGTCCTACTGAAGTCACAAGAAAGCTTATAAAAATTCTGTTTCAGTCTCTAGGGTTATTATTAAGGTTATAAACTGAGTTAGGTATGAACCTGAATCCAAGGTATTGTAGGATTTAATCGGAAACAAATATGGGTGATATTAAAAGAACAATGACAGAGATCTTTTTTTTTTAAATGTTTTTTAATTTTTTGAGAGAAATACAGAGACAGAGTATGAGTGGGGAAGGGGCAGAGAGAGAGGGAGACACAGAATCCAAAGCAGACCCCAGGCTCCCAGCTGTCCGCACAGAACCTGATGCAGGGCTCGAACTCAGGAACCGGGAGATCTTGACCTGAGCCGAAGTCGAAGGCTTAACCGACTGAGCCACCCAGGCCTCCTGAGAGATGTTTTATTGTTTGCCTTCTGATTATAAAACTAATACAAGCCTATTAAAGAAATGTACAATAAAACATTTTTCAGAAAATGAGAATTATCCATGATTCTGTTACCCACAATAAATGCTATAAGTATTTTAACACATCTTCTTAACAATGATTTTAGTATATGTTATACTTTGTAAAGTTGAGATTGTACTCTATATACAATTTATATCCATTTAAATTTAATGAATCCATTTTCACTGAAACATATCAGCAAAATTTTTTATAAACGTTATTTTAAGTGGTTTAAAAGATGTCAATTTTGTGGCTATCTGTGGGATTTTCTGCCCAACATCGTCCTTTCCACTGTCCCATCCTCCACTGTCTACATGGTTACTGTAGGAGCAGTCATGTTCTTATCTAACCATATTCCATTGGCTGTATCTGGTTGCAGCACAGGTGGGCACTTGGCCAAACTTAGCTAATTGAACTCCCGCCCCAGACAAATTTTGAACTCCGGACCTCTCTGGTAGCTGAAGCCCTGGGAGCTTTCGTTGGCCCAGTTTGTTGTTCTTAGTGAGAAAAAAATGGAATTGACAGTGCCGAAAGCAGATATAAGAGTCAAGTAAAAAGCACCCTGCCGGGGCGCCTGGGTGGCTCAGTCGGTTAAGCGTCCGACTTCGACTCAGGTCACGATCTCGTGGTCCGTGAGTTCGAGCCCCGCGTCGGGCTCTGGGCTGATGGCTTGAAGCCTGGAGCCTGCTTCCGATTCTGTGTCTCCCTCTCTCTCTGCCCCTCCCCCGTTCATGCTCTGTCTCTCTCTGTCTCAAAAATAAATAAACGTTAGGGGCGCCTGGGTGGCTGGGTGGCTCAGTCGGTTAAGCGGCCGACTTTGGCTCAGGTCATGATCTCGCGGTCTGTGAGTTCTGTGCTGACAGCTCAGAGCCTGGAGCCTGTTTCAGATTCTGTGTCTCCCTCTCTCTGACCCTCCCCCGTTCATGCTCTGTCTCTCTCTGTCTCAAAAATAAATAAACGTTAAAAAAAAATTTAAAAAAATAAACGTTAAAAAAAATTAAAAAAAAAAAAAAAAAGCACCCTGCCAGTGTATTTCCTATTCTTGAAACTCAGAGTCGTCTCTGACTTCCCATGACTCATTTGTTTAACCTTTCTTTGAATACCTTGAGCCTGTAAATTGTCTTTCTGTTGAAGCTTATTTGAGTTAGGTTTCCATTGTGTTCTACAAAATAATCTAATACATTAACCTTGGGAGGTTATAGGTGAGAAAATGGGCCCAGAGAGATGAAGTAACCTTGAAAATGGTAGCACTGTGACAGAAACCAGATATATTTGACTCCAAAGCCTGCACACTCACCATTAGAATTCACATTCCTAGAGCAGAGGTTTCCTGGGACTTTTTTTTCCATGTGGTTGTCTCCCACAAAATCAGCAGCAAGAACAGGGGAAATGATGCATAGGCACCTGCTTCTTTTAACTTTAATTTAGTTTAACTTTTTTTCTTTCTTTGGTATAAGGATGGAGAACTGGTTGTGAAACAAGAAAGAGATCTTCTTTCTGACTCTGGGTTTCTGTGTTTCTACTTGAAGATTCACCATATATATCCTGCCCATACAACACAGCCTCGTTCTCCTGTAGTTGGGACACGTTATCAAATCCCTTGTTAAAGATACCTGGTGTCTTGCGTCTTCCGTTACAGTCTCCATTTCTCTCATTGCCCTCGTTGCCTTATTTTACAGATAATGCCTATGTGGAGCCTGTGATATCTCATTACCATTGTCACTGACAATATTTACTGAGTGATTGTCATGGAACTGGCATGAGTTAGGCATTTGATACTTACTATCTCATTTAATTTTTACTATCAGGCTTTGTAGGTACTTCTGCTCTTACTGCCACTCTTCCTATTGATGTCATTATTATCTCCGTTTTACATACGAGGAAACTGAGCATTAGAGAGATTACTTTTCTGAGGTCACGTACCTACTACGTGGTGGAACCCAGATTTGCATCCAGTTCTACTCCTATAGCCCATGCTCACACCCATTCAAATGTTGCTGCTTACAACAGATTCTGTGATAGGCGTGGGGCAGGAGAGGATGATAAGGAGACTGTACTCTTTATTCGTGATGGGGCTGACTGCTCAGCCAAAACGTTTAGAATTCAGGTCAGTGTTTAATGGGTTGTGGAATCCAGTAGCTAAAACACGATCTACAGCAAAAACCCATCTCGGCTGTTGCAACATACAAATCATTTTGCAGGTAGGATGGTGGGTCTGCCTCTAGCCTACAACGTAAATTGGTGCTTGGGAATTACAGAGACAAGAACACCCAGACATTGGCAGAGGGAAAAGAAAGGACTAGAAAAGTTGTCACGGCTCTAGCCAAGAGTGGAGCTGTCAATGCAGATCTTTCGATTCAGCCAAGGAAGTAAAGGGATAAATAAAAAAGATTCATTATAAGGAATTGACTCATGTGATTATGAGGCTGAGGAGTTCTGCAGTCTAACTGTCTGTAAGCTGGAGTCTTAGGAAAACCAATGGTATAAATTCCAGTCCTAGTCCAAAGGCCTGAGAGCAAGGAGAATGGATGATATGAGTCCCACTCCAAGGGCAGGAGAAGACTGATGTCCTGTTTCAGTCCGGCTGGAGACCAAGGTCCGCCTTCTTCTGCCTCTTTGTTCTATTCAGGCCCCTAACTGTTTGAATGATGTCCACTTTCACCGGGGAGGACCATCTGCTTTACTCAGTCCACCAGCCCAAATGCTAATCTTGTCTGGAAACAACCTCACAGACACACCCAGAAATTATGTTTAACCTGGGCATCCTATGAGCCAGTCAAGTTGACACATAAAATTAACCATCACATATGCCAACATCAGGCATTAGAAAGACTACTTACTTTCAGAGTGTATCAGCTAATGGGCGAACTACTTACTTTCAGAGTGTATCAGCTAATGGGCGAGACCAAAAATTTGGAGATTAGCTAATTTCTACTTAACCTCTTGCTTGCTGCAGGGTCTTCAGAAAATTATTTTGCCACTCTAAGCCTGTATTCTCTTATCTGCAAAATGAGGACAGCCTCTGTTTTACAAGTGTTTAGTAGAGCAGAAATCAACTGATAATTTATATCTGATGGGATATTATTTTGAAACATTAAGATAAAAATTCTTTGGGTTGAAGAAGGAAAGAAAGGAGGAGGGGAAATATATCAGTCAGGTTCTCTACAGGAACAGAACCAGTAGGGGATGGAATATCAGTGCCAATATCAATATCTATATCTATGTGTCAATCAAGGAATTGGCTCATGTGAGTGTGGGGGTGGCAAGTTTGAAATCTGTAGAGTAGGCTAGCTGACAGGCAACTCTCGGGCAGGGACTGATTTGCTGTCATTAAATAGAATTTATTCCCTTTTGGGAAAAATCTCAGTTTTGCTTTACTTTTAAGGCCTTTCAGTGGATTACATGAACCTCGCCCCCACCCCCAACATCATTGAGACTAATTTTCTTTACTTAAAGTCAAATGGTTGTGAATGCTGACCTCATCTACAAAATATCTTCACAGCAATACCTGGATTAGTGTTTGAATAACTAAGTCCTACAGCTCAGCCAAGTTGACACATAAAGCTAACCATCACTGGAAGTAAGAGGGTAAGACACCTGCTGATGACAGCCCGTGCTGCCATCTTGACCTCAGACTTCTAACCGTGTGGGACAATACACTTCGGTTGTTTGAGCCATCCAGCTTGCAGTACTTTGTCTTGGTGACCCTAGGAAACTAACACAATATGTTTATTATTTAAGGTGTGCTTACTCCACTCGAATGACAAGCTCCAGGACAGGGCTTTTCTCTGTTTTGTTCACACATAGATCCCAAGCAGATCTAGAACAGTTCTTGGCACGTGGTAGGCACTCAATAAATATTTGCTTCAAGCGTGAATGAATGAACCATTACACATCAGTGGCATCGAGGAGCTTGCTCCCTGTAGCAGGTGCATATTATGGTCTTCTTTTCGAAAGTGAGGAAACTGATACCTCAGATCAGGTTGCTCAGAATCATTGCAGAATTTGAACCCAGGTTTTTCTGAATTCTGCCTCCAAGTAAGGTCAGTGTCTGATGAGCTCTAATGGTGGATTGCAAACATCAGCGGGCACCAGAATCACTTGGAAGACTTGTGAAGACCCAGATACGCTGATTGAAACGGTCTGGGGTGGGTCCTGAGAATGCCTCACAAATGTCTGCGTGATGCTACTGTTTCTGGAACAGCACTTTGAAAGCCACTGTCCTCTACTACAGCCACCTTCCTAACCTTACATTACTTGGCAAGTATAAGTAGCTCTGTGCATGATCAGAAGCTATGTTATACCACCTTTCAAAACCTTATGGTTAATTACCGACTGTAGCAAGGAAAATGGACACTTGTATTTCTGTTTCTTGGTTGCTACTATTTTTCTTCTTTAATGTTGTGCTTTTATGTTGGGCCTTTTTTTCTTTCCTCATTTGCTTTGTTCTCCTTACTCTGAACTTTATTTATAACCTCTATTTGTTGTATTTTGGTTTTTTTCCTCCCATGTTCTGTGATATATTGTGATAAGTATGTGAAAATAATATAATTTAATTAAGTTTGAGGTAAATTACCTTGCATCTAGCCCGAGAGCAGCACAAAGCCATAATTCCTATTATTAACTTCACTTTGGAGGTTTTGTTTGTTGAGGGGCATCTGAAAAACCTTAGAAACTCAGGCCAGCAGAAAAATTGTGTGACTGCAGTAATAATGTATAAATCAGAGAGTTGAGATTTCAGACACAGATGATGAAGTTACCATGGAAAAAAAATTTTTTTTTCCTCTGGCTGTTATTACTCTATTAGTAGCTGTAAGACCTGTCCAGGATAATGCATCATCTAGCAGAGAGGAAGCTGGACTTAAAAAAAAAAAAGGTAGAAAATTTAAATAAGAAAAAACTTCCTTAAATCACTCATTATCGTATGCATACTGATGTCCTTAATGAAGAAAGAACAAAAACCAAAGAAAGACTTGATTGATTAATTGATCCCTTAAAGGACATCCTTCTTTTGTGTCATGATCAAGTGGACAGTGATTAAATTTAGACCGCATAATCAATTCAAGTGATATTTCTTAGCATTTCCCAAATATAAAATTCTTGGACTGTATGGTTCCAACACTTTTAAATACATACATTCATCTAATATGGAAAAAATTTTTGCTCAGAGGATTTATTTGGTCTCTGCTGAAATGACAGTTAAAACCGCTAGAGGGCACTGCGTATAAACATTTGCAACAAAGCTATCTGTAGGTGCTCCTAACGTGCCTGGATTTAGTTGTACAGGAAGTCCCCAGTTACACCTACGTACTCATCCAAAATTTTGTTTTTACATTATTTCTTTGGAACTCAAGAGGCATTTTTCTCATAGAAATAAAATGAGTAGTGGTATATTCCTAAATTAACCTCCAATAATCTGTGAAATATACATTATAACTGAGGTTTATTTGCTATATAGAAGTAAATAATATCAAAAACAACCCCAGTGAAATTGTGCAACTCATTTAGATATAATGGGGTTTAAAATTCTGAACGTAGGGGTGCCTGGGTGGCGGTTAAATGTCAGACTTCTTCTGCTCAGGTCATGATCTCACCGTTTGTGGGTTCGAGCCCCACATCTGGCTCTGTGCTGACAGTATGGAGCCTGCTCAGAATTCTCTCTCTCCCCACTCTCTCCCTGCCTCTCCCACTCTCTCTCTCTCAAAATAAATAGATAAACTTAAAAAAAATTAAAATTCTGAATGTAGAGGCTATGGGGGGGGACAGTGGGACAGGTTTAATTACAGAAGCCTACTAGCTTGAAAATATTACCAACTTGCAGTCTACACTTCTTCAAAAACAACAGTAAAAAGAAAACAGTAATGAACTGTTAATCTTGCCATCATCCTCACTAACTAGACTCAAAGCATTAGCCCCTTCCTCCCAACTTCCTTGTGTTGTTGATAGGGCGGAGTTGACTGGGGTCTGCCTCCCCCTAGAGCCTGCCTGGCTGCTTTGCTTTCTGATGACCACTACCTCTGGCCACCTCTGCTTCCCCACCTGCAGTAGCATGACTTGGTTCTTTCCTCTGTCTTAAAAGACAGCCAGATGTCCAGCCAGCTGTGTCATGTGAAGGCATTTTCTCCTAGTTGCACCCTAGCAAGGGTAATTTCTTTTCTCATCAGTCTCCCCAGATCTAGTTTTGGGAATTCACTAAGCTCACTTTCTAGTTGGGATCAGGACCACCCCCGTGGTCACTGCAAAGTGTCCCTTCTTTTCCTCTGTGCTCCTGCCCCACGCTCTCCCTTTTCTCCTTTCCTCCTCAGCTTTCTTCCTCTTAACTTAATGACTGTTTTTGGAATATCCTACCCCCCCCCCCCCCCACTGGGCTTTTACTACATTAGTCTACATTTCAGTCTATGGGTATTTTAAACTGAACAGGAAACAAAACACCCTCACCCTGATTTCTCACCACCCTGTCCCTTTCCTCTTTGGCCAGAGTTGAAATCAACTCTTTCTTCTCCTCAGAGCTAAGTGGGATGCAGGTTGGGGTAAATGGGACCAAAATGTCTGAAGGTCTGTGGATGAGAGGAATGTTGACAAGAGGTGCTCTTTCTCTCTGGATGATGAAAAGTGGTGGATGAACACCCTGAATATCACAAACTGCCCTCATAATTTAGGGTGTATCCATATCACCTCAGAGTGCTTGTCAAAAATAGAGATTCCCAGAGGTGTGGAGTGAGACCCAGGGAAGAGCATTTTAAATGAGCATCCAGTGTATAGAGATATGGAATCACTAGGTTGTACACCTGAAATTAATGCAATATTTTGTGTCAACTCTACTCAGATTTAAAACAAACAAAAAAATAAGCATCCTTGAAGACTTTGATGAGGATGTTATTTGGGCCACACGTAAACAAATTAATTACCCAGCTGGTTCTCCATTTTCAAGCCTCCTTTTGGGGGAGTATGTTGTGGTTTTAGAGCGTATCTTTTGTTTATGGGTTTTTGTTTTAAGGCAGCAAATGTGTCACTGTCACCAAGGAGACAGTAAAGGTATTTAGTTGGTTTGTTTGGTGAGGTTATAAAAAAATAATGTTTAGTAAAGATGGACATTGATTTGATCTGCCCATTTAAGGAGTATATGCATAGTATTTCCACCCACACTTTTCCTAAAAGAGGAGAGCATTATTCATGAAACCTTCTCTGTGTGTGTTTTTTTAGATGATAAATAATTGAAAGTGAAGGTTGGCATCAATATGCCATGTCAAGCTTTTCCCTTTCTTTCTTTCTTTCTTTTTTTTTTTTAAGGGTAATGAGGAGACAGATGGCATTTTTTTCCATAGATGCCAAAAAAAAAAAAAAAAACCCCACAAAAAAACCCTCCCGAATCTCACAGTTGTGGAAGCAAATCTTATATAATTTCCAAAAGCAGAGCTTGGATCCTACTACCCACCTATCTTTAGCCCCCCCAAGGACAGTCACTCACAGGGAGAGAAGATATGCATAGTTTGATTGTCATTGGATTGGTTAAATAGAGGGTTTTTTGATTGAAACCAGAGCTTTCTAAGTATGCAGAAACTAAACATGTGAGAAGTGAAAAACAACTGTGCCCACCCAGCTGATTAGTAGTAGATACATTTCCAATATGCTAGCATTTAAATGAATAGGGACTACAGTAACTCACCTCCCCACCCCATTACACACTTCAAAATATTATATCATTTTAGGGTTTCTAGGCTTTCATGATGGCAAAAAGAACATTATTACCTAAACAGAATGTTCTAAAACATTAATTCTGGAAAGATAAAGCAAGTTCTTCAATATGTGTTTTGGCTAGACAAATGATGGCAAAAAGATCTCTCTGATGCATCATTTTTAAGTAGATCATTGAAATGACAGGGCTTTGATTTTTTTCAGTGTTCTTTTTAACATCTGACAAGTCTAAGTGCTTCTATCTACATAAGTCACATGCTAATTAGTAATTAACCACTGTTATTTAATTAGACTATCTAGTTGGTGGATCACGCATTAATCACTCCCAATTTGGTGTGTGTCGACTGCTTGTGGTGACTGGGCCACTCTGTTGGGGTTCATTTCATGCTGTGTGATGCAGCTGTGCCCAAACGCAACCTTTTTCTGCCTTTGTCTTGAATTTAGACAAGAAACATTAAAATGTGTGAAATTGAACTAACCCTAGTCAACTAGACTTCCACAATGGTTTCAAAGGCAAAAAAGAATCTTTGCCAACTGAATAAAGAACTCTTTTATTCAAGAGATTCGTTATACTTTCTTCTTTCCTAAGCTTTGGATTTTCTCTTAGATCATTTCAAAATGATATGTATGCTTTTAAGGAAAGGTCAGAATTGTATCTTAGACTGAATTTGCAGGAACTATGAGAATGCATGCAATAAAAACTCAAACTCTCAACACTTTTCTGAAGCTTTTGGTGAATAGGGTGTATTAGGTGAAATGTATTTGAAAGGATTTTAACCAGAAATGGCCACAGTGATTTAGAGTCAGTCGTTTTAATAAAAAGTTAACACATCTTAGATTATGAAACTAACTCTTTGTGGTTTTTATTCTATCAGTTGTTACATAAATGGGGACTTCTGCTATTAGGAATTACTGAAACTGAGTAACGTGTCTTAACAACTCCTAGGATCTTACTATTTTATTTCGAAAATACTCTTTTTTGTTGAAAATACTTTGTTTTTAGTTGCAGTATAATTGACATACAATGTCCTAGTAGTTTCAGGTGTATGGTATAGTGATTTGATATTTTCATATATTATGAAATGATTATCATGATAAGTTTAGTTACCATCTGCCACCATACAATGTCATTACAATATTATTGACTATATTCCGTATGATATACATTAAATCCTCATGATTTATTTGTTTCATGACTGGAAGTTTGTATCTCTTGAGCCCCTTCACCTATTCCTCCTGCCCCCCAAATCCTCCTTCTCTAGTACACAACAGTTTGTTTCTTGTCCAGAAAATATTCTCGATAATGAGGTCTCCACTCTTAAAGTTGCCCTTAACCATAAATAGACTTCATTTAAGTCGTGGTTCTTAGTTCTTGGCAGGGCTCAGGGAAGAATGTGATTTATGGTGAATTACATAATTGCCTATGGAGTATTTTTGCTTATTTAATTGTGTTTCTGTATGGAAGGCTATTGTTTGTGGTAGGGCTTTATGATGAAGGGCCCTATTTTGTTTGAATACAAAATATGAGGCAAGTTCATCTGGTGTGACCAGATTCATTGATTCTCCAGAATGTGAAACATGCAAAAACCTGAGGCAAAGATCGTCTCAGGCAAATCAGTAGGGCAATCACACTTCCTTGAATAATCTGACACAGGCAGTTCCCTCTGTGGGAGGTCTATTCTATTTCCCAAGCATGCTCACTGACAGCAGCTCTGGTAGAGAAGCAGCCTGGAAACCGAGGCTCCGAGAGGGGATTGGCTCATTCACATTTACACGGTAAATACGTCCTGGAATTGAGACCAGGACTCGGATCTTTTGCTACCTGGTCCTAGGTTCTCTTCACAATGCATTTCTATTTCCTCTTCATCTTCTTCATCTTTCTCTTTTTTCTTCTTCTGGATAAAGGTATTTAGGCAAAGAAGTTTAAGTTTAATGTGGCCATTATTTCAAATTTTATGTAATGTTGTACTTCATAAACATAATTTATGATTATTTTTCATCTTTAAAATGGTAGGTTAATCACTCAGCACAGATTTGTATGATTATGAATTAGTCATAGCTTAAACATAATTTATACATAGATTATGCATACATGTGTGGAAAGTCTATCCTTGACATTCCTAACTATCAAATGATGGAGTTGTATCTCTGGGAAGTTTGCAAGTGTTTTAATAAAGACTCTATGAACATGAATAATGAATCCCCCCAAAACTGCTTTGACCTTTCTCATTCCATGTGTGATAATCCCCAACTTCAGAAAGAAGTAATTTTCTTTGAACAGAATGAAGGTTCTGATTGTTGACACATTGTGATAGAATCTGATCGGTGATAATACTTAGCAGATAAAAACCCTCCCTTACCACTCTTTCTCAGTAATGGCATTTCCTTGGAATGGATGTCAAAAATAAATTAAAAACTAAGAACAAACTGGGATTAGAGAATTCCAGTTTTTTGATCAAATCCAATGATAAGCTTTGTGATATCTCTCATAAGAGAAACAGCTTTACTCTTTCAATGAAAATAGTAAGGTTATATGTTAGCAGTATCCAGAAGCCATGATCGGTGAGTCACTGTTCACTCAGTTTTTCTTGTTGCTATATCACATCAAGCCGATCTGACAAGAATCAACATTCTAAAAGAACATGTGGGTGTTAAACCTCATACCGTCCACCTTCTGTGTGTTCTTCTCTTGGCCAAGCAATGTGAAGGATTTATAAAGTGGTAGGACAGTATAGTGGAACTCAAGAACTCATTTTGAACTCAAGACTCATGATGTCTCGTCTATCATTGGCTGCCATCTAGCATTGTGACTTTGGGACATTATTCATGCTGATCTATAAATCGATGGAACTGGCCTAACGTTGCCATTATGCTGTTCAACCCTGAAGTTCTGTGTCAGTAGTTAAGCAAATATGCTGAAAGCTTCGGACTTAGACCAAAGCTGTGAATGTTTATTTAAACCCAGGACTAAGGAGTTTTCATTTAAACTCCAGCCATTTTGCATTCTTGTGTTCTCAATAGCTAGGGTATTTTATGGATATGTTAAGGAGTTGACAAGTTTGTCAACATTAGGTAGCAGCTAGAACTTAGCCCACAGTCTCTGCTCCACTCGGGAGAATACTGAAAACAGAATGGAGGCTACAATAGATAGAAATGACCAAACCCAAAATTGTTCTTCAGTTTACCCATCAGTTTGTTAAACAAATACTGTATGCTATGATTTCTGTTGCCAGCTGAATTTAGAAACTCTGGTAATAGAAACCATAAACTTGCAAAACCCAGGAATTTATTTCCTTCTACTCTGTTACTTGTAGTCTGAAATCAGGGCAGGATTTATCAGCTTGTTTGTTAAAAATATAAACAAAAGGAAAACTCATGTATTTATTATTCTTTTCCCCAAGTTAACTGGCATTGTCTTTAGACTGGAGATTTATATCTCGTTATGCAAATCAACCAATCACCGTCTTTGTATTAGCTTACCATGGCTCGTCTGATGCACTTGCTCCTAGCAGGCTGGGTAGTTAGCTGGCACCAAACTGAAATTCTTACATTTCAACATCCAGTTGCTCTAACGATAGTTCAAATAAGCATATTTTTAGCCATTTAGAGCTTGTCTACCTTACATACCTATGAAATTATACTTGTCTACTAACCATACAAAAGGCAGGCTATGGGTATGAAAGACTCCAAACCCTTGGAGCTCCCTGGCCCGGAGACTTTTCACCTTGCTGAATAGTAACATCATCTAGATCCATAAGCTCCCTATCCAGGTTCTCCTGGACACCAGGAGGCATCCCCCTGTTCCCCTTCTGAGTGATGTGATGTGTGCTACTGTCTCTGGAAGGTCTGCCATTTGGGAGGAAATGCCTCTCTTTTGTAATTCTCAGTGCCATCCGGTGAAACTTGTTCTGTGTTCCTGCCTCTTGTGACCCTGCCTCCTGATCAACTTCCACAGAACTTACCACGTATGTCTGATACATATCTGTGAGTGTATGTTTTTGAAATAATAAACCAAATAGGTTTGTTTTAGACTAGACGTGAAGAAAATGAATCTATATAAATGATGTTAGTAATTGTTGTTCTTTCATGGTAGTAATTGTTGTTCTTTCATGGTGTGAAATAGTAATGTTTATTTATTTCTGAGAGAGAGTGAGAGAGAGAGAGCGAGGGAGCATGTGTGTGAGCAGGGAGGGACAGAAAGAGGGAGAGAGGGAACCCAAGCAGGCTCTGTGCTGACAGCACGGGGCTCAAAACCACAAACCATGAGATCATGACCTTAGCTGAAATCTAGAGCATGGCGCTTAACTGATTGAGCCACCCAGGGGGGCCCATGGTGTGAAACAGTAATTTAGTTGCTCTTCTCATGTGAACGATAAAGGCAGCATGATATAGTGAAATGACAAAGGAGTTAAAGTCAGAGGACTTGAGTTTGAGCCTTGGATATTTATTACCGTAAGACCTTGAGCAAGTCACTTAGCCACTCTGAAGTTCAGTTTCAGAGCTATAAAATAATGATAATACCACTTACAATTCTTTTTATTGACATCACTACAATATAGAGGTGACAGAAAGATCATAAAATAAGTCGAATTCTAAAGTACTATCTTTAGCTGGTGGTGGACTGTCTTCAAGTCCTGGTCTTAGTACTCAGGTGACCTAGGGAAACCTCTCTGAACCTCATTTTTTTAATCATCATAACAGGGTAACAATACTACTTCTTTTATAGGGTTGCTCTGAGGATCAAAATAATTCTCCTTCAAATGTTTCTAGTGCACAGATATAGACATGGCATATTATATATGTGCTTCAGTGGAAAAATGAAGTACAAGAATCAGATAAGTCATAGACAGGTGTCATGAGGAATGTGAGCATATTACAGAAGCAAGATGTTTAGAAGTGGGTGATAGTCATCTCTAAAAAAATCCATTAGAACTATGGGCAATAATTCTGCATTTATGTGAAAAACAACTCTGAAATGTGACTAGTGTGAAATGTTAGAAGGGAATAGTGCAGAATAAAAATGCCCTCAAATGATCAAAATAATTCTCATATGTTCCTTTCACATGGTTCATATCTATATAGTTTTCACATATATTATACTAAAACCACAAAACTGTTACCCATATATGGATATGGATTTAAAAAAGAATAAGGAGGCTTCTTGTTTTAATTTAATTTCCAGACAATGAATTACATCAATGAGGTCTGGCATCTAATAAAAAACTACAAACAGAGGAAGCAGGTGAATTATCAGACTACAGTTCAGTGGCTCCAACATGACGCTGAAAGCTTTTTCTCATGTCAGACTGATGAAGCCAGGCCTCCTAAGAGAAAAAAGCAGGGACTGTGCTTGAACAACAACAATAAAGTGACTTACTCTTCCTAAAACTGTTCACAGAGGACAGGAAGCCCTTTTTCAGGACACTAGCTTGGTAACGTGGGATCCGAATACACAATGAACTGTTGACTTTGGCTCTTTGTGAGCCAACACATAACATTGCTAAGTGCAGCTATAAGGAGATGTATGCAATTGGTTTGGTGCGCTTCATTGAGAGAGTTACAGCAAAGACAATGCAGCTAAAATGAACAAGTCAATTGGTACATCTACTTAGACTATGTGCTGAGCAACAGAAATGTCTTTGATGGAAAATGCAGTCAAAGAAAAATAAAGTGACCAGGACAAAGTAGGGGATACAAATATTATCGCTAGATGGGCAGATGCGAAAGGGAGCACTCCTGAACCTTATAGAGTTTATAAGCTGTAACTTATGGTTTAGAGAGCATGGATTGACCGCAGGTACTGATGGGAAGAAGTCATTAGGGAACAAGAACAAGGAGATTATTTAATGCTTCCTTTTATGACACAGATAGCTATACTATAAATCTTTTGGGGAAGAAAGAGGGATACAACTGAATACATGAAAAGAAGGAAGGAAAGGAGGGAGGGAGGAAGGGACAAAGAAAAGGAGGGAGCAAAACAAATAACAAATGAGAATAAGTCAAAGGGTTATTGTGTTTGAAAGACAAATTTATTGCCTTTATCCATTCTTAAGTACAGACAGGATATCTTAGATTAAGGACCAGATTTCCAGTTACAACCAGACGGTAACCAAACTGCTTTATCACTTACATAATAGTGCTAACTACACAGTACCTAAATGAGTGAATGACCTCAGGCAAGTAACTTGACTTCGATAGGCTTCAGTTTCCTCTTGTATAAAATGGAGATTATGACGCTCAAATGGTTGTTGTAAGGAGTGGATGCAGAGATGCCTGTAAAATGTTGACATACTTTAAAGACTCAGTTTTTCACCATCCTCCTCTGCCACTTCCTCATCAAACAGTGAAGCAGAGGGCAAGTTGAACAGGTACAGTCCAGGAGTGCTTGGAGCCATCCGCAAGGGGTACACAACTCTATGAATTCATGCAATACTGATTTTCATTTAAGAAGGAGTTAGAGAAAATCTATATTTTCTTAACTTTTCATAACTATTCATACTTCTCCTTCTGCTAGTATGGAAATGGGCAGGGTTCAAACTTTAACTCATGAAAATCTAGGAAAATAAACCAAATGGGTAAATGAAAAATATGGAGAAATGAGTCAATGTTAGGATTAAGTTCTTCTCATTTAAAAGTAGAAAACAAGAATACAGAGAATAATTCCTTTTTTCATTGCTTCATTGGTGTTGAAAGGACTTCCATGAGTTTAGGAACACGTAGTAATAAAGTGCTGGGACAATTTGTGAATTTAGGTGTTGTATTTTAGGAAGAAAATTTGTTGGCAGCCTCTTGGAACATCTCATTTTTTATTCTACTAAACTTGTATTAAAGAGTCTTCTTTCCTTGAGAAAAGGAACATTTCTAGGGAAGGTTTCTGACGTTTCAATGTAACAGATGGTATTTCAAATCTTCCATCAATTACATATGTGGTAGCAGTCCAAATTTAGATTCATTACACAGCTACAATTCTTGACAATGTATGAAATGTGGGTCCAGTCAAGAGAATATCCATCGTCTCCTGGAACCACATATATACCCTTTTGCAGGAAATTTCAGATGGCCCAGGGCACTTGTCCTTCCCTTTCAAGGATGACTCTGAGACTGGTTACTCTAGTTATCAACACACTCAGTGGGGGACCGATAAACTTTTTACTATGCATTAATTTGCATGGTATAAAGCACATCCACTGGTTTGAGCTGATCCTACTACTCTGTGGCTTATCACTTCTTGGTCTTGTGATTATTCTCTTTCACACAAATGAGAGGGGCTTTCTCCTCACTGTGGCTGTTTTCTAGATGTCTGCAGTGATGCTATTTTGTTTGAATCATGTCCCTATGTCCAAAATAATACCATAGGCTGTTCAGATTTTATAGTCCTACTACTTTGATACCCTGATGTTATATTTCTCTCTCACCTCATCTTTCCTTGTAAATTTAGACTATGATTCAAAACCTGAGCATCCACTTCGTGACCTTAGCACATGCTGTTCCATATGCCTTTGTTGCTTTTCCTGAGATCCCCACATCTCTGCTAACGTGTCACCTTCTCAGAGAGACATTCCCTGACCTTTCCATCAGTGGTTCCCGCTGAAAATATTCTACCCACTAGTATTATTTCTTATTTAAGCAGTGTTTCATTTGTTTTCCATAGCACTTATCATGATTTATACTTATTATATATTTTACCTATTTTCTTATCTGTTTCTCCTCTGTACTCATGTCTGCCTGGAACATCTTTGTATCCCCACATCCTTGACTGGAAAATACATATTCAATTATTTTCTTAGCCTTTTATTTGAAATTATTTAAACCTTACTTTAAATTATTTGAAATTATTTAAAACAAAACCTGTCAGCTATCTAGATTCATTATCAACACATTTGCCGTATTTGTCCTATCATTTTCTCTTGTATATGCATATTGTTACTATGTATATACCCCTAAATACTTAAGTCGTATTTTCTAAAAATGTCTCCTTCAAGGACCCTTTTTGTTTATAAACACAAGAGAATTATAAAGATCAAGACTTTTAACATTGATGTGATACTAATGGTTAATCTACAGTCCACATTCAAATTCTGACAACAGTTCCATTACTGTCTATCATAGCAATTGTTTTCTCATTCCATGATGCAGTGAAGGATCACACATTGCATTTAGATGTCACATTTCTTTCATCTCCTTTAACATCAAACCATTCCTTAGCCTTTTATAACTTTGACATTTTTAAAGAGGATGGGCCACTAATAAAATAGAGTATCCCTCAATTTGGGTTTATCTGATGTTTCCTCATGACTGGATTCAGAAGGACATTTTAGTCAGGAAGACTACCTGAGAGATGCTTACTTCTCCATGCGCCACGTGGAGAGGCACATCATGTCAAATTGTACTGATTTTGTCAACGTCCTTCTTTTTTTTTTTTTTCTTGAGAACATTTAAGTTCTGCTTTCTTAGCAAGTTTCAGTTATAGGATATGTGTTATCAACAATGGCCACCATTTTTACATTAGGTCCTCAGACCTTATTCATCTCATAGCCGAAAGCTTGTACCCTTTTACCAACTTCCCTCTAGCCCCTGGCAACCACTTCTCTATTTCCTGTTTCTGTGAGTCTTTTTTTTTTTTTTAAGATTACATCTATGTAATGATGATGCACTGTGCGGTATTTGTTTTTCTGTATCTGACCTATTACACTTTAATCACATTTCCTAACAGTGGCTGAATGGATAGTAGAGGGTTACTTTCTAGGACTTTAGACGATTGCTTGATGGTCAGTATGCCTTACAGGTGGTGTTAATGAAATTGTTCAAAGATAGAGGTGACATGTGTGTGAATCCAGACCTGCAGAGCTCTTCTGTTAGGTTTAGAGTTAGAAGTGACACACTCTTAGGTTTTCTATGTATGTTTGAAGTGTAAACTTGTTATTTACGATCAATAAGCAGTTTGACAGGTACACGTTGTTGTTGTTTTAAAGATATTATAATATTTCTATCATTACAGTATCTGGAACACAGGCACGAGGTGAATGAATAAGTGAATGAAGGAATGAATCAATGTTCAAATTTAGTGTTACTCTATGATAACATGCTAGTTCTGAAAATTGATCCTTTGATTATCTCTATAGTATGTTCTTGATGGGACCATAGCATATCCTAGTGGTAAAGCCATCTCCCTCAGCTAACAGATGAAATAACTGAAGTCCAGGACTGTGGAATGGTTTGCCAAATGTCACACACATGGTATGATTGGGATCCAAATGTTTTTTTAAATAATGGTCTTAGATTTGGGGGTAGTTCTCTTAATTTTTTCAACAGAAAGAATTTTGTAAGGTGAGAAGCATATTTTGACATTAACTTCTGGGTTTGTTGTTTCTCCTTCAAGGATGACTGAGTAGAATCTAATAAAGATGCTTTTAATGTAATTCTCCTTGATTGGTGATGGGTCACGGCCTAGACAGGCCTCTGCCAAATGGATGTTACTCATCTCACTTCCAGCCTAAAGGTTTTGGTGATTTTCTCAGGAAGGAGTCAAAGACCATTGATAGACTTCGATGTTTTCTTCAGTTCAGTGGAGGTAGAGTGTACTCGCTTTGTTTCTTAGGATTCTTGTCCACCTTGTCAGCAGCAAAGATCAAATGTTATTATCATATTATCCATTCACTCTCTGATGCCGTTAACGTCTTAGAGTACTGTGTGCATTTCTAAGAACCTCAACAAAAGATGAGAAAAATGTGGAAATAGGAAATTCTTTCTTTCTTAGGAAATAGGTTATATTTCCACTTACTATATTATGACAGGCAGATTTTACATCTGAAAAAGCCTCCTGCTACAAACGTCTAGAAATACTGGATAAGATACAACAAACATCCTTCACATTAGTAGCTGAGACCATAAGAAAGTAAGGGAAATTCACGGAAGCCAAACGATGGGGAGGGAGTATTGAAAACAGAGCAGTTAGGGGCTCTGTCCTTGGTTTTAGTGGCCTCACAGGTAAATCAGTAACATTTAGCCTTGCATGTTTTAGCAGGGGTATTAGATGTAAATAATAAATATAAATTATATAAATAATAGTTGTTAAATTAATTAAAATAAATTAAAATTTATGTGTGACTTTAATACCATTAAGTCCGTGGTGATTGTTCCTAAAGTCATGTTAGAATTATGCAAATGCAGAATTTGTAATTTTTGGTAGCCATGTGTAGACTCTGGTCTTGGATTTAACTGTATTGCTTAGAGAGTAGGCTCACATTACATTTGAAAACCTAGTAGCCCTATCCACTCAGTGCATCAAACTCCAATGAAATTAAAATTCAAAAAGTAAGAAGACAAAACAAATTATTTTGCATTTTGTAAAACCTGTGCCCTGTATGAAGGCAATGATATATTATGTCCTTTTAAAAGTAAGATGTGCACCAGACAGCTCTCCAGGTGTTTTGAAAAGTCCACATGGTTTCAGTTTTCTTACCTGTAAAAACAAAGGAGCTGAGTAGATGAATGCTTATGTATTTTGTGATCATGACTTCATTCATGCTCTAATTTAGTATTTATTGAGTGTTTACTTTATGTCCAGTGTTGGGCTTTTGAAGATGAGTAAAATATTGTGCCTGCACTCAAGAAACATATGGTCCAGTGAGAGAAACAAGCAAATAATTAGGACAGTGTTACATTTAACTAGAAATATACATGGAATGACTGATTAAAGAACCTTGAACAGGAAGACCAGGTAGGGCACTACTGCCTTCATGTAGAAATAGCATTGATTCTTCCCATTTGTTGCTGTTACCTTAATCTAGCATGCTAAATTAAAATACATTATTTCCTTAAAGTCCATAATCGTTATCAGTATACCCAGTTTCTGGCTTGGATTTTGGATGGGTTTTACTTGCTGACATGCTACAGTGTTGAGGTCTTCCAATTAGCTAAATAGGCTGTGCTTGATAACAAATTGTGAGGTTACACCAGGATGAGCGTGGGACTATGCATTCCCCTCTGTGTCATTGTCATTTGATTACAGACTGAAACAACTGGAATCACACTAACATGGAAGGAGGGCGATTAGGGGATCTATTTCGTTATGTGTTTTACCAAATTAAAGATACGGCAGGTGCTTTATGACATAATGGGAGGACATTCCCCATTCTCTCACACTGTTTTCTAGCTCTTTGCTTGCTGCAGTTTAGCTCTGTGCTGTTCTGCACAGGGTTTTGGATGCTAATAATACAGTAGCACGTTTCTAGGTCGTAGGGATCATTACAGTTCTCTGAGGTTATAATCTCAACTTTGCAGCAGAAAATACTCTCACCTAAATTGTTATATACCTTACCCTTTATAAAATCTCTTTCTCTACATGTAATTTGAAATCGATCATGTAGAAATAAGTATATAAAATATTTGTAAGTTTAAAGGGTAATAATGAAAGGAACAACCCCTTTACACACCACTCAGCTTAAGCAAAAGAACCTTACCAGTGTCCTGTGGTCCTCTCTGAGCATCTCTCTGATCTCCTTCAGCCGCCTGTCAGTTGAAACTCCTGTAATGAATTTTGTGTTTATTTATTTATTTATTTTAATCTTTATTTATTTTGAGAGAGAGAGAGAGACAGAACATGAGCAGGGGGTGGGCAGAGAGAGAGGGAGACAAAGAATCCAAAGCAGGCTCCAGGCTCTGAGCTGTCAGCACAGAGCCTGACGTGGGGCTTGAACCCATGAGCGAGATCATGACTGGAGACAAAGTTGGACAATCAACCGACTGAGCCACCCAGGCGCCCCATGAATTTTGTGTTTATGATCTTTGTGTTTCTTCATATTTTATTATATATACATTCATTTGAATGAATATATTATTTAGTTTTGTATTTCTGGAACTTAATATAAAGAGAACCATAACTTACATCATGTGTATTTCCAGAACTTGCTTTTTCTCATTCAACTTTATTATTCTGAGATGTATTAATATTGTTTATGACTAAGGTGTGCTCATTTTCACTGTTGTATTACATCGAAGGAAAATACAACAAATAATTTATCTTTTCTGTTCTTAGTGGAAATTTTGGTTGCTTGCGTTTTTTTTTTGCCAATTCAAACTTCGTTGCTAAGGATATTCTTGTACATGTCTCATTGTCTGCGTATGTACAGATTGCAAATATCAGTAGGAGTCCACTTGTAAGTTTATAGGTTATACGCACCTTCACTTTGTTACATAAGCCAAACTATTCTCTTATATACTGAAGATCAGTTGTTATTTTTTCACATTCTTTTCAAACTTTTAAAATCTTTGCCAGTCTGGTAGGTGTGAGTAGTATGGTATCTCACTGTAGTTTTGATTTTAATTTCCTTGATTGTAGATGGGGTTGAACATCTTTTCATATGCTTATTGATCTCTCATATTCCTCTTCTGTGGAAGGCATATCCATGTCTTTTTTACCCCACTGAGTTCTTTTTATTTTTTTATTAAATTAAAAAAACATTTTTTAATGTTTATTTTATTTTATTTTATTTTATTTTTTTCAACGTTTATTTATTTTTGGGACAGAGAGAGACAGAGCATGAACGGGGGAGGGGCAGAGAGAGAGGGAGACACAGAATCGGAAACAGGCTCCAGGCTCTGAGCCATCAGCCCAGAGCCTGACGCGGGGCTCGAACTCCCGGACCGCGAGATCGTGACCTGGCTGAAGTCGGACGCTTAACCGACTGCGCCACCCAGGCGCCCCAGTTTATTTTATTTTTGAGACAGAGAAAGACAGAGCATGAGCAGGGGAGGGGCAGAGAGAGAGGGAGACACAGAATCTGAAACAGGCTCCAGGCTCTGAGCTGTCAGCACAGAGCCCAACACAGGGCTCGAACCCAAGAACCGTGAGATCATGACCTGAGCCAAAGTTGGACGCTTAACTGACTGAGCCACTCAGGGGCCCCAACATGATTAAGTATTTAATTGTAGGTTCACATAATTCAATTTTTAACAATGGTGGTAGTTAACAATTTGCTTGCACAATTCTTGAAAATTTAACAATGAAATCATCTCTAAGCTGCACAAGCTGGCTCCAGAATACCACCATCAGGTTCTTTATATTTTGTGTGATTGTTCTCCACATCTTTTCTTGCTTTCTAAAATTAAGTTTTCCAAAATTTCTTACTGGTATATAGGACTGTAGTTAGATTATATGTTATATCCTTATATCTGGCAAACTGGTTACACTCTGCTCATAATTTGAATAATTTATGTGTACCCCCTTCTAGGTTTCTTTATAAACAATCCTACCATCTGTAAATAATGACATTTTGCTTCCTCACTCCCAATCCTTATCTATTTTATATCTTATTGCTGTATTATTACATTGATACAAACCTCCAGTATAACATTGAATTTTAGTGGTAATGGAAGGAATTCTTGTCTTCTGATTTTCAATCAGTGCTTTAAGATTTGTTTTTAATATCTTCTTTGTTGGACAAAAGTTTTCTTTTATTTATAGTTAGATACAAATTTTCTTTTTTTTTTCCATGAGAGGATGTTAAATTTTATTATATGGTTATTCTATATCTATTGAGATGATCATAACACTATATAACAAAAAATGTTCAACTTGTCAGGAATATTTTGTGACATATCTAATAACAAGTATCAAAATATAGAGGGCAATAATTCACAGAAGTAAAAGGAGAAATGTATGTGAACAAAATAATTAGCTACATGATCTGCTGGAAGAGTACAGAATGCTCTATTTAATAATGTAATATTCTTGAGCCCATATGGAACATTTACAAAAACTGACCATTTAATAGGTCAGCTATAAAGCAAGTTTCAGAAAATTTCAGAGTCTATATTATGCAGCAATGTTCTCTGACCATAATTAAGCTTCTTTACTACCCCTGAGTAATGTTTTCATATTTACATTTCATTTTACTAATTCTCCTTTCAGCTATGTATAATTTGCCTTTTATTCCAGTTTTTTTTTTCACATTTAATAATTACAGTTTTCAGTTCCTAAAATTTTATTAGTTTTGGGAGTGGTGAGTCTGCCAGGATTTAATCATTTACTTTTAATAATCTCTTTAATCAACTTAAAAAAATTCTTCAAATATTATTAAACATCATTATTTAAATCAGATTATATGCTAAATACAAGATCAGCAATCTTTGATTTTGTTGTTCTGCTATTTCTGTATTTTGGTTGCTTATTTCTTCATGCTGTTGTCATATATACACTTGAACTTAGAGTTCATTGAACTTTATCTTCACAATTCTTTAAAGTTTGTATTTGATATTCTTTATTGTAGAGAGAATATGAGTTTGCTTTGTCTGTAACTGTACCCTCTAGCAAGCTTTAATTACTTGATATCTTAGCTTGGGTTTTTCTGAACACACAAATATCGTGAATTCAGGCCCCAAATCATTCACTTCCATCTATATTCAAGATAAATAGGTGTGTTTCTCTCATTTCCTTCTGAAGGGGGTGTTTTATTTTCCATTTCATTATTTTGTAGCGTGTAATGCATTTTCAAAATTCTTGCTTTGTTCAGGAGTCTATAGTTTTAGTACCTAATTTTTGTAGTCCATAAGCCCTTACATCATTGTAGACTATAAAATTCAATATGCTAGGTCTTCAGGGAAAAATTCCAAGTTGATCAAGGTATATCATTCCTTATGTATATTACTGGATATGGCTGGCTGATATTTTGTTTAGGATTTTTGCATTCATGTCTGCAGGTGACACTGACTTCTAATATTTTTTTTGCATCAATTTCTTGTCATAATTTAGTATCAAGGTTATGCTGACCTAAAATAAGTTGAGAAAAGTTCCCTCTCTATCTAGTCTCTGGAAATGTTTATATAAAGTTGGCTTTATTTTTTTCTTTTACATGTTTGATAGTATTTCTCAATGAAGCTATATGGGCTTGAACTTTTGTTGGGAAAATTTTTTAAATTGCATATTTAATTTCTTGAGTAGTTATAAGATGATTTTTTTCCTTGTGTCTGTTTTGTTGGATTATTCTCAAAATGTATTAATTTTATTTATAATTTCTGATTCATTATCATAAATGTTATAATACTGTCAGTTTTAATATGTACAGATTTTAGAATTGTGTTCCTTTTCATGTCTAACATTATTACTTTTGCTCTCCCTCTTTTATTCTTGACTGATTTTTCCAAGGGCTTACCAATTTTATGGCCATGCCAAAGACTCCACTTTTGGCTTTGTTGGTCATCCTTAATTTTTCTATGTTTTCTATTTCTTTAATTTCTACTCTTAGGTTCATTACTTCTCTCTAGCTGCTCTCTTTGCATTTATTTTACTAGTAGGCTTATAAGTTTTTGAGATGGATATTTAATTTATTAATTTTAAGCTTTTTTCTTTTCTATTATATATATTAAAGATTACACGTATTCCTATTCATTTCTATACAGCTTTAGCTGAATCCAACAAATTTTGGTATGTACTATCATTGGCAAATCTTTTTTTTTTCCCGGCTATTATGGATCAAAACTGTTTTTACTGTACAAAATACAGGGCAAAAATAAAGGCCATAGCTCAATAAATAGTAAATATTTCAGAGCATGTTCAACTCCTAGTAAGGTAGTGTGCTCATTGGCTGAGAACATTTTTAGCATGACAGAGTGATACCAGTTGACCAACAATACAAAGCATATTTGTCATACTAGCTGACAATGGCTGTGAACATAATTACACTTAGAGCATAGGAAATATAAATGTGCACTGTTCAGGCTATTTTTTTCAGGAAAAAGAAGACTTTCAGAAACAGATATTGTTATAACAAATCAGTACTTCATAAGAGGGGTGTTTAATGCTGTAGTGATATTTATCATTTATATTCTGCACAGGTCTTAGCACACTTCAGATATTTGCATGGCTAGTATTAGAAAATATGAATCAGACAATGGGTAATCCATCCTAGTTTTTTCATTAAGTTTTTAATTTTAATTCCAGTTTAGCTAACATACAGTATTATATTAGTTTCAGGTATATAATATAGTGATTTTATAATTCTTTTTTTTTTCTTCAACAAGAACATTTTTTACTTGAAGCATACTTAAGAATACATGGTTCTAAAAGATAAACCTCTGGTTAAATCACATAAAAAAAGACATAGCAAATATTACAAATTTAAGAAGAGTGAAATCATACCCGGTATATTTTCCAACCACTACAAAACTAAAGATCAACAATAAAACAAAGCTGAAAAATCTAGAATGTAAATATCAAATATTTAATATGTAAATATTAAACAACACATTACAGCACAAGCAATGGGCCAAATAATAAATCAAACAGCAAATCAAAATATGTCTTATAACAAAAGAAAAAGAAAACACAATATTCCAAAACTGATGAGATGCAGAAAAAGCAAACGTTAGAGTAAAATGTATGCTATAATTGCTTGTATTAAGAGAAAAAGTTCAAGTAAACAACTTGCCTCATACCACAAGGAGCTAGAAAAAGAAGAGACTTAACTGAAATTTAATAGAGGAAGGAAATAACAAAGAAAAATCAGAAATAAATAAAACAGAGACCAGAATAAACGATAACATAACACTGAAAGTAATAACCAGTTTTTCCAAAAGTATAGACAAAATTGCCAATGCTTTAACTACATTTACGAATAAAAAAAAAGAGTAGACTCAAAAACCAAAATGAGAAATTGAAGCGATAATAATGTTACAGGTAACATAATATTATATACTAACAAATTAGATAACTTAGGGGAGAAAAACAGATAATTCCTAAAAAATGCACAAGTTACTAAGATTGAGTCTTGAATCCACACAGTATGAAATCTTCTTAGACCAATAGTAAGAATGAAAGTTGAATTAGGAATTAAAAATCTCCCAGCACAGTGAAGCCAGGACTCCATGATTCCATTGGTGAATTCTACCAAACATTTAAAAAAATAATAAATGACAGTCTTATCAAAATCTTACAGGCAGTCAAATAGAGGGAACACATATAAAATCATTCTATGAGGTGAGTATTATCCTGATACCAAAGCAGGATAAAAACAATACAAGAGCAAGAAAGTCTATTTGTCCGATGTCAGTATTGCAAGTGTGGCTTTCTTTTGACATCCCTTTGTGTGATAATGTTTCTCCATCCCCTCATTTTCAGTCTGAAGATGTCCTTAGGTCTAAAGTGAGTATTTTGTAGGCAACATATAGATGTGTCTTGTTTTTCTTTATCCATTCTGACATCCGTTTCCTTATTTATTTCCTTGCTTGTGATGTTACATGTGAGTACCAGTAGACAAGTTTATGTGTATTCATGTATAAGATAATGACAGTTTTTCATGAATTGAATATGAATATTTTGCTGAATATTTTGATATTTTAAAGGATTCATTAAAACACTGTGTTCAAAAATTATATATGTAACAAAATAATATTTAGACTATGGAAAACAAAGAAAACTGAAACAAAATTTATTTTAAATAATTCAAATCATTTAAAAAACATAATATCAAATGTTTGTTCATTTGTGCTCTTCAAATGAAAGGCTGAGTTAATGACTTTTCAATTGGAAAGCAAGGCCAAAGGAATTTACTTTATTTAGATTTTGCCACCTTGCAAATATCAACTTTCCCAGAGCAAATAATGACTGATGCTCAGTGAGTAATAAAGTTTTATTTTGTTTGGCAAATTTTACAGAAAAGTTAACCATATAGTCAATCAACAAGAGGGATGGGAGGGACTGATAAGGTAAAAACCATCAGCAATTCACAGTTCTGTTGCAGGATGCAAAGGAGTGAGGTGTGGGATTGGAGGGGAGAGTGGTAGGGTCACTGGAAAGCTAGGAACCCAACAGAGAAAGCTTCTGGGGAGTGGCAATTCCAGACCACAGTCCTTGTTTGTTAGGTGGGACTTTCGGAATGGCAGACCATCTAAAGCAGATCAGAAGCTTATGTGTAATGTGTAATTCACAGCTTATAGGCACTGAGAAGTTTGTATGTAAATGCATCTCTTTCCTGGTCATCTTTCCCAGCTCTTTGTCTCCGGGTCTCTCTGAATCTGATCTGTCTTTCCTTTTAAAATCTTCTAAAAATAGAATATTGATGAAACAAGCATATTTTGAGGCTTTGTGCTTGTTAGGTACATGAACTCAAGGAACTTTCAATGTGGTAAGAACCATTCAGAGATCTATTGCTAATATAGTTCTAAAGAGTGATGTTTTAAACCATTTTTATCTGTCACCTTTTGTTTCACAAAGAATGTCTTCTATTCCCTTGAGTTAAGAATTTACATCAGTAAAGACTGAAGATTTAATCTTACTGACAGCCCTGAGGACATTCAAGGGCAATATCACCCATGTTCTAGGAAGTTTAGGACTGAGAGTGATGGCATATATTAAGGATATTCAGATTTCAACTTCTCCTAAATGAAAATTTATTATTTCATTATTCCTGAGGCTTCATTTATTACGATCCTTGGGATTTGAGATAATTGAAGACAACAATAATAATCCCTTTATGTGTTATATACTGTGGAGTCATTCATTTTGAAGGATTCCCAAGTGTGTCACAGACGGCATATACAGTTCAGGGTGGGGAGCTCAGGAATGGAGAAGGAAATGTACATAGACAGACACACAGATGCCCTTGAGGTCCTGAGGGGACCTTGCAGTCTCAAAATAAGATAAATCTCGTGGACTGTCAGAGGTATTACAGACCCTCTCCCCAACTCACAGTAGCCACCATAATTTGATGCTGAAGGGAGGATCGTGATAATAATAATGATGATGAGGACAATAATAATAGATCATATCTACATCTGTGCTAATGAAACAGCAGACTCTATGCCATGTATATATGCAAGAAATGTCAGACTTCCTTTCATTTCTCAAGAATAAATGAATAATAAAATATACTTGAAGCCTGGAGGTATATAATTAAAAATTTTTGTTAAATGAGGGTCTGGCAGATCTAATGTTGTAAGAGCAGAATTGTACATTGTGTACTCTTTCACTAAATATTTCCCTTCCTGTCAAGTGGTGAACCAGGTAATCATTTAGGGGATGGATCTATTTAGATTTTCCATGATCAAGTTGTTTGGCAATGGAAATCATCATCTTGAAAAAGGAGTTGAGAGGCATAAAATGGTAACCTGAATGGGGCAGTGGTGAGACAGAGGTGGGGACAATGTGGAGACACCAGTCCCCAAATGACTGTGTCCCTCATGCATCTTACTTATTATTCAAAGTTACTAGAGAAGCCAGTGAACTTGAGTGTGCAGTTGCAACTTTAAAAAAAATCTCATGTACTTAATCACCATTACTCATTTTGCCAATGTTTTTAAAAACCTGCATTTGATTGGGAAGTCAACATGATGCATTAAATCAGGGCATAATCCTCTGCCGTCCAAAAGATGTGGGTTCAGATACCAGCCCACCAGCCGTACTCCTAAGAGGTTTGCAATGTTGTAAGTTATTTCATTTACCTGGGTTTCAGTTTCCCTGTCAGATACAGAGGTGATAATAATAGTGTGTAGAGTTCATAGTTACCATGTAGATTAAATGTGTGTGGCACATAATAAAACAATAAATATTAGCAATACTGGTAAAGGTCTGGGAAGATACCTGTCTCACTCATGATTAGTTCTCTTTGAAATAATGTAGGTATTTTTTCAACAGTTCTTTGGGACTGGTTCACCCCTTTCCACCTTTTTTGATAAACTAGAGACCATGTCTCAGGACATTTCTGGCTACTTTTAGTAAAAAATAAATTCATTTGATTACTTCTAGTCCTCCCAGCAGCAGTGTCAGCTGAATGCAGGGCAATAATCAACCTCCCAAAGTGCTTAAAGGCCCCTTTCCTCCTGCCTCAGGCTGCTTCAGGCTGGCCTTAGGAAAGAGGCCTATTTCACCACCTAATACTCTGACATCTTTCCCTAATTTTCTAGGCTGTCTCTGGTTCCTCCATCAAAGCAAGGAGGAAGGAGCAGGAGGAGTCATAAAAGACCATAACTGTCATGGTCAGTCCCATTGGGACTCTTCAGGCAGCTGTGGGTGATTTTGTGAATTTTTTTGAGTCCCTAAGGCAGCATTGCTGGGAATGTCTCCCCTGTAGTTCCCTTGATGTGGGCAAATGAAATCTCTTTTGGCTGGTCAGTTACTGTTCCACCATCATTCCCAAGACACTTCCGGTGTCCCCACCTCATCCCAAGTGTGCTCTTGACCAGAGACTAAGACAATTCCTGCTAATCTTCTCAAGCATGGTACATATCTGATCGAGGGGCATGGGGGAAATCACATATCCTTTAGCTCAGTACATTATGCTATTTTGCCCTATCCCCATTGCAGGACCTCTCTTGGCAAGGCTGTCAGATCAGGGAGCCAGACAGAGTCTCTTCCTCTTTAGATTTCTCAGATGTAGGCCACATTCCAGTTTTAGTGAATCATCTTAGTTCTAGGAGACAATATGTATCTCTCTGATACTGCTTTCCCTGAGCTTAAGGTCCAAGAACATCCCTCTCTGACCCTATGGAATATTAAGAGTTCTTATCATTTTCAGCCTCTTCTCTCAGTCTCTCCACCCTCAGATGTGTCCACATCAGGGTTGCAGAAGAGGTTCTTTGTAAGGTCTCTATAGTGGTCTCTGACACCATGTGGGTTTTTTTTTTTTTTAAATAATTCAATTCTGACACTGTCTGAGTTAGCACAGACTTCACAGGTTAAGGGTCTCAGTCCCCCATGACTGTTGTCACGTCAGATGCCACCTGCAAGTCTTGGGCTCCAGTGCCACCTGCACTTCTGTCCTACTTGGCTACAAATTCAGGAGTTTTTCCAATCCTTCTCCAGGTTTAAAAATTCAGTAGAATGACAGAAAACTCAGGAAAGCACTATACTTACAAGGATAGTTTTATAAGGATACAAATGAACAGTCAAGTAGATTGATATTTAAGGAAGCAGAGTCTGGAAGAGTCCTGAGCCCAGAGCTTCCATGCCGTTTCCAAGCATGCTAGTTGTACCCAGCACAGCAGTATGTTCACTAACAGGGGAGATCTCCAAGCCTCACTAGTATTATCTAGGGTTTTTGTTTTTTGTTTTTTTTCCACAGGCATGCTTGAGTAGCTCATTGGCTACATTATTGAAGTTAATCTCCAGTCCCCTTACCCTCCCTGGAAGTTGTGGAGAGTGGGGATAAAAATTCTAACCCTCCAATCATGAGTTGGTTTCTCTGGCAGCCAGCCTTTCCGTCCTGAAGCTATCTAGCTGTACTGCTCAGCCCCCCTTTCAGTCCTATGAGTAACTTTGCTAGTATAAACTCTAATATGGTTCAAAGGGACTGGTATGAAAAACAAAGACTTCGGAAATCCCAGGGTTTTTGAAGCTGTGTGTCAGGAACCTGGGACAAAATCAAATATGTATTTTTTACCATACCACCACCCTTGAATCTTAGGAGTGGTTGGGACCTGTTGTCCAAGGACCCCAGCCAAAAGAGAGACAGGAAAATCTCATTAAACATCCTGTAACATGGTGAAAGTGCAACAGAATTATTTCAGTGTCATTATTAGTTTAGATAGAACAAGTATGGCTTTATTTAAATCTGGATGGGAGAACTTTAAATGTTCTTGGAATTTTTTTTTCACCAAGTTAGGTAATTATAAGTGAAAGGAAATGATGCAGATCAAAGAACTTCTTGAAAAATTGCATGCCTGATAACTAGTGACATATTTTTAATATTTGCTGTAAACATCCTGAAGGTCTTGCCTTTGGTGAACTGATTTGAATGGAGATCCCCTGGATGTCAAGGCCTTCAGATTAATGACATATATTGAGAAAGATATTTTCCTATTTTGAAAGGTTTGTATGTAGAAAGAATATGTGGCTATAAATCTTAATCGAGGATTGGAAAGGAAATCATTTATCTGGTAATTTGTAAATTTTCAAAGATGTCTGAGGGAATTAAAATGCTTTGAATTTGAAGATAATCTTGGGGTCATATTGAAACTTCTGGGAAGTCTGTTCTTTTCCATAGTCTGGAAATCGATTTTCTTACAAATCTCCCTGAATATATGAACAATCAGTTCTGAAATGCAACTGAACTGTGGCAAAGGGTTGGTTGTGATAATTGCAAAATCTGCTCGGAGAGGTTATCTTAAAAACCATATGGCATATTTCAAAAAAAGATGTCTACAAATAAAATTTGAAAACTTTGGAATTCTTTACAAAGTATGTTTTAAATATCAGAAGTACCTTGTTATCACTGGGAGCATAGTTTTCCTATTAGCTTTTAGGCTTGTGAGGTAGGATGTGCAATGACTGATATTTTCTTTATAAGCAGCAATAAAGATTGTTGATGTAGACTTTCCCTAGTCCCCCCAAAAGGTCCACATCCCCAAATACCATCTGCGTATGCAGCCGAGCCACAGCTGTAAGCTAACCTTAAGATAGTTATCAGAGAGCTCTTTGTTTATAAGTAGACAATTGGATAATTCAAATCAAAGTGTAGCATAGAAAACAATTTATAACAAGGAAAGTATAAATCTGCGGTACAAACTCTGCTTAAACAGTTATTAGGGAGCTTTTTATCCTGTAAAAATTAAATAGAGACAGGAAAATTTACATTAGACAAAACTTGTATTAAATAAAAAGTTTATATATCTCTACTAACTATTTGTGTTGATAACATTTTTTTAAATGAAAATACACACTTAGGTGAAAAATAAATAACTGTTGGAAACAGACGTCCAGCCTCAGAGATACTGTAATCCTTTATCTATATTTCCTATCACACACCTAAAATCACTTGGGTTATAATAAAAATCATACAAATTCACTGTAGAAAAAATTTTAAAATATGGGTATTTAAAAATCAACCCTAGGGAAAAAAAATTGTGAATAAAAACATGGAGTCTGGAACCAGACTGCTTGAGTTCAAATCCTGGCATGTCTGCCTACTAGCTCTGTGACATCAGTAGGGTTTGCTTCCCTCTCTGTGCCTTGATTTTCCTCATTTGTAAAGTGGTAATAATAATAATACCTTTATTATAAGGTTAGTATTAAGATTAAATTAGTTAATATTTTCAAAGTGCTTAGAACAGTGTCTGAAACATGAGTGCCATATAAATATATTTTAAATAAGATACAAACACATCATCTTTAAGCAAAAAATTTATCCTACTGTATATCTTGTTCCTGTTTTTTTGCCTATGTTATAATCATTTTTTATGTCTTTAATATATTATGCAATTTATCTTTAAAAGCTTAAGGCAATTTATTGTGTTTAATTCAAAAATGATATAAATTATTATACCTATAGCTTGTTTTTAGCTCTATATTTTTTAAAAGAAAGTCATGATACACAAAATGAGTAAATGCTCTTGGAAAATGGTGCTGATGGACTTGCTCAATGCAGAGTTGCCACAAACCTTCAATTTGTAAAAAATGCAATATCTGCAAAGTGCAATAAAGCAAAGTGGAATGAAATGAAAAAAAAAAGTCATGGTAACAGAACAAAACAAAGTTTTAGGACAAACTGTGAGAAGTGGAATTAAAAGATATATACATGTATACACATTTATAAACATTTATTTTTTATAAAATAATAAATTGCTTTTTCTCGCATCTTACTCATTTTCTTCCCAGGATCAGTGAATGAGGATACTGACACCTCTTTTCAAATCTCCGTTCCCAAACTACTTATTTATACTATGTTGGGAAACTTTCTCATCTGTCGAGTTAACATTTTAGTTTATATTATAATCTCTTTTCTAGAGATTGTTTGAAGGTCTTAATTACACTTACCTAAAGAGAAAGTTGGAAGGAATTTTGCAATGTTAATAACAGTTACAGGTGTTAGAATACAGCTTTGAGAAAGTGTGTGGCAACTTTAGCAGATAGCAGGAACTTGAGCCTGACTGTCTCTTTTGTATTGTAACATAAATTATACTTAAAGAACAACTGTGAAAGTGGGTGACACAGGAAGAAAAATGAGTAATAGGTTGTTTATTCAACCTGAAAACAACAACTAACACTATGTGCCAAGCACTGTGCTAAGTGATATGTGTGTATATGTATTATTTAATGTATATGCATGTGTGTGTGTATCTTACAGATATATTTTACATAATTTCAAGTTTTCATAATAAGCTTATAGGACGAGCTATATTATTATCCAAATTTTACAAAGAAACCTAGGCACAGAGATTTTATAACTTGCTGTGTTTCCATATCCACATCCATCACCCATAGTGGTGGAGCCTCAATTTAAACCCAGGCAGCCTAGCATCAGAATCTGTGGCCAACACATCTTGCCTTCCCAAATTCCTATTTCCAGGAATCAAAGAAGAGAAGGAGCCACATATTTTGGGTTGGGGGAGCATTTCCTTCAGAAAGCGGAGCTATAAATGGAGCCTGTGACATTGTTTTAAAGATTGAGAAATAGCAGGCACATTAAGGTCACCTGAAGGCTTAATGAGCCGGGTGTGAAGTAAGTAAGGTTTTGGTGCCATTGAAGCCTGGCACAAGCTGTTCTGCAGAGCAGACGTGAGCAGGCACCTCTACGCAAGGTGTGGAAATGGATGCAAAAGCTCTGATCAAAGCAAGTCTCACGCCTGTGGGTTATCGCTGACTCTCTGGAAGAAAGCCAGATAGCTCAACCCTACTTGTGTCTAGGACTTTTTGAAGGAAATTACTTTAAATAATGGCTGTCTTCCTTTTAGGTAGCTTAAAGAGTTGTGTCTTACAATGAAGTGTTAAATCTAAGATGGTGGCTGTGTTCCGTGAATCCCTGCCCTCATTAGAAAAGTGAGCTGTAGGGGCGCCTGGGTGGCGCAGTCGGTTAAGCGTCCGACTTCAGCCAGGTCACGATCTCGCGGTCCGTGAGTTCGAGCCCCGCATCAGGCTCTGGGCTGATGGCTCAGAGCCTGGAGCCTGTTTCCGATTCTGTGTCTCCCTCTCTCTCTGCCCCTCCCCCGTTCATGTTCTGTCTTTCTCTGTCCCAAAAATAAATAAACGTTGAAAAAAAAAAAAAAAGAAAAGTGAGCTGTATATCTAAATCGCCACGTTGGTAAGAGTGTGTCTTCTGAATGCACCGTTTGTTCAACAAAAATGTCCTGCTCTTAAGAAACGTCTAGAGGGAGGCAAGTAACACGAGATAATGACAGAGAGGGAATAAGTGCTGTGAGGAGACAAGGGGATATGAAGAACCGTTTTGTGGATCTCCCCAAACTGCACGCATACACCACTCATATCCCTGAAAGAGAGTAAAAGATTCCCCCCTAATCAGCATATACTTGTGGATAATGTCACAGATGTTCTGAAGAAAATTTGCCATAAAAAGTCAGTGCTATGACTAAGTGTTTTGGATAAAAATATAGAAGGTATATGGCGAGCCAGTAGATTAAAAACTAAAGATTAATCTTAAAAAGTCAATACAAATTATTGAGGGGCAGCCTAAAGAGCATAGTTGAAAGTGTGTAGAGATCTTGATTCTGGCCCTAATTCTGATGAGCTGCGTGGCTGTGGGTGAAACTATGCTCTTCTGTTCCTTGATTTATTTATCTGGAAATAGAAATACAAAATACTGGTCAGGATAAAATTGAATAACAAAGCTTGCATGCAGCTGATTTATTTTGCATTAAATGGTGTCTGTATTTTTTTTTGGGGGACAGAGAGAGACAGAGCATGAACGGGGGAGGGGCAGAGAGAGAGGGAGACACAGAATCGGAAACAGGCTCCAGGCTCTGAGCCATCAGCCCAGAGCCTGACGCGGGGCTCGAACTCCCGGACCGCGAGATCGTGACCTGGCTGAGGTCGGACGCTTTACCGACTGCGCCACCCAGGCGCCCCAAATGGTGTCTGTATTTTAAGCAGTGGGGACTGGGTCTGGTCTAATACCTGTACAGGCTTCAATTCACAATATCAGGATTTCACCAATTTTTCCAATTTTATTTAAGTGAAGTTACTCTATGCAAAAATAAATCATTGCTGAAACATTTTTTTAATTCCCATTATGTTGATAAGAAGCCATTTGAGAGCAGCTGTGTTTCATCATTTATTTTTATTCAATATTTAATTTGGAGAGAACCAACAATATAGAGGTGTAGGAAATAGAGATGCTCTTTTCTGAAACAATCATCATACTTGTTATTGACATCAGATACTGGGCAATTTAACTTGCTCAAAATAATATATTCACCAAGAATCTCAGCAGCCTCTAGTCAAAAATGAAAGCTCACCTATACAACAAGAGATAGTCAAATCATTACGACAAAATCTGAAACCTATATTTTCTCACTGAACATGATCTTTTATAATCACAATAGAAAGCTATTTCACCAGGTGCGACCCGGGAAGGCATCAGTAGGTGATGTTACCTGGATCAGTTTTTCTATGTCGTGAATGCCAATGAAATCATTTTCCAGGTTTCTGTATTTTTCTGCAGTTGATACTGAACTGAACACTGCTTCTTATTTTCAGGATACTTCCTCCTTAACATTGTCTCAAGCAGTTAACAAATTCATATACTGAAGAAGTAAAAGTTGTCATGGTGATTTAAAAAAAAAAACCCACACACAGAGATACATTCACTCTGAATAGTGTTTCTTCTTCCGCAGGAAAGTGGTTTCTGTAATGTACATATAATTATTACAATAAACTGAACTGTGGATATGAAGCAAGTATAATCTGAGCTCTGTAGACTCATATGGATTCTGCTGTTAAACCCTTTCTTCAGCTCTTTTGTTCACTGTACTGTCAACATATTTAGCACATTTCTCCTCTGTAAACTTTGCAGATCAGAGAAACCAACTGTATGAATCAAAGAAGGAAGGAATATATTTTAGTGTATTCAAAGTAGTTATAATTTAGAAATAAGTTGGAATAACAGGTGAATTTATAAGAAAATGGCTTGTTGTGACCCACCTGGTCACTTTATCAAAATTTCTTTAAGAGAACATGTATAAATAAATAACTGAAATAATTTTATTTATTTATTTAGCAAATTCCCCATTGTTACGAGGAGAGAAGCACAGTTTTTGAGACAGTTCTGTCAATAGCTGTGCTAGCAAATGAATGTATTGCTGTAGTTTAAGGATGTGTGATAACCTCACTATTTCTTTTTGGGGAGGTCCTTACTTTAAAAAAAAAGTGTAAATGGGTTATGGCATCCATTTTGTAAGTAATTTACAAAAGTTTGCACTATTTTACCTCTTGTCACATTGAAGAAATAAGGCATAATTTTCATTTTGTCAGCAAATCACTCTATGACAGGCAAGTGTCTACATAGTGTATACAGCAACATTCTCTAATGGGTTGCAGGTCCCCTATGAGAACTTGCAGTGTGCTCATTAAAATTACAGCAACAGAAAAAGCAGAATAAATTGCCACCAAGTATTTGACTATGACATTTATATGTATTTCTTCTTGACATGCCTATGGGCATGTCACTGTAAATTGTCCATGAGGATTGTAGTGACAGCTTTATGGACTAAAATTAGAGACCTAGCCTCTCACTTGGCTAAATGGTGACAGCCTAAATAAGAAGAACATAGTGAAAATATCTTATGTGTAGCTGCATAATTCTGTTATGACACATTTTAGGCATAGACTATCCCAAGTACCTTGGGAACTTGCAACAAGAAATGAGAAAGTGAGTATCATCAAAAGATTTCCAGTATGACAAATATGAAGGCTCCTAGCCCTGGAACAATTACACATGCAACAATAGCACCTACCTCTTAAGAATAATGTGAGAATAAGCGAAAGCTCCTAGCCCAGAGACTGGGGTGCATGGGAGTCTTCATAGATGTGGGATTTTTCCTTCTCTTCTAGGATTGCCCCTTGTTTTCCTTTACCAAACCATGTAGGGAAGCTAATGGGAAGCATAGAGGTGTGAGATCAACTGTAAGCACTGCCAACACTCAGAAGGAAAGTTTGCAGCAACTGCCGAAGGATTCAGGGAGAAGTGGAACTTGACCTAGTTTTTGAAGAAACTTGGAGCTTACATTAAGTTGGGGAAATGCAGAGAGTAGTGTAGGCAAGAGGGCCTGAGAGACCAAGGAGGCTGGGCAGCGGGAGCTCACCAGGTATTTCTGAGGTACGATGGAGGAGCAGCTGAGGTTGGAGGCTGATTGCAGAGGGCTTCGACATGATATGCCCAGAAGACTGTAGACTTTGTTTCCCAGGCATTGGGGAAGTTGTTGAATAATTTTGCTTGCTGGAGTAATGGCAGCATTTAGGGAGAAAAGTTTGTTAGGAGAGGAGCAATTTTCAGGGATAAGAAGATTTATTTTTAGGCATATGAAGATAGACAAGAGGGAGGCACAGAAACATTGGAAGAAGGTTAGGGTTGTATATGTCAAAGCCATAGAGTTTTGAGTTTTCAGAGAGAGAGAGAGGGAGAGAGAAAAGAAGAAGAAGGAGGAGAAGGAGAGGAGGAGGAGGAGACATTGAAGCAGAGAGAGAACACGGTCTTAACTGATTTTGACATATGCTCATGTTTAGCAGATAGGAAGAGGCAAAACCCATGAAAGTTAGAATAAAGGAAGGTCACTAAGGAAAAAGGTCACTGTGACAAAAAAGAAGATTGTCACATGGGCTGGGGGGAGGAGTGATTCTTACTCATCTACTAGGTTCAGTCTGTGTATGGTTGGCTTTAACTCGCTTTATTTCCGTAACAAACCCAGTGAAATATGATCACCAAATTCTAGCTCAGAGAAAGAGGCTTTGGTTATTAAATTGGGTTGTGCAATTTTCAAGTGGCAATTGGATTGGAACAAAAGATTATCTGACTTCAAGCTGTGCTTTATGATTATATCCCCAAAACAAGAGTTTAAAGAGGAAGGAAAGTTTAAAATAAGGCCCTGAGAAGACACATAACAGAAAGAAAATTAAAGAAATCCATTGGCTTTGGTAGTTAAAGAGATTTTTGGTGAAGTTCAAGAAAATCATTTCAGGGGTGCCTGGGTAGTTCAGTTTAAGCATCTAACTCTTTATTTCAGCTCAGGTCATGATCTCACAGTTTGTGGGTTTAAGCCCCACATCAGGCTCTGTGCTGACAGTGTGGAGTCTGCTTGGGATTCTCTGTCTCCTTCTCTCTGCTCCTCCCCTGCTCATTCCCTTTCTCTCTCTCTCTCTCTCTCTCTCTCTCTCTCTCAAAAATCAATAAATATTTTTTTTAAAAAGGAAGTCATTTCAATTGAGAGTTGAAAAAATTCATTGCAGGGTTATTAAGGAGGAGTTTGTGGTTAGCAACCAGAGGCAGAGGACGTATATTCTCTGGAGAAGTTGGGCAGTACAAAAGAGAAATATGATGGTAGACCTTTGGTGTTTAGCATCAGAGAAGGGTTTGGGGCAATGGTATGGAGAGCATTTTAGAACTTTTCTGAGAAGGTGGTTAAGAGGAAGCTACTGGAGCTTGGATAGGCGGTGTTTTATATTGAAGCAAAAACATTTACTCTGTAAGATAAATGAGGGAGAAAGAGGAAAGACTGGTCTCAGCACTTTCTAGTGGGAGGATTTCCAGGCAAGATACGGTGGCTGAGGTCAAGGAGAGAGACTGAGGAAGAGGTGCATTTAATGCAGATTTTTCTGAGTGAAAACGTATGCTTTGTGTGACACACCTTCTGTAATCCTCACGCATTTCAGCAAAACTACACACTCTGAGATGTACTTGGTGTGATTAGTTGTTTTTTCGTCTGGCAAGATTTACAGCAATGTTGGTGAAGTACTGAAACAGTCACCCCATAAGGAGAAGAGCCCATATTCACGAGCATTTAATTTATCATGGTTGTTGTGTATTGCTTTAAGATTAGAAAGATTTATGGGGTAGAGGAGGGAAGCAGTAGAGAGCAAGAGATTGAAGGTACAGTGAGAGATTAGATGGATTCGAAAAATAGGTTTTTAGGTTGGGAGTAAGAGGTGGCCATCTTTTTCTCAGAGGAAAGGGAGGAAGAAGGAGAAGCTTGGGAAATTCAGAGTGATATTTTAAAGTGAAGTGACTATGTTGCCTAGGAGAACTTGGGGAGAGACACTCAAAATGGGAATTTATGCCCAGATGACCTTCATCATATCCTCTGTGCCACTGGGGAGTGGTGCCATTTGCTGGGATGAGGAATTCGGGCTGAATGTATGGCTTGAGGAAGGAAAATATTTTGGCCCATCTGATTGAACAAATGATGAAAACTACTGCCAAGCAGCAGAGAAAGATAGTTTTGAATGCCATTGCGTTACTTCTACAAACTTTTCTATCAGTGTTGCCATTTGGAGTAGAAATGAAGAAAGTCTAGGGATATATTTAGGTAGGAAGGACTACATGCCTCAGATTATATCGGGAGTGCTATTGCCAACTTTGTGTGAAAGAAATGGTTAGGTATATGCCAGTTTGCTTTAAAAAGGAAGGCCCACTAACTAAATTTGTATGTCTTACGACATTTAATTAAAGTATCTATATAAGGTGTTTGCATCGTCTATGATACCCCCATTTTGTGCCTCACTGATTATGCCCTTGGTGGAATTATCCCATTGTGAGTAATCCCCATTAATGTGTTCAGTGTTTTGATCATGATGGGCTATATTACAGTGTGTTTCATGGCAGTTCTCTACCTTTTATCCCTTGTAAGAGGAACTTCTGTGTTTCAAGTTCTCCCCCTGAAGGAATAGGCCTGGGAGCCAACTGGTTTTTAACCAGTTGGACCTCGTCTGCCCTAAACCACAGCTGATTGGAATATAGGAATCCCCTGACGCAGGACAGCTAAGCTGCAGTTAGTGACTTATGATCCATGGCCTGGCAGGAAAAGATGAGCTAAACCAATAAGATTCTCCCCCTGGGGAATCTTATTTGATAAATGCTAAGAAGCTGCAAGAGGTTACTGAAATGGAGAGGGTGTCTAGAAGTCTACTTGTGGCCATAATGGTGGGATAGTCATGATTCCACAGCCAGTTTCTAAAAGGACCTTAAGATGTAATCCTAGAAATATAATCTTAACAGTTTGTTTTCGTTTTTTAAAGCACATTAACTCTCCATCAGGTGCCGTAGGAGCCTCACGAGGTCTTTTCCCTGGAACAGTTGGGAATTTAACTGGAACTGAAACAGTATCTTCCCTCCTTCTGCGGAAAGTCCTCGGAAAACTCGTAATGAGACACTGAGACCCAAAACCCCATCTTTAAGAATCTTTTGTCCTCTTCTTTTCAAAAACCCAAGCAATGAAATTTTACTATTTCTTCAATACAAAATTCTTTCTATTTTGAAGCAAGAAGGAATTTTTAGGAGTATGAAAGAATGCCACAGAGCCATTAAATCCCTCACTGACAGTTTGTATTCTCTGCATAACCTTGAATATTTTATTAGTGATGCCAGTTTGCTTTTCAAAACGCAATCTTACTGCTAAAAGTAACCTCCAATCTATTTGCCAGTTGAAAAAGTTTCTCTGTGGTTAAATAGGATACAAATATGTCAATCCTGGCTTTGTTTCTTTACATTGTGCCTACTCTATTTCATCCTTGGAGGATGTAATAAAGCCAATTAAAATTATATGCAATTTTCTGACGTTTATAAAAGATGCATGGCTCTGAGGGAGAAAAGTGGCTAAAGGTGGTTGCTAGGGACAACCAACAAAGAGGCTATAAATTAATAGACTTGCTCCTTTTAAATATGTCATTAATCAAGTGGAAAGGAGGTAAATTTAAAATATTTCTTAGAGGAAGAACTTTTCCCATTTTAGGGAGACTCTAAACATTTGTATGCCAAGGTGAACTCATCAGCCTCTTGGAGGTCTCCTTGAAGGGATTACTGAGAAGCAATTCTAGAAAGAGACCTATGTCTTTTTGGATCAAAAAAGAAAGCCACGAAGCGTGATATGATTCTCTAAAAAGAGAGATGATAACAAACTTCTGGAGTCAAGCCAAAATTAAGTAGGTCATGGAGGAGAGGGTTTCTCCTTAAAGCCATCAGAACAGTGTGAATCAGTTGATATGATTTCTCTTTTACTTTCAAAAAGTTTAAAGGGTGTCTGCTTAAATATAGATGCTTATTTTTATTCTTTGAAAAATTAAAAAAAATATTTAAAATTGATATCCAATTATTTAGTACATGGTGCAACTATGATTTCAGGAGTAGGTTCCTTAAATGCCCCTTACCCATTTAGCCTATCCCCCCCTCCCACAATCCCCCCAGTAACCCTCTGTTTGTTCTCCATATTTGAGAGTCTCTTATGTTTTGTCCCCCTCCTTGTTTTTATATTACTTCGCTTCCTTTCCCTTATGGTCATCTGTTCTGTGTCTTAAAGTCCTCATATGAATGAAGTCATATGATATTTGTCTTTCTCTGACTGACTAATTTCGCTTAGCATAATACACTCTAGTTCCGTCCACAAAGTTGCAAATGGCAAGATTTCATTCTTTTTGATTGCCGAGTAATACTCCAATGTATATATATAACACATCTTCTTTATCCATTCATCCATTGATGGACATTTGGGCTCTTTCCATACTTTGGCTATTGTTGATAGTGCTGCTATAAACATTGGGGTGCATGTGCCCCTTCGAAACAGCACACCTGTATCCCTTGGATAAATGCCTGGTAGTGCAATTGCTGGGTCATAGGGTAGTTCTATTTTTAATATTTTGAGGAACCTCCATACTGTTTTCCAGAGTGGCTTCACCAGTTTGCATTCCCACCAGCAGTGCAAAAGAGATCCTCTTTCTCTGTATAGATGCTTATTTTAACTTGAACCTTAGCTATTTGCATGATATGTATTTTTTTAATTGGAAAGGGTTTGGAAGCTCAGGCTAATTTATTATTTCAATAAAGCTTGCAATTTAGACCAGAAACTAACCCATGATTCTGCCACTTACTGGTACTGAAGTTATTTAGATGGCAGGCATATTCTGTCAAGTGGCTCCTGGCAGAAGTGGGCATGTTCTCAGTCTGTTAGTGAGGGTTTCTCTGCCGTGGCTTCTAGTTTCATTTGTATAATGATTCAGTTGATCGGTTGCTTTACAGTCGCTTTTCTTTCAAGCAGAGGTTTTCTCCTGAATACTGTGATTGCCAATGTGATGTGATAAACTACTATTTCTCTAGTTGTTTTAAGCTTCTTGCTAGAAGCTTATGCTTAATTTAGTGCTCAATAACAATAACACTTTTCATTTACTTTTAGTAATATGACCTGCAAAAGTAAATAGTAAACTATAAACTCCACTCTCCTCAATGTCAAAAACAGTTCCAGGGACATATTTAGAGTTCAATAAATATTTCTTGAACAATTGCATGAATAGAGCATTGAGAAATGCATATATGATTATTGGATTATATATATAATTATATAATTGATATATTATAATATTATAATAATATATATTAGATGTTTTAGATTATATATAGTTAGATTATATATATAATATATATATTATATAATTTATATAATATATATATTATAGATATAGATGTTTTAGATTATATATAGATTATATATATAATTATATATATTATATAATTTATATATAATATATATTATATATAATATTATGTATATTATATATACATATATATGTATATATATAATATATATATGTGTGTATATATATATATATATATATATATATATATGATGTCTATTTATTTATTTTGAGAGAGACAGAGAGAACCCAGCAGGGGAGGGGCAGAGAGTGAGGAAGAGAGAGAGTCCCAATTAGGCTTTTCCCTGACAGCACAGACAGTTTGATGTGGGTCTCAAACCCACAAACTGCAAGATTGTGACCAGAGCCGAAATCAAAAGCTGGATGCTTAACCAACTGAGCCACCCAGGCACCCCATAGGATTATATTTTTAAGGAAACAATAAAACCCCAACCAGTCACAAATTTTATTTGGTAAAAATTCATGTAAAGCTGTTAGGGTAAAGGGCTTTATAAACCGTGCTGAACAAAATTGTTCTGACAGACCAGAAGGGAAGGACTTCGCATGGTGAGCAACAGAAATGATGAGATAATGAAGGTATCTCACTCATGTGCAGATCAACTCGTGTGCAGTTGAAACTCAGCAAAGTGGGGCAGGGGTTTACATTAATGTCCAGTTAGGATTTGGGGGAAGTTCAGGTGAGGAATCTGGCAGGGGTTTGAGGGATAAGTAAACGAGATCATGGGGACTGGCCTTAGCTTTAGAAGTGAAAGTGTATTGAGCATCCTCTGGACCTGTTTGTAGACTTGTTGAATTTCCTGCTGACTTGGTGAGCCACAGTAAGCAAGCTAAATGTTTTGAGTCACCCGTGTCACCCGTTCTGTTTTGAAGCAATTGCTTAATTGGAGGAAACTCCAGGCCTTGAAGAATGTGGGCTTTATTTAGTTGGTAGGGACTTTTGTAAATTGGCATAGGGGTCTAGCTGCGATGGCAGCCAGTTGTCACAGTTAATTGTCTTTCTTGACTCTTACCAAGGAGTTTGAGCCCACCCAAAGAGCTTGGGATAAAGTAGAAAGAGGAATAACCATTAAGGTGTTTATTCTTCATGACTTTTAATTGTGATTATTTATGTAATGGTTTACTATGCGTGCGACTTGTTTAAAAATGCCCTCAAATCAATTTTGGAAGTTCATGACATAAATGATAATTTTTAAAAGCCATTGATCTTTTCACAGTTCAGAAAAGTATAAAGCCTCAAGTGTTCAGTCAGCTTCGTGAGTGAAACCTATACTTGGCAGGAAATATAGGGGATCCATACTGATTTAAAAAGTTACAGGTAAGTGAAGCAGTGCTGGGCAGGGGGAACTTTTGCAGTTTGATTGGGTTAGAAGAAAGGCCTCACTGAAAGGTAACATTTCAGCAAAGACCTGGAGGAAGAAAGGGAATGAGCCTGGCAGATATCTAAAGAGGGGAACCTTCCAAGTGGAGGAAAGAGTAAAGAAAAAAAAAAATGCTTGAGATAGGAATGTACCTAGTGTGTTGAGTCAAAACCCAAGAGTGAGCCAGGTCAGGGGAAGATGGCCGGAGATGAGGCCAGGGAGTTCACAAAGGGGAAATCGCATAGGGCTTTTTCGGTCCTTGGGAAGACAGCCTTTCCCCTGAGTGAGGTAGGTGTCATTGGAAGTGTTTTGAAGCAAAAGAGTGACACAATCTGACTTAAGTTTTAAAAGGGATTATTCTGGGAGGGGGGGTGCCTGGGTGGCTCAGTCAGTTAAACATCCAGTTTTGGCTCAGGTCATGATCCCATGGTCCACGAGTTCGAAACTCTGCATCGGGCTCTGTGCTGACAGCTCAGAGCCTGGAGCCTGCTTCAGATTCTGTGTCTCCCTTGCTCTCTGCCTCTTGCCCACTCAGACTCTGTCTCTGTCTCTGTCTCTGTCTCTGTCTCTGTCTCTGTCTCTCTCTGTCAAAAATAAAATAAAAACATAAAAGTGATTATTCTGGCTTCTATCATTATCTCAGTTAGGAATACATTTGGCTGCAAGAACAGAATAACTAATAGTAGTTAAAATGAATACAAACTGTTTTTTCTTGTATTTCTTTTTGATGAAGGACCTTCCTGGAATCCTTCACTGTTACCATGATACCATCAGAGACCAAGCTCTTTCTACGGTTCTTTTCCATCACCTTCCACCTGTTGGCTTTTCTCCTTGTGCTCATTGTCCCACGGTTATAGCATGTCTGGCTGCTGTAGCTCCAGGCGTCACATCTTTGTTCAAGGCAGAAAGAAGGAAAGAAAGGCAACACTTAACCGTACCGTACAAGGAAAGCTTTCCCTCCGTGTAACAGGCCATTTGTGCTTCTGAGAGAGAATGAGGAATTAAAATACTTGTTTTCTTAGCTCTTACTGAAGAGGTGGGAAAAGGACTTGGGAATGGGTGCTGGGTCAGTCAACCTGTGTTTGGCAGTTATGATTCATTATATCTGTTATATGTGATTCGTTATATCTGCTGTATCAATTTATTAGCCTCTTTCATGCACATTTGCTCATTGGGGTCCTGTAACGATCCTTTGGGAGAAAGCAAGGAAGGATAGTAAGCTCCATTTCAGAGATAAGACAAAGCCCAGAGAAGCGCCTGCCTCCCAGGTATTTTAATGACAGGACAGGGACTAGAACAGATGTCACCGACTTGCATTCATTCATTAGTTCCTGGCACCTAACTTTAGAGTCATATGAAAAGTCTGGATTCTCTTCCCGCAGACACATTGCCATTTGCGTCCAGCCTCCTCTAGCAAATGAGAGGCTAGTAGACGGTCTCTGCTCTCTCCATGGGCTTGGAGACTGTGATAACACTGTCACTTTTTTTCTGGTTATCTTGAGTTCTGAGCTGCTGGAGGCAATGCAGGAAGACTGAGGAGTAAAGAAAAGCATTATTCTAGGGAGGGAAGAGGCAGAGTCACCCTTGGGGCCCTGAGACATACTGGAGAGCGTTCCTGAAAATCCGTGGATAGAATGCTGCTTGCAGAAACATTTGAAATGCACCTGAAGAGCTCTCGGTGTAAAGAAGGTATATTTTCATTAGTTTTGTGAATTGCGTAATTATTTTATAAAGATAACAGTTGCCCTTTGCTTTTGACTAAATCCGTGGTTTTCTAGGTGAGATTTACTTAAAGCTGGGTTTCCAAGTAGCTCTGAGAAGCAGAACAGCTGCGCTCTGTGCCAGACAGGCATTTTTTTCCTCCTGTCTCAGAGTCGATGCAGCTGGGAGAGGCTCGTGTTGCTCTCCAGATCCATCTTCTGTCCAGGTGCACATTCATCCTTCCCCTTCACAAGACAGATGCTGTTTTATCTGGGAGACCTTGGGACCAAAGTAATTAATGACCCACGGCTCCAACCTGGCTACAAAAGAATACAGTGAGGCCCTAAGTTTAGGCAAAAAGGAGTAACAACGTAAGACATTATGAGGAATGGGAATTTTGATTTATTTAGGGTGCTGGGAGCATAAACTGCATTTAATCCTTACAATGTGTATGAGGTGTTACTCTTTTATTACCGTTTTCTGTTTTCTAGATAAATAAACTGAAATTTAGAGATAATTCAATTACTTCACGTTACGGCCACTGAACAACAAAGCCTGGGATTTGGATCCAAGCATGTTCTAGTTATCCAGATACTGAAAGCTTCCTGTAGTGCCCTGCACACTTTAGCAAAACTAGGGAAAAAACAAGAAAGGTGACGAAATGCTATGGGGTCTTGCGCTGAATTAAAAAATATACCAAATGTATCCTATAAATGGAATTTGTATGGCCTGGTGCAAGTCAGTGTAGTTGGTTCTCAAATTTTTGTGTGCTTAAAAAAAATCAGAGGAGTTTCTTTTAAAATTTAGGTTTCTGGGGGGCGCCTGGGTGGCTGAGTCGGTTAAGCATCCAACTTTGCCTTAGGCCGTGATCTCATGGTTTGTAGGTTCGAGCCTTGCGTCGGGCTCTGTGCTGACAGCTCAGAGCCTGGAACCTGCTTCAGATTCTGTGTCTCCCTCTCTCCCTGCCCCTCCCCTGCTCACACTTTAGTATGTCTCCCTCTCAAATATAAATAAATGTTAAAAAAAATTTAAATTTAGGTTTCTGGGCTTCCAACTCAGAGGTTGTGGTTAAGTAGGGTTGCTGCAGACTCTGGGAATCCACATTTTAGTAAGTGTCTAGATGACTTTGATGCACGTTTTCTGCAAGTGACATTTTGGGAAATACTGCTTGAAATTGAAATTCAATAGTCAGTACCTCCCCAGGCATTCAGGAGGCTTCTGGCTTCTCATCCAAGTGTTGGTAGAAAATGGATTGATGCACTGTGCGTGAATGAAGATAAACAGGATTTCTCCAATGGAGGTCTTGCCATTTATTCTGATTTGGCATTTAGAACTTAGAGAAGACATAGAGGAAAAGCAGCCCCCTTTTTAGGTAAGAATATAGAAATTAAAAAGAATACAAAGAGGGAAATGTACAGCTCTCTTTACTTTTTTCCTTTACTTTGATTGTATAATTTTTTATTTCCCCCACACAGCCAGACACACTAGAAGAGATTCTCAGAGGATGCTAAAAATATTGCTCTTGTCACCACAGACTCACATCCCCTTTGCTTGCTTGCTTTCTGAATTCTTAGTAGAGAGGATGTCTTGGGTCTTTTGCCTCGTGTCTCTTTCTGGCAAGAATGAGGTTCGGAGTTACTTTTGAGATAGGTCTTTGCGTCTCTGGTCAAATCCACCAAATCTGCATTAAGGCCACATCCGGGTCTCCTGGATGTTATGCAGGTCTGGTGTCGGCTCAGGCTCAGGCCGAGTGGTTTTATTTTAAATAGGGAGCTCACCCTGGCGATGAAAAGAACAAAACAAAGGACCCAAGGTTGTAGTCCTGAATAAAAGTGTGTTCCTTTATGCAGCAGATGTTTGAGGGGGCTGTCGTTTGTCAGATATGGGCCAGGTGCTGATCTGATAAAATAATTAGTGATTAAAAGAATTGAGTTAGAAGATCACATTGTTTTGGTTTCTTGTTGAAAACCTTTAAAATCTGCTTACATTTTCTATATTATAAGCTTATTTAAAAATCTTTTTTTATGTTTATTTTTGAGAGAGAGAGGGAGAGAGAGAGAGAACGGGGGAGGGGCAGAGAAAGATGGAGAGACAGACTCTGAAGCAGGCTCCAGGCTCTGAGCTCTCAGCACAGAGCCCTGAGATCATGATCTGAGCCGAAGTCGGACGCTTGACCAACTGAGTCACCCAGGCGCCGCTTAAACATCTTAAAACTTAATCTTTTTGAGCATTTACTGTGCCTGGTGCCTGGAGAATTATAAGGTGACAGAGTCCAGGAGCATGGACTTGAGTCAAACCAACCGTGGTCTTATCTTGCTTCTGCTTCCTATTGGCTAGGTAAACTCAGGCAAGTTCCTGCCCTCCTCTGAGCCCAATCTTTAAAAAAAGCTGTAAAGTATAAAGGATCTTTTGAAAGATGAAAAAACTAAAGAATGTAAAGCATTTGGCATGTATTTAGTATTTAATAAATTTCAGTTAATATTATTATTGAGGTTTCTCAGCTGCCCTTAAGGAGCCTGTAGCACAGCTAGGGACACAGATACATCCTTATTTAAAGGCTTACTGAAAGGGAGCATGTGAGTACAAGATCAGTCAGAGCAACAGAAGTGCTGTTGGAGGTCAAAACCAGGGGAGGTGTTGAAAGGAACCTCTTAGAAGAGCCTGGCCTAAAGATACAGTATAACTAGTGTATGAAGTCACCCTCTGACTATGTTTGCAAACTCACCCTCAGTGCACAGTATTCTCTTTTGAGCTACACAAATCGAGAAATATTGTATGGTAAAATTAAAGGATGTGTGCTTATTTAATCTAGGAACATGGTTCTTAATGTTTCTAGTCCATGAGCTATGTTGGAAAGGAAAAAAATCACACACACACACACACACATATACACACACACACATACGCACACACACATAAGATAATAAAACTGATGATAGGCATTTTGTTTTTTTAATTGTTATTGTCCCAATATGCCTCACAGAGGGGTTAGAGGAAGCAATACTGATTAAACGTGCTGATGAACGAATGCCATTTCCCTATTTTCTAATTGGTTTTGCAAAGTTACAAACAAAAGCACTTTTTGTTAAAAAAAAAAAACAACTTATCTGGAATGGGAGGACTGGTAACTTTTGAAGTTCTATCAGCTGCATTATAGCCATGGTGATTAGTCAGAATGGGACACTTTTGAGAATAAACAGGGATTCTTTATTAACAGGTGGAGACAACATATGTCTACCTGGGTTGTCCTGGGTAGATAGGAATATATGGGTAGCCTGATTATAGTTTTTATATGTCAATCATCTATCACTAGTCCTTTCTTAGTTAATATCAAAAATAAATTCATGGCTCCTATAAAAAATAAGCTTATAAAGCCTCAGTCATACATATGTGAGAAACATAAGGGTTTAAAATAAAAGGAAGAAATCAAAATTAATATTCATTGAATGCTTATTTGCTAGGCATTATCTCAATCAGATATAAAGCTCAGAGAGATATGTAAATTCGTCATTTTCATTGCTGGTAAGTAAGAGATATAAATAAATGAAGCTTTAATTCCTGATCTGTCTGATTTGGGACTTCATTAGAACATATATTGACAGTTCTGGTCTAAAGCAGAAAGATGTTTCACAACCATGTTGTAAAAATTGTTATTCTTAGAAAAATTCAGTGTCTCAGAAACATCAAGAGAATTTCAGAGGAGGAGGTAAGATTGGGCCTTTCCATGAAGGCCAGGGTCTCTCTTCCTGGAATCCCTAAGAATATGGGAGCATTCCTTACTTGAGGTAATTTAGAAAAAAATTAGAAAGTGGTAAGAACTGTTATTCATGTACACTAACGCATTGTTTTTCCTAGTTTGTCTCTTCTTCGCTCCAAAGATTCATTCCATTTTCTCAGAAGTTGAGTGTTTTCAACTTACTGTGTTTTTCCACGGTGATAAATGCTGACTTCTTACACTGGTTCAGTAGTAACCTAGAGACTAGCCCAGAGTTATTTGTGATTCCCATCTTGAACCTGAGCTATACTCTCCCCTTAGGTTTTGGCCAAGACCAGGCACATCTGGACAATGAGACTGTAGCATGGGGAGTAGAGCCGGTGACCTTGAATGTAGGAGCATCGCACTGGCTGGAGTCAGACCTCTGTTTTCAAATCCTGATTTGGGCATGCAATGGGTGTGAGGCCTTGGGTACTTCACTTCTCTGGGCAGGTCTGGCTTCATGGACTTATGACCTGTTCAGTTGCATACAAGTCTTGGCAGGAGAACCCTTCTCTTGGTTTAATGCTTTGCTGACCCTATCTTGAAATTTGTGATATTTTTTGAACAAGGAGCCCTACACTTTCATTTTGTACTAGATCTAGCAGATTATGTAGCAGATCTTATATCTAAGCCTTAATCATTTGTAAAACAGGGATAGTAATAATTTCTTCATCTTAGGGTTCACAGGATTCTCCTAGGAAAGGATGTACCTGCCACTGGGAAAGTAGAGTCAGGCAGTGAGCTTAATCCAGACTGGCTCATTCATTAAAAGGAAAGGTTGAACTTGGCTGTCATATGGTGTCTACCTCTCACATTGTTTGTTGGCTTAGCTAGCTGTGGACATGTGCCATGGGATGGGAAGAGGGAAAATCAAAGAGCTCTTTTAGATGAAAATATCTAGGAGACGTTAGAAGGGTGAGGCAGCCTCGTATGAAATTATGGTCACTCGGTGAAAATTAGGGAGAGGTTTCATTTTTAGTAGAACAAAGCTGAGCTTTGCTACCACAGTTTTGGTGCTGACATTGGCACCATAGCTTGGTAGATTCCCATTGGTCAAGTGTAAGAGGCCGTGCCAACGGTGGTGGTCAAGTTCCCTTTTAGGTTATGAAGGACCCAGAGAACCAAGCAGCAGATACAACCACCACCACTATAACCACGAAGATGAACTCACATCATTGTGGGCGAAGAGGAGGAAATTGATGAATACCAGGTGGTTCCTCAGGCACTGTATTAAAAACTCTCGTGAGGGGTGCCTGGGTGGCCCAGTTGGTTAAGCATCCAACTCTTGATTTCAGCTCAGATCATGATCTCACGGTTCATAAGATCCAACACCATGTCTCGCTGATTCTCTTGGGATTCTCTTTCCCCCCCTCTCTGCCCGTAACCCCTCAAATAAATAAATAAATAAATAAATAAATAAATAAATAAATAACTCATGTGAGACATTTTCTGCAGTCTCTGAGAAATAGTTAGATTGGAATTTGCAAGGGGCTGGATGTACTTTAAAAGCCATTGAGGGAATGATATCAGAAAGGTAGATAGATTGTTGATAAAATTAAGATCTGTCTTGTATTCTGAGTTACTGTAGTTTGTCACATATAAGCTACCTCAACGTGTTAGCTTCTTTTGCTTCTATTAATTGATCAGGAGAAGAAATGGATTTCAATAATACATAAAGCAACATAACATTCAAGCAAATCCTAACCTGAACACTAAATGCAAGGAAAAAACAATACTTAATAACAATGTTAACTAATTCATCTCCTCTTTATAAAAAACAATAATGGATTATTGCTGCGATGTTAACAGATTTTTTTATTTCTTGCTCACACCTCTCAACCCATGAAGTTGAAGTCTCTTAGGATGCAAGTGTGGTATCCTGTTTACGATCTTACATTTATACTGTAAATTTAAGTATGGATAGCAAATCAGGACATATCTTCAATTAGCCAGTGCTGTTATATACTTGAGTCATCAGTGTCCGCAAAAATATGTTAATTTCTGAATATGCATGGATAGAGGAAGTTGTCCTTTTAATAGTTGAACTCCGGTGTCGGAGATAAAGACCTCTGAGAGCAGGATGGATGAAGAACTGATGGCAGATTTACTGTAGCAAGTCGGAAGAGAGCCCAGTAGGAGAGACCAAAACAATGAAAACGAAATCAAGTCCACCGCCCATTCTGGGAAGCAGTGAAGGTAAGGATAGGACTTAAACCATTGATTTGACACTTTGGGCAATGTATTAAAAAACAAACTAAGAAGCAGATTTCCCAGTCTGTCGTGACTGCCACTGAGAAGAAATATGCCATTTAACAAGTACTTTGCCCAGGTGTTTTCGCTCCTACCAGCTGGCAACTACAGAATGTAGTACTGTCTTATACTCACCAGGAGACATTACAACAAGTTCCTGGGGAGTTAACAAATAGAAAATACCCAGGCCTGCTCAGCGGGAATGAAGCTTTAATATTCTTAACCTGCTGAAGGCAGTGGAAAGTGTTCATTAGAACAGTTGCTCAAATGAGTCACATTTATATTGCCTTTCTAACCTGTGTGTCTTTACTGAATGCTGTGCCGAAGCTGGCATCTCCACAGGTGCAACTTGCTTTGACCTGGTCGAGAACTCTGCTCTGAAGTTTTACAGAATTTAGAGAGCTTTGTTCTTCATTTAATGTTTGAGGCATTTTAGTTTATAATCTATGTGAGAATGTTTACCAAAAAGATCGTGGGTTTTTTTTTTCTTTTTTTGCTTCCTTTTGAATGATCTGAGCTAAACTTACTTCTTAGAAACATAAACAATGGCTTGAATTAATACATTTTCTAGTCCTTTAAGTGACCAGACAGATATAATGACATACTTCAACCTGGAGCATGGTTAATTCACTGCATCTTTATGTTGATCTGAAAAGAATGACTCCTGGATTTCGTTTTGAAATACCATCTGCTAAATTGTTAAATTATGTTTTAAGCTTTTTATTTTTTAAATGAAGTCTTACTTTCTAAGAACAACTTAGAAGCATTAAGATAATTTCTCTTGCAGTTGTGACCTTGAGAAAGATGCAGAATGTTCCTGCTTCATGATTTTGGCAGAGTCCTTCAAACTAAAATGATTTCAACAGCATAATTTTGTTATTCCATTTGCTGACAGTTCCAGGTTCCTGGTACATACTTTATATTTTCTTATTCATAGAACATTTTTTCTTTTCAAAGACATATAGCTTTAGAAATTCTCTGATACTGAAATGTGTTGTTGTACTTATATTACACAAACTCAAAGAGAAACTTGAGGGAGAAAACACTCAATATTTCCTTGACATTTTCTACATGCTTGTGGCTCCAAAGAAATGTAAAACCAAGAGAAAGAATTCAGAAAGAAAAATTACAGAAATTAAGTAATCGTAACTTCCGTGTTGATGATAAAAACTCAGAAAAAGGATATTATCCAAAATGCTTAATTTTAATAAGTGGAACACCATTTATTTAAAATATATTTTCGGGACGCCTGGATGGCTTAGTTTAGCGTCCTACTCTTGATTTCTGCTCAGATCATGATCTCATGGTTTGTGATTTCGAGCCCCACATTGGGCTCTATGCTGTCCATGTGGAGCTTGCTTGGAATTCTCTCTCTCTCTCTCTCTCTCTCTCTCTCTCTCTCTCTCTCAAAATAAATAAACTTAAAAATATAAAAGTCATTTTCATATTATTGAAACTTTTTTTCAACTAATGTTTTGCAAGAGCACATCTTTGGAGCAGAGAGTATGCTGACTATCCATACTATTTAAGATCTCACAGAACTATCTGATTTCTTATAGTAGTTAATAAAACCATATCAAATAATTTAAATTGGATGAGCTAGCTGAGAGTAGATACCATACAACACACATGAAATAGCTCTTTAGCATTCTAGGAGAAGCAACTCTCCTCAGCTGGATATTCCATTTCAACAACACTTAGGACACACAGCGGGGTCACACATAGTGGGTCATTTGCAGCAGAGGATGTACTCTGTGGGCAGCTCAAGGGCATATGCATGATTGGATGAGCCACAGGGAAGGCACTTTGGACTCAACTTGCAATATATTTGCTTTTACTTGCTTAAATTCCAATGTTTAAAGATACATCAAGCTGTTTGGATAAGGAAGATCCAATGAACTCAACATAAGATTTCAGGAGAGCAAAGGGAAACATACTATAAAATTATTCATCCTCAGAGAGATTCTTTTTATAATGACTTCAAATTAAATACAATAAAGGAATTTTTTCTGTAAGTATATTGAGGTTCGGTAATTCTGACAAATACCATCTTAGAACCTTTAAAACTCCATGAGAAACACACAGTTGGTTTTTTTTAATGTCATGCATAAAAATGGTAGTTTTTAGAAAGAGACTTTTCTGAAAGAGAATATATTCTAAGCCAGGTTTGGCAAACTATGGCTCATGGGCCAAATCCTGTTTATTTTGTATGGTCCATGAGCTAGGAATGATTTTCACTTTTTTTTTTTTAAAGGCTAACATTCATTGAATACTTATTCCAGAGCAGGTGCTACATGTCTTAATTCATTTAATCTTCACTGTACTCTAATGAGGTTGACACTGTTATCATCCCCATTTATCAGTGAGGAGATGGGAACAGAGAGATTCAGGGTCACTCAGCTAATAAGTGATAGAGCCAGGGTACGGGCAGGTTTGACTCCATAATCCATGCTTTCAACCAGCACACTGTACTACCTCTGAAACCTAAGGCCCTAAGCCCCAGGGGGGTATTTATATCATTGTACCACTTGCTTTATCCTTACTTCCCCAGCAGCTCTCTCCAGATATATCTTTGGCTCCAAACAAAGGAAACTCTTTTCCATTCTTTTAATCTTTGCAGGCTGTGGGTTGTCGCTAGGTTTGTCCCACTGACAAGACTGCTTTACTCCCATCTCTACCTTTCCAGATCCTGTCCACCCTTCAAGAACTAGTCTTTACTAGTAATGACTAGCCAGAAGATAAGGTGCTAATTATAACACCAAAACTTCTAGCTACCGACTAAATGAAGAAGACTTCACAGAATCATAGGAGAAAAGTTGAATGAGTGGATAAATAAACTTGAATATATTTTTAAATGGTTGGAAAAAGAAGGATTATCATGACATATGAAGATTACGTGACACGTAGATTGCAGTGTGCATAAATACAGTGTTATTGGAACCTAGTGATGATCTTTCATCACTAGACATCACTAGTCATCACTAGACATCACTAGACATTATGTATTGTCTGTTACGTATGGCTGCTTTTAGGCTGTAATGGCAGGCTAGCATTGTTGCAACAGACCATCAAGCCTACAAAGCTTACGGTATTTACTACCTGGCGCTTTACAGAGAATGTTTGCCAAGTTTTGTTCCAAATTACTTAATTTCTAATTTTGATCTATAATTGTGTAATGAAAAAGTAAGTCTTTGTTGTTAAACTAGACTTATGTCGTAATTATGCACTAACAAACATTATGAACACATAGTGTATCAGATATGGTATTATTCTGCATTTGCGTGACATGTAGTAGGTTCCCAATAAATATTTTTTTAAGAAGTAGATGAATAAATTGACATAGAAAGCTGAAAAATATCGCTTTTAGAAGAATGATCCATTTTGGTCATGTACTTTTTTTTTTTTATTTAGTTTAAGCTGTAGTTTTGAAGACTTGTTTCATTTAGTAATATTTGTCATGTCCCTGAAGCAATTTATTGCCATAAATTTGAAAACAATACATTTGTGGAATCACAAATTTGTGTCTGATTTAACTCAGCTAAATGTAATCCTAATTAGATGTGTGGTGTTCTAGTATTTCATGTTCGCAATTCATTTTTTATGGTTCCTCTGTACCATGCTGTATTAAAAATATATGCAAATCTCTATGATTATTCACATTGAGAGACAGAAGCTTCTGTGATCAGTAATCATCCATTTATACATAAAGAAATTGATTTGTAGAGAATCAATAATTAGATGGCCTTGGAATATAAATCTGAGATTTCTGCTGGAGAATGGCTTTCTTCTGATGGACTCTTCTTTAAGTTCTGAGTCTGAGGCTTCCATGATTATTGATTATAATTGTTTTTAAAGTTAATGACTCCCCTGGGACTTCTTTTGAGACTGGAATAAGTCCAAAATGCAAAACTTCTGACTGAGTTAGTAAACAAATAAATCTCTAATCTCATCAAACAGGTTCTTTATTGGAAGCTGTGTCAATTAGAAACACGGTGTCTCATAACTCCATTAATAAAATAACATCAGCATAATTTAATAAGTCACATATGCACATTAAGGTTTTAGAGCCAAGGCCAGCATTACTGTGAGGAGTTAGCTATATAAGTCTTAATGTGAGAAACTTTTAGAATGCATAGAGATACCTGAAAAACTCTTCTAGATAAAGAATACTAAAGTGTCATTTAATTTCCTTTTATGAAATTTTGGCTGTGTATTTGACATGTAAGAACATTTGAACAAATGTTACCTTGATGCCATATTAACCTTTATTTACAGTTTGATATAAAATAAAAATTGTATCTATGTTATTTACAAGCATGGGTTCTATGGTAGTGTAAAAATTTTTGAGTAAGAGTCAGAAAAGGATTTAGGGGCTGCTGGGTGGCTCAGTCGGTTAAATGTCTGACTTCGGTTCAGGTCCTTGTCTCATGGTTTGTGAGTTCGAGACCTGCCCTGTCAGTGCAGAGCCTGTTTGGGATTCTCTCTCTCCCTCTCTCTCTCTGTCCTTCCCCCACTTGTACTTTTTCTCTGTCTCTCTCAAAAATAAATAAACTTAAAAAAAGGATTAAAACATTTTTTAATGTTTATTTATTTTTGAGAGAGACAGAGCATGAGCATGAGCATGAGAGGGGCAGAGAAAGAGGGAGACACAGAATCCGAAGCAGGCTCTAGGCTCTGAGCTGTTAGCATAGGGCCCAATGTGGACCTCAAACTCACAAACCTCGAGATCATGACCTGAGCCAAAATCAGACACTTACCTGACTGAGCCACCCCGGAACTACAAAAGACCCCAAATAGCCAACGCAACCTTGAAAAAGAAAGTCAAAGCTGGAGGTATCACAATTCCAGACTTCAGGATATATTATTACAAAGCTGTCATGATCAAAACAGTATGGAACTGGCACAAAAATAGAAACACAGATCAATAGAAGAGAATATAAAAACCCAGAAATGAACCTACAACTATATGGTCAATTATTCTTCAACAAAGCAGGAAAGAATATCGATGGGAAAGAAGACAGTCTCTTCAACAAATGAGGCTGAAAAACTGGACAACAAAGTGCAAAAGAATGAAACTTTCTTATACCATACACAAAAATAAATTCAAAATGGATTAAAAACCTAAATGTGAGACTTGAAACCAAAAAAATCATAGAGAACATAATCAGTAACCTCTTTGGCATCAACCATAGCAACTTCTTTCTAGATATGCCTCCTGAAGCAAGGGAAACAAAAACAAAAATAATCGGGACTTCATCAAAATAAAAGGCTTTTCCACAGCAAAGGAAACAACCAACAAAACTAAAAGGCAGCCTGCAGAATGGGAGAAGATATTTGCAAATGACATATTTGATAAAGGATTAGTATTGAAAACATAAAGAACTTATAAAACTCAACACCCCCAAAAAATCCAATTAAAAAATGGGCAGAAGACACGGATAGACATTTTTCCAGAGAAGACATACAGATGACCAACGGACACGTGAAAAGATTTTCATCATCACTGGTCATCAGGGAAATGTAAATCAGAACCACAATGAGATAACACCTACCGTATCAGAATGGCTAAAATCAACAACACAGAAACAGCAGATTTTGGCAAAGATATGGAGACAGGGGAACGCTTTTGCACTGTTGGTGAGAATGCAAACTCTATTAGTGTTTTTGTTTTCCAGTAGTGGAATTACTGGGTCATATCATACAGTACTTCTGTTTAACTTTTTGAGGAACCTCCGTACTGTTTTCCACAGTGGTTGCACAAACTTACATTCCCCCCAACAGTGCATAAGGATTCCTTTTTTTCTTTACATCTTCACCAACATGTTATTTTTTGTCCTCTTTTTTTTTTTTTTTTTTTTTTTTTCGGTCTGACACCAGCCATTCTGACAAGTGTAAGGTAACATCTGATTGTGATTTTGATATACATTTCCCTGATGATTGCTGATGTTGAGTATCTTTTTCATGTGTCTGTTGGCCATCTGTATGTCTTCTTTGGAAAAATGCCTATCAGGTGCTCTTCCCATTTTTCAATCAGATTATTTGATTTTTGATGTTCAGTTGTAGAATTTCTTTATGAGAGTGAACATCTTTTTATATTTTTATTACCCTTATGGTAGGGGGCTTTAATACTCCACTTACAACAATGGACAGATCATCTAAGCAGAAAATTAACAAGGAAACACTGGCTTTTAATGATACACTGGACCTGATGTACTTAACAGATATATTCAGAACATTTCATCCTAAAGCAGCAGAACATATTTATTCTCTTGTGAAACACTTTTTATCTTGTCATCTTTGATCCATTCCCTACCCCCCCCCCCTTTAGGGTGTTTGTCTTTTTTGTATTGATTTGTATTAAAATTCATTTTCCTAAATAAGATTACCCTTAAATACAAGATAAAACACCAGCATAACATTTTGGAGCCCACTACATTTCAAAAATTTATGTGGATTCTGTATAGCAGTGATTTTTTTTTAATTTATTAAACTAATCCTGATAAGAGGCTGTCCATTTCTGGTTAAATATTGAGGTCAAAGGTACACACATATAGTAGCTAGAAATATGTTTCTGTTTTTTTAAGCCCAGAACTAAGAGTGGTCTTTCATGCTAAAGCCTTTCAGTTCTAATATATCTATTATTGGGATAAATTGAGTACTAAACGTGTCCCTGTCACTGGTTTTATATTAATTAATTTTCATTTATATTATGCTTTTACAAATCTTCCAATATCTGTGGAATTTAAAATTTTGGCATGATAACTCCTCAAGCCATTGCTACCATACCTGCAGGTTTGTTTTTTTTTTAAGCCCTTGCCAGTAGCATATTATTATGCCATTGTCAGTGGTAACATAATATCAATATAAAAGCTACTTAAACATCATTATACTAATTATTGTAATTATTTAAAATACAACTTGAAAATCCAATTGTGCCCTAAATTGATATTTCAGCTGTAAGAAGAGAGTGTATTCTTTGAAGCATGAGCTTTCCCTGTTAGGTGCCTTTCATTCTTTCTTTCCTCTGTGCAGAAAAGGTCACTATCTGGGGATAATTATTCACTTCACCTTTTCTACCTGGTGAGGCAGCCTGAATTCCCAAGACCTGTCCTTTTCAGTGCTCCTCACTGGATTTCAGGCCCCCGTGCTAAGCCCAATTTATGCATTGACATCATATGTTTACAGCGGCATAACAATGACCATGTTGGATTCTGTGCTGAATATATTCTCGTGCTGTTTCTTCCTGTGTAAAGGAGCACTCCACACTATAGGTTTCATCAGACATTTAAACCAGTACTCCCTATGCAGGGTGAAAGTTCATCTTAAATCCAGTAAGGAAACTTTATATGGGAGAACATCTCTGAGACCTTTGTACCATCTAGTATTAGCAGAATTCCTGAAAATTACATTTAGCTAGGATGCTGTGAGGATTAAATGGCATCAGTTTGACATGGAGTAAGTGTTCATTAAATGTAATCAATGAAGAAAATGATTTTGATTCTATTTTGTTCAAATTTGGCACATATCATGTTTTGCTATTCATAAGGCTGCCTTACTACAGTTTTATTTTAAATGTCAGGAAAGCTCTCATTTTATAGTTTTTTGGTTGCTACTGTTGTACTTGTTTTATTTTCCATAATTAGCTGAAAACGAATTTGTCATGGACTTTGTCTCATTTATCCATATCGTACCTAGGAAACTGCTTAACATATAATAAATGCTCACTAAATGTTGTTTTGGTTGAATTAGTAAATGGTCCAGGGTATATTTATGTTGAAACCACAGATTTAAGAAATATAGTTGGCCAGTAAAGCATCATCTGTATTCATTTGGACTTATAAATAAAACTCATAAAGGGGCACCTGGGTGGCTCAGTTGGTTGAGAATCTGATTTTTGATTTTGGCTCAGGTCATGATCCCAGGATCATGGGATTGAGCCCCGAGAAGGGATTCTCTCCTTCTTTCCCTCTGCTCCCTCCCCTGCTTGCACTCTCTCTCTCTAAAGTAAAAAAAAAAAAAAAAAAAAATTAAGATCAATCAATCAATCAATCAATCTCAGAAAGTAATTATCATTTCAAGGTGGCTGGCTAGTGGTTCTGGGGCTCTGCTATACCCACTTTGCCTGGGTCAGTGTTACCAAGTTATCATTGGATAGCTTGTTGTGACTATACATTCAGGAGTAGATTACCTTCAGCTCTCTCCTACAGGGCTCAGGAGTCCATTCTCAGTAATGCAGAAAATAGCCTGAGAAAAATACATTCAGGGGAAAGCAAAATTATGCTTTCTTGCCTATGAAAGATACTTGCTAGTAGAAAATCTTAGCCTTTGTATATTACCTCATTAAATCTGTATTACTTTGAAATTATATCATTTCCTTCTTCTTGGGAGAAATGATCTTTATTCCCATGCCTAGCTATTCTTGAATATAATAATTATAAAATGTATAAAAATACTGTCCTGTCTGTCCCCTTCTTATGGCTATCTTCCCAGAGAGGAGAAAGAGAAGAAATAAAGTAGAGCTCTTTTTAAAATTGTAAATTCCTCTGGAGGCACAGTTTCTGGAGAGACACAGAGGGAGAGAAAGTAAGAGAGAAAGAGACAGAGAGAGAGAGAGAGAGAGAGAGAGATATCAAAATTTTCCAAAAGCCATTACACCTTGCCCTAGTTCTAGCTTGTCTTTTTCTTGATCCAGTCTTTGTCAGGACTGAATTTACTAAAAGAGCCTTTATTCCAGGTTTTTCTGTGGATCCTAAAATGATTTCTCAAGTTGTTCTGTAGTATGGAGTTTTAAGTTACATAAGTTTTTCACCTTTACCAAGGTTTTCTACTATAAGTCATGTAAGAACAATTTATTCCCAACTATCAGTTTTAACAAAGCATGACCTGGAACGCTAACAATGGAAAATGGAGCTATTCTCTGCCACAGCTTTTATTTCAGTAAGATATTGAATGTTTAAAATGCTTTGGCTTGGGAGTCCTGGATATTACTGCTAGCTTTTGAATCCTGCCGACATCATACTTTGGTCCTGTGTTCCACTCCAGAGCTAGGTTCATTCTCCAGGCTGGCTTTACACTCAGATCCCATTCAGATCCAGACCTGCTGGACTTTCTCTGCTCCTGGCTCATGTCCCAAACAAAAATATGTCTGGGGGTAGATCAGAGATTCAGATGGCTGAGGGCCATTTGTAAGCATTTGTACTGTATTATTTGAGATTTTAGTGAGTTGTCATGATACCAAGCAAAACAGTGAAGCCCAGTTTTTAAAAATAGTTCTCACTTTATGCACTACAATGCATGAACATAATATAAGAGGCCAAACGATATTTATGGATTATTATTACATCAACCAGGGTCAGCTCCTGAATCTCGTTTCCCAACACCAACAACTTTTATCTCATTTTTATTAAATTAATATTCATTATAAATAATTGCTGACATAGATGTATTCCTATCCTAGTTCTTTTTACTTGTTGTCTGTGCCGCACAGAACGTTTAGTCTCAAATTAATGTCCAATTATATTAGTAATTTTACAAAAAATAGCTCAGTGAGAATTTCAATCAACATATTTCTCCATAAAATACTTTTGTGTTCACTAATTGTTTCAAGGTTTTTTTGAGCAAGAAATGTGTTGGACACTTCTTATGTGTACCTTAGAGCAATATGCTAAACCTAAGTACTCAATTAGCACTTTAGTTGATATAACAGAAGTTGAATGTTTTTCTTTTCCATTTGTATTATTTTTAAACTCACAACTGTATCACATTAAAAGATAAGCTCCCAAGTGTATACCATTTAAAGATACTTCTCTCTGCTTCTTTAATGTATACATATACTTACCAAAGGAGCAAATAATGTGTGCTTTATTTGCTTATAAAGTTCATTTAAGGAGATCTACACTTACGGCATAAAAACAGTAGTTCTCAAATGTTTTGATATCAGGACCCCTTTACAGTCTTTTTTTGTTTTCAAGTTTATTTATTTATTTTGAGAGAGACAGAGCAGGTGGGGGAGGGGCAGAGAGAGAGAGAGAGAGAGAGGGAGAGAGGGAACAGAATCCCAAGCAGGCTCCACGCTGCCAGGGCAGTACTGTATGCAGGGCTCCAACCCACGAAACTGTGACATCACAACCTGAGCTGAAACCAAGACTCAGACACTTAACCAACTGAGCCACTTAGGTGCCCCCAGGATCCCTTTACACTCTTAACAATTATTGAGGACCCTGCAGATTTACTTCTGAAAAGTCAGCAAAACATGAATGAGCACAAACACACCATGCTGCCAGCTGATACAGTGATGATGTCATCATACATCACTTAGCCTCTGAAAGAAAACTCCCTTGTACACTTGAGTTAATTAGAGTGAAAAGTCAAATATCAGGTGATTTTTGTTTTAAAAATAGTTGTTGCAGAACTAAAAGGGTCTCAGTACCTTCAGGGCACCCAGACGACACTTTAGGAACTGCCGCATGAAACATGAAGTGGTAATAAAGACAAATATTTGTAGAGTAGCTTCAAGTTTGCAATATGGTGTCACATATGTTTTCTATTTGACTTCCCCAATAATGCTGTGAGTTTATGATTATGTCATTTTACAGGTAAGAAAAAACTACGTTCAGGGAAATTAAGTGATTGGCTCAAGGGAACTCCACTAGCAAAATTAAACTGAGACCTTCCGATGGCAGAGCCTATGATTTTTCTATCGCAACATATTCCTCCCAAACCCGCCCAACCTAAAAGTTCTCTATGACACCAGGTTCGTCGAGTTAAATCTAGTTTCATCTCAACCTCCAGAGCACGAGACTGGTTTGAATGAGAACTGAGATCTCCATTTAACTTTTGAGTGGTCCTGGGAAGTCCAATCTGGTCCTGAAGGGTGAGTGTAGTTCCAGGGTAACCTGCAGAATTTGGGGTGGCTCTTAGTTGGATCCTTGGTAGTTCTGGGATTACAGCTACCATGAACCTATAATTCTGTCTCGGAATGTAGCTGTATTCTTTAGAGAAGTATGGTGGATACAGATGGTTTGCAGCTGGGGTGAGCCACTCAGGTTGCTGGATACCTGGACAGACTTGCCAAGCCTCTCCTAGGCTGAGCTGTAGCCTCCAGCACTGGACTAAAATGGCCAACAGCCAGGAGCAAAAATATCAAATACCATTTGCCTGGGAGCTGGCCCTAGTGTATTTATCTCTTTGGAGGACTGTACTTTCTGTACTATCTTTAAGCTTTAACCTTTGGGCAAATCAAAATGACAGCACTATATACCCTGTAAATCAAAAAGGACAGGGTCAAAGACCATTCTTTATCTCTGTTGCTGCTCAGGACTTTGATTCTTCAAGTATTAAACATGAAGAAAATGTGGAGCACAGGTGTAAAGGGACACAAGTGTGTGCTGTGTTAAGAAACTATAAATAACAATGTTAAATTTTCTCTGAAATGAATGGAAAGGGAGATTGAATTTGTAGAGATCTATAAAAAACTCTTTGGCTATTTTCTTTCCTTTGCAGTAAACTGATCTAGTTAGATGCCATAGAATGACTGCTTTATGAAAATAGAAAGTGGTAATATTTTTGAAACTGTATCTTTCATTGTTTTACTTATTTGCTAAAAACAAAGCAAAATAAACAAAATACTAACCATCGCAATGGGAGCTCTCTTCTGTTGACTGTGAAGAGAAAGTCTTTATTTCTTCACTTGGCATTTAGGTGATGTTTCATTGTGTGCCCAAATCAAAACTACCATTTCCATGTGGTCACCTCTTCTCCAAACCATTGCTCCCACCATCTTAAGCCAAGTTGGCCTATGTATTACCTACCCCTCCCCGAGATTCCCACCTCTGCACTTTTGCTCAGATGGTCCCCTCAGCTTAGAGTGCTCTTCCCTCATTTCCTTCCTTTGCTGTTTTTACCCATTCTTTGAACCCTTCTTTACCAGTTCAGTGCATGGTAGTCTCTTCTTTAGCTTTCTAAAGTGGGGGTTGGCAAAGCTTTTCAATAAAGATGGTAAATATTTCAGACTTTGGTGGGCCATAAGGTCTCCATTGCAACCGCTAAATTCTGCCTTTGCAACACAGAAACAGTCCTGGATGATACTGAAGCAAAGGAGTGTGGCTGTGTCTTAATAAAGTTCCTACAGATAATTTGTAATTATTTATGAGGGAGCTGCAGATTGCCAGCTCTTATTCTCCAGCATCTATCTGATTAGCAGTCACTTATCATGTACTCTCTTCTTTTCTTACTGTTTCGCGTGTTTATCCAGTACATTCCCAACTAGACTATAAGCTCCACGGAGATAACCTTATCATTCTTTGTATTTGTGTATCTGTCCTGGTACTTTAAACAGTATTTATTCAGACACTCAGATATTTGTAATTGACTTAAATGTTTTTTAAGGATGGGAAAACACTGACCCCTCTTGATTTCCGTTCCGTTGCTGTTTTGTTTGTGTCCTAATTGGTGCTGTGTTCATGTGTTGGTTCTTTCCTGAGCAAAGGCATCAGCCAATGCTGAGATGTAGTGGATTACCTCTCCGTGTTAAGATATATTAAAGATCAGGATAAATGCTTTAATGTGTATCCTAAGAAAAGATTTTATGAGTTATTTGTTGACAGAATGGTTATGATGAGACCTTTTGCTTAGCCTGCCAACATAGCACTCATTTCTTATGAGAACAAAGTACTGTAGTTTGGCCTCCTGATAGAAAGCCTGCTGAGTTTTACCATTTAATAAAATAGAGTACACAGTGTAATTTGTACAATGTCAAACTTCAGAGAACAATTTATAACAATAATGTTTCTATTTACAGCATGCCATTAAGGAAGGGACAATAAAATGTCAAGTTTGACAATATCCACTGATTGATATTAAGGTCAGAAGGGGAAACATTTCTGTTCTCAGCGTTGCAGAGTCAGCTGGCACAATAGAGGGCAGAATACAATCAACTTTGCATTCTTTCCAAAATTCAAAGCTTTGGAAAGGACAGCAGTCTAGATGTTATATTTACTCAAGAGAAGCTGAAGTGTAAAGACAGAAACAACTGAAAATTCCATGTTTCTAGTTCTCTCTCTCTCTCTCTCTCTCTCTCTCTCTCTCTCTCTGTTAGCCTGGAAAAAATTCTGATAAATATTAGTCCAGTCATCAGATTGTATTCATACTGTGTTGTAACTACCTGTTTGGATGTGTTAGCAGTACCCTGCAAATACTACACCCACATTTTCTAGTGACATAGATGGGGTCTGAGAAGATTAATTCCAAGCCATGACATTTGTAGAACTGACAAGGGAAAAAAAGTATAGCAGTCCCAGGTGATGGGGGGAGATACTCAGCTCAGATTCCTCATCTTGGAACATGAATTAGTATGATTCACAGGTATGCTGATCACAGTGAAGAATCTGATATGTGTCAGCTACTTCTCTTTATAATAACATAACGCAGAGCTAAGTATAGAAATAAGGGATTCTCGTACTAGTGCGTGGGATTAAATGCTCTGCTTTGTGTAGGCATTTATTACATTCTAGATTCTTCACATGTTGATAAAGTCATAGGATTTCTAAAAGTATATTTCTCATTGTCACCTTCTGTCAAGATGTTGCTGTCTCAGAGCATACCGGTGAGCAGCTGAGCTCAGCACCATGGACCAGGTACCAAGCAGGACTTGAAACCTAGAACTAGGGGTTTTCCCGGGTGATGGATGATGAGAGCAACTTGCCCAGGAGGTGGAGGGTGATGTGCTCAAATGCTGGCTTGTGTCAATACCATTACTTTATCATTATCTGGGGAACGCCGAGGGACATTGAAATAGCATCACCTCTTGCCCCACACACAGGAGTGTGACACTGCCGATGAAATAGGAGTGGGGTTTGAGGCAGGAAAGTCCCCTTGAAACAGTGACATTTAGGTGGCAATCTGAAGGACAGTGAGCGATTAGACTGAGATGGGGGTGAGAAGGCAAGGTAAGGGTTTCAGGGAGAGGGAGACAGGTGAAAGTTCAAGATGAGTGTGACTAAATTCTGGATCTACAAGAATGAGGGAGCTGCAGATTGCCAGCTCTTATTCTCGAGCATCTATCTGATTAGCAGTCACTTAGGTGAGGCTTGCAGGTAGATTAGGCTAAGTTGAATTTTTTTTTTTTCTGAAGAAATAATGACACAACGGAATTTCTCGGATTTTTCAAGTTAAATTATATATCCCCAGCTCCCTATAGTATAAAACCAAGGACTTTTTTCTTTTTTCACTTTGCTATTTCTAATTACTATCACTTTCTTCAATCCCATTTTTAAAATTAATACCATAATTGTATAGTGCTTTTAAATCTATAAAATGTTTTTATGTATTTTGACATATATTATGTCATTCAATTCTCACAATTAATACGAATAAGAATCACAGAATCCAGGATACTTCTCAAAGAGGATGGAGGGTGTCAGCATAAATCTCAGAGTTTTGTTTTAGGCCAATTCTAATGTTCACAGTGAAAATCCAACAGATGTTAACAAATAATTTTTGATTTCCAACCCAACCAGGGGAGGTTCCTGTTTCTTGTTTCTGGGAAGTTATAAATCAGCCATGTCAGTGAGAATCACCTTTTATCATTGAGTGTGATCTTTTTAAGAAACGCCATTTCTCTGATGATTATACCTGTTGGTTATTTGTATATCTTCTTTGGAGAAAGGTATGTTAAGGGCCCTTGCCATTTCCCCCAAGTTTTATTCAGATGTAATAGATATGTAACATTGTGTAATTTTAAGGCATACAGTGTATTGATTTGATACATTTAACATATTGAAAAATACCACTATAGCATTATAATTTTTTTTTTTTTGCTATTGAAGTGTAAGAGTTCCTTGTATATTTTGAATTCTAACCCCTTATGAACTATGTGGTTTGTGAATATTTTTTCCCATTCTGTCAGTTTCCCTCTCAGTTTATTGACTAGTTACTTTGTTGTGCAGCAACGTTTTTAGTTTGGTGTAGTTTCCGTTGTCCATTTTTACTTGTGCTTTTAAATGTCATATTCAAGAAATCATTGCCAAAACCAATGTTATGAAGATTTTCCCCCTATGTTTTCTCATAGGAATTTTAGTTTTAGGTCTTGCGTTTAAGAGTTAATCCATTTTGAGTTGATGTTTGTGTATAGTGCAAATAAGGGTCCAGTTTCATTTCATTCTCTCTTTCTTCCTTTCTTTTTTTTTCTTTATCTCTTTCCCTTCTTTCCTTTATTTCCTGTATGTGGATATTCAATTTTCCTAACACCATTTGTTGAAGAGTCTGCTACCCTTTTCCTCTTGTGTATTCTTGGTACCCTTGTTGAAAGATCAGTTGACTGTATATGTGGATTTATTTCTGGGTTCTCTGTTCTGTTCCATTTGTCTGTGTATCTGCTTTATGCCAGTACCATACTATAAAGTCACAGTGAGATATCACCTCACACCAGTTAGGATGGACATTATCAAAAAACAAAAAATCATTAAGTGTTCATCAGGATGAGAGAAAAAAATTGGAATCCTTGTGCACTGTTGATGGGAATGTAAAATGGTGCAGCCACTGTAGAAAACAATACGGAGGTTTCTCAAAAAATTAAAAATGGAATTACCATATGATCCAGCAGTCCCACTTCTGGATATGTATCTGAAAAAATTGGATTCAGGATTTCAGAGAGATTATTTGTACTCTCACATTTGTTGCAGTATTATCCACAATACCCAAGATGTTGAAGTAAAAGAAATGGCCATTGATGGATGAATTGGATAAAGAAAATGTGGTATATGCATACAGTGGCATATTATTCAGCTTTAATAAAAAGGAAACCATGCCATATGCACAAATTGGATGGACCTTGAGCATATTATGCTAAGTGAAATAAGCTAGCTACAGAGGGATAAATACTGTATGATTCCAATGATATGAGATAAATAATCAAACCCAAAGAAGCAGAAAATAGAATACTGATTGATTGCCAGAGGCTGGGGTAGGGGCAAATGGGAGCTGGTTTTCAGTAGGTACAAAGTTTCAGTTGTGCAAGAAGAAAAAGAGATCTGCCATACAACGTGCTTCCAGTTAACGATAATGTACCATACACCGAAAAATACATTAAGTGGGGACAGCTTATGTTATGTTTTTTTTTTTTTTAACCTCAATAACAGCAAGGGAGAAATGTCACTCATTACTTTATGAGACACAACCATCTGAGGGACAAAAAGGTGGAACACATGTGAGAAAATTGATTCTTCTTGAAAGAAGGCAGGCATATAGCCTGGATGACCACTTAAGATTCCTCTAGCTATGGGCTTCTGTGATATAATAATAGCACTGCCTGAAAAAATATTAACTGGTTTGCATATCACTGTGCACGATTTAGAAATGCTGTTGGTAGTACAGGGACGATTCAGTAATGTTAATTTCCGAACAGAGTATATTAAAATACTAACAGTGGTATTTAAAAAGCTTGTGGATAAAAAGTCAAGGAGAATGAAAAGCAAAGCATAAAAGGATCTGCTTTAGCTGTGTCACTTATGATATATTATGGTCCTTGTTTGATACATGGCTATAATAAAGCATTGCCATTCAATTAGAGTAAGTTAACTTTAAAATTAATATTGTGCCTATGCTCGATTCCATTTAAAGAGCTGGAGAAAGGGAAGAGGATTTTGAACCATTCACTGTGCATTAGCTTCAATGACAGAATATAAATCATAGTAAGTCATAAGCCTCTGTCCAGTTCTGATCTCTGTGTGATGCATGTCAATGTCAGACTTTAAAAATGTATGCTTCAGTTAGAATGGCATGCATTTTGTAATTGGACAGAAGTAAGTAGAGTGGATTGAAGGTTATAATCTGGACCTTTGGAAATGTTTTGACAGTTTACCCAGGAGCCTGCATTTATTAATAGTAATGGTTCCTAAATTTTTATTTTGGCTGGCTTGCTGAATATATAGAAAGCCCTAGAAGGAGTGATGAAGGAAATGCATTAGTGAAAAGTATTAAAAAATTACCTTTGACATTTCTAGCACAGGAGCAAGTCCAGATGGTTGATAAAAGAGCATAAGTCAATCGATAGGAACATCCATTTTAATTTTTTCTTTCATGTTTGATACTTAAGTTCTCCCATTCCTGTTATGAAGACACATCAAGAGTTCCATTACTACTAAGAAAATATAATTCGTGGGTGTCCATGTCTATCTTTCTCAAAATTCACTCATTATCAATTAACAAACAGAGCAAATTAGGGAAATAACATGCACCTGTGTGTAAGTGCATATGTCTAGGGGGTACTCAACTAAAGAGAAAAGGGAGAAAAGGAGTTTAGAAGTTCCTACTGTGTGCTAGGGACTCTGTTAGACTTTTTGCCTAATTGATAAGAAACTGATAAGTATTGTTTGTTTGAAAGTAGGTGATGTTGTTTTATGTCTAGATACCACTGCATTTTTTACATCAGTCTTGTGATCTTACAAGCCCGTTAATTAATTAGTTACAATATTGCCATGCTGACTAACTTTTTTTGTGGAGGCTGGGGTCAAGGCAAAAAATACATTTTTCTGGCATTAAGGGATTCACTCTGTTACTACAGCTTGTTCTTTCTACCTCTTCAATGTGATTGGTAGTATAAAGAAAAGAGCATTTGTGTGTGTTATATACAGATGTGTCCCATATACAACAAATTTTGCAGAAGCATTTTAATGAGAATATGATCCTGAAGCATTAACAGTTTTATTTGCTTTATTTGGTTTAACATTCTTACCTTTTTTGGCTTTGTGTGTGTGAAATCTTCAAAACATACAATTCCTTTGCAATAACATTGAGAAAAATGAGCAAATTCATTCGATGTTGAGGATTGGGAAGTTATCTGACATGAAGTTCATGTTGAAGATTGTTTTCAGTGAGGGGGTAGGTGGTTTGTGGGTAGAAATGTGTTGAGACTATGTGGAGGTGAGTTGGAAGGTGAAAGGAGAAATCTAAATTGCTTCATACAAGTAGAATGGAATGGAGGTTGGACAGTGAGTACATCCCTACAGGAGTGGAAAGGAGAAAAGAAAGTGGGCCTTTAGATTGAAAAGAAAGTTGAGCAGAAAAATCCTTGGACACGAAGAAAGAGAGAAGAAAAGGCCCAGTTCACAGCTGTGACTTACTTTCAGCTTAGGTATTAATTTCCATGACTCAAAGATTGCTTCTAGATCCTCACCATGGCTAAATTGAAATTATACCAACTAGAAATAAAATAATCTGGAATAGGTCAAAAGGATTGTTGCTGGTGGTTGAGGACAGTTCAAATGTGCATCCATAATGAATTTTGAAATAAGGAACATAAGATGTCCCTCCTGAGATTTCATGTTAATATATTAGAGCAGAGATGGGTAAAGTCAGTTTTGGTATAAAATGGCCCCTGGGCCAGCAGGTTCTATAATAACCTGATTGAATATTCATGCATTTGAAAATAGAATATGCATTGGTCAGCCTTGAAAAACATAGAAAAAGATGAGTTGAGTTCATTCAGCCAACAGATATATATTGAATACCTACCAGGTGCCAAACATGGGATACAGTGATGAACAACATAGACGATGTCCCTGACCTTCTCAGAGGACTTACAATCATGGAAGTGAACGTTGGCATGTTGTGGCTGAGCACTGCCCAGGAGAAAGAGTATCAGTGATACCACTTTTCATTGCTGAGATCAACTCTCCTTTGAAGATAGAGGCAGCAGGCATTTTTGTCTGCTATCATGAGAGAATTGAAATCATCTAGCTAATACATCTTTTTCTGAGTCTATGCTAACCATGTAAGTTTCTGATCATAATTTGGATTCCCGGATGTGTGTGCCTGTTGGGGAAGAATACTCTAGTCAACAAATATGAGGACTTTGGTCCTTGTGTTGTTTATATTTCTCTTTTTAAATATGGCCATTAGCATCCTGTGTTTTACATCAATCTACTGTGAGTCCACCCCCAAGGGATGGATTCCTTCTCAGAATGCTGTCAAAATCAGATTTTTGAGTCTTGAAGTCTGGAGGCCAGATCCTATACAGTCATCACTCTCTGAGTTTCATGAGAAGCAGCCAGCTCAGTTTGTTGATGAAGGAGTGTCTCTGGTTAGCTCTTGTTCTGTCTTCAAATTTTTGGAAGGAATGGATCTTATTCAATTCCTTCAAAGAATATTGAGCATGCATCTGAGAGATATTACTTTTAAAGCAGTGGTGGAATAGACAAGCCTTCTTTTCTTGTTTCTTCATGGTCATTCCCTGTGGCATGCCTTGATTTCAAACTATCCCAGACACTTTCTGCCTCAGGCATGGCTGGCAAAGGGCCAGCCCATCATCTTAAGGGATACCTTGCTACTGTTGAGGGGAGGGAACGGTCTCATGATGTGTCAATTTGCTTTTGACATCTGGTTCTAGTCCATCTGTTCAGAAGTCTGCTGTTACTATTTAGTTACTGGCAAGGCCTTTCTCGGGCCTTAAAACAACAGCAAAAAGTCAACCTAAAGGGACTTCCACTTTTCTAAGCGGAAAAGAGACCTTAAGTAGAGCGGCAGCTAATTATTCTCTAACAAAATCAGTCTTCTCTCGGGATCAGTGTGTTTCTTTTATTTTTTTAAAACCCTTTAAGCACAAAATACTTAAATATATTTCTGGCTGATGATTAATAATCTGTTTTTACCATTGTCCTATGCAGATCCCAGTAAAATTTTGCTTGTCATGCCCCAAATGGAATTATAGTTCCCAGTGGACTTGGTTGAAGAGATTAGTATTAGCACTATACTTTTTTCATCCAGAGTAGAAGTGGCAAAGTCATGGAGTGAATGTTTTTCCTTAAGGATGCTGTAAGTACTTGGGTATGTGGTTGTTTCATTATTTTGCTATTAGTTAGGTTTACAAAAACCAACCAAACAAACAAACAAAAACAGTGACAAAATAGGATGTCTAAAACTTTAAAACAGTGTTTTTGTTTAGTTTTCATTAGCAGAACAACCCTGCTTCCAGACAAAATATGGTGAACCTGATAAAGTTAGAGATATGCTAGCTAAAGGCTAGATGGGAAGGTGAGTTGGGGAGAGTCGTAGCTTAGAACTTCATAAAACACAGTTCTGAAATCTTGAAGTTAGAATTCCAGCATCAAACGTTATTGCTGAAAAAGAGAATGAGAAAGAAACAATGATTATTTTGCCATATGCATATGGAAGAAGACTTTATGTATATGGAAAAAGTCCATCAAGACAAACTGGATGTTAGCAAAAAGGTTAACTGGGCCTAGAAGCCATAGGAAATTGGTAACTGCGCAAGCCATGTTAGCAGTGGGGACATTAAGAACGATGACTTCATACTGTATTAATGGGAACACTAGTTACAGATTGTAGAACATCAAAAGCAGCCTAAAGAAGTTTTCATGGGTGTTTGTTAAAATTTGAATGATTCTTCTTAGGTGAAGGAATCAGGCATATCAGGACTCTAGAGATGGTGACAAAGTTTAATTGAATTCATTTATCCTCTACAGTGAGCCAAACACAGTGCCAGGTATTTTTATAATATGTGGTGTTCTGAAAGCAGTGCTGAAGCTTAAAACAAAAACTATGGGTTATTTCATGCCCCATAAACATGCCAGATAGGAATCACTAGTCTTCTATTGCCTATTGATATGTGAGACAATGATACATAGTGACCGATATTGTTAGAATTGGGATTTACTCTTTCCCTTGGGAGTGCTGATTATTTTCTTTTCCGTGGGTTGTGCTAGTAGAGAGTTTGGAATGTATATGCACATCTATGCATGCAGAGGTCAACAAATTCCATTTAAATATTCTAATTGTGTCTTAGATACTGCACATATTAATGTTTAGAGACTTCATATCACAGGAATATTTAATGCCACATTCACTCTATTTTTAGTTATGTCTCACTCATTGCCAAATGGCGATGTGTTTTCACCCATAAAAGTGTAACACTTGATGATACTTTGATCATATTCTGCTTTGTCTCTTCTGTGGATAACCTCATCCAAAGCAAAACTCTCCTACCTCTTCAGTTTCCTTCGAGTTTATCCCATTCTTCACCACCATCATAAAACTTTTGGAGTAGTTTTATCTCTGAACATTTACTTCTCAGTGCACTGCTATTTGTCTCCTGCTTGCACTGCTAAGTAACAGCAGCTTCGTTAGGATCATCTGCTGTGACCTACCAGGCACTGATTCTGGAGCCTCTTTGCAGCCCGGTGCTCGCTCGTGTGCTCTTGAGGGTTTGGTGCTGTTTGCTGTGGGTGCCACTCTTCCATCCACTCCTAGCTTCTTCCTTTCCATCTCTCTCACAGACTCCCCTTCCTCTGTTCTTTCATGGCCCTTGAATGTGGACCCAAATCTTCCATTTCTAGAGCTTCTGTGTTAGTTTGGAACTCATCACCTCTTGCCTGGTCCCTTCGAAGGAACTCCCAATATGCTCACATAGTCTTGAACTTAAACCTCTCCCACCCACTCCAGATCGCACTACATACTCTGGCCAGAGTAGAGTAGTCACCCGTTAAAACAAACCTGATTCTCTACTTGATTGCTTAAAGCATCCATTGCCCAATGGACACAATTTAAAATTTTTTGTCACGGCGCACAAGCACCCTCTGAGTCTGGCTTTCATTTTCTGTTCCTGCCTCAAGTCCCTCCTGTCTTCTCCCTTCACCAAGCAGGGACTGGCTGCCTCTGAACTGGTGATGTCCACCTGTCTGTTCTTTCTCTGTCGTCTAGCAATCTCCAACATGTTTAATCTCTTTCCGTCTCCCCGCCACTGCACTACAACAGGGGTAACCACAGTGTCTGTATTACGGGGAGATTGTGATGTTCGAAGCAAATAAGGCCTGTGTCACTGCTGAACTTCCTACAAGCATAAGATGATCTATACACGTTCATTGTGGCTCTTGTTATTAGATCACTCTGAGGTGGGCTCAGGGGGATTTGCAGAAGACGTTCAGGAAACCAATAAAGGTAATTAAAAGTTTAGAAAATTAGGAGCGTGAAAAACAGGTAAAGAAACGATTTTTCAGCCAAGAGAAGAAAATGCCTGAGGGGAGATATAAGAAAGAAAAATGATTTCCTAGAGGATAGACTCAGACCATCCTCCATTAATATTGAGAAGAAAACACAGCAAAGCATGTAGGATTTATATTTGCCATAAGGAACATTTCCCAGATAAGGGATTGGCTATCTAGAATAGTTTATTCACAAAACTCTCAAAATTTATCTATAGATCTAAAAAGATATATTTTCTTCTGTCTGCCCAATTTAGGTCTGGAGCGGCCCGAATGCAGAGAAGTGAATTAGGTGATTTCTTGCCGGCCTTTTTTCCTCCGTGTGCCGGTCCATCTTTCAGCGGTTCTTTTTGCTTCTCTTCATCTCTCTGAATGTCTCTCTCTGGCTTTCTGTCTCTTTGTCTCTCTATGCCTGTTTCTCTCTCTGTTTGTCTTTCTCCTTGCTCTCTTCTCGAATTTCTCCCATCATCCTCCTGCCCTTCTGCCCCATCCTCCCGGCCCCATTATGAGGTGGAAACAAAAGCTTTGCAGAAACAGTCCACACAGTGCTATTCTGCTTTTCTTCTCTCAAGTTCATTGTATCTTTTGGGTGGCATCGCAGCTCTTTTGGATTAGAGGAACATTTCTGTTTCTGTAATGAGTTGAGGACAGAAACGTTTTTGTGATCACTTCCTTTAATAATACTACTTTGTGAGATCGTGTTCCTCTTGTAATACACTTTCCTCAGCACAACCCTATTATCTTTTCCTTGTGAGGAGATTTTTCCTATAACTTGTGGACAACACGTTTTCTCCGAAAAATGTGAAGTTGCTTCATTACCGATATTGGAAGTGCATGTGGAGGGACATTGATTGGTGGCACTTCTCTGAGGAGGAAGGGGCGCCACAGAGTGCCCTGCTCACCTTTGAGCGATGTCTTTGCAGGTTCCTTTTATAACCATTGAGTTTAGTAGATTATAGTTGTTCCTTGTAGTGTCTTTCTATTTACCTGTGTACTCCCCACCTTTCTTTTGTTGCTGGTGGAAGTCATGTTTGTCTTTCATTAACGTTGCCTCAAATTTCTTCTCTATGATTTTTTTTTTTGTTCTTTACATTCCTTTTTAATTTTCAGCCTTTTTTGGGGCAGATTTTGTCTTCTCTTTTTCTGGGATTGGGGTCTTTACGGATGCAGCCAACTCTAGCGTCCTGTCACTTGGCGTGTGGATGGATCCCAGCACCTGCTACAGGAATCAACTCAGCAACAGGGTGACAGATGTTAGACTTTGTATGATTTGTAAGAAAGTTATATGGCTGAATTAATACAACCATTTTCCCCTCCTCCTGAGCAGCCATAATATCTCATCCTTAAGTTTTTATCTGGTGTTTACTGGATTTTCCCTTTAAGCATTTTAGAAGACAACAGGTAATTTAAGTTTGCTGCTTCTTTTTTTTTCCCCACTAACTCGCACATCCTGGTTGAAGAGAACAATGTAGTGTCCATTATCATGAGTTCATTGTGACCCACCAAACTCCAGAACTAAACCTTTACTATATAAATTCTAGTTAAGAATGTCTAGTAAGACGTTGGCACTTCGCTTGGAGGGCACAAGAGAAAGAATCAAGACAAGAGAAAGGAGCCATGGTTAAGTGAAATGTGGAGTTGCCAGAGTGTAAATAAACCCTCTTCACTACCATTTCTTTTTTTTTTTTTTTTTTTTTTTTTTTTTTTTTTTTTTTTTTTTTTAATTATTTTTTTTTTTCCAACGTTTATTTATTTTTTGGGACAGAGAGAGACAGAGCATGAACGGGCGAGGGGCAGAGAGAGAGGGAGACACAGAATCGGAAACAGGCTCCAGGCTCTGAGCCATCAGCCCAGAGCCCGACGCGGGGCTCGAACTCATGGACCGCGAGATCGTGACCTGGCTGAAGTCGGACGCTTAACCGACTGCGCCACCCAGGCGCCCCTTCACTACCATTTCTATAGATGCTACTAAATGGAAGCTGCCTTGGAAAGCTTATTTGGAGCCAAGTATAAGTAGTGTTGCTATAAAGCAGAATCATTACTTAGTATATTACCTGTGACAGCAAAATACAGTCACTTGAATCATACCTTTACATTCCCTCCCTCTCTCATTTTCTTCCTTTATTATTATTTTCTTTATTATTTTGAGCACAATCAATTCAATCACAATTATATTATTTAAATGTTTTTAATTAAGTAGCACTTAGCATTTTGGTTGTTGTTCTGTTACAGATATTTATTAAGCCCATGCCTTTTGCTAGGCATTACTTCATTACCTGACTTATTAATTCATTTAAGACCCACAAAGGCCCTGTGATTGGTACTGTCTCCATTTTATTTTATTTTTTTTAATTTTTTTTTTCAACGTTTATTTATTTTTGGGACAGAGAGAGACAGAGCATGAACGGGGGAGGGGCAGAGAGAGAGGGAGACACAGAATCGGAAACAGGCTCCAGGCTCTGAGCCATCAGCCCAGAGTCCGACACGGGGCTCGAACTCACGGACCGCGAGATTGTGACCTGGCCGAAGTCGGACGCCAACCGACTGCGCCACCCAGGCGCCCCATCCATTTTAAATGTAATAAAGGAGACACAGGTTTCAAAGAGGGTTTCAAAGAGTAACTTGTCTGAGGCCAAACATGACTATAAGTGACAGAGCCTAAGATTTCTTTCAATTGAATGCCAGTTTTCCTTCCATTATACCTTCTCTGTGCCCGTTGTTCTCCTTTGAATGGCAATTATATATTATCATTACTTTGAATAGCAGTTATATGTCTGGGAATACACGTTTGAAGCATGGAAAATTTCTCCTATAGGTTATATAATCTGGCTAATTGACACCATATTAATAATTGAGAAATGAATATATACTGAGTATTTTTCATGCGGAATAAAAGATGAATTCTAATTGTAGTGTACATTGAATATTGATCGTCTCGGTTTTTGAGACTGCTTAGTCTTGTTCACAGAAATGTAGACTTTCCTATGTCAAACAGAGTTTATATAGTACTTGTTATTCTTAAATGTCTCTTTCCTTTTTATGCTATTTTACTAACATTGAATTCATAATCTAAGGGCTCTTCCTTCAGATGACAATCAGGATGAATGGTTACTTGGCTACCTGTCAATAAAGTTAATGCTGATACAATAAAACAGCAACAATACGACAATGGACATTTATTGAGTATTTATTAGGGGTCAGGCAAGAAAAGTTCAGTAAGCTTTCCCCTATTCCCCAGGGCTGGCTGATAAACTGTAGGGCGAGGATTTGAACCTGGGTTTGCATGATTCAGAGCTCAGATGGTTAACAGCTACAAAAAAATTAATAAAGTTCAAGAAATAAAAGATATTATAAATGTTTATAATTCAAAAATACAAGAAATTCGGAAACTCTTTGGACATCTGCCAGTCTTGTTTCCTTTGCAGACAGATGGCTATCTATGAAACATTTTCTCTTCATGTTTTGGAGAAGCAGCATGCAATTGTTGTAGTGTAGGGCTTCCAGAAGTTGCCCATGTCCTACTGTGGGTCGATTTAATAACATGACAAAGAACCACTAAGTGTGTGACTTGGCTTCTAGGGGTCAAATAGTCCCTTTGGATATTTGTTTATTTGGATTTATAACTTTGGTTGTCTGTTTATTTTTCATTCTGATGCTTTGTAGTAAAATATATAAAGTCTTCTCCACAGTTTAACATAGACTAAACCTTCTTTCAGTGATATGTTGAACTATGATACGATATGGTATGAAATTATACTGCTTTGTGGCAAAATATAAACTAAAATTAAGTGGCTCACCTCTGCATTTAGAACTGTATTTTTAGCATAGTAATGGATGAGTTTTAGCATTCACCCATTACTACTACCCAAACTCAGGGCTACCGAACCCAGACCTCAAGGGAAACTTCCTCTGTACAGCTCTGGGGTGGTGGCCTTGCATCTGCTTGACCAAAGGGACCATTCCCACATTCTCTTCTTTTTTGTTCTGTAGCCTCTGAAAAGTAATTTATTCTCTCTGTGCTTTGTTTTCCTCATCTAGTCCATGAGGCTAATCGTATTTAGCACTAACCCCCATCACAGCAGGCTTCTGAGATTAATAAGGTTGTATTCATTGAGCATCCTGGATGTTGAAAAGTCACTGCCTAAGTGTTAGTAGCAGTGTAAGAGGTGGAGGTGGGGAACATGTTATTCTGTGTACTTACGCAATCAACAATTTTATTTCCTGTAAAAATGCTACTACTCCCAGATTTCCTACATGGGATGCTATATTCTAGACATGCTAGTTTAATTTTTATAAGTAAGAATTTGAAACTAGCCATGGATAAATGTGTATCTAGTCTTCAGTTCACTGTAGAAATTTCTTTTGAAAACTTTATTCTGGGGGCGCCCAGGTAGCTCAGTCGGTCAGGCGTCCAACTTGAGCTCGGGTCTTGATCTCACGGTTTGTGGGTTTGAGCCCTGGGTCGGGCCCTTCGCTGACAGCTCAGAGCCTGGAGCCTGCTTTGGATTCTGTGTCTTAGTCTCTCTCTGCCCCTCTACCTCTTGTGTTCTGTCTCTCTCTGTCTCTCAAAAATAAATAAATATAAAAAAATACAAACATTCTGAGTGAATTCTCAGAAAGGACCATAAATCACATATTTTCTTGCCTTAAAGAGCTGTATACATAAACTGTTTCAGGGTTGGCAAATGTGTAGCATATGTGTTACCCGCTGTGCTACCCACTTCTCCTTCTGCACACACAGCAGACTTTGCCGATTCATTAAAATCCTCTATTCTCTTGAGTAAATACAGAACCTCAGACTTCTCCACAACACAGTGTCCCAGACAGCTATGACCAGTCAATCAGAGGTGGGGATGAATTAAAGCCTCTGTCATTCCTGGGGTGCCTGGGTGACTCAGTTGTTTAAGTGTCCAGCTCTTGGTTTCGACTCAGGTCATGATCCCACAGTGTGTCAGTTCCAGCCCCATGTTGGGCTCCACACTGATAGCAGAGCCTGCTTGGGATTCTCTCTCTCCCTCTGCCTTTACTGCTCCCGTGCCTTTGTGTGTGTGTGTGCTTTCTTTCTCTCTCTCTCTCTCAAAATAAATAAAGTTAAAAAAATTAAAGCCTCCATCATTCCTGATCAACTCTGCCTTTCTAATTTACTGGTAAAGAATCTAAAGTGAAAATATTGGCGCATCTGGGTGGCTCAGTCGGTTGAGCATCTATATGACTCTTTATTTAGACTCGGGTTATGATCCCAGAGTCTTGGGATTGAGTCTTGTGTCAGTTCCACGCTGAGTGAGGAACCTTCTTGAGATTATCTCTCCCTATGTCCCTCTCTCCTGTTCCTGCTCTCTCTAAAAATATAAATTAAAGAAAGTCAAAATACACACACACACACACACACACACACACACATATATGTATATATATAATATATATATTTACTTTGGGGGGAATGCAAGCAGGGGAGGGGCAGACAGGGGACAGAGAATCTGAAGCTGGCTCTGTGCTGACAGCAGTGAGCTTGATGGTGGGGCTCGAACTCATGAACTGTAAGATCATGACCTGAGCCGAAGTCTGATGCTCAAATGGCTGAGCCACCCCGGTGCCTGAAAACTATATATTTTTAACTTGATTCATGTCACTTGTTATTTTTGGTGTCATGTGAACTAAAAACGAGATCTACACATTCCCATTCCAGTTTTATTCTGTGACACCATGCTGTCCCTATAATTTTCAAGTCTAGCAACATTCATCTTATTCCTTATATTCTTCATTTTTCTAATTGATAGTCTCCTTTAGTCACTGATTAAATAATGTTTACTGAGCAACTAGTATGCTTGAGTTAGTGTCTCTGCAGTCAAGCAGCTTAGAGTTAAAGAGAAAAAGCAAGTCAGGGCGCCTGGGTGGCTCAGTCAGTTAAGCATCCTACTTTGGCTCAGGTCATGGTCTCACGGTCTGTGAGTTCGAGCCCTGCGTTGGGCTCTTTGCTGACAGCTCAGAGCCTGGAGCCTGCTTCAGATTCTGTGTCTCCCTCTCTCTCTGCCCCTCCCCTGTTCATGCTCTGTCTCTCTGTGTCTCAAAAATAAATAAACATTAAAAAAATTTTCAAAAAAAGAGAAAAATCAAGTCATATACAAAAATAGCCATGCACTCTAATATTTGCCTCTACTCAACTCACTGAATATCCTGGCTCAGGTCAACAGTGATCTAAATGTTAAATTTAACGGATATATTTCAATTCTTAATTTTTCACTTCACTTAACCATTTCATACTATCAATCATTTCCTCTTTGTTGAGTTTCTTATTCTATTCCATTTTCTTGACTTTCTTGTTATATTTCATGATAATAGTCTCCTCAGTTTTTCTCCTCTCTCTGGAGCTACCCTCTCTTTAAACAGTGTGATTTTTTCCTTTTTCCTCTTCCCATTCCTTTGAGGTCGGTGTTCTTGGGATTCTGACTTCAGTTCCTTTTTATTCTCTTTGTGGAATTTCACCCACTTTTATAACTACAAACTGCAAGCTTCACCTCGAAGCTAAGGTTCCTTACATCTTCTCCTGAACCCTGGTACAGACTAGAATACTCAGCTACTTGCTGGACGTGTCTTTGGTGTTCCACAGGCACAAAAATCTCAACTTTTCTGAAGCTAAATGTACTACTGCTTTAAATCAGCTCCTTTTCAGGTTCTTGCTAGTTTGGTGAGTGGAGCCAACACCTACTCACTTGCTGAAGCAGAAATACAGGAGTTTCTCTTAACTCCATCCTTTTTCTTCCTACCCTCATCTTACGAATGACAAAATGTTGTCAGTTCTTATCTTTTAATAACTTTGACTGTATCTCCACCTCCCTCTTTCAGCAGCTGGTTCCATAGTCAGGGCCTTGTCTTTCACCTAACTCTGCACAATAGCATCCTAACTGGTCCAATTTCATCTCCTGTGGCCCTATCAATCAAGTCTCCATGCTGCTGTCGGCTTAGTTGTAACAAAATGCAAACTGCACATCTGACAAACAAGCCTGGGATCATTGAAAGCCCCCCTTTACATTCAGGATTACACATAAACCCTTTCCCCCTTCAGGATCTGGTTCCTGTCTGCATTTCCAGCTTTGTCCCTCATCAGTCTGATCCCGTCCATCAATTAAACCCTTAGTTTGGGCTTCAGTTCCAGAGTCTTTTGAGCTTCTTGATTGCATCATGGTCTCTCTTGCCTCATTATTCTTGCATATATGGTTTCTTCTACATGTAATTCCCACTACTCCTCCTGCCTTTGCTGAAAGAACTCATCCATTAAATTTCAATTCTGATGCTCTATCCACAATGAAGCCTTCCTTGCTCCGTACTATACTAAAAAAAAAAAAAAAAAAAGTAACATTTTCTGCATGACATTACAGTTGTCCTCTTTTATCATTAGGTGTCTATCACCATGCCTTTCACTATTCATAGCACAAATTGGTTGAATCAGTGGAACCATGATTGGCTCTGACCCCAAAGTCTACCCATTCTATCCTGAAGCTTCTGGACATACCCTTGTTACAGTTCCTCTGCTAGAGTTTGTCAGTGCGTTGGCTAGTAGTGAATAATATTCCTTGATCCTGAAAGCATCAGGGATTTTGAGACAAAACTAGGGTGTGTCTTGCTTAGTGAAGGAGAGAGAAACAAGAGAATTATGGAATGACCTCACACTTATTTTAGAGCATTATTTTAATATCATCTATGCTAGGCATTATAAATTATCTGCATTTTTATCTCTGTGATCAGCCTTTACTGTTCACTTTACCATGATATATGTCAGAATGATACTATTTGACTCTTCAAGTATCTCCTGCTTCTTTAAGTCAAGAGATCTTATTAGTAAAGCTCCTTATTGTATTTTTGTGTAATAGATTTATTGGGATGTACCAATGATCAGTTCTCTAATTTGTAAAACTTTTTAAAATTTACTTTTATAAACCATGATCTATCTAGCTATCTATCATCTCTGTAATCTTCTGCCATATTTTCTCCATGCATCTTAATTGCTTTATTTAGCAAATATGTATAGAAAATATATGAGAAGGAAATTGTAGCACTTGTTCTGAGTGATGGAATGTCAGATGATATTTTTCCTCCAATTTTTAATGCTTTTCATATTTTAATGATGAACTTTTTTTTTTACCTTTATGGTTTAAAAACTTAAAAACAATTTTTTTTTTAATGTTTCTTTTTGAGAGAGACACAGTGTGAGTGGGGAAGGGGCAGAGAGAGAGAGGGAGACACAGAATCTGAAACAGGCTCCAGGCTCTGAGCTGTCAGCACAGAGCCCGATGCAGGGCACAACTTGGAAATGGAGAGATCATGACCTAGACTGAAGTCGGACACTTAACCGACTGAACCACCAGGCACCCCTGGTTTAAAAACTCTTTAAAAGAAAAGAAAAAGCAACGCAATAAGGGGAACACACATTCAGTGAAAACAGTAAGGTTTTATATTCAGGCCAGTCCCTTTCTCATTGACTAATGACCCAAATTTTTATTTAAGGGAATGCTATTAATTTATGTAATTAACAAAAGTTTATGAGGTGCCCAGGTTAACCAGAAGAAAAGGTACTATGATTTACGAAACAGAAAAACTCAACTTCTTTAGAAGGAAGGGGAAGAGAAAAAGGTGATAGTGGAGCTTTATTTCAAAAGATAAGCAAGCATTGACTGCAAGGTATCTCAGCATAGGAAACAATATTGAACAGAACCTCACAGACATCAAGAAGCAGTGGGGGTTCAGGATGGCAGGCAATTACTATGTGTGTGAGATGGAGAAGAGGAGAAAGATTGTATGCCATATTATTTGTTGATCCATTAATTTTAGAAGAGATTGTTGAAAGGAAATCAAAAGTTTCTGTTCTTATTTAGCTCTTCAAATACTAGGCATATCTGATTTTATTGAAATTAATACACATTGTAATTTTTCTCAAGTCTCTATTTCCCAGGTATCAGTATTTCTTCATTTCTCTAAACTTGTTAATTTGTATAACATCCATTGGACAAATCTTGTTATATTTTTGTGTTGTCATAAGTAAGTTTATTTCCATCTATGATTTTAAAACTGAATTCTGGCATTTTAGTTTTCCTGTTCTCAGGCACTATTTGGAAATATGATATAGCCATTAGCAAAGAGACTTACCTAAATAATCTAAATTAATATTAAACTGCTCATCTTTACTCACAATTCATGTTCCATGGTTGAATATTTGTGGAAAACTGACTCCAGAGTGAACAAGAGCACTTTGGGGTAGGGCTGTGTTGACTTATGCTCTACTTTGAATGCAGTGTGTGCCGGGCACATCACCTTATGATTACAGCTCTTTCAAGCAGAAGGTCTCTAAATAAATTCTGGTTTTGTTAATCAACAAAGGTACAATTATGTCATAATATGCTGTATGGTTTTAAATCAATGATTCTGAAGCAGATTGTTCTTTGATATTTCCATCACTTTTTCATGCACTTGCATGGGGAATTTGAGTAGTTAAAAGGTGACCACCCTGGGCAGACTTTGATGCCTCCTGATGGCAGGATGCTTATGGTTTTTCTGAATCAGTTTGGTGAACACCCAATCTAATGAATAAATGAAGGCCCTCTGTTGGCTGTCAGGAGGCTATAAATGTTTCTTTTTCAGGAGCCCCAGCTTTGACTAATCCTCATCTATTCAAATGTACTTAATTGTGTTATTTTGATGTGTATAATTCTCAGAGTGCTTATGATTCTTATATTCTGCTTTTTTAAAATTTTATTTTTTATTTTTTAAAATTTACATCCAAATTGGTTAGCATATAGTGCAACAATGATTTCAGGAGTAGATTCCTTAGTGCCCCTTACCCATTTAGCCCATCCCCCCTCCCACAACCCCTCCAGTAACCCTCAGTTTGTTCTCCATATTTATGAGTCTCTTCTGTTTTGTCCCCCTCCCTATTTTTATGTTATTTTTATTTCCCATCCCTTATGTTCATCTGATTTGTCTTTTAAAATCCTCATATGAGTGAAATCATATGGTTTTTGTCTTTCTCTGACTAATTTCACTTTGCATAATACCCGCCATTTCCATTCACGTAGTTGCAAAAGGCAAGATTTCATTCTTTTTGATTGCCGAGTAGTACAGCAATACAGTTATATATATATATATATATACATATATAACTATATATATGTATACATATATATTTATATATGTATATATATAAATATATACATATATATTATAAATATATATATTATAAATATATGTATGTATATATATAAATATACATATGTATATAAATAAATATATCAATATACATATGTATATAAATAAATATATATAAATATACATATATATTATAAATATTTATATATTATAAATATATATGTATACATATATATAACTATATATATGTATACATATATATACACACACACACACACACACACACATACATACACACACCACATCTTCTTTATTCATTCATCCATCGATGGACATTTGGGCTCTTTCCATACTTTGGCTATTGTTGATAGTGCTGCTATAAACATGGGGGTGCATGTGTCCCTTCAAAATACCACACCTGTATCCCATGGATAAATGCCTAGTAGTGCAATTGCTGGGTTGTAGAGTAGTTCTATTTTTGGTTTTTTGAGGAACCTCCATACTGCTTTCCAGAGTGACTGCACCAGCGTGCATTCCCACCAACAATGCAAAAGAGATCCTCTTTCTCCACATCCCCACCAACATCTGTTGTTGCCTGAGTTGTTAATGTTTGCCATTCTGACAAGTGTGAGGTGGTATCTTATTTGTAGTTTTGATTTGTATTTCCCTGATGATAAGTGATGTTGAGCATTTTTTCATGTGTCAGTTGGCCATCTGGATGTCTTCTTTGGAGAAGTGTCTATTCATGCCTTTTGCCCATTTCTTCACTGGATTATTTGTTTTTGGTTGTTGAGTTTGATAAGTTCTTTATAGATTTTGGATACTAACCCTTTATCTGATATGTCATTTGCAAATACCTTCTCCCATTCTGTCGGTTGCCTTTTAGTTTTGCTGATTGTTTCCTTCACTGTGCAGAAGCTTTTTATTTTGATGAGGTCCCAGTAGTTCATTTTTGCTTTTGTTTCCCCTGCCTCTGGAGACGTGTTGAGTAAGAAGTTGCTGCGGCCAAGATCAAAGAGGTTTTTGTCTGCTTTCTCCTGGAGGATTTTGATGGCTTCCTGTCTTACATTTAGGGCTTTCATCCATTGGAGTTTATTTTTGTGTGTGGTGTAAGAAAGTGGTCCAGGTTCATTCTTCTGCATGTCACTGTTAAGTTTTCCCAGAACCACTTGCTGAAGAGACTGTCTTTATTCCATTGGATATTCTTTCCTGCTTTGTCAAAGACTGGTTGGCCATACATTTGTGGGTCCATTTCTGGGTTCTCTATTCTGTCCCATTGATCTGAGTGTTTGTTCTTGTGCCATTACCATACTGTCTTGATGATTACAACTTTGTAGTACAGCTTGAAGTCTGGGATTGTGATGCCTCCTGCTTTGGTTTTCTTCTTCAAGATCACTTTGGTTATTCGGGGTCTTTTCTGGTACATACAAATTTTAGGATTATTTGTTCTAGCTCTGTGAAGAATGCTGGTGTTACTTTGATAGGGATTGCATTGAATATGTAGATTGCTTTGGGTAGTATTGACATTTTAACAATATTTGTTCTTCCTACTCAGGAGCATGGAATCTTATTCCATTTCTTTGTGTCTTCAATTTCTTTCATCAGCTTTCTATAGTTTTCAGTGTATAGATGTTTCACCTCTTTGGTTAGATTTATTCCTAGGTATTTTAAATTTTTTGTGCAACTGTAAATAGGATCGATTCCTTGATTTCTCTTTCTGTCGCTTCACTGTTGGTGTATAGGAATGCAACCGATTTCTGTGCATTGATTTTATATCCTGCAACTTTGCTGAATTCATGAATCAATTCTAGCAGTTTTTTGGTGGAATCTTTTGGGTTTTCCAAATAGAGTATCATGTCATCTGCAAAGAGGAAAGTTTGACCTCTTCCTGGCCGATTTGGATGCCTTTTATTTCTTTGTGTTGTCTGATTGCAGAGGCTAAGACTTCCAATACTATGTTGAATAACACTGGCGAGAGTCGACATCCCTGTCTTGTTCCTGACCTTAGTGGGAAAGCTCTCAGTTTTCCCCTATTGAGGATAATATTAGCGTTGGATCGTTCATATATGGCCTTTATAATCTCGAGGTATGCTTCTTCTATCCCACTTTCTTGAGGGTTTTTATCAAGAAAGGATGCTGTATTTTGTCAGATGCTTTGTCTGCATCTATTAAGAGGATCATATGATTCTTGTCCTTTCTTTTATTGATGTGATGAATCACGTTAATTGTTTTGCAGACATAGAACCAGCCCTGCATCCCAGGTATAAATCCCGCTTGGTCATGGTGAATAGTTTTTTTAATGTATTGTTGGATCTGGTTGGCTAATATCTTATTGAGGATTTTTGCATCAATGTTCATCAGGGAAATTGGGCTATAGTTCTCCTTTTTAGTGGGGTCTCTGTCTCGTTTTGTAATCAAGGTAATGCTAGCTTCATAGAAAGAGTTTGGAAGTTTTCCTTCCATTTCTATTTTTTGGAATGGCTTCAAGAGAATAGGTGTTAACTCTTCCTTAAATGTTTGGTAGAATTCCCCTGGAAAGCCATCTGGCCCTGGACTCTCGTTTTTTGGCAGATTTTTGATTACTAATTCAATTTCCTTACTGGTTATGGGTCTGTTCAGATTTTCTATTTCCTCCTGTTTCAGTTTTGGTAGTGTATATGTATCTAGGAATTTGCCCATTTCTTCCAGATTACTGGCATACAACTGTTCATATTATTCTCTTATTATTGTTTTTATTTCTGCTGTGTTGGTTGTGATCTCTCATCTTTCATTCTTGGTTTTATTTATTTGGGTCCTTTCCTTTTTGTTTTTGATCCAACTGGCTAGTGGTTTATCAATTTGTTAATTCTTTCAAAGAACCAGTTTCTGGTTTCATTGATGTGTTCTATTGTTTTTTTGGTTTTGATAGCATTAATTTCTGCTCTGATTTTTATTATTTCCTGTCTTCTGCTGGTTTTGGGTTTTATTTGCTGTTCTTTTTCCAGCTCCTTAAGGCGTAAGATTAGGTTGTGTATCTGAGATCTTTCTTCCTTCTTTAGGAAGGCCTGGATTGCCATATACTTTCCTCTTACGACCACCTTTGCTGCGTCCCAGAGGTTTTGGGTTGTGGTGTTATCATTTTCATTGACTGCCATATACTTTTTAATTTCCTCTTTAATTTCTTGGTTAGCCCATTCATTCTTTAGTAGGATGTTCTTCAGTCTCCAAGTATTTGTTACCTTTCCAAATTTTTTCTTGTGATTGATTTCGAGTTTCATAGCGTTGTGGTCTGAAAATATGCATGGTATGATCTCGATCTCTTTGTACTTACTTAGGGCTGATTTGTGTCCCAGTATATGGTCTATTCTGGAGAACGTTCGATATATACTGGAGAAGAATGTATTTTCTGCTGCTTTAGGATGAAATGTTCTGAGTATATCTGTTAAGTCCATCTGGTCCAGTGTGTCCTTCAAAGCCATTGTTTCCTTGTTGATGTTTTGATTAGATGATCTGTCCATTGCTGTGAGTGGGGTGTTGAAGTCTCCTACTACTATGGTATTACTATCGATGAGTTTCTTTATATTTGTGATTAATTGATTTATATATTTGGGTGCTTTCACATTTGGCACATAAATGTTTACAATTGTTAGGTCTTCTTGGTGGATAGACCCCTGGATTATGATATAATGCCCTTCTGCCCATCTTTAAATCTCTGATTTAAAGTGTAGGTTGCCTGATATAAGTATGGCTACTCTGGCTTTCTTTTGTTGACCATTTGCATGATAGATGGTTCTCCATCCCCTTATTTTCAATCTGAAGGTGTCTTTAGGTCTAAAGTGGGTCTCTTGTAAACAGCATATAGATGGATCTTGTTTTCTTATCCATTCTGTTACCCTATGTCTTTTGATTGGAGCATTGAGTCCATTAACATTTAGAGTGATACTGAAAGATATGAATTTATTGCCATTATGATGCTTGTAGAGTTGGAGTTTCTGGTGCTGTTCTCTGGTCCTTTCTAATTTTTGTTGCTTTTGGTATTTATATATATGTATGTGTGTGTGTGTGTGTGTGTGTATATACATATATATATATATATATATATATTTTTTTTTTTTTTTTTTAATCATCTTTTCTCCCCTGAGAGAGTCCCCCTTAAAATTCCTTGCAGGGCTGGTTTAGTGGTCACAAACTCCTTTAATTTAATTTTTGTTTGTCTGGGAAACTTTTTTTTTTTTTAATCTCTCCTTCTATTTTGAATGACAGCCATGCTGGGTAAAGAATTCTTGGCTGCATATTTTTCTGATTCAGCACACTGAATATATCCTACCACTCCTTTCTGGCCTGACAAGTTTCTGTGGATAGGTCTGCTGCAAACCTGATCTGTCTTCCCTTGTAGGTTAGGGACTTTTTTTCCCTTGCTGCTTTCATGATTCTCTCCTTGTCTGAGTATTTTGTGTATTTGACTATGATATGCCCTGTTGATGGTCGGTGTTTGTTGAATCTAATGGGGGTCCTCTGTGCTTCCTGGATTTTGATGTGTGTGTCTTTCCCCAGGTTAGGAAAGTTTTCCTCTATGATTTGCTCACATAACCCTTCTACCCCTATTTCTCTTCCTCTTCTGGGACCCCTATGATTCTGATGTTGCTCCTTTTCAATGAGTCACTGATATCTCTAATTCTTAAATTGTGCTCTTTTGCCTTAATCTCCGTCTTTTTTTCTGCTTCATTATTCTCTATAAGTTTGTCCTCTATATCTCTGATTGTCTGTTCTGCCTCATCCATCCTTGCTGCCGCGGCATCCATCTGTGTTTGCAGCTCAGTTATAGCATTTTTAATTTCATTCTATTTTTTACTTCTTTTATCTCCACAGATAGGGATTCTAATCTATTCTCGACTCCAGATAGTATTCTTATTATCGTGATTCTAAGTTCTGTTTCAGACATCTTGCTTGTATCTGTGTTGGTTAAATCCCTGGCTGTCATTTCTTCGTGCTCTTTCTTTTGGGGTGAATGCCTTCGTTTTGTCATTTTGATGGGAGAAAAGGAATTAATGAGGTAGAAAAATTGAAATTAAAAAATTAAAATTAAAAAATATTAAAATTAAAAAATTAAGAACACACACACACACACACACACACAAATCAAATAGATGATGCTAGATCCTAGGTGTGTTTTGGTCTGGGTGTTTAAAGTGGTTTGATAGATTAGACCAAAAAAAGGGGGGCGGGGAGAAGAAAAAAAAAAAGGATATTGTTTGAGAATTTGAAAAAATGAATACACTGAAGTAGACTAAAATGAGATGATGGGGGTAAAATAGAATTTGAAAAAATATACACAAAGGTAAAGAATATAGAAGAAAAAACTTAAGGAAAAATATTTTTAATAAAAATTAAAAATAAATATTAATTTATCTTTTTCTGTATTTAAGAAAAAAGAAACAAAAAAAGATAAAAAGAAAAAAAGGAGTCATTTGAAAATTTGAAAAAGTGAATACACTGGAGTACACTAAAATATAAAATGGAAGTAAAATAGAATTTGAAAAAAGTTACATAAAAGCAAAAAGTATTAAAATAAAAAATGGAAGTAAAATAGAATTTGAAAAAAGTTACATAAAAGCAAAAAGTATAGTAAAAAAATTAAATAAAAAATTTTTAATAGAAATTGAAAGTAAAAATGAGGTTCTTCTTTCTGCATTCAAGAAAAAGAAAAGAAATGAAAAAGAAAAAAAAAGAAAAAAGGAAATTGAAAATATGAAAAGGTCAATACGCTTAAGTAGACTAAAACAAAATAATGGAAGTAAAATAGAATTTGAAAAAATTTACACAAAAGTAAAAAATATAGTAACAAAAATTCAAGAAAAATATTTTTAATAAAAATTGAAAATAAAAATGTTTTTTTCTGTATTCAAGAAAAAGTGTAAAAAAGAAAAAGAAAAAAAAAGAAAGAAATTTAAATAGATGAACCTGTTAACAGATTGAAGTAGGACTGAAATTGCTTCATTTTCCCCCAGAAGTCAGTCTGTGTAGTGCTTTATAGTCTATAAACTATTGCAGAGGTGAGACTTTTGTTCTTGAAGAGTGAAGTTGGCCCAGTTGGGCGGGGCTCAGTGTAACAGCTCTGCTCTCCACTAGATGGCGCTGCTAGCCTACTGGGGTGGATTGTTGCCATGCTCGTAGATGCGTATGAGCATGAGCGGGATCGGTGAAAATGCGCTACCCAGCCACCCAGTCTGTTCTCCCGGATCAGCAGTTGCGCACCTGTCCTCTGTCTTCAGCTTTCATCCACTCCCCGCTTTTTCAGTCTCTGTGACCAGGCCCCAGGCAGTACTTCTCTACTGAGAGTTTTGTCTCAGATGCGGCTGTTTTCCCCGGCCCCTTACTTCCGAAGGACTGCGGCTTTGTCCCGCTCCGCCCCTCTGTGGGAGGGTCTTACCGAACAATGGCCGAATGAACAATGGCCGAATGTTGGCTGCACCCAGGAACGCTTGCTGGACCCTGCTACTGCCGGTGCCCGAGACTGCAGCCAAGTGCCAGACCGCCCCAGAAAAAGTTCGCGAGATAGTGTAGCAGCAGCGTTTCAGGGATTATGGGAAATCACAACACACATCTGGCACCAGGCTTCACCGTTAACGACCTTGTTCCAGCACCAGCGAATGTGGCGGTTCTCTGGGGTCTGCTGGCACCAAGTGGCTTCAATAGTCTCTACCAATTGTCCTTCCAGCAGTGGAACCGCTTTTCTCCATGTGGCCCGAGAACCTCCCGGACCCCACTCTGTTCCTGGGGATTCGCCCTTCCCACCAGAGCACCACCGGGTATTGAGCTGCGGTGTTGCGGCCTTTGTGCTCCCCTTGTTTACAGTCTTAATGGAATTTAAACCCTCTCCTTTCTCCTTTCTCCCTTTTTAGTTTAGTCCCTGCGGCTGTTTCCAATTTTCCACTTTCTCTCCACTGCTTTTGGAGAGGGGTGCTTTTCCCATATTCTCCCCCTCCTCCCCAGTCTCCGTCCTCTCTCCACCTGCAAAAGCGGTTCCCTACCTTCCGCGGCTTCTCGCTCCCCAAATTCACCTCCTATTCTGCTTATTATAGCATCTTCTCCTTTTCAGTGGTCCTTTGTGGTGACTTCTGAGACCCTTTGTGGCTCTTTGTGGCAACTCTTGTTCCAAATTGCCTTCTAGACACAATGGGCAATGTGCAGAAGCTTTAGCTACAGAAGTGTTTTCTAAGTCTGGCCGTGTGTTAACATCACCAGGGAGTTTAAAAGAATACTAATGGGGGGTGCCTGGGTAGCTCAGTTGGTTGAGCATCCGACTTTGGCTCAGGTCATGATCTCACGGCTCATGAGTTTGAGCCCCATGTAGGGCTCTGTACTGACAGCTCAGAGCCTGGAGCCTGCTTTGGATTCTGTGACTCCCTCTCTCTCTGTCCCTCCCCTGTTCCTGCTCTCTCTCAAAAATTAAAAAAAAAAATACTGATGTCTATGCCCCACAGCTTAATTAAGTCAGCTTAATTAAGTCAGCATCTGTTGGGAAGGGGCCCAGGCAATGGTGTATCTTAAAAGTTCCCCAGGTGAATCTACTATGTAGCCGGGATTGAGAATGAGCAGAATGTGTGTCAGGGTGGAGGATAGCCAGGGTGTGCTCACCATTGAGCAGTGGTTAAGGGAGCTGAGGAGTCTGGGAAGCAGTGTCTTGGGGATGGAGGAAATGTAAATCCTGATAGACCCATTTAAGGAAGTAGCAGTCTAGACAGAGAGGTAGAGTCAGGCATAAAGTCAACAAAATGGGGACTGGAGGGCTTGGAGAGAGAAAACACAGAGTGTTGGGGTAGGGCATGGGGCCTGGAATGGCTGCTGTGTCATTACCTGCTGCCCTTGAAGGTATGTGCCTGGAGCAGGTAGGGCCATGCTGTGAAGAGATAAGGATGGGGAAAAAGGGGGCAACTAGGTTAAATAGACAACAAAACCTTCAAATTAGTAGAAATTTCATTTTCCTGTTTGCTATCTTCTGTTGGTATTTTGAGTGCTGCTGATTTGCTTGTGGATTGTTAGACAAATGAAGGCCACTGAAAACCTCATTAAAGCAATGTTAAGTAAAACATTACTTAACCTATCTACCTGGTTTTCCTTGCACTGTGCATTCATGCCTTGACTATAACAATCAGCTAAGTTTCACTAGGCTCAGGCACTCATATGTATCCAGAGGCATCTCTTAGGCGTGCTCTTCTGCCCATTTTAAACACTACTAGCACGCTCCTGCTCCAGCTCCAGGACCTGGATAAAAAGCTAACTATGCGTGTAACCAGAGGGTCTGCTTTTTAGCTCAGGAGTTGCTACCAGCTTCCCTTGTGCCTGCCTATGGACATGGTCTGATTTTGTACCCTGGTGCCCACGTTTCTATTAAATCACTTCCCTGGATTTGGTGATTGGATTTTTTTCAGTTGGCCGAGCAGCTCTAAATAGGCCAACGTTACTTGCTGAGTCTCAGATTTGGGATCTCAGTTCACAGTCTGACTGCTCAGGCCCCTCTCCTGGCTTCTGGTTGTTGGAATATGTACAGGCAACCATCGTTAAGAGGTCCAGGGTTGTGTCTCCGTCCTTTGCTCCTGCCCTGTAAACCACCTGTTCACAAGTAATGTGTCACTTCAATTAAGGACTCTATGGATGTCTAAAAGTACATTTTTGGGTATGAGTGAACCTGAACTTTGTAATGAATAATATGGTTTTCTGTCAATAAATTGAGCAGGAGTATGCACAATACTGAGTTTGGTTTGATTTCACCTTCCAGTTCTTCCTTACACATCTAGCTAAGAAGGTTGTGTTCCTCCAGAAGGAGGAATTTCTCTCCCTTTCTCCTCAGATTCAGCAAGTATTTGCTGAACACCACAGCATCAAATACTATTTTAAATCCTTCTACCTGTGTTTATGTAATTCCCTGAAGCTATCAGGATATCAAAAGTGGTTTCTGATCTTCAAGGTTCTGGCTGCTGGTGATTTTGTATGTTATTAAACATTCTATAGTGTTTCCCACAAGCTAATTATTGCTTAACACAGTGTGCTAGTTCCTGTATATGCAAGGGGTCTCTTCAAGGGATAGTCTATTTTTAATGAAAAAAATAGGTCATTTGATAAAAATGCCCAATCTATCCATGACCTCTGCATTCAAGAGGAGTTAAAAGTGAATACCTTTGGGTTTCAAAGGAATGCTTTTTCAGCTGGACATGGATGTGAATAATTTACCTGTTAACACTTGGCTGTCAAAATAATAGCAGGAAGTTGATGTTTGACAGCAAAAATAATTCTAGTGTAAGCAAGAACTTCAGAAAGGAGCCAGAAGAAAAAGAGAGCTTACAGAGTCTTGCGTTGACTCAACAAAACAAATCTGGTTGCAGATTAAAGTACAGGTAGGGATTCATGGAAATCGAACTAAAATTTCAAAAATACTATGAAATTCCATAGTTTGAATTATAAAATATTAAGGTATGGCCAAATCAGTATTGACCTCTGAATTAGAATATTGATGAGAAGCCTCCTCTCTATTTGATGAGGTACTATTTTGCATGGTGTGTGTATGCGTCTGTGTGTGTGTCCGTGTGTTTGGGAAAATGGAGCACTGTTACAGGAATTCTGTGTTAAATTCTAAAATCAGAATCATAGGGACTTTTAAATATATTAGGTTTTGATGAGAGTTGTATTTTTTGATGTAAAAACAAGTATATCTTTAAATGTAAGTCAGGAGTATGGCTTCGGTGGTTTTATGTGTCTGGGCTTTAGTACCTAGCTGTTTAATCAAACACCAGTCTAGATGCTGCTGTGAAGTCTTATGAGATGTGGTTAACATCTAAAATCAATTGACTTTAAGAAAAGGAGCTTGCTGTTGATAATGTGTGTGGACCCCATCCAATCAGTTGAAAAGCCTTAAGAGCAAAAATGGGTTTACTGAAAAAAGAAAAACATTCTTCTGAAGACTGCAGCATCAGCTCCTGCCCAGGAAATTCCAGCCTGCCAGCCTGCCCTATAGTCTGCACACTAGCCAGCCCCCACAATTGGATAAACCACTTTCTCAAAAGAAATTTCTTCATTTACGTGTATATGTATGTGTGTATGTGTATGTATGTGCATCTGTCATCTATCAATCATCTGTCATCTATCCATCTATCTGTCACCTATCTATCATCTGTCTCTCCCTGTGTCATCTATCATCTATCTATCAATCATCTGTCATCTATCATCTTTCTATCTGTCATCTATCATCTATCTATCAATCATCTATCTATATCTGTAATCTCCTACTGGTTCTGTTTCTCTGGAGAACCCTGACTGATACAGCCTCCTAAATGGAAAGCATTTTGAAGGTACCGCATGGATAATATCCAGGAAGATGCTGGGATAGGAGATTGGGGTCTGTCGTTGTAATGCTCCCATTTCAGTGATGTTTTAAAAAGCAAACCTTGTTAAGGCTGTGCAAAGCCTTCCCTGATATAGCCACCACTTCCTGCCCTTCCTTCTCCCTTTAACTCGCTTGCCTGCTGCCTTCAGCCCTCTTTGCCTTTGTGCATCTGTTTGCTTCTACTTCAAACACGTTTTTTCTCCTCTGGCCCTCCTCTGGGAAGCCTGCTGTGCTCCCAGACCCTGGGCTTCTCATCTTTGCCTGTCCTCTCCCTTAGAGCATTTTCCACTGGAGGGCTCTGTTGATTTGTTTGTGTGTCTTTTTTCATTTGCTAAATGGTAATCACTGGGTCTTATTCATCTTTGTATTCCCAGCACCTAGCACGGTTCCTGGCATGGAGGAGGTGTTCAATCAATATTGTTGAAAGATTGAATAAATAGCTCACCCTGTCCTTTGAGTTAAGGGGCAGATGACTGGGAGATGTCTTAAATGGCTATTCTTTTAGGGTTAGGTATGTGCCTTGTACCTGAAGCTCTTAAAGGGAAAGCCCCAAACAGACCTTTAATTTCTACCCAGGGCCTATGCTGTCAGTATTTGGTGGAGTTGGTGGAGGAGGTGATATATACACCAAGCAAATTTAAGCTGATTCTGCAGAAATCTCTGGCGTAATATGTTGTTGGCATGAATGCCTCACAAACTCAGAGTTCAACTTTGGGCTGGTTTATTTTAACCTTTCTTATTAATGGCTTGAGGCTCTACCTATATTCATTAGTAAAGAGTCTGACCTTCTTTTTGAAGTTTTATCCACCCAATTGGTCTTTTTTTAAATTAATTAATTAATTTATTTATTTATTTAGCTTTCTTCCTTTTTTTTTAAGTTTTTTGAATGTTTATTTATTTTTGTAGGAGAGAGAGACAGAGAGTGAGCAGGGGAGGAGCAGAGAGAGAAGGAGCCACAGAATCTGAAGCAGGCTCCAGGCCCTGAGCTGTCAGCACAGAGCCCGACGTGGGGCTTGAACTCACAAACCGTGATATCATGACCCGAGCCAAAGTCGGACGCTAAACCAACTGAGCCACCCAGGTGCCCTTAAAAAATGTTTATTTATTTATCTTGAGAGAGAGAGAGAGAAAAGAGGGAGAGTGCAAGCACGTGCTTGCATGTGCGTGCACAAGTGGAGGAGGGGCAGAGAGGGAGAGCGAATTCTAAGCAAGCTTTGCAGATCAGTGCAGAACCTGATGTGGGGATCAAACTCACAAACCATGAGGTCATGACCTGAACTGAAATCAAGAGTTGGATGCTTAACCAACGGGATCACTCAGGCACCCCCACCCAATTGGTCTTAAATTTGGTGACTTACCCATGTGGGGTCACTGGGGTTCATTTTAAGTAGCTGCCGTAGGGAAAGCTAGTGCCATCTAGTTCTTCTTCTACCTCATTTGTGTCTTGCTGCCACAGTGTCTCTGTTGAAGCTTGCACCTGCACAGGTCCCTGTCCACCTGGCACTGGTACCCTCCCTGGTCCAGCCCATGCATAGCCATTAGGTGTCCTTTCTCTAAAATGGCTGTGTTCAGAAGAGCTCCCATCAGTCGTACTGGGTGCTGAAAACAGCTCCTTTAACCCATGCTGCTGAGTGGATAGACCTAAGTTGGCTGCTTGGCCACCCACTGTCCTCATGGTTTTGTTGGAGGGGCCTCATCATTACTCTGTACCACTGGGCCTTACATCAGGTCTTCCTGACCAGCCTCCATACTCCCCTTGAAGGGAGGTCCTCTCCTTGAGGACCAGCTCTGCATGTCAAGAGTCTTGGAGAGCTCTGCTAGAGTCGCAGAAATTTATTACATGTTTCCTACTCCCCTTCCCCAGAAGTGTTCTTATCTTCAACCAAGGGGCTACTGGGAAATTACCCAAATGATTCTTTTTTTTTTTAATTTGTTTAATGTTTATTTATTTTTGAGAGAGACAGACAGACAATGCAAGTGGGGGAGGGGCAGAGAGAGAGGGAGACAAAGAATCCAAAGCAGGCTCCAGGCACTGAGCTGTTATCACAGAACCTGACTTGGGGCTTGAACCCCCAAACCATGAGATCATGACCTGAACCGAAGTCAGATGCTCAACTGACTGAGACACCCAGGCGCACCTCCAAGTGATTCTTCTATACAACCAAGGGAACAGCTGCTTTGGGGTGACTTTCTGCTTTACTCTTTGAAATAAATGAAGTGGATATAAATTTTTATGGGTCTTTCAAATGGTACTTGATGTAGTCTCTACCTTATCAGGCATTATGTATGTAAAAAATGGTAGTCCTTGCGTTTGGTAAAGCCGTCTCATCACTTTTCCATTAAGAGATACCAAGAAGCATGATTAGTTAAGAAGCAGAAAGATATGTAAAGATGTAAAAGATGCAGTGCCTTATAGAAGAAGCTGAAGCAGTCTAAATTCCAAATGTGAATTGTCCACAGGCTTTAAAACAGGGCTAAATTACATTGTAGACACTCAGTGCCCTTCACTACATCATTAATTTTCAGCTTCCTCTTTTATTATTCCTTTACATCGTTCTTGTTCTAGCCAGGATGTATCACTAATTTTACTGCTGTAACACACGCAGGCCTGATCACACTCTGAGGGTCTTCTGTTCCTCTCCTCCGTGGCACCCTCTAATCCATGTTAGAAATAATTTTCTCCCAAAAGCTATGTAGACTCTTTTGCTATCCCAATGTTTCTCCTATAAAATAACAGTAATAGTGCCATTTCTTAAGCCCCTTCTATAATAATATTATTTTTTGTCCTTTTAAAAAGTATGGAAATAACATACCTACACAAAAGTACGTAGAACACATATTTACAGCTTAATTATTGCAAAAAATTGCAAAAAATTGCAAAAAATTGAATTGTTATAAAATATTTTTTAGGGGCACCTGTGTGGCTCAGTCGGTTAAGCATCCAACTTCGGCTCAGGTCATGATCTTGCGGTTTGTGAGTTTGAGCCCCATGTTGGGCTCTTTGCTGATAATTCAGAGCCTGGAGCTTGCTTCAGATTCTGTGTTTCCCTCTCTCTCTGCCCCTCCCATGCTCATGCTCTGTCTCTCTCTCTCTCTCAATAATAAATAAACGTTAAAAAGAATTTTTTAAATAAAGTAAAAAAAAATAAAATATTTTTAAGTGAACCCCACCCCCCCCCCCCATGACGATTCATGTTAAACAAAAAAACGCTGCCGGCGTCCCCAAAGCTCTGTGTCTATATTTCCTGATAATAAACTTTCTGCCCCTCCCTCCCTCCAGAGTAACCAGTATCTTGCTTTTTTATGCTGTTCACTTTCTTACTTATAATACCTCCCTAATTACCATAGTTTAGTTTTGCTGTTTCTGAGCTTTACATACTTGTGATCATAGATTATGTTCTTTTTCTTATCTGCCTTTTATGTCATGGTTTCTGAGATCCATCCGGGCTTTGTATCAGAGTGGTTTGTTTTCATTGTTGAATAGTCTCCATTGTATGGCCAAGCCCTGATGTATTTATCTTTTCTTCTGTTGATAGATATTCAGGGTCCATTTTGAGGCTTTATAAATAATGATGCTGTAACCATTCCTTCACATTTCTCTTGGTCCCCATGTATATATCTGGGCCTGGAATTTACTTGTGGGAAAGCTTCTAATTATAAATTCAATTTTGTCAATAGTTACACATCTTTTTTTTTTAGTGCTTTTTATTCCTATGGACATTCTGGTAATTTTTAAATGTTTTGTTTTCGTCTAAATTTCTTTAAGTGTACTCTCATTATCTGTTTAATCTCTGCAGGATCTGTAGCAGTGCTCCTTTTTCGTTTCTGACATTGGGTGTGCCTTCTTTGTATTTTCATCAGTCTTGCCTGAGAGCGATCAGTTTTAGGTCTTTTCACGGGACCAACTTTGTTTATCTTCTCTGTATTGTATGTTTCCATTTTCTTTTCTTGCTACTTGTTTAATTAGATTCTATTTAATTTTTTAAATTATTTCTATCTTTGGGCGCCTGGGTGGCTCAGTCGCTTAAGTGGCCAAATTCAGCTCATGTCATGATCTCACGGTTAATGAGTTTGAGCCCCATGTTGGGCTCTGTGCTGACAGCTTGGAGCCTGGAGCCTGCTTTGGATTCTGTGTCTCCCCCTCTCTATGCCCCTGCTCCACTCGCCCTCTCTCTCTCTCTGTCTCTCAAATATAAAGAAACGTTAAAAGATTTAAATTACTTCTATCTTTTTGGCTTATTTTATTTTTTTTCTCTAATTTCTTGAGGAAGATTCTTCTTTAATTTTCAGCATTCTTTTTTTTCAATATGTTAAAATTAAAAGTTTTGGGGCGCCTGGGTGGCGCAGTCGGTTAAGCGTCCGACTTCAACCAGGTCACGATCTCACGGTCCATGAGTTCAAGCCCCGCGTCGGGCTCTGGGCTGATGGCTCAGAGCCTGGAGCCTGTTTCCGATTCTGTGTCTCCCTCTCTCTCTGCCCCTCGCCCGTTCATGCTCTGTCTCTTTCTGTCCCAAAAATAAATAAACGTTGAAAAAAAAATTAAAAAAAAAAAGTTTAAGCATGGTTTTAGTTGTATCTCACAATATTTCCATTAGTATCCAGTTTAAAATATTTTCTCTCTCCAACTGAGATTTCTGTTTTCACTTACACGTGATTTTTGGACATGTGTTTCTTGGTTTTCAAAGATCTGGGGATTGTCAAGTTATTTTTGTATTATTGCTTTATAATGTAGTTACATTATATTGACTTATAATGTAGTTACATTATGGTCAAAGAATATGCTCTATTTGATTAAGGCATTTAACAATATTTTGAGACTTGCTTTGTGGAATTAAAAGTATGTGTATTCTGTAGTTGTGGTGTTAGTCATTCTATGTATTTCCATTAGAAAGAGTTGGCTAATTCATTCAAATCCTCTATGTTTTCTATTGTGGTTTTTCTTGGATTGTTTCATTGGTTACTGAGAGAAACATGTTGATATCTCCTATTTCCTGTGTGAACGAACTTGTCTATTTTTCCTACCTCTCTGTCAGTAAATTCTATATTGTGAGGGCACATTATACCTTCCTGATGAGCTGAACCTTTTTTATTAGTAAGATTCCCTCTCAATCTATAATAGTATAATTTGCCTTTAAAATTGGATTTAGTCATAGTTATTCCAAATTTCTTTTTGTATTTTTGTATTTTGTATTTTCTTTTGTATTTTTGTTTTCATGCTATCTTTTTCAACTTAATTTTTTTGTATTTTACTTCCTTTTTAAAAAATGTTTATTTATTTTGAGAGAGAGAGAGAGCAGGGGGAGGGGCAGAGAGAGAGAAGAGAGAGAATCCCAAGCAGACAGCATGGAGCCAGATGTGGAGCTCAATCTCAGGAACCCATGAAATCATGACCTGAGCTGAAATCAAGAGGCAGACATTTAACCGACTAAGCCACCCAGGCACCCCTTTACTCTTTAACTTTAAACCTTTAAGTTGCTTTAGGTTTAGATATATATATATTTTTTTTTCACAGATAGCATATAATTGAATTTTAACTTTGCAGGTATGAAAAATATCTTTATTCTGTCCTCATATTTTTCTTCTGCTTTCTGCATTGTCTATTTTCTCTGGGTGCCTCATTTTTGTTTAGTTTTGATCTTTTTTTTTTTCTTCTTAACGATTCTTCTCAACTATATGGTAATGTCTCAAATCTGTTTTATTTTTAAAAGCGGGCAGTTAAAAGGTGATTAGAAAGTCTCTGTGCACAGACAAGCTTATGACAGGACATTCTTGACACAGTAGGCAGTGGCTAATGGGCTTTTGGATATTTCACTGGGAGACCTCAATCGTTAATAAGCTTTTTGAGGAGGGCAGGGCTGGTCTTTGAGATGTCCTCCACCCAGACGAACAGCATTGTGGGTAATAGAACTCACAGATACTTATGTTATATTATATTATATTATATTATATTATATTATATTATATTATATTCAAACTTGTATTTTTACAGCTCCTATTTTAGCTAAAGTGTCTAACTCTTTGCTTGAATTTCTCCAGATAGCTCATGTCCATCCTCACAAGGTGGGGTAAAAGTCATTTCTTGGTTTTATTGGCTGAGGGAGAGTGCCTGGTAGTCGAACTACTCATCGTTCAGGATTTCCAACTTCTCTTTTCAGTTCTATCCTTCCCCTGTCTCACCTTCAGAAATGCTGAGCCTCCTGTTCTTGAATATTGTTGAGGTTCAGAGGCAGAATTTAGCTTCCTTTTTAATACACATCCCAGAAGGATTTAATCCTACAGAATAAGTTCCTTAATCTTCTTCCCAAAATTTTATTAAAATTTCTCGTTTTCTGTCATCTCTTCTACTCTGCAGATTTATTCTTTTATTCTTATAAATCTGGGAGAGGAAACACCTATCTTCTCACTCCACCAAGTTTACTTGTGACCCTGCCTCTGGAGTGCTGTTACATAAGGCACCGAAAGAAGCTCCTGGAAAATAAGAGTTGAAGCAAGGACATCTGTGTCAAGGACAATGGGCAGGTGTTGACATGGGAGGAATTGTGGATAAAACACAGTATCTTTTATTCCTGGCTCCATCTGAATCCAAAGGCATGAAGCTATTATATATAAGCCAGTAAAAGCTGAAAGAGGCCATAATCTCTGTGGGTATTTGAAGTGGTCAGGAATCAGCATGGTTGATATTGGCATCTGGTGGCACAGGTGTAGTGTGGTAATGTGAGTATATTGGTGATTGAGCTCAGAATTGGTGAAAGGAACACAGGTTACAATAATAGAATTTGCAAGGATATCTTCCTTGTCATTGGCACACACCAGTATTTTGGGTCCTTGGCTCCCACACTGACAACATGAGTAGCTGTAGCAGAGACTTCAGTGGGCGTTAGTGGAAGAAAGGATATGTTTGGAACCATCTTTGACAGTATTAGCTAGAAACTAGCACCGTGGAAGCTGAAAGTCCTAACTTCAACAGCACAAATAAAACTTTTTGAAAACTCAGTGAATTATTTGGGAGGAACTTGATGGGCTTGAAATGCTCACAAGGTGGGTGGAAATTTGGCTTTATTTCCTTTTTTATTTCATACCATTGGCTGGAGTGATATAGCTTGTGAATCACACATTGCAAAGCAAAGCATGAAATTCTTTATTGTTAAATCAAATGAAGCTATATAATTAGTAAAATTGCGGAACAAACTTATGGAGCAATAAGAATCATGTCATTTCTAATTTGAAGGGCATTAAGCATTGTCAGGCTAGAGAGATGCCGGGGGGCGTGGCTCTTACACAGAGCGTCTAAGTGCAGAGATGGCTGTGGGTGAAAGGTGTGTGCTCTCTTTTGCATCCTCATAGAATCGCACACCTGGCAATCTGCTACCCCAAGTCACTCATATCATTGGCAAACTCAATTCCAGAGCCCCCCTCCCAAACTCCTGTGAAACTCTCTCCAGCTCTCTATTCTACACTAAGTGATGTCTGCTTCATCTGATCTTTTTGTTACCTTCTCTTGACACTTTGTAGCAAGCCTATAAAAATCTTTGATATGTCAGAAGGGCAGCCTCCACTCTCTCTAAGCTGCACTTTATCTGTCTTTGTTTTGTCTTTTGTCAACACTTTTTATTTCAAAATCAGGTTCCTTTTAGACCAGCAAGCTAAGATATGTAACCTTTTTATCTAGCTTTTTATCTATTAAACACACAGATACTCCATTTATTGTCGCTTGTTTGACACTCTCTTAGTATGCCCCATATCTCATAAAAAGGAGACACATTCTAACACACTGGTTTTATCTAGAGCAGGCATGCCTAGTTTTTAACTGGGGAGGGGAGGGCTGTTCAGAACTTTAGCACACTTGTGAATTCTGTGCATGTGAATAGTACATTAAGATTTAAACAGAAGTCCCCCTATTGTCTTAGGCAATGGGGTAAAGAGTGGGCACAATGCATTTATCCTTGTTCTTATTAGGAGTCATTTGAAAATGAACATCAGTTTATCAACCACACTGGTGACTCTTCTCTTTCAGCCAGTTTAATGGCATCCCTTTCTAAAAGGATTTATAAGATTGTCATATTGTTACAATCGAACTAAATATTCAAAAGCACAGTGTTAGGCTCTAACGTTTTTTTCTTGGCAAATGGTTGCAAGTCTTTTCATTGCAATGAGTGGAAGGTCTGTCATGCTAGCTTAGGAACAAAGATGGGAGGCAGTGATTATTAGAAATTCAGAGGGTGTCTCATGGAATCTAAAGTACAGGAAGTAGGTCTCCAGAAGACCATGGAATTAGACCGTCTCCTGTGTTCTTCTGTCTATTGTCTTTCCTCATTTGCAGGACTCAGCCTGCTGCCTGTATTCTTGGTCTCTTTCAATCCCCCTTCTCTCTTGCTACAGACTCCAGTTACACAGTGCACAGAGCAGAATGTGGACACCAATAATCATGCCATTTTTTTTTTTCATCTGACCTCATGAATAAAGATTTCTTTCTTCTTATTTACCCTTAGGACCCTGATTGGGGAAGGGTAGTTGTAGGACAGAAGAAATTATTAGGCAAGAAGTATTGGAAGATAATGTAGGAAGTGACCACTTAGCTCTGGGTTGCTATTTCCTTTCCCTTGGAAAAATGTGAGTTTCTAAGTATCAGGCCCATGGTCTAGCATATAGTGAGGCATCAGTAATTATTTGTTTAATGAGTAAATGAAAAGAAATAAGGTAGATGCTTATCTCACATAAATTCACATGCTGTGAGAAGGGTTCTTGGTTGAGAAAATGGCCCCCTCCCCCTTCCCATAATTGGAGTCTAAAATATCTTCAACAAGAATAGGGCATAAATGATTGGGAAATAGTGTTGGGTAGTCGAGGGAAGAGGATGAGAGGTGATTGAACTCATAGCCAAAAGAAAATGGAGGAGGAGGAGAAGGAGGAGAAGGGAGGGTGGGGAAGGAGAGGAGAGGGAAAAGAATAATTATCATACTATCACAAAGCAATTATGCTATGAATTTGAAAATTTTGTGGGCAGGAGAAAGACAGTCTCATTTTTCATGTTTCTTTATTTTATTATATACAGTGGAAAAATTATAGTTTCTGCCAAAAGTTAATTATTGTATTTATGTCTCGGTGTTTCCATTCCATTATTTCTTATCTATTTTGACCTTTTAACAGCCTGAACACTTACCTTCACTGAAAAACACCCATTAAAATTGAACTTGCTTTTTGTTCTACTTTGAGCAGCATCAGAATCTTAGCAGAATTTATAAGTTATTTTATGCCTCTCTAATTAGTTTGGAAGGAAGCATCATTATGTAGGATAAATTAATTAATGCCACTCTGGTTCCGCCTGCAATTCACTTTACAATTCAGATATGTTTTATCTGAATAGTTATAAACACACTGAAATGTTATTTAACATTAAAACATGATCAAGTTAAATATGAAATTAATTTTAAGTAATTTGTGGCTCTCTGGATTCCTTTGGGGATTTACTGGGGCTCTCTTAGCAAAAAGTTCAGGACTTAAAGTTTTCATTCTTTCTATTGTTTTTCCAGTGACTTTAGAAAAGATACATGAAGTGTCTTGGCTGTTTAATTCATTAGAAGTAGAAGATAGACCCATTTGGGGCATCCAATTAGGTTGCCCACTTCTGGAATGTTTGTGAAGGGGAGGGAAAAAGTGACCTAAGACAGAAACTTGGGGTATAACCACAACAATTCTGTAACCTTAAAATTAGTTTTGAGACTATTATTTTATAACCTTGTAAACTCCTAAATTTTGACTTCAAAGAACAAATGACATGTAGTTCGGCAGTATCCATTTGAAGGTGAGTGGAATAAATTTGCTTTCTTTTTCCACATGAATAATAGAAATGTATTTTACTATATAGCTCTTGTATGATTTGTGCCAGCAAATCAGTGCACAACGTTTCATTTTGATACCTGGTCTCATTTAAAAGGATTCTTTTATTTATTTACCTATCATTTTTTGCCATATATCTGTTTACTTTTATCGAGCTATAATTGATATACAACACTATATTAGTTTTAGGTGTACAAAATAATGATTTGATTTTTATATATATTGTGAAATGATCACCACAATAAGCTTTGTTAACATCTGTCACCATACATAGTTACAGGTTTTTTTCTTGGTGATGAGAATTTTTAAGATCTACACTCCTAGCAACTTTCAAATATCCAGTGCAATGTCATTAACTATAGTTACCATACTGTAAAATATATCCCTGTGGCTTTATGATTATTATTTTTAAAAATTTTAATTTTAGTATACTTAACGTACAGTGTTGCTTCAGGTATATAATACAGTGATTTGAGAATTCTATATGTTTCTCAGTGCTTACCATGATAAGTGTACTTTTTTTTTTCATATTTTTATTTAAATTCTAGTTAGTTAACATATAGTGTGTAATACTGGTTTCGGAAGTAGAATTTAGTGATTTATCACTTACATATAACACCCTGTGCTGAACACAAGTGCCCTCCTTAATACCTATCACCCATTTAGCCTGTGTCCTGCCACCCCACCTCCAGCAACCCTCAATTTATTCTCTATAGTTAAGAGTCTCTTATTGTTTGCTTCCCTTTTTTTCCCTTTCTCATATGTTCATCTGTTTTGTTTCTTAAATTCCACATATGAGTGAATCATATGGTATTTGTCTTTCTCTGGCGGACTTGTTTCACTTAGCATAATACACTCTAGCTCCATCCCTGTCATTGTAAATGGCAAGACTTATTTCTCTCTGATGGCCGAGTGACATTCTGTTGTATAAATATACCACCTCTTATTTATCTATTCAGTAGTTGATGGACCTTTGGGCTCTTTCCATAATATGATTATTGTTGATAATACTACCATAAGCATCGGGGTGCATGTGCCCCTTTGCAGTACTTTTGTTTCCTTTGGGTAAATACCTAGTGGTGAAATTGCTGGGTCATAGGGTAGCTCTATTTTTAACTTTTTGAGGAACCTCCATACTGTTTTCCACAGTGGCTATATCAGTTTGTATTTCCACCAACAGTGCAAGAGGGTTCCCCTTTCTCCACATCCTCCCCGATATCTGTTGTTTCCTGTGGTGTTAATGTTACCATTCTGATAGGTGTAAGGTAGTATCTTGTTGTGGTTTTGATTTGTATTTTCCTGATGATGAATGTTGTTGAGCATCTTTTCATATGTCTGTTAGCCATCTGGATGTCTTCTCTGGAAAAATGTCTATTTATGTTTTCTGCCCATTTCTTAACTGGATTATTTGTTTTTTGGGTGCTGAGTTTGATAAGTTCTTTATAGATTTTGCATACCAACCCTTTATCAGATATGTCATTTGAAAATATCTTCTTCCATTCTGTAGGCTGCCTTTTAGTTTTGCTGATTGTTTCCTTCTCTGTGCAGAAGATTTTTATCTTGATAAAGTCCCAATAATTTATTTTTTATTTGATTCCTTTGCCTCCAGAGACATATCTAGTAAGAAGTTGCTGTAGCCAAGTCGCCACAGAGGTTGCTGCCTGTATTTTGCTCCAGGATTTTGATAGTTTCCTGTCTCACATTTAGGTCTTTCATGTATTTTGAATTTATTTTTTGTGTATGGTGTAAGAAAGCGGTTGAGTTTCATTCTGCTTCATGTCACCGTCCAGTTTCTCAACACCATTTGTTGAAGAGACTTTTTCCCATTGGATATTCTTTCCTTCTTTGTCAAACATGAGTTGACCATATAGCTGTGGGTCCATTTCTGGGTTTTCTATTCTGTTCCATTGATCTATATATCTGTTTCTGTGCCAGTACAGTACATACAGTCTTGATTATTATAGCTTTGTAATACAGCTTGAAGTCTGGAATTGTGATGCTTCCAGCTTTGTTTTCCTTTTTCAGGATTATTTTGGCTATTTGGGGTCTTTTGTGGTTCCATATAAACTAGGATTGTTTGTTTGAGCTCTGTGAAAAATGCTGGTGGAATTTTGATAGGGTTTGCATTAAATGTGTAGATTGCTATGGGTGAACATTTTAACAACATTTGTTCTTCCAATTCACGAGCATGGAATGTTTTTCCATTTCTTTGTGTCTTCTTCAATTTATTTCATAAGTGTTCTATAGTTTTCAAAGTACAAATCTTTTGCCTTTTGGTTAGGGTTATTCTTAGGTATCTAATGACTTTTGGTCAACTGTAAATGAGATTAATTCCTTGATTTCTCTTTCTGCTGCTTCATTTTTGGTGCACAGAAATGCAACAGATTTCTGTGCATTGATTTTATATCCTGTGACTTTCCTGAATATGGGTAAGTGTATTCTTAGTCCCCTTCAACTATTTTGTGTCTCCTCAGTACCTGCTTCCCTACTGGTAACCATCAGTTTGTTCTCTGTATTTATTTATTTATTAAAATTTTGTTTAATGTTTATTTATTTTTGAGAGAGAGAAGGGGGGGAGGGAGGGAGGAAGGGAGAGAGATAGTGTGAGTGGGGGAGGGGCAGAGAGAGAGGGAGACAGAATCTGAAGCAGGCTCCAGGCTCTGAGCTGTTAGCACAGAGCTCGACATAGGGCTCAAACCTACAAACCATGAGATCGTGACCTGAGCCAAAGTCAGACACTTAACCAACTGAACCACCCAGGTGTCCCTGTTCTCTATATTTAAAAGTCTGGTTTTTGGTTTCTCTTTTTTTCTTTTTTCATTTATTTTTTAAATTCTACATATAAGTGAAATCATATGGTATTTGTCTTTCTCTGATTTATTTCACTTGGCATTATACTCTCTAGATCCATCAATGTTACAAATGGCAAGATCTCATTCTTTTTTATGGCTGAGTAATATTCCACATCCTCTTTATCCATTCATCTATTGATAGACACTTGGGCTGCTTTCATAATTTGGCTACTGTAAATAATGTTGCAGTAAACATAGGAGTACATATATTTTTTGAATTAGTGGTTTCATATTCTTTGGATAAATACCCAGTAGTGGAATTACTAGATCATATGGTAGTTCTATTTTTAATTTAAAAAGATTCTTTTAAATAATAAGATTCTGTAGCTATCATGCAGAGATTTTATTATATTTTATTTTTTTCTTTATTACCCAACTAAATTACATTCAAATTAAATAATTTACAACATGTAATTGCAGAAAGTCAAAGATGTGTTCTTCATTTTGATTTGATTATATTTTTACTTCTAACTTGTTATTCTAGGAGGGAAATATAAATGATACAATGATATTCTGTTCTTTGTTAAAATATCATAATTATGTGGCCTACTCATCTTTGATGTTTCTTTTTAGTTTATCTATTATTGCAGATTCTTTTTTTAATCTTTTATCTGTTTATCCTCTTCCTAGTTTGACTCTGGTGTTAGATGATCTAAGTAATTTTACATTAATCAATGGACCACTTAGTTCATTTAAATATTTATTACACCCTAAATCATAGTATAAACTGGGCAAAAAAATTCACCTGCTTGGGCAAATTAAACATGTTCTTTGATGAGCTAAGTCTTGTGGAAAAGAGTGACAGTGTGAGAAAATCAATAAAATACTTTAGGAGAATTATTTAAGAGAAATATATTCCAAGTGTTATGTTTAATACCAGGGAAGGGACAGCTTTCAGGGGTAATGGTGGGGGACCTAAGTGGCTAGGCTGAGTTAGTAATCTCAGACCAGAAGAAAGGGGATGGCATTCCAGACAAAGAGAGCATTGCACACAAAGATACTAAGGTGCATTATAGAATAGTGGGGTTTTTGGTGAGGTTGATTTTATGGTGAGGTGGAGGGCATAATAAAAGGAGATTGTGAGATGAAAGGAGAGGAGTCCAAATGAAAGGAAAGCTTGGCAGAGAGTGGACGGTCTTCTTATCCATGCTTTACTCTTTGACAGTGGGAACCACTATATTATTTTAGAAAGTGGGAGCCAGTAGGCTAGAGGTCTGCTATGTTTTACACTCCTATTATGAAATTGTTGTATTAGAAGCTTTACCTTCCTATTTCAGAAATGAAATAATCTTAATCCTCAAGAAACCCCTGTGAGGAATAGTTATTTTTTATCCCAACTCTACAGGTAAGGGGTTGAGTTGATCATTAGTCCCAGATTATAGAGTGGGAGGTGGTTTGCAAACCTAGGACTTTCTTGTTCTAAGATACCTTCTCCTGTGGTATTATGCATTACTTCCCTAGAAGTCATTGTAGTGGTAATAGTGAGTCTAATATAAGAGGAAGACAGTCACAGGGAAGAAGGAAGCTATTGCTTTAATTCAGATTAGAGGGGCTTATGAACAGGATTGAGACATTGGTAGGTAGTAGTGATGACAGAAAAAGAGCATAGATTTGTGAGCCTTTCAGAAGTAACCTTAGTGATTAATCAAATGTTAGGAGTAAAAGAGGGGAGGAATTGCTGACATACTAAGGTTTCTGTATCTAATACAGATGAATTTCACTGAATGGGCTGAAACAAAGCAAGGGATGAAAGGAATAGTTCATGTATGGTGAATGTATTCACATTCAGGGTTGAGTTTGTTCAATGAAAACTCCATCTGTAGTCTTTTTATATACGTCTTCCTTATAAAAATTAGAGGGGATCTATGGCTGAAGTTGGGAAATTTGAGGTGGTATTTTATCTGTAAGAACTCTTAGGCCTAGAGGCACATTTAATCATTCCAGGCTACTCCTAACAATTATCTGTAGGATTTTGACTTTCCAATGGATCTTGCTTTGTAGGTTTATACCCTAGTTCCTGCCTGAGAGGTTTATACACATGTACTGAGCTCCATCAAAGCCTTTCAATAAGCAAGAACTAGGAATTTTAAGCAAAAATGCTAAAATGTGGTTATTTGGATAATAGACTGGATTGAAGACTGTTAATCATTTCATTACAAACACAAAAGGATTGACAGAAGGTTAAATCGTAATAACTCTAGGTTTAACTCCCGGTGCTTTATAGTGACAAATTTTCTCCCCAACGTTGTAAGAATACTTAGAATTTTCACTTTAGTTTCATTATGTTTAATGCAGGACTGTACTCATGTAACTCAACTCCTTATCTATGATTTACTTGTGTATGAAGCCCCCAATCTTGTTTATGTTGCCCAAACATGGCTGGGAGAGACAGCTGTGACATTATGAATCCAGCTGGCCACAGATGGATCTTCAGTGAAGCATGAATCCATATTGGTTTGGTGATCTATGTTTACTGCCTCCTGTTAAACTTTCAGAAACTCAACTCCTAAATCACCTGGCATTGACTATATTCATGTACATATAAGTAATAGACTGAAGTGAACTGGAACTTTTGTTGCTAGTGATCAAGACTCTCCCCTATAAGATCAATTTACTAGATTATAGTTTTATTGACTATTTAGAGCCTGATTCGTTTATGCCCATTTAGTACATAGTTTTCACTAGGTACAATAGTCTTGATAGCTTTTCAGGCTATTATGATAATTATGAACATTTCTAAGGTCCTGTATATTGCTGTTAACACCCACCTGTTACGGATTTGACAGTTAGGCTTGAGATCTCAAGAAAAAATAAAAACTGAAGTTATAGCCTGTAAAGAAATTCATTTAGAATTTTTAAAGAAATGATATTTTAAAGATATTATTGATATTTACCTGGAAGGCTGGTAAACCGCAAGATTTTCTAGATCTATGCACAGTGGAAATAATTAGCTAAAGTATAAAACAAAACAAACAAAAGATGTAGGAATAGTTGAAACAATTAGCTACAACTCCAAGCGAAACTAAAAATGTTAATGGTGCCTCCTAGCAAATAGAATTTTATTCTGAATCACTCCCTAAAACATTAGGTATGAAGCTTCACAGCTTCACTTTATTAGAGTTCAATGTGATATTCAAACTGGCTAACATTGCTTATATAAACATAAGCACACTCTGTCCTTTGCAACCAGTACAGGAAATATTACTGTTATAGGGTATGCAGATCAATGAACTAGTAGTTGCAAATTTTTATGTCAGGCAGCAAATTTGTAATTCTTCTGTATATTTCTCTAAAGCAGCAAAAGCCAGAATACCTACTACCTACTACCTTTTATATAGCCTCTATGTATGTATGTATGTGTATATATATATATATATATATATATATATATATATATAGTAGTTATTTCATAAGTTGTGCTATCTCATCTTCATTGTTACCATAGTATTCAGTACTCACCACATGCCCACAGTTCAAATATCGCTTTACTGCTGTTTCTAGGGTTTCACATACATAGATCTACCCATGCCATGCAGAAACATGAATAACTTGATTCACTTCATTAATTCATACACTAAACAGATGTTCACTGATCACTTATTATATGCAGGCAGTGCTCTAAGTGCTGGGGAATGAAGGTGAAAAGAATAGCCAAAATAACTCCCTGTTGTTATCAAGTCTTAGACATGGCTTTTCTCTTGATTTTTGGTGGTATGGCCCTGTTTCTTGATATCTTAGTAATATTTCAATGTCTGATGGATGTTCTATATAAAAACACGTAGAGGATCTAGATGATATTTTATTCTTCTAGAAAATGTTCACTCTTTCCTCTGTTGGATGGGTAGAATAGAAGCTCATCACCTTAATCCAGTCATGAAATGGAGTGGGGAAGGACTGATTCAGTTTTATCAAGGACCCATCCATCTCTGGTTTTCTCTAGCCTTCCATTGCTCTGTGTGTTCTCTTGGTCCTTTCCTTCTGGCAGGATCTGAAGTACAATAGTCTCCTTAACGTGGTAAAATTGCCAAAGCTCTGCTGTGCTTCTCACAGACTTTCTGCTTCGTCTCTTAGCCTCCCCCCGAACATAATTCATAATTTGACAAATGTCTTGAAAGTAAAGCCAGCTGTGTATCATACTTCCTTCTGGACCCCTTCAAGATGAGGATCATGGCTCCTTAAGTTTCTAATGTTGTCTCTCTAACTCACTGAGACTGCCAATATTTTATTTAGATTTTTTGTAGTTCTTGGCTGGATCATTGATCTCTTGCAAGCTTATCTATCTCATCCCTAATTTTACTTATTTATTTATTTTTTAAGTGTTTATTTTTGAGAGAGAGAGAGAGAGAGAGAGAGAGAGAGAGAGAGAGAGAGAGACTGACTGACTCTGCCAGAAGGGGCAGGGCAGAGAGACAGGGAGACAGAGATTCTGAAGCAGGCTATGATGCAGAGCCCAATAAGAGGCTCAAACTCATGAACTGTGAGATCATGACCTGAGTTGAAGTTGGACACTTAACCGATTGAGCCACCCAGGTGCCCTCATTTCATCCCTATTTTTAGATACTGAAATAAGAGATTGTCTTCTCTTATACATACCTATATTACCACAAAGGGTGTACCCCAAAATTTCCATCCTAGTTCAATGGATTCTAGAACTCACTGGCAAAGTAACAGATAGGGATGTGGCATTCAACACATCCTTTGAAATGTCACTGAAAGAGCTGGACAGTTATCAGAGCTAATACTCTAAAGTACACTGAGTTCACTGCCCAAGAACTGTTCAGTAATAGTGATACTGAGGGGAGTAAGACCAAGGTGTCCAAGTTAACTTGGGGGCTTTCATGCATAGGCTGTTTAGTTTGGTGAACTTGGTGGGAATCCAAGACTCATCGTCACTCTGGGGGGCTGCAGCCTCTGCATGCTGCTCTTGACTTCTGTTATGAATTATCCTCAAAGGATATAAGTCTTGATCTTCATGTCTTCTAAAATACTGGGGAACAGAATAGATATTCTTTGTGTTTTTTATATCTCACTAACCCTTATAGGAAGAAGATACAGCATAGTGGTTAAGTGCCTGCATTTGGGAGACAATCATTTAGATTCAAACCTTGTCTATTTACTAGATGCTTGACCTTGAGAAAGTTGCAAAAACTCTTTGAAGCCTCAATTCCATATGTGTGAAACAGGAATCATAATACATTTCATTGCGCTGACTTGGAAGGTATTGGAGACACTGTATTTAAAGTGCAAATAGTGATCTCTGGAATATTGTAAGCAAGCAGTTTATGATAGCTATGATTTCTTTGGCCATTATGGAAATCCATGGAATAGAGACCCAGAATTTTGAGGTGAGATCTTAAGATTTTTATAAAGATCTTCTAAGGTTGGTGAATGAAGCATGTGGGAAAAAGTTGTTTCAAGAGTTCATAAGTTTATTTTTGTTAAGTAAAACCATTTAAATATTTATTTATATTATGGATAAAAAAACTATCTGAAATAACTCCAGAAAAAAAAAACTAAATTGGAGATGATTTACCTCTCAATGACTTCAAAAATGTATTTCTTTATAGTTTCACTAAATAACAAACATATCATTTTCTACTGTATCTTATTTTAAAGTTCATTTAAGAAGAATCAAGGTTAACTAATACTCTTATGTTTAAGAAAAGGAACAAAATTTAATGTAAAAAAAATCTGAGCGAAAAAACCTTAGACTTAAAAAGAGAGAGAGAGAGAGAGGGAAATTTGATTCCTAATTACCATTCATCAGTTATGTGGTATTGATTGGGTGAGTTAAGTGATCTCCCTGTGTCCCAGTTTTCCTGGAGAAATTGTACCATAGGAAAATAATACTTAGATTTTCTTGAAATCAAATAAGAAGAAAGAAATGAAATTACATGCAGTAAGTATAGTCTTGTTACTTGCATTTAATGATCAGTCATGCCTTTGACTCTCTTTGGGCTGTAAAGAACATGAATTAGTGTTATAGGAAGTGGACAAGAAATTGTGACACAAAAAGAGGTGAAATAAAATCTTCTGGTTATTGTTATTTATTTAAGTAATAATTTAAACCACATATATTTGAATCAAATTTTACGTTACTTCATTGCATTAAAATTTTTCTCAAATGCACCTTTTTTTGACTATTGTTCAGGTATGATATTCTATGTAAAGCCTAGTCCCAGTATGTCTTCAATAGTTCTGATTTGACAGAACTGAAAGAAAAGTGAGCTTTTCTCTTCCCTTTCAAGTTACTCTAACTCAGGAATTGTTTCCCCTCTCTTCATACCTGAGTGAGCATGAAATGATGCCTTTGCTGAGTACCTCTGTTTGATTTTCCAAAAGCTGTTGTCAGTCTTACAGCTTGAAAATGAAATGCACGTGGTAATTGGTATAGCCACAGCCAGCCTTCAAATCTAATTGGAACTGACCCAGACACCCCCAGAGCTCTTCTGAGCCTTTCAGATCTGTAAGCATATGTGATGAGACAAAAGCGGGAGATCTTGTTGAAAGGGAGGGAAGTCCCTTTGCGTGTTGCTGAACCAGAATTCTTTGACGATGTAGCTCTCTCAGTCTGGACAATGTCTTGTGTGTTTGTTTCCACAGAGCATATATCATTACAGACTATATGGGCATCCGAAATGAAAGTTTCATGAAATTAGCTGCAGTAGGGACCTGGATGGGGGACTTTGTCACAGCTTGGATGGTAAGAAATTTTAACTTCACCCATTTCAAACATTAACTGGAAGACATGTTCATAATGTTGGATAAACACCACTTTTGATGGATTTAGAGCAAGAGTTACTTCTCTTTTGAGTGAAACAAATTCATGAATACAGAAAATTTAGATATTATATGTAGTATTTGTTTACTTCAGGGGGAAAATTAATGCAACTATAATATTAATGATGGCTGTCCACCAGGAAATATTTATTTATAACATACATACATATCTATCTATATGTATGGGCATACAAACATATACACATTCATAAAATTAATAGAATTTTTTTTTATTTCCTATTGCACATGTCAAATTGTGTCTGTCAAAAAAGGATTTTTTTTTTTTTTTTTGACATGTGCAGTTTTCATGTGAATGTTGTCTGGCCTGTCTCAGAAGAAGTATTCTTAATGACTATTTTTATTTAAAATTTTCTTCATAGCACATATTTATAATTGTATTAATATTATTTTACTTTCATTTAATGTTTTTATATGAGTATAGTTGACACCTAATTTACATTAGTTTCAGTTGTACAATGTACTGACTCAACATCTCTGTATGTTATGCTATGCTCATCACAAGGGTAGCTAGGGCTTTTAAAATAGTTTTCTACATTTGTTTTCTTCATTGAACATACTAACTTAATGGTGCATTATTCATATTTTTTATTATAAGCCTGCAACAAATAGACAAACCATATTTCATGCTGAGTTCCTCTGTCAAGAGAGTAACTTCTGTCTTTTTTTTTTTTTTGCTTTTTGTTTTCATTAAATTTTTTTTCAAGTGTAATTTACGTATGGTATTATATTAGTTTCAGGTGTCTGATATAATGATTCTACAATTTTTACATTTCTCAGTGCTCAGCAAGATAAATGTATACTATTGGGGCACCCGGGTGGCTTTGTTGATTAAGTGTCTGATTTTGGCTCAGGTCATGATCTCATGGTTGGTGAGTTCGAGCCCCACGTCGGGTTGTGTGCTGACAGTTCAGAAGCTGGGGCTTGCTTCGGATTCTGTATCTCCCTCTCCCTCTGTCCCTCCCCTCCCCTGCTTGCTTGCTCTCTCTCTCTGTCTCTCAAAAATATATATTAAACAAATGCTTAAATAAAAAAGATAAATGTACTCTTAATCTCCCTTGTCTATTTCACCCATTCCCCACCCACCTCCCCTCTAGGAATCACCAGTTTGTTCTCTGTATTTAAGAATCTGGGTGGTTTTTGTTTTTTTTTTTTTTTTTTTTTTTTGCCTCTTTTGTTTGTTTATTTGTTTTGTTTCAAGTTTTTATTTAAATTCCAATTATTTAACATATAGTGAGTGTAATATTAGGTTAAGGAGTAGAATTTAGTGATTCATCACTTATATGTAACACCCAGTGCTCATCACAACAAGGACCCTCCATAAATACCCATCAATGATTTATCCCATCCCCCTGCCCACTCTCCCTCCGGCAACCCTCAGTTTGTTCTCTGTATTTAAGAGTCTGGTTGTTTGTTTGTCTCTTTTTATTTGTTTGTTTTGTTTCTTAAATTCCACATATGAGTGAAATCAGGTGATATTTCTCTTTCTCTGTCTTATTTTGCTTAGTATTATGCCCTCTAGGTCCATCCATGTTTTTGCAAATCACAAGATTTCATTCTTTTTTTATGGCTGAGTAATAGTCCATTGTGTGTGTGTGTGTGTGTGTGTGTGTGTAGGTGTGTGTAGGTGTGTGTGTATTACATCTTCTTCACTCCCAAAAACAAAAACACTAGTTGGAAAAGACATATGCACCTCTTTGTTTATTGCAGCATTATTGACAATAGCCAAGATATGGAAGTAACCCAAGTGTCCATTGATAAATGAATAACTCTGTTTTTAACCATTGGATTAATTAAATATAGTATGTAGCTCAAAGGCTCTAGGTCCTATAAGTTTATAAGAGAACCTCAGAGTACAAAGAGCATAACTCTCATAAAAATGGAACGTATTAACCTTTGTTGATGCCTTTCAAAATAATTAGCTTTATTCTTCCATTCACTTGAAAATGAGAGGACCAACCAAAGGAAAGGATGCCCTGCCATGTCACATGTAGGGACATGCCCCTACAAAAGTGTTCCAAAGGTTGTCACAACAGTTACTGCCCTTTCTATGGATAGCTTTGTGTCTTACCTAGAGCAGGTGTTTTCAGGAGACAGGAAGCAGTTACATCTTAACTGCTACTACTGTGATCATCTTGCAAGAGTACTAAGTAACTACCAAAAGGTTTGTATAGCCTAGTTTTTGAGCCTCCTATCACTGTGTTCAATTTTAGAATGTTAACAGAACAGGTTACCAAATGTATCCCGTTCCATTAACTTTAAGATCTAGATTTGAAAAGTGATCTATTTTATTTGTAGTCACTAGATGTGACAGTTAGAACAAATCAGACATCAGGTGCCTGGCTGGCTCAGTTGGTAGAGATGTGACTCTTGATCTCAGAGTTTTGAGTTCAAGCCCCATGTTGGGCATAGAGTTTACTTAAAAAAAATACAGAAAACTAAGAGAGAGAGAGAGAGAGAGAGAGAGAGAATGAATATAAGCCAGACATAAAGACCAGGCTGCCTCATGTCAAAAGTTTCTATTTCCATTGGGAAAAACATTTAGAAGGGAAACTAAATAGAAAATAGTTTGCCGTTTAAAAGGGAACCTATTTAGAAAGAAAACTTTAAACATGTAACTTTCTTGAAATAGGAGCTAATGCCTTTTGAAAAATATCTGCATTAACTGTGGATTGTGATTTTTTTTTACTCCATTTTGATGGTGAGTCTGCTTAATAAAATGGAAAAGAGAAATCAGAAATTTGGATTCTCTGACCTTGCCACATATAGTTTGATCTTCCACAAATAATATACAATCCTCTGAGCCTGCTTGTACATTTCTCTAAAGGGGTTAGTAGTTGCTGCCCGTGCTACAAGTTTCTATGAAGATTAAGTGTGTGGTCCTGTAATAGGACTTAAAATGCTGCAGTATGAGGTGGACATGAATGCTTTATTGTAGACATTCATGCTTTTCCCAGCTTATCCCAGGCCCGGGGGCCAGAATGTCTACAGTTCCCTTCCAGCCTCCAGTGCCAGGACACACTAAGGCACATGACTTCCTGATTTCCACGTAACACTGCCCCTGAGCAAAGTCAGGGGAGAAGCACAGACCAACAAGCCCTGTGACCTCAGTCTGTAGTTTTCAGGAGAATTGAAGGGGGAGAGAGAGAAGGAGAGAGAAAGAATCCCAAGCACGCTTTCCCCCATCAGTGTGGAGCCCAATGTGGGGTTCGAACCTACAAACTGTGAGATCATGACCTGAGCCAAAATCAAGAGTCAGACGCTTAACTGATCAGGCCACCCAGGCACCCCCAGAAATCATTTTGTTTCCCATGATGACATCAGTATCTGTTTGTGGCCCAATTCTACCGAATCCCTCCCCAGACTTTCCCTCAAGATAGTGTTTCCTAGGCCATATGTAGCTCTGTCTCAATTTACTTCATTTTTTAAATTAGGATCTTTTTCTTTTGTTTTTCTTTTTTAAATTAAAATTTTTTTAAATGTTTATTTTTGAGGAAGAGACAGACAGAGAGAGTGAATGGGGGAGGGACAAAGAGAGACGGAGACACAGAATCTAAAGCAGGCTCTAGGCTCTGAGCTGTCAGCACAGAGCCCATCGTGGGGTCTGTGAGATCATGACCTGAGCCAAAGTCAGAAGCTTAAGCAACTAAGCCACCCAGGATCCCCAGGATCTTTTTCTTTTGAATCATAAGGTGGGGGGGGGGGCAATTTCTAGGGCAGCCCTGAGAGGCAAACACATGGTGCAGCTTTGACCAAAGACCTTTACCTTTTGTGGTTGGATTTCTACTGTGCACTTCTCTGCCCTTCTCTTGTGGCCTAGCAGAGTGCAAATAATTCCACAGTTTAGCTGTGGTCTTTCTCTTCCTCTAAGGTCTGGCTCATGTTCCTAGTTTACTAAATTTACTACTGTAATACCTTCTATTTTTACTAGCTAATCTGGTAACTTTTTACCTTTTTCAATACCATAGATTATTATTCTGATCAATACTTCCAATACCACAGAAGTAGGACTGGATTGAGAATCCAGAAAAATGTGTTTTAGGTTTAACCCAGCAATGTGATATTAAGTCACTTAACCTTCTGGGACCTCACATGTTTTCCTTTCCGTAAACTGAGAAAGAATCCAAAGTCCTTTGTTGCTTATGTTATATGAAATATTGACCTTTCCCAGTTAGACACAGGGATACAAATGGCAAAAGAAACAGCGCTCTCCTGATTTGAAAGTACAGTCACACAGGGAGGATTCCCAGAGCACCTCATTTCTATTCCCATTTTTATTCACCGACTAGGTGGTAAGTTTCCATATAAATATTTATATGTCTACATATGTGTGCATTGATAACATTTTAAAAAATAATAGTTTTCCTCATGAGAGGAGTCTAAGGAGGTTTGACCTTCATTTGTCTATAGAATTCTCATCATGAAGTGAATATCAATGATGAAGGTGACTGTCATGGAAAAGTAAGTGACTATTTACATTTCCAATAAAAGTGTGCCTTTTAATGTATTTCTGAAACGGAGAATTTTTCTTTTGTGGAAATAATTCAAAACTTCCTCATGGTTTTAAAAGGCACACCAGAACTGATGAGATCCCCAGGCAAGGCTGATGTCAACCAACCTGACAAATCTCTCTGACCCTCACACTGCCGAGCATCAAGCTCTACTAGGTTCAGCTTCCTGGCAATCCTGACTTTTCCCAGCTCTGTGGGATGCCTCATGCAGAGGACAAAATAATATATTAAGTCAGGGTTAACGTCACCATTTGTTTGGTCAGATAGATTTTTAAAAAATTCATGTAAAAGAAATACATAAATGACAGCCCTGAGCTGGCCCTTTGTGTTGATACGAGCAGAGAAGAGCTCTGTCATGAAGACACGCATGAAATAAAAGCACCGGGTGTCTCATGCGACACCATTGCCACGTATCCACAAATTTGCCCACCCTCTGCCATTGAGCGAGGGGCAGGGGCTGTCGTCCCATCCCACTGTACATATCTGCAGTTTTACTATTCCCTCCTGCAGAAGACAAAGATCACAGGCTCTGCTCAGGTCTAAGGTGGCAGAGGATTCTGAGGACATCAAGATGGCATTTTCTTCTGCCCTTCATTTAATAGCAGAAGAAAAAATCACTTCCTGTCTATCTGTACCTAACCATCTCCTTTCTGCAGCCCTTGCCTCTTCCTGCTCTAGTGGCTTTTCTATTACAGCAGTCAATGGTAAATGGCTTATGACAGCGATAGGGACATCAGAGTCCAGGTTTGAGGTTCATGTTTGCGGGAGGGGGCCAGGGAGGGTACAAATGGTAAAGTTGAGCCATGACCTAAAGAAGACAATTCACATAGTGAGGACTGAAGTCAAGAAGCATTTTTCATCATAAAACCATATATGGTATGTATCACGTCTTACTACTCATGGAACCTTGCTTGGTCTTGGCATATTTTTCCCAGGATTGTCTGTGGACTTCTGTGTGTATATGTGTTACTACTAGCAAAGCTTCCCCTGTAAAGAGACGTCATACATACAAAAAACAATGTAGTTGTTTGCCCATTGGCTTTACCTTTATTTCACATTTGTATAGCGACTGTTTGTGTGATTTTAACAGACTTTTTTTTTTCTTCTTGAAATTCAGAGTTCTATTAGAGCTACAAAAACTTAGTATGTTATGTAGAAATGTCTTTAGATTGATAAAACATAGCCTTTGTAGGATTTGTAGGACTACAACAAGAAGTAAAATCTTAAAATTTGCTTAATTATCTCCATTGAATCTCTGGCAAGAATATGATTGTAGAAAAAAAAGTGTTTTTAAAAATATATTTCTCCCTTCTATTTTAAGTGTGCCTATTTTGTAAGTACTGCATTATCTCTCTAAATATTTGAGTGACAAATTTGTCTTCTTATGTTTCACATGTGTTCTGTTCCTTCAAAGAGATGGTGTAATTCATATTTATATTGCTATTATCTTTGTTTCAAACGGCTGTGTTTATTTAAGAGGTAAAGCTGAAAACTCTTTCTTCTTTACTTGGATATAAACTTCCTGAGGGGCGTTCCAGTATCATTTGTGGCACTCAGCACAGTACCAGGCATAAATAGATGCTTAAGAAACATTTATTGAAGAATAAATGGATGATAAGAGCACATAAGCATTAAGTTCCATTTCTTTTTTCATTGCTCCATTTTGTGACTTAGTGTTGTAAAATGGGCATTCTAAAAGGTGGAGGGAGAACTGTACTGTTCAGGGTCTTCCTATCCCCTCACCCCTGTAAGCACTTGTCCTCTGAGCTTGTTTCCATACCAGGAGGACACATGCTTGTAAACACCCTTGGTTGGAAGTAATAGATTGTTGATGGAATTCTCCCAGCATTGTGATGTATCCTTTGAGTATAGAAGGCATTCTTTTTTTTTTTTTTTTAACTTTTTAATGTTTGTTTCTTTTTGAGAGGGAGAGAAAGAGAGACAGAGTGCAAGCAGGGGAGGGGCAGAGAGAGAGGGAGGTACAGAATCCGAAGCAGCTCCAGGCTCTAGCTGTCAGCACAGAGCCCGATGTGAGGCTCAAACCCACCAACCGTGAGATCATGGTCTGAGCTGAAGTTGGATGCTTAACTGACTGAGCCCCCCCGGGCGCCCCTAAAGGCATTCTTAGGTAAAACAAACATTGAGCTTTAGAGATCCTGCCAGAGGGTTCTTTGGATGGCCATTATTGCTGTCACTGGCATAGTTCTTCTCCTGGCTCTGGGGGTGGAAGGAAGTGAGGTGAAGATATATCCCTTCAGCCACTTAAGCACAGAGCTATTCCCACATAAGACAGAAAACTGGTTAAACTTCAGTGGACAGAGGCAGAGAGAATTAAAGAATGGTGTATGCTTGAGAATAATTAATATTCCTGAATCAGTCTTTATTTACAAATCTGGAACAGAATAGAGTGAGGGAGTGTTTCTGCAGGTTTCAGAGAAAAATATTCCTTCTAGCTTAAATGTAGAAGATATGAAATTATATATATATATACACACACACACATTATATATTTGTATATATGTATATATACATACATACTAACTTAAAACTTGTATATATATTATATCTATGTATATGTGTATATATACACACATACATACTAACTTAAAATTTGTCACATGTTTTTATTGTGGTCCCATGCTTGCTGCTTATTTTCTATTATTGTCCCATGGTTTACTAAGAGAGGGTTGTGATTATTTCTGTTATTTTCATTTCACCAAGTTAATAATAGCTTATTTAGCTCAAAATTTCCTATTACGTACCTGCCATTATGTTGTGGACTGCAAATGCTAAGTTTGTCAATGAACAATAGCTTATAATAAAACTGACATCACATCTAGCTTGTTGTTCCATCTGGAATTGAGCTTGACAATTCATATTATGATCAATGCCAGTTTTCTAATTATTTCTCTTTCACTGATATCAAAATGGCAGAATATAAAGCATAATTGAATTGATTTAGTATCTGAAATAAGGTAGCAATAATAGCTTTACTCAACTTAATAATAAAGAAGAATTTATATGCTGTGAAAGATGGAATCAAAGGACTAGAGTTAGCAAACTCATTGAGCAAGTGTATATGACAAATGGAAGAACACAAATGAGATATTTAGCCACTGGAGCTGAACCCAAGAGCTTGGCATTACTCTGAGTTTTTATGTTTTGCTCTCTTTTCTTTGCCTGTTCTTTGGAGCAGTTCATGACTTCAGTTACCTCCATGATTGGTTAACCTCATATTTGATAAATTTGTTGGTTTCATTTCATTATTTTATACAGTGCAAGTGGAAACTGGTTCAAGAATTTAGTTAATAATGTATTCTTTCTATAAAGATTCTGTGTTAAGTGAGATTCCCTAAAAAAGTGCATGCATCATAGATTTGGGAGCACATGATTTATTGAGGGAGTGCTCTTCAGGGAAACCTGTAAGGAGACGAGAGACCCAGGGGAGAGTGGGGAAAAGAGGCAAGCAAAGATGTGGTCAATATGGCTGCAGGTAAAATCTCCACTTGGCCTGGTCCACTGGGTGCATGCTATGTTCTTGGGGAGTGGAGTGTACCGGTGGGTGAAGAGGATCTGGGCAGGTCACCAACGTGGACACAGACAAAACCTAAAGACACAAGATTTAGTAGTACCTGTAATTGAAGAAAATCGTTGCCAGTTCATCTGGTCATTTGATTGAAACAAAGAGCATAATAGAAGAATTATTTTTTACATTACCTTTTTATTCATTAGAAAATTTAGAGCCAAATATGGTCATTTTGCTTTTGCACATATAAATATTTTAACATCTCTATAAATATTTTAGCATTGTGTTTCATGTTCCTTCAAAATAATAAGTTCTCACTAAAAAATTAATAAGACAGGAGAGTCTAACCTATTTTCAGAGAGCATCACAAATTGTGATCAAGAGTCTTTTAATTTTCAGGACTCTTGGATTTTTAAAGTATTGACAATATGGCATGAAATAAAAAAAGTATTTCTGAGTAAAATAGTTTGTAGTATAGCACATGGATGTTTAAGAATAGAAGCCCAAATTCTGGCTCCACTATGACTTTTCTGAGTTCAATGTCTATTGGAAATTCATAGTATGTTATGGGTGTATTGTATGTAATTTATAATCATTTATTAAAAATTTATGGACTATACGCTAAGTATGAAAGGCATCTATGGAAATGTACTGAATTGAACTACAATAAGATAGGAAAGACACTAAGGCCATCTCTTACAGAGAGACATTCCCATTAGAGGCAGAAAACACTCACGTTTCATCTTTCCCATTTCCAATTTCATCACCTTTCAGTTCCATTATACTGTATTTCTGTTTCTGGGTTTACACTTCCTCAGGGCAGGTGGGGAAAGAAGGATTGTCCACACATTCTTTATCATTTTCCTAACATAATGCTTCACACCTTTAAAGTACCATTTATCAATAATTTTCCCAAAGAAGTTTAAATAAAAGCCAGGAAACACTGATATTTCTTTTTCCTTTCAAAGTCAATAATACAATGAGTACTAGTTGCTAATATCAGTGTACATTAGAACTTCAGAAAGAAGCTATGTGGGTTGTTTTTGTTTTTGTTTTGTTGTTGTTTTTTTGGTAAAAGTTTTCGTAAGTAGTTAGATTATTCCCCTTGTAATTTTTTTTTAACTTTTACGTAGTACCTCTTCCTAGGCGCCAAGCACTGTATGTTTGTGTGTGTATGCGTGTGCGTGCATGCGTGTGTGTGTGTGTGTGTGTGTGTGTATGAATTTTCAGTTAGTTTCCAAAGTCTTCAATGCTTTTAACTACTCCACTATCTTGCTGAGCAGAATAATTTTCTTGGGAATATTTAATCAGGATCTTAATAAGAGGTGGAATATAGACATAGAAGTTGGTTTAATGTTTTTTTTTTTTTTTTTTTGCTAGCATGTTAATAAAATTTGTTGAATTGTACCATTAATTGGGGCAAGGGGAGTGCAGATCTTTTTAGGTGCTAAGCGACAGTACGTGACATCCCAGCCAAAGTATTACTTTTAAATTTTAGAAAACTCAGCTGCTATTCTTACTGCTTTTTGACAGATATAGGTGCTTGAAATCATCTCATTTCTGGGACTGGAAGAAAGTAAAGAATAGCTTTCTATTATACTACCATTAAGAGAGATACTGCAATTCCTGGTTATTTCAGCACTAAGTGTTTTGTTTATATGAAATCGCTATCCTTTAGCAGTTGTTTGCCCCAAGGATTTTTAGAGCACTAAAGATTTTTATATTCACAGTGTATGTTGCATTTGTAGTTAAATGTTCTGTAAACATCAAAAAGAAATTTATGGCAATGAAGTGCCTAGTATTATGTTTTGTGGTTGCTTTATGAAAGCTATTACATCATATTTCAAGAAATTGAAGTATTTAAGTGAGTGGGGGAATATTTTGGTAATGAATGGTTAAGTAAAATCATGTTTGGCATATATTCTTCTCTTTTCTTACATATCTGAAGGCTGATTGGGAAATAGAAGACTTCCTTTTGCCCTGGCTGGCAGAAGATGTTAAGGTTTATCCCGGCCCTGTGCCTGACTCCAGTAGCCTTCCCTAGTCTATTTAAGTTGTTCACTGAGTGTCTTGAGTTGCTTTGTGAACATGATAGTGCACAAGGTAAGGAGTCAATTAGGCATAGAACAGTAGTGGAACTTACAAGTTAGGTATAATATCAAATAAATACCTTTGACATTTCCAAAGATATCAAATACAACAGACCACTAGGTCCATATCAGTAGTTTCTTTAATACTATAGACCGGGGTTCACAGAGCGAACAACACATGTGCCACCTTAAAAATTCCTAATTGTTCTTCACTTCTAAGCAGAGGCTATATGAGAAACAATGCCCACGTTAGAGTCAGACACTTGAGATGAAGCAGGAAACCTGGAGAGAAGCCATCTGTTTTCACTGAAAGAATAGCACCTCTTATAAAGGTTTTAAAATACATCATAAAAGATACTGTGAACCTGTAGCTATTGAAAAAAAAATGAAACTGAATAATTTTCATGATCTGACTACTTTCTTCTTTGACTTATGTTATAATTGTCCTAATTTCTATTTGGCATTTTCAATTTCAACTAGAGATGATAGAATCAGTGGAAGATTTTTGGCAAATCTAAGTGTAGATTGAAAAAAAATGCATTTTATTTTGCTTCAGTAAAAAATTGGCAAAATGAACCAATTTTGTGCCTCCCTAGGTGGTAGATATCTAAACTCATTCATTCATTCATTGAATGAATATTTATTTATATGGTGACCTGCTAGTTTATTAGATAAGCTTATTACACGATTCTTTTGAGTATTAACGGGATTAAATATAATTAAAATTATGTAAGTTTTGAAATATTTATTAATCAACAGATTGATTTTACTATATTGGTATAGGTATAGAATGTCTTTTAAAGGCCACTTAAAATTCATTTTTTTCTAAAATGTAAAAATAACATATATCCATGTGTATTAAAACAAATATATTTTTTAATTTTTAATTTTGATTACATGATCACTTAAAAAACAAACAATAATTATTCTTGGTACCATTTACATTATTTTCTTAGCCTTATAAGGTAGTGTTATTGGTATCTGTCTGAAATTGTTGACACTTACAATTGATGTCTCTGTAGATCACAATATTTTTGAGAAAATACTTTCTTTAGTGCCAAAGGACCTGGGATGCTCATAGCTTATTCTACTAAATGGAAGATTGTACACATTCATTTTAGTACTATTTTAGCGCCAGTATTTCCTCAGACATCTTTTTGCCTCCATTTAAACTACTCTTTTTCCTCACAAACTTATTTTCTACATAATAAAACTCATCAACTAAGTTATCTCTATGTGTCCTTTTTGAATACTTTACCAAATTTTGATGACACGAAGTTATAGACCTTTAGTAGTCCAGGACCCTTCCGAGGGTCTCACTCACGTACTGATGAATCTATTCACGTAATAAATATGCAGCAAGCATCTACAGAATGAGAAAAAAAAATGTGTGAGAGAGTAAACATCACATCTTAAATATGGCGAAAGTCGAGTTCTAATATCATTGCATTTGAAGTTAACTTCCTCTTACTGAAGGAACCTTCTTCAGGGACTTTCCTCAGTCAGCCTCTCATGAGATTCTGGGCTGGCAGAGCTCGTGCTGTGTGGCGTGTTGTCCCACATCTTTTGGTCTACTCAGAGTTTCCAAATCTTCTTTCAGCATCCCAAGTCATAGTCTGTGGTGAGGTTTTAATGAATGGCAGTAGCTTTCTGTGTTAAACTTGCATAAATAATAAATACTGGAATTGCAGATTCAAATGCCCTGAGGGCCAGACCCATCTAGTAAAAGTGTGAAACATCTGGATTGAGATAAAAGGGTGTGTGGGGTGGAGGGAGGGGCTATATTGAACCAGAGCGCATATTCCCTATGAAGAGGTTTCAAGATTGATTTAGTAAAACAAACAAACAAACCAGGAATGCAAAGTAGGATGTAACTTCACGAATTCTGCCCCCCCCCCCCCCCCCCCCGGTCATCTGTCATTTGTTTTATCCGTTATAAACAGGGAACATTAAGCTGGAAGCTGACACATCACATGAACGTTGAAAGGTCAGTGTGAGGAGTGAATCTGGGGCAAGTGCCATTTTAGAACATCTCCATCACACCCCATAAACTTGTGTGTCCTCCGCAGGGTGGGTCCTCCCTGTTTGGTTCTTACTTCTAAAAGGCAGGGGAGACCAGAACTCCTTGCACTCTGATCACAGCTGCTAAGAACAACCAGAGGCCTTGTTCCACTTAGCACTCTTTCCACTCAACAGTTCAAGCTCAAGTGGACAAAAAAAAATTTTTTTTTATAATAACACTTTCTGAAGTGTTAATGAAATGCTTGTTATTGTGGTCAGGTTAGCCACTACCAGCATGTGTGCAGAGAGACTGAAAGCTCATACTGTATTTGTTGACTGACTAGCTTCGCTTTATCACAGGGAAATGATGTGCACATGCATTCTAAATGAATATGCATTGTGAAAATCTTAAACGAATATAAATGTCATTAAGATGTCGGTATTTATCAAGCTCTTAGGCAGTTTCTTTATAGGCACAATGAACGCAGCTTACTATTTGGTTGGTTGCTCCACTGTTTTTTTTTTTTTTTTTTTTTTTTAACCTGAGTTCCATAAGGCAGTTTTTCCCAAATTGTCTTTACATTGGACTTACCTGGGGAAGTTCAGAAACAACTGATGCCTGTGTCCCACTCCCAGAGATGGTGGTTTAATTTGTCTGGATTATAGCCTGGGCATTGGAATTTTTTAAAATGTGAGATTCTAATACACAGGCAAGTTGGCGATCATTTCTCTAAGGTGGTTTTAGGAAGTTTTGCATGGGAATATTTTGACATATGTTGTGGGCTCAGAACCATCCAGTATCAAAGCTGAAGGGAAACTCAGGGGAGGAATCTTTTGGTGTTCAGAGACTTCACAAAAAAGAAGCAGGAATGAAGACCAAGAAGGATGAGAGGGTGGGCTTCCCCGGGACCCACACATTGCCACAGGGCGATGTAGGTGTTCAATAAATTTACCCTTGCCTCCAGTGCTAACTCTAGAACTTGATTTGGGTTTCTTACAGAGCAACTTTCAAGTGTGGGTTGCTTCTGATACTCAAAACAGATTCCCCTAAAAGAATGCCAGCTTTGCTATAAAGCTGATCAACATCCCTATGCCTGAGCTTGAGCTCAAGTTATTCAACGAGTTTACCTCTCTAGCTATTAGGACAGGTATGTGCTCATCTCCTTCCCGCTCATAATACAGAAAACAGCTTATAATTTTGCCTATTTGAATACAGTGTCATTTACATAAACTTTCTTCCAATGCATCCTCCCTCCCACCAGCATATGACCCTTTCCCCCAATTCTCCATGTGCATTAATTTAATTCTTACCTCTCATTAAATGTTAGCAAGTATTATTGCCATTTGCCCAGGGGGTGGCTTACTTTTCATAATTATTACTTAGACAATACAGCTGTGAACTGCTGTGAGATAAAATATAAAGCACGTGGAATTATGACTGTTAATAGTGTTACTTAATTTAAAAAGTTACAGTGTTTCATAAATGAGAACATCTTAAAATATAATTTGCAGTTTGCATTTTCTGAATGAAGACTTTCTACTAATCTTAACATCTTTTTATTTTCACTATGCTGTCATTCCCACATGAATATGAAGTAATACCAAGATTGTATTTTCACCATTTTTCATAGAAAACTATTTAAGTGAGGATTTTTTATGAGGCCAGTTTTAAGTAGGTAACTCTATAAATACACCTGATGTTAATGTTATGCCATTTGCCAGAATTTTGACTGCTTATAGGAATTAACACATGAATTATGTTAAGTGATGAAAATTCACAATTAAAAATTGTATTATTTAAGGAAAACTTATATATCAAGTATGCTTTTCTAAATATGACTAGACCATCTTGAGTGTATAAATCATAGTCCCTATTCACTAAAATACGTCTAAAAAGTAGTGTTGAAAAATGCCGAATCTTAAAATACAATCTTGATACAAAGTAGGTCCATTTGAATTTTTAAATGCCATTAAACTTTGTCTCAATTTTTCCCTTCTGATGGGCCCTGAGTTCCAAATATTAGTAAAGTTTCCCAGGAGTATTAGAGGCAAAAATAAGACATGAATTTAAATAGTTTTATTCTCATCCACTTTTAGTCCTGTTTATGTTAGTAAAGGCCAGGTTGCAAATGTTGTTAAAATACTAATTTTGTATTCTGTAAAATAGACTATATGCAGAAAAACATGAAGGAGGGGGTGAAGTTGGAGCCAAATATGGCATTCAAGAAGCAAACGGAGGCAGATGAGTAAGATGACATTTTTCTAGTCAATGACAATTATCAGGAGTCTCTCATCTGATTTTCCTACTGAGTTTTCACAACAGTTCATTGACTTGTACATAAAAAGTAAAGCTTGGAGTCAATTAAGGTGTGACAACAAAGGAATTCAATAGCAAACCCCAGGTAATCATAAGGTAAGGTTAGTGTAGATTTCAATTTGAAAGTTTGAGAAAACAGCTGCACAAGAACAACAACTTTTGATGCGAAGTGGATCTTGACAGAAGCTCAGATCCCTGATATTTCAGTTCTGTTCATTTGTCAACATAAAGGCGAGATAGAGTCTTATGGGATTAAGCAAACTCCGTGGCTAAAAATATAGTTTGACATTTCTTGAATGCACTTGACAAGACTCCACATAAAATTATATTAGTATTCTTTCCAGCTACTAGAAGATTTTTAAGGGAGGCTGAGTTCTTTTATTCAAATTCAAATTTAATCTTTGGTTGCCATGGCATCTTAAAAAAATTAATCATATATTGTTGAGTTTTAAATGTTGGGCAGAGGATGTTTTAGTACAGTTGGAAAACAATAAACTTGAGAAATGTTCTTGTAAAAATTAAATTGCGTTCAGGAACTTTAAGAAAAAATTAACAAGGCCTAAAAACCGTTAATGACAGAGATTGTGCACAATAGGAAAAGTGATTATTGACCGTGCTGTCAATAGTTGTCAGCGTCTGCTCTGCTCTCTGGCATCCTTGCTGTGGTGCAGCTGGCTGACAGATTGTAGCTAATGTGCAAGTGGAGGAGAAAGGTGGTGAGGAGGACCAAGGGTCTCGCATAATAGAAGATGCCAGCAGCCAACTGGAGTGATGCACGTGTCATGGCTGGCGCTGGTCAGAGGAAGAGATCTGCAGAGAAATCCTGTGGTCATTGGGATGATAGGGATTAGGGGGGCGGTAAATGGAAAGTATTGGATGGAGACAGAATTGGACGGAATTGTATAGGTCCTGGAATGGCACTTCAACATGAGAGCAGTGAGTGGCAATCACTGCTAATCACCCACTGTTGTAGCTATGGTAATGGAAGACTGGTACCTGTAGAGCTTCAAAATGTTGAGAGCTTCTCTTCAGATGCAATGGGTGTTACCACCTTAGCATCCCTGCCTTCTTCACTTGTCCTTCCCTTTGAGAAACATTATTTGCCAGCTTGTTGGATTCTAGCTCTGCTGTTTACTTGCAGGAACAACAGACTGCAGTGTCCAATCACATTATTTACTCTTTAAAACCTTTAAAAGAAAAAACAAAACAAAACAAAAAAAACCACTGCAGATGGTTTAGTTTTTTGAAACAAATGCAAAGGTGTGAATGGTTAATCAGGCTGAAACAATCACAGAGCTGTGCTTTTGAAAGCTTACCAAGTGCCAGCCTTACTTTGATGTTAGCAGTTTTTTTTTTTCCTAAAGAGTGGGTCCATAATTTTTAATGAAGGCTTTGCCCATTCATGCTTGAAATTCATGAGTATAATGTGCAGCCAGATAATAACAAGATTTGGTGTCAAACTGTGAGGCATATAATTTCTGCATGCCTAGGAATTAGCACTTGATACCCTAAAATATATCTCCTGTTCTCCCTAAACATACTGGCAAAAGGAAGAAGGCTGACAAAATTGTTATTAATTGCTTTGTAACTTCATTGAAATAATCAACATAATGAACTTAATTGGGATGGTTCTTGAAGTACAAAAAGTAACTTAAAAAGGGGATTTGAGTTCCCAGATGCCTGGGGAGAAACAAAGTGCTGTTGTGGAAATGACAGAGAAGGCGCAGAAACAAATGTAGGCACTTTAGCATAATGCTCATCTCCACCTGGGTTCCGAGTTTCCAACCAGAGAGCGGAGGAAAAGCACCGAAACCCCGGCCAAAGGAAGACAGAGAGAAGTGGCAGATTGTAAGTTAGCAGGACCCTGATGCTAACCTGGAAACAACATGACATTTCCTGAAGGTGTTCCAAGGATAAAAATAAATGCCGAGAATCTGTAGATGTCCAAGCCACTCCTGGGAGTAAGGCTTATGAGTTTGTAAGCAGTATGAATTCTTTTAAATCCTCAGATCAATTAAGTGTCACCTTCCTGAGCATCTAAATTACTTTGCTTGTGTATTAAGTAAATTACTTATGTATTTATTTATAAATAGATATATACATATATACACATAAATATATACATATTTATATTATTCATATACAGTAAAGTGAATATATAAAAATCCAGGTTTTTCCACTTGTCCCTCTCTGTTCAAAAATTTAACTAAAGTAATTAATTTTTTAATGTTTATTTATTTATTTATTTTGAGAGAGAGAAAGAGAGCATGAGCAGGGAAGGAGCAGAGAGAGAGGGAGACACAGAGTTCGAAGCAGAGCCCAATGCGGGGCTTGAATCCACAGACCATGAGATCATGACCTGAGCCAAAGTCGGACACTTAACTGACTGAGCCATCTAGTCACCCCCTAAAAAAACAAATGATAAAAGTAAATGATTTGTTACAGTAAACTAATTCATCTACAAAGCTTATTTTAGAAAAGAATGCTATTTATTTTATTAAAAATTTGAATTGGTACATAACTTTCTAGGAATACAACCATTGAATAATGTTGGATTTCATTATACTTTTGTAAAAATTGAGTACTACTGATAATTTAAAGAAATTATTGTGACTGCCATATTAACAATAATAACATTTAAATTTATTGAGCTCATGTGCTAGAACCTCCCCTAAGTGGTTTAAATCTATGCGTTTATTTAGACCCACTGCTGTTATATATATTTATTATTATTCCCATTTTGCAATTGAAGAAACAGGCACTGTGTGCAAATAGTTACTGAGGTATTAAGTGGTTGTAACCAATAGTTTTCGTGAGCCTTGGGTAATGGGATTATTTTGGATATTGGGTAACATCTCATTTATTTGACACCAAAAATAGTTTTTCCCCACTTAATATTGAACATAAACGCATGTTAATCCCTGGAAGCTTGTGACTACAATTGTGTTTTGATAAAAATGTTCTGAAGTTTGTTGCATATGTCCCTATCTGAATAAACTAAAAATGCTAAGGTAACGTTTTAAAATGTATTATGAAAATGATATTGAATTTGCCTAGAGCTGGGTTCAAATCTTAATCCTGTTACTAAAGGATTACATGAGCTGAGCCTTAGTGTCTGTGTTAGTAGAGTGAATTCATACCTTCATCTCTGTGAATTACTTAGCATGAAACGTGGATCATGGTAAGCTATCATAAATGCTGGCTATCATTATTTTTATTTCCTTAAAAAGAAAGTACAGATGACGTCTACTTTATGGGAACCTTGTCAGTTAAATCAATAGAATTGTGTATGCTGTCATTCTAAATGTGTATGTGTGCGTGACACATCCTATACAATGCTTAGTAGTTAACATTCAACAAGCATATAGATTAAATGAGTTAATACAGGCAGAACACTTAGGTAAATGCCTGGCACATAGGAAGCACTTATTATATTATACAGCTACTGTTATTACTAGTAATCATTTGTTTTTCATTCTTCACTTGGTTGTCCTGTTCTATTCCCTATTCTTACTGAGTTTTCGTTATGGTAGATTTATTCATTTATTAATTTTACTGAATGCTTCATTGTGCCAGGTGATGTGTTAGATTCTGATCACCAAGATCCATAATTCAGGAAGATGAGAATTATGTGGTGAGGCAAGTGGTGAGATCAGCTATACATGTTGATCTCAGGCAGCTATGTAACATCAGGGCAGAGGCATACAAGTCAGCATTTGGGTATAGAAATTAAATTGGGCTCTATCCAGTGATTTGGGAATCATCACAATTTATTATTTGAAACTTAAGACAGTTTAGAATAAGAGAAAGAGTATGCTGTACTGGAGTTCCACAAAACATAGACTTCTAGAGAACAACATATAAAAATAACTAAAAAATAAAATCGAGAATGAATAGTCAGAATCATAAGAAGGGGGGCAAAGCAACTGTGGACAGCATTTGTGGGCCACCCTGGCCTTCAAATGCCCATTTACTTCTTCTATAACAGTTGACATAGTGTTTTTTCTTTATGCCTTCATACAAACTTTGGGGTGGGTGCTGCTTCCTGGTCCTATTTTCCCTACTTCCTAGGATTCCGCTGAATGAAGCAATCTGAACTCTTTCCAGGAGTGGCAGTTGTCGCCCTGTCCCCAGGGTATATATTTTCTCCCTCCCCAGAGCTGAATGGTGTTTGACAAAAGAGCTCAACTCTGATATTTTCCATTAGAATTACTCCCTCATCTGTCACTACCTGTCTCATAGCTCTTCATGATCTGACCAAATGCATATCCATGAACTGGCTGCTTGGGTTGCTTTCTTCAAAGGCCTGTGTTGCCACAACTTTACTGCCTTCACAACTTGCTCCTTTTTTCCTTCTTTTTTCCTTCTTTTTTCCTTCTTCTTTTTGGAGGTATCTGTCTACTATAGCATTAAAATTTAGTGAATGAATACGTGACTGAGGTTACGATACTTCTCAGACAGAATAAGTACCAATCATGCAGTGACTTTTGAATTTGTTCCATTGAAAATATTTCTAATATCACATTGTCTCCCTTTCATGAAGGTAGACTAATGTGCATTGAGTTGTGTGGCCTTCTGCGTGGGTAGAACATAACTTGCCTTTCTCAAAATTAGTTATTGAATCAAAGAATCCAAACAGCCTCTTCCAAGTGATTTTGTACCCTAGAAAAACCTTCACTGAGAAATCTACACTGATCGGTGCGTTTTGGCTGGTCAATAGCATTAGGTAAATGCATATGGGTAAATCCCACAGAACCAGCCTAAGAACCAAAGATGCCTCCTTCCCAACCTCAACCCTCCTTTTTTGGTTCATTTGAACATCTGTTGAATAAGGCATATTCCATTTAAAGAAATCCACTGGAAAAATTTAGAGATGGCTTGCTGCAAAGCTTATTTATTTTTTAGAAGAAAGAAAACAATTATGCAAATTCATAATGTTGCATTTTAACATAAGTCTAGGTACCAGCCACATTTAAGAAATAAGATTAAAATTCTTCAGCAGTGAATGCTCATTTTTAAATTGCTCACAAAACCTTCTCATATACTCTTAATGCTTTCTGTCCACAAGATGATTTCATGACATAACATTTAGGGACATAGCTTAAAAATGCTCTAAAATCAATTTTTTTTTTTCAAGATGAGTTCTACATTTATCTAGCAACAGTATAGAATTTCTATCTTGAGCTAAGTCTGCATTTCTGTAATGATCTTTTACTGAAGTTACAAAAAGATAAAAGAATCAGTCAGTAAATACTTATCTTCGCATGTTTTGCCTTAGAAGCAATAGGTAAATGTGTGACACTTTGAAAGCACTAAAGATTCTTGATACTCATCAGTTTTATTTGTGAGAATTTATAGCATTGAAAATGAGAAGTGAAAAATTGGCCTCCTTTTAATGAAGCCAGAATGATAATTGGAAAAACTGTTTCACGGACCCCTCCCAGAATGAAATAGAATGAAATAGAAAGTGGTGAGCATCATTCAAATGTATTAATTTCAAGCATTGTTGGATTGCCATTGATTAGCCAGTATTCAGAAATGGGAGCTCTAAAATGTAACATTCTAGGTGGCAACCCGATTACTTTTTATACCTGAAGACAAACATATCTGATCTTCTAGTGGCATTTAGAATGGTTGAAGCCACTCATCATAATATGCCAACTCAACTGGATTTTTTCGTATATATTTTCTTGCCATTTATCATTGAGCCCTAGACTGGAATAGTCTCTTGTTTCCCCCCTTCTCAGGTGAGAGGGATCCCAGGTTAATTGAATTGGCTTCTGGTGATCCTGAGGGCATGGGGCAGGAACTAGGGTGGGATGGGGACATAATGCCTTCTCTACCCCCAGTGGTCCTGCAATGAGTGGAATACACATGATGGAATGAGAGAGACCTGAGAGATAGCACCAAGGGGTCAAAACATAAGCCAAAGCCGCAGAACCATACCACCCTGAGGGGCTGAACAAAAGCCCTGGTCAAGGAGAACAGGATGGAAATATAGAACAAGAGTTTTGAAATGGAGAGCATGACCTAGGAACATTCCTTAATCTCTAGAGCATAATGAGGGGATTTCTGAATTAGGCGGCTGGCAATCTTAACTTTGGTGGGATGGGCAGTTGAAGCAGAAGATATGAACACAGTCATCCTGTCAGTATTCTGAGAATTGCTTAAACCCTGTTCTGGATGGTATATTTTAACCACATTCATGTTTAGTAGCCCAAAACACTTTTAGTTGAAAGAAAAGAAAAAAGTGAATCTAAAAAAATAAACATCTTCAGGAAGAATAAACATTTTTGGGAAGTAATTTTTGTGGAAAAAATGAAGTTTCACATTGTGCTTGGACCAGATATGCTAAAACCAACTTGAATCTCCTTACAACAAATGGTCTCTGGGAGAGAGCCAGCCGAAGCATTAAAAATACTTGCAGTTCGGCAAGTTCAGTTTTTATGGGGTGAATTATAGAAGACTGCTCTGTTTCTAAATGGACAAATCAAATTTTCTAAAATAAACATGTTTTACTACTTAAGTGGTCATGCTGCCTCAAGCCTTGCAGTTAAAAGATTATATTTATTAGCCCTCTAGTCAGACTCTTATATTAACACAAATTTAAACATTCTGCAAAATCTTCTCTTACTGGATGGATATGAGAAATTTCAGCACAGAATTCTCTAAGTACTCTGTCTTTGAAATTAGCCTCCCTACCTGAATTTACAAAGCTTATCAAACATGAAAATAGCTTAAAATATAACAAGAGCCTGTCAAAATTTAAAGCCTGTAATTTTTTGTTCCATGTGAGTATTGTATGTAGCCCACTGTCGTGGCTTATTAAATGTTTGTTGAATGAATGCTTTCTTTATAAAGATTGCCATATCTATTGTAGGGTTTTTACATCTTTCTTCCATTTCAGTTTCCCAGAAGTTTGTGATCCATACAATAGGGTAGCACCTGTAGTATTTTTTTCTGAATGTATTGTTGTCTAAAATGATATGCAGTGAAATGTACTTTATCGTGCTAGACATGAATTTGTTGCGTACCATAGCGAATATCTCCATAGGTAGTTCATCTGTTAAATTCTCTCAAGCATAACAATACTGAAAGCACTGTAGCCCTTTGAGATGTTTAGAATCTGTCTTACAGTAAATGCCCCTACTGCCAGAGACAAATTCAGTTTTTCAGAGGTCTAGGCACACTCCTCTTGCCCCAGTCTTATTTGCGACTTGAAGTGTGGAAAAAATATAAACTGAGGAATTGAGTATTTCTGGTTTTCAGGTCTGCCACTTCTGATCTGTGGGGCGCTGAGTAAGTTAAACAGTTTTGTTGAGTCTTAGTTTCTTCCCCAGAAGAGTAAAGAAAATGATATGCGCAGGTACACAGTTCTGAGGTTGCATTACATAATATAAGTCATGGTCTGTATAATACAGGTGTGTAGCTCACAGCCTCACAGAGTCAGAACTAAAATAAAAGTTATTTACTCTTGAAAGTTGCAAACAGTTCTTTTATTTTCTAAATTCCTATATTAAGTTAGCCCAAGTTAAAAAAAAAAATCTTGGATCTGCAGGGTTGATGAGCTGCCCTGGAACTCTTACTCCTTGTGACTATTTTCCCCCCAAAACATTTTATTTGCACAAAAGATATATGGGTGTTATTGAAACAATGGAAAAGAAAACAAAATCCACTCCTATTCCCACCACCCTGAGAAAACTACATATAACATTTATGTTTTTTTAATTTCATGCATTTGTACATTATTATAATTACATTTCAACGTTATATTCTAAATTTCATCAGATAGCATGGTAACATGAACATTTACTCATTGTTATTAAAATCTTTGAACGGCTGCATCATAACCCTGTGCCATCATAACCTAGTTCAATTAACCGTTCTTTTATTGTTAGGCATTTAGGCTCTTGCTAGTATTGTTCTAGTCTAAATAATAATGCCTGTTGTGCATGAATCTTTTTCACTTTTTTCATGTTATTTTCTTGATAAAGATTCCTTAAATTAGAATTTCTGAACCAAAAAATATGCACTTAATTTTTTATTGTGATAAGATATATATAACATAAGATTTACATTTTGACCATTTTTAAGTATACAGTTCAGTGACTTTAATTACTCACAATCTTGTGGAATTACCACTACCACTAAGCTCCACAGCTTTCTTATCTTTCCAAACTAAAACTCTATATCCATTCAATAATAACTTCCCATTCCCTCCTCCACCCAGCTCCTGGCAAGCACCATTCTGCTTTCTGTCTCTATAAATTTGGTTACTGTAGGTACTTCGCATAAGTGGAATCATACAACATTTGTCTTTTTATTATCAGCTTATTTCACTTAGTACAATGTCCTAAAGATTCGTTCATGTGATAGCACGTGCCAGAATTCCCTTCCTTTTCGTGGTTGAGTAATATTCCATTGTATGTCTGAACCACATATAGTGTGGTCATTGATCCATCAAAAGATATTTGGATTGTTTCCTTTTGGCTATTATGAATATGCAGCTATGAATATTGTATGTGTCTTGGTATACAAGTCTTCCTTCAAGTTCCTGCTTTCCATTCTTTCCCCAGAAGTGGAATTACTGGATTGTATGGTCATTCTGTTTTGTCTTTTTAGTAGTAACCATACTGTTTTTGACAATGGCAATATCAATTACTTACTGCCAGCAATGCACAAAGGTTCCATTCTCAGCAACAGCTGTTATTTTCATTTGTTGTTGTTGTTGTTAGTAAATGTCATCCTTTTGCACATAAAGCAATATTTCTTGTGGTTTTTATTTTCTTTTTCCTTATAATTAGTGCTGTTGAGCATCTTTTCATGTGATTATTGGCCATCTGTAGATCCTATTTGGAGAAATGTCTATTTAAGTCCTTTGACAATTTTTAATCTGATTGTTTGTTTTTTTGTTGTTGAGTTGTAGGAGTTCTTTATATATTCTGGATATTAACCCCATATCAAATATATTATTTGAAAATATTTTCTCCCATTCATGGGTTTCCTCTTCACTGTTGACAGTATCCTTTGATACACAAAAGTTTTCATTTTGATGAAGTCTAATTTTATCTGTTTTTGCCTGGTCTTCATGTATACTATCCAAGAAATCATTGCCAAATCCAATGTTATGAAGATTTTCCCTATGTTTTCCTCTAAACATTTTATAATTTTAGCTCTTCTATGTTTAGTCTTTGATCCATGATGAGTCAACTTTTATATTTGGTATAAGCTAAAGGGTCCAGTTAATTCTTTTGTATATGGATATAAAGTTTTACCAATATTATTTGTTGGAAAGACTGTATTTTCTCTGTTGAGTGGTCTTGGCACCTTTGCTGAATGAAAACCATTTGACCATATATGTGAGGATTTATTTCTAGACTATTTGTTCTATTCCATCAGTCTTTAGGTTTCTCTATGCCAGTACCACACTATTTTAATGATTGCAGCTTTGTAGTAATATTTGAAATCAGGAAATGTGAAACCTCTAACTTTAGTATTCCTTTTAAGATTAACTTTTTAGAAAACCTGAATTTTCCATATAGATATATGCACGTTTGTTTTAGACCAGCTAGGTCTAAAGAACCAAATAAGGTTTTTTCCTACTTTCCGGAGAAAGAAAAAGTGAATTTTATATCCTGATGTATCAATGATCTCTTTCTCCTGTGACTTAAATTTTTTTTAATTTTAAACTTTTTCTTGAAATAATTTTAGGCTGATAAAATAGTTACAGGAATAATAGAGTTTTTTTGTACCCTCCAACCTGATTCTTCTAACGTTAATGTCTTATATAACCATAATTCAATTACATGAACAAGAAAATTGACATTGGCATAACGGTGTTAGCTAAATATAGACCTTATTCAAATTTCATCAGTTTTTCTGCCAGTGTCTCTTTCTGTTGCAAGATCTTATCTGAAATCCCACATCTTCTCTTTGTAACTGGTAACAATCTTGGCGGGGGAGAGAGAGCTTTGAGACCATGCACACATACTATTTCTCCTCAAACTTTTGCCCACTGATTTTAGTATTCATTAGTGGACCTTGCCTGAAACAACTGTTACTGTGGTTTTTGCCCATTGGTGAGTTTTGCATTTTTCTCATTCCTTCTACATTTATTGCTTAAACTTCTTTTGAAAGGAAGAACTATCCCTTCTTCCTAATTTATTTATTTAGACATATTTTTTATTCCTCTTAATAAAGTTAGTCAAATTGATTCCTATTTGTTTTCTCCCAGGTTATGCTTCTTAGCAATAGTATTTGATGTTATAATAAAAAGTGTTTTGCTCATTTAGTGGGCCAAAGTCATGTCACCTTCTGAGGAAATTGTCTCTGACTCCCTCCAACTCTTCTCTTCTCTATTTTACAAACTGAGAACTATACTAGAGATTATCAGGGGATGATAACTTAGAGGGGATGGTCACAGACAGTCTTTGAGACAGTAGTACTTTTGCTGAGACTAGGAGTATGACAAAGTGCTAGGCAGAGAGAAAGAAGAAGGAAGAGTGTTCCAGGCAGAGGGAATAGTCTATCCACAGCCCCAAGAGTGCTAAGAGATTGGTATATTCAGGAAACTCAAGGAAGGCCAGTGTGGCTGGTGCATAGTGGGCGAGGCAGAGATGCTTGAGAGGTAAAGTTGGTGGGTAAGCAATGGCCACATCAGGCAGAGTCTTGAATACTTTGTTAAGAAGGATGGATTTTATGCCAGGGATGGTGGAAAGCTACTGGAGGACAATTGTCAGAGGACAGTTTTGATATTGTCCATTCTGTAATTTACTCCCAGTATTAGTTTCCTAGGGCTGCCGTAACAAGGTACACAAAATCAGAGGCTTAACAGAGCAGAAACTTATTCTCCCACAGTTCTTGAGGCAGAAAGTCCAAAACCAAGGTATTGGCAACACCGTGCTCCCTTGAAAGCTTCTAGGGGAGGAGCCTTCTTTGCTTCTTCTTCCTAGCTTCTGGTGGCTCCAGGCATTCTTTGGCTTATGGCAACACAGTCCCCATTTCTGCCTCCATCTTCACATGGTTGACTTCTCTCTTTGTGTCTCTATATCTTTATATGATGGCCCTCTTCCTGTGTTCCCTGTGTCTCTCTCCTCTTCTTATAAGGACACCAGTCATATTGGATTAAGGGCCCACTCTATTCTACTAGGACATCTTAACCAATTATATCTGCAAGATCTTATTTTCAAATAAGGTCACATTTTACAGTACTGGGGGATAGGATTTCAACATATCTTTTGGGAGGACATAACTTAACCCATAATGGTGTCTTTTTTGTACATATTATTTTACTTTTGCACACCTACATATATGGCAGACTTTCGGGTAGTTTTCAAAATCATTCTTGTTCTTAAATGTCCCCCCCCTTTTATATTTTTTTAATATGAAATTTATTGTCAAATTGGTTTCCATACAACACCCAGTGCTCATCCCAACAGGTGCCCTCCTCAATACCCATCACCTACCCCCTCCTCCCTCCCACCCCCATCAACCCTCAGTTTGTTCTCAGTTTTTAAGAGTCTCTTATGGTTTGGCTCTCTCCCTCTCTAATCGTTTTTTTTTTTTTTTCTTCCCCTCCCCCATAGTCTTCTATTAAGTTTCTCAGGATCCACAGAAGAGTGAAAACATATGGTATCTGTCTTTGTCTGTATGACTTATTTCACTTAGCATCACACTCTCCAGTTCCATCCACGTTGCAACAAAAGGCCATATTTCATTCTTTCTCATTGCCAAGTAGTATTCCATTGTGTATATAAACCACAATTTCTTTATCCATTCATCAGTTGATGGACATTTAGGCTCTTTCCATAATTTGGCTATTGTTGAAAGTGCCGCTATAAACGTTGCGGTACAAGTGCCCCTATGCATCAGCACTCCTGTATCCCTTGGGTAAATTCCTAGCAGTGCTATTGCTAGGTCATAGGGTAGATCTATTTTTAATTTTTTGAGGAACCTCCACACTGTTTTCCAGAGCGGCTACACTAGTTTTCATTCCCACCAACAGTGCAAGAGGGTTCCCGTTTCTCCACATCTTCTCCAGCATCTATAGTCTCCCGATTTGTTCATTTTAGCCACTCTGACTGGCGTGAGGTGATATCTCAGTGTGGTCTTGATCTGTATTTCCCTGATGAGGAGTGATGTTGAGCATCTTTTCATGTGCATGTTGGCCATCTGGATGTTTTCTTTAGAAAATTGTCTATTCATGTTTTCTGCCCATTTATTCACTGGATTATTTGTTTTTCGGGTGTGGAGTTTGTTGAGTTCTTTATAGATTTTGGACACTAGCCCTTTGTCTGATATGTCATTTGCAAATACCTTTTCCATTCCGTCAGTTGCCTTTTAGTTTTGTTGATTGTTTCCTTTGCAGTGAAGAAGCTTTTTATCTTCATGAGGTCCCAATAGTTCATTTTTCCTTTTAATTCCCTTGCCTTTAGAGATGTGTCAAGTAATAAATTGCTGCAGCTGAGGTCAGAGAGGTTTTTTTCCTGCTTTTTCCTCTAGGGTTTTGATGATTTCCTGTCTCACATTCAGGTCCTTCATCCATTTTGAGTTTATTTTTGTGAATGGTGTAAGAAAGTGGTCTCGTTTCATTCTTCTGCATGTTGCTGTCAGTTTTCCCAGCACCATTTGTAAAAGAGACTGTCTTTTTTCCATTGGATATTCTTTCCTGCTTTGTCAAAGATTAGATGGCCATACATTTGTGGGTCCAATTCTGGGGTCTCTATTCTATTCCATTGGTCTTTGTGTCTGTTTTTGTGCCAATACCATGCTGTCTTGATGATTACAGCTTTGTAGTAGAGGCTAAAGTCTGGGATTGTGATGCCTCCTGCTTTGGTCTTCTTCTTCTTCAAAATTACTTTGGCTATTTGGGGTCTTTTGTGGTTCCATACAAATTTTAGGATTGCTTGTTCTAGCTTCAAGAAGAATGGTGGTGCAATTTTGATTGGGATTGCATTGAATGTGTAGATTGCTTTGAGTAGTATTGACATTTTAAGAATATTTATTCTTCCAGTCCATAAGCATGGAATGTTTTTCCATTTCTTTGTATCCTCTTCAATTTCCTTCATAAGCTTTCTATAGTTTTCAGCATACATATATTTTACATCTTTGGTTAGGTTTATTCCTAGGTATTTTATGCTTCTTGGTGCAATTGTGAATGGGATCAATTTCTTTATTTGTCTTTCTGTTGCTTCATTATTAGTGTATAAGAATGCAACTGATTTCCGTACATTAATTTTATATCCTGTGACATTGCTGAATTCATGTATCAGTTCTAGAAAACTTGGTAGAGTCTGTCGGGTTTTCCATGTATAATATCATGTCATCTGCAAAAAGTGAAAGCTTGACTTTATCTTTGTCAATTTTGATGCATTTTATTTCCTTTTGTTGTCTGATTGCTGATGGTAGAACTTCTAACACTATGTTAAACAACAGCGGTGAGAGTGGACATCCCTGTTGTGTTCCTGATCTCAGGGGAAAAGCTCTCAGTTTTTCCCCATTGAGGATGATGTTAGCTGTGGGCTTTTCATAAATGGCTTTTATGATGTTTAAGTATGTTTTTTCTTTCCAGACTTTCTCGAGGGTTTTTATTAAGAATGGATGCTGAATTTTGTCAAATGCTTTTTCTGCATCGATTGACAGGGTCATATGGTTCTTATCTTTTCTTTTATTAATGTGATGTATCACATTGATTTGCGAATGTTGAATCAGCCCTTCAGCCCAGGAATGAATCCCACTTGATCATGGTGAATAATTCTTTTTATATGTTGTTGAATTCGATTTGCTAGTATCTTGTTGAGAATTTTTGCATCCATAGTCATCAGGGATATTGGCCTGTAGTTCTCTTTTTTTTGCTGGGTCTCAGTCTGGTTTGGGAATCAAAGTAATGCTGGCTTCATAGAATGAGTCTGGAAGTTTTCCTTCCCTTTCTATTTTTTGGAATAACTTGAGAAGGATAGGTATTATCTCTGCTTTAAATGTCTGGTAGAATTCCCCAGGGAAGCCATCTGGTCCTGGACTCTTATTTGTTGGGAGATTTTTGATAAATGATTCAATTTCTTCGCTGGTTATGGGTCTGTTCAAGTTTTCTATTTCTTTCTGAGTTTCGGAAGTGTGTGGGTGCTTAGGAACTTGTCCATTTCTTCCAGGTTGTCCAGTTTGTTGGTATATAATTTTTCATAGTATTCCCTGATAATTGCTTGTATTTCTGAGGGATTGGTTGTAATAATTCCATTGTCATTCATGATTTTATCTATTTGGGTCCTCTTCCTTTTCTTTTTGAGAAACAGGCTAGAGATTTATCAATTTTGTTTATTTTTTCAAAAAACCAACTTTTGGTTTCATTGATCTCCTTACAGTTTTTTGTTTTTAGATTCTATATTATTTCTGCTCTGATCTTTATTATATCTCTTCTTCTGCTGGGTTTGGGGTGTCTTTGCTGTTCTGCTTCTATTTCCTTGAGGTGTGCTGTTAGATTTTGTATTTGGGATTTTTCTTGTTGTTTGAGCTAGGACTGGATTGCAATGTATTTTCCTCTCAGGACTGCCTTCGCTGCATCCCAAAGCATTTGGATTGTTGTATTTTCATTTTCATTTGTTCCCATATATTTTTAAATTTCTTCTCTAATTGCCTGGTTGACCCATTCATTCTTTAGTAGGGTGTTCTTTAACTTCCATGCTTTTGGAGGTTTTCCAGATTTTTTCCTGTAGTTGATTTCAAGTTTCATGGTATTGTGGGCTGAAAGTGTGCATGGTATGATCTCAATTCTTGTATACTTATGAAGGACTGTTTTGTGAGCCAGTATGTGATCTATCTTGGAGAATGTTCCATGTGCACTCGAGAAGAAAGTATATTCTGTTGCTTTGGGATGCAGAGTTCTGAATATATCTGTCAAGTCCATATGATCCAATGTATCATTCAGGGCCCTTGTTTCTTTATTGTGTTAGATGGTCTGTCCATTGTTGTAAGTGGAGTATTAAAGTCCCCTGCAGTTACCACATTCTTATCAATAAGGTTGCTTATGTTTGTGATTAAATGTTTTATATATTTGGGGGCTCCCGTATTCAGCACATAGACATTTATAATTGTTAGCTCTTCCTGATAGATAGACCCTGTAATTATTATATAACGCCCTTCCTCATTTCTTGTTATAGCCTTTAATTGAAAGTCTAGTTTGTCTGATGTAAGTATAGCTACTCCAGCTTTCTTTTGGTTTCAAGTAGTATGATAGATAGTTCCCCATCCCTCACTTTCAATCTGAAGGTGTCCTCAGGTCCAAAATGTCTCTTGTAGACAGCAAATAGATGGGTCTTGTTTTTGTTTTTTTTTTTTATCCATTCTGATACCCTGTGTCTTTTGGTTGGAGCATTTAGTCCATTTACTTTCAGTGTTATTGAAAGATATGAGTTTAGAGTCATTGTGATGTCTGTAGGTTTCATGCTTGTAGTCATGTGTCTGGTACTTTGTGGTCCTTGCAACATTTCACTAACAGAATCCCCCTTAGGATGTCTTGTAGGGCTGGTTTAGTGGTGATGAATTCCTTCAGTTTTTGTTTGCTTGGGAAGACCTTTATATCTCCTCCTATTCTGAATGACAGACTTACTGGATAAAGGATTCTTGGCTGCATATTTTTTCTGTTCATCACATTGAAGAATTCCTGCCATTCCTTTCTGGCCTGCCGAGATTCAGTAGATAGGTCTGCCACTAGTCTTATGGGTCTCCTTTTGTAAGTTAGAGCCTGTTTATCCCTATCTGCTTTCAGAATTTTTTCTTTATCCTTGTATTTTGCCAGTTTCACTATGATATGTCCTGCAGAAGGTCAATTCCAGTTACGTCTGAAGGGAGTTCTCTGTGCCTCTTGGATTTCAGTGCCTTTTTGTTTCTCCAGATGAGGGAAGTTCTCAGCTATGATTTGTTCAAGTATACCTTCAGCCTTTTCTCTCTCTTTTCTTTTGGAATTCCTATGATACAGATATTCCATTTGGTTGTAGCATTTAGTTCTCTAATTCTCCCCTCATACTCATGGATTTTTTTCTCTCTCAGCTTCCTCTTTTTCCATAATTTTATCTTCTAATTCACCTTTTCTCTCCTCTGCTTCTTCAGTCTGTGGTATGGCCACCTCCATTTTATTTTGCACCTCATTTATAGCATTTTTTAGCTCCTCCTATTTCTTAGTCCCTTGATCTCTGTAGCAATAGATTCTCTGCTGTCCTCTATGCTTTTCTCAAGCCCAGCGATTAATTTTATGACTATTATTCTAAGTTCTTGTTCCATTATATTGCTTAAATCGTTTTTGATCAATTCGTTAGATGTTGCTACTTCCTGGAGTTTCTTTTGAGGATATTTCTTTTGTTTTATCTTTTTCAATAGTTCCCGTGGTACCTCCAAACTGCAGGGCACTTCCCCTGTGCTGTCCAGAGTAACTTGTGTTGGTGGGCGGGGCTGCAGTCAGACCCAATGTCTGCTCCCAGCCCACCACTGGGGCCACAGTGAGACTGGTGTGTACCTTATCTTCCCCTCTTTCAGGGGCAAGACTCACTGTGGAGCGGTGTGCCCCTGTCTGGGCTGCTTGCACACTGCCAGGGCTGTGGTGCTGCTTTGATGGGCCTAGGGCATATTAGCCAGGGTGGATCTGCAAGGTGCACAGGGGGGTGGGAGGGGCAAGCTTAGCTTGCTTTGTCATCAGTGGTCCCCTGCGGGAGGGGCCCTGCAGCACCAGGAGGGAGGCAGGCCCGTGGGAGGGATGGATCCACAGAAGTACAGTGTTAGCTTTTACGCAGCACAAGGAAGTTAGGTGATGGGAACTGATTCCCTTTGGAATTTCGGCTGGGGGATGGGAGAGTAGATGTCACTTGCCAGCACCTTTGTTCCCTTGCCAAGCTGAGCTCTGTCTTCTGGGGCTCAGCAACTCTCCCTCCCGGTGTCCTCTTGCCCTCCCACTCTCTGAGTAGAGCTGTTGACTTTTAACATTCCATATGTTAAGTCCCGCTGGCTGTTAGAACTCAAGGAGTCTGGCCCTCCGCTTTTGCAAGCCAGACTTTGGGGGCTCTGCCTTGCCCCCGGGGGAGGGGGGCTGCCCCTCCACTGCCCTGGCTCCCTCCTCCAGTCCATGTAGTCTGCACCGCCTCTCTGCCCTTCCTACCCTCTTCCGTGGGCCTCTCGTCTAAGCTTGGCTCTGGAGAGTCCGTTCTGCTTGTCTTCTGGCGGTTTTCTGGGTTATTTAGGCAGATGTGGGTGGAATCTAAGCAATCAGCAGGACGCAGGACGAGGTGAGCCCCGTGTCCTCCTACGCCATCTTCTCAGGTCTCCAAATGTCCCCCTTTTAAGTAACTTGTTCTTGTTTTATCAGTGTAATGTATTTTGCTTAAGTATAAATTACAGTTGTTTTTATAATGGATTTTTATAGTATGGACCATTTGCCCTTATGTCTAGTTTGGTTGCCTTCTTTTGAGTTAGAATATGCATTTTTCCCTACATCTGTGAGATGTGTATAATTTCATGATTGTCTATTTGGAGTTTATTCTTTGATCACTCAGAACACTAGAATCTGTCTTGTTATTATCCACAAATTATTATCTATTTATTTATTTTATTTTATTTTTAAAAGTTTTTATTTAAAATTCCAGTTAGCATACAGTGTAGTACTAGTCTCAGGTGTACAATATAGTGATTCAACATTTCTATACTATACCTATGGCTCATCACAAGTGCACTCCTTAATCCCCATCACCTATTTCCCCCATCCCCCACCCACCTCCCCTCTGGTAACCATTAGTTTGTTCTCTACAGTTAAGAGTCTGTTTCTTGGTTTGCTTCTCTCTCTCTTTCTTTTTTTTCCCTTTGCTTGTTTGTTTTATTTCTTAAATTCCACATATGAATGAAATCATATGGTATTTGTCTTTCTCTGACTGGCTCATATTGCTTAGCATAATATTCTCTAGGTCCGTCCATGTTGCAAATGGCAAGATTTCATTTTTGATGGCTGAATAATATTCCATTATATATATATATATATATGTATATATATACATGTATATATATTCCATATATATACACTATATTATATATGTTCCATATATATATACAATTTATTAATAATATTTCTAATAATATTTCTAATATAATATAATAAATATGTAATAAGTAAATAAAAATATACTAAATAAATAAAAATATACTAAATAAATAAATAATATTTATGATAATAATCAATTATATATATATACATGTATATATATTCCATATATATACACAATATTATATATATTCCATATATACACAATATTATAAATATTGGGTGCAAGAATGGTTCAATATTTGCAAATCAACATTTATTTATAAATGTAAAAGAAATGTTTAATGTTTTAGAAAATTCAGAAGGGCTCAAAGAGAAAACAATTTTTCATACATCTGTGACTCACTGGGAACTTCTTCTAACATTTGGTCATTTGTTTTCAGGCTTTTTCCTATGTACATATTTTAACCATATTAATTGGATCTCTGTGTACAGTTTACAGAGTCTCATTTTGCTTGACATTATGATCTCAGTATGTTATTGAACACACTTTGTAAATATGTTTGAAGATCACCAAATGTATCATCATATAGATAAGATTCTTTAATAAAGTAGAGAACTATGGGCTACAGACTAAATCCAGACTACTATTGGTTTTTGTACATAAAATTTGATTGGAGCACAACCACACTCATTTGTTTGCATATTGTGTGTGGCTGCTTTTATGCTACATTAGCAGAATTGAGAAGTTGTGATAGAGACTGTATAGATGAAAATTCCTAAAATATTTACTATCCAGCCCTTTATAGAAAAAGCCTGCCAACCTCTGCTCTAATATACTTTACTATTCCTTGAGTTTGTGCTTTAGGTAGTTGACTTTTTTTGTTTTAATATGTAACACGGCAATGAAATTTTGTTGATTGTAGTTTATCTTTATCTTGAACTTTCTTAGACCACAATTTTGAATACTCTTAAGGTACTCATTCATTCATTTATTTATTCCTTCAGCAGCAAAAATATTGAGCATGTATTTTATAACTAGTGCTGTGTTAGTTTCTGGGAATGTACTTAAAAACAAGGTACATGTGGTTCTTACCTTCATGGAGTTTACAATTTGATAGGAGCAACAAAATATTAAAGTGTAGTGAGCATTTTGATAAACACTTGATAAGCATTTGGATAAGCATTGCATTTAATGAGATTATCACATTAAATAAAGAATGAATGAAGAATGATAATCAGTCAGGTTGAGGAGTGGCATTGGCAGCAGGAACATAGAGTCTCAGGGAGAAGGAGCAGATGCTTGACGATTCAAAGAAGAAAAGATTGACAAGTACAAGGACTGTGAAGTCACATGATTCTGGCTGAAGCTGCAGAGGCAAGGGGGAGATAGAGCTGGAGAGTTTGAAGGATTGGGTTTTGAAGATTTTTTTTTAAAGCCGTGGTAACTGTTTAGAATTTTAAGGGTATAAGAAACTACTGATGCAGATATGCTGACTACTTTGGCTGAAAAATGGAGATTGTTTTGGAGAAGATGAGGAGTGAATACAGAGTATCCCTCCTATTAGGAGTTCAGGCCAGAGAAGATGGAGCTTATACTAAGCTTGGTTGTGGTGGTTACCATGGAGACAGAAAGAAGGGAACATGATCTGACAGATATTTTGGAGGTTGGATTGGCAAGATTTTGTGCTAACTAGTGGTGGGCCTGTGAAACTGGGTGGACTTTGGTGTCATTCACTGAGACAGGGAGCATTGGAGGAGGAGGAATTTGTTGGGAGTGTGGTGGGCATTACAATGCTGAATTAGAGATGGCTGAAATGTACACGCAAGTAAATGTCAAATGAGAAGTGAAATAGACCAGCCTGGGCCTGTGGGCCCATAACTCAGGCAAGAGTGCAGTGTTGGAGATACGTATTCTGACATCTGTGGCTGACAGGTGATCATAGACATCATGGGAGTTAGTGAGTTCACCTGAGCATAGAGTGTAGCATGAAGTGAAAATTATGACCTGGGATAAAGGCCCAAGGGATGCCACCACTTTTGGTCAGCAGAGGTAGGAGTGGTATAAAAGGTCGATTCATGAAGACTGACAACACAAATGGGAGCAAATCAAAGGAATGGTATCATACATGAAAGGACAGAGAATTTTAAAAAAAGAAGGAGTGGCCCACAGTGACAAATGCTGCTGAGAATCATGCAAGCAAAATACTGGAAATGTGATTATTGGTTTGATTGAAGTAGATGGTCTTAAGAGACATGTACAGAGTCAGTGCAGTAGAGTTATGGTGTAGAAATGATTTGGAGACAGCTGGGCTAAGTTAGAGGTTGAAGATAAAGAATAGCAAGTGTAGATGATTTAAGAAGTTTGAATGATAAGGTAGAAGCACAAGGGAGAGATGTGGCTAAGGAAGGGTTTTTTTTTTTTTTGTCTGTTTGATAGAAAGAAAAGGCTTATTAATCTTATACGTATTTCACATTTTCTGCTCAAACATTGTTATTAATGTATGATTCTACCTTTGGCATATGAAAGTGCTTTCGTCACTTAGGGCTCATGAGAATAGAACATTATCATTTGTAGTAGAATTTAAGCCATCCTAGATCAGGGATTTTTTTTTTCAAATCTCTTGTTTTTTGCTGTATACCCAACAAACAGTGCTTGGCACATAGCAGGTGGTCAGTATATCTGTGGAATGAATGAATGAACAAATGAATGAATGAATGAATGGCACATCTTTGTAAACTGAAATGTATAAATGGTATCTCATTATTGCTTAAGTGTGGTAGTCTTTATTAACTAATAATCTCATGCATACAGATCCCTGTTTAGCTGTGAACTCCTCAATGGAAAGAGCTATGGTTTGTTAATCCATCTTGTACAGTTTATCACTTGATAGGAACACTAACATATTTGTGCAGAATTTTCTGCCTTACATATTGGGGGAAAGGAAGAGAACTCAGGTAACTTAAACTAGAGTCCTAGGAACATTGGGAAGAGAGCTTGTTCTCAGCTCTTTAAATTTGGATTTCCTAAACCAAAAGAAAATGTTTTTCCCTTTTAAAATAATCCTGTATGGAGATTAGAATCTGGTGGTCTTTACTTGACTATGGTCATTTAATTTTCTGCGTGATGAGGTTACCCTAGTAGTAGAATTCCAGCTGCTGAGAGAGAGAATGCTATATAATAACCTCAAGGTAATTAATGTGCCAGTATCAGAATTTTATAAAACAACACAGGAAAAGAATGATGAGGTTAAGAATATAAAAAAATAGCAACTGAGAACTAGTACAGTGTAATAGAGGACTAGCTCAGAAAGAAAAGGAGCAAGGTCATGTGTGACTTGTAAAATACTTAAGGTAGTCATGTTGCTCTCCCAGCAACTGCTGGGATATCCCAGAAACTGCTATCCAGTTGCAGATTATTTTAGATTAGCAACACTGGACTACAAACCATTATTAAGTGGCATTTCCGGCAAAAACCCCGGTACCATTCTTACTAGTTTCTTATAGGAGCGTTTTATTTACAGTGCAGTACAGAGCGTTTGGGGAGAGAACTATTGCTTTATAACAGGACGATGCACAACTAATAGAGCTAAATGGTCAAATATCTAAATCTGCAGACTTTGCTAGATGAAAAAAAATGTGCTGGGCAAAATGTTATTGAATATACATCCTCCTTTTCTTCTTACACAAAAGATTTACTATTATAGCTTATTTAAGGGTCAATGCAAAACGAAAAATCTCTTTGCAGTCCCATCATCTAAAATTTTAAGAACAATCTACTCTTTGTACACACATAATCAAAAACCTGGACTGTAATTGAGATATTTATTTATAGTTTATTTGTGTTCTGCATCTGCTTGTGGCTGTAACTCTGCAGGCAGAGTGAAGCAGGTTCTTGCAAATTTAATAACTGTGGTGAGGTGGGTATAATCAGGCTGAAATAACTCACATCTCATCTTTTTCTTAGATCTCTGCCTTACCTGACTTACCATGCCTCAGGAAAGTTATTAATAATTCAGTCTTCACAACTTATAAAGTAGAGATTGATTATGGCATGAATTGATTAAAATTTATAGCTACAAATCATCCACTTAATTAGTTTCTCAGTTTTGAAAAGTAATGTGATGGTTATCTTATTTATTTCAGTGATCACTGGATTGGTGTCTATACCAGCTTTGCCAATGACTTGTCTAGAATAGGCTTAGATGCCTTCAATGATGGAGATCTCATTGCCTCATGGAAAAGCCCATTCTAGGTCTTGAGAAGTATGACTGTTTGAAAGTTTTTCCTGATAGTGACTCCAAATCACTTCTGTTGAGCTTATATTTTGTGATTGTTATTCCAAGTATTGTAGTCATGCAATAAGCTATTATATATATTTGTAAAGATGCATAATTCATCGAAGTATTTTCTTCTTGGGCCACACCTCCACAACTTAAGTCATTTTTCAATTGATTTGGCTTCCAGATGCCTCAGTATCCCAGTCACTATTTTATCAATATTTCTCTTAAAATACAGATTCCACATGAGAATTCATTACTCTGTCTATGGCCCAATCAACACAGAGAAGAGCTATGCTATTATTTCTCATGTTTTAGATACACTATTAATTTAGCCTGACATTTCATTTGTTTTTGATAATCACATCAATTTATTGATTCATGTTGAATGTACTGACAATTATCCTTTTTCACATAAGCTAAGCCATGCCTCTCCCATTCTGTGTCTAATTTATTTATTGGCTATGATGATAGAAATTACATTTAACCTTATTTAATTTTAACTTCTAAGATCCAGGCTATTTCTTCAGTCTTTTAATGCATGCTTTGTTCTTTTTCTCTCCTCTAGTCTACTTACCTTTGCCAGTTTCCTGCCACCTGCAGATTTGAAGCATAGAATTCTATATCATTCAGTTCATTGATTGATATATTAAACCTCAGCATTCTGTCTAGGTGGGCATCATTTCATTAATCAAACTCTTTAGATAAGGTCATTCAGCCAATTTCAAGCCTATAAATATCACATCGTAGATAAGAGCAGGGAGCAAGGGTTGAAAAGCCAGAGATTGTAGACATGATTCCCAAACCGACCAAATAAAAGATTTAATATTGTAATTACCCTTGATAAATTTTGCGGTTGTGGTTTTCTTACCTTTAAAAGGATATAACATCTGCTTCTCAGAGTCTAGGAAACATTTTAGATGGAATGGAGTATGGTAGTTGCTTAGCATAATGCCTGGCACATAGTAAATACTCAGTTAATAATGGCTAGCTTCCTAATTGTGTTATTAGGGAAACACTAGATGCAACAAACCTAAGATTTTCATGCTGTATAACATGTTGTATAACATGTGGGCTGTTTTGGTTGGCAGGTAGCTTTCTTCCATGTTGTGGTTCATGGACCCAGGTTCTTTTCATTTGTGAGCTCGGCCACAGACCTCAGTGTCTTCTTTATCTACCTAGAAGACTATGAAAGAGGGGTAGAGAAGGCATACCCAGTTCATAACCACCGTCTCCTAGAAATGAAGTTAATCACTTCAACTAACGTTCCATTGGGGAGTACTAATCATATAGCCTCAGCTCGCGGCAAAGAGGGCTCAGGAAGTGTGATTCCTAGCTGGCTGGCCACTTCCCAGTGTTAACTCAGTACTTGGGAAATGAGGGCACACAGTTCTGGTGAACAGCTCACCACCTCTGCGACAATTGCCACAGTCACTGTTATCAATATTCCCTCATTAAAGCACATGTGGCTCATGTCCTTCTCATCGAGCAATGTCTGTCAGCAACAATGACAAAAGAACTACCTGACTTTTCACCATATCATTTCTACATACTAAAAGGTTTTCAAGCATCATAAAATTATAAAAACCCATAAAAAATAATACACACAAAAAACCATAAAAGAGCCTAAATAATTCAGACATATACTCCCTGACGTGTCTGGAGTTGTCCTGAATTTCAGTGACTGGCTGAGGTATCTCATAGCCTGGTTGTTCTGATAGGCAAAAGTATGACAAGTTGGTCAGTGGTACCTCAATCCTATGCACAGAGAGAACTTTATTTGATCTATGGTTAAACAAAAAACAAATCATTTTAATCCAAATTGTTAATTTAAAACAACCTTTTAGATCTATTAGTTGCTTTCCCTATCTTAGTATATACCTTTATTTTTTTTCCATCTTTAGCATATTAAGATATTCCTACATACATCATTATAACATTTATTACCATATATATGTGTATATATATATTCAGGATTTAGAATACTCAGAAATGTATAAAGAAAAAAGCAAATCATTGCCAATAATCCTCAGCTAGAGATAATAATAGTTTACATTTTGATTTATTTGCAATATTTTTTATTATTAATGACTAGATTACATTATTTGGTAAACATGTAAATATATCTGTGTTCATTCAGGCATTCTTATTATTGGATGCATGTCCATATGGTTCTTGTTGCATGTGCCCCAGTACACTTTGCTGCAATCTCAGTGAGCAACTGATCTTTCAATTTTGCATACTTATTTACTTTGCATAGTTGTTAATTGAGTGTACTTTGAGTATTAGGTGACATGAAATTGAGCATGATTAATTGTAACGCACTGAGCTATGCTAAAGGCATGTGATCAACATGCTTATGCCTGGTTCCTGCTTCCCCAAACATTGTCTCTATATTGTTTTCATGTAAATGTTAACAGTCCTAGAGAGTCCAGTGTTGAAAACATACTAAGGGTTAAAAATAGGATCAAAGGCAAGCCAGATAAGGAAGAAAGTCACAAAGGATTAACATGTAACTGAGTAGAGTGCTCAGAAGAGGGAGAGGGAAGGGCAGTGGGCAGCGGTGGCGGCCCATGTATTTGGCCTTGGTGTTGGCACATAGGACGTGAATCCCATTTGACAGAATCCCCTTCTTCTCGATGTATTCACTGCCTAGCTACTTCTTTCCCGCTCAACAAGATCCTCCTAAGCCGAAACCTAAAATACACATCCCTGTAATAGGTGGGTGGAATTCTAAAAGTGTTCCCCCACAATTTCTGCCCTCTGGTTACTCAGTCAAACACTGAAAAGAACTGCTTGAAAGAACCTTTCCAGTGGAATTAAAGTTACTAATCATCTGATCTTAACATAGAAAGTTTATGTTGAGTTATATGGGTGGCCTCCGTATAATCACAGAACTCGTAGGACTACTGTGAGCATTGAATAGGCCCATAGTCTTTTGATAATGGTTCATGTCTTGTCTGACTTTGCATCTTCAGTGACTGTTACAGTGCCTGACCCTTGTAGTCATGCAAAACATGATTGCTGATGCAGTGATTGAAGGAACAGTGGTTCTTAGGCTAAGGCAGTTAGCTGGATCAAAATGTTTACTCACAAAAACTGGATAACTGTTTTCTTTTTGCCAATTTATAGAAAAGGTGCAGTGATTAAAAAGTTCCACTTTGAAGTTTGATACCATAAATTATTTTTCAGACTTTTACCACTTGCTTTTGCTTGCTTTCGAGGAAGAGCTAATCCATAAAAACTGCAAGAGAAAAGTAAGTTATCAACAACTCAAAAACTTAGGAAAAGGCAATATTGCTTTAAAAAAAGTATTTTTTTCATGAACTCATGTTTATACTTGTGAATTTATATTATATACATATAGCTTAGGCCTGTATTACTAGTTGGTAAAATCACTTCTACTTCACATGATACAAATAGTGCATTGGATTTTATATTGGATTTCATCATGTGCTGTAAATAACACACTGACTCCTTTGCACTCTATTTTCTGAATCAGGTGAAGGGTCTGTGTTCCATGAATTCATGAATTTGGGGTCATTTGTTTAATGGTTTGCCATTTCTGTTTAACGTGATACACAGCAGAAAAGAAGCAGGCTCATGTTTGAGATAAAGAGGTTCATTAGATCTCATTCGTTACCAGACCTACCTAATACATGCATATGAGCTCCTACTTTCTTACAGCATTATTATTAGCGTCTTTTCTCACATGCCACCTACCACTTGTTCTAAGACAAAGCAGCACTTTTAAAACAGTTCACCAGAGTGTTCTGCAGGGCTTTGAGACAAAAAGTGATACATATGGGCATTTCAGCAGGCACAATGCAGAATGATCAGCAGATGATTTGACTAGAGTTTCTGCCAAAACCTCCACTTTTGTGAAACAGGCCTTTGGGAATCATGATAATAAGGTGTGGTTAGAATTTTGACATCTGCTTTTGCAGATAATCATGGAAAGCTCTAGACCTTCCAGTCTCAGCACTGACAGCTTAGTCAAGGAACCCCCATTGACTTGCCTTCCCACTGAACCTTATGCCTTGATGAAAGTAATCAGAGCATTTTATCCTCCAGAGACCTAGGGTTGGCAAACCAAAAAGGTTAGTCTCGAGAAAATGGTATCCTTCACTCTTCAACTTGTCTGTTTCATTGATAGCCAACTTTTCAAATTCTCTCTGAGCCATTAGATGCACGTGGAAAGACGCACAGAGGGAGGCATGCATGTGTGAATTGCTCACCGCCAAACATCCCATATGTTGTGTCATTTTCCTATGGATGGGGTAGGTAAAAATGAGAATGATTTACTATCATAATAGCCTATTTTAGTAAGGAGCGTATGTTTTAAAAGATCCAGCGGTATTCAGAGTTCTCAGTTTAACATAATTTCAAGTAGCCACGTTGTTTGTCTAAGAAGTCTTGTTTTCTTGTAGAAGGGCTACTTTAGCGTTCACTTTATAACAATTTTGTGGGGGAAAAAAGAGAGTGAAACTTATAAATTTGTTTAAAAATTAGCTAATAGCACTAAAAATGCAAAATTCATTTCATCTCTAATCTCCCAAAGTATCATTCCTCTGTGCATATGTGCTCAGCATTTCGGAAGCACATTACAATTTCAGTTCATGAGAGTGTAGTTGGTAGTGGTTCTCCTGTGAAGTGAAGGAGTCGCCTGATTTTTAAGCATGCCTGATTTACTCCTCGGGAGTGATTTGAACAGTGAGACAACCTGGAAGGGTGTATAAAATAATCTTATACTAAACCAGCAGTGATTTTATATTTAGGCATCCTCTTGTTTAATCCTCAAGACAGTCAGATTTTCTAGTACATATTAGTTTCTTGCACAGATGGGCTCTCACTAGGGAGGCTTCCTAAAACTATTTAATGTATATATGCTTTTTAATTGTATCCATACTTCTATGTCTGCATATTTATTTTCCCCAGATCAGTCTATTCCAGATGGACAGAAGTAAATAGGGAAAAAAAGTCAAGGTCATCATGATCTTTAATATTTTCTTCTGTATCTCTGATCTGTGTGTTTTCAAAGCAGAATTCTTAGTTTCCTATTTTTTTTAAAAAAAAAGTATAGTATTTTATTTCTGTAAGACTAATTTTTATTATGTGTAGTTTTTATATTATGCCCTTTATAACTAATGCTGTTAACTTAATATTCATTTGTTCATTTAGTCATTTATAAAATATTTGAAAGTTTCTGGGGAGCAAGGGCTATATATATATATATATATATATATATATATATACACATACATACACACACATATGTATATGTATACACACATATATGTATATGTATACACATATGTATGTTTACACACACACATATACATATATACATATATATACATATATATATTTTACTGTTTATTTTTGAGAAAAAGAGTGTGAGCAGGGGGAGGGGCAGAGAGAGAGGGAGACACAGAATATGAAGCAGACTCCAGGCTCCGAGCTGTTAGAACAGAGCCTGACATGGGGCTGGAACTCAAAAACCAAGAGATCATGACCTGAGCTGAACACGTAACCAACTGAGCCACCCAGGTGTCCCCAGGGCAATGAATTTTTAATGCTTGGCACTTAGTTTTTTGAATTAATACTGCATGGCAAATAAGGTGTCTGGGGGGTGGAATTCAGGTTGAATACAATGGGATCTGTAACCTGGAGGAACTGATAGTCTAACGGGGGGGAAAGGATATGTTGCATTTGTGCTGGGTCCTGAGCCATAAATAGAATTAAATCAAGTAAAGAAGTGGGCAGCTTCTCAAGCAAAGTACTGTGTACTAATATTTGAAGATCAATCATTTGCCTTTAAATAACCCCATTTGACCATCAGCATTTGTTTTTCGAGATGGCTTCTTCATGTAAGGGGTGTAATATACAAGTATTAAGCAGAGATACCCAGTGTAAGATTCCTAACTCATACGGAGCTCCAACCAATGATTTACTTAGCATTGATCTATCCACAAGGTCTAGGGAAGAATCAATATAGCTAACTTTCTGTTTCAAGAGGCAGCTGATGAAATTAAATCCACCTTTTTTTAGGTGGATCTGAGAATGGCTTCAGAGATGAAGTGAAAGAATCCAGCCTGGTATCTGGAGGGGGAGAAGATGTCCATAGAGACTTTTCCAGGACATTTAAAAGGGGGCTATAAATCCAGTAGAATAGTTTGGGAAATTTTATGAGGCAGGAAGGCATATAACCAGGCTTTAAAGTTTACATCAAATTACCTGACCAATGTGAGCTACTTACATCTTCATATCTGATTTTACTTATTCCTAATTTGGGTTTCTTATAGGCTTGCAGTTCTGTTTCCTCTTTCAATGACTTTGATCATCTTCCATTTAAACATCTAGTAAATGACTTTGGCTTTGCTTTTCTGCTTACCCTTTGCTGCTCATCTTGATTCATTTTTCCTTATTGTGTTTCTGGTACTGTTTCGGTCTTACTAAATCTTACTGCTTAACTGATTCAAAGGCCCCTTAACTTGATAAAGATAATCTGAGTATTGGCAGATGATCGTGGTTCCTAGAGCAACTCAGCCCTAACTGTGCCATTCCTTGCGGCCAGAGGGCCAAGGAACTCCTCCTTAGGCTTGGCCATTTCCTTCTTGACTCTCGTCTTCAGGGGTCAGTGGATAAATAGAAGGGACCAGTAGACTTTAGTGACAAGCCTCTTTCCTCCTGCTGCTCTCCGTTTTGTACATAGCCTCTCCCACCTGCTGTCCATTTTGCTCAAATGTCACCTTCTCAATGAAGCCCATCGTTACCACCCAAGGTACAATTGCAACCATCTCTGTGTTTTGCTACTACCTCCCTCTGGCATTCCCATCTGTCTTACCAGGCTCACTTCTTCTCTTTTTCCATGCCATTTATTATCTTAGAACATAATGTATAACTTAAGTATTATATTTACTATTTAAATTTTGCTTCTTCCACTAGAATGGAGATACTGTAATTTTCATTTGTTTTCATTGATGCAGCCTGAGAATCTAGAATAGTGCTTTCGCACATAGGTAGTTCTTAATAAATGTTTGTTGAATACACTAGTGAATGACTCTCATGTTCACTTCATTGCTGTAATTAAGAAAGGACTTATTAGGGGCGCCTGGGTGGCGCAGTCGGTTAAGCGTCCGACTTCAGCCAGGTCACGATCTCATGGTCCGTGAGTTCGAGCCCCGCGTCAGGCTCTGGGCTGATGGCTCGGAGCCTGGAGCCTGTTTCCGATTCTGTGTCTCCCTCTCTCTCTGCCCCTCCCCCGTTCATGCTCTGTCTCTCTCTGTCCCCCCAAAAAATAAAAAAAAAACAAAAACAAAAAAAACGTTGAAAAAAAAGAAAGGACTTATTGTATTCTTAGTATTTATTTCAAATATCTATTTGCTGGGACTAGTTCTTTCAATCAGATGTTATTGCAGAAAATGGTATTTCTCTGTACACTATGAAAGGATTAGTTATCACTGTGAAAAAATAAAGATTTGTGACAATGGCTTTGATAAGCTAGAGATGCTAAGAGAATGTTAGATTTGCTTCTGTATAATGGTATAGTCTGGGAAATAAAAGTATTTATCTCAGGCTCATGTTATCATGAGCATGAATTTTATTAACCTCTTTGTGATGTACAAGAGGATGTGACAGCATGCTATAACTGAAAGACAAAAATATCGTCTTGCTGTTCTTTCAGTACAACAACAAAATTCTCAGTAACTTGTAATGCTTAAAGGTCTTTTGTGCAAAGGGAGAGGAAGAAAGATTCGGAAGTGTTAAATAGGCAAAGAGAAGCAGTGATGTACTACTATTCTTGAACAGTTAAGAACTTAGAAGTGCTGTCAAAATTAACTTGTCTGCATCACTATAAGGGAATGTAGAAAGTGATTTTAGAAAAATTAGATTTATTTTATAAATAAAGATCCAGAGTTTAAATTATTCCTTCTGCATTCTTGGAAACTATGTGCGAGATGAGATGGCTCCAAATGTGTGAAATTCTGGAGTTGCCTGTTTTTAAGAGAATAGCAACCAAGCGTGATTTTTTGACAGAAGGTTCATAGGCCTATTCCAAAAGCTGATTAAATTGCTCGATTAAATGAGAGATGACAAACAGGACCAGCTGTAGACTGAGAATTGGTCCACATCAGCTGTGCACAGAGTGTGAACTGTAGAACTGTCCATCTACGGGAAGTTAAGATGGCCAATCAAAAATAAAAAATTTAATAAAATGGGTAAACCCATTTTCCTGATATCCTAATGCTTTAAAATGTGGCAATGAAAAGATTCTGGAGAAAAACAACTTTGGATTTGGGAATTGGTTAATTTTACATGAAATGTTATTGCTGATTTTCTTATGCTATTAAGCCACATGAATATCAAGCAAAAATATTATCTCCTCAAATCATGATTCTCAGTGAGGGGTGTGTAGCAAATCATTCATAGGACTTTGAAAAAAAGACCAAGCCCTGGGTCTACTTCAGATAATGCCAATGTAGATCCCAATGCCTTGTGCTAAGGCTCAGCACCTGTGTGAAAGGAATGTTGCTCAGTTGATTCTGATGCTTGTTGCTAGCTTCTAATTACTACAGAAGGAAATATGTGCAGTAGGAAACAGGTGACGTAATTGTTTCATTTAGGGGTGCCTGGGTGGCTCAGTGGGTTGAGCGTCTGACTTTGGCTCAGGTCATGATCTTATGGTTCATGAGTTTGAGCCCTGCGTTGGGCTGTGTGCTGACAGCTGGGAGCCTGGAGCCTGTTTCAGATTCTGTGTCTCCCTGTCTTACTGCCCTACTTGTGGTCTGTCTCTGTCTCTCAAAAATGAATAAATGTTAGATAAATTTAAAAAAACACTCCAGAGATTTACAACCCTTTATCCATATATCCACAATTCTAAAATCTCAAGAGCTTTGAAAGACAAAAACAAACAAACAAACAAACAAACAAAAAAACCAAAGCAGCAGCAGAAGATTTTATAACCTACTTAGTGGCAAAATCTGCCTTTGCCCTCATTCAGTTTTTGGCAAAACCACATCTGAACTGACACGAGGCTCTTTGTGCTCCCAATAAGTTTGACAATTCAGGTGTTTGTCACAGAAGCATGAATACATTTTATTATGAGGTGTTACCTGATACACTGTATAATGTACTATTATATTCCCCATCTAGAATCTGAAGAATTCTAAATCCTAAATCTAGCCCCCATAAATTTTAGATTAAAGATGGTAGACATGTAGTAATGGCTTCAGTTGACATTTTTGTTCTTTCCTGCATAAAATTGATTTGAGTATATTCTACTGCCTGTTGCTAAACTCCATGAGGGCAGGACCTCTGATATGCTCATTTTATACAATAATAACCTTACATTTGGATCATTTAAAATAGTATCTCCTCCAGGGTGCAAGATGATCACATGTCAATTTCATTTCCTCTCCAGCTGTGGGGTCTTCAGTAGCAGAGCTAGGGACATAGCCACACATAGCACCCAAGGTCCCCTGCACCCAGAGAAACAGAACCAACAGGATATATAGGTATAGATAGATAGATATAAGAGGAGACTTATTATAGGAATTGGCTTGTACTATTATGGAAGCTGAGAAGTCCCATGATTTGCTGTCTACAAGCCAGAGAGTCAGGAAAGCTGGTGGTGTAATTCAATCCAAATCTGAAGGCCTAAGAACTAGAAGGGGTGTTAAGTTCAAGTCCAAAAGCCTGAGAATGGAGGGGGGTGGTCAATGGTATAAGTCCCATCCAACTCCAAACACCTGAGAACCAGAAGCACCAATGTCTAAGGACAAGAGACTCCAGATCAAGCAAAAAAAGCAAACATGCCCTTCCTCTGCCTTTTTGTTCTATTCAGAGCCTCCAACAGATTGCATGATGCCCAACAATCCAAAGGCAATCTTCTTTACTCACTCTACCAATTTTAATGATAATCTCTTCTGGAAGCACTCTACAGACATATTCATAATGTTTCATCAGCTATTTAGGCATCCCTTAGCCCAGCCAAATTGACACATAAAATTGACCATCACAAGGCCCCACAACAATCTTATGAGGAATGCAGGACTTACAATCTCAAGTATAAGGTGAACAACCTGGGCAAGTCAATGAACTATTACAGAGTCTAGTGTAAGGCCCCGGAGTTCGTTCTCAATATTTGGTAAATTGAACATTGCTTTAAAGTGAGTTAAACTAGGAACTTAATTTTTTTCTATAACTGAAGGAATATATCAGAGTGTCATGGTCAAAAAGCTTTAAAAAGGAAAATATTTAATAAATACATATCAAATGTATAAACATTTTGAAATCCCATGGCTAAACATAAGAGTTAAAGAATGTACATTTTATTTATAGTCAGAGTCAGCTTAAGCATAAAGATAAATATATAAGGTAATATTGACACTAGTAACAAATAATCTTAGAAGGGTAGACCAGCAATAGGAGTAGATTTGGGAGAGTGCAGGGTGATCACATATCAACTTCATTTCCTCTCCAGCTGTGGGGTCTTCAGTAGAAGAGGTAGGGGACCACACATAGCACCCAAGGTCCCCTGCACCCAAAATCTTGGCCTCCTGCTTACTGTTGTGACAGAGTTGTCTTTCAGGACATATTGAATGCCCAGCGTTTTCAGTCTTTTCTTATAAGGGAATTGTCATTTTCCAAATGCAAGTACAATTAAAGAAGAGGATGAAGAATACCGTGACCTAGTTTGGCTGTAGTAGTACATTGCTCTGTACAAGTCATGAAACTTCTCTGTGTCCACTTCCTTCACCATTTGTTAAATGAAGATTGTCAAACCTGTCTACCACAGAATGACTACTGGTACACAGGAACTGATGTTTCTAAGAGTGCTTTGAAAATTATTATGTATATTCGTGTAGTGATACATTGGCTGAATGCACTGAGTGAACGAACTGTGTTTTACCCCAAAATCTGAAAACAGATAATAAATTATAAGTTGGAGTAAAACATTGTTAATACTAATGAAGTAGGCACATAGTAGTACATTGGCCAAGAGTGTGCACTTTGGAGTCGAGCAGTCCTGCATTTAGTCTGCATCCAGGTTCAACAGCAAGATGACCTTTCTGACAGCACAGAGACCAGTGTGGGGCTTGAACTCACAAACTGTGAGATCATGACCAGAGCCGAAGTTGGATGCTTAACCAACTGAGCCACCCAGGCATCCCATGAAGTAAAAATTTTGATTAGCCTCTTCTCTGCTTCTCATTGATTAAAAGTAGCAATTAGGTATGTGTGGGGAGGGGAAGCATTTCTCAAGTGCAACCAGCTTCTATATGTTCAGATTTAAAAACAAACCAGAGGGGCGCCTGGGTGGCGCAGTCGGTTAAGCGTCCGACTTCAGCCAGGTCACGATCTCGCGGTCCGCGAGTTCGAGCCCCGCGTCGGGCTCTGGCCTGATGGCTCAGAGCCTGGAGCCTGTTTCCGATTCTGTGTCTCCCTCTCTCTCTGCCCCTCCCCCGTTCATGCTCTGTCTCTCTCTGTCCCAAAAATAAATAAACGTTGGAAAAAAAAAAAATTTAAAAAAACAAAAACAAAAAACAAACAAACCAGAGAATCTGTGGGGTTTATTTGGCTGTGCACTTTTGAAAATTATTGAATGTCTTTATTCTTTCTAGAATTAATTATTCTCGACATTAATCATGCTTCCCTAGAGATAATGATGGGAACTTGAATTGTTTGTTGACACATCATGTTCTATTCATTGCTAAAATGGGGGCGATAAAAAGGGTTTAAAAACATTGGTCTGTTACTGGGAATGTGGTAAACTGGATAACCAGGAAAAAGCAACAGCAACTAGCACACTACCTCCCAGCACAAAACATCTTAGCTATATAATTAAAAACAAATAAACAAATAATAAAAACAGAAATCTTTTTTTTTCAACATTTTTTTTTTTTTTAATTTATTTTTGGGACAGAGAGAGACAGAGCATGAACGGGGGAGGGGCAGAGAGAGAGGGAGACACAGAATCGGAAACAGGCTCCAGGCTCCGAGCCATCAGCCCAGAGCCTGACGCGGGGCTCGAACTCACAGACCGCGAGATCGTGACCTGGCTGAAGTCGGACGCTTAACCGACTGCGCCACCCAGGCGCCCCCAGAAATCTTTTTAAAACCATAATCTTTTTTAGGGAAGTAAAGAATATCCTGAGACCAAAAATAAAATGTGACTCAAACCCATAGTAGGGAGTGGGTCATTGACAGGCCTAAGGGCGTCTGCTAGATGTTAGTCACCGAGAACTCTTGTTATATATACTTGTGTGAGAGGAAGGAGGCAAAATTGAGGGCTCAGGTAAGATATGTGGTCAAATCATAAGTAGTAAACATAAAGCCAGGAATCCTGAAAAACTACATTCTCAGTAGACTGTTGACTGGAAAAAAATTGCCCCAGATGGGGAAGCACCTTTGAAACTTGGTTGTCTTGTCCTAGGTTCTGGAGAGAGGAGAAAAATGAAGTCCCCTCTGAGAACTCTGACCATAAGGTGTGCCTCAAGTGGGTGGATGGCCCAAATTCTCACTACCTGCAGATTTTTAAAAACCCCACACCAAGAATTTATTTTATTTATTTATTTATTTTTTTTAATTTTTTTTTTTCAACGTTTATTTATTTTTGGGACAGAGAGAGACAGAGCATGAACGGGGGAGGGGCAGAGAGAGAGGGAGACACAGAATCGGAAACAGGCTCCAGGCTCTGAGCCATCAGGCCAGAGCCCGACGCGGGGCTCGAACTCACGGACCGCGAGATCGTGACCTGGCTGAAGTCGGACGCTTAACCGACTGCGCCACCCAGGCGCCCCAAGAATTTATTTTAAAGTGATCCCAGATTGGAAGTTTCTTTAGGTCCCTTCACAGAACCAAGCATCGATTCTCCATGGAGGAGCACATTAACAAATCAGTCCTTAAACATCTCCACAAATCAAATGCCAGTAAACATAACTGCATAATAAAAAATTACAAAACACGCAAGAAATAAGTATCATGAGTAATAGCAGTAAATACAACTGACAGAATTAGATCTACATAGATTTCAGTTCTTAGAATTATCCATACAGAAGATAAAATAGTATTTTCAAATAATGTATTCAAATAAATAAAGAGGGAATTGAAAACATACGTAAGGAGTGAAAGAATGGGTCATTTGAAAATGATCCCCCAAGAAACTTTTAGAAATAAAACTATATAATGCAGAGTTTAGTTGTTGCTTTGAAGAGTATATTAGAGAGAATTGGTAAAGTCTAAAGTAAATCTGAAACACATTTTTCTAGAATGATGTACAAGAAATAGAAAATGCATAAAAGAAGGTAAGAAACATGAAGCGAGAAGTTCTGTGCATCTCATCCAAGTTCCAGAAGGTGAAAATAGGATGGGAGAGAAGCAATATAGAAAAAAAAAAAAAAAAGGCTTAGATTTTTCCTTAACCGTTGAAATGCCTGAATCTTCATCTTCCAAAGGTATAATAAATTCAGAACAGGAAAAAAGAAGTCATACCTAGACAAATGGGGGTGAAATACGTATCATCAAAGGAAAAATAAGTTTAAAGGTAACGAGAGCAAAACCACCAACTAGTAACAGTGGAGGCCAGGAGAATAATACCTCCCATGCTCTAAAAGAAAATTATCTTGGAATAATAAACTCCATGAAAATTCTTTTGCAATAACAAGAGCCAAGTAGTAATTTCCCCAAAAAGTAAAGGAAGCTTTATCCCTAACAGACCCTCACTGAAGAAACTTATCAAGGCAACATTATAAAAAAAAAAAAATCATAAAAAGGCAATCTGAGATTCAAGGAGGGATCTGTGAACAAACAATATTTCATATATTTTTAAATATAAGCAAAAATTACTATATGAAACAGTAAACTTCATGCCTTATTTTTAAAAATAAGCAAGTGTTGGGGCGCCTGGGTGGCGCAGTCGGTTAAGCGTCCGACTTCAGCCAGGTCACGATCTCGCGGTCCGTGAGTTCGAGCCCCGTGTCGGGCTCTGGGCTGATGGCTCAGAGCCTGGAGCCTGTTTCCGATTCTGTGTGTCCCTCTCTCTCTGCCCCTCCCCCGTTCATGCTCTGTCTCTCTCTGTCCCAAAAATAAATAAAAACGTTGAAAAAAAAATTTTAAAAATAAGCAAGTGTTAATAAAAGCCAAATGGAACTAAAATTCTGGGAAAATGTGCATTTAAGTTGGGAAGGGTTGATCAGAGTTCAGTCACTCTGAGTTCTGTGAACTGTTTGGGTGTAGAGTGGTGCTATTAATTAAGTAGATTTTACTAAATTATGTATGCAGAGAAAAATTCTTAAGGTAACTTCCTAGTGAATAGAAATGAAGATTTTAGCATCCAAAACAATAGAGAAGAGCGGAATGAAACACAAATAAAAAAATCAATATGAAAGAAGGAAAACTGAAAGAAAAAAGAAAAGTCTCAGCAACAGATGATATAAAATGAAGTGGCAGAAATAAATTATTTTTGTAAGCACAATTACTGTAACCTTCCTGTCGAAGTACAGAGATGGACAGATTAGCTTTAAAGCAATTCCATTTCCCTGCTTTATATTAATTTTCTATTGCTTTATAACAAGTTACCACAAACTTAGCTTAAAACAAGATCCGCTCTTTAGCTCACTGGTCTGAAGTCAGAAATCTTTGTGGACTGTGCTCGGTTCTCTGCTTAGGATCTCCTAAGTCTGATGGGGCACCTGGGTGGCTCAGTTGATTGAGCATCCCAGTCTTGATTTGGGCTCAGGTCATGATCTCGCAGTTCATGGGATCGAGCCTTGCATTGGGCTATGCCCTGACAGCATGGAGGCTGCTTAGGATTCTCTCTCTCTTCTTTCTCTGCCCCTCATCCCTCTCAAAATACGTAAGTAAACATTTTTTTTAAAAAGGATCTCATAAGTCTGAAATCAAGGTATTGGCCTTACTGCTTCTTATGTGGAGGGTTTGGAGAAGAACACATTTCTGAGCTCATTCAGCTTGTTGGCAAAATTCAGTTCCTTTGGTTTGTAGGGCTGAGATCCCTATTCGCTTGCCCTGGCCACTCTTATGTCCTCTCAAATGGCCCCTTCCATCTCAGAAGAGGAGACCACCCCTTGCAATGAATCTCCCTCAGGCTTTAAATATACCTGATTCTCCTGTTACTTTTAAACAGCTCACATGATTAAATCTGGGATACCCAATAATGTTATTTTTTGTTATAAAACATAATCATGGGAGTATAGCTCATTATAGTTGTGAGTTCCACCCAGATCTAAAAGGGAAAGGGCAAGGAACATTGAGGATTATTCTTTGAATTCTGCCTGCCACATGCTGTCTTCAGGAGTCATGCCCAAAACATGAAGAGAGAGAAATTTTAAAAGTAAAAGAATGGAAAACATACACCAGGAAAATACTATCAAAAACAAAATTGATGTAGTTATATTGTTATGAAGCAAAATGGATTTGGGGGGGGAGCAAAGCATTTTTAGGGTTAAAGAGAATTAATACATTATGATGAAAAGAATCAGTTCAGCAGGAAGGTGTATAACAATTTTAAACTTATATATACCCTGTCATAAGCCTTCAAAATTTATAAAGGATGAGTTGACAATTTGATATTTGATAAATCCACCATCATAGTGTTTGTGTTAAAAAAAAAGAAGAAAGGGGCACCTGGGTGGCTCAGTCAGTTGAGTGTTAGACTCTTGATTTTAACCCAGGCTGTGATCTCATGGTTTGTAGGTTTGTCCCTGCATCAGGCTTTGCACTGACAGTGTGGAGCCTGTTGGGATTCTCTCTCTCCCTCTCTTTCTGCCCCTTCCTGCTTCATGCTCTCTCTCAAAATAAGTAAATAAACATTTAAAAAAAAGAAGAAGAAATAGCAAAAATGAATGAGATAAGCTTTCAGCATTAAGAGCTTAGGGGGGAAAAACCCAGGAGAATCAGTCAAGAGGTAGAAGGAAGAATGTAAAGATAGCAGAAATTAATATAATAAAAATAAAGTTGTTATAGAGAGGATTAACATTTTAAAAATTTGGAAAGCCTAAAAAAATTGACAAAACTTTATAAGATCAATCAAGGTTGACAAATCATAAACAAAAGAAACTATCAATAGAGATGCACTAGAGATCAAAGATATAACTATATGCTTCACTCTAGTTAAAGCTCAGAAAACTACTGTGCAAAAAGCATACTGTATTCTGTTTACCTATAAATATAAGATATATATGTATATATCACTAATTAATATTTTATTGTACTTATGGTTACATCCAGATGAGACCACAAGGAAAAGCAGGAAAATGGGAGTTTTAAATACAGGATTCAGAATTGTGGTTACCTCTTGTAGAGGTGGACAGGGTAATTTTCTTGGGGACAAATAACAGAGGACTTTTAAAGGCCTTTGATTTTGTTCTCCCTTTTTTCCAAGGTAGGTAGTGGGAACATACTCAATTTATTTTTATTCTTGGGGCACCTGGTGGCTCAGCCTGTTATGCGTCCAACTCTTTTTTTTAAATTGTTTTAAAATGTTTATTTTTGAGAGAGAGAGGGAGAAGGAGGGAGGGAGAATGAGTGGGGGAGGGGCAGTGAGAGAGGGAGACACAGACTCAGAAGCAGGCTCCAGGCTCCAAGCTGTCAGCACAGAGCCCGATGCAGGGCTTGAATCACAAATGAGGAGATCATGACCTGAGCCAAAATCAGACGCCTAACTGACTGAGCCACCCAGGTGCCCTATGTCCAACTCTTGATTTTGGTGCAGGTGGTGATCTGACTGTGAGATCGAGCCCCTTGTGGGGCTCTGTGCTTACAGTGCAGAGCCTGCTTAGGCAGGCTCTCCCTCTCTCTCAGTCCCTCCCCCTACTCATGTGCACTCTCTCTCAAATAAACATTTAAAAACACAATTTATTTTTATTCTTTATTCCCTACATGTACATTCTGTGCTCTTTGATATATATAACATTTTTAATAACTTCAATGAAAACATCTTGAATATGTAGCTACATCTGATATATTAACAAAAACAAAAGAAAAGTTTGATTAAGACACACTTACTGGGTTTAATTTTTAAAACACATGCATGACCAAAAACCATTATTTTACTTGTATTTGAAATGAGAATATGAAGTTTTATTTTTAGACACCTTGATAAGTAGGATTTCTCATTGCACAGATACACATTCAGGTTATTGCTTTCAAATTTCTAAGCTTGTTATTATATCACCGAAATATTCAGTGCATAACATTACAATTATATCTGTCTTCAGGCAACAGTACAACATAGAATAACACTTGCTTAAACTTATAAGCCATGTCACTTGGTGGTCGCCTTTCTTTATAATTCCTCAAATTCTGAAAGTGTAACAAAGGTGGTATTTCAGATGGATGACAATCACCCTTTTCTTGGATTTACTAACAGTAGGAATGGCAACCCAGTTGCCAATGAATTTCTTTTCATTAAACTGACCTGTATAGCTTTGAATTTGTTAGCTTGTAGAATCATCTGAAACATTTTGAGAAGTGGTATTATATAAGCATTAGGCTATATATATATATATTACATATATAACCATTAGGTTAATGTATATATTATATAAGCATTAGACTATATACTGATGCTGGGTTTGGGAGACTGAGCCAACTCTTTTGCCTTTATCATTAAGGCAGGCATATATTAGGCATTTCATTCAGAAAACTGGAATGCTGGGATCCTTAACATGAGATTGAGTTTCCTTTTTTTTTTTTTAAGTAGATACTCTTTATTTTCTTAAATTTACATGCAAATTAGTTAGCATATAGTGCAACAATGATTTCAGGAGTAGATTCCTTAGTGCCCCTTATCCATTTAGCCCGTCCCCCCTCCCACAACCCCTCCCGTAACCCTGTTTGTTCTCCATATCTATGAGTCTCTTGTTTTGTCCCCCTCCCTGTTTTTATATTATTTTTGTCTCCCTCCCTTATGTTCATCTGGTTTGTCTCTTAAAGTCCTCATATAAGTGAAGTCATATGATATTTGTCTTTCTCTGACTAATTTCACTTAGCATAATACCCACCAGCTCTATCCATGTAGTTGCAAATGGCAAGATTTCATTCTTTTGGATTGCTGAGTAATACTCCATTGTGTATGTGTGTGTGTGTGTGTGTGTGTGTGTGTGTGTGTGTGTGTACACACACACACACCACATCTTCTTTATCCATTCCTTCATCGATGGACATTTGGGCTCTTTCCATACTTTGGCTATTGTTGATAGTGCTACTATAAACATGGGGGGTGCATGTGTCCCTTTGAAACAGCACACCTGTGTCCCTTGGATAAATGCCTAGTAGTGCAATTGCCGGGTCGTAGGGTAGTTCTATTTTTAGATTTTTGAGGAACCTCCATACTGTTTTCCAGAGTGGCTGCACCAGCGTGCATTCCCACCAACAATGCAAAAGAGATCTTCTTTCTCCGCATCCGTGCTGACATCTGTTGTTACCAGAGTCGTTCATGTTAGCCATTCTGACAGGTGTAAGGTGGTATCTCATTGTGGTTTTGATTTGTATTTCCCTGGTGAAGAGTGAAGTTGAGCATATTTTCATGTGTCAGTTGGCCATCTAGATGTCTTCTTTGGAGAAGTGTCTATTCATGTCTTTTGCCCATTTCTTTAATGGATTATTTGTGTTTTTTGGGTGTTGAGTTCGATAAGATCTTTACAGATTTTGGATACTAACCCAGTATCTGATATGTCGTTTGCAAATATCTTCTCCCATCCTGTTGATTGCCTTTTAGTTTTGCTGATTCTTTCCTTTGCTGTGCAGAAGTTTTTTATTTTGATGAGGTCCTAGTAGTTCATTTTTGCTTTTGTTTCCCTTGCCTCTGGAGATGTGTTGAGCAAGAAGTTGCTGTAGCCAGGATCAAAGAGGTTTTTGCCTGCTTTCTCCTGGAGGATTTTGATGGCTTCCTGTCTTACATTTAGGTTTTCCATCCATCTTGAGTTTATTTTTGTGTATGGTATAATGGTCCAGGTTCATTCTTCTGCAGGTCACTGTCCAGTTTTCCCAGCACCACTTGCTGAAGAGACTGTCTTTATTCCATTGGATATTCTTTCCTGCTTTGTCAAAAACTGGTTGGCCATACGTTCATGAGTCCATTTCTGGGTTCTCTCTTCTGTTCCATTGATCTAAGTGTCTGTTCTTGTGCCAGTACCATACTGTCTTGATGATTACAGCTTTGTAGTATAGCTTGAAGTCTGAGATTGTGATGCCTCCTGCTTTGGTTTTCTTTTCAAGATTGCTTTGCCTATTCGGGGTCTTTTCTGGTTCCATACAAATTTTAGAATTATTTGTTCTAGCTCTGTGAAGAATGCTGGTGTTATTTTGAGAGGGATTGCATTGCATATGTAGATTGCTTTGGGTAGTATCAACATTTTAACACTATTTGTTCTTCCTATTCAGGAGCATGGAATCTTTTTCCATTTTTTGGTGTCTTCTTCAAATTCTTTCATCAGCTTTCTGTAGTTTCCAGCATATAGATTTTTCACCTTTTTGGTTAGATTTATTCCTAAGTATTTTATTTTTTTTGTGCAATTATAAATAAGATCGATTCCTTGTTTTCTCTTTCTGTTGTTTCATTGTTGGTGTATAGGAATGCAACCGATTTCTGTGCATTGATTTTATATCCTGCAATTTTGCTGAATTCATGAATCAATTCTAGCAGTTTTTTGGTGGAATCTTTAGGGTTTTCCATATAGAGTATCATGTCATCTGCGAAGAGTGAGAGGTTGCCCTCCTCCTGGCCGATTTGGATGCCTTTTATTTCTTTGTGTTGTCTGATTGCAGAGGCTAAGACTTCTAATACTATGTTGAATAACACTGTCAAGAGTAGACATCACTGTCTTGTTCCTGACCTTAGGGGAAAGCTCTCAGTTTTCTCCCATTGAGGATGATGTTAGTGTTGGGTCGTTCACATATGGCTTTTATGATCTTGAGGTATGTTCCTTCTATCCCTACTTTCTTGAAGGTTTTTATCAAGAAGGGATGCTGTATATTGTCAAATGCTTTCTCTGCATCTATTGAGAGGATCATATGGTTCTTGTCCTTTCTTTTATTGATGCGATGAATCACGTTAATTGTTTTGCAGTTATAGAACCAGCCCTGCATCCCAGGTATAAATCCTGCTTGGTCGTGGTGAATAGTTTTTTTAATGTATTGATGGATCCTGTTGGCTAATATCTTGTTGAGGATTTTTGTATCCATGCTCATCAGGGAAATTGGTCTATAGTTCTCCTTTTTAGTGGGGTCACTGGTTTTGGAATCAAGGTAATTCTGGCTTCATAGAAAGAGTTTGGAAGTTTTCCTTCTGTTTCTATTTTTTGGAACAGCTTCAAGAGAATATGTGTTAACTCTTCCTTAAATGTTTGGTAGAATTCCCCTGGAAAGCCATCTGGCCCTGGACTCTTGTTTTTTGGGACATTTTTGATTACTTATTCGATTTCCTTACTGGTTATGGGTCTGTTCAAATTTTCTATTTCTTGCTGTTTCAGTTTTGGTAGTGTATATGTATCTAGGAATTTGTCCATTTCTTTCAGATTGCCCATTTTACTGGCATATAATTGCTCATAATATTCTCTTATTATTGTTTTTATTTCTGCTGTGTTGGTTGTGATCTCTCCTCTTTCATTCTTGATTTATTTATTTGGGTCCTTTCCTTTTTCTTTTTGATCCAGCTGGCTAGTGGTTTATCAGTTTTGTTAATTCTTTCAAAGACCCGCTTCTGGTTTCATTGATCTGTTCTACTGTGTTTTTTGTTTTTTTTTTTTTTTTTTTTTTTTTTTTTGGTTTTGATAGCATTAATTTCTGCTCTAATCTTTATTATTTCCTGTCTTCTGCTGTGTTTGGGTTTTATTTGCTGTTCTTTTTCCAGCTCCTTAAGGCGTAAGGCTAAGTTGTTTATCTGAGATCTTTCTTCCTTCTTTAGGAAGGCCTGGATTGCTATATACTTTCCTCTTACGACCACCTTTGCTGCATCCCAGAGGTTTTGGGTTGTGGTGTTATCATTTTCATTGACCGCCATATACTTTTTAATTTCCTCTTTAACTGCTTAGTTAGCCCATTCATTCTTTAGTAGGATGTTCTTCAGTCTCCAAGTATTTGTTACCTTTCCAAATTTTTTCTTGTGATTGATTTCGAGTTTCATAGCGTTGTGGTCTGAAAATATGCATGGTATGATCTCGATCTCTTTGTACTTACTTAGGGCTGATTTGTGTCCCAGTATATGGTCTATTCTGGAGAACATTCGATATATACTGGAGAAGAATGTATTTTCTGCTGCTTTAGGATGAAATGTTCTGAGTATATCTGTTAAGTCCATCTGGTCCAGTGTGTCATTCAAAGCCATTGTTTCCTTGTTGATGTTTTGATTAGATGATCTGTCCATTGCTGTGAGTGGGGTGTTGAAGTCTCCTACTGCTATGGTATTACTATCCATGAGTTTCTTTATGTTTGTGGTTAATTGACTTATATATTTGGCTGTTCCACATTTGGTGCATAAGTGTTTACAATTGTTAGGTCTTCTTGGTGGCTAGACCTCTTGATTATGATACAATGCTCTTCTGCATCTCTTGATACAGTCTTTATCTTAAAGTCTAGATTGTCTGATATAAGTATGGCTACTCTGGGTTTCTTTTGTTGACCATTTGCATGATAGATGGTTCTCCATCCCCTTATTTTCAATCTTAAGGTGTCTTTAGGTCTAAAGCGGGTCTCTTGTGAACAGCATATAAGTGGATCTTGTTTTCTTATCCATTCTGTTACCCTATGTTTTTTGATTGGAACATTGAGTCCATTGACGTTTAGAGTGAGTACTGAAAGATATGAATTTATTGCCATTATGATGTTTATAGAGTTGGAGTTTCTGGTGGTGTTCTCTGGTCCTTTCTAATCTTTGTTGCTTTTCTCCCCTGAGAGAGTCCCCCTTGAAATTTCTTGCAGGGCTGGTTTAGTGGTCACAAAGTCCTTTAATTTTTGTCTGGGAAACTTTTTATCTCTCCTATTTTGAATGACAGCCTTGCTGGATAAAGAATTCTTGGCTGCATATTTTTTCTGATTCAGCACATTGAATATATCCCGCCACTCGTTTCTGGCCTGCCAAGTTTCTGTGGATAGGTCTGCTGCAAACCTGATCTGTCTTCCCTTGTATGTTAGGGATTTTTTTTCCCTTGCTGCTTTCATTGTTCTCTCCTTGTCTGAGTATTTTGTGAATTTGACTATGATATGCCCTGTTGATGGTCGGTTTTTGTTGAATCTAATGGGGGTCCTCTGTGCTTCCTGGATTTTGGTGTGTCTTTCCCCAGGTTAGGAAAGTTTTCCTCTATGATTTGCTCACATAACTCTTCTACCCTTATTTCTCTTCCTCTTCTGGGACCCCTATGCTTCTGATGTTGTTCCTTTTCAATGAGTCACTGATATCTCTAATTCTTAAATCGTGCCCTTTTGCCTTAATCTCCCTCTTTTTTTCTGCTTCGTTATACTCCATAAGTTTGTCCTCTATATCACTGATTCTCTGTTCTGCCTCATCCATCCTTGCTGCCGCAGCATCCATCCGTGATTGCAGCTCAGTTATAGCATTTAATTTCTATTTAATTTCATTCTATTTTTTACTTCTTTTATCTCCACAGATAGGGATTCTAATCTATTTTTGACTCAAGCTAGTATTCTTATTATCATGATTCTAAATTCTGTTTCAGACATCTTGCTTGTATCTGTGTTGGTTAAATCCCAGGGTGTCATTTCTTTGTGTTCTTTCTTTTGGGGTGAATTCCTTCGTTTCATCATTTTGAAGGGAGAAAAGGAATTAATGAGGTAGAAAATTTTAAATTAAAAAAATTACAGTTAACAAAATATTAAAATTAAAAAATTAGAAACACACCAAAAATCAAATAGATGATGCTAGATCCTAGGTGTGTTTTGTTCTCGGTGTTGAAAGTGGTTTGATAGATTAGAGACAAAAACGGGGGCGGGGGAAAGGAAATTGTTTGAGAATTAAAAAAAATGAAGACACTGAAGTAGACTATAATGAAATGATGGGAGTAAAATAGAACTTGAAAAAATTTACAGAAAATAAAGAATATAGTAGAAAAAAATTAAGGAAAAATATTTTAATAAAAATTAAAAATAAAAATGATTTTTTTCTCTTTCTGTGTTCAAGAAAAAGAAAAGAAATGAAAAAGAGAAAAAAAGAAAAAGAAAAAGGAAATCATTTTAAATTTGAAAATGAATATACTGTAGTAGACTAATATAAAATGATGGAAGTAAAATAGAATTTGAAAAAATTTACACAAAAGTAAAAAATATAGTAAAAAATTACAAATATTTTAATAAAAATTGAAAACAAAAGTGAATTTTTTCTCTTTCTGTATTCAAGAAAAAGATGTGAAAAAGAGAAAAAAAAGAAAGAAAATTGAATAGATGTACCTGCTAACAGACTGAAATATGACTGAAATTACTTCATTTTCCCTTAGAAGTCAAACTATGAAGCACTTTATAGTCCATAAACTAAGCAGGCGGTGAGACTTGTGCTCTTGAAGAATGAGGTTGGCCCAGTTGGGCGGGGCTTAGTGTAATGGCTCTGTTCTCCACTAGATGGCGCTGCTAGCCTACTGGAGTGAATTGTTGTGGCGCTTGTAGGTGCGTATGCGTATGCGTGTGAGTGGTGAAAATGGTGCCACCCAGCTACCCAGTCTGTTCTCCCAGATCACCAGTCGCGCACCTGTCCTCTGTCTTCAGCTTTCGTCCAGTCCCTGCTTTCTCACTCTCCGTGATCAAGCCCCAGGCAGTACCTCTCTCCTGACTTTTGTCTCGGATGCGGCTGTTTTACCTGGCCCCTTACTTCTGAAGGACTGGAGCTTTGACCTGTTCCGCCCCTCTGCGGGGGGGGCGGGGGGGGTCTCACCGAGCAATGGCTAAATGAGCAGTGGCGGAATGTCTGGTGCACCCAGCAACACTTGTTGGACCCTGCTGCTGCCGGCGCCCTGAGACTGCGGCCAGGTGCCCTGAGACTGCAGCCAGGTGCCAGCCTGCCCCAGAAAAATTTTGTCAGATAGTGCAGCAGCTGCATTTCAGGGATTATGGAAAATCACAACACACATTTGGCACCATGCTTCACCTTTAATGACCTTGTTCCAGCACCAGTGAATGTGGCCATTTTCTGGGGTCTGCTGGGACCAGGTGGCTTCAGCAGTCTCTATCAAATGTCCTTCCAGCAGTGGAACTGCTTTTCCCCTTGTGGCTGAAGAACCTCCCAGACCCCACCCTGTTCCTGGAGATTTGCCCTTCCCACCAGGGCACTGCCAGGTATGGAGCTGTGGAGTTGCAGACTCTGCAGTCCCCCTGTTTACACTCTTTTGGAATTTAAGCCCTTTCCGTCCTCCTTCTCCCTTTTTAGTTTAGTCCCTGTAGCTGTTTCCAATTTTCCACTTTCTCTCCAGCTGCTTTTGGGGCAGGGTGCTTTTCCTGTATTTCCCCCCCCCACCCCTGCCTTCTCTGTTCTCTGTCTGCCTGTAAAAGCACTTCCCTGCTCACCGTGGCTTCTTGCTCTCCATGTTCACCTCTCCGCAGTGCATACCTACTGAGTGCTTTGTTTCAGTTTGTGCAGATTGTTGTGTTAATCCTCAGACAGTTTTCTAGATGTGCAGGATGGTTTAGTGTTGGTCTGGCTGTATTTCATGGATGTGAGACACACAAAAAACTTCCATGCTGTTCCACCATCTTGGCTCCCCAAGATTGAGTTTCCTTTTGAGATGTTTGCCCTTTCTGTGTTCCAAGGGCTCCTTGGTGGATAACGGTTCTTTTAGTTAAATTTCTAAAAAACATCCTTTATAGATTTCCCTGTTGGTTCTCCATTCATATATACTGTCACAAAGTCATCATATATGGTATATTTTTATAATTCATTTCTCTAGTAATAGTCATTTATGTTAACAAGGTAGAGAAGGTATGCATGCTGAAAATCCTCATTCTTTCAAGCCAAAAACCAAAAATAAGTTCTCAGCCATGTAATATTGGGCTACTGTCATTTTGTAATGTGGCCACCCAAGAAGAATAGCATGTCAGAAGGTGGTGTAAATATTTTTCTGCTGGCTTTTTGCTCAGCAAAATCAGTAGTCTCTTTCTTTCTATTTATTCTAATTATGATTCAATGTGGTGTAAAGCAAATCGTACTGGGGGATGTTGTAGTTATTTTGCATTTGTTAACACACCATTTGGAACTCTGCAGACCTTGCCTGGGAAGGTACTTTTTGATTGTGTATATTTCTGTATTCAGGTGATTCAGGTATCTTTTTCTAAATGCTTCTATATTCTGAGACATGCCCAATTTCCTTACTTAATAATAAAACAGTCCATGACTCATTGTAAATCAGTAGGGATCCAGCAATAAGGTGCAATACATCACAAAAGCAGTGCAGGCTATCATTGGAGATAATAAGCAGGTGCATTAATATTCATGCTTTATGAAACCCTGGTTGTGCTTCTAAAAAGCTGTAGAATACATTCCAGGTTTAGTGTTCACCAGTTGATGTTTGCCAGTGATTTTCAGATACTTCTTGTAGCAATTCTTTCACGCCATATCTAGGTAATTTAGAAAACGTTCCTCCATGGTTTCCATTTACTTAATTGTATACTTAGCTAATATTCCTCACTGAATATGCATAATCCTTTCTGGTTGGACCTTAGGTCTTTCTTTGTCTCGGTGGGAAGTGCTGTTGTGTACGACTGATTGTATATGCATGCCTGTGTATGTGGTATGGTGTGTCTCTTGGGGGCTAGGGGTCAGCAAAAGGGAACAAACAACACGCATTGTCCTATGCAGTACAATATTTCCCTATTGTGAAAGAAATGCAATTTAAATTTTGTTTTTCCTTAGATTGACTTAAGCAGAGGATAAGAAAATAATGCTATGCTCTTAGGGATGCAAAGGTCCCAACACGTAAGGATTCAGAGGCTGGGCACTGTCCCAACTCCAGATGCCACTATACCCCATTCTCCCCCAGAACTGTTCAATAAATTAACACCAAATATAAGGCATATGGAAGTGTACTGCTTTCTAGTCTTTAAAATATCTGATTCATATGTGTCCTTCTTTAGTTAATCTACAAATGTATTTACAATAAAGCAGATATGTTGTGCACATGGACAATGGGAGTAAGTATGCATCTTAGGCTTAATATTCCTCTTGTTTGAAATTATCTTTGATTTCTTTATTTTTCCAGGAGTTGACAAAGATGACCTCTACCTCTTTTTAGAATTTAACTGTAAATGCCCTGTGTTTTCCTAGCTTTCCAGGCAGTGAAGGGATGGGATTGGAAGGAAAGGGAGTACTCTACCATTCATGTCCTCCTCCTCCTCCTCCTCCTCCTCCCACCACTACCATCACCATTTCTGTTAGCACCATCATCAACACTAATTGCTAGAGAGGCTTTAAAAGCAGAACAAGGAAAGAGCTACTTGGAATGTGCTATTTTTTCTAGCCTTCCTCACTGGTCTCTTCTGTATTCCATGTTCTTCTTGATTCCCTTTTGTTCATTCATTCACCATGTATCCTTTTTTTCATCCACCCATTCAGTAAATGTTGACTGAGAGTTTACAGTCTACTATATACAATGTTAGATCATGGGGACACTGTGTGAACAAAATGGACAAGATGCTTGCAGTGATGGAGGTTATACTCTGGGGGTGAGTATATTAGCAGGGTTAATTCAGCTACTTTAGATCTTTGCATTTTACAGAATCTCAGTTTATGTTCAGGATATAGCTACTAAAATTTGGAACTTTTAATTTCTCCCTATTTTATATGAATGATTTATACAATATTAGCCTTTGTTTTTATATAACGTCAGGCTTTGATGCACGGAGCTACAGTTTCAGGAATACAGTGAAGTTTCCTTGACATAGTCTCTTAGAAATCTCTGAATTCCTCAATTCCAGCAGGCCTTTTGCACTGCTGTTTGGTGACAGAATATATTTGCATTATAAGATGCCAAGAGTCCATAAGAAAAAGGTAGCCTCCCAAACAAGATATGAGAAAAAAAAATCACTGGAAACCTCATTTATGATTACTTGTTGGGTTTGTTACTGTGTGAGCACTCTGAAAAAGATGGCCCTTCCATCCCAAATTTATTCAGATGCCAAGAATGAAGATGTCACATTTGCACCAAGAAGATATGAAAAGGTTTATTCCTCATATAATGAACTTTCTGGGGAGAGCAGGATGGCTCTCAAAGAGATCCAGAAGTGCTTGAAAAGAGTCAGGTAAAGAGACTGGTGTGGGGTTTTTATAGTGGGTAAGGGGTGGGGCCAGGGTGAGGGTTCCTGCACATGGTTTGAACTTCCTGCTGTTGCAGGGTAAGGAGCACAGGATTTTCTTAGCTTTCCCAGGTGTGGGGAAGAGGAAGAGGGAGCAGTGAGGCTTAAAAGTTGTCAGCAGTTATTTTTTTTTAAATGGAACTTCATAAATAGAGAACAAACTAGGGGGTGCCAGAGGGGAGGGAGGTGGGGGGATATGCAAAATAAATGAAGAGATTAAGAAGTTGAAACTTCTAGTAATAAAAAGGGCATGGGAATGAAAAGTCCAGCACAAGGAATATCGTCAATATTATAATAACAAATCATGTGGTGACACATGGTAACTATACTTTTTGTTGAGAGCATTTTGTTATGTATAGAATTGTCAAATCACTGTACACCTGGAACTAATATAATTAGTTGTACACCTGAAACTAATATAATTTTATATGTCAACATGCTTCAATGAAAAGGAAAAAAAAGAAAGAAAAAAGAAAAAAAGACCAAAAAATGGAGTCAGACTCCTCAATATGGTAATGATACTGTTGGGAGGAATTTGGGATACATATGCATTGTAGGTAAGGACTTTTTATTAATCTGCTTAGAAGCAAAGAAGTAAAATGAGCAATTAAAAGACATACTGGAGCCCTGCTCACCGTCTTCTCCTTTCCAATTTAAGTGCTGACATTTCCTTGTGTCATCGGTTTGTCATCAGTGGGTCATAACTCTCTGTCAGTGCTCATGTTCTTCATAACGATAAGCAGTCTGCCCTCTTGGACTGGGTATGTAAGGATGTACTCATTTTTTAAACAATGTTTATTTATTTTGAGAGAGAGAGAGTGTGAGATGCACACAAGCAGGGCAGGGGCAGAGAGAGAGGGAAGAGAGAATCCCAAGCAAGCTCTGTGCTGTCAGCACACAGCCCTATGAGGGGCTCGGACCCACCAACGATGAGGTCGTGACCTGAGCTGAAATCAAGAGTCACACTTAACTGACTGAGCCACCCATTTGCTCCAATATGCACTCGTTTTGATGTTGGCTTTGGCTATTGGTAAATGAATATATTTGTAACCACAATTTTTTGGGAAGCAAAAGTCCTCAAATACAAAGTCTGCTTTTACAAATTCAAAGAACTTTGTAACTTTCTACCGGTCCCTGAATGAACCACCCTGGGGAATTTCAAAGCATTTGCCAAAATATGGGATTGCTTGATATTGAAAACTTGGTGTTAATTGCCTGTTCATGCTTAGTAATACTACTGGCTTATAATTCTATCTAAGTAATTTTTCTGGCGTGCACCTGTATATGCCTCAATGAAATTCAAATAAAAGTGGTATTAACAAAGTCAGGAAGAGAATACTACAGTGATGGGGTGATGTATCTTTGATAGTCTGAATTAGCTTTCCTAAGTGGACAAGGAACTAAAAAACGAAAATATCTTGGTCATGATAACAATTATCCAGGTGTTTAAAAGTAATTCTAGATCTCCATGAAAATCATCAGTTGCTGGTGGCATATTTTGCTGTAGATAAATGAAAGACACTATCATACTACTGGAAGACCATTATCACTATTATCTTTAAGAGATGAAATTTCTACGTATGAAATGCTCTCATAGAACACTTAGCCTTCCGTTGACTAAATACTTTTCACATTTCACTTATATAATAGATATGGGTAGCCAGATAACCTAATTAAAATTTTATATTATGACCTACGCTGAATATAAAGCAAAACTTTTCTTCAAAATCCTCTCCCAGAAAATCTGAAACTGCCTTATGTTCAAATCCCTACAAAATCTCGTATTATGTTTAATTATTTTATTTTTAACAAAGTTGTATTTGGGGAAGATAATCTAAAACAAGGTTAATTAAAAGCTGGTTTTAAATGTTATTTAGGTCATCTGATAGGTACCATTTAAACAGACGAGAATATCACAGATGTAGTAATCACTTTTGACAAAATGGCCTCAAAATTGCCAAAAATACATGTCACATAAATAAGCCTTTTAATAACCACTTTAAATAGCAATATAGAATTTTCATTTGAAAGTAGGAATATTTTGGCAACCATCCCAAAGAACATGGAATATAAGAATCGGAGATGTTAACTTTATCATAAATAAGACTAAATCAGCATAGGGGCACTTGTACCCCAATGTTCATAGCAGCACTCTCAACAATAGCCAAATTATGGAAAGAGCCTAAATGTCCATCAACTGATGAATGGATAAAGAAATTGTGGTTTATATACACAATGGAATACTACGTGGCAATGAGAAAAAATGAAATATGGCCTTTTGTAGCAACGTGGATGGAACTGGAGAGTGTGATGCTAAGTGAAATAAGCCATACAGAGAAAGACAGATACCATATGGTTTCACTCTTATGTGGATCCTGAGAAACTTAACAGGAACCCATGGGGGAGGGGGAAAAAAAAAAAAAGAGGTTAGAGTGGGAGAGAGCCAAAGCATAAGAGACTGTTGAGAACTGAGAACAAACTAAGGGTTGATGGGGGGTGGGAGGGAGGAGAGGGTGGGTGATGGGTATTGAGGAGGGCACCTTTTGGGATGAGCACTGGGTGTTGTATGGAAACCAATTTGACAATAAATTTCATATATAAATAAAAAAAAATAAGACTAAATCATATCTTTAACTCTGAAGCACAATCTTCATGATGGAGGATTGCCAAACGTAGTGACTATCACTAAGTTTGAAGACAATGCTAAGAGGAGATGTGGTGACGACTTATCTCTTGGATAATTCTCCAAGGAAGGTGGCATTCCCTGAGAGGTCTAGAGCATTAGGGATGGGGGGGAGATGATGATTGAGAGTGAGCCCTGCCCCCGCAGCCCCCCCCCCCTGCCCCGGCAACCAATATGAGCTTCTTGCAGAATGCTAGTCTAGGAAAAACTCAAGTCATTCAGATGGCAGTCAACTCCAAAGGAACCAGCATGAGAACTTTGTCTCTACGAATAACAGAGGCAGAAAATAAGAAGAAAATCCAGTAGCAGGTGAAGAACTTTCACCAAAAAAATGATACTATGGAGCAGAGGAAAATTGTGATTAACAAAACCCCAGGGAATTAAAAAACAATTAGTGAAGTCATTGTCTTTATAAGTTTCCAAAGCAATGGTACAAAAGTTTGGAGATCTCATGTTGTGAGACAACAGAGGATGAAATGGGATGGTAGGCTCAGGAAAGAAATGCAAAAGGAAGAAAATTAGAGAAATAAAGGTCAAATTAGACTCTCCACAAATATTAATCGACACACCCAAAATCAAGGTAAGGGACACAACTGAGGGAGTGGAATTAAAAGTTAGGATACACATAGAAGACAAAGACAACCAGTGTCTGCAGAATTGTTTCTCTAACAATAGAACTAAACAATAGAACTAAAATAAAGGAAAAGAAAAATAATACTTAAGGATTCTCAGAACAGTTAACAGAGTAAAGAAAAACTTGAATCCTTAGGTTGAAAGCACCAATCATGCCTGGAAAAGTTTCAGACAACAATCAATAAACTTAGCAAAATTGTAATACTCAAGATAGAAAAAAGAATACTTTGGGCATCTAAGCAATAAAAACCAATTCACCTGTAAAGATGGGGGAAAAATCCCATTTTGAGTTATCTTAGATTTCTCCATGGTATCACTCAACAGTATTAAGAAAGTGAAGCCATGCCTTTAATGCCAAGCTAAACAAACAAACAAACAATGACTCAATAATTTTACAGTCTAATTATTAGTCAAGTATAAAGATGTTAAACAATTGTTTGTAGGCTACATTGCTCTCATGCCCTTTCCTGAAGAATGTGTTGTAGAACAAAGTACAAACTTTGAAAGTAGTGGGAAAACTCCAGCAGGAGTACTGAAAAAGATCATTGAGTCAATTTAATTGTAGAACCAGGGTTAAGAAAAATGCTCCCAAACCCTAACAACACAGAAATGATGAATAGTGTAAGAAAGCATAATGTTCTGATTTTCCCATCTTTATAGATGAGGGAAGAAGATACTATTTAAAGATGATAAATAAAAAAGGGACATAAGATATTCAAAGAGTCAAAAAGTTAATAGGGTAAAATAATATAATTATAGTAGGGTAATGGAGGGAGAGAAGGCAGAGGGAGAAGAAGCTGAAATTAAATAAGTCAGTGCCCATACTAGGGAGTAAATAAAAATTGAAATAAATAATACATATGTTAAATGAACTTTAATTATAAAGGTAGTAATTAGAACCAAACAGAAACATTTTGTATTTCAGTGGAAAGCACATAGTAAATGCATGGTGAAAGAAGAAAAAAGGAAGAAATTATTTATTTATTTTAAATTAAAATTTATTTTTAATTAATGATGTCTAGAAAGGTTTCTTTCATTTTTAAAACTTATTTACAATTATATGAAAAATTTCAAGGTTGTGTTAAAATTTAAGGAAACTTCTATCAGGCTTCTTGCATATATGACCTTAAAGATTTAGAAGAATTTTCCAGAGACAAACTCTGGCTCTATACAATTGAAACCTTGCCTAAGAAGAAACTATTTAAATAGCTATATATGTATTGATATATGATTATGTTCAAAATATGTTATTAAAATGAAATAACTTGCAAAATAGCATGGAAAATTATATGTATATGCTTGTTCATTAATATCCTTAATGTATATGATTGTGAAGAGAATGACACTTATTTTTCTTAAATGATACTCTGCTAAATAATAACTACCTCAAGAGGGGCACTATGTAGCCACGGTTATTATTATTATATTATGATCTTTTATCTCTATTTAATCAATATTTTTCATTAATATCACATGCTTAACCTAAAACTGTATCAAGTAAGACTAGAGATATAGTATGTAGTACCTGTGTGTACGTAGTTTATAATCAAGCTAAGAAAAACCTGGCAAAATTGGAGAATGATACAGGATACAAATCAGTGGTCAGTTTTATTATACAAATCTTCTGTGAAGCCTTCTTAGATTATTGCAGCCTTTGGCAATAAGTTTTATTTTTTTATAGCAATTTTAGACTGGACATATTTTAACATTATGCTCTATCTTTATCATTTTCTAATAGTTCGGTATCTTATAGTCTTGTCTTTATGGAAGAGATGAGACTGATTGTCAAACCCTTTGACTCTAAATCCAATCATTTAACGCAGTCACATAAAGCAAATGCAGGCCATGAGAGCAATGTAGCCTACAAACAATTGTTTAATGTCTTTATACTTGACTAAATGGGTAGAAGTCTTAATTTTTTTTAATGTTTATTTACCTTTGAGACACAGAGAGACAGAGTGCGAGTGGGGCAGGGGTAGAGAGAAGGAGACACAGAATCCGAAGCAGGCTCCAGGCTCCAAGCTGTCAGTACAGAGCCCGACGTGGGGCTTTAACTCACCAGCCTTGAGATCATGACCTGAGCCAAAGTCGGCCAACCAACCGACTGAGCCACCCAGGCACCCCTGGGTAGAAGTTTTAGATAACAAAAAAAACATCATTAATTCTTGTAACATCTGCTAATACCTATTGTGTGTCCATACATGGAGAATAAGAAGCTGAGGCTCAGAGAGATTAATTACTTTGTTGCACGTTTCCTTTGTTGCAAATAAAAAGCTAGTAAGAGAAAAAACTCAGAAGTCAGCCGGCAGGCTGTCTTCACAACTGGCCCACATAACAGTGCATTCCGTGTGTGATCCTGATGGGTTATTTCATCTCGCTGACTTCTCTTTCTCCATTAGGTGGAAAGTGGAAAATAGCAACTTACTTTATAAGGCTGCTATGACAATTATTAAGAAAAATACCTCCAGGAGCTTTGTAATCCATGAAGCTCTATAGCAAACGTATGGTATTGCTGTTGTCACTGCTGTCTTTCTGTTGCCATTTTTACCCCCATGTCCTATCTGCTCAGCTTCCACTTAGGGGAGCAAAGTTTCCACTTAGATTTCTGTAGAGATAAATTGCTTTTACAATCATTTACTGACTTTGAAATCTCAACATTCATGCTCATGCTCAGATTGTATAATACCTATGCCCTACAGTAGCTTATATTTTACTGAGAAAGACTACCTGACAAGGCATAATGTGATAAGGGATGTAATGAAGTTCTGAGTTTTGTGCACAGACCTCATAGGGAGGAAAGGGAGAGTGACAAGATCTATGAGACTCAAAGAGTTAAATTTTCCCAGCTTGGAAAGAAAGACCTGCAATTTCAAATTCTAATAATCTTCCTCTGGGAGAAGCATCAACAAGTTTTGCATTATATTTATGCTACACAGCACCCTTTGTGCATGGTCTTTAGTCCTGCCTTTCCTGCATCTTTTCCCACAAAGACTGTCCTTGACCACCAACAGAAATGAATTTGATTTCTCTAATGCAGAAGGTAATTGGATTTTTTCTTTATTGAATGCATCCCTTTAATGACTGTCTCTGCCCCTGCCAATTTAGCTGCAAGTGACCTGACATTGATCTGATGATATGACTTAAAATAAAGAGTTGGAGCTGGGGAGTGAAAAAGACCAGCTGTCTGGCATCAGAAAAAAAAAAAAAATGTGTGTGTGGGGGGGGGGGGGGCGCGCAGGGTTTGCCTCATCTTGTCATTTTCCTGAGAAAATTCTTTATCCTTCAATGTCATTTTTACAAAACATGATGCTATAATTATTGGTCATATAGCAGCAGATTGCCTTCTTCTAGAAAATATAATAAGTATTTCTCAGAAAGTGCCCTGGAGAAAACATTGAAAATTGAATAAAATCTACACAGTAATCATTCTGTTCCTTGGAAATATTTATTACCGTGTAGACTTTTTTTCTGGAACAGGGTGAATATTGCTGAACAGAATTAATTAAATCTTTTAAGAAGCTGGTATAACATGAAATATTTATTAAAGTATTTACTTAACCTTGAGGTTTTGTATAAATAAATAAAAATGGACACAAGACTTGCTATTCAAGAAAGTTACAAAGGAGTAGTGGATGAAATTGTTGTTTGGAAGAATAACAATTCTTTCCTCAAGGGAAGGTATGATATAAAACTCTTATTATGCCCAAGAATACATGCGATTTAAATTTTTCTACTTTTGCTTTCATTCACTTTTTAGTAACAGTGTAACTCACTTGATTCATGGTTATTTTTAATTTAATTTAATTTAATTTAATTTTTATTTATTTTGAGAGAGAGAGAGAGAGACAGCGTACATGAGGGAGGGTCAGAGAGAGAGGGAGAGAGAATCATAAGTAGGCTCCATGCTGTCAGCACAGAGCCTGATACGGGGCTTGATCCCATGACCTGCGATGAAATCCAGAGTCAGACGCTTAACCGACTAAGCCACCCAGGTGCCCCATGGTTAAATTTTATTCTATCATCTCCCTTTGTTCATTTTGACAAATATCATGAATTTTATTTGATTGAAGATACAATGCATGTACATTAGAGTAAGAAAGTAAAAAGTTGTAATTTTAAATTGTTGGGAAGAAGAAAATAGATCAGAAAATCATAAATTTTTTTTAAAAAGTGAAATCAATGTTCCCTTTTGAATTTTAAATGTTAGTTGCATTCACAATTATCAATATAATTAATGATTTCAAAGAGTTAACTGAGGGTTCATATTAAAACTATTTATGGTATTTGTTGATTTGAAGATTCAAAGCTACCTCACACAAAATTATTGTAAGCCCTATGTTAGAGCTGGCATAAATCTGCAGTGTTACTCCATGAAGATCAGTGAACTTTCTTTGGTTCTCATCAACCAGGAGTAATGTGGGAGTCCTAGTCCAAGAAATTATGTTGAGAAAGAATATAAAGAATTAAGATTGAATATCTCCTGGAGACTGGGCTCCTTAACCTCTGTTCTGATTGCATTTCAAATGAGCCTGTGTTCTTGCATGCTATGAATGTTTCCAGAGACCATTTCTTGGATGTTGTATAGCACAATAAGATGGGCTTGCTTGAGAATTGATGTGCCTTCCACAGAAAGTCTAGCACTACTGAAGGTGTCATTGATCCAGAAGGACTCTCCACCGAATCAAAATCTTTCACCATAAATGATTAAATCTCACCCATTCCAGGTCAGGCCATTGTTGGAAGTTACATGTGAGTGCAATATTATATTAACACCAAGAAAGAGGTATTTTTTAATGGATGATGAAAATTCTTCGTTACTCAATTCAGTATATCTGATTCCGTATAAATTTTCTTAATTTTGAATTGGCCCTATTTGAATTTGAATGTCATTAAATAAAAATCCAATTAATGAGGAGTGCCTGGGTAGCTCAGTGGGTTAGGTGTTCGACTGTTGGTTTCAGCTCAGGTCATGATCTCGCTCTTGGTGGGTTCAAGCCCTGCACTGGGTTCTGTACTGACAGTGCAGAGCTTGCTTGGGATTTTCTCTTTCCCTTTCTCTCTGCCCCTCTCATGTTGATGCTCTCTTTCTAACCTCTCAAAATAAATAAATAAATAAAAATCCCATTAATGGAACAATATCCTCTTCTCTTGAAGGGAAGGTAAATTTCCTGGAAAAAGGAAGAAGTGTGTGTGTGTGTATATACATACACCAAATATGTTTTCCTTTATTAGAGGAAAGAAGGAAATTCATTACCCATCCCATCACATTTTTAAAAATGCTCTTATAATAGGTTGTGTATAATACTTTGGACATTTCCTGAAACCATTAATGTGGGATGTGGCCAATGAGAAATTTATTTTGTTAATGCATTTTTAAAAACAAGCATTTATATCAAATCATTTTGCTATTTTTTCTTTAGGCAAATATTTTGCAGTCTTTTATATAAAAGAACCTTAGCTATTCAAAGGGATATAGTGACAAATCTTCACCTTTAAGGATTTTAAAGCCTAGTGGAGGGAGAACAAATGTACATAAGTAAGTCAAATAGAAAGTAGAAAGCAATAAGGGACATCGGAAAGGTGGATCCAGAACTAGTTGGAGGGGCAGTGAGGGCATCACAGTGGTGATGTGACTTTGCCTAGGCCTCAGAAGATGGGCAGAATCTGCAGGTGAGAAAGAGAGGTAGAACATTTTTGGAAAAAGATGTAGGACTGCAGATGGCATGGAGGTGGGAGAATGCTAGGCTATTAAAATATGCTGTAAAACTGGGTCAAGTCCCATTCCTCACATAACACTGAAAAAAAAAAACAGACAAAGGAAGTAATATTTTGACTAGTGATACAGTTAATAATCTGTACATACAAAGAAATATTTAGATTTTGGAGTTTCTGATTTAGACAAGCAAAAAGTATGGTATTTTATTTGTTATGTATGTTTTGCTTCTATGAAGAAGTTCATGGTATCTTAAAGATGCCTTCTCATGTAAGGTAATCTTGATCGATGTTTCTAAAAAAGTCTCAGTACTTGACGTGTTAGACGACCTTCAATCTGCTCATTCATTTTGTAAAGTCAAATGAACTGCAAAAAAAAATTGAACTGAGGAAATATATTCTTCTTAATTTTATCTCTGTATATGTTTAAGTGTTAAAATACTTACATATTCTCAATAAAGCATAAGTTATATCCATATTTAAACCTGAATGTAAGATTTCTGAAAGTGCTAAATAAGTTCCTTTTGTGGCTTCAGGTCACGGATATGATGCTTCAGGACAAACCCTATCCTGATTGGGGAAAATCTGCAAGAGCTTTCTGGAAGAAAGGAAATGTTAGGATCATTTTATTCTGGTAAGAGAGTGTTTCATTTATCGATTTTTAGCCTTCCATCATTCACAAAGAACTTGAGCTGGATGTAGTTTTTTTAGATATATAGAATTCTATGTAGAGAGCCATTTCTAGTGGATATTATGCTCCATTAAGATGATTGAAACCATAATCCTAATTATTTTATGAGTTGCTTTCTGCTTACACATTGTTGCATATGCACATTTTCAAGAGATACATTTACTAATAAAATAATACGTATTTTACCAGAGGTAAGTAAGTTTTTTATTCAGCAAAAACAAGCTATAATTTTCATCAATGAAATCTGCCATAAAAATGTCTCCAGTAAATTCTAAATTTCCAGTACATTTGACAGGATATAATTTTGCTTTGAAGAAGTTGTACAGAGAGGGAACCTATTTACAAATCACATCTGGCTCATTGGCATTCCTTCTTCATGTAATTTCCTTTAGCTCTCCAGACCAATCATTGCAATTAAAAAAAAAAAAAATCCATGTCTTATGGAACTTTGTTGTTTGTAGAGTCAATACTATTGATGTGTAATTGAAGAAGTTTAAACAGAAGATATAAGAATAGACAGTAAGAAGGGCAGTGGCCAAGTACAGATTCAACCTAATATTTGAAAAGGTGTGCACTAACACACAGAGTGTTGGAATGGATGATCACTTGTGCCTGATAAATTCCACCCTGCTCACCTGGCTTTTGAAATGATAGAGAAAAAAAAAGTTGTTTGTTCTTATATTTAATTCTGGGGGTTTATTTCTTCTTTTCATGTACAAACTATAAAAATCATGGGGCAAAATAAACATTCTAAGCCATCTTTGTGCTTTAACACTAGAATTAAATGTTGGTAGAGATATATGGCATTCTGAACTCAATTCTTAGAGGTAAACAAAATGTATTTCAAATAGTGTTGTAAAAATGAGTATGATTTTGTAGACTTTTTTTATACCTTGTCTCTATGAGTCAAGTGTGGCCTATTTTTATGGTGCATTTGACCTTCATATTTTTTTTCCTGTGTGAAAGCTCCCCATGTAGCTTGTCTGAATAATATATAATATAATAACTATAGGAAATATTTGAAGATATGTTTTGCTCCAACCACTATGCTAAGTATTTAACATTCTATGTATTTACTCATTTAATCCTGACAACCCTATAAGGTAGGCATTATTATTATAAGCATAGGTCTCTGACTGCAGAGATCCAGTTATTATTCATTATACTAGACTGCCTCTAGGAGAACAGATGATACATCACTGTGCAAATTTCCAAATGATTACCTTTAATCCTTTTTTAGGTAATGGTCCTCTATAAGAATGTGATATTCTGGGGAGTCATTCTATCCTATAGAATTCTCTATAGAGGTTTTAAGAGTCATAATTTAAAAGAAGATAGACACTAATATTAAAAGATTTTATGGGCTATCTATCTTAAAACAATATTAATTTACTATGGTTACATAAATTTTCTATTATCTAATGCACCTTCAAAGGCAGGCTGCTGCTTATTGTTCAATATGGCCAGTTACTCAGGTCACATGCATACTATTTGCAAAAGTGAGCCATGCATACAGTAATCTCAAGACCCCTCTGATTGTCATTAGCTACTCTTAATTGCAATTGATGTTTCAGAGGCGAGGAATCCATACTGGATTATTCCTTAAGCATCTTAGTATGTTTTCCTTGAACATTATTACTCAGGTCTATATATTACCAATTGCTCTTATACAAATGGGTTTATTTTTGACAAATGTGATAACATAGCTACAATGGATAACCTAAAGCATATTTTAAATGTTATAAAAATAATTTAATTAGTCACTGACAGATAATATTCTTGAATGGAGAGCAATTCAGTTCAATAAATTCACACTCTTATAGTCATTGTTTTTGTAAAATTATTGATTATTAGATAATATATTTGAGACATGATTTTTTTTTGTTGTATCTCAAAAGTGGTATTTCACATCATGGAGAACATAAAATAACTGGAGGAAAATTTAAAAGCCACTCTAAAAATATTTTTCCTATTTTATCCATTTCCATACAGTTAGATTATCTTGTCAACAGTTTTCATGGTTTTAAAAAGGCAAAATCTGATGCAAAAAGTTGAATATGGAAATTATGTGGGAAGTAATGAAATCTTCTGTTTTGTTCATACTTTTTGGATAAAAGGGATTTAGCGAGTATAAAGGGAATTTGTTTTTTTAGCTCTAGGAGATAACATACAAAAATCATTGGCAAGGTTTCAAATGTAACAAAAGATGGTATTTACACACTGTGTGTTACCCACTCAAAAAGAGGTATTTTCTTTTGGTTTTGCCTCAGTTAAGGGAACAGTGATTAGTGTGGACAGCCTGTACTGGAGAAGAAATTATGCAAAGAAAGTTTTCCTAAGTTGCAGTGTGATTATGTGCAGCATTTTTAGCAGTACGACATGCCATTTTGTTCTGGTAAACCTACCTTTTACCTACATGTAGCTGCTTTAATTCACAGATGTCTGTCAGATACTGTTTCCTTTGTAACTGTGGGGCTGAGTTCTTCCTTGATTCCTAGTGATAGATGTCTCTACGTTGAGGAAAATGGTTCCTGTCTCTTTCTGTAATTGTGCAAAGACAGAGCTGCTATAGCACACGGGCTTTTATGCCGGGGGTGAGACTAAAGTGATTGTATTTGAAAATACTAAATGGGAAAGGGAAGAATATTTATAGAACTTCCCTTCCAAAATCCCTTTCTCAGCCCTTTTGATAATTAAAAAGAACAAGATCTAAGAATTTAAATCCTAGATTAATTCCATACACTGTTCTATTTTACAGAAGGGTTATGAAAAATCATTTCCACTCACTTGTATCTGAAGCAAACATATGCATAACCAGGCATAAAAAAAAATCCAGGGGCGCCTGGGTGGCGCAGTCGGTTAAGCGTCCGACTTCAGCCAAGTCACGATCTTGCGGTCCGTGAGTTCGAGCCCCGCATCAGGCTCTGGGCTGATGGCTCAGAGCCTGGAGCCTGTTTCCGATTCTGTGTCTCCCTCTCTCTCTGCCCCTCCCCCGTTCATGCTCTGCCTCTCTCTGTCCCAAAAATAAATAAACGTTGAAAAAAAAAATTTTTTTTTAAATAAAAAAAAATCCAAGTAATATACACCTGAAACTAATGTAACATTGTGCACGGGCTGTGCTTTAATAAAAATAAATTTAAAAAATATTAAAATCAAGTAATATGATATTTATGTTAGCTCCTATTTCCCCATTTTATTTGTTCTCTAGTGACACAATTTGTATGCTTTTGATGGGAAGCATCTTGGGATAATATTTTCCAAAAGCTTAGCTTTATTTAAAAATATAAGGGAGACAGTCTTCTGCGATGAGTAGAGGAATGGGCAGAAGGAGGCTTTGGAAAATCTGGTGTTCATTAGGGCTTCACAATTACTCCAGTACTTTGCCTTCCAGACACAGGAGGGTTTTGCACTTTTCTGCCCCCTCTGACCACATGACTTGCTTTGGCGAATTAAAATGTGCGTGAAAGTGGCACGTGTCACATCTAAGTAGAAGCATTTAATTGTCAATGAGAAGCACTAAAGGGAGCTCATTTCTCGTAGCAACTGAAAGTTTACATCTAGCTGGAGCCCTCGTCATTCACCTTCCCTGAATGACCAGTGTAAACCAAGCATTCTTAACAACACAGTGATCATATAGTGTGAGTGAGAAATAATCCTTTGCAGATGTTAAGGCCCTGAGATGTGGGGATTATTTGAAACTGCATCCTGCTGAATATAGAAATTGATCCAAGAAGTTAAGTGTTGCTACAACAGGAGGCTGAAATTTTTGTCTTAAAGGCTGGACAGCAAATGGCAAAAAAGAAAAAAAAAAACTGATGTTTGAGGCTGGAAAAATGGTAATACAGGTGTTATAGTGGCAAAGAATTTGGTAAAAACTGTGGTCTGTGATTACTTAGATGCTCCAGGAGAACTTGGAAAATTCTGCAAGTGTTATAATGTGTTAGTAATGTTAGTAATGTTAGTAATGTGTTAGTACTGTGTTGCTCTGTGCACGGGTGTACAACTGTTCACTTCCATTCCATTTTATTTTTTTTATTTTTTGGGTGATTAGTATCTTTATATTTGAAAAACTACTTTACCTAGTGCTCTAATGGTTTGGGTAGACATCTCTTGATCATGATTATCTTAATTCTTAACTGAGAAACAAACTGCTATTTTTTCCTTTTTTGAATATCGTGGTCATCAGTAAAGTCTAGCAAAATTGTTTAACTTTCACCAGACAAAAGCTAATCAAGAAATTATTATCTTAATATACATGGTCTGGGTGAGTAACATGATAACAGTAAAATAGAATAATAAAAAGACCTAAGAATCAGTGGAAATGTCAGTCTGAGGAGTTTGGTAATAGCTCCCTAACATGCAATTAGATGTACGCCCTCTATGACTACTTTTGAGTTTTCTTTCTTTTTTCTTCAAAAGGGATGGGCTTTGTTATTCTGTGTGATCCTTTTCAGCTCTATAATGCTATTTTCTACTGTAAGATTAAAATATTGAAGCGTGAGTAATTCTGTTTGCTTTGCTCCACAGGGAAGAATATGGACTACTATAGTCTGAATGTTAGTGTCCCTCCAAAATTCACATTTTGAAATCTTAATGCCCTATAGGATGGTATTAGAAAGTGAGGCCTTCAGAAGGGCTTCAGAAAGTGAGACTTCAGAGGGGCACCTGGGTGGCTCAGTTGGTTGAGCGTCCGGCTCTTGGTTTCTGCTCAGGTCACAATCCCAGGGTCATGGGATTAAGCCCCCCCATTGGGCTCTATGCTGAGCATGGAGCCTGCTTAAGATTCTGTCTCCCTCTCTCTCTCTCCCTTTGCCCCTCCCACCTTCATGCGCGCACGCGCGCACACACACACACACACACACACACACACACACACACACACACGTGCTTTCTTTCTCTCTAAAAATTAATTAAATTTAAAAAAGGTTCCAGAGAGATCCCTAGTCCTCTCCCCCATGTGAAGAACAGTGAGAAGACATCAGCTATGAACCAGGAAGGGAACCTTCACCAAATTCTGGTGCCTTGATCTTAAACTTTCCAGCCTTTGAAATTGTGAGAAATACATTTTTGTGGTTTATAGGCCAGCCAGTCTGTGGTATTCTGTTATAGTAGGCCAAGCAGACTAACATATAGGCTAATGAATGTAAGTCACATGGAAGCAGATTTAGATTCATGTCCCTAATAATGTGAGCCTCTCAATGCTGAGTGAGCTTGCCTGATGAAAGGCTGGGTTTCCTGTCAGTAGAAGTATTCCAGCAAAGGCTAGATAATCTATCAGGGATGCATTAGAAGGATTTTCACATTCAGGGAGACAAAAAGGGAATCACTTCTAAATTTTCATCAAACCTACTGATTCTATGACTCTACATGTTTAACTAGAAAAGTATTACATTTTATTTGCTTTATAATGGAGAGGATACTAATTATAATTTAATATGTTCTGTATAATTCCATCATAATTATAAGGAAAATTTTTACATTAGACAAAAATTCATGAAAAGTTCTGGAACAACTATAGTATGCAAAACCCTTTGCCTCACTTTTCAAATAATAAATTAGCCTGTATCTTTTTTCTGGATGAATTTTGTCTTCTGGCCTTCAGCTTCCCTTCCATCTCAACGTGTCTTGTTAAGCAGTTGCCTATCTTTAATTAAAAGCTGCCTCTGGAACTGAGGAAAAGCATAATAACATTTCAAGCCCAAATCAGGTAACTGTACCTATTGAATCAGTCACCTTAATTTTAAACACTGCACAAAGTTAACAGGCTCCATTTAAGTGTGGCTGTTTCTAAACAGAGAGATCCAAGGATATACTTCAACTGGTTCTCTTGCTAGATGTAAGTTTTCTACTTCTGGATAAAAAGGTGATTGATGTTGCATTACTGTCTTGTCACATTATTGTCATATTATTTGGAGATTTTCACTGAAAAAGTGAATTCTGCATTTATGCATGATAGATGTAACTCCCAGGCATACATTTATACCTGCATGTTAACACAATCACATGCCCTCCCAGACTTAATTTTGCTGAATTTAGAACGTATGTTTTTATTAACTGTTTAAGTAAATACTTATTAAGTGCTGAATGCAATGTAAAATAGTGGTTAAAAGCACATAGTCTGGAGCCTGCTGCGTGGCTTTCAGTCCTGGCTTTGCTACTTACTATTGTGTATTAGTTATTATTTTGTTTTAAATGGTATTATGATTGCTGTTACTTGGCATCAGGTGGTCTCTGTGGCACTGAGAATATAACTTTGAAAGAGAAAATGACTCTTGACAACATAATTTTCTGTCTGATGAGAAATACAGGGTGTTGAGGGGTCAGGCAAAGCCAGCCTTGGGTGTGGATGCTATGACATGGTGCTAAGAGAGCTCCAGGGATTGTTTTGTAAATGAACTAGAACCTCAGTGTCATCTCAGGATAAGCAGGAGTCAGGTGAGAGGAAACATGGCGATTGGTTATGGGAGTGAGGCAAAAGGAAAGTTCAAGGGTAACACTGAATGTTTAGGCTTAAGCAACTGAACAGATGGTGATATTATTGACTGAGATAGGGCATTGTGGTAGAGGAGTAGGTCTTGTGGGGGGGGGGGGGGGTGAGGGGGTGGGAGGTGTGTAATAAGCCCAGATCTGCAGGATGAGATACAGTAAAACCTTGGTTTGTGAGCATAATTTGTTCCAGAATCATGCTTGTAATCCAAAGCATTTGTATATCAAAGCGAATTTCCCCATAAGAGATAATGGAAACTCAGAAGATTCATTCCACAATCCAAAAATTTTCATAGAAAATGATTATACTGTAATATAATACAAAATAATAAAGAATATACAAAATATAAAGAAAAATAAATGGTAACCTGCACTTACCTTTGAAAATCTTCATGACTGGTGTGAGGGAGACAGAGAGGAGGGTTATTGTGTAGGATGACTTTTACCATCACTAACAGAATCATTGCTATCTCTTGGCTCAATATAACCTTTTTTAAAAAATTTCTTTATTAAGTTTTTTGTGAATGGGGAGGGGCAGAGAGAAAGGGAGAGAGAAAATCCCAAGTATGCTTCGTACTGTTAGCACAGAACCCGACGACGTGGGGCTTGAACTCATGACACTGCAAGATCATGATCTGAGCTGAAACCAAGAGTCAGATGTTTAACCGACTGAGCCACCCAGGCACCCCAGAAACTTTCTTTTTGTGCAACTTTTACAAGGAACCTATCCAATGACACTAGCTTTGCCTCCTTTTGAGGATTTCTCAGAAATGTGACATTTCATTGTCATTAAACATATTCATCACTGGCACTACTATAGGCTTATTTGGGTGGTGTTTTTCTACAAAATTTTGCACTGTTTCCCGCATTTTACACATCTTCCTAATCTTACTTGAAGTGAGGGATTCCTCTGCCTTTTTCTCCTCCTCCTCTGCAGACGAGATGCAGACATAGACTTCTTATAAAACCTTGCAGTTTCAGCCACTTGCATACCTCATTCATACTTCTCAATGATTTCCTTCTTAACTTCCACAGTAATCATCTTCTTACTGCCTTTCTTTTAGACCTTTTTCTACATTGGGGCCATTGTATACGCTCGCACAGATGTTGACAATGGTACAATATTAATAAACTCTTGTCATATACTGTATCTAATGTAACTGGCAATAAGGCAGCAGAGGAAAGGGACTAGATCTGCAGGCAGCCTGACCTAGAATGAAGCAAAGCTTACCTAAGCTTACTCTTGTATGGAAAAGCCAAGGACTGTCCACAGGTACTTTGAAGTGACAAAAACTACCCTAGTGACAGTTGTAGGTACTTTCCAACATTCTAAAAAATCACTGATCTTCCAAACGCTGTGGCCTGAGACCCAGCATCCAGGCATGGGAGATGATAACCCACAATCCTGCAGAGGGGGAGGGAGGGGGGAGAAAGAGAGAGACAGACAGACAGACAGACAAGGAGAGAGAAGAACCATTGTCTCAGTTGTGACCGTGTGACGTTCAGCATCATGTACTACTCATATTGCAAGACATCACTCGTTTATCAAATTAAAATTTATTAGAAATGTTTGCTTGTCTTGCAGAACACTCACAGAACAAGTTACTTGCAGCCCAAGGTTTTACCGTCTCTTATAGAATATAGTGAATGGTATTGCAACAGCATTGTATGATAACAGATGGTAGCTACACTTGTGGAGAGCATAAAATAACGCTATGCACTTGCCGAATCTCTATGTTGTATACCTGAAACTAACGTAACATTGAATGTCAACTATACTTCAATTAGAGAAGGGGAGAGAGAGAGAGAGAGAGAGAGAGAGAGAGCAAGAGAGAGAGATACTTAATAAACAATTCTTTATATACATCTGAAGCTGCAGAATGAGGGAATGAAGTCCAAGACAGAAATATTACTAAAGTTTGTATTTCAGTTTATATTTTTACTCTCATGTAGATATTGTTATCTACATGCATGTGGTTTTTGAAGGAATGTGAGTGGATGTTGAGTGAGAATAAAAGATCTGTGATAAAACCTGTAGAGCTCTTTTATCTGGGAACAGGCAGAAGAAGCATCTATAAAGAAGTCAGAGAAAGAGAGGACAGAATGAAAAATATGAAAAGGGGCCAGGAGAAGAGAGAGTATCAAGAGATAGAGAAACATCAGCAGTCAAATGCTGGATGTCTAACAAGCAAGGTCAAAATGCAAAGTGTCTCTGGTGTTTTGCTGGTGACCTCAGCAGGAATGCTTTTCTGGAATATTGCACTAGCAGCCAGACCTGTACTGGGTCAAGCTGTGATTAGGAGAGGAGGAAGTAGAACCAGGGAGTATAGTCAGGAGGTGAGAAAGAAGACTGAAGGGATGTCTATATATTTAGAAATGAATATTCTCAATGAAAAAATGAAATATTTACCGGTTTGCTATTTATTGATTTGTTCAGAGCATATTCATTTCTAAAAGAGAGCTCATTTCAAAGTATTTGCTGAACAGATAAATAAACAGATAAATAAACAGATAAATAACCAAATAAAGCCTCTTAAATTAAATTCTGTGGTAAAAATTTACTACGTGTGTAATTCTCATTCTTTAGTAGGAAGGTACAGTGTAAATAGTTCATAAGGTTTTAAATTAAAATACCTTTAAAATTTTAAAAGAAATGTACAAAAATGGAAATGGTGATTAAATTCTCTACATATCTCTGCCTATATCACAGTACTTGAGAGCAAGAATGACCTCTTACTGTTTTCCAAGGACTTAGCACAGTGCCTGACACACAATAAGCATGAAGCACATTTTTGTGAAATTAATTACTTTGGTGAGGACCTTCAAATCTAACATACTCTATAATATTTCTGAAAAATTCTCTAGACTTCATTAAAATGATTAAATAGTAATTAAACATAAACATTTTCACTTAACATTTTCACATATACATTTCATATTCAGTTGATGCTTTAGAAGAAAAGGTGTAATGTTTCTGAATTATTCTTTCTGAAAAATGTTTAGAAGTATTTAATTTCAATACTTTAAAAAGTCATTTAAAAAAAGAAAATAAAAAGTCATTTTGGTTCCAAATTACATACTTTACCTACAACTAGAAATTCCATTAAAATACTATGAGATGTATAACCACAGTGACATAATTCCAGCCCCTACTGACCCTGAACATTTTTATCTTCGGATCTTTTCCTTATTTCTTAAAGGTAAGTGAGGTTTAAGGAAAAAGAATTAAATAAGCTGGTCTTAAATTGCTTAATAGTGCCTCTATCATAGGCCTTTATTCCAATTGCTAAAACCTGAAATAGCAACATTGAGCCCAAGAGTAATCCTTGGATTTATGAATTTTTGAAAGAAAAATGCCCTTCAATAAAGGCTTAGAAATACCGCATTAGATTTTCTGTATAACAAGAATTGGTAGAACAGTTATTCCTCTTTAGTTTTAAATCTGCTGGTTGAATGGAGTACTCCCCTGAGCCATAAGGCCTAAGTCATACTTATTAAGTTTCTAAAGTATAGGTCATGATTTCAAAAAACTCCCTTGAGTTTGCATATAATGGTATAAATGCACAAAATTAAACTGGAAATCATAAATTCTAGAAGAAAGAAGGCAGCATTTAACCAAGTATAGTGACTTGACCGATTTCAGGAGTGTGACAATCTTTGCCTATCTTCACTGTTTCTCATGACACATGTCCCCCTCCATCGTCTCTAGTAGACTAAAGTTGCAAGGCTTTCATAGTAACAGAACTTCAGACATCCTACAACTTGACCTGTTAGAAAGCCCAGACATTTTCTTTCTTGCTGTTTCCCCACAACTTGTAGGAACCATTGGTGGAATACTTTGAAGTATTTCTCTTCATCCTGCAAATGTTTACCAAGTGGCCACAATGCAGAGGACTCAGAATGAAATGCTACTACAATAATGTGTTTTGGTGCACAGAAGTCCTCCTTAAAAAGAGTGTTTGCTTTTGTGTGCTTTGATCAAAACCTGCCTATGAGAATTAAGATTTTCTGTTCAGGTGACAGTTATATCAGAATAGTGGTTATTCTTTACATAAATCATTCCAATCATATTGTCTGTCAGCTTTTTGTAGAATGAATGAGGAGTAACACATCTCAGTGTCACCAAGGTACAGCTGGTTGTTTAGTACCCATGATTCACTGTGATTCACATCTGGTTCAGAGATTGGTGACCCACAAACTTAATTTTGTGGTACATTAGTCACTGTGGGAAACTCACAACTGATTGGTTTTCAAACCAGAATTGCTGGTAACTAATACTCCGATGTTCTCTGCAGGGCAACTTTTTCACCATCATCAAGTAGAAATGAATCATTGTTTACTTTGTGAGCCATTGATCAAAATTAAGGGAGGTGAAGACTGCAGGAGAGGGTTTATCCAAGACAAGTTGAGACTTGTGACAGTTCTCATCAATGGGTGGTTTCTTTCAGGGACCAGACTGCTACTGCTGTTGGTACCCTAATCCACTGTAAATTCTGCCAGCATGGCTGGTTCTGTAATGCCAGCTCTTATTTTCAGAATATTCTGTTCCTACATTTCCCCCCATTGGCCAGAGCTCCCTCGTGCTTTCTCTCTTTACAAGAAGGGATGGATGCACTAACTGTATTGAAGGTTGAAATGCTTTGATGTTCATTGTTGCACCCAAAATATATAAAGAACTTATAAAACTCAGCACCTAGAAAGCAAATCGCCCTGTTTAATAATGGGCAGAAGACATGAGTATACATTTTTTCAAAGAAGAAATACAGATGGCCAACAGACATGTGAAAAGATGCTCAGCATCACTCATCATCAGGGAAGTAGAAATCAAAACTACAATGAGATATCACCCCACAGCAGTCAGAGTGGCTAAAATTAACAACACAGGAAACAACAAATGTTGGCAAGGATGAGGATAAAGGGGAACCCTCTGACACTATTGGTGGGAATGCAAACTGGTGCAGCCACTCCGGAAAACAGTATGGAGTTTCCTCAGAAAGTTAAAAATAGCACTACCCTATGACCCAGAAATTGTACTATGAGGTATTTACCCAAAGAATACAAACATACTAATTGGAAGGGATACATGCACCCTGTTGTTTATAGCAGCATTATCAACAGTAGCACCTAGGAAGCTTTTTGATGAGCTAGAGGTAGAATGTATAGACAGGTGTCAAAGATCCAATGAGGCACTCTGAGTTTGTTCTACATATTTTGTTATTAATCTAAAGGTTAAATGAAATCTGATTATGATAGCTGGGCATATGAGTGGCCCACAAGGACCAGTGTATCTCCATGCATAAGCTGGACAAAGCTTTGCTATTGTCAGAAAAAAAAATACAAACTTTCCCCATTTATATTTGTTGACTATGTTAGGCACTCTGTTGGGAAGGCAACAGTGGACAGAAAACATACATAGTTTTTGCCTTCCTGTAAGACTTACTTTCTTACCAACTAGACTGATGGTAAGACATAAATAAAGAAATAAGCAAATTTAAATAATTCCAAATAGTAATTTCTACAAAGGAAGCAAGTATCAATAAATATCCCTTTCTAGTTCTCTTCCTCATCAGGTCACATTTTTTGAAAGGGTTGTCCACACTCACTCTCCACTTGATTTGCCAATTACCGTGTCCTCTCTACTCCTATTCCATGGTAGTTTATTGCCATCATTTCTTCTGAATTTCAGCTTTTGTCAGATTTCTGTTGCAAAAACCAGCACTGTATTTGGAAGTTAATCATGCATTGTTGACTTTGGCAGATCATCTTTTATTTAAGGTGAGCAGTTATGAAGGACATAGTTGAAAAGTAATATCTTGACCTTTTCATGATGCCCTTAAGTCAGACAATGAAGTGGAACTTTTTGTATATGTATTAGACATTGCATTATTTTAAAAATTATATATCTTTTTAACAAAATTTTCAATTAATATCAGTATACAGACAGTTTATTTAGAGTCAGAATGGCTCTTGTCTTTCCAAAGCACACATCAAAATGTGGAACACAGGCCTCAAGAGGTAAAATAGGAATTTATAAGTAGGAGAGATGTGTTATATAAAATATGTACTAGCAACTGAATGTGTGTCTCTCCAGAATTCATATGTTAAAACCTAATGCCCATTGTGATGCTATTTGGAGGGGGTGCCTTTGAGAGGTGATAAGGTCATGAGAGTAGAGCCCTCATAAATGGGATTAGTGCTCTTATAAAAGAAGCCCCAGAGGGGCGCCTGGATGGCTCAGTTGGTTACTCAGCTCATGATCTCAAGATTCTGGAGTTTCCACCCCATGTCAGGCTCTCTGCTGTCAGCACAGAGCCCACTTCAGATCCTCTGTCTCCCTCTCTCTCTGCCCCTCCCCCACTCATGCTCGCTCGCTCTCTCTCTCTCTCTCTCTCTCTCAAAAATAAATAATCATTTAAAAAAATAAAAAAATAAAAGAAGTCCCAGGGAGCTCGCTCATTCCTTCCACCATGTAGGGCACAGTGAACGAAGATGGCTAACAATGAACCAGAAAGCAGGCTCTTACCAGATAGTGAATCTGCAGGAACCTTGATCTTGGATTTCTCAGACTCTAGAACTGTGAGGAATAAATTTCCTTTATTTATAAGCCACCCAGTCTGTGGTATTTTATTATAGCAGCCCAAACAGCCTAAGACAGCACATCCAGCAAAAATAATACTTTCAATATTTCACTGGTTTGGGTTACAAATCTTTTATTTTGAACTGTTTCCAACTTACAAAAAAGTTGTAAGAATAGTGCAAAGAATTCCTGTATACTTTTCTTTTATGTTCCCCCACTGACAGATTTTTAAAGACATTTGCTTTATCATTCTTTCTCTCTCATTCACTATATAGTTATTATTTTCCTGATGTTGGTAATTGGACTGCAGTCATGTGAGACAATGCCCTTCTTTTAGGGAAGAATAAATATTTCATTGTATTTCCTAAAACTCTTCTTTTAGGAAAGTATAAATACTTTGTGATATTTTCTAAAACAAGGATATTTTCTGACATTACCACAGTCTAATTGTCATAATCAGGAGATTAATATTGCTATAATACTTGAATTTATGGACCTTGTTCAAAGCTTGTCAGTTGTCTCAAAAATGTTCTTTATAGGACAAATAATAAAAAAGATAAATAATAAAAAATAAAAAGACTTTTTTATTTTCATCTGATTCAGTACTTCAGGACAGAAACATGCATATATTTAGTTGTCAAGCTTCTTTAATCTAGAACAGAACACTTATATTTCATGAAGCTATTTTTTAGATGTGTAGTCTTTTGCAGATGCTGAAATAAACTATTTTCATTCAATGATGAAAAATTATTAAAACTCTTTCAAGATTTGATGAGCCTTAGACAACACATAATATAGTATGAATATTTTATATATATCCAGGCATTTAGGAATTGAAGATATTCTTAGCTTAACACATTTTCATTTTGAATCAGTGAACTTCTGAAAAGTAAATGTTGCTTTATGCCAATATTCTTTAAGCCTGTCCTTCTGTTTGTTTTATGTAGTTTAGAATCAGCAATACTTTAAACAAGTGTTCCGTAAGCTCCAAAAATAGACTCCACTGGGCTAGAATTGACCATGAGTTCCATTTGGAAATGGAATATTACCAAAAGGGATTATGGTAGTCATGAAAGTAATCATGGAGGAAGGTGTATTTAATTAGGCGCTTGGAGAAAGCTGAGGTCAAGAAGAGGCAGAGAGAAGCAGAAACATCACATGACAGAAGGTCCAGCAAGAAGTAACAAGCAGTTTGTATCCCAGACCCAAATGGGTACCTGGCAATAAGAAAACCTTTTTCTTCTCTTAAGAACCTTGTCTCACAGGGCTGGGTTTCAGAGCAGGAACTTCCCACAGTTCTTAGAAGCACTGAGGTTCTGAGCAGGTAGATTATACACAATGACTTACCTAAAAAGGTAAGACTGCCTTCTGGGAACTGTCAAAAGCCTGTTGATCATAACTAGGTTCCAAACTCAGAACTAAACAAGCTATAGTGTTGGCATAAAGGGATTCACCTAGAACTGAGTCAAAGATATTTAGTCCTCTAACCTCCAATGAGAGACACATATTTACATGTTAGGCTTTTATTCCCAGCTGTGCCATGAAAATCTGCATTTTCATGGTTTTCTTGCCATGTTTCCTACCGTGAGTTGAGTGAAGAGACTGTTTTGTTTTGCTCAGTATTCCCAGGGTGTACTAGGTATTTAATAAATATTTGTTCAATTGCTGATGCCAGAATAAATGAGTAAAATCTTTTTTGGTAAACAAACTAGAATCTTCTTATTTATTTATTTTACTTATGGAAAGTTGCTGTGGAATGAGGACATCCTAATGGGGAGGGTTTGTCTGTACAAGTAACCTCCATTTTGTTCTTTCACGGTTCACCCTCCTCTTGGGGTGTCTTACTGTCATTACTGCTACCATCACCACAACCTGGGCCAGGCATAATTGGAAACATATTCTTTGTTTCTCATTATCATAATTAATACAGTAAAAAAACTTCTTTTAGAAAATCAGCACTAACCATTAAAAACAGAACAAAAAAGTATTTTAAGAATGTATAGATATCATGCACACAGACTGATATTCTATATACAGGTCTGTAATCCTCTACTGTCTTCTCACATCAGGCATCTGAACAATTTCAGGGACTTTTTACCTTTTTCTCTTTGCTGCTATGCCTGATTCTTTGTGGTTCAGGCCACCTCATTTCTGGTTGTAATGGAATCTTTTCTGAATAAGTCTGGTACAATGCTACAATTACCTTTCCAGGATAGGTCTGAGTTACTGACACACTGTGGGGATCAATCCTGCTCTCCAAGTATTACAAACGAACAATACGGGAGCCCAAACCTACATGGAAGAGTTAGCAGTAGCTTCGAGTCATTTCTGTTTGATTCTCAGCCATGTTATCTACTCCATCATTGTCTCGCTATTGAAATAGCCTTACAATTCTATTCCAAAATGACTGCAATTTATTGAATACTTCTTGTGTGCCTCATATTGGGCCCTTCACCGTCATTGTTTTAGTTAATCCACACCACCATGGTAATCATTATTATCTGTATTTTAAAGATGAAAGCCTGTGACTGAAAGAGGTTGCGTAGCTGGTGAACAACAAAGCTGGAATTCGATGGTGGGCAGGCTGACTTCAGAGCCTGCATGATACTGCACAGAGTGGCCTCACTCATTCCAAGATTTTAAGACATTTACTACATTTAACAATGATTAGTTTTATTTTTCACATATGTAGAGTCCAACAATCCTTTGAGTATATCTACCTATGTTCTAATATCCTCCTATTATTGACAAAGAAATTGAAACAAAAGTCCAGTGACCTACCAAAGGCCACAGAATTAATTAATGTCTCTGTGACAATGAGTACTCAGGGCTATTGGCTCCTGGTTTAATATTCTTTTTACTGTATTGCATTGCCTCCCCATATTCTTTTTAAAAAAATCGATATAATTCAAACGAAAAGAATTTGCCAATGATTGGATATGTTGAGATAACAGCTCTTGTAAGCCAATAGTAATAATCAGAACATTCTCTGTAGTTTAAATTGATGTAATTGTATATCATTTTCTCTCAATTACTGGAATTAGGCAAGAAAAAGATGTATAATATATAGTTTAATATGCCAATAAAGCATGATGTATTAAGAGAACCTTCACTTAAGTTCTCATGTGAAAAGCCAATTGCTATTTTTCTTATTTTATCTTCAGACGTTTCAAGGTCCTGATTTCTTCAAAACATAATTTTCAAGGTTGAAAATAAAGCTTTAAGTCGATATCCTAAATTCTGGCACTAAGAACCACCACAAAACCCCAGAATTTTACCTGGGAACACTAGAAGTGAAAAGATATTAAATATTACAGCTGGTCAAGGACTCTACTCCTGAGAAAATAGCAAGTTAAACATTCCTGCACAAAATATCTGCCAGAGAGAGAATATTCCAACATTGATTGTAAGAATGACTAGGTGATACCTAAATTTTTTTGCATTCTAAAATTCTGTAATTCTGCATAGACTGTTTTCTTGTGTAAGGTTATGTATGTGTTTGGACAAGGCATGAATTGCTCAGAATAATGATTAAAGCAACTCGAATTAACATCCTAAGGAAATGTGAGTTTGAGCATGCTGATTTTATGGAGCACTGTCCAGACATTAGGAGCTGTGTTTTGGCAGGATATTTAATGACATGAGATATGGAGAAAAAATATGCTGATCTAAGTAACTTTGGTAAAAAGTGTTTTGACTGGGAACTAAAAGACTAAAGACAAAAGGAACAAGACATAAACAACTGTATTCTAGTTGGTAAAGTTACTTCTCATGAGGATATGGGTTAACAGTTCTGAGTCTGTTTTACATACATGCTGGGGTTGATCAATGAATAAATGAATGGCAGGTGGTGGAAGTCAAATTTCTCACTGTAGAAAAGGGAGGTTACTGATTAACCGGGGGGTTGGAGCTGGCTACAATGAACAGTGTGGTACTGGATTAGAGTCAGAAACCTCAACATAAGCTCGCGGTTGGCCTTGTAGAGATAAATGGATACTTACAGAAATAAGATTAAATATTGCATTTATAGGTGAAAATGCATATACATATTTCCTAGTTTTGTGTGCGGAGATGGCTTAGACAGAATGACAGTCTGGTAGTAGGTGCCCAAATCTTGGGCAACTTTGACCAACAAAATAAATGAAATAGTACTAGATTGTAATCCATAGTATCAAATAAATATCCATGAGTCCACACTAATATAATAAATGACTGAATAAATAGAGAAATCTCCCATATGGGAGAATTATAAATAATTTATATAGATACTCTTCCCTTCAAGATAGTGAAGCTTAACTCCTTACTCCTTGAGTATGGGCTAAGTTTTGTGACTTGCTTCCAAAGAATAGGAAGTAATACAATAGTATGGAAAGGAGGTTAAAAAAAAAAAAAAAAAGTAACCTTATCATGGAGAAATCTGGCAAACATCACCTGGCCAGGGCCAGTTATTCAAGTTTAATGTCATCAGTGATGAGTCACATTGATAGCATGTAGATTAAGAACCTACGGGGGTGCCTGGGTGGCGCAGTCGGTTAAGCGTCCGACTTCAGCCAGGTCACGATCTCGCGGTCTGTGAGTTCGAGCCCCACGTCAGGCTCTGGGCTGATGGCTCGGAGCCTGGAGTCTGTTTCCGATTCTGTGTCTCCCTCTCTCTCTGCCCCTCCCCCGTTCATGCTCTGTCTCTCTCTGTCCCAAAAATAAATAAAAAACGTTGAAAAAAAATTTTTAAGAACCTACGCATCTGTAAAATTTAAAACATTTGTTTTAGACACTTGGAGTTGTTGGTTCAGTGTTATCTGTAGACAGTGACGGCTGAGGTGCAATTGATCCTGTCTAACCTTTTAAGCGCTATTCTGGCTATGAATTTCATTCACCTCTCCCACCCCCACCCCCTTGAACCTCAACAGTTCCTTTGTGTTGATTTCAGATCTCTGCTGTCCTCTCAGAGAGGTATCTGAAGCTGGTTTAATCTCTTGAATCTAGCCACAATCCTCTCCAAATGCCCTAAAGCTGTGATATCATTCTTTTGTAAAAAGACCTGCGGCCTCCCATGGGCTACAGCCTCAGAAGCCCTGATGTGTTTGAATGCCTTCATATTTATCTGGTAATTTCTGCATGTCACCACTGTCCCTTTAAAGTGGACCCTGATGATGTAGGGGATAAGATGTTTTGCTGTCTGATCTCTTCATCCTTCTTCTATCCCTCTTTTACTTCTAATACTCTATGGCTGGAGGGGCAGATTTCTCCCATTTCCATGAGCAGTTATTTCTTTTATTGTATCCATTCTGTATTGTCTCCATTCCTGTGTTCAAGTCAGCCAGCCCTCTTGACAGAGGAGCCCTGAGATATTAGAAAGCAGGAATTAACAAGGATTAAGATATATTGGCTTAATATTTCCAAAATTTAACCCCCATTTAATCTCTGCCCTGATCTGGGCATGCAAATGCCACATACTAGGATTTCTGGGAATAGAAATCCTTTCAGAATACTATGTTCTGTAAATTACATATTATGGTGGTTGAAGACCCAGGAAGATGAAACTGTGAAGGGTGTACTTTGGTAAAAAGTCATAAACCAAGAATATCAAAATCTTTAACTTTCTTTTAGTCCTCAGTCCCTAGGCCAATCCATATGAATTTCTTTCTACTAAGATCCCCTTTTTCCAGCATTATAATAGCAGTATTTCTATAGATGCCTTGGGCCTTTACATTATGTCAAAGTCCCCTTAACCTCCACCCCAGATCTTTTCTACTAATGGTATCTTCTACCTTGATCATAATTTGGAACTAGATCCTTCAGTTTCTATGCATGTTGGATGAAGCCTTTCTTACTGCCAAAGTTAAAATAAATTTATTTATTCATTTATTTACTTATTTACTTATTTATTAATTTATTTAATGTTTTTTTTTTTTTTAACGTTTATTTATTTTTTTGGGACAGAGAGAGACAGAGCATGAACGGGGGAGGGGCAGAGAGAGAGGGAGACACAGAATCAGAAACAGGGTCCAGGCTCTGAGCCATCAGCCCAGAGCCCGACGCGGGGCTCGAACTCACAGACCGCGAGATGGTGACCTGGCTGAAGTCAGACGCTTAACCGACTGCGCCACCCAGGCGCCCCTATTTAATGTTTTTATTTGAGAGATAGTGAGTGTATGAGCATGAGTAGGGGAGGGGCAGAGGGAGATAGAGAATCTTAAGAGGCTCCATGCTTAGTGCAGAGCCCAATGCGGGGCTCAATCCCATGACCCTGGGATCGTGACCTGAACATAAATCAAGAGTTGGATGCTCAACCAACTGAGCCACCCCTATTTATTGTTTACTTATTTTTATTTTTTTGAATTTAACTATGTATTTTTTAAATATTTATTGAGAGAGAGAGAGAGAGAGAATGCACATGGGTGGGGAAGGGCATAGAGAGAGGGAGTTAGGGAGAGAGAGAAAATCCCAAGCACAGGGGCTGGATCCCAGGAACCATGAGTTTATGACCTGAGCTGAAATCAAGAGTCAGATGCTTAACTGAATGAGCCACTTGGGCACTCCCCTATTTGTTTTTTTCTATGTGGTTTCAAACTAAAGGCTATTAAAAGTATTCGATTTTTCCCCCAAATTAGCACTTCCATTGCTGCTAAGAAAATGTCACTCATTTTGTAATCCAAAGCACTACCTTCATAAACCATGAGTTTTCTACAAGTTTTAGGGTCCTGCCTCCTACCATCTACACTGGAATTTCACCTTAATTAACTAGCGCAATAAACTATAGGCTGTGCAGACTGACTTGTGAGGTCCTGTAGCAAACCAATGCAAAAACATAAATTTAGGTCAATAATAAGCAGAAGTACAAAATATGCCAAGAGAAGCTTCTGAAAAGTATGATTGTCTGTCTCATCCTGCCAGTGGGCTGGGCCCTTTCATAAGATGAGGACTTCCTGAGATGTGATGCTCTCTTTCTAGCGGTCAGTACAGCCCTCCCAAATCTTACTGACTTTGTACTATTTATAAGTTTCAGTGTTTACTCATCTTTATTTTGGTAAATGTTCCTTCCCCCATACCTAACCTTTATAGTTTCTCTTCTTACTCAAGGAAAAGACTTTAACTTCATTATTATTCCATGTTTACCTGCTTCTACCTTGACTTTCTTACACACACACATGTACAATACCCATGTATGTGTACACACACATGTGCATGCTCAAAAGCATGGAAGTGCACACACACGCATACTCACAAATGCATACACATACAAACATATATTGAATGGATTGTAATCCTTATTTCATGATACTTTCATTATTGATCTATGTAAAACCATCTTTTATGTATACATCTCTATGTCAATCTTAGATGTTATCAGTTTCAGTCATTGTCCATCTGCTCGAGAATCCACAAAGTACACATAATTTAAATTAGTCCCTTATGTTCCATCTACCTCAAATCTACATAGTCATTGACATCCCTTTTCCACCCCCCTTCATCTGTACCAAGTCCAGTACAAAGGGGAGCCAGGAATGAGTAATGATTTCTTCAACTACTATTGTTGTGTGTGTGTGTGTTTTTAATAGGCAAAGAACTTTATTAACCTGATTCCAAACTTTATTCCCAGGCTTCTTCAGCTTAATTAGCTGCAAAGAATGAATTGTGTACAAGCAACAGCTGCAAAGAACTTCAGGGTCCATGGGGCTGGGGCTTAAAATTATTAGAGAACTAGATTTTATCAGATCCATGAACAAAATTTTAAAAAGTAGTCATAATATAAAATAGCAGCTCCCAGTAACTTCTTTAAGTTTTATCTTCTTCAAAAGTTGGCTGCATTCAGTTTGCTTCATTGCTTCATCAGTTACCCACAAGATCTGAAACTCCGCCATCCTCCTCTTCCCTGGTAGTGAGTTGTGCTTTTCCATCCACAGATTGTGTGGGCAGAACTTCAGCCAGTCTTCTTAAACCAGTCAGACTGTCTGCCTCAAGTTTGGTTTAAGATACTGCGTAGCATTTCTGCCAGCTGCTCTGTCTCAGCATGGCCTGTGATGGCGAACGTGTTCGCTGCCAGGGATGCCTGAACTTCAGGGTTGTGGAAGTGGATCACTGTTCCTTGGTTTGTGAACATACTCACTTCTTCAATACCAGAGATATTGTTTATGTCTAATTTTTTACGGATGTTGTTTATCATCTGCTGCCGCCGTTGTGTGAACCACCTTCTTCTTTCGGTGAGCAGTTCCTTTCCCGCCAATGTGCGCTTGTGCTTGCAGTTTGGCGAGTTCCTCCTGGTTCATGATAGTTTCTTTCATCTTGTTGGAGTGGAAATGGGACTGTGTGGAGGACTAGGGTTGGTATTCAGGGGGTCTCGGGTGGACGCCGCTGAGATTAGGTACACACTCGCGAGGATGCCAGATGGCAGCTAGAGCTAACTCTATATTGTTTAACAAAGTCTTAATCTAAAAGGAAACTATTGTTGGCAAAATTTCAGGTATCTGAAAGCATGGGAAGTAGGATTTAGCATGAGAAGTTATTGGGAGCTTGAACAAAATTTTTTTTTAATTTTTTCCTATGAAACTCTACCAAATAATTGTGATCCCCCAATTCTTTTGTCTGTGAGACCAGTTTTGCCTCTGAATATTCTTTTATTTACTTATTTTTTTTAAGTTTACTTATTTATTTTGGGGGGGGTGCAGAGAAAAATGGACAGAGAGAGAATCACAAGCAGACTCTGTGCTGTCAGCATAGAGGCCAGTGCAGGGCTCAAACACAAGAACCATGAGATAATGACCCAAGCCGAAATCAAGAGTCAGACACTTAACTGACTGAGCCACCCAGGTGTTCGGCCTCTGAATATTCTTTTAGTAACCAAACCATGCCAGAGGCAATGCAATTTGCTATGATAAATCAATGAGTGGAGCTGTCATTGTATGGTAAATAGAGAATTTCAAAAAATCACTATAGCTTTGTTCTCCCCAGGCCCACTTCATTTCTGTATTTCTCAGCCCTCCGCTTATCATATTTCCCCAGAACTGTCTTCTGGAAACTTGAGGTAGACCAGCCACCTATACTACCGACCATACAGTCTCTCCTATATTTACAAGGATGGGAATGCTGAGCTCAGTGCTCCAAGATATGTGTGATTTATTCATACTTGAGCTTTGGTGAGGTAGAATCACTGCATGCTGTCTTTTTTTTTGAGTATAGTGTTTTCATGTGTCTTTTCATGGAGCAGTAAATTTGGGGTAGGGAAGGGAACAAAGACTATATGTCAAAGAAAATACTTTGTATGTTTAATCCATATTGAGAAAGAACAGACCACTTTTAGGTTTCCCCTTACACTTCAAAAATATAGCTGGCTGGAATTTTCTTGTAATATACCATGAAGTAACTTAGTACTTAATGAAATGAAATTTGAGTATCACAAAGAGGAAATAAATGACAGGCCAAAAAACTGCCATGAAATTACATTAAAATGTACTTGGCGTACATTTAAATTACCCTAGTTGCATTGCAAAAATAGCACAGTGATAGAGTTGCTGGAATTAAAAGAACAGAATGTTGCCAAGGTTGAAACTATCAAAGGCAATTGAGTGTGTTTTTTTTTTTTTCCCTTGTGAATAAATGAGCTGATTTTTTCCCTTTTGGCATAAGATGCTAAGATGATCTATCCTATCCTATCCTATCCTATCCTATCCTATCCTATCCTATCATCTTCAAGTAGATTCTAATTTTACACCTATATTATATACACACTTCATTATTTGTTTCCATTAAAGCAATTATAGTATATACATATCTTCATTGCTGACTTTACCACAGTATAATTTTTCTATGCAGAATATTATAGTGCTAACCACAGGTCTCTGAGGTTAATGAATTGGATACTGAGCATCGTTGCTTGTTGTAAATCTGTTGTAGCTGTAGAAGACTCCAGTTAAGCTACCCTTGATTATCAACATTATAGGAATGTTCTATGGTAAAGTTTTACCCGCAATTGGTTAAATTTCGTAGACTTGACTGGGGGAAGGGAGAAGGGTACTAATATATCTGATACTCTCTACTATAATTGCTGTTTTAAATACATTATCACACCTAACTTTTATAAAATCCAATGACCTAGATGTTATTATTCCTATTATATACAGGAGGAAAGACAGATTTACCTAACTAATGTCATAAAAAGTTTTAAACCCCCATACATATGTCTGCTTTACCTCATCATACTGTTTAAAGATTCTACATTTACCTAACACTCTAAGTGTTTAATGAAAGAAACAGAAAACAAAACAAAACAATGTGGCCCCCTGCAAGAAGCATTTTTATATATATACATACACACATATATACACACATATATAGATAGAGCAATATATATTATATAATGTATGTTATTTGTAATATATGATAAATGTATAACTATAATATGAATATCATATACATGTTGTTACTAACTGAATATTTTCTTCTGAACTTCATATGTTTAATTCCTAACCCCCAGTACCTCAACATTTAACTATATTTGAAGATAGGGTCATTAATGAGGTAATTAAATTAAACTGAGGTCATTAGTGTGGGGCATAATCCAATATGACCGATGTCCTAATCAGAAGAATAAATTAAGACATAGCTACACAGGGAAAACCATGTGAAGACCCAGGGAGAAGACAAAGGAGAGAGGCCTCAGAAGAAAAAACTCAACTCTGTCAACACTTTGATATTGGACTTCCCCTCCAGATTTAAGAGAGATTAAATTTTTGTTTCTTAAGCCACTCAGTCTGTGGTACTTTGTTACGGTAACTCTAGCAAATGAACATACTTGTATGATATAAATATAACAGAAATCAGTGCAACTAGTCTTAATCCCCAATTAATGTTTTTTTAATAATAAAGTTACCTTTGACGTTATTCTTAGTAATATATATATATATGTATATATATATATTTATATATTTTTTTATATGTCTCCACAGGCAAGGGTAGCAAAAGCAAAAGTAAACAAACGGGACTATATCAAACTAAAAAGCTTTTGCACAGTGGGAAAAAAAACAGCAACAAAATGAAAAGGCAACCTACTAAATGGAGAAGATTCTTTCAAATACATATCCAATAAGGGGTTGATAAAATATATAAAGAACTGCTACAACTCAATAAAAAAAAATCGATTAAGAAATGGGCATAGGACCTAAATAGACATCTTCCCAAAGAAGGCATACAGATGGCCGTCAGGCACATGAAAAGATAGTCAACATCACTAAATTATCAGGGAAATGCAAATTAGAACCACAATGAGATGCCACCTCACACCTGTCAGAGTGGCTATTATCAAAAAGATGAGAAATAACAAGTGTTATTGGGAGAAAAGGAAACCCTTGTGCACTGTTGGTGGTCATGTAAATTGGTGCAGCCATTATGGAAAATAGTATGGGGGTTCCTCAAAAAATTAAAAATAGAAATACCATATGATCTAGCAATTCCACTTCTGGCAATTTATCCAAAGAAAACAAAAATACTAATTTGAAAAGATACATACACCCCTATTTTCATTAGAGCATTATTTACAATAGCCAAGATATGGAAGCAACCTAAGTGTCCATTGATAGATGAATGGCTAAAGAAGATGTGGGGTGTGTGTGTGTGTGTGTGTGTGTGTGTGTGTGTGTGTGTGTGTGATGGAATATTACTCAGCCATAAAAAAGAACGAAATCTTTTTTGCAACAACATGGATGCATCTTGAGGGCATTATGCTAAATGAAATAGAGAAAGACAAGTGTCTTATCATTTCACTTATATGTAGAATCTAAAAACAAAAGCAAATGAACAAACAAAATAGAAACAGACTCATAGAGAACAATCTGGTGGTTGCCAGAGGGGAGGGAGGTGGGGGTGATGCATAGATTAGATAAGGGATTAAGAAGTACAAGCTTCTAGGGGCACCTGGGTGGCTCAGTTAGTTAGGTGTCCAGCTTCGGCTCGGGTTATGATCTCATGGTTCATGAGTTCCAGCCCTGCATCAGGCTCTGTTGTGACAGCTTGGAGCCTGCAGCCTGCTTCAGATTCTGTGTCTCCCTCTCTCTCTGCCCTTCCCCTGCTCATGCTTTGTCTCTCTTTCTTTCTCTCTCTCTCAAAAATAAATAAACCTTAAAAAATATTTTTAAAAAGACAAACTTCTAGTCATAAAATAAATAAATCATGGGGATGTGATGTACAGCATAAGGAATATTATCAATAATGTTGTAATAGCTTTGTATGGTGACAGATGGTAACTAGACTTATGCTCATTTCATGATGTATAAAAGTATCAAATCATTATGTTTTACACCTGATATTAATATAATATGTCAATTATAATTTAATAAAAAAGAAAAAATAATAAAGAGTTAAATAATACAAAAACAATCTGATACCATGGATTTTTACAAAGGCAATTTCTAGGACCTGGATGCCTTTGGTTCATTACATGTTATGCCCAATCTCCCACATATTCAATATTTGCATTACAGAGTCACAGCGGTAGTTGATTTGAAGAAACATGACCCTGGGGCACTTTATTATTTACAGTCATGAAAAAAGATTCAATCATGTTTAGTCTATTGCACTTACATAAACACAAGAACTGTATTATTAAATTTTAGAAATATTTGCAAGTTGAAACAAAATGGTTTTTCAAGTCAGCTAGAAATTCAGTTTACTCAGACAGCTTTTTCTGTCTAATCATGTGTTAAGGTGGAATAGATGTTACTGAAAACAAACCTCATACTTCCTTCTCTATTTGGACATTAATGCTAATTTACACACTCTGCATTTCCAATGTGCTTTAGAATGTATAAAGCACCTTTTGAACACTGTCTCCTCTTCTGTGAAGCCTTCCCAGCCTCTGCCAGGAGATTCAGCACCATTTGATCTCATGTCACTCAGCTTTCCCTCTGTTACAGATTTCACTGCAGTGTAATGTAGTTTGTTTACTTATGTGTTGATTTTCTCAAAGGCAGCAACTAAGCCTGTTCAGATTTCTGTTCCCAGGGCCCAGCAGCTCCTGGCACACAGCAAGTGTCCAGTAAGTGTTCATGTAGCTTCTTATGCTATGCCTTCCCAGAATACTATTTTTACAGCTGAAGAATTTGAGATCCAGAAAGTTTAATTGAGAAGTAGGGTTATAGAGCAGAAGTTGGCGTGAAGGAGGAGGTGATATGGCGACGTTGGTGGGAAGTCAGAGGCTGGAGCATCTTAGGCATTGAGATTTTGTTTCATAGGGACGGAAAGCCATGAACAGTTTTAAGTAGATGCATGATATGATTTCATTTACATTTTTTAAAGATTGCTCTGGCTGCTGAAAGAAGCAGGGAGACCAATTAGGAGGACGCTGGAGGCTCCCTTGAGAGAGAGATTTGTGATTTAGACTATGGAGAAAGCAGATATGATGAAAAGCTGTAGATTGTTTCTACATGTATTTTAGGAGGAAAACTCATGGAATTTGCTGATGTTTTAGACAGGATGGGGTTATTGACAAATTTGACAAAAGTTACTTGTTACCTGTTATGTGTTAGTCACTGCTTTAGAAACTGAACATATATGGGAAAAAGCAGGTAAGGTGCCTCCTGTCAGGACCTGCCATTTATACTGTGGTGGGGTTATACAGACAAAAACAAACAAAACGCCCGTGATGATTTTTACCTTAAGGAAGATAAAGCACTGTGGGGACCCCCAAGAGGACACTTTAAATTGTGTGGCAAGGGAAATTCCCATGGGTACTTTATTAGAGAGCTAATGACAAGGAACCAGCCATATAAAGTTCTAGAAGAAAGTGTTACATGCAGATGAAATGATTAGTGCAAAAGCCCTGAGGTGGGAACAAGCTTGACATGTTACAAGAACAGAAATAAGGCCAGCGTAGTTTGTAGGAAGTGAAAAAATTGGAGGGTCATTTGGAATTAGGTAGGTCCAAGGGCATTAGGGGGCAAACTGTGGTGTGGAGCCTTTTGGACCACCCTAAGGACTATAGCAGGAAGCCATTGTGAAATTGTAGTTCTTCTACTGAGTGTGTAGAAAGGCAATATGAAAAACAATGATCTGGGTAAGACATGGTGTTGGCTTGGGCCAAAATAGTAATGGTACAGATGGAGAGGTGTACATAGATTCCGAATACGTCCTGAAGGGAAAATAGTGAAGAGTCAGAGATAAAGATGCTTCAAAGATGACCTGTAACATGGGGCCTTGAGCACCTGGACAGATGATGATGTCATTTAGAAATGGAAAATTGGCAGAGGAGTAGATTTGGAGATGAGAATCAAGGTTTCCCTTTGGACAGGTGTCTATTTAACACCCAGGTTATTGGGTCAAATAGACTGATTATCAGAGAAAGAAAGTTTCTGATTTGAACAATGAAATATTAAATGTTAAGTGGAGGTGCCTATTACACACCATATTGAAGATATCGATGAAACATCCTCACTTATTTAAGATCGATTTACCTTAGGCAAATCAATACCAAACCAAACCAAAAACCCAAACTGTATTTATGAGGGGGTAGAGTCATATTACCATGACCTCCATTTGGTTGAGACATGGTCACAGTTCCTAGTACAGAGTTGACAGAGAGGAACATGTGCTCATTGAGCCAGATATGCTAAGCTGGAGGAAAGAACATATAGCATAGCTCATGCACAATGCACAGGGAATCTGGAGCAACTCACTTCTGGATTCTCCCCGCACACACCCATGTTTTGCTTTTCTAAAAACCATCTCTGGACTGTCTCTAATCCCTGGGATACTCCAAATTTCCCTCTTTGTTTTGTAAAGCTGGTGGAAACAATAGGTATGCTCACATTTTCCCCAATTTCCACTGTTTAAAGTAACCTTTGGGAGCCATAATTGAAGTGGTAAGACTTAACAAGTGTTAGTTTTAACTACACTGGAAGAAAATTTATTGTGGATTACATGTGTAGATTTTAGGGGAAAATGTTACTCTTTATTCTAATGCTTTCAATATAGAACCACATTCAACACAAAAATCAATGGAACAATTTACTTATTAAAATAACATACACCGAACTAATTTTATATTTAAAAAATCCTTAGTTCGATTTTGTGAGCTACTTAACTCCGCAGTCACATTCCTGATGTATTGCTAATGGCGTGTCTTCCCATACATTATCTAAAAGTATTCTATTATCCTCATTTCAGATTCAAATTCGGTTTCAAAGCCCCTATTATGACCTGAGCAAGGTATTTTTATGCTACTTATTGAACTAGCACATAGGCTCTGTGAAATAGTATTGTTATCCCAGTTTTGTACGCGAGGAGGCAGGCTGAGAGTGGTTCGTGAATTGCTCCATATCAGGTAGCTAGTAAGTGCAGGAGCAGACACCCATTTCTTTCTCTTAAAGGATGATCAACCTGGGTTTAAAAGTTAATTTTGCTTCCTCATCCTACTAAAATATCTACTTTTCCAGCTTGCTGTTTATGCAGTTTACTGAATCATATGCTCCGGCTTTACAGAAAGTTAGTTTTATTCTCTAATAATTTTCATATTCCAGAAACGTGAAGTGTAAAGCAAACGATGGCTCTGAATTCTGTCTCTGTCATGGCTTTTACCTGAGCTTCCGATTTATAGAAGTTTCATAACATCAGGGTCTCTGTTTTCACTCAGTGCCCAGAGCAGTCGACACTCAATAAATATGTACCAAATGGATGATGAGCCTATATTGTCTACTAGATATCTCATCTTGACTGTCCCAGAAACTCCCCTCATTATTTTCCCCTCAATTCTGCTGTTTCCTCCAAGTCCTGAAAATTCTTTCTTTTCGTAACTGTGAGATCTGTCCATTATTTGCTATCCTTTCTGCCATTTCCCCCATTTCAGATGATCACCCTCTTTCTCCTGAAATACAACAACAGCTCCCTAACTTATCTTCCTGCCTACTTCCTTGTCCTCTATTAATCCATTCTTTGCTCAAAAGCCAGAATAAAATGCCTGCCTTGTTTAAAAAGTCTTTCAATGGCTCCCCCTTTAGATGGCTTTTATGGTAACTTCCAAAAATTTTAATAGGATTTCGAAGTCAATATTATGAAACTTCTGCTTGGCTCTTCAGCTTTATCCCTCATGACTTCCCACCTATAGCTTCTTGACACTCTTAGCTGTAGCCTTAATAAATGTCTGATTCTTAGATGGCTTGACACTATCACTTGCCTTTGGATCTTTACTCATTTTACCCCTCCGTCTGGAGCACTTAAAGCTTTTTCGTTTTTTAATTGTGAAATAAAGCATAAAAGAGAGAGACATACACATAATGTGTTATATAATCAGTAATGGTAAAGTGAACACCTGTTTATCTTCTAAGTCAAGAAAGAAAATCCCGCCAATATCCCCAGAGACCCTCCAGTGTCTCCTTTATATTATACCCTCCTCATCTCTTCCCCCCGCCACATACAAGCTAACCACTATTCAGACTTTGTGGTGATTATTTCCTTGCTTTTCTGTAGAGTCTTACCAATTTCACATGAATTCCTAAACAGTATGCTTTAGTTCTTCCTCATTTTTAAATTTATATAATTATGCTCTTTATTTCCTTCTTCACTCGTAATTGTGTTTGCAAGGTTTACGCATGCTTTAATGAGTAGCTCTGGTCATATCAGCGTATCAACTTCCCCAATGAAATTGGAATTTGATTGCAATTTTACTGAAACTGTAGACCAATTTGCAAACAGTTCACATTTTAACAATCTGAATTTTCCAATTTTTGAACAAGGGTACATTTCTCTTTATTTTGATCTTCTTTAATGTTTCTCAGTAAATTATATAATTTTCCCAATAGATGTGTTGTTTGATATATTACTAGGCACTTGGTATTTGGGGATATCTCGTAAATTATAGTCTTTTTTATTGTTTTATTTTCTAACTTTTGCCAGTACAGAAGACAAATCTAGATTTTATATATTGGTCTTGTATCAGCAAGCTTAGTAAATTCTCTTTCTAATTTTTCTGATTTATATGCAATTTATTTGAATTTTATTACTAATCATATTTTCTGTGAATAATTGCAGTTTTGTTTTTAATTTTTTCAGTTCTTATGCCTTTTGTATCTTTTTCTCATCTTACCATGTAGGCTGAAACCATCAATCAACTCTTCAGTAGAAATGAGGAGAATTGTTTCTGATTTCTAATGTCTTTATTAAGTGTGATATTTGCAGTGGGTTTATTTGTGGTTTGCCTTTATTAGTTTAATAATTTTCTTTCCATTGTTAGTTTGCTTCAGAAAAAGATTTTCTGCCTCTGTAGAGAGAGTCATACCATGATATATTTCAGTTAATGCAGTGATGACATTGATTTTCTTCTTAAAACATTTTTTTGAACCTCAGGTACACAGAATTAGATTAATTATAATTCTTGATTCAGGACACTGTCTCCTCTCTAGTTCGTTAATGCTCACATTATGAATTGACTTAATTATTTCAGTTAACTTTTTTTTTAAATTTTTTTTTTTTTAACGTTTATTTATTTTTGAGACAGAGAGAGACAGAGCATGAATGGGGGAGGGGCAGAGAGAGAGGGAGACACAGAATCTGAAACAGGCTCCAGGCTCTGAGCCATCAGCACAGAGCCCGATGCGGGGCTCAAACTCACGGACCGCAAGATTGTGACCTGAGCTGAAGTCGGACGCTTAACCGACTGAGCCACCCTGGCGCCCCAGTTTCAGTTAACTTTTTAATACAATAGTTACGTGTAGCACTGTCATGCAGAGAAATAGCTGTGTCACTCACAGTAATTGACACTAACATGACCTGCCTCCATTTCATTCCCTGCCTACCCAATCAAAAGTACTTATTTTCTGTTTAAAACGTTTTATTATGTTTTTTTATTTGTGTTTATGAAAAGGATATCATGGTGGCACCTACCTTTTCACGTAATGTTATATTGCTAAAATTTACCCATGTTTTTGCAGGTACTTACAATTCATTGGTTTTGACTACTGATTAAAATTCTGTTGTGTGAATATAACAGAATTTATTTGGTTGTTCTCACTTTGAGAAACATTTGGGGTGCTTCCAAGTTTTTGTCATTATTAACAGTGCTTTTATGAACACCCAGTATGTTGATTAATTTGCTAATATTGAAATAAACTGCATAATCTGGAATTAACATTTTAGTAATGTGTTTAATTTTTCTGTGGTGCTGGATTCAATTGCTAATATTTCTTTAGATTTCTAAAGGTTTCTAAAGGCATCTAGTTTAAAATGCAATATCAGCCTGTATTTTTTTTTTCTAACTCTGCTCTCCTGTATATATTCAGGCATCATAGAGTAAATTGGGGATTGTGTACTCCTTTTCTGTTCTTGGGAAGCATTTGTATAAAACTGGAATTATTTATTTATTGAATTATTTATTGAATGTTTGGCAGAACCCAATGAAGACATTTTAATCTAGAGATTTTTCTGTAAGAATATTTTTTTATAAATGATTCATTTTCCTTAATTATAATAGAGTGATTTATAGTCACCATTTAATTTTTATCTTAAATTGTTGTGATAAATTATACCTTTCTCAGCATTTGTCCAGTTTTGTCTACATTTTCAGATTTATTGCCATAAACTTGTTCTCAGTCTTCTCTTTGTATCTTTAAGCTCTGCAGAATTTGTAGCCATGGTTCATTTTTCATTCCTGAGATTAGTTATGCGCACCTATTTTTTCTTTCTCATTCTTTATAGTTTTTCAATTTTATTTAGTCTTTTCAAAGAACTATTTTTGTTGACCCTCTCAATTATAGCTTCTTTTCTTTCATTAATTTTTATTCTTATTTTTCCCTAATTTTCTACATGTCTTGCTATTTCTTTTTCTAACATCTTGAAATTAACACTCCGTTCATTACAGGCAAACTTCTTTTCTAATATATGACTTGGGGTTCTAAGTATTGCTTTAGTTATATATGACTATTTTTATAGTTATTTATTTGTTATTGATTTCTAGCATAATTTAATTTTGGTCAGAGTGCATACTTTGCAATTTCAACATTTTGAAATTTGTCACGACATATTTTACAATTTTATATATGGTCACAGTTTGAAAATCTTCTGACATGTTGTAAAATGTGTATTCTATATTTTGCAAGTACATAGTTTTCTCATATGTTCTTTAAGTCAAGTTTATTCATTATATTCAATTCTATACTTTTACCAATATTTTTGTCTCCTTGTTTCAGTTATTAAGAGCCAATATGTAGTTATGTTAAAAAAACCCAATAATTATAGAGTCTATTTCCTTTTAATGTGCTAGCAATTCATTTTAATATTTTGATGAAATCTTAGTGGTGCATACAATTTTTAAATTGTTCTATTTATGTGTCATATATTTGTGTGTTGTATATGTTATACCATATAAATGTTGTATTATATAGTGATTCTCTATTTCTGGAAATGCTTTTTGTCTGCAAAGTCTGCTTTGTCTGGTAATGATGTAGAAACAACTGTTCTTCTTTGTTGTCATGGGTATGTATTTTTTCCACTTACTTCCTTTCAACAATTTAGCATCTTTATGGTTTAGATGGCTCTTGTAAGTGCACATAAATTTTTAAAAATACAATCTGAAAATCTTTTCCTTTTGACTAGACCATTCAGTCCATGAACATTTAATGTAAATGCTGATATATTTGGATTTAAATCTACCATCTAAATTTGTACTTTAGTTTTGATTCTTTTTGCCTTTTTTTTTTTTTTCTGGTTGGATCAGTATTTTTCCACCATTTTATTTAGTTTCTCCTATAAGTATGAAAGTTATAAACTTGGCTTTACTTCTGTTAATGTTATTGTAAGAATTTTAAGAAATATATCCTTCTCAAAATTTCATATAACTGCTTTACTCTTCCCAGTTTGCTTTATTTTTCTGTATTCTTTTCTTCATCTATGTTTCCCCTGGGATCATTTTACATCATTAGTTCTACTTGAAGTAAGTTCTTTATTAATCCTTTAAGTGTGGGTCTGTTAGTAACAAAAACCCCAGTTAGATTGGTTTCATTCCTCAGTTTTAGAAATTCCTTAACTTCTATGTTTTTCATATATTGGCATTGTGCTATTCTCTTCCACTTCTTTATCTGGTTTGCCAATCAAATGCATATGAAACCTTCTTACTATATCCATACTCACTTCTGTTTCTTTCCCTCACCATTTTGATTCACCATGTTTTGTTCTTCTGTATATTTATTTACTGAAGTATAATTGACATAAAATATTATATTGATGTTGGGTGTATAACAGTGATTTGACATTTGTGTAAATTGGGAAAGGGTCGCAATTATAAGTATAGTTACCATCTGTCACCTTACAAAGTTAATACAGTGTTATTGATGTATGTTCCCTATTCTGTATATTACATTCTCATGACTTATTTATTTTGTAACTGGAGGTTTATACTTCTTGACCCCCTTTTCATTTGTCCCCTACACTTCCCCCCCCCCCCAATCCCCTTCCCTCTGGCAACTACCAATCTGTTCTCTATATTATAGTCTGGGTTGGTTTTGTTTTCTTTGTTTTGTTTTTTAGATTCTACATATAAGTGAAATCGTGAGATATTTGTCTTGGACTTATTTCACTTGGCATATTGCACTCAGGGTCTATCATGTTGTCACAAATGGCAAGATTTCATTCTTTTTTACGGCTGAGTAATATTCCATTGGGTATATATAACACATCTTCTTTACCCATTCATCTATCAGTGGATGCTTAGGTTGCATCTTGACTATTGTAAATAATGCTGCAGTGAACACAGGTGTGCATATATCTTTTCACATTAGTGATTTCATTATGTTAAATTCTTAATAGGTTCTTCTGGCCTATTTCTAGTTTTTTTTTTCTTTTTTTATTAAGTTTTTAAAAATTTTAATTCTAGTATAGTTAACATACAGTGTTATATAAGTTAAGGGTGTATAATAAGTGATTCAACAATTCTGTACATTACTCAGTGCCCATCATGATCAGTGTGCTCTTTAATCCCCATCACTTATTTTACCCATCCCTTTATCCACTTCCCCTCTGAGAAACTTCTGTTTGTTCTCTATAGTTGAGTCTGTTTCTTAGTTTGTCTCTGTCATTGTTGTTTTTTTTTTCTTTGCTTATTTGTTTTGTTTCTTAAATTCCACATATGAATGAAGTCATGTGGCATTTCTTTTCCTCTGACTTAATTTCACTTAGTTCTCTCCTTAATCTGTTAATCCTGTTTTTAGTTTCAGTCATCATTTTTATTTATAGAATATCTATTTGATTTTATTTTCCAAATTTGCCATGCCATTTAAATATTTTTTAGCTCCCTCTTGAAATTTTAAAGCTTGAGGTTTATCTTTTTTATTTCCTAGAACATAGTAAACAGTTGTTTAATGATCTGCATCTGATAATTCTCATATTTCAGTATTTTGAGTCAATGTTTATGTTGTTTCTACTGATTCTCACTCTTAATATCTTGTTTCCTTACATACCCTGGGCATACATACATTGTCTCTGTAATAGACATTTTGTATCTGAAAAACTATAGGAATAATTTAAGGCTTAAGATGATTGTTTCATTCTTCAGAGTGATTTTGTTTATTTCTTCTGCTATGTGCTTCAGATCTTTCTCAATACACTTTTAAGGCTTGAGGTATCAGGAACTACCCAGAATGAAGTAAGGAAGCTGGGATGGGAGTTCATGCAAAGGCTATTTTAACAGTTCACCCTATCTTAAGGGTGTATCATGTTCCCAACTTAATGCCAGGGCTGATCTATCAGAGTCCCCACCCTTGTGGGTGACTAGGCTTTCATTCTGAATCATGAACTGCTCAAGATTTTCAAGTCAGAATTGCTTGTGAGACCTCTTCTAAGTAAAACCAGTTTTGATTGGAAGGTTTACCTGTCTGGAATATCTTTCTTTTGTATTTTGTGCCAGTAATTCCCATTACCTTGTTAGAACTTTGATGCTTTTAAAGCAGATTGCTTTTATACATTACCCAGGCTTTTTAGTTTTTCAGCCATAGTTTGATCTAAATTTCCTAGTTCCCTATTACCTAATGCTGAAACCTAAAAATTACATCTGCCTGGAACAGTCACTTTTCATCTGCTTAATTTTTCTTACTCTTATGACTCAGTTTAGACATTTTTCTAGTAAAGCCTTCCTAGGACTTCAAATATTGTTTAAATGGCTTTCCTTGTTTTCATAGAATGTTTTCCTTCTCTATTACAGCACACATTCTACATTGTAATTTATACTTGTTTATAAACACCCAGTATTTGGCAAGCTCCTTGAAGACAGGAACTATAGCTAATTCTTTATCATTTAATTATCATTATTCAGTACAATTCATGGCATACAATAGACATTAAATAGATATCTGCTCAATAAGTAAACGAATGTTCTGTAAATAGGACATTGAAAATAAGTTCATGCATTTTAAATACACACATACAAAAATGTTATTTCTGTATTCATTGAAACTGTATCAAACAAAACAGTGATATCTGCAGATATTTACTGAGCACTGATGTATGCAGAATGCTGTACCGTAAACAGGGCACTGAACTTCTCTCTAGACTGGTGAGAAAAAACAGCCATGCAAGTAATTCTTTATATATGGTTATGGGTTTTACTTCACCAGTGGAATACGCTTAAACTTTCACATTGCTTTAAAAATAAAAGTGAAGAAATTACAGATAAGAAGAAATGTATATATTTTGTAGCATAGTATTTATAAGAAAAGTTGTAAGATATGGAGCCCAGGCAAGAGGGTTAAGTGTTGAGTAGTGAAGCAAAGAATGTAAGTACATAAGGAGAGGGGCTCTTACGTAGAGTTTTTGTATCTCAAGTGCCAATATAGTTATACATAACAGTAACACTCAGGAAGCATTTGTAGAAGAGAGGACAGGAAGGAAGGAGAGAAGGAGGAAGCAGGCAAGCAGTGGGTTCCATTTTTCCTAGATCTAATCATTTAATACATATGTAATTATAAAAACCCAACCTGATTACAACTCTCATCAATAGTCAGTCTTGTAATAGCTAAAGACAGAGGTATGAGTTTCTACTAATCTCTGAAGCTCAATTCTGGATCCTACTGACATATTCAACTGGCTTCAATTTGGTTAGACTATCTTTTACGACAAGTGAACTCAACTGATCATCATGCACCATGTGCAATCTTATCATCTGAATCATTCTTTTTCTTTTCTCCTAGATACTGTATTTTTTTTAATTTCTGTCTGAAGTTACTTTAGATTATTTTGATAGAGGGCAACACTTTGCATTCAAATTGAGCTTACTAGCAAAAATATCTACATTTGTATGGGTCTCCCCTTTTTTAATCCTACTGTAGGATTTTAAATTTGCTCTGTTATATGTATTTCCTTATTTATTCCTAGTTTAAGACTATTATTCTCAGCTTTTCCAGCATGCCACGACCTTCTCAAGTCATGATTTTTTGTCATTCAGAGTGTTACAGTTTTCATTTTTTTTTAGACACAAAAAGCAAATTTTCTTAATTTCTTTTAAATAGCAATGAAAATGATGAACAGAATAAGGTGGAACACAGACCTGGCAACTTGATACTACTGCTCTCCTCCCCCACCCACCCAGGCGAGCATCATGGCTCTTGCTATTTACCATTTTTGGGGAATGGGAATGCAACAAACTACAAACTCTACCTCTAGCATAAAGATTGTTCCACCAGAAGATTTTACCAAATACACTGAAATTAAGATGCTCCCTGAAACAACATTACTCTCATTTATCAAAAGTAAACCCCTCATCAGAACAGGAATTGTTAATTTGTATTACTTGTTCTTTTTGAACTGGTTTTGGCTCTTAATGATTTCCATTCTTAACCTACATAGTCCTAATTTGTTCAATAATCCATTATAGAAGTTTTCCAGTGGGTGGCATTCAATTTATCAGCATATTGTTTTCTTTTAAAAATTTTTTTTTAACGTTTATTTATTTTTGAGACAGAGAGAGACAGAGCATGAATGGGGGAGGGTCAGAGAGAGGGAGACACAGAATCTGAAACAGGTTCCAGGCTCTGAGCTGTCAGCACAGAGCCCGACGAGGGGCTCGAACTCACGGACCGCAAGATCATGACCTGAGCCGAAGTCGGCCACTTAACCGACTGAGCCACCCAGGCGCCCCAGCATATTGTTTTCAAAGGTGTAAAATGTGACTTTGGAAATTGGAAAATTTGATGCTCTTCATACCTTTGGTTGTTTTTTTTCTCTCCTCCATAAATTTATCAAAGCAAGTCAACAATACCAGTATAGCTTATCTACTAGATGCTCAGTATTTTAGGATATAGTCTTACACAGAGACACACACACATATGCGTCCATACATATACATACTTAAAACTGAAGACTAATATAAAAGAGGTGGTATTTTACGCTTTGACTCTACAAGTGTCTGAGATACTTCATATGTCTTTGTCAAAATTTTAAAGATCGCTATCGATTCACAAAAGACAAAAGCCAAGTAGACACTGATAATTTCTGCTTTCCATCTGATAAAACAACATTCTATCATGTTATTTAAAGTAACATATTGAAGTTATGTTGAATAGAAACACGTCCACGTGAAGCAAAATTCAAGTCAAGTGAAAATATATTTGGGCAAAAATAAATCTTCCTCTACCTGAGATGAAGCTAAACACGTTAGGATCATGTTTAACTGAGAGTGATCGAAACCTAAGAGTACCATAGGCTTAGGTGTGGGCAGTTGTCCAGAATCCCGACCACCTTATATAATGTGCTGCACTGCTCTCTTTAGCATTCTAACTCCTAGGCCAAGATGGGTGTTGGAAATCCAGTTTGATTCTTCACATTCCAGCCTATGGGAAGGAGGAAAGGAGTCCTTAAGAGCATACATCTCTGTTCTTTTGAGGGCACATCTCAAAAGTTGCACATATGGCTTAAATTTACATCTTGATGGCCCACATCCAGTTATATGGCCTCTCCTGCTTTGGCTGCCAAGTGCTTGCAAATCTCTAGAAGAAGGGGGAACAGATTGTAACAAATGATGGCCTTTGCTATCTTCTCCTGCCCTCCTCTCCTACTCAGTTCCTCTCCCTAGAATCTAGTGCTATGTTTTGTATCATTTCAGAAAGGATGTGTATGTGTGTACATTTATATATTCATGTATATATTTTATTGCTTTTTGTTTATTGTATACAAATGTTGTGGAAACATATAGACACTATTCTGCACAATTCTTTGTTTAATAATGTATTTTGGATGATCTTTCCACATTGCATAGGTGAACTATAATTTATGTAACCACTCTCACTGATACACATTTACATGTTTCCAGTGTTCACAGGGAACCTTTTTTTACATGTATTACTTCATATTTGTATGAAGCTGAGTATGTGTTACTACAAATGTAATTATTGGGCTAAAAGGAATGTGCATTTTTAATTTTGATAGGTGTTAACAAATTGCTTTTAGAAGTTATACCAAATTACACTATCACCAGTAATGCGTGGGAGTATTTCCTGTTTTATCAGACACATTTACCAACACAGCATATTTTCAACATTTGTAATCCTTGCCTTTGATAGGTTGAAAAAATGGTGATCCTTTGTAGTCTTGATTTGTATTTTTCTTATTTCAAGTAAGATTGATAATTTTTTTTTATTTAGTGATGGTGGGCTTCTCTTTCTTTTTCTTGCCACTCAGAATATTTTATTTTCACAAAAAATTTTTATGATGTTTATTTATTTTTGAGAGAGAGACAGAGTGCAAGCAAGGGAGGGGCAGAGAGGAAGGGAGACACAGAATCCAAAGCAGGCTCCAGGCTCCGAGCTGTCACAACAGAGCCTGATGCGGGGCTCAAACTCACGAACTGCGAGATCATGACCTGAGCTGAAGTTGTACGCTTAACTGACTGAGCCACCCAGGCACCCCCAGAATATTTTATTTTTATGTAGTTGAACTTATCAGTCTTTATGTTTGTGGCTTCTAGGATTTGTGTTATAATTAGAAAGTCTCTCCTGCTCTGAGATGATGAAAAAAAAAAAAAAAACACATAGATTTGTTTAGTGTTTTTTGTCTTTCTCTGGTAGTTTTGTAATTTCATTTCTTTGTGCTTAAGATTTTGATTTATCTAAAATTTCTTTGGCTTTAGAATGTGAGGAAAGAAATCTACCCCTATTTTTTTTTTTAAACTGGCAATCTACTAGTCCTATCATTCGCTGAATGGAGCTATCTTTTCTCCCACAAACTTGAAATGCCATGATCATTATATACTAATCTCTGGAATTTTTAGTCTTCTTTAGTGATGCATATTTTTCATTCTCCACCAGTACTATATTATTTTAATCAGTTAAATTTTGTAATATATTTTCATATCTGAAGACTAATCCCCATTCTTTTCTTTCACTTTCAGGATATTTTTGCCCATCTTTGTTTTATCTATTTGAATTTTTTAAAAAATTTGTTTTAATGTTTATTTATTTTTGAGAGAGAGACAGAGCATGAGCGGGGGAAGAGCAGAGAGAGAGGGAGACACAGAATCCGAAGTAGGCTTCAGGCTCTGAGCTGTCAGTATGGAGCCCGACGCGGGGCTTGGACCCATGAACCATGAGATCATGACCTGAGTGAAAGTTGGATGCTCAACTGACTGAGCCATCCAGATGCCCCTTATCTATTTGAATTTTAAAGTGAATTTATGTTACTTAAAAAATTCTGTTGACATTTAAAAATATATATAATCTCTTTTTACCAGCATTTCTCTCTTCCTTGATTTTCTTGTTCCACATAGAGTACAGAAATCCCCCCCTTTTTTTATTTCTTCAATATTTTTCTCACGTCTCATCTAATTATGTTTTTCTGATGACCTCTAGATAATTTCAGAAATTAAAAGTCTTTAATATTCTTGTGTCAATCTTTGAGTTTGAATCTATCTTATATATTTTAGTACATTATCTTTTCAGTAATAGGCATGATCAGGCTTAGGTCAGATTAGAATTGACATCTTCACAAAGTGGACAGAATATATAGAAACGGGCTTCTAGGTTATTATCTTGTATGAATTAAGGTCAGGCTCAGTTAATCATAAAATTGTACCTGAGAAACCCTGGAGGGGCTGTTATGCATTATTGCAATCTAAGAGTTTATGTATTTCTCAGGTTTAAGAAAATTAGATTAAATACTAATTATGAGTGAATTCAAGCCATTTATTCTTTACACTTAATTATTTAAGGAAAACAGTTTTGGGGGAAAACTAAGGAAATGCTGCTAAGAATTCTGGATGGTGTTGTCAGAGGACTAATGGAGATTCAGTCAAGAGCACTGTTGGTGGATATTAGAATGATCGATAGGAAGAAAAGGTGGTAGGATCAGGAAAACAGGATTCTCTATAATCCAAACTTAGCTTACCTTCTTGGATGGATAGTGACCACTTAAAAGAAATGCACTACATATACAATGTGCATAGCATTCATGAAACTTCATATGTACAAAGTCTAAACAATTACTAGTGCATCCTTTTGTAGAGACCTCTTCACTCATTCTGTATTAAGCTGGGGGATTAAGAATTCTAACTTGATCACAGTCAATAGGGTAACAAAGAGGTTAAGAACTATGAGAACTATAAGGTCCTTTTCTCAAGCTGAGTCACATTAAGTTAGCATCAATTAGTTCTACTTTATCTTAATGACCTATGTATGAAGGTAGAAGTTTTACTTTGTTAATAGGGTAATGTACATTTCACCATTTTAAAGCCTGTTTATAAAAGATGTTAAGAAATACTTAGCTTTCCCTCTTGAGTAGATATTCTGGGTTTTAGCTTTCTCTAATAGAAAGGGAGAGAATTATGTTTTCTTACGATAATACATTTACCATACGAAGGAGAGCTGGAAGCTGCCTGAATAAGATATTAATATATCCGTAATGTTTATTCCCTTTTTTAAAAAAAAAAACGCTGGCTGTTGCATGGAAAAAATCTATTTTCACTGCTTTTTTCCAGCTTCTGTAACTTAGTTTGCTGCACACTGTGTTTTAAAAAGTCAATTCAGATAAGACGTTTAGTGTCATCATTTAGACATGCCATTTTCTCCTGCTACAAGGAATTTAAGTGACAGCAATATAGTTTGAACAATTTCTGAAAACACACTTTTTCTTTTAATCTATACACAAACTCAATTAATGTCCAGGTCAGTAAGTGGGAAGGCATTTACAGAATCAATCATTTTGGGGTAAGGAGTAGACACCCTGCAAGCTTACTAATGGGATGGAAATAATGCCTGGAGTCTCTCCAAACAGTAACAGTCCCAATGGAGCAATTAAATATGTATGAAGAATGTTTGCAGAGAGGTTCAAACACTTCAACCTGCAGTTTATATTTTTGGTTTAATTTATTCAGCACCTTCCAGTGAGCTGATGCTTGATGGTCTAAAAACATTCTTGGGCCTTGCATACACTGTACCCTGCACAGAGCGTTTACTGACAGTTATTCAGAAACAGTGGTTGCTTTTAATCATCTCAAGAAGTACAGGCAGAGGAGGGAGAACAGGAGTTTGGGATTAGCATTCAGGTACTTAACACTGCCTCATTAATAAATTTTGCACCATTAAAAGAGTATGTCAGACCGTCTTCAGCCCATTTAACGGAAAAGTACCAGCATTAACGAAACCCCCATGTCTCCTCCCAGCAGTGGTATTTAGTCCTTCAAATTACAATTCACTTATGTTATTGCTGTCATCTGTATCTTCAGATCATTACTTTTTTCTCACAAAGAGAAGTCTGTGTGATAGTGACTAGTTGCACTTTATGCCGTTATGAATAATGGAGCTATTATAATATTACTGATTCAATCAACTATGAAAAAGCTTTTTGGTGAAAAGGGACTGCTTTTGGGGGAAATGGGGCAGAGGGGTGGGTGATTTCTTTTGTAAGTGTAAAATAAATGAACATGCATTGGATACCAAATTTTGAAAAATAAAGTGTTTTGGGGAAAAATAAAAGCACAGCCAACTGAGAAGGTAATATTTTCTTCTATGCTCTAATCTTTTATTAATGACATGGAATGTAAAGATACTTAATAAACATTGTGTTCTCTTCCTGGGGGTTTGTATTTAAGCATTTGTGGGAGACTACCTCATAATCTCTCATAAGACAAATTTGCTCATTAATTATTTTAAGCTGAAGTCTGCAGGAGATGGAATTATCAAACAACTAGAATCTATATAATGTGCAAAATAGGCAAAATATCCAAGGAGGGTCAAGATTTTGAGAGGGCTCTCAGTGACATGATTGCACTGGTAGATGTCCCAACACTTTCCCCATTCTGTCCAATCTCATCCTAAGGAGGAGTGGCGTTATGGGGATGAGAGCCGGTACTCCAGAGTGAATGACAACTCTGATGGATGCACTACAAAGCCCAGGCATTCATCTTTGAAATAGATTTACAACATTATTAAAGGAAAAGGCCGAAAGCATCACCATAATTTAACTGGATATAAAATGAAAACAGGCCTTCTAAAATGGAAACCTGAAATCCCAGGGAGGCATTTAAAAGGTGGTTACTGACAGATCTGTCATGGCCAATTTATGAGCTGTGAAAGCTCCGTGCTTTCAAAGCTTCTTTCAGGACACCGGCATTTAAGGCTCATAAGGCCATCGGTTGGATGCTCTTCTTATACTGAGGAAATCCTAAGGGTGGTTGTAAGATGATAGATTGAGCTCCCCTGAGACCTGGCATTTAATCGTCTGTGATAGCAACATGAGGCCAAGTGTAGTTTGACCAGTGTCCCAGATACTGAGGAAATGTTTTACGGCCCGTTCCTTCAGATGTAAGGTAGATTTTAAAAACTATATATTGCTTTATAACCTCGGTCACAGAATAATTGAAAATAATGGATAATCTCATTAGCTGATGCTGAATGTACCAGCAGTCCTAACTGATCTTCTAGGTGGCCAAAGAAAAGGGAATTAAAGCCATCTGCGGATAAGTCAAGCACAAATTTTCAAGGTTACGAACAAGTAGGTAACAAAGTAAAGCACCCAGCATTATTAGCCTCTTAAAATGCCGATCGGGTTAGGTCACTCTCAGAAACATTTACTCTCGAGGGGTGATACCCCGACTGGAGGTCATCCTCACTTCACTTTCATCACCCTCTCTTCCAGCTTCATCACTTAACAGGAAAAAAACAAAACAAAAACAAAAACCTGCAGGCCTCTCAGAAGTGTTCAGAGCCTTAGAACATCTGCTCTACCCCCCATTTCCTGATTCTTGCTCTCAGCACATCTAAACTCCAGTTTACCCTCTATCTACTACTCAGTCCACAAGCTCACTATGCACTCCTCTGGTGACTTTAACCATCCTTCACCCTTGCCTAGAAGGCCTTCCTCCCTTTTCTACCTGTTAAGCTTTATTCACATCCAAAGATTCAGCTTAAATGGCATTTTTTTTTTTTATGAAGTCCTCCCCCATCACTTTTATATATTCCGGATTCCTTCTCTTCAGTTTCACACATCTCATGACTTATTCTTACATTATAGAATTATTTCCTAGTATTTGAGTTGTTTACATGGGCTTGATTTACACTGGGATGAAATCCCTTTTCCAGCCAAATGACCTGGAGCACTGCATTTTAACCCTCTGAGCTGCAGGGTTTTGTTTTTTCCCCACAAGGTTGTGGGAAGCAGCTAACAGTGTTTGACACAGAGTAGGCATTAAAAGATGTTAAAGAAAAGTCAGGCCCACCCTTGTCCATGAAAAAAATTTCATTGTTACTCAACAGAATGAAAACAATAAGGATTATGAAGTAAGATTTTATTGTTGATAGTAATTAATTAGGAAAAAGAATAAGGGGGGAGGAGGAGAGGAAAAGGGGGAAGAAAAAAGCAACCCTCTCTACATTAAGCCTCTAAAAACATTACTGGTGTTTGAAATACAAATGTATAAGAACCAATACATTTTTTTGAATTATGGTTAAAATGGTATGTGTTTAACATTACTTTCCTAATTTTTTTTTTAAATAAAATTACCTGTCAACACAGGAAAGGAATAAACAAGTGAGAATTTTTTTCTTGATTTTATTGAGATATAATTGACATATAACATTGTGTAAATCTGAGGTAGATAATACATTGGTTTGATACATTTATATTTTGTAATATTACCATTTCAAAAGGGTAATAAATCGTTAATAAATAGGATGAGCATGTGTGGGTGGGGGAGGACATATTTGACCTGATTTATTTTTTCTAATTATGCAATTAAAATTAAAACATTCTGGTATCAGCCCAGGAATCAAAAGGCACATCTTTTATCAAAGAATCAATTAGATAGTGCTGAAATTGTTACTGTATTTGGAGAGGATGTTCAGGATAATCAACTTAAAATGTAGCCTTCTACGATTTATGCAAAGCTCACTCTGTCCTAAGGAAACACCTCAAGGTGAGAAGTGGCCATCCACTTAACACACTGAAACCAGAAAGGAACAGAAGCATGTCAAGAGATGGAGAAAAAGCTGGAAATGGGGGTTGAGCCAGATGCTGTGTTAAACACTATGCTAAAGGGGCCTGCAATTTTTTTCCTGTGAATAATGAGGCAGGGCGTGGTGAAGGTGGGGTAGGGGTAGATTTAAATGAGCCTCCCCCAAATGAAAACGACAAAAGCAGAGTTGCTGATTTTCAGATGTTGGTTGTAAGGAGCTGCTGTTCCCACAGACAGATCTAAGTGGTGGTCTCCAGGAGACTAGAGACTGGGAATGCTTGATTGGGTTGATCGATTCAGCAGGCAAATTGCACCTAAATTCTCTAGGTGCTTTGAATGCTTATTTCATGCCATCTTCATGGCATCTCTATGAGGCTGACATTGTTATTTACAATTTACATTCAGAAAACTTGGGCACAGAACTTAAGTAATTTGCTTAAGGACACCCCCTAGTAAGTAGGAGATCCACAGGTACCCAGTGTGGCTTCAGAATGTGCATGAAAGCCACTATGCTGTATTGTCATTTCCTACACACATACTTTCAACACAGACACAATCAAAGAAACATCACAAACCCATGTAGAAAGATCTTGTTGTCAATAGAGGAGCTTGGAAAAAATATGTTTTGGGGGAAAAAATAAAATTTGACCCTCATTTCTTTCCATCTTTCTCATTTGATCCAAAAAAAATAAAAAAGTAAAAAAATAAAGGCAGGCTGAAAACCTCAATTAAAACAGTAATAACTACTGTGAAACAAATAAACAACAAAAGAAGAGAAATATAGATTAAAATGGCATGTAAGTGGATAAACTCAGAATTGTAACAGTTTTCTAATCATAAGAAGGAAAAAAATCACAAGTACAAAGATTGATATATTGACTACATAATATGTTTACATATATATTTTCTTGATAGAAAATAGTTACAACCAAAAATTTAATGAATGGCACACTAGGAAAATATCAATTAGTATGAAAAGGAGAGGATTAATATCCTCAGTAAATAGTTAACTAGAAAAACACTTTGAAAACAGACAAATATTTTATTTTTTTTAAATTTTTAATTATTATGTTTTAATTTAATTTAATTATGTTTATAATAATTATTATATTAATTATTTTGAGAGAGAGAAAGAGAGAGGGAGACACAGAATCCGAAGCAAGGCTCCAGGCTCTGAGCTGTCAGCACAGAGCCAGATGCAGGGCTCGAACCCACGAGTGTGAGATCATGACCTGAATGAAAGTCGGAAGCTCAACCAACTGAGCCACCCAGGCACCCCATGAAAATAGACAAATATTTTAGAAAAATGCATAGAAATGTCTACTAAACTAATATAATGAACACGTTCGTCATTGATCATAGAGATTCAAATGAAAACTACAAAATATCATTTTCGCCTATCAAACTGTCCTAGATTTTAATCATTTCTCCTGGGTAAGATGAGAATAGACATTCTCATACACTGCTATGAGGGAGTACAATTTGAATCAATCTTCCAAGAAATAAATTTTACTATATAGAAAGTACTCATGAAACAGTCATACCCTTTGCTTCAGTAATTATTCTGCTTCTAAGAGTACATCTTAAGAAAGTACTAGATGTTGTATAAGCTCTAGAATGTACTACAACTAAACGTCCAGATACGTTAAATAAATTTGTGTTGAGGAATATTACAGAGCTCTTTGAGATAGTGTTTTTGAAGGATCATAATAAAGTTTTCTGATAAAAAAATCCACAGTTTAACAAGTTAAGTGACAAAGCAAGATACAGTTTCATAACACAAGCATGCAAGCATAGACACACACATACGTGCACACACATATACATACACACAGGCATGTCTAGCTATGGAGAAAATACTGGAATGAAATACAACCAAAGAATAAAAACTGTTGGCAGGAAAAATCATCAAATTACTATAGGAGCAATTTTATTTTCCATTCTACACTGTTCTATAATTTTCTATGAGCATTTAAAAAATTTTTAAAATAGAAAATAAGTTTTGAAAATCAGCCCTCTCCTATTTCAGAATAAGGATACATTACTATACACTGGTGATACCTACAGACTGTTGGCTGGTGAAGTGAGCTGTTGATCATGTGATTTAGAGAGCCAACCTGGACAAGTCCTTAGATCCCCAAGGGCATTTTACATTAAATTATTCATATCAGTCATTTATAACTCCAGTTACGTTACCAGGAATACTAGTTAGGGACATCATTAGTGGTCAGAAGTTTGGGGAAAACTTTTTATTTTTAAATACACACACCTTCACACACACTATGTGTGTGTGTGTGTGTGTGTGTGTGTGTGTGTGTATGTACATACATGTACACATACAAAGATGCATATATACATTATACACACTTAAATTTATATATGAATTTTATTTATACATATATGTACAACAAACTATGTATGTTGAAAGGAATAGAACTTTTTTCTGAATGCTTTATTGCATTTCTGCTTTTTTAAAAAAATTGCAGCCATATCCAGCCTATATACTTAAAGCTCTGTTGGTCAGATAGATGAAATTTCATTATTATACTTACACTAGTTAGTATTGAATGTGGACCTAAAATGTCATGTTTTAACATTTTAAATAGGGAAAAGGAAAGAAATATGCAATCACATATTTCAGTAAAGCCAAATTTCATTTTCATCCTCCTCTCATTATTTATGATTTGATCAGAATCACAGATGAAATTACTCTTATAAATAATACATGGGTATTTCATCTGGATTTTGATGTAGATTTATACAATGTGGAATTTTACTGCCTTATATTACTATGCATTCTTGGATTTTATACCAAAAGTTATGGCCAGTAATAAGATAATGCATTAGAATTTAGTAAGATGTCACAGCCCCCCCAAAAGAATTTACAGATACAATTAAAAAATATAAAATAACATGGGCTCTTATTTTACTTGATTTCTGCTTCTGAAAATAACATTATTTGTGATAATGAAGGACATGTTTCTATTCAAAAAAATCAATGCCTTGAAAACATTTTCATTATCTTAAAAAATTCACAATTGTTTCTACATGCTACTGGTTTACTAATCCTACCACGTGATGATAATTTGTTTGACTTTCATTCTTTCTCAGAAAGGTTTATAGCTTGGACATTATTTAGATAAATAGCCCATTCTACTCTTAGTCTTCCCTTCTCCAGGCCTGTGAATGGGTCCCTGTCTCTGGTATATGACCTCTATCCAAACCTTTCCTGCATAAAGCAAAAAGGATCTATGAAATATCTATTATACACCAGATGCTTATGCATATGCTACTTCACTGAATCCTCAAATAGCCCATCTACTAGGCCCCATCACCAGGCAAAGAAAAGAGAGGCAAGTAGAGTATATTGCACACCAATGAGAACTTTTGTCTTTTCTAAATCAGCTACTCCAACCCAAGTACCATGTGTCTTACAGGTCTCTGTTTCTAGTGGATGAGATAAAATGCATCGTGCAGGAGAAACTTTTTCTCCAGAACAGAAAGATAATAGGAAATAAGGAAGAAATCCATAAGAAAATATGGTGTTTCTATTTTAGATAGAATATATACTATACACATATATTTTGAGATTGAGCCAGAATTATTTCCGTGGAAATAGTTCCCATCTCATTGCTATTCAGTCATAACTGTTAGTTTCCACAGTCTTCTTTAGAATAATTTCAATCCTGTATCTGTATAATAAGCAGATTCAGAAAACCTGGAGATTATTTATACTTGTTACATTTATGGAAAAATAAAAAATAATATGAAATGCAGAAATGTTGGTCAAAGGGAACATAGCTTCAGTTATGCAGAATGAATAAATTCTGGGGGTCTAATATACAGCATGATAACTATAGTTAATTATATTGTATCATATACTTCAAATTTGCTGAGAACAAATCTTTAAAAAATATTTTTAAGTTTTTATTTTAATTCCAGTTAGTTAAAATACAGCATTATGTTAGTTTCAGGTGTGTGTTATCGTGATTCAACACGTCCATACATTACTTGGTGCTCATCACAAGTACACTCTTTAATCCCCATCACCTATTTCACCCAACCTCCTACCCACCTCCCCTCTGGTAACCATCAGTTCTCTATACTTCAGAGTCTGTTTCTTGGTCTCTCTCTCTCTTTTCCCTTTGCTCATTGGTTTTTTTTCCTCTTAAATCCCACATATGAGTGAAATCATATGATATTTGTCTTTCTCTGACTGACTTACTTCGCTTAGCATAATATTGTGTAGCTCCATCCATGTCATTGCATATGGCAAGATTTCATTCTTTTTATACTGAATAATATTACAATGTGTGCATAAATGTACAAAAGCTCCCTCCATAATTTGGCTATTGTAAACAATGCTGCTGTGAACATAGAGGTTCATGTATCCCTTTGAATTAGTGTTTTTGTATTCTTTGGGTAAATACCCAGTAGTGTGATTGCTGCATCATAAGGTAGTTCTATTTTTAACACTTTGAGGAACCTCCATACTGTTTTCCACATTGGCTGCACCAGTTTTCATTTCAAAAATAAGTGCGTGAATGTTCCTTTTTTTCCACATCCTCACCAACACTTGTTGTTTCTTGAGGTTTTGATTTTAGCCATTATAAGTGTGAGCTGTCATCTCATTGTAGTTTTCATTTTCATTTCCCTGATGATGAGTGATGTTGATCATCTTTTCATGTGTCTGCTGGCCATCTTTGTCTTCTTTGGAGAGATGTCTTTTCATGTCTTCTGCCCATTTTTAATTGGATTGTTTTTTGGATATCAATTTTTATAGGTTCCTTTTTTTTATTTTTTTAAATGTTTATTTCTGAGACAGAGAGAGACAGAGCATGAGTGGGAGAGGGGTAGAGAGAGAGGGAGACACAGAATCAGAAGCAGGCTCCAGGCTCTGAGCTGTCAGCACAGAGCCCGACACGGGTCTCGAACTCACAAACCGTGAGATCATGACCTGAGCCGAAGTCAGTCGCTTAACCAACTGAGCCACCCAGGCTCCCCTATAGGTTCTTTATATATTTTGGATACTAACACTTTATAGGATATGTCATTTGTAAATAATCTTCTCCCATTCAGTAGGTTGCCTTTTAGTTTTGTTGAATATTTCCTTTGATTTGCAGAAGCTTTTTATTTTAATGTATTCCCAATAGTTTATTTTTGCTTTTGTTTCCCTTGTCTCAGGAGACCTGTCTAGAAAAAAGTTGCTGTGGCCGATGCCAAGGAAGTTACTGCTTGTGTTCTAGAGAGCAGATTTTATATGTTCTCACCAAGTACACACACACACAAAAATTGTGAGGAGTTTGTGATGGATTTGTTAATTAGTTTGATTGTGTTAATCATTTTACGATGTTTACCAAAACATCACATTGTGCACCATAAATATAATTTTTTTCAATTATACCTCAGTAAAATTGGAAAACTTTTAAAAGAAAATTAGTAAATTGCTTTACATATAAATATGTAATAATTCAAATATTACTTTTTTCATGATGGAAATGTAATTACCTTTTTCCTAGGAATTTTCTCATCTTAGTTTCAAATTCAACTCTGTAGGTAGCCATTTATGAAAAAAGTGCATCTGTGGCATATTATTTGGTGCTAGACCATACAAACCCTTCCAAAGCATAAAAGAACCCCCTCCGTTCATTTCATTAGGTTTTAAAAATATGTGTTTATATTCTGGCTTTGACTTAGTTCTTGTTACCTTAGGCAATCACTGTCTGTAATACATGCACACACATGGCCTTGTTGTATAATGGCTGTTCTATTTCTTTCAATAGTTTTAAAGACTTGTAGCTCATATGGCTGATTATGAAGTTTCATTCACTTATGAAAAAATTTTTCTTTCTTCCCTGATGACATATGGTGTGTATTCTAGGGAAATATTTTTAACATTAAAGCATCACCAGGGAAAAAAAAGATTAGAGTGTTTTGACATTTCTTTTATTTAAACTCTTATAGGAGAAAAATCAACCTTGTTAGATGAAAGAATCTATATTTACTCAAACTCTTTTGAAGAAACATTAAAGATGGATTCACAACATTTGTAATTACATTTTACCTTGGAAAGCTTTTCATAATTCAACAGTCAATGTTTCTTTTAAGGCTTCTCCATGGAGAAGATAGATTTCCTTGGGAATCACATATAAAACTAAGAGACTTATCACATGTGTAGTGATGGCTGTGCCTTAAGCTGCTGGAACACTGAGCTCAATATTGAACAATTACCCCACTCATCGAGATGTTTCATCTGGGGGAGTCACCAGCTTCATCTGGCTATTGAGCAGGTGCACTGTGGCCAATCTGAAGTCCAAACTGCAGTAAGGATAAAGTACACAGTGGATGTCAAGGATTTAGTAAGAGAAAAAAGAATATAAAATATCAAATTAATAATTTCATATGGATTATATGTTGTGATGATAATATTTTAGATATGCTGGGCTAAATATATTATTAATATGAAATAATTTTCACTTTTAAAAATGTGGCCTCTAGAAAGTTAAATTTTATACATGTGGCTCACATTTATGGTTTATGTTATATTTCTGCCTTTGTGTACCAAACATTTGAATAAAAATGGGACACCTGGATGGCTCAGTTGGTTAAGCGTCTGACTTTGGCTCAGGTCATGATCTCACAGTTCATGGGTTTGAGCCCGCGTTGGGCTCTGTGCTGACAGCTCAGAGCCTGTAACTTGCTTTGGATTCTGTGTCTCTTTCTCTCTCTGCCCCTCTGTCTCTTGCGCTCTGTTTCTCTCTCTCGAAAATAAATAAAACATTAAAAAAATAATAAATAAGATGGCTTCACTTTTCATGTTGGTGTTCTGTGTTCCCTATAATGCTTCCAAGTCATCATTTTTTACTAAATTAGATGTCACATGGAACTGCTTTCTTAATAGAATGAGCTAGCTCTTACTGTGATGGAGTAAGTCTGGTCTTAAATGTTCTAGTTAAGAGTACAGCAACTGCAGTCTGAGTCCCTACAATGTGCTGGGTGAGTCAGGTAAGTCATCTCATGTACTCTTCACTCTATGCCATGATGTAGTTATTGGAATGCTAGGTCTAGGATAATGAAACTGAATCTCGGATGGCTCAGAAACTTGTCTAATGTTATAGTGACTATGTGGCTATAGTCACTTATATATAGTCACTTATATCACTTAGGATTCAAAACAAGGATTCAAAACAGGTTTGCCCATGCTTTTTTCATTGTGCAATTGCCTTTCTCCTGTCCCAGGGCCTTCCAAGGAATCTATTAAGGTATTGACTTCTATCAAGGAGTGATGTCAAAGTATACTGATATTTGGGGGTGATATGATTCATGAATTATGATGATGAATCATGATTAGGATGATTGTAGCTAACAGTTATACAAGATTTCTTCAATTTTAAGTACTCTACAATCAGTATGCAATTAAATAGGTACCTCAAGAAATCACAGCATTTACTGAAATGGGCACTTTAGATATTTCTGTGCACACTTAGCATTACAATGATCAAATAATAACACTGTCAGTATTAAAAACAACAACAACAACAACAACAACAACAACAACATATCATGCTCCTAAAACTAAAACTATTTTCTGAATTAGAGAAAAGTCATTTGAAACTAAACTCGCTGTTAAATTGTTTGTACCCTGACCCATATTTAGTACTACTGATATTTGAGGAGTTGAAGAATGAAGAATGAAACCCATTACTTTAGGAAATAATTTTTAGTAGGAATGAAGTTTTTTCTTTTAATTTTTTTAAAGTTTATTTATTTTTGAGAGAGAGAGAGACAGAGAAAGCGCAAGTGGGGAGGGACAGAGAGAGGGAAGGAGACACAGAATCCAAAGCAGGTTCCAGGCTCTGAGCTGTCAACACAGAGCCCAACGTGGGGCTTGAACCCATGAACCATGAGATCATGACTGGAGCCGAAGTCGGATGCACAATTGACTGAGCCACCCAGGTGCCCCCAAATTTTCTTCTTTTAAAAAACTACCATGAAAATGATTGAGAAAGTATGTGACATTTGAGAACATTTAAAACATTGTGTTGAAACCTACTTCAACTAGGTTATGCTGATCCGTTTCAGTGGCCAACGATGGGTGTGGACATTTTTTCCTATTGCTCCCAAGCCAATGTAGGGACTGGTGGTAGCCCTAGTGTCCTTCCATGACACATAGCTGTTCTGTCCAGAAGCCACCAAAAATAATCCCACAAATATTCTTAGGTTTGAGATAGGTAAGAAAGGGTGCTCTTACACAACTTGTAGTTAGCATTGCTTTTACAGTGGTAATTCTTTGGAGATTGTGCCTTAGAGGTTCACTTCTGATCTGCCTTGTCTCTTGGCTAAGAGGGTATAAACCTTTTCTCAGATCTCTCCTCAGCCATTAGATGCACAGGTGTAAAGATTCCTTTAATGTTAGATGAGAAACCACATGATATCAAAAGAAATTGTCCCTAAAGGATGCTGTAATTTATACTTACCAAAAAGAAGTTCTTAGTTACAAAGAACTTTCCATTTTTTAGGCTTTTTGTAATAGCCTCTGTCTTTAATCGACTGGCCATATCATCTATTATTATCTCCTATAGTAAATACAGAAACAATAAAAGTGTGTAGTATTCATTACCTAGTTTGGGGGGGAGGGATATGATTCAGAGTGAAATTATTTTAAAGTTGACTACTTTGGTGACTATTATTTGCCATGACAACATGTATTTCGGGCTATGCAAGTTAAGAAGGAAAAACAACAAATATTTGTTCATGGATAGACATCAGTTTAGTTTAGTTTTTTTTTAAACCATCTTCCATCCCTCCAGACCCCCCACTAGTTTTGCAGTGAGAAACCATATGTAAATCATGGATCCTGGCAGCAGGAGAAGAGGCAGATGGGTGTAAATCTTGAGGTTAAGCATCTTAATCAGACTCCGCAAGTGACAGAGAGAAAAAATTTTAACAAGCTGCTTTAAAAATATTCTAGTTTGTAATTATGAGTTGCATATTAGACTTTAGGTAGCATATTTTTTCTCCTACTAGTATCTTCTTTAATTGTATAAGTAGGATCCACAGTTTGTCTTAGAATTTTTATATATTTTTTAACAGTAAGTATATACAAGTTGCAAAAATGTGCAGGTCCATCTTAAAATATAATTTAAATATATCAGTTAAAAAAGAAAAACTATTAGTAAAACAATGATCATTTATGGAGCACCTCCTGTGTTATAGGCACGTTATATGATGGAGGGGGTAGATATTATCTCTGTCTCACAGATGAAGATGCTAAGGTTCACAGAAGGAAAATTACTTATTATTACATTGCTAGTAAATGGCAGAGTTGCCTAAGTAGCATCGGTTTTCCTAACTCAGCAACTAATCTTCCATGCTGTTTGATCCAAAATATCAAACTATAATGTGGAGAGTGCAAAATATCTGAGAATTTTTAATCTTCATATAGATAAGCACTAAAATTCCGGATTTTTTGGCATAACATAAAGCCTTTTGATATCACTGGGGATTTGGCCTCTTTGGTATTGCATTATGGGGAGAAATCATTTTAAGAATAAAAGTTAAGGGAAGCAGCCCAATTTAATAGCAGAAACGCAGATGGAAAAAGGTACTGTGGTGTTCAATAAATCCTGTCATTGATATTATGGCATTTAGTTGGTATTGAAAACCATTGTATTTTTTCAGTTGAGTGATAACTTGAGAAGTAGGAGTCTTTGAGAAACCTAGACATGTTCTGGCACTGTGACTGGAGTTTGGAACAAAGCATTGGAGTAAAGCTCAATTAAAAGCAAGCCAGGAAGCCCCCGCGAATGAAGTTCTGGAGTAGTTTTTTCTTTCCTTGCACCTTGTAAAATTCATCTTGTTTTAATTCTCTATTGATTTCAGTACAAATGACAAGATAATGACCTTTGTTCAAACTTGGAAAATTACCTTTTTAATGAAATGGAATGTAAACAGCCAATGTTTTTGCTATTAAAAGAAGATCCTTGTGGCCTTTATGTGAAAGAAAAACATGTAAGGATTAATATAGGTGTGAGTCAACTTCTCAGTGTTTTTCTTTAACATTTTTTAATGCAGAACAATAAGCTCTGTCCTAAAAGGAAAAAAAAAGCATTATACTGATTATAGTCAACATTCTCAAATTTGAATAGTACCACAAGCTTTTAGTATAAACACACGCTATGCAATGTGTGTGTATGTATGTATGTATATTACAGTTTCTATAAATTTGTGTGTATATGAATATATATATATATATATTCATATGCATGAAACTATAATATAGAAATAAAAAGGAAACTTGCTTTTCCTTTGGCAGGGAGTAGAAAACTGGGCGAGGGAGTTATGATGTGACCAGGGATCATTTTTACACAGAGAAGAACCAGAAGAACAGAGAAGGCTATTCATTTCTGTTCATTCCACAAATGCACATGTTTGAGGGAAACAGAGGAGGTATCTTGTCTGAGGTACAAAAGTAATTGTTAGATGTGAATACTTTTATACTAGGTCACCAGGGTAAAAGTTTCACATGGTTTGTACCCATATTGTATAATCTTATAGCGGTTAAATTAATATGATATACCACTATTTTCATGGCATGAGATACATTTTTAATATGGCTGTTTTACTAAATGAAGCAATTACCTTTAAGAATGGAAGCTAGGTAGGAAAAAGTCTCTTGACCAGAATTGTGTTAATCCCTGCGCTATTTTTTATGTAACAATTCTTTATTGAAATTATGCTTTTTATAAGGCTTTGCTGTGTCACAGAGAAGTAGTAGCATTTATAACTTAACACTTAAATTTAATTTAAATAAGCTGGTGTTTGAAATAGATAACACTTCCATTTGGAGAAGTTAATGATTTGGTAAAATAAATTGAGTTGCTTTTACCTATAACATAAAGCTTTTTTAAAAAGTTTTTATTTAAATTCCAGTTAACATAGAGTGTAATATTAGTTTCAGGTATATAATATATGGTTCAACACTTCCATAAAACACCTGGTGCTCTTCACAAGTGCACTGCTTAATCACCATCACCTGTTTAACCCATCCCCCGACCCACTTCACCTGAGATGACCATTAGTTTGTTCTTTGTAGTTAAGAGTCTGTTTCTTGGTTTGTCTCTCTCTTTTTTATTCTCCCTTTGTTCGTTTGTTTTGTTTCTTAAATTCCAAATATGAATGAAATCAAATGATGTTTGTCTTTCTCTGACTGACTTATTTTGCATAGCATAATACTCTCTAGCTCCATCCGTGTTGTTGCAAATGGCAAGATTTCATTCTTTTTATGGGTAATATTCCTTTGTACATATATACCACCTCTTCTTTATTCATCAGTTGATGGACACTTGAACTGCTTCCATATTTTGGCTATTGTAAATAATGCTACTATAAACATCAGTATTTGTTTATATAAACAAATCCTATCCCTTTGAATTAGTATTTTTTTTTTTTTTTTTGTATCCTTTGGGGAAATACCTCATAGTGCAATTGCTGGATCATAGGGTAGTTCTATTTTTAACTTTTTGAGGAAACTCCATACTGTTGTTCACAATGGCTGAACTAGTTGCATTTTCACCAACAGTGCAACAGGGTTCCCCTTCCACATCCTCACCATCACCTGTTGTTTCTTGTATTGTTGATTTTAGCCATTATCACAGGTGTGAGGTGATATCTCGTAGTTTTGATTTGTATTTCTCTGATGATCAGTGATGTTGAGCATCTTTTTTATGTGTTTGTTGTCTATATGTCTTTGGAAATATGTCTGTTCATGTCTCCTGCCCATTTTTAATTGGATTATTTCATTTTAATAGATGAATATTGGAATTAGAATTCATGTTATAAAAACATGAACTCTGTTTTCATTTATTACTTTAACCATTTTTTGTATGATATGGCTCCTTTAAACCATTTAATAGAGAGCTATCCTTAGAGATAACTAGCCATCTGATTGATCTGCTATACCTTCTCTCTCTGTATGTATGATGCTGCACCTTCTTTGGAATTATTTGTCATTATACCTCTCATAAGAAAAAATAATAAAAAAAACATTACTGTACATGAAAAGTGTAAATAGGAAATTCACATTTACCTATAGCTGATAAAACAAATTAGAGTAATCAAGCCATATTCTTTTAGTCCATAATTTATTTTTCAGTGAAGGTGCATTTATATCCCGGAGGATCATATTAACATTGTCAAAGTAATAGAATTGTTTAATGTTTTACAACAATTCAACTCAAAAAGTAGAATCCTTGTTTTAGGCTGTAAAATTTTGCTTACTCAATTTCATGGCTTTCTGAAGAATTTAAAGAGTCCTCAGTATACCCACAAGTAGGCTAAGATTACCTATATAACATTGTCTCTATATATAAAATATTGAGTGAATATGGTAAAACTATCACTTTAACAGGTGACTAGGAGATAGATAACCTATTTTTTTATGAACAGGTTGTTTTTCATGTGTTTATTCGTTCATTGTTTTCATTTCTGTTGTCTACCTAAAAGATCTCCTACTAGCTGGAAATTCGGAATCCATTCTCAGTGTGCTCCCTTACCTCCTTGATTTTATAACTGTTAATCAGGCTTCACCCTATGGCATTTGTTTTCTCATCAAACACAAACATGAACATTGTGCTGTTGTTTTCAGAATTAATCTATCAGCAGTGCTATCCCTCTGAATATCTGTCCATCTTAACTCATTGGCTCCCAGGACACTGGGGACAGTGTTTCTGAGAGGAGGGTACATGTTAGGGAAGGTCATTGAGAAGGCTACTGAGAGATTCTGCAGATAAGAATGACACAGTGGGGGAATAGAAAAGGAGGCATAAAGAGAGCAGAGACATCCCACCTAATTGCTGCAAGGGAAGTGAATGGACAGCATGGGCAACTTTTGTTATTTAAATAGTATATGTGTTTATGTGTGTCAGGAGGACCAAACTACCCAGAGAACTGAAGAAATCTTACAAAACAGATGCTTTTCTAGGTACCATAACCAACAAAAAGGAGAAGAATGTGAAAATGTGGTTTGACTGCACAAAAATAATGTTAAATTTCATCAAGTATATGGAGGTTCACTAAGAGAACCAAAATAAATAATAATAATAACTAGCATACACTTAAGCTAGTCACATTTTTAAGCATTCATTCTATAAACACTGCCACATTTAATCCTCACAACAACCCTGTGACTTATGGTCAGATAGTGTAAGTTGTCCCCAAAGTGACAGAGCTGGAATTAGAAACCAAGCAGCATGTTTCCAGAATATGTGCTATGGGGATGGTGGATGATAAACAAATGAAAACCCAACAAGCGAAGGAAAATTTTCAGCTATGTGAAGCTTGTGTGTTGAGAAGTAAAATAGAATGATAGGTAAAAGAGTGGGTAGAGGTGACTGTTTTTGACTAGGCGTTCAGAGAACCCTTCCCTGCAGTTTATGCTGAACATTGTATGACAGGAAGCCTGCAAAGCACAGATGAGTGTAGTGAAGTACTAGACAGAACAATGTTTTGCTCACCTAGAGGAGACAGAGTCAGATCAACTTTAGTAGTGGGCATAGGTCTCCTGTTCATGTCTCTGTCGCCAATGGGTTCCTCCTAGTTGCTGGTGCAGAGGATTTGGCCTTCGTGCACCATCCTGTGCTCCAGAATTAAAGACTCTGTCCCCTCCCCTCAGGGAACAGATATAATAGTGGGGTTGGCTAGGTGCCCTATTATGTATGTGCTTAAGCAGAATAGAGGGAACAGGGAGTTATTTCCATACAGGATGAGTAGCTCAGCAAAGGCTGTGAGGATTTTCTATCTCCTAGAAAGGAAGTGTTCCCAGCCCAAAGCCCATTTTTGTGCAGTTGTGTGGGGGTCTGTGGTGTTCAAAAGACAGCATGCAGATGACAATGATTCCCACTGTTTCTTTGTTTTGTGCTTTGGCTCCAGCTTGCTTTTCTTTTTCTTATTTCTTAACATGTAACGTTAAGTTATGTATTCGAAATCTTTCTTCTTTTTCAGTGTAAGCATTTACAGCTCTAACTTTCCCTCTAAACAGTGCATCCCATAAGTTTTGATTTGTTGTGCTTTTGTTTCATTCCTTTTAAAATATTTTCTAATTTTCTTGCTATTTATTCTTTGACAGATTGGTTGCTATTTAGGAGTGTGTTGCCTAATATCCACATATTTGTGCTTTTCCCTAACTTCCTTTTGTTATTGATGTCTAATTCCTTTGTGGTCAGACACCACATTTTGTATTATTTCAACTCTTTTAAATTTATTGAGGCTTGGTTTATGGCTCAACATATGGTCTATCCTGCAGCATGTTTTATGTGTGCTTGAAAATAATGCATATTCTGATTTTGTTATGTGGAGTATTCTACATGTCTGTTACATCCAGTTATTTTATAGAATTGTTCAAGCCTTCTGTTTATTTGCTGATATTCAGTCTATTGTTCAATCAATTATTGAAAGTGAGGTATTGAAGCTTCCAACTATTGTTGAATTATCTGTTTCTCCTTTTAATTCTTTCAGTTTTGTTTGTTGTACTTTAGGGCTCTGTTGTTAGGTTCATACGTGTTTATAATTGTATATATGTTTATAATGTATATATCTTGATGGATTGACCCTTTTATCATTATACAATCTATTTCTTTTAAGATCTATGTGTCTAATATTAGTATAATCATTCTAGCTCTCTTTTGGTTACCTTGATGTATCTTTTTTTGTATATTTACTTTTTTTTTTTAATTTTTTTAAATGTTTATTTATTTATTTTATTTTTTTTTATTTATATATGAAATTTATTGTCAAATTGGTTTCCATACAACACCCAGTGCTCATCCCAAAAGGTGCCCTCCTCAATACCCATCACCCACCCTCTCCTCCCTCCCACCCCCCATCAACCCTTAGTTTGTTCTCAGTTCTCAACAGTCTCTTATGCTTTGGCTCTCTCCCACTCTAACCTCTTTTTTTTTTTTTTTTTTTTTGTTCCCCTCCCCCATGGGTTTCTCTTAAGTTTCTTAGGATCCACATAAGAGTGAAACCATATGGTATCTGTCTTTCTCTGTATGGCTTATTTCACTTAGCATCACACTCTCCAGTTCCATCCACGTTGCTACAAAAGGCCATATTTCATTTTTTCTCATTGCCACGTAGTACTCCATTGTGTATATAAACCACAATTTCTTTATCCATTCATCAGTTGATGGACATTTAGGCTCTTTCCATAATTTGGCTATTGTTGAGAGTGCTGCTATGAACATTGGGGTACAAGTGCCCCTATGCATCAGTACTCCTGTGTCCCTTGGATAAATTCCTAGCAGTGCTATTGCTGGGTCATAGGGTAGGTCTATTTTTAATTTTCTGAGGAACCTCCACACTGCTTTCCAGAGCGGCTGCACCAATTTGCATTCCCACCAACAGTGCAAGAGGGTTCCCGTTTCTCCACATCCTCTCCAGCATCTATAGTCTCCTGATTTGTTCATTTTGGCCACTCTGACTGGCGTGAGGTGATACCTGAGTGTGGTTTTCATTTGTATTTCCCTGATAAGGAGCGACACTGAACATCTTTTCATGTGCCTGTTGGCCATCCGGATGTCTTCTTTAGAGAAGTGTCTATTCATGTTTTCTGCCCATTTCTTCACTGGGTTATTTGCTTTTCGGGTGTGGAGTTTGGTGAGCTCTTTATAGATTTTGGATACTAGCCCTTTGTCCGATATGTCATTTGCAAATATCTTTTCCCATTCCGTTGGTTGCCTTTTAGTTTTGTTGGTTGTTTCCTTTGCTGTGCAGAAGCTTTTTATCTTCATAAGGTCCCAGGAATTCACTTTTGCTTTTAATTCCCTTGCCTTTGGGGACGTGTCGAGTAAGAGATTGCTACGGCTGAGGTCAGAGAGGTCTTTTCCTGCTTTCTCCTCTAAGGTTTTGATGGTTTCCTGTCTCACATTCAGGTCCTTTATCCATTTTGAGTTTATTTTTGTGAATGGTGTGAGAAAGTGGTCTAGTTTCAACCTTCTGCATGTTGCTGTCCAGTTCTCCCAGCACCATTTGTTAAAGAGACTGTCTTTTTTCCATTGGATGTTCTTTCCTGCTTTGTCAAAGATGAGTTGGCCATACGTTTGTGGGTCTAGTTCTGGGGTTTCTATTCTATTCCATTGGTCTATGTGTCTGTTTATGTGCCAATACCATGCTGTCTTGATGATGACAGCTTTGTAGTAGAGGCTAAAGTCTGGGATTGTGATGCCTCCTGCTTTGGTCTTCTTCTTCAAAATTACTTTGGCTATTCGGGGCCTTTTGTGGTTCCATATGAATTTTAGGACTGCTTGTTCTAGTTTTGAGAAGAATGCTGGTGCAATTTTGATTGGGATTGCATTGAATGTGTAGATAGCTTTGGGTAGTATTGACATTTTGACAGTATTTATTCTTCCAATCCATGAGCAGGGAATGTCTTTCCATTTCTTTAAATCTTCTTCAATTACCTTCATAAGCTTTCTATAGTTTTCAGCATACAGATCCTTTACATCTTTGGTTAGATTTATTCCTAGGTATTTTATGCTTCTTGGTGCAATTGTGAATGGGATCCGTTTCTTTATTTGTCTTTCTGTTGCTTCATTGTTAGTGTATAAGAATGCAACTGATTTCTGTACATTGATTTTGTATCCTGCAACTTTGCTGAATTCATGTATCAGTTCTAGCAGACTTTTGGTGGAGTCTATCGGATTTTCCATGTATAATATCATGTCATCTGCAAAAAGCGAAAGCTTGACTTCATCTTTGCCAATTTTGATGCCTTTGATTTCCTTTCGTTGTCTGATTGCTGATGCTAGAACTTCCAGCACTATGTTAAACAACAGCGGTGAGAGTGGGCATCCCTGTCGTGTTCCTTATCTCAGGGAAAAAGCTCTCCGTTTTTCCCCGTTGAGGATGATGTTAGCTGTGGGCTTTTCATAAATGGCTTTTATGATCTTTAAGTATGTTCCTTCTATCCCGACTTTCTCAAGGGTTTTTATTAAGAAAGGGTGCTGGATTTTGTCAAAGGCCTTTTCTGCATCGATTGACAGGATCATATGGTTCTTCTCTTTTTTTTTTGTTAATGTGATGTATCACGATTGATTTGCGAATGTTGAACCAGCCCTGCATCCCAGGAATGAATCCCACTTGATCATGGTGAATAATTCCTTTTATATGCCGTTGAATTCGATTTGCTAGTATCTTATTGAGAATTTTTGCATCCATATTCATCAGGGATATTGGCCTGTAGTTCTCTTTTTTTACTGGGTCTCTGTCTGGTTTAGGAATCAAAGTAATACTGGCTTCATAGAATGAGTCTGGAAGTTTTCCTTCCCTTTCTATTTCTTGGAATAGCTTGAGAAGGATAGGTATTATCTCTGCTTTAAACGTCTGGTAGAACTCCCCTGGGAAGCCATCTGGTCCTGGACTCTTATTTGTTGGGAGATTTTTGATAACCGATTCAATTTCTTCGCTGGTGATGGGTCTGTTCAAGCTTTCTATTTCCTCCTGATTGAGTTTTGGAAGAGTGTGGGTGTTCAGGAATTTGTCCATTTCTTCCAGGTTGTCCAATTTGTTGGCATATAATTTTTCATAGTATTCCCTGATAATTGTTTGTATCTCTGAGGGATTGGTTGTAATAATTCCATTTTCATTCATGATTTTATCTATTTGGGTCATCTCCCTTTTCTTTTTGAGAAGCCTGGCTAGAGGTTTGTCAATTTTGTTTATTTTTTCAAAAAACCAACTCTTGGTTTTGTTTATCTGCTCTACAGTTTTTTTAGATTCTATATTGTTTATTTCTGCACTGATCTTTATTATTTCTCTTCTTCTGCTGGGTTTAGTCTGCCTTTGCTGTTCTGCTTCTATTTCCTTTAGGTGTGCTGTTAGATTTTGTATTTGGGATTTTTCTTGTTTCTTGAGATAGGCCTGGATTGCAATGTATTTTCCTCTCAGGACTGCCTTCGCTGCGTCCCAAAGCGTTTGGATTGTTGTATTTTCATTTTCGTTTGTTTCCATATATTTTTTTATTTCTTCTCTAATTGCCTGGTTGACCCACTCATTCGTTAGTAGGGTGTTCTTTAACCTCCATACTTTTGGAGGTTTTCCAGACTTTTTCCTGTGGTTGATTTCAAGCTTCATAGCATTGTGGTCTGAAAGTATGCATGGTATGATTTCAATTCTTGTAAACTTATGAAGGGCTGTTTTGTGACCCAGTATATGATCTATCTTGGAGAATGTTCCATGTGCACTCGAGAAGAAAGTATATTCTGTTGCTTTGGGATGCAGAGTTCTAAATGTATCTGTCAAGTCCATCTGATCCAATGTCTCATTCAGGGCCCTTGTTTCTTTATTGACCGTGTGTCTAGATGATCTATCCATTACTGTAAGTGGGGTGTTAAAGTCCCCTGCAATTACCACATTCTTCTCAATAAGGTTGCTTATGTTTATGAGTAATTGTTTTATATATTTGGGCGCTCTGGTATTCGGCGCATAGACATTTATAATTGTTAGCTCTTCCTGATGGATAGACCCTGTCACTATTATATAATGTCCTTCTTCATCTCTTGTTACAGCCTTTAATTGAAAGTCTAGTTTGTCTGATAGAAGTATGGCTACTCCAGCTTTCTTTTGGCTTCCAGTAGCATGATAAATAGTTCTCCATCCCCTCACTCTCAATCTAAAGGTGTCCTCAGGTCTAAAATGAGTCTCTTGTAGACAGCAAATAGATGGGTCTTGTTTTTTTATCCATTCTGATACCCTATGTCTTTTGGTTGGCGTATTTAATCCATTTACATTCAGTGTTATTATAGAAAGATATGGGTTTAGAGTCATTGTGATGTCTATGTTTTATGCTTGTAGTGATGTCTCTGGTACTTTGTCTCACAGGGTCCCCCTTAGGATCTCTTGGAGGGCTGGTTTAGTGGTGACAAATTCCTTCAGTTTTTGTTTGTTTGGGAAGACCTTTATTCTCCTTCTATTCTAAATGACAGACTTGCTGGATAAAGGATTCTTGGCTGCATATTTTTTCTGTCTAGCACCCTGAAAATCTCGCGCCAATTCTTTCTGGCCTGCCAAGTTTCAAAAGAGAGATCAGTCACGAGTCTTATAGGTCTCCCTTTATATGTGAGGGCACGTTTACCCCTTGCTGCTTTTAGAATTTTCTCTTTATCCTTGTATTTTGCCAGTTTCACTATGATATGTCGTGCAGAAGATCGATTCAAGTTACATCTGAAGGGAGTTCTCTGTGCCTCTTGGATTTCAATGCCTTTTTCCTTCCCCAGTTCAGGGAAGTTCTCAGCTATGATTTCTTCAAGTACCCCTTCAGCACCTTTCCCTCTCTCTTCCTCCTCTGGGATACCAATTATGCGTAGATTATTTCTTTTTAGTGTATCACTTAGCTCTCTAATTTTCCCCTCATACTCCTGGATTTTTTTATCTCTCTTTTTCTCACCTTCCTCTTTTCCATAACTTTATCTTCTAGTTCACCTATTCTCTCCTCTGCCTCTTCAATCCGAGCCGTGGTGGTTTCCATTTTGTTATGCATTTCGTTTAAAGCGTTTTTCAGCTCCTCGTGACTGTTCCTTAGTCCCTTGATCTCTGTAGCAAGAGATTCTCTGCTGTCAGCTATACTGTTTTCAAGCCCAGCGATTAATTTTATGACTATTATTCTAAATTCACTTTCTGTTATATTATTTAAATCCTTTTTGATCAGCTCATTAGCTGTTGTTATTTCCTGGAGATTCTTCTGAGGGGAATTCTTCCGCTTGGTCATTTTGGATAGTCCCTGGCGTGGTGAGGACCTGCAGGGCACTTCCCCTGTGCTGTGGTGTATAACTGGAGTTGGTGGGCGGGGCCACAGTCAGTCCTGATGTCTGCCCCCAGCCCACCGCTGTGTCCACAGTCAGACTGGTGTGTGCCTTCTCTTCCCCTCTCCTAGGGGCGGGATTCACTGTGGGGTGGGGTGGCCTGTGTGGGCTGCTTGCACACTGCCAGGCTTGTGATGCTGGGGATCTGGCGTCTTAGCTGGGGTGGGTAGGCAAGGTGCACAGGGGCAGGAGGGGCAGGCTTAGCTTGCTTCTCCTTAGGTGATCCACTTCAGGAGGGGCCCTGTGGCAGCAGGAGGGAGTCAGATCCGCTGCCGGAGGTTTGGCTCCGCAGAAGCGCAGAGTTGGGCGTTTGCGTGGAGGGAGCAAGTTCCCTGGCAGGAACTGGTTCTCTTTGGGATTTTGGCTAGGGGATGGGCGGGGGAGATGGCGCTGGCGAGCGCCTTTGTTCCCCACCAAACTGAGCTCTGTAGTCCGGGGGCTCAGCAGCTCTCCTTCCCTTTGTCCTTCAGCCTTCCCGCTTTCTGAGCAGAGCTGTTAACTTACGACCTCCCAGCCACTAAGTCGCGCTTGCTGTCGGAACACAGTCCGTCAGGCCCCTCCGCTTTTTGCAAGCCAGACTCGGGGGCTCTGCTTGGCTGGCGAGCCGCCCCTCCGCCCGGGCTCCCTCCCGCCAGTCCGTGGAGCGCACACCGCCTCGCCGCCCTTCCTACCCTCTTCCCTGGGCCTCTCGTCTGCGCTTGGCTCCGGCGACTCCGTTCTGCTAATCCTCTGGCGGTTTTCTGGGTTATTTAGGCAGGTGTAGGTGGAATCTAAGTGATCAGCAGGACGCGCGGTGAGCCCAGCGTCCTCCTACGCTGCCATCTTCCCTCTCCCCTCTGTATTTTTACTTTCAAACTATTCCTGTCTTAGAATCTAAAGTGATTCTCTTATAGAAGTCATATATATATATATATATAGTCTCTGTGTGTGTGTGTGTGTGTATATATATATAATTTTTTTTAAATTTTTTTTTTCAACGTTTATTTTTGGGACAGAGAGAGACAGAGCATGAACGGGGGAGGGGCAGAGAGAGAGGGAGACACAGAATCGGAAACAGGCTCCAGGCTCTGAGCCATCAGCCCAGAGCCCGACGCGGGGCTCGAACTCCCGGACCGCGAGATCGTGACCTGGCTGAAGTCGGACGCTTAACCGACTGCGCCACCCAGGTGCCCCTATATATAATCTTTTTAATTAGGCTTCATGTCCATCATTGATCTCAGTGCAGGGCTTGAACTCACAACCATAAGATCAAGACTCAAGCTGAGATCAATAGTTGTATGATTAACTGGCTGAGCCACTTAGACACCCCATAGACACCCCTTAGACATATATATATATATATATATATACACATATACACACATATATATATATGTGTGTGTGTATGTGTGTGTGTGTATATATATATATAATTGTTTCTCTTACTATATATTTTAAGGCATTTTAATAGTTATTTTCCTGGAAGTTGCAATTGACATTTTAACTTAAAACAATCTACTTTGGATTAATACCCATTTAACTGGCTTTCATGGAGGGAATTTTTAATTTCAATGAAGTAGAACTTATTCTTTTTTTCATGGATTGTGCCTTTGGTGCTTCACGTAAAAACTCATTGCTAAATCCAACGTCACTTCGATCTTCTATTACCTTCTAGAAGGTTTTTTGTTTTTTAATATTTAAGCGTATGGTCCATTTTGAGTTAATTTTTGTGAAAGCATAAGGCCATTGTCTAGATTTTTTGTTATTGTTTTATGTGAATGTCCGTTTGTTCTAAAATCACTTTGAAGAGACTGTATTTTTTCCATTGGGTTGTCTTTGTTCCTTTATCAAAGATCAACTGAATGCATTTGTGTGGGTCTATTCCTGGGCTCTGTATTTTGTTCCATTAATATATTTGTCTAAGTCTTTCACCAGTAGCACACTATAATTAATGTAGCTTTATGGAAGACTTGAATTTAGGTAGTGTCCGTTATCTGATTTTATTCTTCTTCACCATCTTGTTGGCTATTCTGAATCTTTTCACTTTCTGTAATAATCTCTAGAATCAGGTTTTTTTTGATACTAACAAAGTATTTTGCTGGAATTTTGATTAGAATTTTGTTGAACCTATAATCAATGTGGAAAACACTGAGATCTTAACAATATTAAGTCTTCCTATACATGAACATGGAATATTTTTTCATTTATTAGATGTTCTTCTATGTCTTTCCTCCGAATTCTGTAGTTTTCTTCATACAGATCTTGTACATATTGTGTACATTTTGTTTTATTTATACCTAAATAGGAGTGATCATTTTTTACTCACTTCTATTATATATTTAAATGTGTGTGGTGTTTTATCAATAAGAAAGATAATGTAGATATTTTATCATATTAAAAATATACTTCCAGGGACACCAGGTAGCTCAGTGAGTTAAGCGGCAGACTCTTGATTTTGGCTCAGGTCATGATCCCACAATTGTGAGATCAAGCCCCATGTCAGGCTCTGTGCTGAGCATGGAGCCTGCTTACGATTCTCTCCTCTCTCTCTCTCTCTCTCTCTCTCTCTGCCCCTCGCCTTTTCTCTATCAAAAAAAAAAAAAAATATATATATATATATATATATATTCCATTTGACATTTAATATAGTGAATATTGATATTTAATATATCAAATTTTAATATTTAGGGTATCTAATAAGAGCTTATAAGAGTAAAATGTTAAATTGCATTCAAATACTTTTTTGCTGTTCATGAGGATGCTCTTTATTTGACTTATTCATCAATTAAGGTCCATGAAAAAATTTCTACTTGATCATGGTTATCTTCTATCAGGGGAGAAATGAGACCCCATTTTTTTCTTTTATACACACACACACACACACACACACACACACACACACACCCACAGTGCATTAACCACTACTCAGGTCAAGAAATAGACAAACATAGGGACCCAAAAACATCCTAGATCACAGTTCTTTGCTTCCTTAAGGTAAGAATGACTGTTCATGTTCTATATTAATGATTTACTTAGATTTCTTTACAGTTCTACCAACCATATATGCATCCCTCAATAATATATTATGACTTACCCATTTTTTAATGTTACACAAATGTACACATTCTTTTATTTCTTGCTTTTTCAGTCTACATTACATTTGTGAGTTTCATCTATGTTGTTAGTTTACCTGTGAATTATTCATTTTCATTGCTATAAGCGTTTCTTTGGATTAATACAAGGCAATTTATATATCCATTGTATTAGTATTGTTTCCAGCTTTTTTGCTGTTATCATGATCAATAATGCTGGAAATATTGTAACATACATTATAAGGACTTATCTAGAGCATATATCCAGAAGTGGCTTGTGGTGTATGTGTACTGTCAATTTTGTTACATAATACTAAATAGTTGTCCAAAGTGGTTGTAATAGTTTAAACACCCATCATTCAGTTCACACTACTCCATATCCTCATCAGTACTTGGTATCGTCAGACTTACACTTTGTCAAATAATAGGTGTGGGGAGGTATTTCTTTGTGGTTTAAATGTTAATTTTCTTGAACTCTGATGAATATGAGTTTCTGCTTTTCACTTCATGGTGTGATTGGCCCATAGTTTTCTTTCTTCCCTTTTTGTTAGCTATCTTTACCAGACTCATGAAATACATTAGGAAATCTTATCTTATGTCATATAATAATACTTTCATGGAAATCTGATATCTAAGACAAGTTTTCTTATTTCTTTATTGTATAACTTGTTTTTAGTGTTTACTTATTTTTGAGAGAAAGAGAGAGTGTGAGCGGAGGAGGGCCAGAGAGAGAGAGACTCACAATCTGAAGCAGGCTCTAGACTCTAAGCTGTCAGTACAGAGCCCAATGTGGGGCTCAAACGCAGGAACCATGAGATTAAGACCTGAGCCAAAGTCAGATGCTCAACTGACTGACCCACCCAGGCACCCCTCTGTTGTATGACTTAAAGTAGGAGGGCTTGTGGGTTTGTTATGTAATTTTTTTAAGTTACCATGTAAGTAATGCACATGATAAAAAAAGAAAAAGAAAAACTCAAGTAGCGCTGAAAGACATAAGATGGAAAGTAAATCATTACTACTCCTAGTCCCACTCTCCAGAGTGACCATAAAAATTCCTGTAGTTAGTTCTTTTAAAAAATAATCCTAAATAATTTTATTACTCTATTTTTTTATTTATGAAGTTTAAACAGTAACTTTTAACAACAAACTATCAAAGATGGAAAATTTACTCTCTTATACTACCTTATAATGCCTCTCCCAGACTTCTGTTTACAGTCTTCATTTTGTTTCTATTAATTCTCACCTTAAATAATGACCCAAAATTGTCTTGCCTCTTCTCCCTCACCCTCTAAACCTTTATCAGCTGTATTATTTTTACATTGTTGAGGTTATTATTAATTACACATTCTATTCTTGAAATTGTAATTGCCTTCCATGTTTCATCTATTGATTTAGTACATTTGTAAACCTACAATGGTTTTTAAATCATATGTTATATTCTTTAGTTGAATTCAGTGAAAAATCAAGTAAATGATGATTTGCAATGCAATTAAGGTGATAACATTAAATTTGGTTGAGTAGAAAGCCAGGTAACTAGTGTCAAGGTCAGATAGACTTTTTTTTTTTTTTTCTGCACTCAGTTGTCCAAAATCAAGGATAGAAAGAGAAGAGAATAAAGTGAAGCCTGCTAACCTATTTCCACTGAATTTCCCTTTCTGCTTTTCATACATGCCATCTCTTTGCTTTGAACATCTCTGGAATGTTACTAGAATGAAGGCCTCTCTTCTGAGTCTTTGTGTGGGCCTATGCTCCTGCTTCTTTTACTCTGTGTCACATATGTCAAATCTAGTATCTTGTTTTTTATGAAATTTGTCAAAATCTCTCATATTCTCATTGCTATTGTATTGCTCTATTGCTATTTATTTCTTCTCATAGCTCTTTGTTAAAACATCAATAGTATTTGGAGTGGTTAACAAAAGTACTCTTATCATCTTTAAGTAAAAGATTTTTATCTTTGAATATCCAGGAAACTGCCTAAAAATTTAATTTGGTTTCTTAGTTTTCAGCTGATTGGGGTTTAATATTTGCTAAAAATCATTTAAAGCATCCCTGCAAAGAAGGCTATCAAGAGAAAAAGAAAAGGGATGCCTGGGTGGTTCAGTCGGTAAAGGGTGCAACTCTTGATTTTGGCCCAGATTATTATCTCAAGGTTTGTGGGACTGAGCCCCACATTGGGCTCTACACTGACAGCACAGAGCCTACTTGGAATTCTCTCTCTCCCTCTCTCTTTGCCCCTTCTCCATTGGTGCTTGCTCACTCTTTCTCTTTCTCAAAATAAATAAATAAACCTTAAAAACAAGGAAAAAAATATGCTTCCCTAACAGGTATAAGCATTTAAGAATTTGAACTTTGGCACAAGCATGAGTAGGGTTTAGACATGACTTATTTGGAAAAGCAGAAATAGATTTAAGGCTGTTATAAAAGATTCAGAAACTTCTCAGGATCAAGAGTAATACATTTAGGTACTAGGAAGTAGGAATTAAAAAAAATTTTTTAATATTTATTTATTTTTGAGAGGCAGAGCATGAATGGGAGGAGAGGCAGAAAGAGAGGGAGACACAGAATCCAAAGCAGACTCCAGGCTCTGAGCTGTCAGTACAGAGCCCAACGTGGGGCTTGAACCCACAAAATGTGAGATCATGACCTGAGCCAAAGTCAGACACTTAACCAACTGAGCCACCCAGGCGCTCTGGAAGTAGGAATTTTCAAAATCTAATTTTCTTTGGTTTTCTTTTTACATTTTTTTCCTCTTCTTATATCACACTGCCCTGCAGTTAAACTTCAATTCTAGGACAGTCTTCCATGGATCCCCCTCTTACACACATCTCATTTCTCCATAGCAGTAGTGTAGCCCTTTGGGTGTCTAGTAGGAGAATGATATAGGAAGAAAGAGTCTCTACCAACCAGTACCAACATTATAGCCTCTCATATCCCATTATGACCAGTTTGAACTACTATCACAAATGTAAGAAGCATGAAAGTGTCGACATTTCTTTTGAGGATTCCTTTCCAATGTGCTGTACTACTAATACTTACTGGATTCACATAGTCCCAACATCTTGATGCCAAACATGCACATAAATTCATGTGGAATCACCAATGTTAAAGGACCCATGCACCAAAAAAGGGTATAAAAATCTTCCAATGCAAATGAGGAAAAAGAGGATGAACCAGTCTTTGACCTTTGAAAATCCCTAAGCTGGAAAGGAAGGCAAATGTGGCTTAGAGGCCCCTATTCTTAGATAAGGAGGTGAAGGATGTTAGTGAGCTACATACCTAAACTCTGAGGCCAATAACTAGGTTAAATTTACACCTTTGAACTGAGTGAATTTGATTCATCCAAATTTTATATTAAAAAAAAAAAAACCCTCCTTCGGGAAACTAACTGAGACTAGCAATACCCCAGATCTTTAAATGTTCTCAAAATTAATTTTAATGTGATGATTTTTGAAAACCATTTTATTTCACCAAGTTGATGGATGATACTCTCCAAGTCCCCATTGTCACCAAGTCCCCAAATCAGATATTTCTGTGCCTGCACCATTACACATCTAGCTTCAGAGTGAGTGGCCCTTTTATCACTGAATGCTACCAAACAGAAAATTATTACTTGTGATAAATCAGTTTTTGTGTGTTTAACACACCACCTCTCATTTAAAAAACAACAACAAAATATTAGCCTTCTAATTTGAGAGAAAATTTCTCTGACAACTTATGAGTGATATAATTTGTAGTAACTTTATCATTGATGATTTGTTGAATAATTTGAGAAAGAATACTAAATATAGAATGACTGAATTATTGTCTTTTAAATGTAATAACAACATTTAAAATGTTCAGTGCTATTTCACATACATTATTTTATTCATTCCTCACAATGTCATAAATAGGTAAGTCATAATAAATGCTGGCTAAGAGGCTGGCACTCGAGTCAGAGAGCTGAGCTTCTATCTAATACCTGTATTTAATAGCTTTGTGATCTTAGACAGGTTACTTAATCTTTCAAAGTCTATATTCTTATGCAAACCAAAGTGATTAATGATATTTATCTCGTAGCATTGGTTTGAGAAATGAATATATGAACGTAATAATGTAATTATAACCACCTAATATATTTTAACTGCTATCATCATCACCTACTTCTTTTTCCTCATATCATGATCATTATCATTATTTCAGAGATCAAGAAAATAAGCCTGATAGAGGGTAGCTGTCTTTTCCAAGTGTACATAAATAAGTAGTATAAGCCACAACTGGAGACCGGTTCCTTTCTTTCTCTTGATAAGATTTTCTTTTTAAATATATGAAGAGTTTTTCTCAGAGAGTAGATCCTGACTAATAATCTTCTAGGGCTATGGTAGTTAAATTTAACTAAGAGAAATTGCATTTAGGTATTAGATGGCATTTAAATATGCTTGGATGCACTTTGAAAATGTCGTTCTTTCTTGTTGAATTTTAAGAAAAGACAGCCTTCTCTGTATAATTATTTATGCACTTGGAGACAAGTAGCTGGACCAAATTTTCTTTTAAGGCTAATTTTGGTTTTCTCATTTAATGAGCATTTTCCTGTGAATAGACATTCCACAGAAGCCTAGGTTTATTTTCTAGTTTGGATGGATAGTGATTTTAGTTTATCTTACTTATCTTAGGTATCAAGAGCTAAACATTTCTTTTTCGTATCTTGCTTGGAAATATTTCCAATAAGCAATTATTTTAGGATCCTAAGAATTCTTAGTTTCTAGACCTGTGTTAGTTTTCTGTTGCTGTCTAACAAATTACCAAAAACTCAGTGTTTACCACCCATTTATTATCTTATAATTCTATAGGTCAGACATCTGGCAAGATCTGGCTGGATTCTCTGCTCAGGCTTAAGTCAAATTGTCAGCTGGCTGCATTATCATCTGGAGCAGGAGGCCTTTGCCCAAACTCTTTGTGTCATTGACACAATTCAGTTCCTTTTAGCTAAGGACTGAGGTTCCCATTTTCTTACTGTATCTGCCAGGACTGCTCTCAGCTTCTAGAGGCCCCTCATATTCTTGTCCCATAACCCCATCTATCTCAGCAATGGAGAACCTCCCTCTCATGCTTCAAATCTCTCCATTTCTACTGCTCCCAGCCAAAGAAAACTCCGTGCTTTTAAAGGGCTCCTGTGATTAGGTTAGGCCCACCCAGATAATTTCCTTTTTGATTAACTCAAGGTCAACCAACTGGTAATTTTAATTAAATATTCAAAAATTTTCCTTGAAATAGAAGGTAATATAATCACAAGAGAGATAACATATCCATAGATTCTTCCCATTCTCAAGGGGAAGAGGTTATACAGGACAAGGATCATTAGTGGCCATCTTAGAATTTTGCCCGCTGCAAGAGCCTAGAAGATCTGGGACAAGCAAATGCAAGCTTCTCAAGCTGTCTGAGTATCTGTTTCATCAACTTCTGTTCTCAAACCAACTTTCTTCCCAACTTCCTATTTCCATAATTATCATCCAAGTTTAGCATAAGTTCCACTGACTTTTTCTCTGGATAGTGGTAATTTAATTATAGCCATATCATCCATGCATTACTGCAATAATGTACTTTCTACTCTTTCTCAATCTGAGCTCTCACATCCTTTGAAGACTGAAGCCATCCTGCAAAACAATGTCTGAAGGATATTATACTACTTTAAAAATAATCAATAGTTTCAGGTACCTGGGTGGCTCAGTCAGTTAAGTGTCTGACTTCAGTTCAGGTCATGATGTCATGATCTTGGGATCAAGCCTCTTATCAGGCTCTGCACTGATGGCACAGAACCTGCTTGGGATTCTCTCTCTCTCTCCCCATCTCTCTCTGCCCCTCCCCATCTCATGCTCTCTCTGTCTCTCTCTGTCTCTATCTCTCTCTTTAAATATATAAGTAAACTTTAAAAAAGCAGTCAGTAGCATCTCTTTTCTATAGCATCAAATCAAACCTTCTTTGGAGACTTTTAAACAACCAGCCTTATTGTGCTTCCTATCCAATCTATGTTCCCCATCTTTTGCCATATCTAGTCTGATTATGCATTACCTCACAATACAATATTATGTTTCCTACAAATTTTATTCCTGTAGCTGAGATGATCATTTTTTCTCTTCCTTCAAGATAAGAAGTAATTCCAGTGCCTCCTTAACACTTTCCTTTATTACTGATTATATTTTGGTATATGATAGTCTTTTCTTTCTAATTATATGATAGATTATTTCCCTAATTATGTTATAAAATACTCTCAAGGGTAGATATATTTGTGTTTTGGAGTTTTGTCCTGATACATAGTAGTTCCTCAAAATATACATGCTAACTACTTTCTCTTAATAAGGAAATGATCAAGTCAAAGTCAAAATCTATTACTGAGAAATACAGGTCTACAAAACAAAATGACTTAAAGTGGCTTCTTTCTGTTCTTAAAACATACCAGAAAATTGAAGCACTAAATCCCTTTGCCTGAGATATTTGAGTAAACTCTAACAAAACTGCCAATTACTTAACTAATTGCCACCAAGTGGCTTTAAACCAAATAATTCCCTCAATTTTCTCTTCCTTTACTAGTAGAGATCCTGGGAACAGAACACACATTAGACCTTTATCTGAGTTTACAGAGAAAAATACCTGAAACTATATTTACATCCAATTTTGTAGTTTTCAAAGGATTCTTGGGTTGAAGAAAGAAGTATCTTTAACAGTAGTCCATCTTTCATCTTTATCCCATAAAACCTCTATATAGTATTTGGAATTTGGGGCCATCAATTATCATTGAAATTATCTTTTTCTCTGGCCTCTATAGTATTGTTTTCTTCTGGATCTCTTTATATATCACTCCATATGTCTCTGGCCTTACCAGTCTCCATCCTTCTCTGGATACACCATAAAAATAGGTGATCTTCAAGATTCTGTTCTTGATATTCCTATTATCTTTTTCATTTTTATTTTTGTACCTAAAAATTCATATTCATCTCTGTGACTTTAATGATTACTTGTATTTTAATGAATCAAAATTCAGGACTTGACTTTCCTTTGGCCCAGATTCGTATCTCCAGCTATTATTGTTCATTCCTGTATAGATGTCCTGTCAGCCTCTTCAACTCAACACTGTGTTCAAAACAGAATTCACAGTATTTCATTTCTTCTTTCCTTCATGTTTCTCCCTTCAGTTAATGGCATCACAGTCCCTTTAGTCACACAATCTGGAAACTGTGTCAGCATCTACCACTTTTGCTCCATGTTTCAGTACCCACCCACTGCCATTTCCATATTGCTTTCAAATTTGTTTTTTTCCTACAGTATTATTTCCACTGTAGAAATCTATTCATCTTTTAGGTTTAACTCCATTAAGCCTCCCAGCTACTCTGCATACCTAAATTAAAAAATGGGATATTCCTGCAAACTTCCATAGTATCATGGTTCTTACTTAACTTTGGATATGATTGTTTTCTATATACTGGCATCCTTCAACTGGCAACAAATTCCTTAAGGGCAGAGATCATTCCTGTGTCCCTTCAGCTTAGCTGTGCGCCTTTGGCACAAAAAATGCTCAACAAATGTTTCTTGAATTCTCTGCCTCTGCATGCATTACAATATAACTTTCTTATTCAAAACACAATAACTGTTTTTCAATCTTGTACATTACCCGAAATAGCATTTTCTATCAAGGTACTTTCTAAATTCTTGATTGAAACTACACTTATATATGGCCTCAAAATTCATCATTGGGTTGGCCAGACAAGGTTGATGATCTGGTTTGTAATGCCAGAAATTAATTATTAATTAAATTAAACTTATGAGTCAGTCCTTTGATCACTAGTGCCAGCATGCTCTTACCTTATTTTTGAGTGAAGCAGTATATTTTTTTTCCTGAATTATTCTTAAATAAATCAAAGATTCTTCACAAGTTCCCAAGAGAAGCTACCTATATATCTGCAGTAATAAAGCTTTAGATAAGTTTTAAAATCCTTTCCCTTAGAATTCAAGAATGAAGTATGTCTCTTATGAATTCCAATGCTAATATTTTGATCTTCCATTGTCATATGACATTACTTCCTTAAGATATTTTTGTACAACTTTAGGGAAATTTTCTGTACCTGTTATCTATTTTAGCCTTCTTTCATTAGAGAAAAGTATTTTATGTTCATAATATCTACTTTTGTAGCCATTATACCATGTGCCCAAGGTTATTGAAAAGATTCTTTCTTACAGGGCTACTTGTGGAGAGTTCTAAACATATTCTTCCCAATGGAGAATCTCCTGATGATACATCCTTTTCAAATGATGTTTAGGATGATACTCAAAATGTATTCTTGGCCTTGGTTTTGACTTATGCAAACATCTTGGCTTCAGAAAAGTCACAAAATTTTACTCAAAAATTTTTTAACTTATAATCCATCCTATTTTTAAAATAAAATAAAACATACTTTAATCCTACTCACTCCCACTTGACAAGACCCTAGTCTTTCTTATTTTTCAAAAAGCAAAGTTAACAACAGGAAAATATACAGCTTGGTATGTTTAGTTTAAAATTTCTCCTTTGTATTTGTAAAAGTCAAAAGTATGCTGGGAATATCATAGCCATCATTTTACTTTCATTAAACAATAGTGGATATAGTTCTTATTTGCATTAGCTATAGTTGATGGGTATATATCTATAATCCTATCTTTATTATCACTTTCATTACTGAATTTGTGGTAATATTTTATACCCAGGGAAATTAATTAATAAAGTATGTCTCATATGTTTTCCTCTATTAAATAGGTGAATTATTTCATAGGTATAAGGTAATTCACGAGGAAGAAAAATTGGGGCTGGGCTCAATCCTGCTAAAAGACATACAGGATTAACATGCCCATTATGTTTATGAAACATAATTTTTTTATTGCATTGAATTATTTCTTTGGAAACTCCACAAACACTGTAGGAAATATTATCAATTGCAGTAATATCTGAGCTTCATAAAAGGTGAGAAACAAACATCTTCTCCAGGTTAAATAGATTTATTTATTTATTCAATTGTTTTTTAACTGTTTTTTAAATGTGCCAGTCATTAGTAATCAGTAATAAATGACACAGCCCATATCCTAGACTTTGCAGTCTGCTCAGTATGATTTTCCTAAAACATATGTTCTATTCCACAACCAAAATTATGAGACACAAATCCTTTCTCCTGACCAAGACTAAATATGCTCTATATCAGTATTCTACTTGCAGATAACTCTAGGTAAACCAACATCACTCAGACATAAGTAGAAGAATTCAAGCCACTAAAAAGATACAGTCATTTCACTTGCCACCTCTTATGTTAAGATCACTGATGTTCAGGATGCCACGTAAGCTGTAGTGGTTGGACACTGAAGAACTGCAAGGGACATTGTTTATATGATTAGGATGTCGGGACGCTTCTCACACAAATTACAATATGCATGGCCAAATGCCCCAACCCAGAGGCGTCTTTTTCAGACCTTTCAGTCCTTTCAGACCTTTCAGAGTTACCAGGTTGTTTGCTCATTTCAATTTCTCAGCCCTTTTTGAGCTCCTGTGTAGTCAGTTAGGGCACTTCTCTTCATGGAGTAATAAGGAGATACAAAGATAAATAACACATAAATGTATAGTTTAATAGAGAATAGTAGAGCCAATACTTTCCTTTGCAGACTCCAGATCCCAATGAAGCCACAAACAAGTTGAGTTAATAACTGCATCTCCTTTCTCAGGAATCCTATCTTAACAAATGTGTTCAGTTTGGCCAAGAACTGGCAGTGACATTTTCTTAATAAAAGCCATATGGAAAATCTGTGCTCTTTCACTAGGTCACTTAGCAAACATTACCTTTGTATTCCCTTGCTGCTTCCTGATCTCAATAGGAGAGCAGAAGGACACTAAACCATTTCCTTACCAACTTCCTTGATTTCATCACTAGGCTACAGTGCTGAGTAAACACATATTTCGGGATGGGAACTGGCTTGAAGACCCAAGTATCGATGGTTTTCTCAGAGTGGCAATGACAACCTTGATAATTAAAACAAGCAAAATGAAAGGAGTTGGCATTCTCTCATGGCCATCTGTGACTTATTTGTGCTGGTACTTAGTGTTCACAGGGGAACTGGATGTTTGAATTGGCTCTCAGTTTTTCAGTGAAAAGTGAAGGAAAGCACTCTGCTAATGTCTGCTTGTATTTTTTCTCTCTAAACAACATGGTTAGAAATTATAATATTAAATCTTTTTAAGTTACATTGCCATGTCACATTTCATTTCATATATTTGGCACTTTGAAATATCATACATTAATAGTAAAATTAAATTTTCTGTCTTGAGCCAATAATTCTTTTATTGTAGTGGTAACCTTAAACCTTTAATCTTTAATAGGATTACCAGATTTTTAGTTTGCTATGAGAAATTATGAAACATGATCTGACTTGTTTTGGTTGAGTTTCAACATTGTGTAAAAAGAAATAAAAGTGATTTTTATTTCCCTTTAGATGTTATAATAATTGGGTAGCATGATCAGAAAAGAATATGATATTCATGGCTGGAATAAAAGATTATAGACATTTTAGAGCATGAGTAATAACTAATATATTAAAACACATAAAAACATAATTATGTTGAAGCAAATGAAATTCTATTTCTAGTCGGATAAAGCATGGCCAAATTTAGGCAAGTTTGTTTGGCTCAAATTCTTTTAAAAAAATTTTTTAATGTTTATTTATTTTTGAGAGAGAGAGAAAGAGTGCAAGCTGGGGAGGGGCAGAGAGAGAGAGAGATACAGAATCCTAAGCAGGCTCCAGGCTCTGAGCTGTCAGCAGGGCTCAAACTCACAAACTGCAAGATCATGACCTAAACCAAAGTCAGACCCTTAAACGACTGGGCCACCCAGGCACCCCTGTTTGGCTCAGCTTGTATTAGGAGATTCTGTACATTCCTGCTACCTGGTTTTATTAAGATGAAATTGTGTGATAGTTAACCCTAAGTGTATTAGACCTTAGGACCTAATGTAAGTTCTTCTCTGTCTTCATTTAATGCCTGCTTTCAAGCTATTTGACTATGCAATAAATATATCAAAATGGTTATAAATGGAAGAAGGACAACAATATTACCTAATGTATTTACTTGAAATAGAAGTTCAGGATTTTTAAAAATCCAGAAGTTACGGTGAAGAAGTGGTTAGGACTATGAATTAAACCACTATTTGAGGATTAAGTGGATTTACTTACATGCTCTACTCTGTCTCTGATTCCCCAAATATAATAGATATTTGAGTAAGGTGTAAAATGAGTAAGTTTCCAGATAAGATCAAGACGATATTACATTTTTGAGGATATCTGAAGATTTTCAGCTGAAGAGAGAAAATGGTTTGCTATAGGAGGAGTCCTCAGAATCCACAGATTCTCATTATAGTGCTGTCACTGGCAGTCTGTGTGACAGGAGCAAGTCCCCTAACCTCTCTGGAAACATTTTATTTGTGCACTTTACCAATGACTCTTAGTGCATATACAAACATACACTTCCTTACCAACAATTCTGTGGTTCCCACAAGCCCACCCAGAGGTTGGTAATGGCTGGATTAGAAAAGGTCTGTTAAGGGGTTAAATGGGTGATGAGTATTAAGAAGGGCACTTGTGATGAGCACTGGGTAAGTAATGAATGAATCACTAAATTCTACTCCTGAAACCACTATTACACAATATGTTAACTAAACAGAATTTAAATAAAAACTTAAAAAAAAAAAAGCTCTGTTAACCCTTCTTGGTCTCACATTCTAACTCTTATTAATCTAAGCGGAATTAGCAATAATTGAGGAAAAGTAAACAAACTAGAAATCTGAAAACATGAAATTGAGACTAACTACTCAAGCTGATAATTATGTATGAGTTTTTTTCCATTTGACTAGTGGCCAGAAACCAGACAGTGAAATTGATGAGCCAGTATGTCCTGCTGGTGTTGGCTACAGCCTGAAAGGAAATAATCCAGATAATTGTTTAATTGGATGCTACTTAAAAGAGAAGCTGGAACTCCCCAAGAATCATGGTCCAGAGTAAACATCTTTTCAATCATATTGGTTAAATAAAAACCTGAGAATGTTGCATTGATGGCCAGCATTTAGGAGGTTCCATTTTTACTGCCACGAAAATATTCCTTTTAACTGTTGCCTACCAGTTCTTGTCAGTCTGTGTCAGTTTTACATTTCAATGTGAAGTATTTCTGGATGGTAATTTTCCAATATTATACTTGTAATAAAAAAGTAAAATAAATGAAATCCTTGCTACACAGTTACAGAAGGATAATATTCAATAGCTTCCTATGAGAGGCAATCTGTACAGTGGTTATCACACAGACTATTCTAAGTCAGCCTGGATGTGAATCATCTCATATCACTCATATCTTATATTTCATGTAACTTTTAAAGTCTGTAACTCAGGTCAAGTTATTTGAACTTTCCGTGAGCTTCTGCACTTAAATTGGGGGTGGTGACAATAGGGTTGTAAGGATTATATAAGTTACATAAGTTAATTTGTGTAAAGTGCTTATGCCAATGCTTGGCATATTATAAGTGGCACATAACTGTAATAGTAATTTGCTACCATTACTATTTTCTTTGTAGCAGTTTCACATAAAAGTGACTGTTATTGTAGAACCTGAGTCATGGCTCTTTTAAACAGGTGTTCTGACTGAATTGTCATAGCATGGTAAAGTCTAACAATTTTATAAGAAGTGGCTGAGAAAAACAAAAGACATGCAGTACATTTGCTTCTAGAGTTCTATCTAGAGAAGGGACTAAGTGGAATGACTAATTAATGTGTTTTGGTCCTGCTTTTTTTTTTTTCTTTTTTCCATTCTCTTGAGACTTTATTTTTAGAACTGTCTTGAGCTGTATGCCTTCATATTTAATGATTGCCATTTTTATTCTTTTTATAGTAGTAAATATTAAATATTAGGCAGAATGTTTCCTTTAATTTCCCTTTGGAGTGATAAAGTATCACCAGTAACTTTTTCTTGATATGTGTAGCAATACTCTTTCTCAAAACAGAATTACTTAATAAAGCCAGGAAGACATCTATGAAAAGCTCTTAGAACAGGTATTACATATTGGATAATTGAAAATGTATCAAATAAAGCGAATGTCCAAAAGATGAACTTAGGAAGCTCTCACACAACAGGCATTATGATAAATTTCAAGTACCAAAATGTTTTAATGGTTAACTTTAATAACTTTATTCATAATGAGATTATTAGCATGACTAACTCCTTTGTAAATCTTGAAATATAAGAGGTTTCTGTTAGCTCAGCAGACACTTATTCCAAACTCCCAGATTTTGACACCTAAAAATGTGCCTCTTAATGAATATTTAATTTTACATTACATTACATTACATTACCAGTTTACATATTTAGACCAATGAGGTAATGTTAGAGTATGAACTCCTATGTAATCAACTGTCTCCACAAAAGGAGATCTTGGTATCTCTTGGGAAAAAAGTACAGGGATGATATTAAAAATACTAGCCTGTAGCCTTCTGGGGAAGATGATGGAGTAGGAGGGTCCTAAGCTCACCTCATTCCATGCATACAACTAGATAACAACACATCAGTGTAAATAAAGCAGAAAATGATCTGAAGACTGGCAGAACAGACTCTCCACAGCTAAATGTAGAGAAGAGGCAATATCAAAGAGGATAGGAAAGGTGGAGACATGGTCTAGGAACAAAGGGACCTGCATGACTGTCCCCAGAAGGGAGGGGCACAGGGAGTATGGAGAGGGGAAAGGAGCAGACCTGTCAAGTATCCCTGGCACCAGGGACCCAAACAGGGAAGACAAATTTGTATAACATTTGGCTTTGAAAACCAGAGGGGCCTAACAATCAGTGGGGCTTAAAATCTGAAACATCAGAAATCAGCAGGCTAGTCTCTGGGAGAGCCAGGAGGACAGAGTCCCCACCTGTAAAGAGACAACACAACAAACAGTCCCACTGAGATACAGCATAGAAGCAGCAGTTTGAATAACCTGGCATGCATGGGAAGGAGATTAATTACTAATCTCACAGCATGTTCTGGAGAGACAGGGATCTTTTGGAGACCCCTCTAAGAACAGAAGAACTAGTGGACAGCATTTCCCTCCTGGGCACCCCCAGCCTAGATACAAGAACACCTTCAGGAAACAGCACCAAGCAACACTCTCCACCTAGCTTGCTAACAGTGCACACTGCCCATGTGCACCTCTGTGGATCTACTCCCTCCAACCCAGCTGGCCTGGCAGGAGTTTTTCCCTGGTGGCTGCAGATCCTCTCCCTCAGTGGATGAGCATGGACCTTGCTGGCACCACATGCCACACTCCCTCCAATATACCCTTGGCCACAGCCAATGCAAACCAGTGCCACAAGCCTGGCAGTATGCAAACAGCCCCAGCAGTGGCCAGAACTACTTCTGCCCCAAGGAGAGGGGAAGATAACCAGTCCAACTGCTTCCCCAACAGTGGACTAGGGGCAGACATCTGGTCTGACTGCAGGCCCTGCCACCAACAAAAGTTTCTCAGGGGACAACAGAGGGAAAGCACCCTGTAGTTCAGTGCTATTGCATCTCTGGCATATACTTAGTCTGATTCAACTTAAGCTCAAGGCAGCCCCAGACTGGCCACAGGTACCAAATCTTGTCCACAATAGGCAAAGTGAGCCATTGCAGACTAAAGGCAAACATGGCTCATCCAAAATACACACAGAGGATACTCCTGAAGCACCAGGTTCTTGTGAACAGGGACCTTACACTACAGGACCTCTTCATCATAAGGCCTCTATGTTGAAGAACAGGAGATGTAGCTGACTTTCCTAACACAGAGAAACAGACAAAGAAAGTTAGACAAAATGCGGAGACAGAGGAATATGTCTCAAATGAAAAAATGAGACAAAATCACAGCAAGAGAGCTAAACAAAACAGATATAAATAATATGCCTGATAGAGAATTTAAAGTAATGGTTATACATATACTCACTGGATTTGAGAAAAGAATGGAGGACTTCATTGAGATCCTCAACAAAGATACAGAAAACATCAAAAAGAACCAATCAAAGGTGAAGGACTAAGTAACTGAAATCAAAAATACACTAACTACATAGATAAATAGTAAACTAGAGGAAACAGAATGGATCAGTAACTTGGAGGACAGAATAAATGAAAATCAGTCAAGCTTAACAGGAGAGACAAAAAATAATAATGAAAAATGAAAATAGGATTCTGGAACTCAATGACACCATAAAGCATAATAACATTTACATTGTAAGGAACCTAGAAGAAGAGAGAGAAGAGGAAACAGAAAATTTATTTGAAGAGATAATAGCTGAAAATTTCCTGAATTTGGGGAAGGAAACATATCTAAATCTAGGAGGTACAGAGAGCCCCCAAAAGAATCAACCCAAGGTGGTCCATACCAAGATAAGTTGTAATTAAACTGGCAAAAAGTAGTGATAAAGAGAGAATTTTAAAAAGCAGTAGGAGAAACAAAAAGTTACATATAAAGGAGACCCCATAAGGCTATCAGCAGATTGTTCAACAGAAACTTTGCAGGACAGAAGGGAGTGACATGATGTATTCAAAGTGTTGAAAGAGAAAAACTTGCAATGAAGAATAGTGTATCCAACAAAAGTATCATTCAGAATAGAAGGAGAGATGAAGAATTTTGCAGACAAAAAAAGTTGAAGGAATTCGTGACCACTAAACTTGTTCTACAAAAATACTAAACAGACTCAAAGAGTCAAAAAGAAAGACCACAAATAGGATTAAGAAAAGAAGCACAAAACCATTAAGTATATCTATAAAACTTGATCAAGGGATTCACAAAATAAAGGATGTAAAATATGACACCATATACATAAAACATGGATGGGAAAGGAGTAAAGAATGAGACAAACTTAAGTGACCATCAACTTAATATAGACAGCTATATGCATAAGATGTCATATACAAACCTAATGGTAACCACAGATAAAACAACAATAATAGATATGCAAAAATGAAGACAAAGGAATCTAAGTATATCACCAGAGAAAGCCAGAAAACTGTGAGAGAACATGAGAAAGAAGGAACAGAGAAGAACTTTAAAAACAACCATAAAACAAGTAACAAAATGGCAATAAGTACATACCTATTAATAATTACTTTGAATGTAAATGGCCTACATTTTCTAAACAGAAGACAAAGGGTGAGGGAATGGATGAAAAAGCAAGACGTATCTATAGGCTGCCTACAAGAGACTCATTTCAGACCTAAAGGCACATACAGATTGAAAATGAATAGAGGGAAAGGATTTATTATGCAAATGAAAGTGAAAAGAAAACCAGGATAGCAATACTTATATGGGACAAAATATACTAAAAAACAAAGACTGTAATGGGAGACAAAAAGGACACTATATAATAATAAAGGGAACAACGCAACAAAAGATATAACAATTATAAATATTTATACACCCAATATGAAAGCACCGAAATACATAAAACAGTTAATAACAAACAAAAAGGAACTACTCAGTAGTAATACAAAAATACTAGGAGAATTTAACACCCACTTACATCAATGGATAGATCATCCAAACAGAAAATCAATAAGAAAACAGGGGCCTTAAATGATATTTTGTACTAAATGGATTTAACAGATATAGTCAGAACATTCCATTCTAAAATAGGATAATGTACATTATTTTCATGTGCACACTGATCATTCTCCAGAATAGACTACATGTTAAGACACAAATCAAGTCTCAACAAATTCAGAAAGATCAAAGTTATACCATGCATCTGACCACAATGTTATAAAACTAGAAATCAACCACACACACACACACGACCTAGATAGAGCACAAATACATGAAGGCTACATAACATGGTACTAAACAATGAATGGGTCAACCAAGAAATCAAAGAGGAAATCAAAAAATACATGGAGACAAATAAAAATTAAAACATAATAGTCCAAATCTTTGGGATTAAGCGAAAGAGGTTCTAAGAGGGAAGTTTATAGCAATACAGGCCTACCTCAAGAAGCAAGAAAATTTCAAATAAATGACCTAACCTAACACTTAAAGGATCTACAGCAGGAGAAACAAACAAAATCCAAAATCAGTCAAGGGAAGGACATAATAAATGTTAGAGCAGAAATATACAAAATAGAAACTAAAAAAACAATAGAACATATCAGTGAGTCCAGGATCTGGCTTTTTGAAAAGATCAACAAAATTGATAAACCTTTAGCTAGACTCTTAAAAAAAAGAGAGAGACAGAGATATCTCTGATATCTCTGATAAATACAGATGCAAAAATATAGCAAACAAAAACCAACAATATATTTAAAAAATCATTCACCATGATCAGGTGGAATTTATTCCTGGGAAGCAAGTGTTGTTTAATATTAACAAATCAACATGCTACACCATATTATCATTAGGTGAAAAAAAACATTAGACAAAGTACAACATCCTTTCATGATAAAAACTATCAAAGTAGATTTAGAGAGAACATATCTCAACATAATAAAGCCATATATGAAAAACCCACAGCTAACATCATAACTCAGTGTGGAAAAACTGAGAGCTTTTCACCTGAGATCAAGAGCAAGACAAGGATGTTCACTTCATCACTTTTATTCAACATAGGAAGCCTAGCCACAGCAATCAGATAAGAAAAAGAAATAAAAGGCATCCATATTGGTAAGGAAGAAATAAAACTTTCACTATTTGCAGATGACATGATACTATATATAGAAAACCCTAATGACTCCACCAAATCACTACTAGACCTAATAAATGAATTCAGTAAGTTTGCAGGATACAAAATCAATATACAGAAATCTGTATAATAATAATAAAGAAAAAGGAAATTAAGAAAATCTCATTTACAATTGCACCAAAAAATAAAATACCTAGGAATAAACTTAATCAAGGAAGTGAAAGACTTGTACTCTGAAAAATACAAAACACTGATAAATGAAATTGAAGAGCACACAAAAAATAGATATTCTATGCTCATGGATTGGAAAAACAAATATTTTTAAAATGGCCATGCTATCCAAAGCAATCTACAGATTTAATGCAATCCCTGTCAAAATACTAACAGTATTTTTCACAGAACTAGAAAAAATAATCCTGAAATTTGTATGGAACCATAAAAGACCTCAAGTAGCCAAAGCAGTCTTGAAAAGGAAGAAGAAAACTGAACTATCACAATCCGAGATATCAAGATACACTACAAAACTTTAGTAATCAAAATGGTATGGTACTGGCACAAAATTAGACACATAAATCAAGGAAAGAGAAGAGACAGCTCAGAAACAAACCCAAAATTATGTGGTCAATTAATCTTGAAGAAAGAAGGCAAGAGCATGCAATGGGAAAAAGACAATCTCTTCAACAAATGGTGTTGGGAAAATTGGACAGCTACATGCAAAAAAAAAAAAAAAAATGACACTGGATCATGTGCTTACACCATACACACCGTACACAAAAATAAACTCAAAATGGATTAAAGACCTACATGTGAGACTTGAAACCATAAAAATCCTAGAAGAGAGCATAGGCAGTAACTTCTTGGCATCAATTGTAGCAACATTTTTCTAGGTATGTCTCCTGAAGCAAGGGAAATAAAAGCAAAAATAAACTATTGGGACTACATCAAAATATAAAGTTTCTGCACAGCAAAGGAAACAATCAAAAAACTGAAAGACAACCTACTGAATGGAAGAAGATATTTGCAAATGACATGTCTAATAAAAGGTTAATATCCTGGTGTACCCAGGTGACTCAGTCGGTTAAGTGTCCGACTTTGGCTCAAGTCATCTCATGGTTTCTGGGTTCCAACCCATGTCCAGTTCTGTGCTGACTGCTGAGATCCTGAAGCCTGCTTCAGATTCTGTATCTCCCTCTCTCTCTTTGTCCCTCCCCAACCTGTCCTCTCAATCTCTCTTTCAAAACTATATAAATAAACATTACAAAATTTTTAAAAAGTTAGTATCCAAAATATACAAAGAACTGGTAAAACTCAACACCCAAATAATCTAATTAAAAACTGGGCACCACCTCATTCATTTCCACCGGTCTCTCGTTGAGCAGCTCCGGCCTCAGTCATCGCAGCTCCGGCCTCAGTCATCGCAGCTCCTCCGCCGCTGCCGCCCCCGCAAGGCTTTGCTGTCGCCAAAGCCACCCGCAGCGACTCGTCGCATCCGATTCTCTCCATTTCGTTCCCCGCCAACCGCAACCATTGACGCCATGTCGGGTTATTCGAGTGACCGAGACCGCGGCCGGGATCGAGGGTTTGGTGCACCTCGATTTGGGGGAAGTAGGGCAGGGCCCCTATCTGGAAAGAAGTTTGGAAACCCTGGGGAAAAACTAGTCAAAAAGAAGTGGAATCTTGATGAGCTGCCCAAATTTGAGAAGAATTTTTATCAAGAGCACCCTGATTTGGCTAGGCGCACAGCACAAGAGGTGGAGACATACAGAAGGAGTAAGGAAATTACGGTTAGAGGTCACAACTGCCCAAAGCCAGTTCTGAATTTTTATGAAGCGAACTTCCCTGCTAACGTAATGGATGTCATTGCAAGACAGAATTTTACTGAGCCCACTGCTATTCAAGCTCAGGGATGGCCCGTTGCTCTAAGTGGATTGGATATGGTTGGAGTAGCACAGACTGGATCCGGGAAAACGTTGTCTTATTTGCTGCCTGCTATCGTCCACATCAATCATCAGCCATTCCTAAAGAGAGGTGATGGGCCTATTTGCTTGGTGCTGGCACCAACTCGGGAACTGGCCCAACAAGTACAGCAAGTAGCTGCTGAATACTGTAGAGCATGTCGCTTGAAGTCCACTTGCATCTATGGTGGTGCTCCAAAGGGACCACAAATTCGTGATTTGGAGAGAGGTGTGGAAATCTGTATTGCAACACCTGGAAGACTGATTGACTTTTTGGAGTGTGGGAAAACCAATCTGAGAAGAACCACCTACCTTGTCCTTGATGAAGCAGACAGAATGCTTGATATGGGCTTTGAACCCCAAATAAGGAAGATTGTGGATCAGATAAGACCTGATAGGCAAACCCTAACGTGGAGTGCAACTTGGCCAAAAGAAGTAAGACAGCTTGCTGAAGATTTCCTGAAAAACTACATTCACATAAACATTGGTGCACTAGAACTGAGTGCAAACCACAATATTCTTCAGATTGTGGATGTATGTCATGACGTAGAAAAGGATGAAAAACTTATTCGTCTAATGGAAGAGATCATGAGTGAGAAGGAGAATAAAACCATTGTTTTTGTTGAAACCAAAAGAAGATGTGATGAGCTTACTAGAAAAATGAGGAGAGACGGGTGGCCCGCCATGGGTATCCATGGTGACAAGAGTCAACAGGAACGTGACTGGGTTCTAAATGAATTGAAACATGGAAAAGCTCCTATTCTGATTGCTACAGATGTGGCCTCCAGAGGGCTAGATGTGGAAGATGTGAAATTTGTCATCAATTATGACTACCCTAACTCCTCAGAGGATTATATTCATCAAATTGGAAGAACTGCTCGCAGTACCAAAACAGGCACATCATACACTTTCTTTACACCTAATAACATAAAGCAAGTGAGCGACCTTATCTCTGTGCTTCGTGAAGCTAATCAAGCAATTAATCCCAAGTTGCTTCAGTTGGTCGAAGACAGAGGTTCAGGTCGTTCCAGGGGTAGAGGAGGCATGAAGGATGACCGTCGGGACAGATACTCTGCGGGCAAAAGGGGTGGATTTAATACCTTTAGAGACAGGGAAAATTATGACCGAGGTTATTCTAGTCTGCTTAAGAGAGATTTTGGGGCAAAAACTCAGAATGGTGTTTACAGTGCTGCAAATTACACCAATGGGAGCTTTGGAAGTAATTTTGTGTCTGCTGGTATACAGACCAGTTTTAGGACTGGTAATCCAACAGGGACTTACCAGAACGGTTATGATAGCACTCAGCAATATGGAAGTAACGTTCCAAATATGCACAATGGTATGAACCAACAGGCATATGCATATCCTGCTACTGCAGCTGCACCTATGATTGGTTATCCAATGCCAACAGGATATTCTCAATAAGACTTTAGAAGTATATGTAAATGTCTGTTTTTCATAATTGCTCTTTATATTGTGTGTTATCAGACAAGATAGTTATTTAAGAAACCTGGGAAATGCAGAAATGACTGCAGTGCAGCAGTAATTATGGTGCACTTTTTCGCTATTTAAGTTGGATATTTCTCTACATTCCTGAAACAATTTTTAGGTTTTTTTTGTACTAGAAAATGCAGGCAGTGTTTTCACAAGTAAATGTACAGTGATTTGAAATACAATAAATGAAGGCAACGCATGGCCTTCCAATAAAAAATATTTGAAGACTGAAAAAAAAAAAAAACTGGGCAGAAGTCATGAATGGATATTTCTCCAAAGACATATAGCTGGCCAATAGACACATGAAAAGATGCTCAACATCACTAATCATCAGTGAAATGTAAATCAAAACTACAATGAGATATCACCTCACACCTGTCAGAATGGCTAGAATCACAAACTCAAGAAACAACAAATGTTGGGAAGGGTGTGGGGAAAACGGAACCCTCTTGTACTTTTGGTGGGAATGCAAACTGTTGCAGCCAATGTGGAAAACAGTATAGACCTTCCTCAAAAAAATTAAAAATAGAATTACCATGTATATGATCCAGTAATTTTATTACTGGGTATTTACACAAAGAATATAAAACCACTAATTCAAAAAGATATATGCACCTTTATGTTTATTGCAGCATTATTTACAATAGTCAAATCATGGAAGCAGCCCAAGTGTTCACTGATTGATGAATGGATAAAGAAGAGGTGGCATATATATACAATGGAACATTACTCAGCCTTAAGAAGGAATGAAATCTTGCCATTAGCAACATGTATAGATCCAGAGGGTATGATGCTATGTGAAATAAGTCAGTCAGAGAAAGACTAACACCATATGATTTCACTCGTGTAGAATTTGAGAAATAAAACAAATAAAGAAAAAGTAAAAAAGTCACAAACCAAAAAAGCAGGCTCTTAACTATAGAGAACAAATTGATGGTTACCAAAGGGGAGATGGGTGAGGGATGGGTGAAATAGGTGATTAAGGGTACACTTATTATGAGCACTGAATAGTGTATACAATTGTTGAACAACATAATGTGCACCTAAAGCTAATATAACCCTATATATTAACTATACTGGCATTAAAAAAAGAAAGAAGCAGATCCACTGGAATGTCTTTTGGGCATTTACTCCTGTCTTAATGCCTGACTGGATGAAATGTCTGGTGATAGAGAAACCATCTTACCATAATAAGGGTGAAAGTCATATTAAAGATGGAGGAGAAGGAAGATAAAAGGAGCTTTGTTTTGAGTGCTATTGTTGGACTAATATGCCATCCAGGGATTTCTTATTGCATTAAATATATAGACTTTTTACTTGCCTAAGAGAAAAAAACAAAATCAAAAACCACAAACTGATTTAACCTGGAGAAAAATTTGTTTAAAATCCCATTATTCTTATGTTAGACTGTATAATATTTGCTATTTCATTTCTCTTGAATTGTAATAGTTATTTAGGATTCCTCCCATTCTTAATTAATCCATTTGAATTTCTACAAATGATCAAAGATATTCTAAATGGTAGTAGAGACAATCTGTAATTTATATTTTAGAGATCATGAGTCAAATTCTTTGACAGTTTGCAATTTTAATAAAATAATTTTATTAGACATTTTTATTTTTCAAAAACGTTTTAAATATATCTTTTTTTATTCATACGGAGGGAGAAATCTAAGGAAGGGTTCATTATATTCATTATATCAAATTATTTATTTGATATTCATTATATCAAATATTACAAATAAGAGGTTGTAAAAGGCAAACCCAGTATTTAAATTTAGAAATTTGTGCTTTGTTCAGTTGAAAAGAGAATTTTAGGATGGTCCATATTATTGTGTGGGTTTTTTTGTATCAATTATTATCAAACATCAGAGGGCAAAAACAAGTTTGTTAATTATCAAAATGGGTAGGTATTCTTCTAAGGTTTATTTTACCTCCGTGTATTTTCTTCCATTCTTTTTTTATCTTTTTTTATGTTCTTGTTTCTTCTTTTTTTTCTTTCTTTAGATTGATTATTTTCAAAGTAATTGTTTTTTTTTTTCATTTTTGTTTTTATAATTCAGACAAAATCAGGTGTGTTTGGGGTGGTATGGCCATAGACTCCTTTTTACAATTCAAAACAATATCCAGATACCAATATAGCTCTGAAAGCAGAGGTTTAACTACGTTACAGATAATCCTCTGGCATATTAAATTTTTGCTGCCCATAGTTCAGATTTAATTTGATTGTCAATATTAAAGACTAATTTAAGTACTCTTGATTCTTTTTAAAACCTTAATTGTTAATTGTTATAATTCCAAGAAAAATTCATTGAATTCCATCAATACAATTATGCAAGATTTCACAGGGCCACAAAGATAAGAAATAAGCTCACGTCCCTAGTATCTTATATCAAGGAATGGGCAATCAAACGGTATGACCTAGACAGGTCACTAGGCCACAAGCCATCTATGAAACACGCCCTATGAGAAGTGGCTACACCGTCCGTGTGTAGAGGTGGTTCTTCCATGGAGCTCCTTAGGCCCTGGGCATGATGATGGGACTGGTTAGCCATCCCTCTCTTTTGTAGCACGTAATAAAATCCAAAGGCTTGGATTTTGCCCATTTCCCATCTGCCTTCTGTTCTTACATGTGCATGTCTACTACCGTCAGTAAATGATGTACATGTAATGAGAGGTACACACCAGTGTTCTCGTTGGGACATATATTGTACTAGCCAAGGCCATTTGTAATGGTTTTGTTGTTAATTATTTATTCTATAATCATTACCTTAATGGTCTTAAGGGAAAATTTTGGGATAGATGCTATCATACCTTTTTCTAATTGCTTTTGAAAGAAAGCACTTAATTTACTTCTTTGTTCATCTTCATTTTGGTGAATATGCCTTGGCAAAGGGTACTTGGCAAAGGATAGACATTTAATAAAGCACAGATAACAAACACTCTTCACTGTCTATATTATTATGTCCAACGTTCTTTAATGAGTATCTTGTTTCTTGCAGGACGGTTCTGTTTACTCTCACTTCTGTGGTTGTACTTGTCATTACAACTGACTGGATCAGCTGGGACAAGCTGAATCGGGGATTTTTGCCCAGTGATGAAGTTTCCCGAGCATTCCTGGCTTCTTTCATCTTGGTCTTTGACCTCCTCATTGTAATGCAGGTAAGTGTTTTTGTATTTCCCTTCTCTCACTGAAACAGCTCTGTGCTTTGTTCTCAGTATAACAAACACTGTATGTAGAATGAAAGGCTCCATAAAGGTAGAGAAGTGCTTAGTTTACAGTTGCTATTGGGGGAGCTTTTCTGATCATAGTTTCAGCAGTTTTACTGGGAGGATAAGCCAACTGGGCTTTTGTGAAAGTAGCACCAAAAATTCATTGTATGAACATTGGAAGGTGGACCCTGAGAAACCATACAGCATGGTGGTGTTTTCTGCCATAATTTCAAGGAAAAAAATAAGGCAAAGCAACAACAAAAAACCCTGTCATTTAGTAAATGAAAAGCTGCAGAGATGAGGATGATATAAAGCCAGGAAAGCAGGGATAAGCAATTGCCAAAGCAACTCAGGGTTTTATAGTGGTTGAAATGGAATGATGTAAAAATGCTTTTCCTGGTTATGGAAATTATCACTTTCTTTCAGTACTCACTAGAGATCATTCCATTTTCATGTAAACAATATTTCTGCCCTGCTCAGCAACACATTGTTTGTACAATAGCGTTGCGCTAACCGGTGCCACTCATGTAATCTTCTGCTGTGAGTGCTTTGGGGTCTTAGGAATGTTCCTTTGAATGAGGCCGAAAGAAACATTAACTATTTCTTGGCACTTTATCTTGCTCATTAAGTGTCCATCCATTTGCTGCCCATTTTCATACTGATTTTATAAGGCAATTTTGGATTTTCCCCTCCTGAGACATTGTAAGTTACCAGAACAAAGGCCACAATTGCTGAAGGGAAGGTAAACGCCACTGTGTGCCAGATTTATGTGAGATTTCACAAGATAGCAGATTGGTTTTCTCATTTTAGAGGCAAAAAGAAGCCTTTATAAGCAATATTCTGTAGTGTCTTAAAAGAGAATAACAGTTTATTATTGCTGTTGCTTCACAATATAGCCCAGGCATTAGGTTCAAGATGGTTCCTGGAATATATTTCTATTTTAATGGATAACAGTTTAAAATATGTTATTGATTTAAAAAATTATATAAAGTGAAATGTTTGTCTCATCTAAAAATTGATGTATTTCTTCTTTATTTCCTGTGGGATAGTTTAGCATAGTGGAGAAAGTAAGAAAGCATTGGTGGGTTCCATATCAGTCTCTTATTTGCTGTAGGACCTCCTCTGGATATTTATAAAATCAAATTTGTAGCACTAAATAGTGTATTTTGCATTACTTGTTCAGAGACTTTTTTTTTTTAATGTTTACTTATTTTTTAGAGAGAGCCAGAGCCAGAGACAGAGTTTGAACAAGGGAGGGGCAGAGAGAGAGGGAGACACAGAATTGGAAGCAGGTTCCAGGCTCTGAAGTGTCAGCACACAGTCCGATGCAGGGCTCGAACCCATGAACCATGAAGTCATGACCTAAGCCAAAGTCAGACGCTTTAACCAACTGAGCCACCCAGGTGTCCCTCAGAGGCTGTTTATTTTTTTAATGTTTGTTTATTTTGAGAGAGTACACATGAGTGGGGGAGGGGCAGAGAGAAAGGGAGAGAGAGAGAATCCCAAGCAGGCTCCACACTGTCATCACAGAGCCTGACATGGGGCTTGATCCCAAGAACCATGAGATCATGACCTGAGCTGAAATCAAGAGTTGGTTGTTTAGCTCACTGAGCCGCCCAGGTGCCCCTCAGAGGCTGTTTTTATCTTCTTTCATCTGGTACTCCTGAATGATATACTTCCTCATCTAAAATATCTGCTTTGGCCAAATGGCCTACCTCTTTGAACCCATTTTATAGCCAAAGGTATTAGTAAGCAAATAGACCACTGTCCTTTGGATTGTTTAAATTTGTATATGTGAGAGCATAAATTTCCTGATTTTTGTCCTACTATCCATCACTTTCTACCCTCTTTGTATCTTTTTAGTTACTCTTCCAATGAGGTCACGAAAATCAGGGACTTGAAGTGGAAAAATATAACATTACAATTTATAGATACTATGGAATCACTCAAAAAGTACTTAATAAGGAGAGAAGGAAGAAAGAAAGGATAGTAAGGATTTATACAGGTAGAGTCAGCAGGGATTAGGAAGGGGCAAGCATTCTAGATGAAGGAAATGGTACGAAAATGTGGAGTCAGTAAAGCGCTGAAGTGTTCAGAGAGTAGCCAGAGCACCAACTGACCGACAATGAAGAGTTTGTGCTGAGGAATCTATCAGTTTGGATGATTTTGGCTACAAGTAACAATAAGCCTGCCAAGCTAGCTTAATCAAAGTGGGGGGATGTAATACTGTGTTATAAGGATGCTGTACAGAATTAGAGAGGAGGGATGCAGTTACATTTTAGGGACACATGAAAGCAGAGACTAAAGTGCACCAGGGAGCCCAGACCTAGCTTTTTTTCTCCATCTCTCATCTTTTTAAATTTTTCCCTTCAGTTTCCTTCTCTTTTCTTATTACAGAGAAGCTTTCTCAGCTTCCCAGTTCATATGGAAGGAAATGGCCACAGCAAATACCTCAGGAGACCACTCTAGTTGTCAGGTGTAATTCTAGATTCCTGGGGAAAGGATTGTAAGGACTGGATTGTCCTGCACCCATCAGTGAAGTGACTGGGGGCAAGGTAGTTCCACAGAAAAACAGGGAGATGCTGAGCCTCAAAAGCTAAATTAATTGATGTCTAATATGAAGGAAAGTCCAGAAAGAGACCCAAGAGTTAGGGCCCTTAACTCCTTTTCTCTCTCCCCCAGTACTGAGTCAGTGAGCCAGTCCCGTTGATTTCTCTTTTGCTATGTCTTTTGTGGCCGAATCCTTCCTTATCATTTCTCTGCTTGTATTCAGTCCTGAGTCTCCTGTATACTATTGTAAAATAATCTCCTATGCAAACTTCTGCTTCCACATGTCCCCTTGTCCCACACACTCTATGCGGCTCAGGCTCATAAACTTCCAGTCTGGAACGTCATGTTGTACATGCCTCTTCTCAGCCAAAGTGATACCTCATTGTCCAAGTATAAAGTCAGGACTCCGAGAGCATGCTCCCAGTGCCCTTCACCATCTGGCCCTGCTGTGTTTTCTCACATGTATTCTATGCTGTAGATCTACCACAGACCATCCTATGCTGTAGATCCACCTCAGACCAAAGGGCTTATTGTTTGGCCCTTGACCACAGCACACTCATTCCAGGGTGTTGTAAGCTTCTTTTTCTCCCCAGATGTGTCTCCTCCTGCTCTGGTCATCTAGACCCTACTGCTGAAGACCATTCCAATTCCCCCTCATGAAAACCATGTAATCACTTTCTTCCTTGGAACTCCTGCAGCACTTTTCACCTGGACACAAATCACCATTTCACTGTTTTCCTGCTCTATGGAGCAGGAACCATAGCTTATAACTATTTGTCCCTGGAGTCTCCCTAACACAGAGCCTTACATGGGCAGCAGTATGCCTAGAGTAATAACTCCTTGATGAGGATAAAGAAGTGACATTTCAGCACTGAGTCTCCTGCAAACTCTGCCCCCCCACTTTGGGAGCATCATGTTAAAGTTTCAGGAACTAGTGCAAGTGGTAAAATAAACAGATCCCCAGAAGATGTATATATTCAAGGCATTTAAAAATATATAATACAAATATCCTACAAATCCATAGCCAACTAAACTGTGATCTATTTCATTCTAGATTCATATATTTCAGACAAAAGAAAAATAGAAAAGTAGCAAAATTAGTGGAAATGGAGGGAATAATTTCATTAGAAGATTTTCTCTCATTGGACTTATTTAAGTGATTTTAAAGCAATTGACCCTAGGCTTTTCTAATAGTAGAAAAATTCAGCTTACACTATCAAAAGATATTTTAATGTTTGGTAAAAAAAAGAAAAAGACAAGAAACCCTTAGAATATGACATTACGGCTATAAAGATTTTATCTTAAAGTTAGTAGGTCAATTCTGAAAACTTGTAGAGAAAGTATAATTATTTTTATGAATGTTTATTAAATAGGATTTTCTACATTTATTGTGAAAACCATTTGATGTATCACATCTTTCTGCAGTTCTAGTAAAGTCGCTAGAACTAAGGTATAAACAGATGTCAGTATAATATAACATGCGACTCATATAAATCACACATTTCTACAGAACATGAGACGTAAATTGTAAAAAACACTTCTATGAGGAAATATTATCTCAAAATCTGTTTAATATTTATAATTTTGCCATTTGGCTTTTATATTCCTCTAGTTTATTGCATAAGTATTTAATTTGCAATTGTGTTCCACCCATTCATCTCTTGTTAGATTGAAGAAAAGATATATGTAAGATATGTAAGAGTTAAAAATATAATGTATTGTAGAGTAATCAAAGAAAAAAAAGTGTCCTAGGAGTCCACCTGCCCAAAATAGAGAAAGAGAAAGAGAGATGTCAGTATAGACAGGATAGTAGGACAAAACTCCAAAAAAGAGATGAGAGTAGAAGGGCAGGCAGCAAGAATTTGGAAAAGGAAAACAATGGACAGGAAAATTTTCTCCAGCTGAGAGTAGTGTCCTAATCATCACAGTAAGGACTTAGTTTTTTTTTTTAAATATATGAAATTTATTGTCAAATTGGTTTCCATACAACACCGAGTGCTCATCCCAAAAGGTGCCCTCCTCAATACCCATCACCCACTCTCCCCTCCCTCCCACCCACCATCAACCCTCAGTTTGTTCTCAGTTTTTAAGAGTCTCTTATGCTTTGGCTCTCTCCCACTCTAACCTCTTTTTTTTTTTAAGAACTTAGTTTTGATCCATTAAGTTCAGAAAACATTTGTGAATTCTATTTTTTATTTTTTGAGGAACTTCCATACTGTCTTCCACAGTAGTTGTACCAATTTACATTCCCACCAACAGTGTCTGAGGATTCCTTTTTCTCCACATCCTCATCAACACTTATTTCTTATCTTTTTTATTCTAGCTATTCTGACAGTTGTAAGGTGATATTTTATTGTGGTTTTGATATGCATTTCCCTGATGATTATTGAAATTAAAAATAGAAATACCATATAATCCAATAATTCCCCCACAAGGTATTTACCCAAAGAAAAGGAAAATGCTAATTTGAAAAGGTATGTCTACTTCTGTGTTTATTGCACCATTATTTACAATAGGCATGATATGGAAACACCCCAAGTATCCACTGATAGATCAATAGATAAAGAAGGTGAAGTGTGAATACAGAATATTACTCACTTCTGAAAAAGGATGAGATCTTGCCATTTGCAACATCATGAATAGACCTAGAGGGTATTATGTTAAGTGAAATAAGTCAGAAAAAGAAAGACAAATACCATATGATTTCATGGACTATGGAATGTGGAATCTAAGAAACAAAACAAAGGGGAAAAAAACCTGAAAAAGTAGAATTAGTTCTATAAACACAGAGAACAAAATGATGGTTGTCAGAAAGGAGGGGGTGGGCAATGGGAAAAATGGGTGAAGGGGAGTGGAAGATACAGTCTTCCAGTTACAGAACAAATAAGTCACAGGAATAAAAAATACAGCATAGGTAATATAGTCGATAATATTGTAATAACATTGTATGGTGACAGATGATTAGCCACACTTATGATAAGCTTAATACAACATAGACTTGTTGAATCACTATGTTGTGGACCTGAAAGTCAGGTAACATTGTGCATCAACTATACCCAAATTAAAACAAATAAAAAGCCAAATTCATAGAAACAGAGAGTAGAATGCTGGTTGCCAGGTGTTGAGAAAAATAGGAAGAGGTTGGTAAAAGGGCACAAACTTCCAGTTTTAAGATGAATAAGTTCTGAGGATGTAATGTATAACATGGTGACTATAGTTAAAAACACTATTTTGTATACTTGCAATTTGCTAAGAGAGTACATTTCAAGCATTCTCATTTTAAAAAATAAACTATGTGAAGTAATGGATATGTTGATTAACTTGGTTGTGGGACTCATTTCACTACATCTAATGATTGGAAAAATACTTAGTGATAAATAATGTAACAAAAGAAAACATTTACAAATTCATTCCCTCTGTACACCATATCAGGTGCTAGAGACACAGAACAGTGGGAAAGGAAATCAAAGATCAATGACACAGTCCACAGACATTTGTAGTCACAAAGGAATTAATAATTTAATAGAATAAATATGAGTAGAAAAATAAAGGCATTTCAAGAAACCGTTTAGAAGAATTATTCAGGTAAAAAGCAAACGTTCCTACATCTGCCACTTTTAAAATTTATCTTCCTGCCATCCTAGGATCTAGTTGTTGGTATGAAGGCTTTAAAATAAAGGAGCTTTCTCTTTATAAAACAAAGAACATTCTGTACTTTTTAACTAGACAGGAAGAGAGAGAATGAAAGAAGGAAGTGAGAGGAAGAAAAGGAGGAAATTAAGAGAGTAGGGAGGGGCTATGGGGAGGAGGAGGAGAGGTGTGGAGCCAGAAAGATAGGTATAGGTGGGGATGACTTGAGAAGCCAGTAAAAATCTGCAGTGTGGATGGTGGGTGGAGGTGGATGGGATGAAGCAGTGGTAATGACCATGGAGACTGATTAAGTTATATGTGTTGTTAAGTTTCCATGCATTCTCTGTCCTTTCTGAATGCTTTATAGAACTGAACTCTAGGGGATTAGTGTAGGGAATATTAAAAACTGTCAAGTTTCACAACTGGATCAATGTAGTCTAGCATCAAGATAGCATCTGCTGAACAAAGTGCCCAGGAGGCAAAGGAAGCTATGAGAAGATAAATTTCTGGGAATTTATGGTTAATTATAGAAAGGTTTGGCCTTGAACCTCTTCTCTTTATCATCCTCTCCTCTAGAAGGCTTCTCTCTTCACCTTCTGTGTGGGTATATCTTTGATTTATGTATGTAAGTAGATTCATAATATAAAACATATTACATATGCAGTATCAGCTTTATGTGCTTCAAGGAGATGAAAGAATTCTTCTAGAAGAGAGGCTTTTAAAGAGAAGATGAAAGATTCAAAGGTTATATTTTGGTGAATCTTCACACTGTTGATACATGTTATCAGCACTTCTCTTGTAATTTATCTATATACCTACCTAATACCTTCATATTTATGTATCTACATACTTACTCTAACATGTGGGCTCCTCAAGGAGAGGAGGTATGTTTTTTCAATTTTTTCATTCCCACAGCTAGCTCATGTTCAATGCATTGCAGTTTTACCATAAGTATTTGCTGAATGAAAGAATAAATAAATGAATGATCACAGCATTATTTCAGAAAAGCCAAATAACATGAGATTTTTCAAGAAGCAAAATGTTTACCAACATCAGGAGAATGAGCTATCAATAATATTAAATTAGGTCATTTTCACTGAGTTATGATTTTACTGTAATTAAATATCCAAATAAAAATCTGAACAAATTGCTCAGTTAAGTGTTGAAAAGGACTCTTCGGTCTAGTTTGAAAAACACGTAAAGAAAAATGATATTTCCTGAAAAGTAATTCCTAATGCACTTAAAAAATAATTATGAAAATTGCATTCTACAAAGATTTCACTTTTTAACCTCTGAAAATGTGTTTGTTTTCTGTTTTGTATATGGTTCTCAGAAATAGGTTGACTAGTTTAAAAAAAGACATCATGAATTTTGGTAGACTTTATTTTAAAACTCCAATAACCTGACTTCAGTAGGGCACTTATTTTGAGGTCATAGCTGTTGAAAATGGAATCAATCACTTTAGAACATAGGGCAGAGCAACAAGCATGAACCAATTTTAATTAAATAGCTATGGTGTTTTGACAAGTTGGCATATATTTTCCGGACAAGTTGGTCTGACTGATTTTGTTTATAGGCTGCTTAGAAAGAAAGGGTTGTTTAAATGTCTGACCACCAGTTTTAACATGTCCTTCAGCTTTGGGAATACATTATAGAACTTCTTTCAAAGCATTTTAAACTCCTTTTCACAATCATTTTACGTCTTCATTTTTCTTATTCAAAGGTTACATACCTACCTTAAAACACAGTAATGACAATTTCTGTCCCAAATGATGACATGGACTAAGGCCTTATAATTGAAGTAACTCCTGGATTAACCATAAATGCCTACTGTCTTCACGATATGTGCCTAAGAGGTTGAATCTCCCTTTTATTTACTGTCACCATTTTGTACTTCTGGCATCACCTGATCTAGGGGGATGACAGAATATTCAAGGACAATCGTGGAGGGGAATCTCAATATATTTATTAATAGTCCCAATAACTAGCTTCCAAATAATAGACAGACATCTTACAGCAAGACATGTCCATGCAGCATGGGAGAGTCCAGCCAAGTGGGCAGTGTGCAGGAGGTGCCAGAGAACATGTCTTAGCAGGTGACCTATAGTATCAAGAAAATTGTGCAGAAGATAACAGATAAGCTGGAAGCACTGGGGTTACCAGGAAAACACATTTTAGGGTCCAGTAATGGGCACTGGAGTGATAAACACATTCACGTGAAAATGAAACTAATAGTCTCGTTAACATATGATGTAGATCACAGTTTTGAAACAGGCGGTGAGTTCTATGAGGGATTATTGTGAATAGGTGAGATCAGTCAAGTCTTTAAGGATAATGTGAGAAGAATGGTGCTTGAAGGAATTATAAGATTTGGTTAAGCAAGTGGAAAATAGAGACATTCAAGTTTTATCCCAATTTAAATGCTTCAGTCTCCAAGGTACTTTTTTTTTTATTTTTTTTATTTAAAAAAAATTTTTTTTTCAACGTTTTTTATTTATTTTTGGGACAGAGAGAGACAGAGCATGAACGGGGGAGGGGCAGAGAGAGAGGGAGACACAGAATCAGAAACAGGCTCCAGGCTCCGAGCCATCAGCCCAGAGCCTGACGCGGGGCTCGAACTCCCGGATCGCGAGATCGTGACCTGGCTGAAGTCGGACGCTTAACCGACTGCGCCACCCAGGCGCCCCGGTACTTTTTTTTTTTAAAGAGAGCTAGAACATGATTAAAAAACTGGGAAAATATAAATCCTATACTGTTGCACATGAGCAGTAATTTTTTCAAAGCCACATGGAGGCAGCAAGATATAACTCCTTCAAATTTGTATTTTTTCAATGGATGCATCATTGTTTTCAGGTGCCATGGAATGATTAGTAACTGATCATCACCCTGAAAGATTGTTCCAGCCATAACCTTCACCCCCATCTTTGTGTGTATATTGTGATTGGTCCTGGGAGTCACGTGTAGCAGTTACCACTTGTTGCACCACTTGTATATAATAAAAACTGCCATGTTGAAGACACCCATTCTGCCATTTGATCAGGCTCCAAGCTCCTCTGGGGTAGATTTCAAACTCAGAGTTTGAAGTTATACTTCAGGTCAGAATTGGATAGGTGTTGCTAAACATGAGCCCTATTGACAGCCATTCATGTCAAATATCCTGTCCCTGGATGAGATGGGCTAATACTCTGTAACTATTTTTGTTTAAATTAATTTATGTATTCTGAGAGTGGGGTACAGAGAGAGAGAGGGGCAGAGAGAGAGGAGAGTTCAAGAATCCAAAGCAGACTCCATGCTGTCAGCATGGAGCCTGACTCAGCGCTTGAACTTATGAACCATGAGTTCATGACCTAAGCTGAAATCAAGAGTCAGATGCTTAACCGACTGAGCCACCCAGCTGGCCTACTTTGTAGTTATTCTTAATGGAATATCAGGGATATGATATATTGCCATGAGCTCTTCTATTAAGTTTTTAAGATACGATGATAGAGCTTAGGAATAAGTTTAAAAAGAAATGTTGTAGGCAGTGAGACATCATGGAAGCCAATACAACAATGCCCAGTAATTCAGAACATTTATTTTAAACTCATACCTAAAATAAGAAATGAAGAACAGCCATTTTTAGATGACAAGTTTAAAAATATTTTAGAATCCTAGCATTTTAGAGTAGGAGGAAAATTTTTGGTCATATGATCACGTCCTGATTTTACAACTGAAACCTAGTAAGATTTGATAACTTGCCTGACAGTGGTTGGGCCCAGTCTAGAATTTGGATCTTCCAAATCCCAGCCCAGTACCCTGACAGATCATTTTTGAGTCAAAGATCCATTAACTCTGGAGTTCGACAAGCAAGAGGAGCCTTGGGGAAATGTTGTGCAACAAGTGGCTCAAAGTCTAGCCTAGTGTACTTAGACTAAGTAAGGATGGGTCCAATACTAGAAGACCATAGTATGAACCTTCCATATTAGAAATGAGGAACAAGCTACTAAAAAGGGCAGAATGCTGTACTGGAAACACACTAGACCCAAAATAAGGCAGGATGGAAGGAGAGAAGGAAGCAGAAAGAAAAATAAAAGCTATTATTCACTGAGCATTTACCCTACATCGAGCACTATCCTGAATGCTTAGACACACTGTGTATTATTTAATCTTCTCAACCTCCCTACAAGATTGATAGCATTATCTCTAATTTTTAAAATGAGGAAAATGAGAATTGCTCACAGTACACAGAGTCTGGATTCAGCAAAATGAGGATTAGAAAAACAGATCTGTGTGACCCCAAAGCCCATACTTTTCCCTTACCTTATAGTATTGTGTATATCAAATTAATTAATATACACAACAACCACAACAGAATACTTGCTAGGTGGCAGGAAGCTTACTGAATGATAGGAACACTTTTGCAGTAGACTAGAAGCAAGACTCAATTTCTTAGTGGCAGTGGAAATGTGTTTAAGTCACTTCATCTCTAGGTGTCCATAGTCTCATCTGTAGGATGACAGTTTTTCATGACCCACATTATAGGATTTTTATGACAGTTAAATTAAAATGCAGTTGAAATATTATCTTTTCATATATCTAAATTACATTATTTGGAAGAAGAAAACATTAATTTAGTCGGAAAAAAGTTTCAGAGTAGTGCCTGGAATTACAATAAATCATTCAGGGTTGCTTGATTTTAGCTAAGCTAGACTATTATAATGTGATAAGGAGTCTGAGTAACAATGCATTGTAGCCATAACCTGCTATTAGAAATCTACACTAATGGGGTGATTTCCATCCCTACCTGATCAGAAGAATCACAAAAACTCTTACAAGGATGTGAATTCTCTGGCTATTGGAACATTGTCAGAGTTTCTGGTTTAGTAAGCGTGCACTGGTGCCTGGGAATTACTAGGCATTACAGATGATTCTCGTGGCCATGAATTAGAGTCAACTGTACTGGTTAAAAATGCAGATTCTTGGGTTTTCCTTTTACATCTAGTGGTATCAGAATCACTAGGGAATTTGATTTGTGAATATGGGTTTTTATTTAGTCCAAATATGATTTCTGTGAACTCATTATTCTAAGGTAATACACTACTAATAAGTGAATGTTTATTATTACTTTGACTCAGATGGCTATACATAAAAGAACCCCAAGGAAATTACAAATTGCCAGATGGTACTTGGACTTTATTACATTTGATGAAGTTTGGAGAGTTCAAAATTATGCATTTGTCCTATAAAACTATATCATTCCTGTGGTGCATATTGTGAAAAGCTGAACAGTTAAAACCAAATATGTATCTGGTGCATTTGTCTCTAATTTTTGATGAAAGTGTATTTTATAAATATCCCTTTGCAGAAAAATGTATTTATGTCTAAGATGCATATCATCTATTTAATCTTTGTTTGATTTCAATAGCTGAGTCCTGAACATTTATTTGCAAGTTGAATAAGTTCTAAAATATAAGAATAGCATGAAACCAAAGAGGTATATATGTCTCTGTTTTATAACAAAATGACTTTATACACAAAAATATGTGTCTGGGGAAAAAATTAAAATTTGTTGTCTACAGTCCTTGTCATTCCTTTCTGGGACTTCTGAAGTTGGTGCCAACAAATGTCCTTTTTTTCCTGTAATGAATAGAGCGATAGATGTGGATGCAAAATGAAGAAGCTCAGAGCCCTGGGAGAGATTCCTGCCCATGAAGTAGGACAGTAGGAACCGGGGGTCAGAAGGAGTTGTTATGGGGGGGAAGAGAGAAGACATAGAGGTGACAGCTGCTAATAGAACTTGAGAAAGAGAGGGTTTTTTTTTTTAGAAGTTTTGCTCTGTAATGTGCAATGTTATAATTCTACATCCAACTTCCTAAGAAAATTTCAGTTCAAAAAAATAGTCTCCAATCCTTTTGACATTATTTTCCTTCAGTCCTATCCTTCTCTTTTGATTCTGATGGGTTTCTGGGCAAGACTCAGGGGAAAGACAAGGTCGTAGAGGCCAAGGTATATTCCAGTTACACAAATATGAAAGTTAGTGGGTCCTTACGTGTAATGATTGTGTAGAATTCAGTCTGGTGAATGCATTCACTTTATCTTATGACTGCCTCTTAATTCAGCATTTTCACTCTTTACAAGCTCAAAGTCACAGTATATATCTCTTTCTTTTCAATCCAGTTTGTCAAATCCCCATCCTATAACAGCCCCTTAAACATCAGTATCCCATAAAAGCCTACCCTATTTTCCTTTATTTCTGCATCCCAGCTAGTTTTTCAAAGGTAGTTTTTCATCCAGTCATGGCTTCAAGTCCTCCTTATGGGCTGGTCTTTCTCAAATCCAAATGCCTCTGCTCAGTTTCACACCTGGAATATCTAACTGGCAAATGGCTATTTCCACCAAGATCTTCCATGGGCTTCTCTGGTTCTTCATATTTAAAACCAACCTATCATGATTTTTGTCCACTCAGTCACTCAAGCCAAAAAATCTGGGAGATATCCAAGATTTCTCTCTTTCATCTGTCTTACAGTCAATCGCCAGCCTTGTGCATTCTTCTTGCTAAGTATTTCTTGAATCTGTTTCTCTTTAAGACCCTAGTAGCCTTTACTTAGTTTGGGTTACCATCAACTTTTACTTATAGGAGTATAATATTGTTTCTCTTCTTTTATTCTTATCCCATTTGTCCAAAGTAATCTTTTTATCTTTTTAACATAAAAATATGATCCTCAAAATTCTTCAGATAGAAATTCCCTTGCGTGCCATACTAGACCATTCTGTTATCTAGCCCATGGCCAGCTGCTGGCCTCTTCCTAGTCATCATCCTTCCTACCTTCCCCCACCTCCACCCCCCACCCTTTACATTTTATACTCCATTAAAATGTTGAAATACAAGTTGGTTACTCAAGTCATAATGCCTTTGTACTGGTAATAATAGGGCTTCTCGTCAGTGTGCATGCATGGCTATCCTCAGCCATCATTCAGACTTCAGCTTAAATGCTACCCTCTCTATGAAGCCTCATCTAACTCTCTCAGACAAACTTAAGTGCTTCTTTTTCTTACGCGTTCATCGGCATTTTATAAATGTCAATTATAGGGGCATCTGGGTAGCTCAGTTCCGTTGAGCATCTGACTCAGAGGTTTCAGCTCAGGTCACAATCTCACAGTTTGTGGGTTCGAGCCCCATGTCGGGCTCTGCAGCTGGCAGCGTGGAGCCCGGTTGGGATTTTCTCTCTCCCTCTCTCTCTTTCTTTCTCTCTCCCCTTCCCCCACTCTTGTCTCTGTGTCTTTCAAAAATAAACTTTAAAAAATTAAATAGATAGATAGATAAATGTCAATTATAGTTACTCCCCCGCTGTATTGCATTTATTTGTTTGCAGGTATATACCTATCTCACTGAAAAGGTGTGAGAATTACATGAAATAGTTCAGGTCAAATACAGAGAATATGCAACAGATGTTGGTTAAACTGGCAAGTTATTGGGACTCAATAATCATGTTTAAATGTTTTTTAAATGTTTATTTTTGAGAAAGAGAGAGAGAATCTGAAGCAGGCTCCAGGTTCTGAGCTGTCATCACAAAGCCCAATGTGGGGCTCGAATTCACAGACTGTGAGAACATGACCTGAGCCTAAGTCAGATGCTTAACCAACTGAGCCACTCAGATGCCACAATAATCATCCTTTACATGAAAGATTTTAGAATATTCCCAAATGGGAGCAATTTTATTTTTTCAGCTATAGGATTGTGTACTTGTATTAAAACTACTTATTAAAAATTTCCGAGGTGAAAATCCTATTTATATTGATCAGACATTGAAAAGTTTGCCAGAGGGCTTTTCAGAGGGGTAATTTAAGATCCTGTTGACATTGGACAACTTATGAATTGAATTTGGCGTAGCTTCTAGAAACGTTCATCAGAAAATTCAGTTTTCTTTAGATTTTGCAAAGTACAACCATCGTAGACCCAGAGTAGAGTCTTTGTTCTGACTCTGCCATGTATTTCTCTGAGCCTGGTGTTTGCTCATGTAAACTCTTCTAGTTGAAACTGGTACCCTCCATGACTGCCATCAGTGTGACTCCTATAGACAGCTGCCAAGGAGGCTCAAGGAGTGGTAAAACTTGGGGCTATGATTGCTCCCTCCTGTATTATGAAGTGGGAGAAGAAAGTTCTGATTGTAAAGTCATGAGGAAGAGGTTCTGAGAGTGGCAGACCCTGTTGTATTTTTCTTAATACCTGGAAAAAGGGGGAAAGTAAGAATATTACAAGAGCTTTACCTTACCTTGTCACCACCTACTGAGATGAGACCCCTTCAGAGGTGCTTCCTTGTTAAAGGTGGGACAGAGGATTGTAATCGCTGACTTTACATCAGGAATAAAAAATTCTATTATGATGGGTGAGATTAAATGAATTAAAACTTTAAAAGCCAATAAAACTAAGTTCAGTCATATAGAGTTTGTGATGCTTTATTAATTTATAAAAACAGCAGCCATCTATTTGCAACTGCAAATTACTCAATATTAATAATAACACTAGTGTGTTATATGTCTTGCTATAGAATCACTCAAGGATTTAAGCTTAGCAGCAAATGTGCCTTTAATGTGTGAAGAGAGGAAGAATATTTGTAGGGCTTAACAATGTAAATGAAAGAACTTGAAATGGGGACTATCATAAAATGAGATTTTCTGCCTGGAAATATCTCTAGCCATATGACCTGGGATGATAATGAACTATAACAAGGGCATAATGTGATTAGAATAAGATGAGTGATTTATATCAGACAAGTCTTGTCATAGAGAAGGCACTGAAGTTATCACTCTTCAGCACAGTCTATGCATTAGTGCTGTCTGCGTTTGCATAGTTAGTGGCTCTGAAACATTTTCTATCTGACCTCTAGGGTTCTCTGGGTAATTCAATGTGTATTTTGTGAGATTGACCCAGTAAGACAAATATTTAAATGAATAATGGAACTTTTTTTTTTAATTACTGATTCGCAGAGATTGGCATGTTTAGACACCCTCACTATTTCTGTTCAAATTCATGGGAGGCTTCATCTCATTGTAAAAATGGCTTTCTGATTCTTCATTTCTCAGAATAAATCCTATATGTTTTTCAATGTCTTAGAAAATTATTCCCATCACTGAATAGACTGTAACTTGCTTATAAGGTCAGAAAGAGTAGATCATCACCACTAAACTTGAGGGGCAAGGGCAAGTATAAATATTTCTCTTTTGAAATATGTTTTAAAGCTATGCTATACAAAAGGAACTTGAAAATCTAATTCGTGTACAGCTACAGTCCTGTGATGCACAGTAACCTACAGGGACATTTTAGTGTCAACCTGCCAGAAAGTTTGTAATAATATATACACATCATGAACAGTGACTGAAAATACCTGGTGTGGTAAAGAGCATGATGCCTCCCCCACAAAAGATCTATATCCTAATCCCTGGAACCTGCAAATATGTGAAGTTACATGGCAAAGGGAGATTAAGGTTGTTAGTCAGCTGACCCCAAAATATGGAGATTATCCTGGACTATCCAGGAGGACCCAATATAACTACAAACGTGTTTAAAAGAGGAAGAGAGAAGCAGACGAGGACAAGAGGTAGCAGCATGAGGAGGCTAGCTTGAAGGCCGACCAAGAGGGCCGGGAGTCAGGAGGTGCAGGTGGCATCTAGCATCACAACAAGGACAGAGAAACAGATTCTCTCTCTGAGCTTTCAGAAGGAATGTTGCTCTGCCAACATCTTGATTTTAGTTCACTATGACCCATCTTGAACATCTGACTTCTAGAACTAAGATAATAAATTTGTATTTTCTAAGGCTCTGCATTTGTGGTCATTTGTTACAGCAGTAATAGGAGACGAATACATCTGAGTTTCTCCATATGTGTGCTGACATAGGGTATTATTGATCTTTCACATCTTTTCTAGCCTAATAGTCAAAAATACCTTATTGGTCTTTAATTTTTCATTATTAGCTAAGTTGAGCTTATTTCCTTCTGCTAGATCCTTGATAAATATTAAAATTGCTTTATGAACATCCAGCTCATGGACTGGACCTATTTCATTAATGAAGTTTTAGGGTTTTTTTTTTTTCCTTACCCCTTTGTTAGACCATTAGGTATCATTTTTGCTGTTGGTGTCTAACACATTAAGAACCTACTAAGTTTTTATGAGGAATTTACGGTGACTTCTTTAGTGTTTATGTATTATTTTTGAGAGAGACAGACAGAGAGAGAGAGAGAGCGAGAGCGCATGAATGGGGGAGGGGCAAAGAGGGAGGGGAAGATCTGAGGCAGGCTCTGCACTGACAGCAGCAAGCGGGGCTCAAACTCACAAACCCTGAGATCATGACCTCAACCAATGTTGGACGCTCAAGTGACTGAGCCACCCAGGCGCCCGGGGGGAATTGTGGTGACTTCCTATGAAATAAACCAGCTTTTCAACTTAGCCAGAGATGATCACATGCTTTTTTTCATTTATTTATTTTTTTTCAACGTTTTTAATTTATTTTTGGGACAGAGAGAGACATAGCATGAACGGGGGAGGGGCAGAGAGAGAGGGAGACACAGAATCGGAAACAGGCTCCAGGCTCCGAGCCATCAGCCCAGAGCCTGACACGGGGCTCGAACTCACGGACCGCGAGATCGTGACCTGGCTGAAGTCAGACGCTTAACCGACTGCGCCACCCAGGTGCCCCGCATGCTTTTTTTCAGTATGTTTTATAGTTTAAACTATTAATGTAATAAACTATGAAAATAAGTTTCTTACCTTCACCCATTCTTATGTCACTGCAGTATATCCCACTTTATGGTACTTCATTATTATTTAGTAAACTGCTGAATTCAGTTTTGCATGTAATTTTACGAAAGAGATGCATGTATCCTTTTGTTCCTGCCCATTTCTATCATGGTCATGTTGGTCCTATCAATGAACTGAAAGCTTCTGTCTTTGCTGTGCTCTGGAATCATTTCAATATATGGAAGCTATTTGTGGAACATTGACTGTTCCATGCCTTGTTACACATGCTCTTTCCCTACCCTATGTTATATTATGTAAGTAAATTCAAAGGTATTTAGAAAGAAAAGGCAAATAAATACATTACCTCAAACTGCTGTTTTGAGGTTGAAACTCCCCTCATCTTTTAAAACCAGAGAGTTTTTGCATCCATAAACCACTCCTGTAATTATAGAAGGAAAAGGAGGAGAGATGCAAGAAAGGCTGTCCTTGGAGAGTTGTTATTGGCAGCATAGCTTCTGCCTGCCTATAATTTCATTAGATTTCCTTTCCTATGATGTGTTATTGCTATTACTATTTCCATTATTATCATTATCATGGTTGTGCCTTATATGAAACCCATTTACACTCTACCGTATTATAAATATATTGTTAATTCATCTTTTATGATGTCAGCTTGGACTGTATTAATAGGAGTGTCCAGGATCAAAGAAGGAATAGCCCCATGTTACTTCATCACAATCAGAACATTTTAGCAGAATTGTGTGGAGCTTGGGGTATTACATTAAAATGTATTGGTTTATTAGGTTGCAAAAGCATTACAAGTTCTTCAAAAAACAAATTGGAAAACAGAACAGAATAAAGAAGTAAAATTATTTATAATGCAGTCTTCCAGGTAAATTAGTCAGTGCATGTGAACTTTATGGAAAAAATACATATGTATTTTTCCAAAAATGGAATCATCTTCTACATTATTACTATTTTGTAACCTGCTTCTTCACTGCACAAAGTATTATTAAAATTTTTCATGTCATGAACTATTCTTTCACAAGGTTATCTTAGTGAATGTGTTATAATGTAATTTGTGATGTGATCATGATATAACATTACCTATTGTGCAATGTTTGTTTCCATTTTATGACTATTTATGGTGTTGCAATGAACATGACACAATGATTATTTTCTCAAGATGATTTCCCAGAAGTTGAATTGGTAACTTAAAAGGGTTGCACATTATAATGACTTCTCATATGCCTAGCCAAATTTCCCTCTAGAGGTTGTTCTATTTATTATTCCACAGTAAGTATAAGAAAGTGACCATTCTCCTCACCAACAAATAGCAGAGTTGTATTAAGAGTTTCCAATTTTTAATGGGTAATAAAAGGAAAATTTCATTTTGACATACATTTCTTTAACTACACATATCTGTGATCACTAGCTGAACAGCTTTTTCAAAATTTTTCTTTTTTTACTTTTACCAATATAATACAGAGGAGTACATGATACAAGCATCTCAGGTAGCCTGGGGTAGTCTAGCATACTATAAACAAACAAGAATATCCTCACCCTTCTGCAGTGACTCATATGGGTATCCATACTAAATGGGACACTTAGAAACCATTAATATCCTTTCTCATCAGTTGTTTGTCACCAAATGAGCTCAGGTCAGATTAGGTTTTGCTGCTGTATGAATGCTAGAAAAGCTTTATTTTCAGAGTTTTCCTACTTCAAAATTGAGGGCGAGGGATGGTAGACATATAGTGAAGATAATAATTGTTTAAGTCTATTAACCATTTATATTTATTCCTTTTGTGAATTGGCTTTCATACCCTTTGCTCAATTTTTTATTAGGATGCTTAATATTTTCCTCATTGGATTATAAGACCTCTTTGCACATTAAAGATATTACCTCTTTTCCTATTATATATGTTACGAATATTTGAGTTTTATTTGTTATTAGGATTTTTAGTTTAAAACAGCTGTTGTCGGGGCACCTGGGTGTCTCAGTTGGTTAAGCGTCTGACTTCGGCTCAGGTCGTGATCTCGCGGTTTGTGGGTTCGAGCCCTGTGTCGGGCTCTGTGCTGACAGCTCAGAGCCTGAAGCCTGCTTCAAATTCTGTGTCACCACCCACCCGCCCCTCCCATTCTCATGCTCTGTCTCTCTCTGTCTCTCAATAATAAATAAACATTAACAAAAAAAAATTTAAAACAGCTCTTGTCAAATTGGAGTCTTCCTGAGAATAACCTGATGTGTATGTATGTGTATGTATCTGTATCTGTACAGAGTAGATACGCATGTATGCATGCTTTGGTATCTACATGCATGTTTCATGTAAAGTCCCGAACAGTCTCCATAGAGTATTTGATATGAAAGGTCAAGGTAGTTACACTTGTGAGCACACATATAGACTTGTCTAATCACTATATTGTACACCTGAAACTAATGTAACATTGTGTATCAACTGTACTTAAGTTAAAAAAAAAAACAAAGGTTCTAATATATATTATGGTGATAGTTGTACCATTTTGGAGTAAATTAAAAACCATGAATTTCACAATTTAAACATGCATTGTATGCTATGTGAATTATATCTCAGTAAAGCCTCTAACAGGAAAAAAAAAGAAAGCAGTCTAGATAGAATTCTGAAATCTGAATCTTAGAAAGCCCAAATGTGATTCTAATGCAGGTAGAGATTCATAGTATGGCTTGTGGTAGGTTTCTTTAACATGCGGTTGTTTTCGACTTATCTTGTAAAATCTATCAATCTTTTCCTTTGTGATTTCTGTCTTTTATGTTAAGCTGAGGATACTGTGTTTCAGAAGAGACACGGACAAACTAGAGAACATTTGCAAAGGCCAACAACCAGAATGCTGAGAGACCCACAAAGAATGACAAAAGAATGATGGAGGAAATGGATATGTTCAGCATTAAACCTAGACTTTGAGGAGGAACATGCTAGCTCTCTTCCACTGTCAAGTGGAAAAGACAAAGTAGCTATTCTCTGTTGCACCAGAAAGCTGAGAATAACGTGTTGAGATTCAGAACATCAAATGCACCTTCCACTGTGAATTTGCCTTTATGAAACATATATGATCATGTCACTTCCTTGTTTGGAATCCTTTGTGGCTTTTGTTGTCTTTAGACTACTCAGTGTCCTGTGAGGTCCCTCATAGGATCCCCATAATCCAAGCCTCATTTGGCAACTTCTCTCTCCACGCTACTCACCTGATGTGCTGCCCAAGTGAATGCCTTGATGTTTCTCAAAAGCTCAACAGGTTCACACGTCTTTCCTCCTTCTCATATCTGACTTTCACAAGCTATCTGATCTACTAAAGCCCCCTTTCTTCTAGCCTGAGCCATATGTTGAGCTCTAGTCAGGGCAGTGTCCTTGGGAGTCCGTTTCTGTCACGATCCTCTGTCTGGAAGGTTACCAATGTGACATTATCCAGAAAGTAAGTCATTGAATATCCCAATCATGTATTTATATGCATTTACATATAGTAATATGTGGTTAATATTTATTAGTAATAAGCTAGGTACTAGGGCAACAGAGATGAGTAAAATGCATATCTTCCCTTCTAAGATTCTCAACACTGCAGAGAACAATTAATGAAAATTAAATGGGAAAGTTTAGTGAATATTGGAGAGGGGATCACCACTGTATAATTCACATTTCAGTAGTTATGGAAATCCGAGTGAATTTATAATGCATTCAGACATAAAACTGTGCTTAGGAGGATAAATAAAATGAAAAGAATTAAACTTGCCTGGGTTATAGAGAGGAGTAGCAGCATTGCGTTCTAAACCAAATGCGTAATTTTTGCCAAGATGATTAAGCGGAAGATGTTTATGCTTCCATTGAAAATTTGATTGGTGTTATACAGCATGTTATCTGAAAGACATGCTCATCTTTACTTGCTTAGGAATCCTTAAAATGTTCAATACAGTGGCTGCATGTTTTTGCATAACAAAAGGGAATATGCGTCACTGAATGTCTTAGGATAATGAGCTTGTTAGTATTTTAGCATCTGCGAAATTTATATTTCACTGTGGTCATTAATGGATAATTTTCCCTTCCACAGTATAGAAAATGACATTTTTTTCTTATTGTTACACACCAGTTAGAAGTAGGAGTTGTATTTCTAGTAGCACGTTACTCAAGTGCATTGCATTTGGAATCCTTCCTTTCAGATATCAATGTGCCGTGCAGCCCAAGTTCCGACTCGGTAAGAATCCCACAGTTGCCACGGTCTGGAGCCCCCAGTATTTTAATCCCGTATGTCCAACACTTCCAGAGCTGGCTAGTGATCTGTCAGGGAATGCCCATTAAGGAAAATGCATTCCTCGACATCACACACAGCAAGTTAAGCGGCCCGACCTAGGCTCGAACTTCCGTGACAGATTACAAATGGGTTTTTCTCTGTGGAGCAGTGAGCCAGCTAAGTAATTTCTAAATAGTAGACTTGTCATCCAAATGCAGTTTGACATTATCTGTAGGTGATCAAAACCCTGAGCTTTTTCTCCAGGTGATTAATAACCCTTTTACTCTTTCACTATAGAACATCAAGAGAGTTGATAGTAATTGTATTAGCTAAGGCTGATTTCCTTTGCAAGATCCAAAACAGTGCATAACCCACTAGACTGAGCTCCTTGAAGGCACAAGCCATCATATGTATCTTAGTATCACCACCGTTTGGCCAGTGTGTTGCAGTAAGAGTTTCCATAAATGTGCAGTGCCTTGAATTAACTTCATTTGCCATGGATGATAAAAACTACTAGGAATTTCAGTACTAATAACACTCTCAGTTCTATGTAGGGTTTGAAGCTTTAAGAAACTGCATTTTTTGGGGCGCCTGGGTGGCGCAGTCGGTTAAGCGTCCGACTTCAGCCAGGTCACGATCTCGCGGTCCGTGAGTTCGAGCCCCGCGTCGGGCTCTGGGCTGATGGCTCAGAGCCTGGAGCCTGTTTCCGATTCTGTGTCTCCCTCTCTCTCTGCCCCTCCCCCGTTCATGCTCTGTCTCTGTCTGTCCCAAAAATAAATAAACGTTGAAAAAAAAAAAATTTATAAAAAAAAAAAGAAACTGCATTTTTTTTTTCTGCTAGTAAGTCAACAACCCTATGAGAGAAATATTAGCTCTTATAGTTCATTCATTCAGCTACTTTTGGAAAACTGTTGTCACTGACTAGATATAGCATCATATTCTGGCCAGGCAGAGAAAATGTTACAATTTGTAATTAAAAGAGATCTTTGGTTGGGATTTGGGCCAATTTTCCCCAATGTTCACCTTAAATATTTACTACCATTTCAACATGTTTATTTCTAGAGAATTCTAGAATCTTCCAGTAGCAGAAGGGTCTTCTCATTTCCAGGGAAGTCAGAGACCATTAAAACTCCCAATGTAATGAGGTAAAGGGAAGGTCAGAAATAGTTGTCAAAAGATAGAATGTGCAGATAAAATGCTGCTGTATCAATGACAACTTTTCTTAGTGACTCTTGAAATCAGGGTGAATTGCTTAAGGAATTTAGGGAACTGATATAATATAAGAAATAAAACATACCTTGATATTTTAAGACACAATTGTATTTCCAGAAACTTAGCATCCACAGATATACCACAGGGGCCACTGAAAGGAGAGGGAGAGGCTATAAAAAGGGTAGTGTATGGAAGAGGGACTATTCACTTCAAAGAGAACAACTTCCAACTTATTGCAGAGTCTTATAAAACATTTCTCAGTTTTCACTGCTGAAAATATTTCAAATGCTACACCTCCAGAACAGTGGCATAGATATGATATTAAATTACATAGGAAGAAGTGTAAGGGTTCTGAAGGCTTAAACTGTACACATACAGAATAGAGGCTTAGTAGCAATAGGCACGAAGCTTCTTTTTGGTCAGTGTGGCTGCCACACACACACACACACACACACACACACACACACACACACACCAAAAAAGAAAACAAAAAACCTAATGAGAACTTGGGGTGTACTACCAGAAACAGAATTTAAAATATCAGAGGTGATAAATTCATCTCTAGTCTAAACTGATCAATTCTACTTAATCAGAACTTTTCTGAGAAAGATGTGCAGAATTTTCAGGTGTAATTGGTCAGTATAGTGAGGAGTAATACAAAATTTGAGGAAAAAAGTTCTCAAGGGAATTAAGATAATTTTCTTAAAATATTGATCATTGGTATAAAACAGAGACCTTGTGTGGGGTGCCTGGGTGGCTCAGTCAGTTGTGTGTCCAACTTCAGCTCAGGTCATGATCTCACAGTTCAGGAGTTCAAGCCCCACATCAGTCAGGCTCTGTGCTGACAGCTCAGAGCCTGGAGCCTGTTTCAGATTCTGTGTCTCCCTCTCTCTCTGCCCTTCCCACCCTCATGCTCTGTCTCTCTCTCCTCCAAAAATAAACATTTAAAATTTTTTTAAATAAATAAATAAATACAGAGACCTTGTGTTAACAGACAGGTCCTGAAATTTTATTAAGAGTTAGAAATGATGTTTTCAGAGTTTAGATTGTGAGAAAAGAGGAAAGAAACTATGATAGCTATCAGCCATATTTATTTATATATATGTAATATATATTATGTATATATATAATATGTATTATTTTGGTGAAATGCAACATAAAATTTACCTTTTTAACTATTTAAAAAAATTTTTTTAACATGTATGTATTTTTGAGAGACAGAGACAGCGTGAGTGGGGAAGAGGCAGAGAGAGAGGGAGACACAGAATCCTAAGCAGGCTCCAGGCTCTGAGCTATCAGTTCAGAGCCCAATGTGAGGCTCGAACTCATGGACCGTAAGATCATGACCTGAGCTGAAGCCAGACGCTTAAGTGACTGAACCACCCAGGCGCCCCTCCCCATTTTAACTATTTTTAAGCACAGTCAACCCTTGAACAACATGGAGGGGGGGATGTTAGGGGCACTGATCCTCCAGTTAAAAATCCACATATAGGGGCACCTGGATGGGTCAGTAAGTTAAGCATCTGACTCTTGATCTCAGCTAAGGTCTTGATCTCAGGGTCATAAGTTCAAGCCTTGTGTTGGGCTCCACGCTGGGCATGAAGTCTACTTTTAAAAAAAATCCACATATCCCCAAAACTACTAGTGAGAACCCTGACAGATCACTTTACACCATTTACTGGAGAGACAAATGCTTACGTGAAGATGATCAGTGTCACAGGCATTTTAAGTGGATACTCCCAACACCAGTTCACCCCAATAGCAACCGGAGGTAGCTACAAAACTGTTAAAGTTGTATAGCATATGCTATAGTTAATTTTATGCAGTTATGATTGAATACTGCATCTTTAAACTCGTTTATATTTCTCTCAAGTGTGAATGGTTCCATGTACAGTCTCTGTTTGTGTTTTTATAAATTTTAATTTTTTATAATGATTTTATAAAGATTTGTGTATATTTTTTGGTAGTAAGTGATAAAATAGACTGGTATCTACATATATTTTATGGATTCATGACATACCTTTTTCTTTTTTTTATGTTTCTAGGGTATATAATTCATCTATGAGTTTTTTAAATTGTAACATATCTCAAAAAATTTTTCCAATGTATCCATTTTTTAAAACATGCATAAATCTGGACTGCACAGCTCAAGCCTAAATTATTCAAGGATTAATTGTGTACATGTCTGTGGCATTAAGTGCATTCAGATGGTTGTGCAGCTGACAGACTGTCTCCTTGACCAAACTTTAGTCCGGCTTCTTGGACTGCTCTTCTCCACTAGCCCTCCGTCTTGTCCTCTAGGATGCCTAGCTCTGTTGTGGCAAAAATGCTACTAAGTTTAGAGAGCCTGCCCCACACCCTTGATATCTGATCACTCTCACCTGCCTTCAGCAAAAATCCTGTTAAGTTGATGTAGTGGGAATCCATGCTTGATGTATCCTCTCACTAATTTCCCATCCACCAACCCAATCCCTCACCCCCACGTCTCTGCTTGGTGGCTATAAATCCCCAGCTTTCTTTACTTGTTGAGAGTTGAGCCCTGCCCCTCTCCTCTATTACTGTGGTGTTGACACCTATTGCCATAGTCCTGAATAAAGTCCTCCTTATCATTTTAATAAGGGCTATTGTTATTTTAAAAAGAATATTTTTTCTTAACATAATTATCACTACCATCCATCTCCAGAATTTTTTCATCTTGAAAAACAAAAAACTCTGTACTCATTAAACAATAATTCCTCATTTTCTCCTCCCCGCAGCCCCTCGCAACCACCGTTTTACATCTGTCTCTGTGAATTTCACTATCTGCCTCATGTAAGTGGAGTCATATGGTATTATCCTTTTGGTGGCTGCCGTATTCCACTTAGCATAATATCTTTAAGTTTCATCCATGTTTCCTGCTGTAGCATATGTCAGAATTTCCTTCCTTTTTAAGACTGAATAATATTCCACTGTGTGGATATACCCATTTTGCTCATCTATCCATCGGTCAGTGGTCACTTGGCTGCTTCTACGTTTTGGTTAATGTGGATAATGCTGCTATGAACATGGAGATACAAGTACCTGTTTGGGTGTGTGCCTTCAGTTCTTTTGTGTATACATTCAAGAGTGCAACTTACAGATCATATAATAATTCTAATTTTAATTTTTTGAGGAATTATCATATTATTGATGAATGCACCATTTTACACTCATACCAACAGTGCATAAGGGTTACAATTTCCTACAGCCCCCTCAACACCTGTTATTTTCTGGTTTTTTTGGATAATACCTATCCTAATGAATGTGAAGTAGTTCCTCATTCTTGTTTTGATTTTCCTAATAATGAGTCATACTTGTTTTTTTTTAATTATGAATTTTCTATAATAGTTCAATGGAAGCCTTTATTCCTGAGTGAGTTGGAGCTCAACCTCTTAATAACCCTAGAGGCTCTAAAACCTCCTAATTTCCTATACTGTAAGTTAGCTTTTCCAATAGAAATACAATGTGGACCACATATATAATTTTGTTTTCTAGAGCCACATTAAAAAAAGAAACTTGTAAAATTAATTTTAATAATATATTTTGTCTAATACAATATATCCAAAATACCATCATTTTAAAATACAATCAATATAAAAAATTTTAAGGAGGTATTTACAGTATCTTTTCATGCTAAAATTTTACTGTGCATTTTCTGCTTACAGCACATTTCAATTCTGACTATCTACATTTCAAGGGCTCAATAGCTACTACCATATTAGACAGGTCTAAGATCTTGATTGCAATTAAACACTCAATAATGCTATGAGAAATTTTAAGGCACTAACAGTCAATTATCAATACATGATTTTCAGAAATCCTGTATACATGGCAACTTGTGAGTGGATGGGGACATTTTGCTACCTTGCCACTGTCCACACATTGACCACACATACACACACACATACATGGAAGGACACCTCCCCCTGTATAGCAACATCAAGAGGGTCTCACCATTTTGTTATATTTACTATAAGGTGATAGCATTGTTGTATACTGTTCACATTTTTTTAAAAACTCATAATATTTCAGCTAACATAGAAGTTGTAAAACATTGTTTGGCTAGTCTGGGAACCTAACCACAAATGCTTTGATTCCCCAGCAATCAACATATGAACCAAGTTTGGAATCATACCATTGATGAAATGGTCAGTTTCTATGTGGGTGACCACTTGAATATTTAGATTTGGGAATCAAATAATGGCCTTTAAATCAGCTCTAGTATTTCTCCTATTGGGATGCTTCACAAGCTAAGGCACTATAATATAAATAAAGCATTGAGGGGTGCCAAATCCAAAATTGTCACAGGAGATATTAGATCCTCTGAGATCCTTGTCTGCTTTAGTAACAGTGATGCTTCATAAGCCGAGATTCATCTTTTAAGCCATCCTATCACTAAAAACCGTAAGTTCAGGCTCATTCCAGTACTTCTCAGTTTCATATCTGTTCGTCTCTGTACAGCCTGCATGCCAAACAGTTAAAGAACTTTTAAACAATTAAGAAGGAATCCCTTGTCGGGTTAAGTTTAAATGTTGACAGCTTGAATCACAAGGTAATTGTTCATGAATTAGTGATGCAGTCAGCTTCATTGAAATTTAATGGAGAATATTGATCTTTCTAAGCTTCCTATAGAATTTAACAATTTTTAATTGCTCACAGTGTCAGATACCCTTTTGCACTGGATTTTTCCCTTCCATCTAGGAAGTAGCTAGCAGAGGACTAAATATGTGGCCGCTGCCACTCTGTAGTCCCTCAGGGCTCCAAGCTTCCCCACAATGATCAGTGACACTTGCTAACCCACTGACTGGTGAGAAAATTTTATTCTTATCACCGTGAGCATATGGGTTTTACCTATGATGCCAAAAATAAATGTAGCTAATTAAAATAATAAATATTCAATATTTATGTGGGTTTGTGCCAAATATCAACTCTGAGCTAGAGGCATCACTCTTATTAACAATTTATCACATAAATCAGGTGCATTTAGATGGAGCAGCCATTTTTCTGTTATATGTGTGTAAACAGAAACCCAGGGAAGACACATCTTGACAGTGTCACTTAGCAGGTCTGGCACACTGGACACGTTATGTAACAAGGCTTCAGTTTTCCTTATTTATAATATGAGAGCAATAATACTGCCATGAAGTACTGCCGTACAAAATAGATTACATAGTATTTTATTTTAGTCTTGCTTTATTTTCTTCACTTTGCAGAAATGGGATGAGTTTATGCAAAGCATTTCACCTTTTAGTAGAAGGTGAAAAAAATATGTCCTCACTTAGATTAATGAATCCAGTCTTCACTGAGCTAAACCAAATTGCTCTGTATCAGACAAAGAACTGGGACAAATGAAAAAAAAAGCGGGGGTGCCTGGGTGCCTCAGTTGGTTAAGCGTCTGACTTCCGCTCAGGTCATGATCTCCTGGTTCATGAGTTTGAGCCCTGCATCAGGCTGTGCTGACAGTGTGGAGCCTGCTTAGGATTCTCTCTCTTCCACTCTCTGTCTGCTTCTCCACCATTTGTGCACAAGTTCTCTCTCTCTTGCTGTCTTTCTCTCTCAAAATATATAAGTAAACAAAAGAAAAAAGAAACTACATGGACTTATTTAAGGTTACCTTTGAATATTTTACAATCATATGACCACTGATAAAATTGTTCTATACAACCCTGTTTTAATCTAAATTAAAAGTTATAACATAATTAATGTGTAAGTTTTCAAGCACTAACAATAATCCTATGACATTTTTCAAGCAGAACCACCCTCCAGCTTAGGGGCTTTATAAAAACAAAATTAAACAAACTGCATGCACATGCATACAAAGTTGAATCGTATCTGCAATGGAAATACTGATATTCAATTTAGACCATTTTATTTCTAGTCAGCCGTGTGTGTGTGTGTGTGTACAGTTTTAACTAGCACTGGAAGATTTAGAATACCTATAACCTTGAAATAACTTTAGCTTTAAAATAATTTTATATAAAAGCTATACCTATTCATCACAAATGATACCAAGATATTTAAAATGTCTTTGTACATCAACAGTTTCTTGTAACATTGTGTACTTTTTTTACAATTGATAAAAGTGAAAGACTACTAGAGAGTGTTTGCTAATATTCAAAACTGAGAAACCACAACTGTGTTGTCAAAGCTGAGCAGACAATTTGCACATCTCTCACTTCTCTGAGACTGTATTGTTCTTCCCAGAAGTGTCTTGAATCAGCTGCTCCCAAGTTTCTTGCTTCAGAATGCATGATATAAATGTCACTTATTTCATAAGTACTTTTTAAATACCAAAAATATGCCAGGCCCTAGGCATGAAATATGGTGGATAAAAATGCCATTGCCCTTTTGCAGCCTAGAATCTGGTGGCAGAAGCAGGTATGAATCAATGAATCATAGAAATAAATACACAAGTACAAGATGTGGTGATTTGTCTTATGGAGAAGTACAGGGAGATATAAGAACATTGAAAAGAAGGACCTGGCCTCCCCTGGGGAGCTCAGTTAGAGATCACTTCTCTGACCAATCAACCAGAGGGTGATGGAGAGAAAGAACATGGGCTTTGGATAGATATAATCTTGACTTTCAAATCTGTCTTCTTTGTCCTGAGGTAAGTTGCTGAAGTTCTCTGAAATCTGTTTTCTGACTTATAAAAGAATTTTAATGTATTTACTTCAATAAAGTTCTGAAAGACCATAAAATAGATTTGTTAGTGGCTAGAACATCATATGCATTTAATAAATAATAGGGTCCTTTCTCTTCATTGCTCCTTTGGTGACAAACTTTTACTTAATGCTAATAACATTGTAGTTTTCTTCTTAAGTATCATTCAAAATCCTATCCAGGTCAAAGAAAAGTAATTATAATATAAAATTATATCTGCTGTAGAAATACTGATACTCAATTTAGAGCATTTTATTTCTAGTCAGTTGTTTGCGCAGTAATGTAATTAAGGGAATGGATTCCTTGACTTTAGGAAAATAGCATGCATTATGCATTTCATTAGCTTGGCTGAGTAAAGCCATGTGACTTCATGGAAAACCTACAGAACTAAGAGTTTGGAGAACATGATTATAACTGAAGTGCTTGAAAAGTCATGGTACAGCTTTGGGCCTCAGGGGAATCCTCAATCCCTTTCGCTCCATCATTTTGGGAAGCTGAAAAATGAGGTTAGTGCCTATTTCACATGGTTGACTCCTACTCTTTCTGGGATTCTTAGCTTAAGGGTCACCTCCTTGGAGAAACTTGCCCCGACTACCTAAAATATGGGTTATGTGTTACTCCCTTGGGCTCCCCTAAAGAACTCTGCAACTCTTTACTGAATGTCTGCACATAGGACTAATTATTCCCCATGCGGTGGTCCATGAGGGGTAGAACAGTGCCCACTTCACCCCTCAGCCCTTGGCACAGTGCGTGATATTCAATAAGTACTCTTTAGAGAATAACTGATGTATCATCTAAGACAGAAAAAGATCATTTGTGTGCTCAAAACTATAAAAGTGTTCTGAAAAAGCAGATAGACTGAACTTCCACCTTAAAGAGATTATATTTAAGTAAGGAGAGCAAGACTAACACACCAACAAAAAACAAAATATATTACCCAATATATATAAGAGGGGTGTTGTAAAATGAGGTATTCTCTAGAAATTCTTCAGCACCAGGGATGGTCATGGAAGATTTTGAGGTTTTGAAGACTGGGAAAGAATCCACTAAGTAGAAAGAGAACAGACACAACATATGGGAAGCATCATGAGTGAAATATGGAACAATGTGTGTATGGAACTTGGGAAGAGCAGCAAAAGTCCATGTGGTTAGCCATAGGACCTAGCACTGGAGAGGCAGCCTGGAGTCAGACTTTGGAGGTCCTTAAAGATCAAGAGGATTATAGACTTGATGGGGTTGAAAATGTGACTAAATTGATAGTGTTTAACATGAAACCCACATGCTCAGAATAAAGTTCTTAGAAATTTAGGATAGGTTTTAACAAATGAATGGAGTCTTGAAAGAAATAAGGCTCTCAACAAAATCATTTTGAAACAATACTTTATATTTAATCTTTTAAATTTCTAACCCATGCCCATTTCTTCTATCTCATTGATCACCATAACAGTTCAAACAGGTACGTCAGCATTCACAGAGGAAGAAGTTGCTCCAAGAAGTTAAGTAGGGGGGGCGGGCGTCTGGGTGGCGCAGTCGGTTAAGCGTCCAACTTCAGCCAGGTCACGAACTCGCGGTCCGGGAGTTCGAGCCCCGCGTCAGGCTCTGGGCTGATGGCTCGGAGCCTGGAGCCTGTTTCCGATTCTGTGTCTCCCTCTCTCTCTGTCCCTCCCCCGTTCATGCTCTGTCTCTCTCTGTCCCAAAAATAAAAAATAAACGTTGAAAAAAAAAATTAAAAAAAAAAAAAAGTGGGGGGTCATCTAGTTCATGAATGGCAGAACCAGGATTAAAGGGATCAATTCCTGAATTTCAAATTTCTATCATTAAAGTTAAAACTAAAATTTATCAAGTGGTAGCAATAGTTTAGTTAATTTTGGTATATTGTCTAAAAACAAGATACCATAATCCTGTTGAAAAGGTGGAGATTTTTGTTGGTGAGGGTGTTTCACTTTTAGGATAAAAATATATTCATGTTTGTAAGCCCACACAAAAGCACTAATGGAGAGCATTCGCCAGATTTTTCTGGATAAATCTAAGTTCATAATGCCCATGTATCATAATACTCAAAGAGTAATATGTGTTCCTTTAGCTTATGTGTCAAAAACCAGAAACAATCCTTGCCATTAAAACCACATGAACTGTATACTATAGTTTGAAAGGAAAATATTTAACAGCTAAAACAAGAAATTGGGATTTATTACAGAGGCTGGTTTTTCTACAGAAGAGACATCACGTGTACTCTATAAAAGAGCAAATTTAGAATATGGCAATCAACACGTTTAACTTAATTTCTTGAGTGCTGTTGGTTGATTCATACTCTTTGGCCACAGTATAATATACGTGATTGTTTATCGCTGAATGCTCTGGAAGGAGGCTGTGTAGTATTGTGCTCAAGAGGACAGATTCTAGAGTCAGAATTGCTTGGGTAAAACTTTGTTCTCCATCAACTAATTTGTTATGTCATGCATGTTTCTTAACCTCTATAAGTCTTATTGTCTTTGTCTATCATATGTGGATAACAATAACTAAGTGAATTTTGTCTATGATTCTTTTAAAATAGGAAAGGATTAAAGAAGTAAATTGATGGCAAAGAGTAGAAAGTTTGCATGCCAGAAAAACCACCAATATGAATATAATATATAGACACAGACATACATTTATTTCCCATTTGCCACGAACTACTAATTTGTATTCTAGAACATGTCTAATCCATTCAAGTCTCTAACTCTTCACTGTAGAAATGTCAGCATTAGGTTTACAGGAATATGGAACACAAGCTTTTATGACATTTTACTGATTTTTAGTGACCTATGGTGATTAATGAAGCTTTATTGGAAACTGGAAACAAATAATTCCTGGATTCCTGGTTTTACATTTTAAAGCAATTCATTAGGCATTGGAAACATGCCTGAAAGTTGCATTTTTAAAAGCTTTTGTTTTATTTATTTATTTAAATTTAAGTTAGCTAACATATATGTAGTATTGGTTTCAGGAGTAGAATTTATTTAATTTTTTAATGTTTATTTATTGATTTTGAGAGAGAGAGAGAGAGAGAGAGAGAGAGCAGGGGAGGGCCAGAGAGACAGAACAGAGAGAAAGAATCCCAAGCAGACTCTGCACTGTCAGCACAGAGGCCGACGCGGGGCTCTAACCCATGAACCAAACTGTGAGCTCATGACCTGAGCCAAAATCAAGAGTCTGATGCTTAACTGAGCCACCCAGTCACCCCAGTTTTAGGAGTAGGATTTAGTGATTCATCACTTACACACAACCACCAGTGCTGATGCCAACAAGTGCCCTCCTTAATGCCCATCACCCATTTAGCCCATCCCCCACCCAACACCCCACCAGCCACCCTCAGTTTGTTCTCTGTAATTAAGAGTCTCTTATGGTTGGGCACCTGGGTGGCTCATTCGGTTAAGTGTCAGACTTTAGCTCAGGTCATGAGCTCACTGCTCGTGGGTTGGAGCCCATGTCAGGCTCTGTACTGACAGTGTGGAGCCTGGAGCCTGCTTCAGATTCTGTGTTTCCCTCTCTCTGCCCTTCCCTGCTTGTGCACTCTCTCTCTCTTTCTTGCTCTCTCTCTCTTTCTCTCTCTCTCAAAAATACACAAACATTTTAAAAATTAAAAAAAAATAAAATAAATATAAAAGAGTCTCTTATGGCTTGCCTTCCTCTCTGTTTTTATCTTACTTTTCCTTCTCTTCCCCTTTGTTCATCTGTTGTGTTTCTTAAATTTCACATGATTGAAATCATATGATATAAGTTGGTCAGTAAAAGCTTTTATTTTTAAACCAAAGATATTTTTTTCCAAATAAGCTTTATATATAAACATGTTATCCGAGTAAGTACTTTATAAATGTTTAAATCTTGAGGTTTCTTCCTTGCCCTTCCTCTCCTCTCATGCTACATTCTGCATCTGTTACAAAATTATTTATTCAAAACAATGTGAGTAAACTACCAACAGGACACACTATTGGCTAGATCAGTTACTGAAAAATAAACAAAATGAAGCTGCTGACAGGTAGTCTTATGAAATTAGACATGGAAGAAGTGAGACTGACCTTTTAAAATATTATTGGTGGCATCTAGTGGGATAAGAAAGTGGTAGGGCTGTTGTAAGGGTATAAAGAAATCTGAGGAGATGAAGGGGTGATCCTGCCTCCAGGGAATCATGCCCTGCATCCCTCAGAGACATCCTCTGCTATAGACCAGAACCTTGACTACATTATTGCTAAAGGACCAAATATACGGATATCTGAGGAGAAAAATAAATAATGCATCTTCTGACTGAGATGAGGACAACTAGCCTTGCGAGAGATCCTTAGGAGTTAGTGTTACAGCTTGCAGTGCATTCTAGCATGCACATGTTAGCTTCAAACACATAGTCAGTGATTACATTTAATGCATTAGTTCTATTTCCCTTTTTCCCTAAAAATGATTGTCAAATTGTTAGTGTATCTTATAATTGATAGTGTTTTAGAACTGACAAAATATGGCACTTTTCTTACCAAGATGGATTGAGATTGAATTGACTCCATGGCAATCTCTCTGTCTCTCTCAGAGGGAGAAAGATTACACTGTATATACACTATATTATATGTACACATTAAAGTATACACATTTATATATAATATAAATGGATTATACACACATATGCTTTCAAAGTATTTTGGCATTAATTAAGGAATGCAGAATACTTTGGACAAAAATGTAAATCAAATATTGATAAAGGTAAGTGCAACCCTAACAGTGTTTCTTTTCTTTGCAAATCATAGAACAGAGAAAGAAGCAGTGAATGATTCCTAACCATTGACCTATGGTAAGGAAATGCTAACTGAATATTTAAGGTAGAAGGAAAAACACTATTTCTAATTTTAAAGATATTGTAGGCTTTATATTAGAAGTAAAGTTTGCATAATCTTGTCTCTAAAATGCATTATAAGAGGCATTTTTTATAAGTTAAAATAGTTATTTTTGAAAACAGATCTTGACCTTTTAGGCAATTGATGAATTATTTGAGAAGTTTAACACAATATCCTGATCTAAATGAAGGAAAAGATATTTGGGATAAGTGTGAGTATAATTTGGTGGATTCAGAACTGATTGAAGATTGTACCTCAAAAATGCTTTTAAAAAATCAATGTCAGTCTATAAAGTGATTTCTAAAGGTTTGCAGCAGGCTTTTATTTTTAGTCTTATCCTATTTAACTTTTTCTTTTTTTAATTTTTAAAAAATTTTTTTTCAACGTTTATTTATTTTTGGGACAGAGAGAGACAGAGCATGAACGGGGGAGGGGCAGAGAGAGAGGGAGACACAGAATCAGAAGCAGGCTCCAGGCTCTGAGCCATCAGCCCAGAGCCCGACGCGGGGCTCGAACTCACGGATCGCGAGATCGTGACCTGGCTGAAGTCGGACGCTTAACCGACTGCGCCACCCAGGCGCCCCAACTTTTTTCTTTTTAAATAAATTACATAAATTGTATTGTGGTCAAACTTACAGATAAAGATGAAAAGTATAGACAATAGGGGCGCCTGGGTGGCGCAGTCGGTTAAGCGTCCGACTTCAGCCAGGTCACGATCTCGCGATCCGTGAGTTCGAGCCCCGCGTCGGGCTCTGGGCTGATGGCTCAGAGCCTGGAGCCTGCTTCTGATTCTGTGTCTCCCTCTCTCTCTGCCCCTCCCCCGTTCATGCTCTGTCTCTCTCTGTCCCAAAAATAAATAAACGTTGAAAAAAAAAAAATTAAAAAAAAAAAAAAAGTATAGACAATACACTGAACAACAAAACTCTAGGCTATGTGTAAGAAGGTGCAGCTTGATAGAAATAAAGTGTGGGTCCTAGACTTTAAACACACACACACACACACACACACACGCACGCACACATAGATGGTGGGAAATTGGCTTAAAAGTAACATGTATAAGACATTTTTAAAAATAATGGATGAATAGTAGATGTCTATTGACTTTAAATTTTCTATCAAAGTAGGAAACTAAGGAAGGAAAAAATATATAAAATTAGAACTGAGAAGAGTAAGCAACCATGGCTATGGAGGAAATTAAAGGAAAATTTCAAAAGTATTTTTAAAAACATGCAAATATATTTGTACACACAGATACATTTCAAAACTTAGCATCATTGTTAATGCTAGAATCATTGTTAACATCAGAATTCTCAATGCTTTCTCCTTCAACTTAGAAACAAGATAAGGGTGTTCTGTCAGAGTTGATTGCAGATAACAGAAACCATTGTAGCTAGTTTAACTAGAAAGGGCCTTGCAGCAGAACTGATTATGAAATTACTGTAAGAGTTGGTGGAGCGAGGTCTAGGCTTGGCTTCCAGGTATTTCTCCTAAACGTCAGCCTACAGCTGGCCTGCCAGGAGAGTGGGCAGCCACTGCCCCAGCTGTTAGCTCCACAAGCACACCATCTCAGCTATAACCTACAGTAGTACAATGAATGCAGTTCCTACTGCCTCTCAATATCTACAAAACTAGGGATTACACAGCACGTATCTATATGGCTGAGAAAACCCACAACATCTATGATGATGCTTCCAGTTTGCAGAATCAACAGACCAGAAGCACAGCCCAACTTGTCTCACCTCCACCCTCCAGATCTCACAAGGTGACTGACACCTTCTTGGTGTGAGCTACATTACAGGTAGAATTCAAGCTTGAAGCAAAACTAGGAGATGTGGTCTTGGTTTTCCAACCTCTAGCAAACGATAGGTCATTCTAAAAGGAAAGTGACATGGCCATGATTGCAATTATCTAAAACATCTGCCATACTATTACCCCATACTCTCCTTCCAGAGCAGCCAGTGGAATTAAACAAAAGAAAGAAATGAGAAGCCTAAAGTAGGAAGTGAAATTACCATGTTTGCAGCCCATATACTCAAAAAAACCCAAGAGAATCAGCACAAACACTATTTTGAACAGTCAGTTTTCAGAAAGATATTCGGCCTTAAAATTAATATATATGATCAGAAACTAATTAGAAAATACAGTGAAAGAAGTCATCCTGTTTACAAGAGCAACAGTAAAAAAGATGTACCAGCTGACACAAAGTAACAAAAATATGTAGGTTTTATGTGAAAAGTCCTTGCTAGAGTATATGAGAAAGAAACATATGTAAAGACATACTTTAAGTAGGAATATTTAATATTACCAGTATTTTAATTTTCCCTAAATTAATCCTGTATTTGAATAAATAGATATATACCTAAATCAACATGACTTTTTTTTTGAACCTGACAATTCTACATTTAAATGCATATGTAAAATTAGTCATGAATATCCGAGCCAGATATTAAAATATATCATGAAGGGACAACTAACCTAGTTTCTGCATTAAGAAGAAATAGACAGAAGATCACTGGATTAGTGAACTAATTTACAGGGTCAAGTTTTAAAACACATGTAAAACACATACAGAAATAATTTTAGGTAAAATTAAAGTAATATTTCACATCGGTGGGGGAAAGATAGATTATTCAGTAACTATTGAGAGACCTGGCTAGGTATTTGGGGAAAAAAAATGAAGTTGGATCACAACCTAATTCCTTATCCCAAAATCACTTCTAGATGAAGCAAATGTAAGAAGGTGAAAGAGGAGTAAAGAATATGAAGAAATAGTTGATAAATGTAAATGAGTAATAGATTTATCAAAGGAAGTTCAACCTTACTTATAATTTAAGAAAAACCAATCAGAGTAAAAATGTATCTTTTTTTTTTTTTTTTTTTTTTACCTATCATATCTAAAAGCTGCAAGACTGTCTTTATAAACACTGTGATTTGGCTGGCTCTCTACTTTTCTGGAAAGGTTAGCCAGCATTACAACAACTCAGTTTTCAGTAACATCTGGGGAGCCTACCTGCTCACTTTGTAGCCAGTTTTTTAGCTATAGAGGTCTTTTCCTGTTGAAAATATGAGACTTGAGAAAGAAACATCTCAGCCTTTCATCCCTAACCATCTGACTACTTAGCTGTACGTGTAAAGAATTTGTTTTCTGCAAAGATAACTAATCGTTGCCTTTCCAAGAGGTGGGTGGCTGGAAGAGGGGGGGAAATTGATTTTTGCATTATAGGCATCTGTCTGCCTAGAGGCATCCTTGAATTTCTGACCATGTGAAGATTTTCATATTTTAAAAGAGGTATAGCATCTAGAAGGGAGTTGGTGTTAATCATGCTATGCCCCGAGGTGGTGAACTGGGCCTGGGATTGGGTTCAGATGTAGGCACTGTCCTCTCTGAGAGAGCTCTGAGATCCAGCTAGAACATGTTAGGGGAAATAGCCATGGCATGAGAGTATTTGCAACCGCGTCAGAACAAGCACCATTCTATAAGAGAATGGGTTATATAGTTGGATAAAGAACGGGGGTCGAAATTATAGCAGTGTTCAGAGTCTGGAAAAGGCATTAAATCATATTGGCTATGAGCTCAAAGGATATGACTGCGTCAAGGAGGCCATTAAAGGAAATCATTTGGGACTGAGAAAGAAGGGAATACTAAGCAGCAGGGTCTCCAGGGGGGGCTTCCATGGGCAAGCAGCGAGTTCTTCCATGGAGAGAGCTGTTCCAAACTCAGCCTGTTGTCAGGTTGCGTAAGGGAAAGGAAGATAGAGATCAAGCTCTGAGAATCGTAGAGGCAATCATAATCCTTACTTGTACTCACTGTTATTAGGAGTCCCCACATATTTGAAAAAGACAAAAAAGGAATAGTTCTGTATAATAAAACACACGTAAAATAGGTTGTAAAGGTACAAGTCAGCCACCTACTTTCTTAAGAACTATTCCGGGGTACCACTGCTTAAAGCAGAACCAAAGCAAATCATTTGTCACTTCTAAAGGCCACAGGACCACTTTTATTGCCTTTTTGATTTGGCTTTGCTCTCTGCTTTTCTCTAAAGGTTAGCCAGATTTACCACATCTCAGCTTCCAGGAAAACCTAGGGAACAAGCCCCCTCTTTGCAGCCAGCTGATGGATTCCAGGCAACTGTTTATAGATAGCACGAGTAGGAGTGACCTTGGGATGAAGTTGGTAAAGTAACTCTGATCTGACCTTTCCTTCCTCACAGACCACCAAGTCCTGAAAGTGAATGTTTAATACTCCTGGGAAGATGTCTGGCCTCTGTTCCAAACAATTACTGAACTAATCTAAATTACACAAACACAGACCATTTATCAAGGTCAGCCTGCAACGATTTGCATATCTAGGCAAAGTGTTCCTAGTACAAAGGGTGCACTGAGGATAAGTAAAGCAGAAATGCGGTGCTGATTAGTAACAAAAAAAAAAAAAAAAAAAAAAAAAAAAAAAAAAAAAGAACTCATTAAATATCAAACAATGGGAGAGTCTGCAGGTTGGTTACCTGAACAACTATTGTTTTAGTAGTACAAGACAAAGAGGCAGTTTTCTTCTTTTGTAATGATTGACCTAAGAACAGGCCGCTTTGCAAGTGACATTTGACTTCAAAGGATTTTAGCATTCTTGTTGACAAAGAAGGGAGGGGTGGAGGAAAAGAGACTTAGCCAGCCTGGCAGAAGGGATGATGGAGAGAATACTTTGAACCCAGAGACCAGATCCAACTTTCCCTTTCAGGCCTTATTTCCTACTGCACTAAGCAAATTCTCTAAAATGCAGTGGCCACAAAGAAACTGTATTCCAGCTCTACACACTCACCTCAAAGGTTTGTATCAAAAGTGAATATCAAATAAATCCCCATAAGGCAAATAATGTATGATTCCATTCATATGAGGTACTAGAGTAATCTAAGTCATAGAGACAAAGTAGAATGGTGGTTGCCAGGGGCTGGGGGTGGGGAACGGGGAGGTGTTGTTCTAATGGGACAGAGTTTTAGTTCCAGCAGATGAACAATGTTCTGGAGATGGATGGTGATGAGGTTGTACAACAATGTAAAAGTATGTAACGCTACTGAACTATACATTTAAAAGTTGTTGAGATGGTAAATTCTATGTTATTTTACCACAACTTAGAACAAACAGTAAAGTTAAAATCAATAACTTCCATTTACAGACAAGAGACGATTACAGTGATCAGCTTTTAAAAATCCATGATTTTGTATCTGCCATGTCACAGTCTCCTCTAGAATATTATCTTTGGTTGACAAAGCTTGGCAGTAGGTCTATCAACCTTGAGTGTGTTTGGCTGATGCTGAAGCCAACCAGGAAGTCGGGGCTGTGCCCATGGCTGTAGGTTCAGAAGACTGCATAGGGTTGGACAGGTGAGAGCAGCTCATAGGGGTAGGTTGCCTGGATTGGTCAATGCCAAACACAAGGGTGATGGGAGGGGTGGTAAATATTAAAGAGATCTTATAACAGTAGGTCTTATAGGGTCTAATAATGGAAGTAAGTAGGAATAAGCAGACTTACATTAAAAACCACACTATTACATCATAGAAACATAGGTAACCTATTAATGCTACCTGAGGATTGTAAATCATGATGAAAAGCAAATGTCTATTCCTTTGCATATTTTTAATAAGAGAAGCATTGTACAGTTTTCACATCCTCAAAGGAAAGCCAATGAGGAATATGTTTTTTATCGAGTAAAGAGTAAAAGGTTTTACTAGTTTCATAGGCATGTAACCAGGACAGTCACAAAGACTTCCATACTCGGAAGGGCCCTGCACTTGGTTTCAGGCTGTGCTGTGGCTCTCTTGAAATCTCTAATGCTTTTTGGGGCGCCTGGGTGGCGCAGTCGGTTAAGCGTCCGACTTCTGCTCAGGTCACGATCTCGCGGTCCGTGAGTTCGAGCCCCACGTCGGGCTCTGGGCTGATAGCTCAGAGCCTGGAGCCTGTTTCTGATTCTGTGTCTCCCTCTCTCTCTGCCCCTCCCCCGTTCATGCTCTGTCTCTCTCTGTCTCAAAAATAAATAAACGTTAAAAAAAAAAAAAGAAATCTCTAATGCTTTTTGAATAATGTCTCACTTTGTGCTGGGTCCCACAAATTATGTAGCTAGACCTACTGGCATCGATCAGAACTCCAAACTACTTCCCAGGTTAAAATATCATCATAAAGCAAGGAGGTAGATTCACAAGCCTAATTTGGGCAAGTAAGGAATATTTTTAAAAGTACCCAGGAGTGGTACAAGACAACCCAGAGGGTGGGAACCTGGTGGAATCAAAGAAGGAACATAGATAAGGCAACGTGTGGTATTATGTGAATATGGGACTCTAAGCATGCCTGTCAGTAAACTGCTGGGGACAGAGTTCTGTGGTCAGCCAGTGCCACTACTCCATCATGAAAATGCATATCAACCTTGCTTCTGCCTTTCTACTCATCCCGTCATTGCTGCATGGAGGAGATCATGGATAGGAAGAGGTCAAGGCTCTGTCTCCTGCCCCTAGTGAGTTGGCTTAGGATTGCAGGGTCTCCTACACTTCCCACCTGGATGTCTTACTGCTTAGGGTGGGCCCAGAGAGGGGTGCATTAAACCAGTCATCAAGCATTAGACTGGAGAGTTCACTTAACTGGGAACTGGGAAGGGGAATGGGATTTCTAAGCTGCATACTGAGACTTGGAGGCTGTGACAAAGGGGCAGAAGAGAAAGAGTAGGCCTCCTTTGGTGGAATGGCATAATAGAAAGGAAGATCAATCCATTGAGTAAGAAGGACTGTTGTCTAAGCAGAGTTGTCTGAGCTGAGGTCTCTGGAGGGAATCTGGAAGGAACTGCATTAGCTCTGAATTGTGGTTCACTTCACCTGCTTTCATTTGTGAATGAATATTCCCTTTGGTCCCTTTTAGGGGAAAGGGCAGTGCCCTGAAGGCAGCCTGGGCTGAATTCAGTACCTGGTATTGTCATGGAGTAGATGGGACACCTTGAGTAGGTTATTTTACCTCTCTCAGTTGAGTTTACATTTTCTTGTTTTATAAAACAGATAAATCATACATTCATAATGTTACTGCAGAGATTAAATATGTTAAGTATAGAGCACAGAATAGATCCTAAATGATTTGTGTCCATTATTAGTACCATCAGCTTTATAATTATCTTTCAGATAGTAAAGGACTAAAGACTGATCAAACACAGAACTCTGTAGGGATTAAGGTGAATAGAAAGCTAATTGCTATTCATTTACACAGTCAACATATCAGCATTTATTTATTTTCTGATTGTTATTTTGTGTGTACAGACGTAATTATACATTTTAAAGCCAAAAATACATCTAAATAGTGAGCCTTGCTAACTACTGTTAGATTCTCTTTTATAGGATTTTGTAACTAAGATGATAGTGAGGAATAGTGTAACTACTTATCCTCTACTAAGATTATTAATTTCATTTCTAGAGAAACAATATTTTAGAGCTAAAGGGGCCTTACAGATCTACTAAGTTTTCTCTTCAACAAATGAAGAAATTGAAATCTGTGAAACTCCATCTTTAAAAGTATTAGACTCTTTTTCCCCCTAAAATTGTATCAGTTCAATAAAAATAAATTTTTTTTCATTTCATTATATTTAAATAAGTTAACTTAAATCATTTCAATCTAAGTCTTAGCGAGGAAATGAGACTTCTGTTATTTGTTCACACTGCTCTCCCCCTATTATGCTCCTGAATATTCTGGACAAATGCTTGGTAGCATAGTTCATTTATAAATGACATGTCGCTTTAGTAATGGTGTATACCACTTGCAATAGTCTATAAATGTGGATCAAAATTAATTTACCTACACAGCTTTTTGTTTCTGCATAATGATGCCTACTGTATGTCCATCATTCACACAACAGATAAATGGGGTTGTCTGTCATCCCACTTCAAAATAGAGTGTAGTTGTTCAGAATCTCTCATCCAAATGCACAGACAGCATGCAGTACACAAAATGCACATGAGTCTCTCTCTCTCTTTCTCTCTGTCCATCTCTGTCATGTGTGTTCTCATTCTCTTTTTTGTTCTTCATAATAGTGGAAGTACTCAGTAAGTCTCTTTGTCTCCTAGACTCTTGCACACACTGCACTAGCTGGGGGCGGAGGCAGCAGGACATGCTTGGTTCCTTGTTTGGCAGAGTGTGTCACGTCAGCATATGTTGCTGAGTTGTTCATCGTTGTGTCCAATACAGCCTGGCCAATTCCCTTCAGAACACAGTTTGAATCAGCAGAGTGATTTCAGAGTTGAGTGCTTACTCTGTAGTTGACAGTCTATATGGATTTTAACTGATGAGTTTTCCAACAGGGGAAAAGACTTCATAGGCCAAGTAAAATCTTCAGCTCACTGAAGAGGCTTAATGGCTGTCCCTTTGCACATGGTTGTATGAAGAAGCATATCATTGAAAATAATGCCCCTCTGAGGTATGCCATGTGAGAAGAGATCATTTTTCAATGCCAATGAGTTAATTTTTTTTCTGATAAGGACATCGATTTTCCATTTGTTTAGATAATTGAGTGTAATTTATTTGTAAGTCTTCTCCATCCTGATTTTATCCAATCTATCTTTACAGACACTGCCCCCCCCCACACACATTAGTTAAAAAGGGACCTTTCTTCCATTGTGTAATCTTGCAATTAAATCAGTACTATCTATCCTCAAATCTTTTATTCCATGGCAAATAGTGTTCTAAATTAAAAGTTTGAAATTTTTCCCACAGGTAACAGATTCTGGAAGGATCTCAAAAGCCATGCATTTTAAACCTCTACTTAGGCTACAAAGATGTAGAAATAAATTTGAGCTCCAGCAAATTCTCAGCCTGTGATAGAACCATAAAAACCTTGGGTGTGTTCCCAAGAATACTCTTGGGTTAAGGGCACTTAAGTTTTAAGTATTTACAAAGGAAAATAGTATTAGTTTCTGTGAAATATTCTTGTCTTTCAACATAAACCCACAGTTTCGATGGCATTTATGTGTTTTGTTAAGTAGGAAACTCTCACATCATAAACCCCAAGTCTTCCATATATGAGCTTATGTTATATTTGTTTCAGTTGTACAATATAGTGATTCAGCAGTTTCATATATTACCCAGTGCCCATCAAGAAAAGTGTACTCTTGGGGCACCTGGGTGGCTCAGTTGGTTGAGCATCCAACTCTTGATTTCAGCTCAGGTCACGATCCCAGGGTGATGATTGAGCCTTGCATCAGGCTCTGTGCTGAGCATGGAACCTGCTTAAGATTCTATCTTAAAATCAATAAATAAACTAAAAAAATAAAATAAAATAAAATAAAATAAAATAAAATAAAATAATAAAATGTATACTCTTAATGCCCTTCAGCTATTTCACCCATTCCCCCACCTGCTGTCCCTCTGATAACCCTCTGTTTATTCTCTGCAGTCAAGATTCTGTTTTTCTGTTTATCTGTCTCTTTTTTCCCCTTTGTTCATTGGTTTTGTTTCTTAAATTCCACATACCAGTGAAATCATATAGTATTTGTCCTTCTTTGACTGGCTTAGTTTGCTTAGCATTATATGCTCTAGATCTGTCCATGTTGTTGCAAATAGCAAGATTTCATTCCTTTTTACAGCCAAATAACGTTTCATTATTTAGATATAGATATAAACATAGATATACATATATATACACACATACACCTTTTCTTTATCCATTCATCTATCATTGGACATTTGGGCTGCTTCCATAGTTTGGCTATTGTAAATAATGCTGCAGTAAACATAGGGGTACATATATTCCTTCAAATTACTGTTCTCATATTCTGTGGATAAATACCCAGTAGTACAATTCCTGGATCATAGGGTAGTTCTATGTTTAACTTTTTGAGGAACCTCCATATTCTCTTCCACTGTGGCTGCACCAGTTTGCATTCCCACCAACAGTGCATGAGGTTTCCCCTTTCTCCACGTCTTTGCCAACACTTGTTATTTCTTGAGTGTTTTTCTTTAGCCATTCTGACAGGTATGAGGTAATATCTCACTGTAGTTTTGATTTGCATTTCCCTGATGATGAATGATGTTGAGCATCTTTTCATGTGTCTGTTGGAGAAATAGCTATTCATGTCTTCCGCTTAGTTTTTAATTACATTGTTTTGTTTTGTTTTGTTTTGTTTGGTGTTGGATTGTATTACTTCTTTATATATTTTGGATACTAACCCTTTATCAGATATGTTACTTGCAAATATCTTCTCCCATTCAGTAATTTGTCTTTTAGTTTTGTTGATGGTTTCCTTTGCTATGCAGAAGTTTTTTATTTTGATGTAGTCCCAACAGTTTATTTTTGCTTTTGTTTCCCTTGTCTCAGGAGATGTATCTAGAGAGAAGTTGCTATAGCCAATGTCAAGAAATTACTGCTTATGCTGTTTTCCAATATTTTTATGGTTTCAGGTCTCACATTTAGGTCTTTAACCCATTTTGAGTTTCTTTTGTGTATGGTGTAAGAATATGGTCCAGTTTCATGCTTTTGCATGTAGCTGTCAAATAGAGGCGATTTTCTTACAAGAGTTAGCAATCATGGGATCAAAGTGAGAAGATAAAGCTTTTTAAAACTCAGAGAAATCCAGACCATTAACTGTCCTCTATCATCAGAATTTTTCCTGTAAATTTTTCTTTACTCAGCTCTTACAGCAATGGTTTTAAATCAGACTACACATTAAAATTTCATGAGCCTTTGAAAAGTACCTGTATCTGAGTCTTACTGTAGAGCAATTAAAATAACTCTGCAAGGGTGGAACCCAATGGGTCAGAACTGAACACCATGGCTTAGAGGGGTTTGTTTATGCTACATAAGAGGGCTGTGCACAAATAGTGACTGATGGAGTAGTAGAAAGTATTTGACTCAGCTTCTAGTTGGAATCTCACCTGGGCATTGTGATTAAAAAAAGAAGAGGAAACTTTGGGAGTAGATTGTGTTTCACTTCAAGAGGCTATAAAAACTGTTTTTACTGAGATTACCTTAAAACAGAAACACTATTTAACACCAAGAACATCCTGGAAATTACTAAGGATGACTTTAAAACAGAACACATCAGATAATGGGTTCTTAGTGCCTAGTAGGTGATGGCATTAATTACTATAGTTTCAATATTGCACTCTTGAAACTAATATCACACTCTATGTTAACTATACTGGATTTAAAACAAAATACAACACAAAAATATTACTGTAGTTTCAGAAATTTAAAAAATTTGTGCTTCTAACTCAATTTTTAAAAAATTTTCTTTGGAGTTAATACTAAATCCTGTTATATTGAAAAAAACACAGGGAAAGATATTTTGTCTACTAGTGTTTTTTTGTCTTTGGATTAGGAAAGGGGGCATTTATACCTTTGGGGTAAAGTATGCTGATGACTGGAGGACCAAACTAAGAAAACCCAAAGGCATAGATAGGAGTTTGAGGGTAAGAGTTGGGGCCAATAGAATGGATTCTTCTCCCACCAGCATTTTTTTTTTCTACAAAGCTGACTCTTTTCTTATCCTTTAAGAGTTCTTACTGCTTTTTTTAAAGTGCTGATTCCTTTATACGCTAGCCTTTATCTCCAGGTTTAGAGTCCTGTTCCACTGAAATAATGAAAGCAACATTCTTTGGATGAAAGTCTTTCCCAATCACAATAAGTACTGAAATTATTATTATTATATTATTATTATTATTATTATTATTATTATTATTATTAAGCCCTAGCTTTTTAACAGAGATCCCCTGGTACAGGAGTTCAAACAAACTGCTTCTCTTAAAATACTACAGACTGATAGCAGTGATCCTTAACTTCACAGGCTTGGATCATAAAGTCTGATAGAATGTGTAGCATCAAACTGTTGCAAATCTATGTTTAATTCTTTTTCCTGTGAAAGTTAATAGATCAGATCAATACATTCTCTGGGGCTTCTGTTACACAAATTATTTTCTGTTTTTTAAACAAACAAGAAGTAAATTTCTTCATTACAACCACATATTAAAAGAAAGCCACCCATTTAGTAAAAGATGAATGAGGTAGTTATTTCAACATCTATGAAAATGTGAACCAGTTGTTTGGGTGTTCTAGCAAAATTCATCATGGAGGAAATTAGGCTCCTTTAGTTTGCGTTGGTTTAAGAAGTGCAAGCTGCTCCTTTCCGAGTGCTCACACTATCCCTCCATTGTGGATCACAGCATGGTGACTGACAGTCTTGTCAGATCAACTTCAGAGCACTACTTGCCAGTCTCTTTCACTCCATGTGAGAATACATTCTGGAATCTGCATTTTTGGTTCCTGGAGAAATGCTGAACACTCTTTTGAAAATAGCATCTTTCTCTCCCCTGGGGCTTAATCTGTCAATTTTTCCTAATTTAGAAGAACACAGCTGCTTTGTGGAACAGACTCACTCTCAACTCACTCACCCATTCTTTCAACAATTTCTGTTTTCTCTTACTATACTCTCAACACTGTATCAGGTGCTAAGAACATAAAAGGTGAATAAGACATTGTGTCTGCCTTCAAGGTATCACAATCTAGCAGAGGAGAAAGACAAAGTCAGCAGGCTTGCCACATGCACAGTACACCTAATTCAGCCAGAGAAACCAAAGGTGGCATCCCAAGAAGGTCACGATGATCTCCTCTTCAAACATCTATTTAAGGAAATGAAATACAGGCTGGTAGAGCCAGCCAGTGGATTGTGTTTTCCCCTGACCCAGTCCTTATCCAAAGGATAGGCCCATATCATTGATATTGTCTTTAAGATTCTCAAAATTATTTCTGTCTCCTATGAAAATAATTTATTGCTGGGACTAGCCTGTCTTCATTAGGAAAGACTTGCCTGACATTGCTTTTGTATTCATTCGAGGCCTACAAATAAATTCTGATTCTGATACAAAAATCTGATACAAAAAATGAAAAAAATTAATTTTGTTTTGTTTGTGGATTTTTAATAAAATTTATTTTTAACTTTACATAAAATTATTGCACTTGTCAAAATCCAAGTGAGTTATAGCAATTAGAATGTAGTCTAGAGCATTCTAACAACTTATCCCAAGTGATTTCTGAAAACTAAACTGCTTTTAAGATGACAATCCTGTTCTCTACACAGCACTGGCATTGGTAGATATATCACTGTGGCATAAAAAAAAAACAAAAAAAAAAAACTGGAATTGCATTTCTCAGCAGTTGCCCTCAGTAAAGCCTTTTCTGCATTGGGGTCAGATAGGAAGCTGGTAAACAGATTTATCTTCCTTTTATTTTTATTCGCTTTTCATGCCTTTTTCCCTTTTGTTTGTTCTTTAAGGCAGACATATATGCATGGTAACTACAAGTTGTAAAAAAAAAAATTCACTGAAAATCAAATAAAGTGCTTTTAATTTGGGAAACAATTTTTAGTTGTATCAAGCTGTAAAGAGAATTAGTCATAGGAAGAAATTTTATGTTTTCTCAATACTTTCGAAAATTCCATGCAGAACCATAATCATTGGGAAAAGAATGCAATTAGAATTAATCTGGCCAGCATACTTATATTATATAACTTTTTATTAGTATTAAAAATAATAAAATCAGTAGACCCAAAGTAAATGGATATACGGTGCTGTTTTTATTATTATTTCCCAAGGCTGAGGTAACTAAAATTTCATGCATGATGTTGTAAAAATTAAATGGTGCACAGTAACTTGAAAAATGAGTTTTTCTTGTACAAGTTGGCCTTTTTAGCTGTATGTACTTGTTTCGAAATCTGTCTCTCTTCTGTTTGATATTGCTTTAGAATGATCAAATTTCTCTTTGAATTAATAGTGAAATAGTGTTTTGAGTTTCTCAAAATGAAAGTCTGAGACATCAAAAGATTTAGTTCTGTTTGATTTGACAATTCCTTTTCGTTGGCTTTGGAAGTTATTTAGACTCTGTTCTGGTTATTCCACTTGAAATGTATGGCATTACCCATAATCAACCAATCTGTATTTACCTTGAATCAGATATGATCAAATATGTATGGAGAGTCCTAGGAGATTGGCCTGTCAAGATTCCATTTGCAAGATGGACTGAGGAGTATTTTGGGAAATAATCCATCCTACAGGAATAGAAAGTTGACACAGAGAATCTTGATAGAAGTAACCTACATATAGCACCAGAAGACTGGGTTGCCTAGAACAGAAAGAATGAGGATGGATCAGCCTAGTGGTAGATCCTGAGAAGTAGCAGAACAGGAACATCTTCGGCAATAGTTAGCTGGAGGCAAAACCAGCAGTTCTAACCATGGAGAGAGAGAGGCTAATTAGAATCCTTAGTGTCTTTCCAGCACTTTTCCAGAAAGTTAATGGACATTGTCCTCTGTAGTTGATATCTGTTGTGAGTCAGAATAGACAAAATAAAGGAAAAGGCAGATGCTACTTGGTAAAAGAGAGAACTGCGTTTATGTGCATTTGGGAGACCCACTGGTTGACTTCCAAGTGTATGTGTGGGGTGGTGAGGCAACTTTTTTTAAGACTAAGAGGTCTTGAAATGCCTTAAGTTACTCTTCCTTTTGAGTGTATCTTAGAGAAGATAAATTTGTGTGCTAGAATAAAAATGACAAATTATAGGATTACATATACAACAGATAAACAAGAAGAACTGCACTTATAAACCACAACTCAACTAAACCTAAATGCAAAATTATAAAAAAGCAAAATGTAGTTAAATTAAGTTCCTTTCATCCATTTCACATTTATATTATTATCTTCTGAATGAGTTCATGGTGTCAATAGCATCTTAGGAAGAAATAACAGCCTTAAAAGAATAAGGGAGATCATAGTAGTGCCTCACTAGGTATTCAACTGAGTTCATCTAAACTATTTTGTTCTATTTATTTTATTTGGAATATTTTTTTCAGTCTATTTCCAGCTCTGACTTCTTCTCCAAGCTGCAGATCCACATTTTCAGTTGTCTTCTGGACATCACCACTTCACTATCCTATAGGAACCTCTTACCTAACAGCCAGAACTTATTTTATTGCCTTACCATTCTCCCCCAGATTGCTCTACCTCCTGTATTTTGTTGTGGTATGGTTGTGGTTATAGTTAATGATACCACTATCCAGCTCTCAAGTTAGGAAAATAGATTTACCTCTTGCATCTCCACCCCTTTGGTTCTTATATCCAATAGATTGACATTAGTGTCATTATTAATTTTTCATATCTCACTCCTGTCTTCCTACCCCTGGACTGTAGGCCCTCATCATGTCTTATCTAGACTGTAGCAATAACTTCTCTGCATTCTAGTCAGTAACCTACCAAATTATTATTATAATTATCTCCCTGAAGACAGATCTGATCATGCTTTTCATTAGCCCCAGAATTGGCTTCTTTGCATGTGGCGTAAAGTCCAGTCTTGAAAGCTTTGAAAATAAAGCCCTCACCCACTGGCCTTTCAGTCTTATCCATTCTACTCAGATGCAGCCACACTGAGCTCCTCACCATCCCTGCCCATTTGGATCTATTCCTGTGTTTCTTCACAGTTTCTCCAACTAGCAAAATTTCAGCCAGTCTTAGTCTTCTTTTCAACAGAGAACAAAATCACCTTCTCTGGGAAACCTGCTTGAATGTTCTCATGCAGGATTCCTCTCTTCCTGTTTTCTGTCCTTTGGCACTTTACTCCCTACTTGCAACATAGCATTTACCATATTTATGATAATTTATCTCTCTTGATGTCTGTGTCTCCATTAGACTGTGAGATGCTCTAGGAGAAAGAAGTGTCATAATCTCCTTTGTGTCTTTAGAACCTTTCAGGGCATGGACAAATGGCTACAGAATAAGTATTGACTGACTGAGTGAATGAATGAATGAAAGAAAAAGCATAGTGGAATGACTGAGTCAGAGGATGGACACTTAGTGTGGCTTCAGGAAGCATAAGTATGGGAGGACAGAGTTTGACTAAATGTAGAGTAGAACATTCTAAGTGTCAGAGCCTTTTTAGGAAGTAGCAAGTAACTCTTCTCTAGAAATGCTCACAGAGTGGTTGACCACTTGTCAGCAGCTAGACAAAGGATTCATACAGGTATGGGGTGGCCTTACTAAATTACCTCTAAGTCAATTCAGAAATTGAGTTATGTTTATTGGAACACAGCTCCTTAGATCATCTTATCTCTAGTAATCAGTAACATCTACTTTTTAACGCTGGCTCTGTAAGTTTATTTCCCATAAATAATTGGGAACGTATTCAAATGGAACTAGACAAGAGAAGTGGAGTGGCATAACAAGTAAATACAAATGACCTACTGTAATTTTTAGACTATTGCACATTAAACCCAAAACATATTGTTTTAAGATTGAGAGCACCTGGGGATTTGCACAGTGCTACAACTAGCAAGGAGCAACTTCCTCCTGCCCCAGAAATCCCTCCTTCTAGTTTGGCATTAAGGGACATTGCCCAGCCTGCACTTGGAATTGATCCAACCCTGTCTGCTTGTGGTAAATTGTAGGTCTAATATCCTTTGTGTTTTATAATAACATAAATAATTATAATGCATTGTTTTTATACAGCACCCTCTGTAAGGAACGGAAAGTGCTGCATGGACATTATCTCATTAAATCTCACAGCACACTGGGGACATTGAGAGAACAGAGGTGATATTATAACCCCTTTGAACCCAGAGCTGAAAAAGAATTGCTTCAGCCAAAAGTAAATAAAAGTAAGATTGAATAAAAGCAAGATTTGTAAGAGGATGAGGTTAGAGTTTAAAGGAAGAAATTGACTATGTTGGAATTAGAGATTTAAAGCCAAAAAAAAAAAAAAGGAATTGCTCTGAAAACGGGGAAAGTGACTGAAATGTGTGTATAAATATTTGTATGACAAAATTAAAATAATATATGGACACTTCAGAAATTTGAAAAGCAAGGGATTTTTAAACCATCTGTAATTTTACTACAATAACAGAACAAATTTGGTGTATTATCTCCATGTCTTTTGCTAATTTTTATTTTGTTTTGTTTACTGTGTGTATTCAAGATTCCACTTAGAATTATAGTGTATGTTCAATTTTGTATTGTGTATTTTTCACTTAGCCATGTATCATAAAGTTTGCATAATTATAATTCTGAGGAGCCATATAATTTTCCATGGGATAATAGACCGTAATTTGTTTCCTTCTTCTATCACAGGGTTGTTTCCACTTTTTCACCTTAATAAATAAAAACACAGTGAAATCTATCTTTATGTATAAGGATTTTTTCTTTTGTAAATTATTTCCTTAGCAGAGAAGATTGCCAGATGTAGAACTATCAGATTAATATGTATATGTAAGTACATTAAAACATGACTGCATAAACACAGTCCCAAATTAACATGTAAATAAGAAAAAGAATAAGAAAATAACTTTATCTAAAGACCAACTGTATTTGTAGGTTGACAAAGCAGCTACTTAAAAGTGAAAAGTGAAGTTTTTTGTCTATGCACAGACAAGTGGCTTGATTTTATTTCTTTTCATTTAATTCAATTTGATAGTGTGAAACTAGGTAAAAAAGAAAAAGTTGAATCTTATAGAAAAAAATTTGTACTAGATGTAGAAAAGTAGATTTACTTCAGCAGAACATAATTTCTCTGCCCTCTTAATTTTAACATACATGTTTGAATGTTCTCTGAATATAATTAAGAAAGTGTGTATATGTATACCAATATTTGAAGTCGTGTTTCAAGAAGGTAAATGAGATTGTAAACTTTTCTTATTACTTATAGAGGTATTGAGGAAAATGATATGTGCATAACTGTTTTCTGTGGTGAGTTGTTTTATGGTTATCTGATTTATGCCATAGTCATTTACCAAAGTAATTACCTCAAGAGTCAAGGATAAAAAATATTGGCTTTGGTTAAAGTAAACATTAAAAAATATTGATGTGTGATGTAAATACTGACCAAGGAAACTGCCTGGCTAATGTTACTCAAAATGGCAATCAATCTAAATGATGACTAGAGTTTGAAGTCAATACTAGCTTAAATATGAATAAGGCATACAGCCTCAACCATGGAATTGGAAATCTTGGGGTTTTAGTAACTTTTCTCAAAAATATTCTTGCTGATCTGAAATCATATGACCATTTGTGTCTGTTTCATGGTTGAAAGCAATGTTGCAAAATGACTCAGGTTAATGTGGGACACACACACACAAAAAAAACAATTCTGCTAACTCCCAGGAATTTTGCAAACCAGTCCCATTTTTTATTGTTCAGCAGTAGTATTCAAATGATATGCATTGAGCATTGTGGCAGTTCTATAGGTTGCATTTTTATTTTACTACTTATAGTAAGCAGGGTCTTGGTTGGGGAAAATAAGACTGAAGTCAAAATGTTTTAAGAAAAGTGCATCTGTGAAAGATGATCTTCAGCTAACCTAAATTTAGATAAACCAAAGTTACTGAGAAAAGCTTATCTGGTCTGTGTTTAAAACCAACAACTCCACAAATTATAGCAAAGATGAGCAATGCATATGGCTACCTCCTAGTCCTATTGCGTGGTGATGATCTACATACTTTTAATAGCCTATGGTCACTATGAAAATGGAAGATGGAGAATGATTGGCTAATTTACTCATTTCCTAACGGTTTGAATGAGGAACTCCTTTTCCAGTCGGTCCATAGGGAACCTGCCTTATGCCTGTGTTACAGTGCATCCATATTACCTTATAAGTGCTATTTAACGTGTTCACTTCTTCTGTTAGGAGATAAGTTTCCTGGAGGCAGGAAGTTTGATTCATATCTTTGGTATTCAAGGCCTTGTAAAATTTATGGCACATAGTAAGCACTTAACAAATGTTGGTGAATAATCAATTGAATTCGTTTTACTTCCTACTGTGTATTCAGCATTGTGCTAAGGACTGAGTATATCTCTAAGGAGCATATAATCAACACGTAAGTGTGAAAAGTTAACACCATGCAGTAGTTTATCATGGAGCTATAACATAAGATTCTTTGGTTCTAGCACTGAGGAGAATAGCAAGAAGAGTTACATAGATCCAAACTGTGATATTGTGATGGTTAGGTAAATGACAGATGGGCATGACCATACAAGTTAACCCAGAAGTATCAAGGTCTGCTTCCACCATTATTTGATTCTTGTCCAACTCACTTACTCAAGTATAAGCTCCAAGAAGTCAGGGTATACTTGGGCTTTTGTTCACTGTTGTGTTTCTAGGACCTGCAAGAGTACCTGGCATCAAGTAGATAATTAAGCATTTGCTTTGCTCTATATTCTCTGCTGTTTGTGTGACTGGATCTTCTCATCCTCAGGTCTCAGCTCAGGTGTCACCTCTACCAAGATGGCCCCTCAATTGTCCTCTTTTTTATTCTCTTTCTCAGACCCTAATTTATTTCCAACCATTATTACCACTTATTTCACTCTACTAGTTGTTTTATCTTGTTCCCACTAGATTTAAGCTACTTTATGGTGGGGACTCTGTTGATCTCTTTTGGTCCTTGTTGCATCCATAGCATGTATCATGGTACCTGGTACCTTTCGCTGGAGAGGTTCTATCCTTACAGAGATCTTTGCTAACCTATCTAAAGTAGCTTCTGTCAACTAATCATCCTGATTTATTTTCTCTTTAGTACTAATCATTTTTCTGAAATGAGTCTGTTTATATACTTATCCTACACTCAAACTGTAAACGCCACAAAGGCAGAGCCTAGAATCAGGTCTACCCGGTTCATTGAGATATCACCAATACTTAGAAGAAGGGCTGACACCAACAAATGTTGAGCATACAAATATTCTTTGAAAAAGTAAAAAAAAAAAAAAAAAAAGACTATCTATTACCAGGAAAACAAAACACTTATTAGCTTAGAAATGGTGGTGGTAGAAGCAAGATCTAGTTTCGATGAAAAGTAATAACTGGAAATCAGGGTAGTTGTGGTTATAGAGAAGAAACAAACAACAATTATGGGCAAACATCTCCACACAATTTGGTAGTTTATTTTTGGGCTCGATGAGAGAGACAAAAGAAACAACGGTTAGACCAAGACAGTAATAGATCATTTAGAGCCAGGACAAGCTAAATTCCTACTACTCACCAAGTACACTGGGGAGCATAAAGAACACTGGGGATACACAGAGGCTAGAAAGACCCAAGATTTGGTCCCTTCCCTTTCACTTATTAGCTGTAGTGCAGTGGGCTGAACCCCGGTTCACAATTGCAAAATGGGGAAAATGAAAACCTCCCTTATAGAATTCTTTAAGAAGTAAAATGAGGAAATGTATGTAAACAGCTGTGTTTGGTGCAGAGACTGTTTCATTTAGCTCATTGCATGGTGTCCATTGTCATAACTGTTAATTAGTTATAGTGCCCTGCTAGAGGTGTGGCAAGCAGGATATTTAATAATATTAGTAAATGGAAATTTATTTCTTTTCACTGAAATCACTTTAGAGGACATCTCCTTATTTTGGATCATAGCATGAGTAACCTGTTGACCATGGTATAGAATTGTCAGTGAAGGTGTGCTAAATGATAGACCATTGACTTGTAAAAGAAAAGTTTTTAAAAATTGTGAATTCTTATATTTATTCTTTTACAATGTATACGATCAAGGCTCAGGAAGTACAAATGAAGAAATCTTTCACTTACCCTGAGTTAATTAGCATAACTTGCAGGTGCATTTCATTAAAACACCTCAACATTGTTTATATATATGTATTGTTCCCAAAGAAGAGATTTAAAGAATACCCATTTCTGGCTAAGACAATCATGCATCTGTACTAAAAGGCAAATGATATGTGATTAGTTGAAATTTGTAGTCTGTGTGTGTCACTGTTAAAGAGTGGATTTACTGTTTAAAAGAGAAATGCAGTCTTAAAAATACAGGTATCTGAGCTGGAAGTGGGATGGAGTTAAGTCAGCAAGTCACATTTCTGGAAAACAATTTGGAAACTTTATTCAGAAAATTAATTTCTGAACATAGTCTATCACCTGAACAGTTTCATAATGATGTTGATTTGCCAACTTCTTCTCTAGTGAGAGGTAATGAATCAAGTCTACTTGGGTTTATATAGGAAAAATAACATATTAATTGATTTATGTGTATATTTGCACATATCCATAAAGCAAAGCCTTTGGCAACTGGCAAATGTAATAATTTCACATTTACCTATGACTCACCAAGTATAATCCAATGCTTGAAGGCAAAATTTTATGTTTTTATGTTTAGTTTTTATGATTTCTTTCATATAGTTTTTCTGTGCATTAAAAGTCAATTTTCAGAACCATAGGCTTAATTTTTATGAATAAAAATTTTATGAGATATTATCCTGAGGTAGCATAAAATTATTTTCTGATAAATTTTAACACCTTCCCCAAGTCCACTGTTACCTTGTTTCCACATATGCTCAAGGATATTGCTTGTAACATTTCTAAATATGACACATCTCATTAGAAATCTGATATATTGCACAGAGATGTGAAGCTTCAACCTCATAACATTACAATGTACTCATTAGCGTGGGTTACACTGGTATTCTATTTAGGATCAAATATCAAGAAGGGCTTTGAATAAAATTACTCATAATGTTATATTTATGGAAATTATGTCATCTTCTAATCATAATTATGAACAAGAAGACTAAATCCTGGAAATAAGGGGTTCCAAGTAACAAAGTAACTTGACACAGTTCAACACACAGAACAAGGAAAACTAGAGATAAAATAAAATAGCTTGTGAAATTGCTATGCAAAAATACATATATTATTATCCTTATAGTTCTCTTTCTTGTGTTTTTGCTCTGCCTCATCACCTACATAGTATAAAATTTTATCACTTAATGATATGTGCAGCCACGATATGTTAGGAGCACAAATCTTACCTTCATACAAGTTCCAAAGGAACATAAAAGTTGTCTTTTTAAGAAGTCACAAAGTTTGATAGCCATCACTAGTGGGCACTAAATTATCCCCAAATCCATCCTGTTTTCCCATGGAATGATATAGGAGTCTGCCATCAGAGTGCCTAAACATGATGAAAAATATCCTCAGGTGAGAAAACCGAAGTGCAAAGGAGTTGGGGAGAGAGTATTCATTACTAGAAATATTCTAACTTTAGAGCCAAATCCATGCATTGGCAGTAAAAATTCTAAGATGGTCATAAACCATCTAGAGTTAAATGCGTATCTCAGCCTGCAAATTATGCAGGCTTTGTCAATGACTTTCAGGATAAATATAGATCCACTGCCATGCCTTTACTTTGCAATGGAAGTTAGGTAGCAAAATAATTAAGAGAAAATGTTATTTCAAGCTAAGCTGCAACACACATTAAAAGGAAGCTTTTTGGGGGGTACCTGGGGGACTCAGTGGGTTAAGCATCAGGCTCCTGATTTTGGTTCAGTTCATGATCTCACGGTTGTAAAATCAAGCCCAGTGCGTGTTGGGCTCCACACTGGACATGCGCCTGCTTAAGATTCTCTCTCCCTCTCTCTCTGCTCTCTGTCTCTCTCTCAGAAAGAAAGAAAGAGAGATAAAGGGGAGGGGGGGGAGAAGGAAGGAAGGGAAAGAGAGAGAGAGAGAGAAAGAAGGAAAGAGAAAGAAAGAAAGAAAGAAAGAAAGAAAGAAAGAAAGAAAGAAAGAAAGAAAGAAAGAAACAGAAAAATAGAAGAAGGAAGGAAGGAAGAAAGAACATTACAAATGCAAATTAGCATCAGATAGAATCACATATTGGTATGACAGTTGGCTTTTAGATGGGAAGATAATTGTGACATTAGAACCTGAAGAAAAAGTCATGAAAAAGCTGGATATGCTGTATAGAAATGTCTCTGGAGTCAGACTGACCTAAGTACAAATCTTTCTGGTACCTATTGTGCAGCATTGGGCAAGCTACCTGACTGCTCTCTGAGCCTGAGTTACTTCCATGTAAAATGATAAAAAGCCTTCCTACCATATATACTTGCAGGTGGTTTACAGTGGATCAGATAGTTGGCATAAAGTAGGTTCATGACAAATACTGGCTTGCTTAGAGTTTGAATAGAGTATGAAAATATAGTTAATCTCCTCAACAGGTATTTTCTTTCTCCTAAATACAGTTCTCAGGGGGATGTAATGAAGTATAGTTTAGAGATTACCAATTAAATTTCATCTGGTCTCTTCTTTACCATCCATCTGTTGGGTAACATGGCTGGAGGCTTATAGCCTCACTGACTCTCATTGTCTACAACTGTATTTATTTATTACTGCCATTTGATATATTTTGAGAATAGATGCTTTGCATATAGTGGGTGTTGAATAGCTGCTGAATTAGTTGAATATCCGTGTGATCCCATTCTATGGGTGACTTGAATGTGCTATAGACAACTTCTGCAAGAAATGTAGACTTAATCACTCTATCAGTGCTGTGGGGAATTTATATACCTAGCCCACTGTCACCACCTCAGGTTTCTCTGAATGAATAGTGTCAATATAAAGGCAGGCAACTACTAACATGCATGCAAGTCTTCTTTACCCTAGCATGTAAACTTGTTTTCCAAAAGGACCCTGAGGGGGGAGAATATCTCCCCCATAGGTGGCTAACAAGGAAAACAATGTATTTGAGGTTTTTCTTGGCTATTGACCTTTGAACTGTCAATAGCTTCAATTTTTTTTTCAATTCACTGAGGGTATAATTCTCAAACAACAAAATGCATTTTATTCTTTCTATCCTACCCTGCCCCTATGTATCTTGTTTTCCTAGTCTTTGCTCTCTTACTTGAGGGTTGATAATTTGTCTCTAGAGCTCAGAGGATGAACATTCTTGACCTAAAACTCATCGAAGAAAGGCCTGGAAAGTCTGACAGTTCAAATCCATTGCTCTAAAGGTTTTATTTTCTGTTCATGTTATCACTGAGTTGTCCATGGGGGTCAGAGCAGAGACTCTGTGATTGCTCCAGAATCTGAAGTCTTTAATGAAAGGTAAAACAGAAGGAAACCACACTGGGTACAGAGCAGCAAGGATCTGGCTTATTGTCTCTAAAAGCCTGCTCGTTCAAGACACAATGAACTTGGCCCAGTGTTGCTTTGTTTTGTTTTGTTCTTCAGGAAAACATCTATTTTGACTTTACAGACAGTGATGGTCATAATATTTATCAACTGGCAAGGCAGAGGTACTGACCAATCAGAATAAACATCAGCTGTAAACAACCAGAGAATATCCATACTGGTGGACAGATTTTAACATTCATCTTAAAATACGAAAAGGGAATCTTAGGGTGTCAGAGTCCCCTAGTCTGCCAAAATTCAATTTACCTTATACTAAAAAAAAATTTCTTTGAAATTAGTACAATTATAGTTTCTCACCAGTTACTGATTCTTTATCCTTTCCCACTAATAAAATCTCCTCATAAGAGTTCTGTGTTATTGCCTCTACTTCTCATCTCCTATTCTCCTTTGAACAGACTCCACTCAGGCTTTTGTCCACAATATCATCTTCCTCTGGAGCTCAGAGACCTTATCAAGATTAACTACCCTCATATTGTCAAGTACTATATTTAATTTTCAGTCTTCCTACTCAGTTTTTTTTTAGATGCATAGTTAATCACTACTTCCTTCTTGAAACACTTTTTCCACCTGACTTCTAGGATGCCACTTTCTCCTGTTTTTCTTGTAATGTATGCCATTCCTTTTCGGTTTTCTTTCCTGGCCTCTCCTCTTCTAACTTCTAAATGTTGGAGTGACTCAATGCTCAGTCCTTGATAAGTCTCCTCTTTTCCTGTCCTTTCAGATGATTTTATTCAGTTCTAAGGCTTTAAGTCAATCCATGCACTGGTGACTCCACATCTGTATCTCCAGCTTTTGCCTCTCCCCTAAGCCTCCCAACTACCTACACACTACCTCCATTTGGATGTCTAATTTTTCACGTTCTGAAAAAAATCTCTGGGTTTCTTACCCACTTCCCTACCTTCTACAAGTGTATTGGTTCCTCCATCTTTCCTTACCCAGTTAATGCTACTGGTTGTTTTAGCAACTGGTAAGTTCAGAAGTTCAGTTGGTAATAGCTTTAAAATACATGTCGATCTGAATATCTCACCACCCATGTTTCCCCACCACCATCTCACAGCTAAACTATTGCAGCAGGCTCTAACTGGTCTTTATTCCTCCTACAGCCAGCACCACTCGGACTCTTACCACCATTCTACCCTTGCTGTTTCTTGAGCACACCCATCTCATTCCCTCCTCAGGGTCTTTGCATCCTCCTCCTAGCTGATCTGCTTCTCCTCCACAACTTTACGGGGCTTGCTCTTTCCTACCAGTCAGTACTGCATACAAAGTTCACCCTCGAAGAAGCTTTCTTCTGATTAACTAAACTAATGCCCACCCCTAACTCACTACTCTTCATCCCCTAACCCTGCTAGATTTCCTTCAGAGTATTTATCAATCTTTGACACCATATTATAATGCTATTTGCTGATTGACTGGTCTCCTGACCAGAATATATGCTCTACAAGACACTCCTGAAAGAAGTGATAATCATGGAAATGAACCCATTGCAAGAAATCCTACAGGGTTTATCTTAACCACCCATCTGATATTTAGATCAACTTCATACTCTCTATCTGTGAAGTGAATATTTTTATATTGAATTACATTTACCCACTGATCTCCACTATTATCATTTTTTCAGACATAAAAATTACCTGAATATTAAATAAAAATTTTAGGGGCGCCTGGGTGGCTCAGTCGGTTAAGCGGCCGACTTCGGCTCAGGTCATGATCTAGCAGTCTGTGAGTTCGAGCCCCGCGTCGGGTTCTGTGCTGACAGCTCAGAGCCTGGAGCCTGTTTCAGATTCTGTGTCTCCCTCTCTCTGACCCTCCCCCATTCATTCTCTGTCTCAAAATAAATAAACATTAAAAAAATTTTTTTAAATAAAAATTTTACCAAGGACAATAATATCTATTCTTTTGAAAGTATGCAAATTAATTTTTCTATATAGCCCATAGAAGAAATTAGTCATTCAGACAATTGAATGTGACCACTGCTGGCAGCATGCACAGAGCCAGAACAGATACTGGAGCAGTGACATTTCATACCAAATGTGCAAATACAATAAAGCGCAGAGTAAGCAAAGGGCTATGTGCTGTTGAACTGCAGCCAGTGTCTGACAAATAACATAAAAGTGTGTTGTCTGAGGACCTCCTTCCACTAGATTTCACTCTTTCCTTACAAGGGAAAGACTAATTATTAGGAGCTCTCATTTAAGTAAAAAATATGCCAATTTATTAGGTAGTTAATAGTCATTCTTCTTACGAAGTGCAAAGTAAGTTGTTTGATAACTGATGGATAATTTTATTGAAAAGGACATTATTGAGTTATAAGAATGTATTTCTTTAGACTTTGCACTAACTGGGCCACCCACATGGCTCAGTTGGGTAAGCGTCTGACTTTGGCTCAGGTCATGATCTCGTGGTTTGTGAGTTCGAGCCCTGTGTCAGGCTCTGTGCTGACAGCTCAGAGCCTGGAGCCTGCTTCAGATTCTGTCTCCTCCTCTCTGCCTTCTCCCCCACTTTCTCTCTCTCTCTCTCTCTCTCTCTCTGTCTCTCTCAATAAACAAACAGTAAAAAAAATTAGACTTTGCACTAACTTTAGTTATCAGCAACATGTCATAGGCAATGGTTTGTTTCCTCCCATCCCCCCGCAGAGGAGTCTCTCAGATGTCAAGTACTCTTTCTTGTGTACCAGTGAACTGTATCACCCCAGTGAGGGGTATTGATTTCCCATTATTCCTAGGTGCACATGATGCATTTCTATTAGTTGTAAACACTTACAGGACTGACTTTTATTTTGTCCTTCATCACATCAGTCTGCCAAAGCAGGACATCTGTTAATGAGGCCCAGTGCATTTCATCAGACACTCTTCCATCTTGGTGCCTAAGGGAATGATGTTTTCGAGGTGTGTAGATATAAAAAAGCTTTAAAAAAACCAACTTCTCTTTTCCCAGAACCTCATGGTAGGGTCTTTAAAAAGTAACAAAAAACTGTACTTACTTTTCAAATCTACTCTGGGCTTGACTTATTATTGGCTTTTTCTACAGGCATTTAACCATTGCTTATATCTCATTGATATATGTTGTCTTCAAAATTAGCCTGGAAAATTCTTACTGGCTTTTGCAAGTAAGAAAAATTATCGATGAAGAAATATATTAAGTAACATTACAAAATAGGCCCTTGGGATAAATTAGATTGTTTGGACCATGATTTGAGAGTTAACTGGTATCTTAGAATATACAAAAACACACAAACGAGTCACATTCTTTGAACATTTTAAGTAAGGCTTTACAGCTGGACTTGGGATTTGTTTTAGCAATGAATGAAATCTGCCATCTCTACTACTTGTTGACAAAGCCTACTTCAACTGAAAAGCCATGATTTTTCCCTAAAGATTTAAAATCTTTTAAAATAGATAATGTGCCTCCTGAGAGAAAACTTCAAAATATTATAGAATGCATTTGCCCTTGAGGGGGAAAAATAGTGAATATTAAAGGAAGATGAAAGAACAACATGTAAGAAGAAGGTGTTTGTCAAAGGGCATCTGAATAACTTCCTGCTATCTCTTTTGTACATCACTCACAATTACTATCTCTCTTTTGTACATCACTCTCAATTACTGCAGGGTATCTCTGATGGACAGCCTTGCCTTGGCGGTCTTCCCGCCATCACCTACTGTGGGAAATGATCCTCCCCTTTTATTTAATCACATGTTGGTTTACATTCTCTTTTTTGTTCTCTGACTAGATCGGACATGTATCATGAATTTCTTTACATTCACTAATTGTAAATCTGGCAACTAAAAGGGTGTCTTGGATCATCCCAACAGGCATTTTTAGTAACTCCCCAAACATTAACTCATCTCACAATATTTACACTTGACCACTTTCTTTCTCTAGTTATCTGCTGTCTCCTTTCCTCTGTGATCTTTGGCAAATGGTTTAATCTTTGGGTTATGCTCTATATGACTCCAGTATACCTAGTTTATGGGGGCGCGGGGGGGGGGGGGACAACCAATTTTTTTTTTCATAATAGCCTCAGATTTATTTGTAATATCATTTTAGAAAGACAAGTATGTGTTGCATTGCCTCTGTTTACCTAAATCCATTCTGTGTTTCCATTTACATGAAACCAACAAGGGATTATTGTATATGTTAAACTTGCAGAGAGTTCCATTCATCAATTTGACAAATATTTGAGTTCTTACTATATGCTGAGCATTCCTTCAAGTATGAGGAATAGACCAGTGAACAAAGCAGGGAAAACTTATGTAAGCTCCCTGGAGCTTACATTCCAATGGGAGAGATAGGCAAGGAACAAACAAATAAGCAAAATCTACTATATGTCAAGATTTTCAAGGATTTATTCAGCCAAGTGATACCAAGGAAACTTTGCCAATTAAAAGGATAGGGTTGCTGAAAGAAATCAGGCCCTCGAGATTCTTAATAAGAAACAAAAATATCACCCAAAGCATAAGTACAATTCTTCAGGCCACCACAGTTCACTGTTACCTAAAATCCTGTTGCTAGGACACTAGCAACATAGAAAAGCTACTTTACAAGCTGGAGAAATTTTTGGTGAGATGATGTTCTGATATTCATAGGACTAAATGCGTTTTTGAAATATGAGGAGAAATAGATATTAATGAAGATGAAAAAAAGCATATCTGTATAGTTATCTTTTGAAACCATTTAAAGCTTAATAATCTAATGCCTATAAAGAGGAGATAAATTATTCCACTGAAAAAATGTTGCTAATTTTTATTAACATCTAAGAATTTACTGTCAATTCTTTTTGAAATGGTGATCACTACTTTTCAGTAAATTCTAACCTATTGTCTTAATTTCCTAAAAAATCAAGTGGCCAATATTTGCACCCCACACGAACACACACATTAAACTTCTGCTCTGATACCATGGCTTTAGTTTTGTGGGGTAGTCAGTGTTATTACATTTTTATCCTCTAACGCTTCTCTAAATAGAAATGAGGTCTCTTCATTTGATTTGGGAAATTGAATGCCAGTTGGGGAATTCAAAACAGTGTTGGTTTCAAGCTTGAGTTCCTCTGCATAGTACCAAGTTCTTTCTCTTGGCCCCAAGGCATGTGTCTCAATGAGAAAACATGAGGGAATGATGAATCCAGCATATCCTGAGACCATTTTGTCTATATACTTAATGTTTCCCTGAAATTCTGTCCAAATGTGGTCCATGAATGAGAGGGCCACATTTGCACAGAATCAGATTTGGATGCATCAGTCCAAATTACATGTCCCAATGTAATTTGGACATCAGTGTCCAAATGTGATTTTTATTGCTATAGGCAGAGTAAGCCATAGTATGTAAGAAATAAGATTAGATATATACCATGGCACTGCTCATTTATTTTTATATGGGAAATATGCCCATCGGAATGAGAATTAACTGTTTCTTATATGAAGCAAGATACAAAGATGGAAGTCTGTTCGTCACCATGAACTGATGAGAAGTGGAGGGGCAGGTATGAGCTGATGGGCCTAAATATCTCTTACTTCACTGAACCATTAATGTGATAGACTTCTGTAGTCATTGTTAGATTTACTAACAGAAAGGAGTAAGGAAGCCTTGAATTACTACTGATAATGTTTCTTGAAGAACAAATTAAATGAGCATTTCATAATATACAGTCACAGTGTCAGCCTATCTCTACCATGGTTTTAAACACATTTTGCCTCATCATTCTCATAACTCCACATTTTCATCTTGTGTCCAAAGTATATGCCTTACGTTTACACAGCAAGAAAGCAAGCCATGATTCTCATAGCATTTATATACAAGCTGTGTATGAAATTGGCTATACATCCAGTTATAATGTCAAGAGAATCTCAGTATTTGATATCAATCACCTGTTAGTCAAATGACCCAACTTATCAGCGTGATTAGAAGCCAGCTATCACTGGGACAGGTGCTTAGTGGAGAACTAGTTAGGCATGGTCTTCTTGTTCAAATTTGAGTCAGATAAAAAATGAGACCCCTTGGGTAGGAGGCAGCGATGCAGTTCAAAGGTTTTCATGGAACGGCTTTTGGTGGGAGACGAGCAGGAGATGACTGTCATCACTGATTCTCCAGTAGAATAGATAGAGCAGGTCAAAATAATCCCAGTTCAGAGTGAAAAACAGTAACTGTTATCACTGTTCACACAGAAAGCATGGCCTGACAGAAGGTATTTATTCTTCGGGCTGTGCTCTGCCACAACGCAAGTACATCATTTTAAGACAAATTTCCTCATCTGTAAAATGGGCTAATAATAGTAAGCTTTCACAATCATTTTGTACATAGGTAAAATATAAATACATAGCCTAGGGTGATGCTAGAACATTGCAAGTGCTTGATAATTAATGCCAAATGCCCACAGATTTCCTCAGCTCTTAGTTACTCATGTGCTAGCTTACCAGCTCCTACCTGCCCAGAAGCAGTGCCTCCCTTCCCCCATTGTTCTTTCTGGATGTCACAACAGTGTCACCACATTGCACAAGAAACCAAGTTGGTCATGTCCTTCCATCTTTCCCCTGAGGTTGCCTCACGTTTCTTTGAGAGGCACCTTCTCTAAAGCCCTGCTCCCAGTGCCCTCTGGGAGAACACCACTCTGATCGAAGTCCCAGTCACAGACCTCAGGAGGCCAGCACTGTGCAGTGGATGAGAGCAGAAAGGGGAAGACAGCGTTTGACTTTTCTCACCGGGACCTGGAAGCAGCCTATGTGTGATTCTGAAAACAGACCTATCACGTTCCTCTGCTTCACTCTCAGGATAAAACTGACCCTGGGATCATGCTGGGAAACCAGCCATGCTTGTTGGCCATTTCCCTGTCGCTTCCTTCTGTCTCCAGCACCGTGCTCATTGCTGTCCATGCATTATCTCATCCTCCCAAGGAGCCCGTGAGGTCGCAATATTTAACCCCTATTTATTTATTTATTTATTTATTTATTTATCTAGCTATCTACCTTAAATTTTTTTTAATGTTTATTTACTTATGAGAGCGAGAGAGAGAGAGAGAGCAAGCACGGGAGGAGCAGAGAGGAGACACAGAATCTGAAGCAGGTTCCAGGCTCTGAGCTGTCAGCACAGAGCCTGAGATGGGGCCGGAACCCACAAACCACGAGATCATGACCTGAGCTGAAGTCAGATGTTTAACCAACTGAGCCACCCAGGCACCCCTATTTAACCCCAATTTATAGATAAAGAGGCTGAAACCTAAAGAGATTCAGAACACCATCCTCCGTCCTCTTTCACCTACTTAAAGTAGGTATCACCAGCCTCAGATACCTGCTGTCCATTAAGACAAGCCCCACACTTCCTGCAAATTATAGCAACTACTATTATTATTACCATTCCACTCTACGTCAAGTGAGACCAGAATTTACACTGATCCAATCATGAGTCTGGAGAAGTATGTGGGAGTAGGAATTGAAGCACAAAAATGGACTAGCAAGGAGAGAAGGGAATTCCAAGATTAAGGAAAAGGGTTTTGAAAACCAAGATGGGGTGATTATAAAAAATCATATGGAAGGAGTGACTCTAAAAGAATGTACCATCTCTTTTTTATTAATCCTCTTTTCAAAAACTTTTCTTACATGGCACCAGCTACATCTATCACACATTCCAGGGAACTCCTTGTCCTGATCCCTTCTTTAAAAAAAACAAACAAAAAGAAAACAAAACAAAACAAAAACCACTAATGCCATCATCCAAATAAGGATCAAGAGTTTCTCTTCTGTTTTGTCCACACTCAATTTCCTTAATTCATCTTCCTCCAAGTGCAGGTGGGAAATAATTGAGGAACTATTTTTTTGGTGAATGAAGCTTTGATCCCATTCTATAAGAAATCTCTTAAGTGTACTTTTGAACTAATCCAATTTCATACCTGGTAGAAAACTTCCATTTCATGGAATAAAAAGCTAAACGAGAACAGTCCAAGAGCACCTTTCAAAAAAGAAGGTACACTAACTATACTTGCCCTATCACTACCAAGAACTATTCTCTTCCTTAAACCAAAAAAAAAAAAAAAAAAAAAAAAAAAATGAAAACGAGAACTGCTCTATTGATAATGCTTTATGTTGTTTATCCAGGGAAAGGGAAAAATACTCTGGTTATCAGACCCTTTGTGTGTCAAGCATAATTTTTCTTGGGAGATGTCAGTTACATTTTAGCAAAAGACCAAATTCAATTCCAATTCTTTTAGCAAGAGTATTTCAAGTAACAAAAAATGCAAGGTAATGTCGATGAAAAATAAAGGAAAATGCAATTTAATAAAGTGCAGTAATTCACAAGTATTATTACCAATCCATTTCCACTAATATTTTAGATCAAAATATTCTAAATGATCCAGCTTATGCTTTGGGATTTCCAAATTTTCCAAATTACAGGTCTACTTACTGCTGATGTCTGAAAAACAAGGGGAGGTGAGACCAACAAGATATGTGCATACACACCAATAGAAAAAGATGATGTGGTATCATTTCATTTTTCTTTTTGTGTATTTCTTGTTATCAGCTTGAAGTGATTCATTGGTCATGAAATTAATAGACATTGAAAACTTTCCTGGCGACCGCCACTCACAGAGGCTCCTTTTCTCTGAAGCCTATCCTCCCTTGACCAGAATTCTCAGCCGAAAGGGGAGTGGGATGGACATGGAGGCCGCTGTAATGTTCCAGCCACTCTATTATTGGCATATGTGTATAAGCTGAATATATAGAAGTCATGGAAAGATTTAACTTTTTAAATTAAAATAATGTATTGAAATCTGAAATGCATATTTTTTCCATTATGTTTTAAGTAATATTTTTAAAAGATACTCACTAAACATAGGACTGATAATTTAGTAGTTAGTTATTCAAAGTGAAAATATGTATATGAATGCCTATGGATCCACCTCAGATGTTCATATTTGAGTCTATTTAGTCTGTTCTTTCTTCACATGCTAGTAGTGAACTTCAGTTTGGTGCTCTATCCAAAAACCAAGAGCAGATGAGACACCTAAAAATATCCTCATTTGCATCTGTTTCCCTTCCTTAGGAGAGGGAGGGTCAGCCCTCCTGATTTTGCCTTACAACAAGAAAATAACTAAGATCATTGGGGAATTAATTCATTGTTCATCTCTCCTGCTAGCATGTCAGGCCCTCCATCATCTGCTTCAAATTGATGCTAAATTGCAAGAGAACAGGACAGGAGTCTTTGGCATTTTTCCATTGCATGTAGTAAGTCAACAGAGATGATTAATAAAAGGCCCTTGGATGTGAGTTGAAAAACTTGGTTAAGTGAATTAGATCCTCTTTACTTTGTCCTCTTACACAAAACATAGTCTTAGAGGGTTCATATTTTTAAAAGGTAGGGAAACAAAATATAACAAAATTACCACATATTTATAAAATATGGATCACTTCCTCCCTATAAAAATTTAAGATCAGTTCTCCAGAATGAAAGAGATAAACACGTATAGATGCAAATCAATTCTATATTGGCTTCTTAGTACCACATTAAAGAGAAAATCTGAGGATGTAAGTTATGACTTAATTTTGATTTTGAATGCATGCAACTACCTAATGTACATAAAATAACCATTACAGATTGAAACATCCAACAGCTTGCTGCATTTAAATGATTTTAAAATAAGTGCTTATAAAAAGTCAATTTTTGGTGTTTTGCTGCTTAGGAACGAAACAAATCACAAATATGTTTTTATGTTGATTTTCTTTGACAGGACTGGGAATTCCCACATTTTATGGGAGATGTTGATGTAAATCTTCCTGGGTTGCACACTCCTCACATGCAGTTCAAGATTCCTTTCTTCCAGAAGATCTTCAAGGAGGAATATCATATTCACATAACAGGTATGTTGTAACTTTAAACACAATTTGATTGTCTCCTACTTAGAGTAATACTAGCTGCTATAAAAAAGCAAACAGTAACATTTTAGAGGCATGCATACATATAGTTTTATTTCTCACGTAACAGTGCAAGGTGGTTCCAGGTCACCTGGGGGTTCCAAAGTATCATTCCGGGACTTAGGCTATGAGCGGCTTCAATACTTCCAACTTCAACATCCAGCAGGCAGATGGGAATAAAGAGAATGGAGAAAATGATTAAGAAGGCTTACCTTTTTCTTAATCGCCTTGGCACAGGAAAGAAGCATGTGCCCTCCATTCACATTCCATTGACAGTAGCTCATCAGATGTCCCCACTTAAGAGTCAGGGAGGAAATGTGGTCTCTAGCTGAGCAGCCACATCAGTGTCACATCTACTGTTCTAGCATACTATTCCTGGAGAAGGAGGCCGCACTTCTTGGCATGGATATTTAGCTATCTCTGCCAAACTCCATCTACAACTCCCCCTTGGTTTTCTTCATTAGGTTGGTTGCTTTCTCACAACATGCAGCTCGGTATTTTTTTTTCAGCATTTATACTTTTTACACTTTGGTCCTCATTTCCTGCTGAGATTGGAACAGTGGTAACCCAGAGCACCAGTCAGACCATGTGCCTTTAGGGAGTTTGGACACTTCTCATTTGACTGAATAAAACCTACTTCTGTGGCAGAGCTTATGTTTCTCTCACGTGAGCTTCTTGCAGATCCTCAAGATTATTTCCTGTGCATATATGCCCTGCTTCCTAAATGGCTCCGATATGATTTATTATATTCTTTCATGACTTCTCAGTCATTCTCATCTATAAAAGGTCTTCCTGAAGTTACATTTTATACTTTTTTTTTTAATAACCAGAAGCAGACAGCTGAATGGTCACATATATGATGGCATTAGTTCCCAAGCTGTTCGGTTACACAGAGTGAATGTGTGTGTTTCAAGGACAATGGCCTAGGATCCCACACCTGCTAAAAACTGCTGAAGAAATCTGTGCTTACACTACCGTCTGTGCTGCTGAGTAAAAATAGCCTGAGCACAGAACACGTGAACATCTGAGTCCTGCAAAAAACCTTTGCTTCCCAACCTGAGGGCTGGTTTTTGCTTTGAGCATGAGGCGACCTTCCTAAATTGGGAGAATGAGCTCATGAATAGGGAAGATGCAGCAGGTTTCTTCTCCTATTCAAAATGAATGAGGCCCATCTATTAAATTCACTGGGTAAATCAATCAATTTGAGTTCAGGTCACATAGTGTGGTTTCAGAGTCCCCACTTAATCTCGACAGCATGCTACCCTCTCGGACTTCTCAAACAGCTAACACACACATGGCATCATCATTTCCCTTTGGGTGGGCTTCTGCCTGGACCATCTGTTCTTGCTATCAGCTCTTGTCCCAGGCCATCATGGCACTAATATTGTCTCTGAACGAGTATCAGAATCCGTGTCAAAAATAAACTTCTGCGGTGCATAATATCAGGTTAAAAAGGGGGAGGGACATTCAGAGGAACTCACTGGTAAGAAAAAAAATCAAGTTATTAAAAATATTTGATTTGGGGCTAATTTGCAGAGCTTTGTCATATATATTTGCTATCATTTTTAGACAGGGACAGGTTCAGGTTTTGTGGTGCCCAAAGCTTACACAATTTGGAATGCTCTATTTAAGAATATAAAAAGCAAAGTTACAGCTAAAAATTACATTCGGTGCCTTGGAAGAGGGACATGCATACAGGAGTCCCAGAAGCCTCAGTGTAATTAGCTTTGAGATAAAGCCTCCCATGAAGTTGAACTAAAATCTTCATTCCACCAAGTATTATTTTCTAGAAACTTAAAAGGAAGAAAGACTGGCAAAGTTCTTATAATGGAGACTGCATGTTTAAAAAAAGTTTGGGAGAAGGTAGAAATATGTTGTCATTAAGGCTTTGATGCAGCATTTGCCAAATTACGCTGATAATCATATCACCCAGAAAACCTTATAAATATACACATTGTTGGGCCCATTGCTGATGTTCCAACTCAGTAGGTCTGGGCAAAGGCCAGGAAATGGGACTTTTAAAAAGCTCCCCTAGGTGTGCTGGTCTTTGGGAACTGACTCTTTGCGATGGAGAAGCTGCAAGTGAAGTCAGGTTATCTCCCAGAGACAGGAGACGGGCTGTGCAAATGATTGAGTGCCTGGACCTGCCGGTAAGACCTTTGAGGATTCTGGAGTTTAGATCTAAAATAAAATAGGGTACATGTGGACTTTGGGGTGAAGGGCTCCACCATAAACTAGATAGTTAAAACTAGAAGTTTTTATCACGGATCCAGTTTGTGGTAGGATGATCATGTGCCTCCCCAGATCCGTGATAAAAACTTCTAGGAAAATCATGGCAGGTTTGGAGGCTGAAGAAAGTCTGAACTTTTCCCCTCTTGTTATGTTACTCTCTTTGTTCTGTTAATTGCTGAAGATGTTGCTGAGGACACTCTGAAGTAGCAGCTAGTCTCCTATGAAAGGCCTGTTACTTTATCTTGCTCTGTAAGAAAATGGTTTCTGGGGAAACCTAGATAAAATTTCCAAAGCATGGTACATATTGTGTTTTAACATGCTCAATAGTCAGTAGCCTGCAAATGCCCAAGTCAACTGCAAACACTAACATGATCAGCTCCTCCAGGTTCTGCTTCTTTTGGTAGGGAAACTCAGTGCTTTTCTTGATAAGCAAATAGAGTAGTATCTCTTGGTTATTAAGCATAAAACTCTCTATACCCATCAGTGGTTCTCAAATTTCAGTGTGTGTGAGAATCACATGGACAGCTTGTTAAAAAGATCCCTCAGCTGCACACGCAGAGCCCGATGCCTGAGGTAGGAGGTGGAGCCTGGAACTTCAAGCACCTCCAATAATGCCGATGCAGGCTGCCAGAGGACCCCTCTTTGAGAAACGCTGCTGCTGAGAAACACTTGCTATAGTCACAGTTCCTCTCATCTCAGCTTTAATTTATTTTCACATGCAACTCTTAAGATCAAAAGCCAAAGGACAATGAAAATTCCATAGAGTGGGGTGCTAATGAGAAGGGCACAGGATACAGTCCTGCCAGGAGCTGGAAAGTTCAGACCTGGGGTCAGGAAAAGAGGTCCCAAAATAGGCTATGTCGGGAAACACCTGGGTGACCACAGAGGAAGCTAAAGTCAGGGATAGGAAGGGATCCTATGGACCCCCAGACAGCTCCATCTGTTGCTTTCTCTGCCTGTGTTTGTTGTGCACTAGAAGAGTCTGTGTGACTCTTTTCTGGGGTTCAGAGATGGTGCCACCATGGCCTCAACTGTCATTTCTTGATGATCTAGAAATAATGTTCAAGGCATGCTGAGAAAATGGAATGTCAAGGTTTGCTGCCCAGACTCCAGCTCTGCCATTGACTGATGGCATTTCCCTTGTCAAGTTCCTTACCTCTTAGAGGCTCAGTTTTCTCATCTGTTCAATGGGGACAGTGAGGTACATATCCCATACGGTTGTTGTGAGATTTAAATTAATATGCACAAGGCATTTTAGACACCGTTTGCCATTTGGTAAGCACTCAGTAAACTCTCACTCCTTCTACCTGAAGCTTTTCCTTTCATCCATCCAGAATTCAGGTTTCTTGTTTAATTCAAAAACATTAGGTAGCCTGAGAGAGGGCTCTTTTATTATTTATCCACTATTCTGAATGCTCTACTGTTACCCACTGTTCTGAGTCAAGAAGGAGAATGCTAAGAATGGGAAAAAAAATGTCTCCCAATGACGAGCTCTGTATGGAGAGGGTTATCTGACACTGATGAGTTCCCATTGGCATTTTAAAAGCATTTAAGATTTGGGTATTATCTAATCCTGACTCCATGCTAGTTGTCTTCATGCATTTCAGAAATGACTTGAATTGTTGCATCTGTTTAGCTCATCTGGAGCCCCCTTGACAGATGGTTTGCTGCAGTGTGTAGGAGCTTTCATTTCACAAGCTGGGCTGCAGCTTATAAAAATAAATCCTCTCTATCCAAGGGTGTGTTCAAATATTTTTTCTGGGAATTTGGACTTCCATAACAAAGGGGATACGCGGTTAGTGATTAGGTCGCATCGATGCTTTTAGCCCAAGCCCATTGTTGCTCTCTTAAACATAAATGCTAACTGCAACCATGCCACTATCTCCTCTGGCCTCTTCCCTTTTACCTATAAGGTGAGTGCAAAGATGGATTCAAAATATGAGGTACTAAGTCTCCGGAGGCGAGAGAGGAATGGCCTCTCAATTCGCTCTCGGAAGCTCCTCTGAGTCCTATTAATGCCAATCCCGGTGGAAGCTCTGCCATCTGTCATCCCAGCCAGACAAAGGAAGTGTCCCGTTGGTGGCCATCATCTGAGTGAATTAGGAGGGGGTCGGGGGAAAGGCCAGAAGGAAGGCCTGTGCATCTGTGAGGAGAGAATTCACACTGTTGGCACGATGATGCCCACGGGAACCCTTTCGGCAAAAATGGAAAATGTAGAAGTAAACAAACCTCCATAGCGTCTGTGTTCTATTTCAGTTTCCTGAGCGGTGTGAGGGCACAGGTGCTTTACAATGGCGAGAATGTGGAAGATAATGAATAAAACCCCTCTGTTTCTATTTCCATAGGCACATGATTTCTGGCAAATGAGTTCCCAGAGATTGTTTTTTAAAGAGCTCTCCTGTGTCAGTCAGATCACGGGAAGTGCTGGGGAGGGCAGGCCAGTGGTTCATCCAGAATATTCTGTCTCACAAAATTAACAAGGGGCTTGTTATAGGGAAATGTGATGCATCCTGTTCACCATGACAGTCTCTAAAGATCATGAATTTATCCAAAGTACACAAGGCTCTCTTGCTATTATCTCAGTTGTGAATTTTTCTAAACCTTTCCTGAAGCAATTTCTATTTTCAACACATTTATACAGCTCTAAGAGTTAACTATGTTTACTTCTACATAAAGCAGCAATTCCTTTTATTTGTCCAAAACTCATCTTCTTCAAGGCCAGGGTTGCTTTTTTGCCCATGGCCTGTCAGCCCTTGCTGCCCCTGAGCTAGCCTGCTGTCTCCAAATTGAGATGTCCTGCCTTCACTTATGCATATATGAGGACATCTGTGATAAAACTTACATGCTCTTCAGGAATTGTCTTTACAGCCAGAAGAGAGACTTGAAATATATAATGAATTATATATACTCTTTGAGATATGAATATTTTCTTTTCCCAATTTTCTAGATTATATCTGATTTTAGCAGTATACCAGAATTTACCAGATCATTGTGACACATGTATTTGATTTGAAAGACTGTAACTTTACTTCTTGTATTTTTCTGGACAAATTATCTCACAGTTTACCTATTGGTTAACAGACATTTTCTGAATTAATATGTGTCTAAAACTAAGCCGGGATCTAGGCAATACAGAAATGAACATGACATAATTCCTAATCTCAAGAGTCTAATAGTCACCTAATTTAGTATAACCCCATGGCCTTTTACTTCTGCTTTTATCATAGCGAATTTCTACCCCTATCACTGGATTATGTCCTCAAAGGAATAGTCTCCCACTTAGGAGGTGACAAAGACAAGAGAGGCACTTAGAGAAACTATATTCATTTGCTTTTAAGTCTTAAGACCTTACTTTGCTAACTCAAATTAACTCTTATTAATTCATAAATTAGTAAATATCTTCAATTTACTAAATGTTCTCCTCATGGCCCAAGCACTTAATGTGGTTCCCAGATATCCCTAAATTACCTAGGGTGTGAGGGCACAGGTGCTTAAAGGGGTTAAAGAGAGGCTAAGTCAGTGAGCCCTGTTATCACTGCTCATGTCTGCAATGGGAGGACATTGATCTGGCCAAGAAGCCTGTTACAGCAAGCTGCTATTTCTTTAATTATCCAAAATTTATCTTTTTTAAGGCCTTGGTTGCTTGTTATCCCATAAAGGATTTTGAAGGCTTTGTGGAGCATGACTATTTCATATATCTGCACTGGATGCCAGAGTCTAGCCCAGTGGTAGCACCCATTTGGGATGAAGGTGCCTATGGCACAGCTCAGTCTCAGTGCTAACTGGCAACTTTACTGAGTTAAGAAAAAATTAATATAATTGCATATTTGATTAATGCAAGGTTTATTATATAAACCCCTAATCTCAAGAGTCTAATGGTCATCTAATTTAGTACATATTATATGGTGGAAATATCAGCACTTTACACTATTTTTTTCCTTAGTTGAAAAAACATTTTCCCCCAAATTGTCATTTCCTATGCTAAGTGATAGTGATATTGAGTGAAGAATCCTTTTAAAACCAACTAGCCCAGAATTCTGTAATCTCCCACAATGTGAAAAGATAAAATTACCATTATAATATCATTTTTGGCAATCAGTAGGATTCATTAAAGACACAAAATGCAAGAAAGAGGTAATCCCACCAACACCATGCAGTGATTTCTCATTAAAGGAGACAGTGAGAGATTTCAGCAAGGAGATTAATAGAAATAATGTATGGATTCTTACCCTCCCTCCTTGGTGATTTACATTATGTTATGTAGTTGAAACAACAGGGGGAAATGCAAAATCTCTCCTATGATTAATGCTGAAATACCAAGGCTCTTGTTATGGTTGACTGTACATTCACAACAACACACTTGGGAAATGGCAAGAGATCACTTATTTTCCTTTTTGTGTCTGATCCCCTTTCCATGTGGGTCATTTCAGGGACTCAGATTTACTTTTTATGGTAAACAGTGTTTCTCAGAATATACATTTTTTTTTTAAGGAAAGCTTTCTCTGCATGAAAATTTGTGGATTCCATCTTTTTTGCTCTAATGGTGAGATTTCCTGGCCCATCATAAAATGTTAAGGTTTAGGTGATGTTTATTTCACAGACTTATCAAAGAGATGTTTAGGGCTGGGGAGAAACCAGTAGGGTCATATAGCTCAGCTCCCTCACTTTATAGACAAGAACAGTGGGGTTGAGCTGTCTTGTGTGACAAGTAAGCTGTTTTGCTTACTGGTTCGCCACATATCACAGGGCAAAAGTAATTTTTTAAAGAGGAGAGAACGCATTACAAAAGTAACAAAACACTATGTGGGAAAATAGAAGGAAGGATGTTAGCAAAAAAGAATATCCTTCCTCTGCGTAAATGCGTAAGTGGACCAGCGGTTATGTTATGTGGACGGGAAACAAACAAACAAAGTAGGAAAAGCCACTGCTTGTGCATTTTTACCAGCTCCAAGTTTCAGCTGACTGGTTTGACAGTGGCGGGGGGGGGGGGGGGGGATGCTTGGGGGCAGGAGAGGTAGAGACAGTGCTACATCCACAGAAGAAAAGAAAGGAAACGTGATGTCAGTAGGAAGCCTGCCTCACTCTGTTCTCTCCCTTCTGCACTTCCCCACCCCAACACGGCCACTCAGCTGTGCGGGAGACTTGGAGACAGGTTCCTGTTCTTTAGCCTCAAAATTTTTGTATATAGTTGACCTATCTCTAGACTACTCTCCTGCAAGTTGTAGACAAATTACCAGTTGCTAAGAATTTTCAACATATGAAATATGCTGATTCACAAAGCATGTTTACATGTAACTATACACTTAGTCCTCTTAGATAACGGGTCCAGTTATAGCTCAATGATTCATGCTGTTTTATCCAAACTGAAACATTTGATCACCTTTAGGATATATCTTTGTTACAAACCCTTACATGCTCTTCTCTCCCTATATCACCAAGATCCTATATTAACTGGATTGAAGATATAAAGGAAGGAAACTGTAGAAAAAATACTCCTCTACATTTCTGGCAAATTTAATAGATTTCAGAGGACTTTCAGATATAAACTTATTTTATCCTCAGAATAATCCTTCGAGATCGTTATGTTGGTATCATTCTCCATTTCACAGAATTAAAAATTGAATAGCTACTAACTAGAAGGATTCGGGGTGGGGGGGAAGGACAGAATCATAGAACTGGAAGTCATCTGGATCAATTTCCTCAATTTGAAAATAAAATTATTGAGGCCTGGAGAGGTTAAACAGGTAACCCAAGGTTGTATTATTTTCATATTAGAATGAGATCTTTATCTGCTGATTTCCAGCCTGCAGTTTTTGACTGTGGTTTTCTGTCTCAAGGATCAGGAAAGATGTGTTACAGCGGGCTGATTATACCCATTAGCTGATGTCAGAAAACACATTTCTAATTTGTTCCTCCTCCATCCCATCTAAATTTTCAGGCTCCAGATCACATGATAAATAAAATAAAGTGATTCTTTAAAGTTTGGTTGTCAAAGTGACCCAGTGCACCATTCAACTTAGGTGGTGGAACAATAGTGTAGAAAGTGTGGGGGAGAGCTCCTCCTATCCTGAGGGTTTCTTACTAGTTTGGTCAGTGTACAATTTTTATGCTCCGATGTTATCTTTTCCCTTCTTTATTGACATTCTCTGAGCATCTTTTCCCACCAGAAAAGCACCATTCCCCAAGCTCAGTGAGCATCCTTTCTTCTCCCTGATTTTGTGACAGTACTTATCACTGGTTTCTGATACCCTAGATACAGGGCCCACTTTATGAGGGACTGCCCTATTCTTGCATCAATAACAATGACTTAGAGAGAGAGTACAAGTTTCTCCAAGGGACCTTTGTGAGTCAAGGTGATGGTCAGTCATAAAAATTCTTCCTCACCATCAGCATATGTAGTTTACAGCAAGAGAGTAGGTATGAATCTGCTGCAACAGAGAAGCACCCAAAGCCCCTCTCTCAACTTGCTTTCATGGAAGCTACAAACTATTGCCTCATTGATAATGATGAGAACCTCAGAACTTTTTTTTTAATGTTATTAAGTGTTATGTTTGGGGGGGGGGGGGAGGGGCAAAGAGAGAGGGAGACACAGAATCCAAAGCAGGCTCCAGGCTCTGAACCGTCAGCATAGAGCCCAACGAGGGGCTCAAACCCATGAACCATGAGATCATGATCTGAGCTGAAGGTGGACATTTAACTGACTGAGCCACCAGGCGCCCCAAGAACCTCAGAACTTTTTAATTCACTTGCCTCTCATTCCTCTCCTGTTTTCTCTTCCTACAGTATTCTCCATTACTTTCTTTCTCTCTCCTCTTTAGTATCACCTGATCTTTTCCTGTATGCTATTCTATTTGCAGCATAATAAAAACAAACTAAAGAAATGCAATATTTTCCAGGCTATTCTCTGTCCTTCTTTCCCTTTCAGGACCACATGAATTACTACTTCCTACAAAAATCCTTTCTGCAGAAATTAGCCCTCAGTCTTCATTACATTTTCCCAACATCTTCAGTGTTTACCATTTGTAACACTCAGTTGGTGCCTCACAAATGTGGCCTCTTCCTACTATTTATCTGTTGATGCCACTGTTCTGTTACCCTAACAAGATAATGAGTTCCCCCCTGTAAGGCAAAAATGTATGTCCTCAGCATCTACTAAGGTATCCTAAAACAGAGTCTATTATGAGCACAATAAATGTTTGATAATGCTGCTTACCTTTGTATTTGATTGAATTTCACTAGCTTGAGCTTTCTTTACTCATTTTATGGTTGATTCTTAGTGAGAATCTCTTTTAGTTTTGGCTATGACTCCAGGAGAGCAGGAGTGGTTAGAGCTTAGCAGTGCCAGATGTTATAAATAGTTTATCATATGTGCAAACAACATTCCCAATGTTTCAACTTACTCTCTAGTGTGGGTATGCAAAATAAATCATTTGGGCAAGAGTTTCCACTACAAAGACTTTAACAATTGTATAGCTGAACAATTTCAGGATTGGCAGAGTTATAATTTCCCTTCAGATAGTTTAGATAAATTCTCTTGATAGAGAAGTTGTACCTTCCTATGCAAATGCAGACATTATCACGTCTTAGGCAAGGCTTTCGTGTTCATAACAGTAACAATTACTGAGTTTCTATTATGTACCAGGCACTGCGTTTAGCATCTAATTATCTTATGAAATACTAACAGCTTTAGTAAATACTGTTATTTTCTGCATGCAAAGATACTGAGGTTTAGAGAATTTAAACAACTAGCCCAAGATCACATAGCTAGTAAGTTTTAGAGCCAGGATTAAAACCTTTCAATTTTGCATAGAGTAGGAACTTGAAAATGTATAAAGATGATGATAAAACACTTTCCCAAACTCCTCACAAAGTTATATTTTTATATAGCTCTATGTTCTGTTAGAATACATATTGCAAAAATTCATTAGAATGGTTTAATAAGTTTGCCCAAGATTCTCTCTTTTGTCCCAAGAGCTCTATAATCTTGTGAAGCAGTAACTTAATCATGTTCAATACTGTTATCTTCAGATACAAAATAAAATAATTTGACATACTATATTTAACATTTATAACTAAAGCTTTTGGAGCTTTTGGAACTAAAGCAATATATATATATATTGCTATATATAGCAATATAGCACCTGTTTGCTATAGGTGATAGCAAAATGTATCACCTATTTTGCTACAGCAAACCTATAAGGTATTACCATATCATGATATACTTGATATTGTAAAGCTTGCAATAAATTGTGATTATAATAAAATTATGATTGAATCTAGTATCCCTTGAAAATTTCCCTATGTTCTTTTTCATTTGCAGATGTAGGGATATCATAGATAATATGCCTCTAAACAAGGTCTTATTTGCATGAGAATTTTAAATACTACAAAGAAATTATAGCGGTTACAATCTCTCCAAATCATCTCTTCTAAAGCAGTTTATTGGCTTTGGTTGTATTTATATGTCTGATAAATGGATTCTGTTCAATGAGATTTGATGCAATTATTTTTAAAGTCTTGAAATGAATGCTCAAGAATTATTGATCTGAGTCACATCAACTAACGGTTTAATCAACAGGTCACCTACAAACAGCAATGTGAATTCAATTGATATACTGCTGTGTTTGCATTGCAAAATGATTTCTTGTCTAGACACAATTATAAAACTGTAAGAGATGTTCAATCAGATGTTAGACTTTTCTAAGAATTTAATTATAACTTTGTTTTTTAAATATTAATTGAGATATTCTAGAGAATAACCTACATGGAACCAAATTTGAGTATGGCTGTGGTACCTACAAAACAAGGCAGCTTAATCTGGTTAGTATAAACAGCATAAATTATTGACTCTGGGACCTACAGTTACATTCTCATGTGGTCTAGAATACATTTAGGAAATATCCTTTGCCAATTCACTTAATGGCAGCATAGCACTCTCAAAAAAATGCTAACAGATCTAAGACATGAACAATTTATACTATTATACCATTATCTCCATTTTATTGGGGAAAAAAACCCTATTGCAGTTTTATAGGTCTTTGACTAATATGCGGTATTTTTTTTTAATGCAGGTAAATGGTTTAACTATGGAATTATCTTTCTCGTCCTGATTTTGGATCTTAATATGTGGAAGAACCAGATATTTTATAAGCCTCATGAGTACGGACAGTATATAGGCCCAGGGCAGAAGATATACACAGTGAAAGACTCCGAAAGTTTAAAGGATTTGAACAGAACCAAACTTTCCTGGGAATGGAGGTCCAATCACACTAACCCTCGGACTAATAAAACATATGTTGAGGGAGATATGTTCTTACACAGCAGGTTCATAGGGGCTAGCCTTGATGTCAAGTGTCTGGCTTTTGTTCCGAGTTTAATAGCTTTTGTGTGGTTTGGATTCTTCATTTGGTTCTTTGGACGGTTTTTGAAAAATGAGCAAGGCATGGAGAATCAAGACAAAACTTATACTCGCATGAAAAGAAAATCACCGTCAGAACATAGCAAGGACATGGGGATCACTCGAGAGAACACACAGGCCTCAGTGGAAGACCCACTGAATGACCCTCCTTTGGTTTGCATCAGGTCTGACTTCAACGAAATTGTCTACAAGTCTTCCCACCTAACGTCAGAAAACTTAAGCTCACACTTGAATGAATCTACCAGTGGGACAGAAGCCGATCCGGATCCAACAACTTCTAAAAGTACACCTACGAACTAGATTCACTTACTTGGAGACAGCACAAAAAGCAACCTTGAGTGTAACTTTAAAAAGTTAGTCTTTCCTTTTGTAAATGTAAAGTTTACGTAGTGTTAGGTAAAGAAACACAAACAATGCCACAACGGTGCTCAACATGCTTTTTCTAGGACTCATTGTTTTCTATTTGTATTATAATCTACGTGCCTCCTGTATATCTAACAGTCCTTTAGAGATTGCTTTTCACAATTGCACAAGCTATTTACTGACTTTACAGCATAGTAGAAGATTAGCTGATTACCCATGTATCTGATGTTCAACCATAGTGGTGCCTTGAGACATTAAACTGTTTTTAACTGTACCAGAAATGAAGTGTGGAACAGTTCTCTAACCTACTTCACATGGGGTGTTTTTTTTTTTTTGTATACAATTATTTTTGATCTACACTTGATGTCTTAGCAGGAAACAGATATAGCCAATATGTGGCTTAGGAAGTATCTCTTTTACCTATTCAGCAGTGGAGTTGGTGACTCTGACAGCAGGATTGCAGAGAGGCATGGTGATTGCCTTTGAATTTGTATTGGCTATCTGCCAAATACAAATACAGATTCAAAATTCAGTAATAGGAGAACGATAATCCAGCATGGGTCACTACTTGTGAAATGTGACTTTCTCCAACCAGTAATTGCAATTAGATGATAATACCTAATTATGTTTTCCTAATTAAAGATAAATTGCTACTTGATTAAAAATCCTGCCCTTCACCTATGGGAACAAAGGTTAAGAGGCACAGTTGGATGAACTCTCAAACTTATTGGCATTTACACAAAGCTCTAGAAAACCAAGGAACTGAAGTTTTAATCATGTGAAGGTTGTACAGCCTACTATCTACAATATTTGTACATCTTTCTGTAAATATGGCTCTGGACAATGAAAATTGAACAACCTATGCCAACCCTGAATAAGGGAACTCCTCTAAAAATTATGCAGCAGAACCTTGTGAGGTAGAAAAAGAAGTGCATGAAAGAATCTGTTTAGTAGCTTGTTTTGTGTGTTTTTTGTTTTTTTTAAGAATTAAACATCATACATTAATAAATATGAATTATACATCAGTGAATCTGTGATGTAGTTTTTTGTTTATAATGGATTCATTTGTATATTAATTTAACAACAGCCCATTTAATTTTAACTTGATGCCAGATGAGTTAAAAAATGGAACATACCCAACTTGCTTTTAGTTTTGTTCCATAAATTGTGGTTGCATGTTCTTCAGGGGGTTGGGGAGATCACTTTTAAGGCAAAATTGTTCTCCTGTCACATACTGACATAACTGTATTTTGTCTTTATGATTTTTAAAATATCTCTTGATCTATCTGCTTTTAAGCTTGCAGCATGCTGAATTTAGCATGTGTGATAGAACTATGTATTTATCTGTCACTTGAGAGCCAGCTTTAATAAACACTTTCCTACAATTGTTTACTAAGCAATTAGAACCATGCCCCTGCTGTTTCATTTACCTTTAATAGCTATGTATGGTGCAACTTAGAATTATAAGTATCTCTGAAACTAAAAATGCAGAGATCAAGCTCACTATAGTAACCCACTGACCATACTGTTTAAAGAAACTTACCATGTTCTTGCTTGGCCAATGTGGTAACATTGGCCATTACCAAATTTACATAGCATAAAACATTGAACTTTTGACTCTAGGAGAACACACACACACACATAGACCCATATATTTATATACACTCACTGTTCTATAAATATATATATTATATAATTATATATATAAATATATATAAATATAAATATATATATTATCCTGAAAGTGTCTTATAGAATGAAGAACGAAGTTGATTTATAGAAATTGGGTGTTTATTAGCAGTATATAATCCTTATGAAAATATTATTTGATAATTTTTAGGTAGGTATTAAGGAAAAAGTGGTTCAATGAGGTAATCTAATTAGCAGAAGATAGAAAAAATAACAGCACTATGCTTATGTGTATCCTAGTGTAGGGACTGACTAGAGAAGGTGGCTATCAGCTGACATGAAAATGTATCTTTAAAGTTTCCCTAAGTTTTAGTAACAGAGTAATTACCAGTAATGGCATTTTTTTTTTCAGCAATGGCATTTTAATAGTCAGGATCCAAACCTTTGAAGGCTTCCAATAGTTGTATATATCAATCTTGACCTATTTATCTACCCATGGGTCTCCTTCCTTATTCTGCTACCTCTTTTAGTATACCATATTTGCAATTATACCAAGTAAAGATTAGCAAATCAAATAAAATCTAATGAAAGTCAAAAGCACATGTACTAGTGCTTTTTGAATACCAGACCTTTTGGACTATCAAGGGCATTACAGAAAAAAAAAAAAAAGTAGTAAACCCAGAAAATAAAGGGTTAAAAAAAAGGATTAAAAAACCACTAACTGCAGATTCTAAAGAAAGCATAACAAATGTGATGCCTTAATTGCAGTGATGCTTAAGGACTATAAACAATTATATTTCTACTGTTCAGTAATTACAGTATTTTCTTTCATGCAGTGCAGAATTTGCACTAATTTGGCACAATTTTAGTATCCTACATTATAGAGTACTTCATTAGTAGTTTAAATGGAAAATTAAATAAACACTATGAATTTATGCCTGATAATATATGCCTAGACATAAATCTCATCACCACATGCTCATTTGTATTATATAACCATACTTAGTTATCTCATACTCTCCCCATGGTGGCCACTTATCATGTTCACTTATATTATAGCACAGCTGAGATTACCAGTGAATCCTATTAGAAATCTTAAGAATTATTTCTTTTCCATTTGCCCGAAGAGCCAGCCCGGCACAAAATCTCCTTTTACTTTTCATCAGATTTCCATCAGGTCATTCCCACAAGCACTACTGGCTGACAGTACAATGGAAAGTAGTTGTGCAACATACACACTCACATTTGAGGATGGGAGTCAATACTGTTGTCTTATTTCACCACTGGCCACCATAAGCAATTCCAATACATTATTTGCCTACCCTGTGGATCACCAACCCAACCCAATATGAAACATGGGAAGAGAACTTCCTCTTAGCTGTCTCTGTAACTGATGACTCATGATGCCAACTGAATAATCTGACATTTGACTAAGACCTTAGCACTCCATAATTGCTTATTACCCATCTGTCCTCACTCTGAACTGATCCCTATTTTAAATTAAAACTCTTGGCTATGCAACCACAATCTGGGTATTGTGCTTTTAATGGTGTTTTCCCAACCTCAGACTGGGATGGCTCACTATTCTATCTTGCCTGATTTTCTCCAGAAATCAGAAATTTTGCCCCTCAGAATTCAACTCTAACCTATTAGCTAATCCCATCTTTAAGATGGGGAAAACAAGTCAATTAGTTTTGTAACAAACTGGCACTTTTTTGATTTATCCAAATTTTTGTTTTAAACATATTTGTGTGCATAGGATTCTGATTAATGGGAACTGGTATGGATAAGAGAATCAAGGTCATAAATTTTGGCTTCTGTTTATACTGGACTAGAACTGAACTGTAATCTGAACAACTAGAGAAGTTTAGATGTAGTATTTGTAGCTCACAACTCACTCTTGTTAAAGATAACTGGAAAAAGAGCTAGATATTTATACTGGAAAGAGAAGATTAGGCAGATAGTGAAACATGATGGAAGTTCTTGCCATGACATCTGGGAAATAAAAAATGGTAGTTTTAGTGTGAGTGGGCTTTAAAACTCTGGCGAGGGGATGGAAGCCTTTGTAAAAGGAACTTCAGCATAAAGTTATTGTGAGTCCACTACTTCTACCTAATAAGAGTCCTAAGAAGACTCAAGAAGATGTTTCAACATAACTGAGGGGGTTACACAAAAGGTTGGTTGGTTGGTTGATTTCTTAAACATTCTACCACTCATGTCACTCTGTGTCTGTCCAGGAAATATGGTGAGACCTGGGAGAGGGGACATGGGGTCCATGAAACAAACAATAGAGGTGGGTGTGGGCATATTGGGCAATGTGAGAAGAGAAAGACAAAAATCTACACTTAAAAATTGAGAGAGACTAGAACATCCTTGATAGAAGAACAAAGATGGCAGCAAAGTCTGTGTGTAAGCATTTTATCAGCATATAAAAGTTGACATATTGTAAACAAAAATGCCTTGCAGATGCTTTATGATAAACATTCTGAAAATTTTAGTAAAACAAAGTATTATCACTACTTTAATATGTATAATATAGCACAGATATTATTTTATTTTATTTTTTTTAATTTTTTTTTTCAACATTTATTTTTGGGACAGAGAGAGACAGAGCATGAATGGGGGAGGGGCAGAGAGAGAGGGAGACACAGAATCAGAAACAGGCTCCAGGCTCTGAGCCATCAGCCCAGAGCCTGACGCGGGGCTTGAACCCACTGACCGCGAGATGGTGACCTGGCTGAAGTCGGACGCTTAACCGACTGCGCCACCCAGGCGCCCCGATATTATTTTAATTAAGTGTGAGGAATCCATTATTTTACTCAGAGAATATAAAACACATATAAGGGGCACCTGGGTGGCTCAGTAGGTTGGCCTTTTGGCCTTGGCTCAGGTCATGATCTTGGGGTTCATGAGTTTGAGCCCCACAACTGGCTCTCTGCTACCAGTGCAGATCCTGATTCGGATCCTCTTTCCCTCTCTCTGCCCCTCCCCCGCTCACCCTCTTTCTCTCCCTCTCAAAAAATAAAATCAATCAATCAATAACATATAACTCACAGGTTTATTTCTTACCTCTATCTTCCAAAAGACTTTTCATAAAGTCTTAAGTTCCTTCACACCAAATAATTGTACTACTAAACTTTTTGAGGACTTATCTGCATGATTAAGAAAGACCACTCCAACTTATCATTGACAACTACATTAACAAAACAAATTTATAGATGCTTGTCGCCCTAATGAATTGTTTTCACTCTATCCAGATCATTGCTTAATCCTGATAATAATAAGACTACCATTTTGAGTATTTTCTATATGCAAACAAATTACACATTTAATCCTCATATAAACCACGGAAGGTAAATATGGTTAATTTTTTTACAACTGCTAAAAACTAAGGCTCAGAGAGGTTTATTAGCTTGCCCAAGGTCACAAGGCTGGCAAATACAGACATAAGATTTGAACTCAGATGTGTGTAACTCCAAATCCCATTATTTTCCACTATAATCCTTAATTAAGATCCATTCAAACTACAGTATCCATTTCAAACAGTATCTTTGGTGAGAATGACCTGGGGAACCTTGTAAAACCATTCAGATGCCTGATTTCTAGCAATTCTTTTCTCTCAAGAATCTAAGTTAAATAATTTCTAACAGGTGTCTGGATGCAATTTACAAGTTCTATCTTATGATTGAAACAGATAAGGTTGAATTAAATGACAGAAGCATTCAGTTCGTTCCCAGGTGTTCTGATTTAAACTACACTTATAAAACCACAACACCGATTTGTCCTGACATAATTTCCAGTGTTGCAATTGGTTTATTTCCTGATTTCACTTTCCTAGGAGGGGAAAGAATTGACCTCTGCATGTTTTGAACACACCTCAAGGGTGGGCAATAGATATGAATATTCAAACAAGAAAAAAAAATGATGCATTGATGGACAGATTTAGAAAGCACAATTCAAATATGGGATCTAGAAGTAACTATATTTTGAAGAAACCATCTGAAATTTATTTTTAAAAACCTTTATAAAGGTGAGCAAACGGTATTGTGACAGGACAAGCACTGGCTTTGAAAAACATGTCCCTTGAATACTATAAGCCTTAGGTTCTCATTCCCCAAATGGGAATACCTCACAGAGTTTTGAAGAGTTTGAACTAAAACTGTATGTGCAAGAATTCTGTGAACTGAAGTTAAGTTGTGCAGATGTGAGGTACTATCGAAGGTGTGGGGCACCAGTCACCTCAGTGCCCACCTTTCAATAGCGCCCATTAGTTTACCTTCATCAGCAGCTCCAGGCCAATGCTGCCATTGAACATGGTTAGGCTGTTTGCTCCCAATTTGTCTCTCTGTAATTGTTTTGAACTCTACAAGCCTCAATGTTAACGCATTTCACTTTTAACAGAAGTTCAGATTCCTTGGTTTAAAGCAAGTGGCTAAGATGTCTGAAATCAATGGCCATAATCCCTTGGAGCTGCTGGGCCAAACCTATTCATCAAGATTTTCTCTGCTCTAGCATTCTTAAATTATTTCCTTCCTTTCATGATTGCCTTAGCAGCTTCTCTTATCAGGGCTTTCTCATCGTGCCAGTAATCCACCACATTTCATAAATCCTGAAGTGTCTTCAGCATTTCAATGAGAGCCGACATGCACACCTGAGCCCCTGCACTTCAGGATCTTCCCACCTGTGATTGGATGTAGTCAAGGAAGCCATTCTAAATCAGGGTGTCACTCAGCCTTGCCTTTTAGGAAGAATCTACCTTATATACCATGGAATCCAGGCAACACCTTAGCCACAGCATAGTCATTTATAGAATGATACTTTAAAACAGTATCCTGGTTTTTTACTCAGCTTACAGACTTACTTCCTATGAATACCTTATTTTATCTGGATAGTCCAGTTGACTTCAACCTAACAACACTGGAAAAGGTCAGCACTTAAAAACAGTCACTCTTGTCTGAAACAAAATGTGTAAGATGAAACAAAGAGCAATAACCAATTCAGGAAAGACGATTACTATTCTAAAAATTACTATTCAGATTTGATAATAATGAAATTACTATAAAATTGCCTTTGAACAAATTATAATGTTCTTGAATTTGAACAACAATATTTAGTTTCTAATATGCCAAAAAACTGGGAGGCTCTTTTATTTGCATATCCAATGTCTCCAGTGGAGATAGACTATACCTACTTTGTGTCTCATGGGTCTACTCTCCTCTCTGTCATTATTACTTACTGCCATGCAGAGATCCATCATTCTTCCTAAAATACCTGCAATGTGGTCTTAACTGGTCTTCTTGACTCTCACCTTGTCCAGTACAATCCATTTTCTATACTTTTATCAGAACAATCTTTCTAGGGTCTAAATCTGATCATGTAACTTCAGTCTTTCAGTGACCACTTGTTGCTCACCAGTGGTTTTTAATAATATTGTCTACAACTCCAAATTCCAAGTGGGCTAACAATAAAATATCCTTTCTTGCTCATGTTGCAACTGAACTGAGTGTCCACTGGGTGGCTTTCCATTCAGTGACTTGGTGTTTCAGACACAGTTCAACAAGTGGTTCCTTGACTTTCTGGGATCTTAGTGTTCTGTGTATCTAGCTGGCTGATGAGGAAGGAGAGAAGGTCAGGAAGATCCTACAAGTTTGAGGAACATATCCGGTAGGGACATATGTCATTTTTTGCATTGCATTGGCCAGAATTCTGGCAAGGTATGGTAGAATATGTCATTCAGCTCTATGACCATAAAGGTCAAGGCAATTTGGGCAACTTCTAATGAGAGGAGCATTTACATAATATACACCCAACCAGGTCTCACACCGGGAAGTTCTAACTCAGTGGGTTTAGGAAAAAACTGAAGTTGAGCTGAGTTTTAAGAGTTCCATGGGTAATTCCCTAACAAACATCAATTTGGGCATTATTGATAAAATGCAAAATCCTATCTGATACTCAAGACCCTATCTGACTTCTGTATTGTTTTGTTTTCCCATGCCCAATGGGTTCTAATCACCCAGCCATGTTCAACTACTTTCTGCTCTTCTAATAAGCCTCTATCCCATTTAACTCTGCTTTTGCTCATTATCTTTTGTTTAGAATCTCCCTTTTCCATCATGACCACCAGGATAAACTCCAATATCACCTCTTTTATTAGGTCTTTCTTCATCTTCCAACATAGAACTGCCTACCCCTCTATTGTGTGCCTATATGACCTACATTTTATCTATTATAGTATCTTTAACATTCTTTTTTTCTATATGTTTGTATGTCTGTATTTGTATTAGATTATAATGTTCTTGATTCTGCCTATAAGGATGAACTGAGGTGGGGAGAAGAATCACACATTAATTATCTTTTATCATTGTTTCTAACTCAATAAAATTTGAATGAATAACTATCTAAAGAGGGAGGAAATGTACTTAGAATTGTCTAATTTATGTAGCATAATATGCTCAAATTCTCTGATCTTCTCCATGATAAATGTTGTAAGGGAATGGACTATACCAATCAAATCCTTGAAGTTAAGCAGGAGGCAGGATCATTACTTACATTCAATATGGGGAATGGGGGACATATTAATCAGGGCTCTCCAGAGAATCAGAACCAATAGGATGTGTAGATATAGATACAGGAGATACAGATAAATACAGATATATATGAAGATTATTATGAGGAACTGTCTCATGAGATAATTGAGGCAAAGAAGTCCCACATCTGCGCTCTGCAAGCACTAAACCCAGGAAATTCAATCTGAGTCTGAAGGCCTGAAAACCAAGGGAACCAATAAAACAAATCTGAATCCAAGGACAGAAGAAAATGACACGGCCCAGCTCAACAGTGAGGCAGGTGGAAAAAAAGGACGAAATTCCTCCTTCTTTTGCCTTTTGTTCTTTTCAGGCCCTCAGTGGATTGGATGATACCCAACCACATTGGGAGGGGAGTCTACTTTACTGAGTTCACCAATTCCAGCGCAAATGTCATCTGGAAACACCTCCAAAGACACACACACATACAATGTTTAATCTGGGTACCCATGGCCCACTCAAGTTGAAACAGAAAATTAACCACCCAAAGGGGTAAGGATAGCAAATTTTAAAAACCTAATTAAAAAGGAGTGTTACAATTGAATCAGAAAAAATGCACAGAAATTCTTCCTCAAGTATGGGAGTCTCAAGACAGGTACCAAGAGCCAAACCAGGACAAAGCATGAGAGATAATTAAAACAAAGAGCAGCAAATTAAAGTGGCAGCTGGAAGTCCACCAGTCTAATTCCTGAAACAGAGGTGCTATATTCTCATCCGACTGTTCAATGCTTCTACTACAGATTTGCATGGGTGAGTTGACTGTGATTGACTGGGTAGACAGTTGCATAATCACCGATCATGTATCCTAAGATACCAGACCTTTCAAAAAAGAAATATACTACCCTGCTCCACATAATTTTGTGAAATTGTAGCTCTAGGAGGGAAGACTCCAAGCACTCAAGGAATCCACAGGCAGAACTAAACAGAGTGTAGAGAGATGATGAAACCATTTTGCAGGATTTTACATGTTGTTCTCTGAAAGCCAAAATTAGAAAATAAACATAAGTCAGAAGCTCTAAAACTGTGATTATAGCTGTACTTCTATAACTTGTATCTCAGAATTCCTTAGAAACCTATTTACATGTTGAAAACATCAATTATTCCTCCCATTTGAGCAACGTAGTTCTTGTAATCAATTGCTTTGAGTCAATGCTTAGAATTATTCATGAAAGAGTTATATTTTAATGGCATTTGATGAGAACCAGCAGCAGCATCCATTAATTTGATTAGTTTTGTATGGGCTGAAAGAGAAAACTGGCACACAGCCCTAAGTGAATCAATAGTGTGGGATCTAAGTGTGAGTATCCAAGCCAGCTTCACTAGCATGGAATCCAGCACAGAATGACGACTGGGGAAGGGCAAAACATTAGGGAAGACATGTCTGCTATCCTCTCTTTCTGCCTGCCTCCTTGCCTTTTTTTATCATCAGTCTCCTCTTTCACCAAGGCAGTGAATGTAAGCTGTTTTCCTACTCTATCCTACCTTCAGCCCCACCCTCTGCTCCTTTCTAAAGGACAGAATGGAGGTGGGGTGTTTTGTTGTTGTTGTTGTTGTTTGGAAATCTAACTTCTTAAATATGTGTCAAAGCCCAAGCCCCAAAACAGAGTAATAAATCTGGACATTGAGGAAAACAGGAGCCAGGGCCTAAGGTTTAATTTCCCTGCATGGTTCATCCATTTGAAAAGGTTGAGGAGTGGCTGTCCAAGAAAGCAGAAAATGGTCTTTATTCAAGTGATCCAATATGAGGGGAGGTGTGGCAGCAGCCACTGCTGAAGCTGTCAAGGTACTATCACAGTTCCAGAGGATCCTGACCAGCTTGAAGCACAAAGCATTCCTGGGAAAGGCCCAAGGAGGGGCACAGTGACAGCCAGAGCTGGGGAACTAACCAGTGTGTATTTTGTGGGTCACTTGGCTTCCATTTAAGTGGTGTGGGGCTCAGGGCCGGACACCAGTAGAGCTGGACTGCAGACAAAAGAACAAGCTGCATTCTAGCCCTGCCCACCAGACATACCTCAGGGGGGAAAGCAACAGCTTAGTACCCACAAAACAAACAGGAACTGGCTCCTGAGAATGAACCTCACTGCTAAGGATGGGGTTCTAGCGACATTGCTAGATTTTGGTAGATGTCACCGGTAACTGAACAAAGCTGAACCCACAGATATAATAATGTTCTTGTGCCCCACCCACCCCCGCCTCCAAAAAAAAAAATAAAAGAATTGAAATAATGACATAAAACAATGCCTTGCTGAGGCGGGAAAGATTGCACCTGCTTTTACAACAGGCTATCAAAAACCAAAACCAAAACCAACACACAGAAATCATTTCAGTAATTCTCATAACGTAATTAAGTGGTCATTTGTGTAATCATGTGTCTAAAGTACATTTCTTTCTCCAGTTCTATAGGCTCACTCATGTATCTCTGGTGCCTCTCTCAGCTGGGAAAGGTGGCCAGAGGTCAGATCATGCTTGGGCCTTGTTGACCATGTTGAGGGCTTTGTACTTTCTTTCAAAGATAATAAGAAACCTCTGAAGAATTTTAAGAAATGGCATCATCAATATAGCATATTTTTAAAAAATCACTCTGACAAAAATGGATGTCAAGACCCCATGAATACAATACAATACTGAAATCAATTTAGTTTTGGCTTTCGTGTCTTTATGCCCCCTCTCCACAACAGGACAAAATTACTCACCACCTGCTTGTGTGAGGATGATGCACAAAACAGGTTCTGTTTTAATGGATTCTTATTTTGTGTGCTCACTGTAGGCAACAGGGAAATGGCAGTAACTGTGGGTTGGGCCATCCAATTTAAGGATCCCAGAAGAGGCTCTTGTAACTCAGATGTTTATAGGGACTGAAAGATTACCTGTAAAGATTTCAACTCATATAATGAAGAGAAATATGTATTGTTCAAAAAGTTAACCTAAGGGGTGCCTGGGTGACTAAGTTGGTTAAGCATCCAACTTTGTCTCAGGTTATAATCTTATGGTTCATGAGTTTGAGCCCCACATCAGGCTCTCTGCTGGCAATGCAGAGCCGGCTTCGGATCTTCTGTCCCCTTCTCTCTCTGCCCCCCCACCCCACTCATTCTCTCATTCTCTCTCTCTCTCTCTCTCTCTCTCTCAAAATAAATAAATAAACTTAGGGGGAAAAAGTTAAACTAAGCTTACAGATAGGGAAATAAAGAGGTATGTCTGGATTTATATATACAGATAATATACAAAAGTAGAAAGGTAATCCTATGTCTCAGTTCTAGCTCTTAGCCATTGCTTAAAAAAATTTTTTTTAAATAATACAAAATTAAAAAATATTAAACTTAGTTCTGCAACTACTTGTAAAACAACAATACCAATAAAAAGTCTCTTCGTGACTTTACCCACAAAGGACTTACCACCCAGCTTCAGGAGATATAGTCAGAGGTTACCTCTAGCTCTCAACACCTCAGGGTCTGCCTCAGCTGTAGAGAGCTACCTTGCCCAGGGACATACTCTTCCTGGAGCAACACAAATACATTATTTCTATCTTAATCAGGAAAGAGTATCAGAAGCCATTTGTATTCACATGGATCACACAAAAATATTAATTTAGAGTGCTAGCCAGGAATAACTCTACTGCCTTTTGTCAAAACATACCAAAGAAATCTGATCATCTGGACATTCTACAGAATGTCACATTGGCTGATTTTATCAATGATACTATATTTATAGGGGTCAATGAGCAAGAGCTGCCTAGCATACAGAAGATCTTGTAAGAGATATGTGTCCCATGGGGTAGGATATGGGCCTTGAAAAAATCCAAAGGCTTGACATAGTCATAAAATTTTTAGGGACCCAGAGGTTAAGAACATACTGAAACGTGCCCTCCAAATTAGTGTGTCTGGCACATCCTACCACAAAAAGGAAACGTGATGGCTAACTGGCTACATTCCACATACAGAAATATAACTCCATGCCATAAAGCCGGTAATGTAAAAGGATCTAAGCTTAGGGCAGTAGAGGACTCTGAAGCAGCTCCAAGATGACAGGCAAGCAATCGCACCGCCACTTGGGCCACAAGTGTTGTAGGTATCAGTGGTGACGAAAGAAACTGAGTGGAGTTTGTGCCGCGTCCCACTGAGAGAATTTTAATGCAGGCCCCTGGGTTTCCAGAGGAGGCTATGTCATCTTCAGAAGAGAATTATATGCTTTTGGAAAAACACCTCCTGACATGGTACTAGGCCCTGGTGGAGATGGGTCCCCTCAGTGTAGGGTGCCACATGACCATACAGCTCATTGCTCGTTATGGGCTGGGTCCTATCAACCCCAGTCATCAGGCTGGGCAGGCCCAGAGTAGTTCAGTGTCAGATGGAGGTGGCACATCTGGTATCAAGCACAACCAGGACCGGAGAGCCCACATAAGACACATGAGCAGGTAGGCCAGGACTCCCCACAGCATCTATTATGGACTGAATGTTTGTATCCTCCTAAAACTCATCTGTTGAAGCCTAACCACCAGTGTGATGGTATTTGGAGGTGGGAACTTTGGGAAATGATTAAAATGAAATTTGGATGGGATTTGGGGAACAGAGACCCTACGAGGGGGTATGTGCCTTTATGAGAAGATAAAGAATCGAGAGCTCAATTTCTCTGCTATGTGAGGATCTAAAGAGAACATAGCTTATCTAGGAACCTGGAAACTAGATGTCAGACACCAAATCTTTTGGAGCCTTGTTCTTGGACCTCTTAGTCTCCAGAAATGTGAGAAATAAGTGTTTGTTGTTTAAGCTACCTACCCAGTCTCTGTTTGTTTGTTATAGCAGCCTGTATTAAGAGCATCCACCTCTATAATAATAGTATTCTTCTCTATAATAATAGTATTCTTCCTTCTACTCATACCTATGAACAATATAGCAGATCCCAAATGAATGACTAAAGGGGGGAAAATAAGCTTGGTTTATGGATAGTTTGGCTTGGTATATGGGTGTCAGCTGAAAGTGGACAGCAACTCTACTGTGGCTCATTCAGGGACAGCCCTAAAAAACACTGGAAAGAGAAATTCTTCCCGATGGTCAGTGCTTTGGTTGGCTTACCTGCTCATATACTTTGTGTGTAAATGGATGTCAACCGAGGTTGGAATAGTTATGGACTTATGGACTGTGGTAAGAGGCCTGGAAGGCTCTTCAGGGCTTGTAGAAGTATATAAATGAACATAAAGGGAATGAGCACATAGTATGAAGATCTTTGTATCACATATTCATGCTCATTACAAAAGAGGAATTGACCAAATAGACAAAATGACTCAGGAGTTGATGTGTCAACCACTACCACTGGACACCCTAGGCAAAAACAAAAAAAACAAAAACCCCACATATTCTGCCTTTGCTTTCTGAGCTCTTCTGTTTGTGTTTTCAGGGAATTGCTGAGGATGATGAGTCACCATGGCAAAAAATTAAATAGGAATATACTAGAACACGCAAACTGGATCGGCAATCTCTACATAAGAAACCAGAGCTGCCCACTGAAAACATATCATGTTGTGAAAGATGTTTTGTCTGTCATAATCTGGAGAGATTTTTCAGCAAAATCAGTTCATTTGCACTCGTTAAGACAGCAAAAACAATCTGTCAACCTGACCCTCTCCACCATCTCTCTGTGAGCCTTGGGGCTGTCCAAAAGCTATGGGGAGACCTGCTTGCCTGACAGCTGATTAGAATACTTCAGTTAGTTGTGCTATGAATAGGAATTTTTAAATAAGCACAGTAAGCTCTTTGCTCATTCTGTCCAGGTGCTCCAAGACATCCTAAGGATATTGGGATGCTTTTAAAAAGATTTCATTAATTAAGGAATACTGAATCGGATGTCTTCTTGCATCCAAAAGCATGTTTATTCTGGCATCTTGAGACCAAAAAGAAAAATATCCAAGATTAGCAAAGGAACAAAGACAGCAGATCCACACAGTTCTGTTTTCACTGCACTATTAATATTACCCTTGCTGAACAGATACAGAAATATCTGATAATCTATGACAGGTGGGAATTCATTTATTCTAGAATAATAAGGGCTGATGTGGCAGCGAATGGATATTCCTTACTTGGCAATTAGGCAAGGTTTCCCAATCATTAGGTTGGTCATTAGACGAAATGACAAGCAGTGCTTCCATGGGAACCACCAGGGCAAGCTTTCTGAAGGTTTTCTTCTCCAAGTAGTGTGTTATGGACCTTTTGTTTTGCAAAACAAACTTCCACACCAAAACATTCACTACACTAAAATCAAGCAAAGACTGACATAAGTACTTTGTTATCCCAAGATTCCAAATTCCAAGAATATGTAAAGACAAATGCTTGTGTGTGAGCAAGTGACCTCCCCCCCCCCCCCGCCCCACCACACACACACACATTTCAGCAGAGTGAAACATTTCAACACTTGTGCTAAGGTGATGATTGGATTTTCTGGGTATACAATGTTTCATTGGCAAGATAGTAATAAATGAAACATAATGATATTCTTTCATATGTTGCCCCAAGAAACATGTCTGGTTAATGGGATTATTGGCCCCTTGATGGCAAAAACATGACTTCTAAAGCTCTTTACCTTTTTAAAATTTTTTTTAAATGTTTTATTTATTTTTGAGAGAGACAGAGACAGAGTATGAGCAGGGGACGGGCAGAAAGAGAGGGAAACATAGAATCTGAAGCAGGCCTCAGGCTCTGAGCTGTCAGCACAGAGCCTAACATATAGCTCGAACTCAAGAACTCAGGAACCATGAGACCATGACCTGAGACGAAGTTGGACACTCAACCATCTGAGTCACCCAGGTAGGTGCTCCTGAAGTTTTTTTTTATCTTAAATAGCATCTTCAATACATACCAAATGGACGAATAAGTAAATGGATGAGTAATAAATTGATGGAAGAATGAATATAATGTAAGTGGTGTGTCAGCTTTACATAATATATGGGTTTATCCCTTTTATTTTCCTATCTATCTCTTAAAACTTGCTTGCCCAAATTATCTAGAATTCAGTAACACCTCCCTGAGGTGTTCTCACTTCAACTGTTACCCCTAGGGATCACTCAGCTCTACCTGCATTTGAGAGAAATGGCAACTTGGCTACTCCATTATCATTGTTTTCCTTCATAGCCATATTTCTTCATTGGTTGCTGTTGGAATTGGTTTCTTTTAGTCACATGGTTGTTTTCATTCTGCTAAGATGACCCTTAAGAATGTATATCCCTTACATCACTCATCATCAGGGAAATACAAATCATAACCACAATGAGATACCACCTCACACCTGTCAGAATGGCTAACATTAACAACTCAGGCAACAACAGATGTTGGTGAGGATGCGGAGAAAGAGGATTGTTGGTGGCAATGCAAGCTGGTGCAGCTGCTCTGGAAAACAGTATGGAGGTTTCTCAAAAAACTAAAAATAGAACTACCCTACGACCCAGCAATTGCACTACTAGGCATTTAGCCACGGGATACAGGTGTGCTGTTTCAAAGGGACACATGCCCCCCATGTTTATAGCAGCACTATTAACAATAGCCAAAATAGCCAAAGTATGGAAAGAGCCCAAATATCCATTGATGGATGAATGGATAAAGAAGATTTGGTATATATATACATATATATATATATATATACATATATATATATATATGTATATATATATATATATATACATATATATATATGTATATATATATATATATACACACATATACATATATATATACATATATATACACATATACATATATATATACTCATATATATATATACACACAGACACATACATATACATACACATACACATACATACAATGGAGTATTACTCAGTAATCAAAAAGAATGAAATCTTGCCATTTGCAACTACATGGATGGAGCTGGAGGGTATTACGTTAAGTGAAATTAGTCAGTCATAAAAAGACAAAAATCAGGGGCGCCTGGGTGGCGCAGTCGGTTAAGCGTCCGACTTCAACCAGGTCACGATCTCGCGGTCCGTGAGTTCGAGCCCCGCGTCAGGCTCTGGGCTGATGGCTCGGAGCCTGGAGCCTGTTTCCGATTCTGTGTCTCCCTCTCTCTCTGCCCCTCCCCCATTCATGCTCTGTCTCTCTCTGTCCCAAAAATAAATAAACGTTGAAAAAAAAAATTAAAAAAAAAAAAAAAAAAAAGACAAAAATCATATGACTTCACTCATATGAGGACTTTAAGATAAAAACAGATGAATATAAGGGAAGGGAAACAAAAATAATATAAAAACAGGGAGGGGGATAAAACAGAAGAGACTCATAACTATGGAGAATAAACAGAGGGTTACTGGAGGGGTTGTAGGAGGAGGGATGGGCTAAATGGGTAAGGGGCACTAAGGACTATACTCCTGAAATCACTGCTGCACTATATGCTAACTAATTTGGATGTAAATTTTAAAAAATGAAAAAAAAAATTAGGAAAAAAAAAAAGAACGTATATCCCTTAAAAGAGAAAGCTTTGAGAGGAATGTCCCATCCTTGAGTACCCAAATTGAAGATCTTTTGGTTATCCTCATGTGCAGGGACATCCTCTGTACAAAGTGCAATGCAGTGGGCAAGGTCCTAGGTCCTGAGAGTCCTCTAGTCTTGGCATCAAAATGGACTGAGAGAAGCCCTGCCCCCAAAACATCTTTGACCTCTCAGTGTTGAGTCTAGACTATTTCCATATGATGCACCTCTTTGAGGCCCTTGTTCCTTCCTACCAAATGATTAACTAAAATCATGAGAGTTCATCACACAGTTTCTGATAATAGCAAACCTCAAAAGAAGTGATAGAGGACTCTCTTCCTCCCAGGAGGCTTCTTGACCACATATTTACTCTTCTTTACATTCCAAGTTTCATTGAGGACTTCCCTTGTCTGGCTACCAAATGTCTTGCTCTTTCTTCCTCAAGGGAACTCAGTCTTACCTTTACATAACTAAGAACTACTCAACTGACTTACCTAAACACAGAAGACCTACCGCAAGGTAAATTGATTCATCTCCCCAACAAACAATATGTGGAAGCTACAATTTTGAATTCAGTCTCACCCAAAACTGCACCAAAATGATAACAGTTAACATGTATAGAAGTTGTTAACATGTATATGAACTGCTTTTTAGCCCTTTGTTAAGCATATCACATGAATTAGGTCATTGGATACCCACATAATTTTTGTGATAGACACAATTATTATTTCTATTTCACAGATTAAGAAACTGAGATGAAGAGCAATTCAGGAACTTGGACAATGTGGCAGAACCAGTAAGGAGATTCAAATGAGGAGTATCTAATTTATAGATATATAACTTACTTAGGGATAGGAATATAGCATATACATAGGTGCTGTTCACCTAGGCTTCATACAAGCAGTAGGGTGGCAAGACAACAGGAAATACAGATGGGAGAGATCAGAGAGAGGATTCTAGTACAGGTCAGCTCATTCTGTCTTTTTGCCTATGCCACTGTAGTCTTTTGCCATGGCCCTACAAATGGAAATTATTTTTCTCTCTTTTTTTTAAGCTTTTATTTGTTTATTTTGAGTGAGTGGGGAAGGAGAATTTATTTTGAGGGAGAGAGAATGAGTGGGGAATGGGCAGAGAGGGGGGAGAGAGAGAATCCAAGGCAGGTTCCACACTGTCAGTGCAGAGCCCAATGCAGGGCTTGAATTCAGGAACCATGAGATCATGATCATGATCAAGAGTCAGATGCTTAGGGGCACCTGGGTGGCTCAGTCAGTTGGACGGCCGACTTCGGCTCAGGTCATGATCTCGCGGTCCGTGAGTTCGAGCCCCGTGTCGGGCTTTGTGCTGACAGCTCAGAGCCTGGAGCCTGTTTCGGATTCTGTGTCTCCCTCTCTCTGACCCTCCCCCATTCATGCTCTGTCTCTATCTCAAAAATAAATAAACGTTAAAAAAAAAAATTTAAAGAATCAGATGCTTAACCAACTTAGTCACCCAGGCACCCCTGAAATTATTTTTCATGCTTCTCCCACCCCACCTCAAAGCATTTAATAAACTTTTAGGGGAGAAAGTCTCAGTTTCATTAAATCAAATTTAATTACAAAGATATTGTATGCTTCTATTTTTATGTGAGAATTAACACACTTAGAATTTAATACATGTTGGAATGTATTGGTTTTTTTGGCCAATCTCTGCTCTGATATGATCTTACCTTTTTATTCCTTTGGAAAACCAATTTTCTCAAATGCAGATCCCATGAAAAAATGCTGGCAGGAAACTGTTTTTGGCTTGTGCTATATGTTTCTCTTGGTAGAGGATTTTACCTGGTACCAACGAAAAGCAAAAAATAAGTAAATTTGGAAAAAGATTGTTTTTAATGGTGAAACATCTTTCTATTATGCACAGCTATATATTTTTATAGAATGTCAGGATTTACATAAGCAAATTATTCTTCTTTCCTCAAAACCATTCCTCTTCTTGTATTCCAGATCTTGGTGTTACAATATAAGAAGTTTACTTTAAAATACTTCAGCATAGACAGTGTGATGCAAATGTGTGTTTGTTTAAAGTAACTTCCAGAGCAGTAAAATGTCCTGATAGGAATTGTCATTTCTTGGGTGGTAACCCAGAAGTTAATAATAGATCAGAAAGGCCACAATTGTAAGGTAGCTTTTATAGTGTTCCAGCTATGTTGACTTCATTGGTCAAAGTAATGATACTCAAGTTATGAAGATATTGTAGTGACACTTCCCATTCTTGCACAAACCCAGAATAAATTCTAGCAAATCCTGTATCTTGCACTCTTAGAGAGGGCATCCTAGACTTAATCCTTAGAAAGCCCTCAGGGTTCAGCCACTGGATCAGAGGATTCTGATGGTTACTAGAGAGGTGACCACATTCTGCCTCTAAAATATCATTGAACTTGCTTCTGGTGAACATTTCATGCAAGTTGCAGTAAGTCCCCTATGAGAGCAGAGAGATGGGATATCAATAAGATTACAAGACCAGTTGTATGCACTATTTTATGCCTGCTTAGAAAATGTCTAAGTATGTGGCAGAATTTGGTCTAAGACCTGCTTTCATTATAATATTCTACCCTTATGGCATAATTAACAGCTAACCTTCATCATCTAAACATTTAGAGACTTCATTTATCTGTAAAGGTGCCTAAAAGAGGTGCTTTTTCAAATTGGAATGGAATTAAATTAACTATCAGTAACAGAAAGGGATCTGGAAAATCCAAACATATTTGGAGATCAAACAAAAAAGGAAAACATAGGTCACAAAATAAGTTTCTTTTTAAAAAAAAATTTTTTAACGTTTATTTATTTTTGAGACTGAGAGAGACAGAGAGAGACAGAGCATGAACGGGGGAGGGGCAGAGAGAGAGGGAGACACAGAACCGGAAGCAGGCTCCAGGCTCTGAGCCATCAGCCCAGAGCCCGACGCGGGGCTCGAACTCACAAACCACGAGATCGTGACCTGAGCTGAAGTGAGACGCTTAACTGACTGGCCACCCAGGCACCCCAATAAGTTACAAGGGGTAATTAAAGGGGCGCCTGGGTGGCTCAGTTGGTTGGGCGGCCCAGACTACAGCTCAGGTCATGATCTCGTGGTCTGTGAGTTTGAGCCCCGCAGTGGACTCTGTGCTGACAGCTCAGAGCCTGGAGCCTGCTTCCCATTCTGTGTTTCCCTCTCTCTCTGCCCCTTCCCTGCTCTCTCTCTCTCTCTTTCTCTCTGTCAAAAATAATAAACATTAAAATTTTTTTTTCAAAAAAAGATAATTAAAAATTTTTCTGAACTAAATGAAAATTCAATTCATTACAAAATTTTGTGATGAAGTATGCACAGTGCAAGTATACACAGTGCTTAAGGGAAATTTAAAGAAATAAATACATACATTAGAAAGCAATAAAGATCTAAAATCAATCATCTAAACTTTCTTCTTAAGAAATTATAGAAGGAAGATCAATTTAGACATAAAGCAAAGAGAAGAAAAGAAATAACAGAAAACAGACAACAATGATATTGAAAATGGGAAATTAATAGAGAAAACCAATAAAACCAAATGCTGGTTCTTTGAAAAGAATAGTAAAATTGATAAACTGCTAGCTAGACTAGTCAAGAGAAAAAGAAAAAAGACACAAATCACCACTATTAGATTTGAAAGAGGAATCATCACTACTAATATCATGGATAGCAAAAGGATAATAAAGGAATATTAGGAACAATATTATGTCCAGAAATTTGATAACCCAGATGAGGTGGACTAATTATTTAAAGAAACAAACTATCTAATTCATACAAGGATAAATAATCTTGATGCCCTCATATCTGTTAAATAAATTGAATCAATAATAACCTTCTGAAACAGAAAGCACTAGGCCCAGACAGTTTCAATAGTGAATTCTACCAGAAATAAAGAAAGAAATGATATCAATTCTTTACAATTCCATCCAGAAAATAGAAACAGGAAATTTTTCCTAATTTTCTTCTGTGAGGCCAGCATTATGCTAATATCAAAACCAGTTAAAGACATTGTAAAAAAGGAAAACTACAAACTACAGACCAATATTTCTCATGAACATGGATACAAGAAATATTAGGAAAATAACTCCAACAATATATACAAAGAATTATACACCATGAACAAGTGGGATTTATCCAAAGTATGTAATGCTGATTCAACATTAGAAAATAAAATAATGTAATCCACCATATTAATAGGCTAAAGAAAACCATCATATTATTATATCAATTGATACAAAAAAAAAACACCTAACAAAATCCAATGTTCATTCATGATTAAAACTCTTAGCAAATGAGGATTAGAGGGGAATTTCCTCAACCTGACAAGGAATGTCTACAAAAAAATCTGTATGTAAAATCATACTTGATCTTTTTTTTTTTTTAATTTTTTATTTTAATTTTTTTTTATTTATATATGAAATTTATTGTCAAATTGGTTTCCATACAACACCCAGTGCTCATCCCAAAAGGTGCCCTCCTCAATACCCATCACCCACCCTCTCCTCCCCCCCACCCCCCATCAACCCTCAGTTTGCTCTCAGTTCTCAACAGTCTCTTATGCTTTGACTCTCTCCCACTCTAACCTCTTTTTTTTTTTTTTCCTTCCCCTCCCCCATGGGTTCCTGTTAAGTTTCTCAGGATCCACATAAGAGTGAAACCATATGGTATCTGTCTTTCTCTGTATGGCTTATTTCACTTAGCATCACACTCTCCAGTTCCATCCACGTTGCTACAAAAGGCCATATTTCATTTTTTCTCATTGCCACGTAGTATTCCATAGTGTATATAAACCACAATTTCTTTATCCATTCATCAGTTGATGGACATTTAGGCTCTTTCCATAATTTGGCTATTGTTGAGAGTGCTGCTACAAATCATACTTAATCTTGAGAAACAAGATGCTGTTGCCCTATCATCAAGAACAAGATAAGTATGTCCCCTCTCACTATGCCTATTCAAGATTATAGTGGAATCCCTCGCTAGTGCAATAAGAAAAGGAAATTAAAAATACACAATTTGGGAAGGAAGAAATAAAAATTATTTTGTTTGCAGATAACACAATTTTCTATGTAGAAAATCCCAAAGATTTGACCAAGAAAAAAAGTACTCCTAGAAAAAAATAACCATTTTTAGCAAGGTTGAAGGATAATCAGCCAATATGTAAAAGTCAATTGTTTTTCTATACAACGGTAATAAACAATTGGAATTTTAAATAAAAAACACAATATAATTTATAATAGCCCCCCAAAATGAAAACTAAGCTATTTTAAAATTTCAAATTAAAAAAAAATCTTTAAAGGATCTATATACAGAAAACTATAAATCTCTGATAAAAGAGTCAAAGAAGATATAAATAAATGAAGTAATATTCCATGTTCATAAATTAGAAGACTTGATATTGTTAAGATGTCAATTCTTCCCAACTTATATAGATTCAACTTACTTTTAATCAAAATCCTAGCAAGCTGTTTTGTGAATATTGACAAACTGATTCTCAAGTCTGCATGGGAAGGCAAAAGAACCAAAATAGCAACACAATACTGAAAAGGAAGAACAAAGTTGGAAGATTTCAAGTTATTGAACTGCAACTAGGAAGCTAGGAAGTAGGAAGCTATAGTAATCATGACATCATAGTAGTTAGGGAAAGACAGACACATAGACCATAGATCAAAGTAATAGAGTAGACAACCAGAAATAACCCATAAAAATAACCAACTGATCTTTGACCAAGGAGCTAAGGGAATTCAATGCATAAAGGATAGTCCTTACGACAAATAGTGCTGGGAAATTTTGACATTCATATGCAAAAAAATGAATTAGACACAACCCACATACCTTTCACAAAAGTCAACTCAAAGTGGACCACAGGCCTTCAGGTAAAAATTGAAAACCAATAGAACTTCTTGAATAAAGCAGGAAAAAATCTAGGTGACCTTGGGTTTGGCAATAGGTTTTTAAACACAACACTAAAAATATAATCCATGAAAGAAAAAATAGTGAGACTTTTGTTAAAATTTAAAACTTCTGCATTGTGAAAGCTATTGTTAAGAGTAAAAAGAAAAGCCACAGACAGGAAGAAAATATTCGCAAAATACATCTACCAAAGGACTTGTATCAACATATAAAAAGAATTCTCAAAAGTCAACAATAAGAAAACAACCAAATCAAAAAATGAACATCTCAACAGACACCTGACATATACATGCATAACTTTATACATCTAGAGGATATACAATAGCATATAAAAAGGTGCTCAACCTCGTTTTTTGTTAGGGAAGTGTAAATTAAGTTCCCTGTGAGATAACATGTATTACACTGGTTAGAACCCAAAAATACAATACCAAATGCTGAGGATGAGAAGTAACAGGAACTCTTCTTCATTACTAGCGGGAATGTACAATGGTACAGCCACTTGGGAAGACAGTTAGGCAGTTTCTTACAGAGGTAAACATAGTCTTACTATATGTTCCAGACATCACATTCCTAGCTATTTATCCAACTGATTTGAAAACTTAGATCCACACAAAAAACATACATAGATATTTATAGCACTTTTATTCCAGCAACTGGAAGCAACTAAGATATTCTCAATAGGTGACTATACAATCTGTGGTGCATCCATACAGTGGAATATATGTGATAAAATTCTATGATAAAAATAAATGAGCTATCATGCCACCAAAAATACATGGATGAATCTTAAATGCATATTAATAAGTGAAAGAAATGAGTGTGAAAAGGCCACATACTGTATGATTTAAACTGTTTTGAATACTTGACATTTTGGGAAAGTAAATTATAGAAATGATAAAATATCAGTGACTGCCAGGGATTCAGATAAGGGGTAGAGGGATGAGTAGGCAAAGCACAGGAGACTTTTAGGGCAGTGGAACTATTCTGTATGATATTGTAAGAGTGGATACATGACATTATGCACTTGTCAAAATCTGTAGAACTTGACAGCACAAAGAATGAATCTTAATTTATCCCATTTTTTTGAAAACATCGTTTAGGAGTTTGGTGACAAGAGAATATAATTATATTAAAATATATGAAACCACCTCACTGAAGGGTGTGGTGAGAACATGTGCTAACCTGAGTAACTTTGGTAATGGAGTTTGTAAAACTAAATGAAAAAGGAATTGCATATAAGCACTGTATCCCACAGGGTTACAGTTTTAACCAATATGATACCGCTTTACATGTATACTGGAACTGAACATTCAAGTAAATAGATGCGAAAGGGTAACAGCTGGGTTTCTCACTATTGGGTGGGAATTTACAGATAAGCAAGGGGAAGAGACTAGAATGATCCATATACTAATAGGTTAGGATTGAAGAGAGTATAAGAACTCACTTTAATATAATTACTGACGGTCTCACACACACACACACACACACACACACACACACACACACACACACACACGTTAGTATACATACATACATATCTTTGCTCTGTCAACTGAGGACCTAAAATAAATGATGCCCCAATAACAATGAGCACACTTAGTACCTAGATCATGATTTTGAATACTGTTCTTTTATAAAAGAAACTAAGGCTCCTTAGAAAAATGACTGGTTCTAGGACTGGGGGCAGAATATATACAAGATACAAGATAAGCCTGGAGCATTGTGTAGTGCCAGAAAATAAGTGCTCAAAAAACAACAAGCAGTAAAACAAAATAAAACAAAAACAAAAAAACAGACCCATTGATGAGGTATGTCAAAAGGATACAGGAGCCAACTGAAAAAGCTCCCAATGGCTAAAGCTGGAGCAATTCAAAGAAACAAAAAAAAAAAAGAAGTATTGAATTATAGCCCAAAGCATAAAATCCATGAGTCCATGCTGATAGAAATAAATGACTGAATGACTCAGTAGATGGAGGGAGAGGGAAAACAAAACTATCATGTAAAAGAATTCCCAATAATTTATGTAGATACTGTACCTAAGGAAGGGAAGAGCCTAACTCCACACTCCTTCAATATGGGCTATGCATAGCAACTTCCTTCCAAAAGGCACAGCATGGAAAGAAATAAAAAAGGGGTAAATTTACAGTGGAGAAACCTGACAAACTTTACTCAGCCAGGTGATCAAGATCAACATAAACAGTCATAAAGCTTGTGAAAGTATGTGCCCTTGATATGATGTAATGAAAATGACACTTCATCTCTGCGGTCTTCCTTTCCAGAACCTATAAACCCAGTTTAAACCATGAAGAAAACATCAGACAAATCAACAGAGGGGCATTCTATAAAACCAGTCCTCCTCAAAATTATTGAAGTCATCAGAGATAAAGAAAAGTCTGAGGAGATGCCACAGACAAGAGGAGCCTAAAAAGATATGACAACTAAATATAATGTGGTCTCATGGATGAGATCCTGGCACAAAAAAAAAAAAAAAAAAAAAAAAATTAGACAAAAACGAAAGAAATCCAGGGCAGGTGGCTGAGCTGGTTAAACACCTGGCTCATGGTTTTGGCTCAGGTCATGATCCTGGGTTCCAGCCCCACGTGGGGCTCTGTGCTATCATCATGGAGCCTGGTTTGGATTCTGTCTCTCTTCATCTCTCTGCCCCTTCCTCAATTCTGTCTCTCTCAAAAAAAAAAAAAAAAAAACTACGGAAATCTGAGTAAAATACAAACGTTAGTTAATAATAACATACTAAAACTGGTTCATTAAATGTAACCAAAATATACAATACTAATGTAACATGTTAATAATAGGAAAAACTGTGGACAGGAGGGTATATGGGAACACTGTACTTTGCTCATTTTTTCTGAAAATCTAAAACTGCTGTATAGGGGCGCCTGGGTGGCAAGTCAGTTAAGCATCCAACTTTGGTTCAAGTCATGGTCTCATGGTTCATGGGTTTGAGCCTCACATGGGGCTCTGTGCTGATAGCTCAGAGCCTGGAGCCTGCTTTGGGTTCTGTGTCTCCCTCTCTCTCTGCCCCTCACCCACTTGTTCTCTCTCTCTCTCTCTCAAAAATAAACATTTAAAAAAATAAAAAAATAAAACTCCTCTATAAAATGAAGTCTATTGAGAAAAAAACATGATATATATATACATACATACACACATGTGCACGCTTGCTCACAAACACACACACACACACACACACACACATACACACACACAATGGAATATTATTCAGCAATAAAAAACAAGGAAATCCTGCCTTTTGCAACAACATGGATAATACCTGAAGGCATTATGCTAAGTGAAGTAAGTCAGACAGAGAAAGGCAAATACTGTATGATCTCTCTTAGATGTGGAATCTTAAAACCTAAACTCATAGAAACAGAGAACATATTGGTGGTTCTCAGAGGCCTATTTAAGGGATGGGAGAAAAGAATGAAGGTGGTCAAAGGGTACAAACTTCCAGTTATAAGATGAATAAGTCCTGAGGAGCCAAGATGGCGGAACAGCATGGAAGTTTTTTGTGTGTCTCGTGGCCATGAAATACAGCCAGACCAACACTAAACCATCCTACACACCTAGAAAACTGACTGGAGGATTAACACAACAATCTGCACAACCTGAACCACAGAATTCAGCAGGTACAAGGCGTGGAGAGGTGAACTTGAGGAGTGAGAAGGAGCAGGAAGAGAGGACGGAGACTGGGGGCAGGGGGAGAATACGGGAAAAGCACCCCTTCCCAAAAGCAGCTGGAGAGGAAGTGGAAAATTGGAAACAGCCACAGGGACTAAACTAAAAAGGGAGGAGAAAGGAGAGGGTTTAAATTCCATTAAGACTTTAAACAGGAGGAGCGCAGAGTCTGCAACTCCGCCGCTCGATACCTTGAGGTGCTCTGGTGGGAAGGGCGGATCCCCAGGAACAGAGTGGGGTCCAGGAAGTTCTAAGGCCACACGGGGAAAAGCGGTTCCACTGCTGGAAGGACATTTGGTAGAGACTGTTGAAGCCACCTGGTCTCAGCAGACCCCAGAAAACAGCCACATTTGCTGGTGCTGGAACAAGGTCGTTAAGGGTGAAGCCAGGTGCCAGATGTGTGTTGATTTCCCATAATCCCTGAAACGCTGCTGCTATACTGTCTCGCGAACTTTTTCTGGGATGGGCTGGCACCTGGCTGCAGTCTCGGGCACCGGCAGCAGCAGGGTCCAGCAAGCGTTCCTGGGTGCAGCCAACATTTGGCCATTGTTCATTCGGCCATTGTTCGGTAAGACCCTCCCACAGAGGGGCGGAACGGGTCAAAGCTGCAGTCCTTCGGAAGGGGCCAGGGGAAACAGCCGCATCTGAGACAAAACTTGGGAGAGAGGTACTGCCTAGGGCCTGGTCACGGACAGTGGAAAAGCGGGGAGTGGACGAGAGCTGAAGACGGAGAACCCGTCGACTGCTGATCCAGGAGAACAGACTGGGGGGCTGGGTGGCGCCATTTTTCACCGCTCCCGTGCATGCGCGTATGCACCTACGAGCATGGCAACAATCCACCCCAGTAGGCTAGCAGCGCCATCTAGTGGAGAGCGGAGCTGTTACACCGAGCCCTGCCCAACTGGGCCAACTTTGCTCTTCAAGAACACAAACCTCACTGCCAGCTTAATCTATGGACTATAAAGAGCTACATAGACTGACTTCTAGGGGAAAACGAAGCAATTTCAGTCCTACTTCAATCTGTTAGCACGTCCATCTATTCAATTTTCTTTCTTTTTTTTTTCTCTTTTACACTTCTTTTTCTTGAATACAGAAAAAGTAAAAATTCATTTTTATTTTCAATTTTTATTAAAAATACTTTAATTTTTATTAGTATATTTTTTGCTTTTATGTAAATTTTTTCAAATTCTATTTTACTTCCATCATTTTATTTTAGTCTACTTCAGTGTATTCACCTTTTCAAATTTTCAAATGATTTCCTTTATTTTTTTCTATTTCTTTTTTTCTCTTTTTCATTTCTTTTCTTTCTCTTGAATGCAGGAGAGAAAAACTTCATTTTTACTTTCAATTTCTATTAAAGTATTTTTATTTTTTTACTATATTTTTTGCTTTTATGTAAATGTTTTCAAATTCTATTTTACTTCCATCATTTTATTTTAGTCTAATACAGTGTATTCACTTTTTCAAATTTTCAAACAATTTATTTTTTTTCTTTTTCATTTCTTTTTCTTGAATACAGAAAAAGAAAAAAGTCATTTTTATTTTTAATTTTTATTAAAAATATTTTTATTTAATTTTTTCTACTATATTCTTTACTTTTATGTATATATTTCAAATTCTATTTTACTCCCATAATCTCATTTTAGTCTACTTAAGTGTATTCATTTTTTCAAATTCTCAAATGATTTCCTCCCCCCCCTTTTTTTCTAATCTGTCAAACCACTTTCAACACCCAGACCAAAACACACCTAGAATCTAGCATCATTTCTTCGATCTGTGTGTGTGTGTTCTTAAGTTTTTAATTTTAATATTTTTTAATTTTAATCTTTTAATTTCAATTTTTCTACCTCATTAATTCCTTTTCTCCCATCAAAATGACAAAACGAAGGCATTCATCCCAAAAGAAAGAGCACAAAGAAATGACAGCCAGGGATTTAACCAACACAGATACAAGCAAGATGTCTGAAACAGAATTTAGAATCACGATAATAAGAATACTAGCTGGAGTCGAAAATTAGAATCCCTTTCTGCAGAAATAAAAGAAGTAAAAACTAGTCAGGATGGTATTCAAAATGCTATAACTGAGCTGCAATCACGGATGGATGCCGCGGCAGCAAGGATGGGTGAGGCAGAACAGAGAATTAGCGATATAGAGAACAAATTTATAGAGAATAATGAAGCAGAAAAAAAGAGGGAGATTAAGGCAAAAGAGCATGATTTAAGATATAGAGAAATTAGTGACTCATTAAAAAGGAACAACATCAGAATCACAGGGGTCCCAGAAGAGGAAGAGAGAGAAATAGGTGTGGAAGGATTATGTGAGCAAAACATAGCAGAAAACTTTCCCTGTCTGGGGAAAGACACAAACAGCAAAATCCAGAAAGCACAGAGGACCCCCATTAGATTCAACAAAAACCAACCAGCAACAAGGCATATCATAGTCAAATTCACAAAATACTCAGGCAAGGAGAGAATCATGAAAGCAGCGAGGGGAAAAAAAGTCCCTAACCTACAAGGGAAGACAGATCAGGTTTGCAACAAACCTATCCACAGAAACGTAGCAGGCCAGAAAGGAGTGGCAAGATATATTCAGTGTGCAGAGTCAGAAAAATATGCAGCCAATAATTCTTTATCCAGCAAGACTGGGGATGGGGATGGAGAACCATCTATCATGCTAATGGTCAACAAAAGAAACCCGGAGTAGCCATACTTATATCAGACAATCTAGACTTTAAAATAAAGACTGTATCAAGAGATGCAGAAGGGCATTATATCATAATCTAGGGGTCTAGCCACCAACAAGACCTAACAATTGTAAACATTTATGTGCCAAATGTGGGACACCCAAATATATAAATCAATTAATCACAAACATAAAGAAATTCATCGACAGTAATACCATAATAGTAGGAGACTTCAACACCCCACTCACAGCAATGGACAGATCATCTAATCAAAACATCAACAAGGAAACAATGGCTTTCAATGACACACTGGACCAGATAGACTTAACAGATATACTCAGAACATTTCATCCTAAAGCAGCAGAATATACATTCTTCTCCAGTACACATGGATCGTTCTCCAGAATAGACCATATACTAGGACACAAATCAGCCCTAAGTAAGTATAAATAGATCAAGATCATACCGTGCATATTTTCAGACCACAACACTATGAAACTTGAAATCAACCACAAGAAAAAATTTGGAAACAAACAAATATTTGGAGACTAAAGAACATCCTACTAAAGAATGAATGGGCTAACCAAGAAGTTAAAGAGGAAATTAAAAAGTAGATGGAAGTCAATGAAAATAACACCACAACCCAAAACCTCTGGGACGCAGCAAAGGCAGTCATAAAAGGAAAGTATATAGCAATCCAGGCCTTCCTAAAGAAGGAAGAAAGATCTCAGATACACAACCTAACCTTACGCCTTAAAGGAGCTGGAAAAAGAACAGCAAATAAAACCCAAAACCAGCAGAATACAGGAAATAATAAAAATTAGAGCAGAAATTAATGCTACCAAAACCAAAAAACACTAGAAGATATCAATGAAACCAGAAGGTGGTTCTTTGAAAGAATTAACAAAACTGATAAACCACTAGCCAGTTAGATCAAAAAGAAAAAGGAAAGGACCCAAATAAATAAAATTAGATTCAACAAAAACCAACCAGCAACAAGGCATATCATAGTCAAATTCACAAAATACTCAGGCAAGGAGAGAATCATGAATGAAAGAGGAGAGATCACAACCATTACAGCAGAAATAAAAACAATAAGAGAATATTATGAGCAATTGTACGCCAGTAATCTGGAAGAAATGGACAAATTCCTAGATACATATACACTACCAAAGCTGAAACAGGAGGAAATAGAAAATCTGAATAGACCCATAACCAGTAAGGAAATTGAATTAGTAATCAAAAATCTGCCAAAAAACAAGAGTCCAGGGACAGATGGCTTCCCAGGGGAACTCTACCAAACATTTAAGGAAGAGTTAACACATATTCTCTTGAAGCTGTTCCAAAAAATAGAAACGGAAGGAAAACTTCCAAACTCTTTCTATGAAGACAGCATTACCTTAATTCTAAAACCAGACAAAGACCCCCACTAAAAAGGAGAACTATAGACCAATTTCCCTGATGAACATGAATACAAAAATCCTCAACAAGATATTAACCAACAGGATCCAACAATACATTAAAAAAACTATTCACCATGACCAAACAGGATTTATACCTGGGATGCAGGGCTGGTTCAACATCTGCAAAACAATTAACGTGATTCATCACATCAATAAAAGAAAGGACAATAACCATATGACCCTCTCAACAGATACAGACAAAGCATTTGACAAAATACAGCATCCCTTCTTGATAAAAACCCTCAAGAAAGTAGGGACAGAAGGAGCATACTCGAGATCATAAAGCCATATATGAACGACCCAACACTAATATCATCCTCAATGGGGAAAAACTGAGAGCTTCCCCGCTAAGGTCAGGAACAAGACAGGGATGTCCACTCTCGCCAGTGTTATTCAACATAGTATTGGAAGTCTTAGCCTCTGTAATCAGACAACACAAAGAAATAAAAGGCATCCAAATCGACCAGGAGGAGGTCAAACTTTCACTCTTTACAGATGACATGATACTCTACATGGAAAACCCAAAAGATTCCACCAAAAAACTGCTATAACTAATTCATGAATTCAGAAAAGTTGCAGGGTATAAAATCAATGCACAGAAATCAGCTGCATTCCTATATACCAACAATGAAGCAACAGAAAGAGAAATCAAGGAATTTATCCCATTTACAGTTGCACCAAAAACCATAAAATACCTAGGAATAAATCCAACCAAAGAGGTGAAAAATCTATATGCTGAAAACTATCAAAAGCTGATGAAAGAAATTGAAGAAGACACAAAAAAATGGAAAAAGATTCCATGCTCTTGGATAGGAAGAACAAATATTATTAAAATGTTGATACTACCTAAAGCAATCTACATATTTAATGCAATTCCTATCAAAATAACACCAGCATTCTTCACAGAGCTAGAACAAATAATCCTAAAATTTGTATGGAACCAGAAAAGACCCTGAATAGCCGAAGTGATCTTGAAAAAGAAAACGAAAGCAGGAGGCATCACAATCCAAGGCTTCAAGCTATACTACAAAGCTGTAATCATCAAGACAGTATGGTACTGGCACAAGAACAGACACTCAGATCAATGGAACAGAAGAGAGAACCCAGAAATGGACCCACAAACATATGGCCAACTAATCTTTGACAAGGCAGGAAAGAATATCCAAGGGAATAAAGACAGTCTCTTCAGCAAGTGGTGCTGGGACAACTGGACAGTGACATGCAGAATAATGAACCTGGACCACTTTCTTACACCACACACAAAAATAAACTCCAATGAATGAAAGCCCTAAATGTAAGACAGGAAGCCATCAAAATCCTCCAGGAGAAAGCAGGCAGAAACCTCTTTGATCTTGGCAGCAGCAACTTCTTACTCAGCATGTCTCCAGAGGCAAGGGAAACAAAGCAAAAATGAACTACTGGGACCTCATCAAAATAAAAAGCTTCTGCACAGTGAAGGAAACAATCAGCAAAACTAAAAGGCAACAGACAGAATGGGAGAAGATATTTGCGAATGACATATCAGATAAAGGGTTAGTACCCAAAATCTATAAAGAACTTATCAAACTCAACACCCAAAAAACAAAGAATCCAGTGAAGAAATGGGCAAAAGACATGAATAGACACTTCTCCAAAGAAGACACCCAAATGGCTAACCCACAGATGAAAAAATGCTGAACATCACTCATCATCAGGGAAATACAAATCAAAACTACAATGAGATACCACCTTACACCTGTCAGAATGGCTAACATTAACAACTCAGGCAACAACAGATGTTGGCGAGGATGTGGAGAAAGAGGATATCTTTTGCATTGTTGGTGGGAATGCAAGCTGGTGCAGCTACTCTGGAAAACAGTATGGAGTCTCCTCAAAAAACTAAAAATAGAACTACCCTACGACCCAGCAATTGCACTACTAGGCATTTATCCAAGGGATACAGGTGTGCTGTTCGAAGGGACACATGTACCCCCATGTTTATAGCAGCACTATCAACAATAGCCAAAATATGGAAAGAGCCCAAATATCCATCGATGGATGAATGGATAAAATGGATGAAATGGATAAAGAAGATGTGGTATATGTGTATGTATGTGTGTGTGTATATATATATGTGTATATGTATATATATATATATGTATGTATGTATATATGTACGTATATATATATATATATACGTATATACATATATACCACATCTTTTTTTTTTATTTATATATGAAATTTATTGTCAAATTGGTTTCCATACAACACCCAGTGCTCATCCCAAAAGGTGCCCTCCTCAATACCCATCACCCACCCTCTCCTCCCTCCCACCCCCCATCAACCCTTAGTTTGTTCTCAGTTCTCAACAGTCTCTTATGCTTTGGCTCTCTCCCACTCTAACCTCTTTTTTTTTTTTTTTCCTTCCCCTCCCCCATGGGTTCCTGTTAAGTTTCTCAGGATCCACATAAGAGTGAAACCATATGGTATCTGTCTTTCTCTGTATGGCTTATTTCACTTAGCATCACACTCTCCAGTTCCATCCACGTTGCTACAAAAGGCCATATTTCATTTTTTCTCATTGCCACGTAGTATTCCATTGTGTATATAAACCACAATTTCTTTATCCATTCATCAGTTGATGGACATTTAGGCTCTTTCCATAATTTGGCTATTGTTGAGAGTGCTGCTATGAACATTGGGGTACAAGTGCCCCTATGCATCAGTACTCCTGTGTCCCTTGGATAAATTCCTAGCAGTGCTATTGCTGGGTCATAGGGTAGGTCTATTTTTAATTTTCTGAGGAACCTCCACACTGCTTTCCAGAGCAGCTGCACCAATTTGCATTCCCACCAACAGTGCAAGAGGGTTCCCGTTTCTCCACATCCTCTCCAGCATCTATAGTCTCCTGATTTGTTCATTTTGGCCACTCTGACTGGCGTGAGGTGATACCTGAGTGTGGTTTTGATTTGTATTTCCCTGATAAGGAGCGACGCTGAACATCTTTTCATGTGCCTGTTGGCCATCCGGATGTCTTCTTTAGAGAAGTGTCTATTCATGTTTTCTGCCCATTTCTTCACTGGGTTATTTGCTTTTCGGGTGTGGAGTTTGGTGAGCTCTTTCTAGATTTTGGATACTAGCCCTTTGTCCAATATGTCATTTGCAAATATCTTTTCCCATTCCGTTGGTTGCCTTTTAGTTTTGTTGGTTGTTTCCTTTGCTGTGCAGAAGGTTTTATCTTCATAAGGTCCCAGTAATTCACTTTTGCTTTTAATTCCCTTGCCTTTGGGGACGTGTCGAGTAAGAGATTGCTACGGCTGAGGTCAGAGAGGTCTTTTCCTGCTTTCTCCTCTAAGGTTTTGATGGTTTCCTGTCTCACATTCAGGTCCTTTATCCATTTTGAGTTTATTTTTGTGAATGGTGTGAGAAAGTGGTCTAGTTTCAACCTTCTGCATGTTGCTGTCCAGTTCTCCCAGCACCATTTGTTAAAGAGACTGTCTTTTTTCCATTGGATGTTCTTTCCTGCTTTGTCAAAGATGAGTTGGCCATACGTTTGTGGGTCTAGTTCTGGGGTTTCTATTCTATTCCATTGGTCTACGTGTCTGTTTTTCTGCCAATACCATGCTGTCTTGATGATGACAGCTTTGTAGTAGAGGCTAAAGTCTGGGATTGTGATGCCTCCTGCTTTGGTCTTCTTCTTCAAAATTACTTTGGCTATTCGGGGCCTTTTGTGGTTCCATATGAATTTTAGGATTGCTTGTTCTAGTTTCGAGAAGAATGCTGGTGCAATTTTGATTGGGATTGCATTGAATGTGTAGATAGCTTTGGGTAGTATTGACATTTTGATAATATTTATTCTTCCAATCCATGAGCAGGGAATGTCTTTCCATTTCTTTGAATCTTCTTCAATTACCTTCATAAGCTTTCTATAGTTTTCAGCATACAGATCCTTTACATCTTTGGTTAGATTGATTCCTAGGTATTTTATGCTTCTTGGTGCAATTGTGAATGGGATCAGTTTCTTTACTTGTCTTTCTGTTGCTTCACTGTTAGTGTATAAGAATGCAACTGATTTCTGTACATTGATTTTGTATCCTGCAACTTTGCTGAATTCATGTATCAGTTCTAGTAGACTTTTGGTGGAGTCTATCGGATTTTCCATGTATAATATCATGTCATCTGCAAAAAGCGAAAGCTTGACTTCATCTTTGCCAATTTTGATGCCTTTGATCTCCTTTTGTTGTCTGATTGCTGATGCTAGAACTTCCAGCACTATGTTAAACAACAGCGGTGAGAGTGGGCATCCCTGTCGTGTTCCTGATCTCAGGGAAAAAGCTCTCAGTTTTTCCCCGTTGAGGATGATGTTAGCTGTGGGCTTTTCATAAATGGCTTTTATGATCTTTAAGTATGTTCCTCCTATCCCGACTTTCTCAAGGGTTTTTATTAAGAAAGGGTGCTGGATTTTGTCAAAGGCCTTTTCTGCATCGATTGACAGGCTCATATGGTTCTTCTCTTTTTTTTTGTTAATGTGATGTATCACGTTGATTGATTTGCAAATGTTGAACCAGCCCTGCATCCCAGGAATGAATCCCACTTGATCATGGTGAATAATTCTTTTTATATGCCGTTGAATTCGATTTGCTAGTATCTTATTGAGAATTTTTGCATCCATATTCATCAGGGATATTGGCCTGTAGTTCTCTTTTTTTACTGGGTCTCTGTCTGGTTTAGGAATCAAAGTAATACTGGCTTCATAGAATGAGTCTGGAAGTTTTCCTTCCCTTTCTATTTCTTGGAATAGCTTGAGAAGGATAGGTATTATCTCTGCTTTAAACGTCTGGTAGAACTCCCCTGGGAAGCCATCTGGTCCTGGACTCTTATTTGTTGGGAGATTTTTGATAACCGATTCAATTTCTTCGCTGGTGATGGGTCTGTTCAAGCTTTCTATTTCCTCCTGATTGAGTTTTGGAAGAGTGTGGGTGTTCAGGAATTTGTCCATTTCTTCCAGGTTGTCCAATTTGTTGGCATATAAGTTTTCATAGTATTCCCTGATAATTGTTTGTATCTCTGAGGGATTGGTTGTAATAATTCCATTTTCATTCATGATTTTATCTATTGGGGTCATCTCCCTTTTCTTTTTGAGAAGCCTGGCTAGAGGTTTGTCAATTTTGTTTATTTTTTCAAAAAACCAACTCTTGGTTTCGTTGATCTGCTCTACAGTTTTTTTAGATTCTATATTGTTTATTTCTGCTCTGATCTTTATTATTTCTCTTCTTCTGCTGGGTTTAGGCTGCCTTTGCTGTTCTGCTTCTAGTTCCTTTAGGTGTGCTGTTAGATTTTGTATTTGGGATTTTTCTTGTGTCTTGAGATAGGCCTGGATTGCAATGTATTTTCCTCTCAGGACTGCCTTCGCTGCGTCCCAAAGCGTTTGGATTGTTGTATTTTCATTTTCGTTTGTTTCCATATATTTTTTAATTTCTTCTCGAATTGCCTGGTTGACCCACTCATTCGTTAGTAGGGTGTTCTTTAACCTCCATGCTTTTGGAGGTTTTCCAGACTTTTTTCTGTGGTTGATTTCAAGCTTCATAGCATTGTGGTCTGAAAGTATGCATGGTATGATTTCAATTCTTGTAAACTTATGAAGGGCTGTTTTGTGACCCAGTATATGATCTATCTTGGAGAATGTTCCATGTGCACTCGAGAAGAAAGTATATTCTGTTGCTTTGGGATGCAGAGTTCTAAATATATCTGTCAAGTCCATCTGATCCAATGTCTCATTCAGGGCCCTTGTTTCTTTATTGACCGTGTGTCTAGATGATCTATCCATTACTGTAAGTGGGGTGTTAAAGTCCCCTGCAATTACCACATTCTTCTCAATAAGGTTGCTTATGTTTATGAGTAATTGTTTTATATATTTGGGCGCTCCGGTATTCGGCGCATAGACATTTATAATTGTTAGCTCTTCCTGATGGATAGACCCTGTCACTATTATATAATGTCTTTCTTCATCTCTTGTTACAGCCTTTAATTTAAAGTCTAGTTTGTCTGATAGAAGTATGGCTACTCCAGCTTTCTTTTGGCTTCCAGTAGCATGATAAATAGTTCTCCATCCCCTCATTCTCAATCTAAAGGTGTCCTCAGGTCTAAAATGAGTCTCTTGTAGACAGCAAATAGATGGGTGTTGTTTTTTTATCCATTCTGATACCCTATGTCTTTTGGTTGGCGCATTTAGTCCATTTACATTCAGTGTTATTATAGAAAGATATGGGTTTAGAGTCATTGTGATGTCTGTATGTTTTATGCTTGTAGTGATGTCTCTGGTACTTTGTCTCACAGGGTCCCCCTTAGGATCTCTTGTAGGGCTGGTTTAGTGGTGACAGATTCCTTCAGTTTTTGTTTGTTTGGGAAGACCTTTATCTCTTCTTCTATTCTAAATGACAGACTTGCTGGATAAAGGATTCTCGGCTGCATATTTTTTCTGTCTAGCACACTGAAAATCTCATGCCAATTCTTTCTGGCCTGCCAAGTTTCAAAAGAGAGATCAGTCACGAGTCTTATAGGTCTCCCTTTATATGTGAGGGCACGTTTACCCCTTGCTGCTTTCAGAATTTTCTCTTTATCCTTGTACTTTGCCAGTTTCACTATGATATGTCGTGCAGAAGATCGATTCAAGTTCCGTCTGAAGGGAGTTCTCTGTGCCTCTTGGATTTCAATGCCTTTTTCCTTCCCCAGTTCAGGGAAGTTCTCAGCTATTATTTCTTCAAGTACCCCTTCAGCACCTTTCCCTCTCTCTTCCTCCTCTGGGATACCAGTTATGCGTATATTATTTCTTTTTAGTGTATCACTTAGTTCTCTAATTTTCCCCTCATACTCCTGGATTTTTTTATCTCTCTTTTTCTCAGCTTCCTCTTTTTCCATAACTTTATCTTCTAGTTCACCTATTCTCTCCTCTGCCTCTTCAATCCGAGCCGTGGTGGTTTCCATTTTGTTATGCATTTCGTTTAAAGCGTTTTTCAGCTCCTCGTGACTGTTCCTTAGTCCCTTGATCTCTGTAGCAAGAGATTCTCTGCTGTCAGCTATACTGTTTTCAAGACCAGCGATTAATTTTATGACTATTATTCTAAATTCACTTTCTGTTATATTATTTAAATCCTTTTTGATCAGCTCATTAGCTGTTGTTATTTCCTGGAGATTCTTCTGAGGGGAATTCTTCCGCTTGGTCATTTTGGATAGTCCCTGGCGTGGTGAGGACCTGCAGGGCACTTCCCCTGTGCTGTGGTGTATAACTGGAGTTGGTGGGCGGAGCCGCAGTCAGACCTGATGTCTGCCCCCAGCCCACCGCTGTGTCCACAGTCAGACTGGTGCGTGCCTTCTCTTCCCCTCTCCTAGGGGCGGGATTCACTGTGGGTTGGGGTGGCCTGTCTGGGCTACTTGCACACTGCCAGGCTGTGATGCTGGGGATCTGGCGTCTTAGCTGGGGTGGGTAGGCAAGGTGCACAGGGGCAGGAGGGGCAGGCTTAGCTTGCTTCTCCTTAGGTGATCCTCTTCAGGAGGGGCCCTGTGGCAGCAGGAGGGAGTCAGATCCGCTGCCGGAGGTTTGGCTCCGCAGAAGCGCAGAGTTGGGCGTTTGCGTGGAGGGAGCAAGTTCCCTGGCAGGAACTGGTTCTCTTTGGGATTTTGGCTGGGGGATGGGTGGGGGAGATGGCGCTGGCGAGCGCCTTTGTTCCCCACCAAACTGAGCTCTGTCGTCCGGGAGCTCAGCAGCTCTCCTTCCCTTTGTCCTCCAGCCTTCCCGCTTTCTGAGCAGAGCTGTTAACTTATGACCTCCCAGACGCTAAGTCGCGCTTGCTGTCAGAACACAGTCCGTCAGGCCCCTCCGCTTTTTGCAAGCCAGACTCGGGGGCTCTGCTTGGCCGGCGAGCCGCCCCCCGCCCCGGCTCCCTCCCGCCAGTCCGTGGAGCGCGCACCGCCTCGCCGCCCTTCCTACCCTCTTCCGTGGGCCTCTCGTCTGCGCTTGGCTCCGGCGACTCCGTTCTGCTAATCCTCTGGCAGTTTTCTGGGTTATTTAGGCAGGTGTAGGTGGAATCTAAGTGATCAGCAGGACGCGCGGTGAGCCCAGCGTCCTCCTACGCCGCCATCTTCCCTCTCTCCTCCATGCATCTCTTTTTTAAATTAAAGGCCCTTCTTTGCAAAACTGCTCTCCAACCAACCTCCAGGCTTATATACCACATCTTCTTAATCCATCTATATCTATATATATACACACATACATACAATGGAGTATTACTTGGCAATCAAAAAGAATGAAATCTTGCCATTTGCAACTACGTCGATGGAGCTGGAGGGTATTATGCTAAGTGAACTTAGAGAAAGACAAAAATCATATGACTTTACTTATATGAGGACTTAAGAGACAAAATAACATAAGGGAAGGGAAACAAAAATAATATAAAAACAGGAAGGGGAGAAAACAGAAAAAAAAAAAAAAACAGATGAAGAAGTCCTGGGGATGTAATGCACAGCATGATGACAGTAGTTAACAATATTGTATTGTATATTTTAAACTTGATAAGAGAGTATATTTTAGAAGTTCTTACCACTGAAGAAAAACTGTAACTACATAAGCAATGGATGTATTAACCTACCTTATTGTGTTAATCATTTTACAATATATACATATATTAAATCATTATATTGCACTACTTCAATTTATTCTATGTTATATGTCAATTATATCTCAATAAAGCTGAAAAAGTTAAACAAAACATTTAAATATAAATTAAAATTTCCAGCAGCTTAAAGGTAATAGAATCATGTTTCCATGGATATAGTTCACTTAGACCAAACATTTCTCCTGCTAGTCATTTAGCTCAGATAAAAAATAAACATTTAATTGATATAATATATTGCTCACTTTATTATAATTTGTAATCATATGTCATCTTTTATGTAAGAGCTGAAAGGGCTTTACACTTAAAAATACTTGCAATCCATAAGGATATAGTTAAATGTCATATTCCATTGATAAGTGAACTCATAATAAAAAATAAGTAAAAAGTAAACATCCTCAGCTCACTCCACGTGTGACACCTGTTAGAGTTTGCTCGGATGACAGGTCATCATGGCGGCCGGCAAGCCTTTCAGAAATGGTAAACTGCCCTGACCATTTCCATTTCCTGACCCCTCTGGATATTAAGAAATAAAGATGGACCAAAACAGAACTACATAAAATTGTGTGATCCAAAAAATGTGGTTTGTATATCTTAAACAAATGCTTCATACAGAAAAATACACATTCCCATTACATACTGCGATATAATTATCCTGTTTATCAGATAATGGTGGAATTTCTAGTAATTCACAGTGTATTACAGACAGGTGAACCACACTGTGAAGTCGTATGATGAATGCCTTCTCCATCACTTCTCACTTTTGCTCTCCTACTATATATAATAACAGACCCTAACACTTAACTGAACACTTACTATGTTCTACTTAGGGGCTATTAAGATCTTCCCAATAGCTGTGAGCTAGATATTATCATAATCTTCATTTTACCAGTAAGAAAATTAAGGCATAGAGAGATGGCACGATGTCCTCAAGGTGTCACAGCTAGCAAGGGTGGACCTGGGATCTGAACCTGGTGTTCTGGGTGTATAACCCCACATTCCACAGTCCTCTGCCTCTATCCAGGTGGGAAAAATCATCTGGGAAGAACAAGAAAGGGTCTAAAATTAAGGCTTTTTGTGCATGTGAGATGCCAATCCCTCCTACCAGAACAGTTCCTGGAGAGTAGTCCCATCTGGTGGAACCACCTTCAGGAGTGGACACCACAGTGACCCAGAAGCCTGTTGTCTATCTCCAGAGAAAACCCTGTTTGAATTTGCTCTCAGTGGCCACACGAATAATTTATGATTATGACCCAGTGCTACAGCTGGTGTGAACTGTTCCTTTCTAGTATGGTAGCCCTGGAAGACCTGTGAATTCCATTCAGGACCTCTTGTGGCAGAGAGAAGAGGACTCGCAGCCCTCCAGAGAGATGCAATCGGTAAGGACCATCTGGTGGCAGTTATGCAAACACTGCTCCTCCGGGGTGACTGTGCCAATGAGCCAGACATCTAATTCCCTTCGTGGTGAGACAATCAGGCATCGCCATTTCCTGAGAGTCCTGCCTCTGGTTACTGTCACAGTCTGCCCTCCCTTTCAACCAGCCATCTACAAATGCTGCTTCCCAATTACCCCAATGTTTAATTAAGAAGCTTCATTAAACTCTAAAACCGGATTGGGCTTTATACAGGAAGAAACAGTGTATTTCCGTAGCTTTTACTTAGGGGGAGTAACATGGTTTTCTATATTAAAAATAAGCAAATAAAAGAAAATCCCAGGATGCCTGAGTGGCTCAGTCAGTTAAGTGTCCGACTCTTGATTTCAGCTCAGGTCATGATCTCATGGTTCATGGGATTGAGCCTCTTGTTGGGTTCTGCACAGACAGCAGGTGACTGCTTTGGATTCTCTCTCTCAGTCCCTCTCTCTCTTTCACTGCACTTCCCCCACTTGCACCTGTGTGTGCACACAGGCCTATGTGTGCTCTCTCTGTTGCATGCTCTCTCTCTCTCAAAATAAATATATAAACATTACAAAAAAAGAGAGAAAAAAAAAATCCCTGCAGTTGCACTAACCAGGTAAAACCACCCACCTGTCTCTATTGCTAACATGACTTTTACTTTCATTTTAGCCATGAAGGGAATAGGTGCCATTCCTATTAGCACCTATTGGCACCTATAGGTGCCAATAAATAATAATAAATAAAGCAAGAATGTTGCTTCTTCTTAGTTATGTGATGTTGAACAAATGACTTAACTGATTTTACCTTGCTTCCTCATCTACAGAAATGGATTAATAATACATATGTCACAAAATTATTGTGAAGATTAATAAGTTGATGCAAGCATTTGGTGTGGCCATTCTAATAATTACCCATGTGGAACAGAAATCAAGCAGTCTGGCCAAAACAGATTATTCAAATGAATTTCTAACTATATGTGTATTGCTCAGGCCAGCTCATTTTATCCCTCTTTTTCATCTATGTCCTTTATATTGATGATGCCTAATTCCACATTTCCAAAACGTCTCTTCTGAACTCTAGATTTGAAAATGTAAATAACCGCTAAATACATACACGTGGACCCCCAAAACATCTTATATTTAGTATACCTAAAACTTTCCCATAGACCTTCCCATTAATAATATAACTTAAAGATATTTCTTTATAAACAGTGTGAAGTGTGTTTAAGTTTTAAACAGTGGTACAAACTAATTCTAATCTACTTCCTAGGGGGTTTAGTTAGTATTTGAAGTACCTCATCAGAAATTAAGCTCCAAGGATGGTTACTAAACATTTGAATTATCATTATCAAAATCTAAGACCCTAGAGTATGTAATTAGCCTAAGGGAGATTAGAACCTTCAAAAAAATTTTTTTAATTACTAAAGAAATTAATGTGTTCAAGAAACATGACTGGCTAGAAATGTTCTATAGTCTCACTACCCTTGCACAAACACAAAATAAGAACCCAACAATGGTGTGAGGCTAACATGCCAATGGTTCTGCAGCTCCCCCAGTCCACACACCACCTTAATAGTCTAGAAGGTTGGCTGCCCTTCTCTCAGAAAGTCCCCAAATCATTTCCCCTGAACCTTTTCTACAAGGTGCTGGTTAGGCGGCTGGTGCAGAGTGTGGCATTGTTTTTGTGTCTTCTTGCTAATCATGTTTGTGCCTTGGGCCTGAACAGAATTTGGCCTAAGACTTTCTTTCAGGGTAACATGCCATCTGGTAGCAATGTTGTGGGGAAGAGAATGCACAGACCACACCCACCTCTGCCCCATCAGAGGCCACCATATTTATCAAATAATCTGGCTTCTTCTGATCTTTCAAATTGGCTTTAGAGCAGTTTGCGTCAATCTCCTATTTGATGGCTGGCCCTATAGTTCACCCAGATGCTCAAGTCATAAATGTAGGAGTTATCCTAGACGGTTGACCCCATTCATCCAATCAGTCCGCATATTTACAGTCTCTCCAGCATATTTCTTCAGCTACATCCTGTTAAGTGTAACCTAGTTCAGACCCTCACTCTTATTCTTGGAACTCTAGAAGCACTTTCCAACTTCCTGCCCCCTCATCTCACCATACCTTTTAACGCATCCACATTGAGGTCACACTAGTGCATTCACACATGTAACCTTATTCCAGTGCCTAAGAGCTTTCAAAGGCTTACATGTCAACATGGTGAATGAAGTCTAAACATTTTGCTTAAGTCCATCATTTTATCTTCTACCTTGGATAGTATCTGTCCTGATCAGATCTTGCTCTTACCTTCTAGACTTGGAGAACCTCATGGTAATTTGCTCTCATTCGTCTCTGTATCATCAACACCCAGAAAATAGAGGACGCTAAGTGCACATTTGCTGGAAGAAGGAGAATCACAGTAGTTGCTTGAACAACTATTTAAAATGGAATTGAATATAATAGCTGATGCTTTCTGAGTAATTATTATGTGGCAGACACTATTCACAAGCACTTTACATAAATTAATTCATTCAATTCTCGCAAAAACAATATAAGGTTACTATAATTATTCCATTTTCACAGATGTGAACACAAAAGGACAGAGAGGTTAAATAAATAGCCTAACACTACACAGCTTGTAATTCACAGGACCAGGACTCAAACTGTGGCAGTCAGGCCCCAGAGACAATATATCTAACCATTAACAGTCCTCAGTCTCTTGCATTCTTTGAGATGGATGGAATTAGTGGTTAACTGAATTTTGAATCAGATACTTTAAAATCCAGGTAATTGTGCCTGGCTCATAGAGCCACGGTAAGGACTGAATGAGACAATCCTATGAAGGTTTTTGCTCTGTGCTTTGCAGGTTGTGCTATTATTTCCTACTTCTCTCCCCATTCCCCCTTGCTTACTCTGTGCCAGTCACTGACCCCCTTGCTTTTCCTCAAACACATCTGGCTTGTACTTGAGTGTCTTAGGACATTTGCATAGACTGTTCCCTCTGGGATGTTCTTCTGCCAGATGCCCACATGGTCAGCTCTCTCTTTACCTTCAAATTTTGGTCAGATGTCACCTTCCTAGTAAGTCCAAACCTGAGTATTTTATTTTAAATGGCAACACTGCTCTCATTTTGTACAGTCCTGATTCATTTTTCTCTGCTCTATTTTGCCCATATTTCCATATCACCTATCATTTCCAGCACACTATACAGTTTACTTATTTACTGTGTATTTTTTTATTGTCTGTCTTCCCTAGCTGGACTATAAATTCCCTGAGGGCAGGGATTTTTATCTGGTTTATTTATTTAGCCAAACTGCCTAGAACAGTGACTAGCTTGGAGAGGCACTCAATAAATATTTGTTGAATAAATGAAATTTCCTTTCCTTCCATTCCTTTCATCTATTTTAGCCCCGTCTCATCCTCCAAAATCAGTTTATGCTTCTTTTTCTCAAGGAAACCTTCTCTGGCAACCTCATTCTGCCCCTAATCCAAGACTGTGGTCCTCTTGTACATCTTTTCACTAGCACTAAGTACAATTTATCAGCCTTTATGTTTGTGAGTACTTGATTAATGTGTGTTTCTCCAGCAGATGATAATGTATGTGAAGGTGGGAACAGCTTTGCTTACTACCTGATTCCCAGGCCAAGCACAGTGGCTGGCACATGACAGACCTTGAATATGAATTGACAGTGAATAACTAGACACAGGAATAAACACCCCCTTCATTTTAGTCTGCAATACATGGGTAAGTGCTACATGAACTCATATAGATATGTTATAGTCATAGTCCACTTTAATAAACTTAGCAAGTTTGCTTACTTATAATGGTTAATTTTATGTGTCAACTCAACTGAGCCATTGGGTGCCCAGATATTTGGTCAAACAGTGCTCTGGGTATCTCTGGGAGAGTATCTTTTGCATGAGATTAACATTTAAATAGCTAAACTGAGTAAAGCAACCTCCCCCCCCCCCCCCGCAATGCTGGGGGTCCTCAATCAGTTGAAGGCCCAAATAGAATAAATATATGACAAACTCACAAGTAAGAGAGACTTCCTCTTGCCTGACTGCCTTTGAGCTGGGACTTTATTTCCTGCTTGGATTTGAACTGGAACATCAGCTCTTCCTGGTTCTCAAGTCCTGCTGGCCTTAGGACTGAAACTATAGCATTAGCTCTTCTGGTTCTTTCTCAAGCCTTTGGACCCAGACTAGAACTACACTTTCAGTTCTACTGAGTCTCCAGGTTGTCAACTGTGGATATTTGGACTTGGCAGCCTCCATAATACTGTGAGCCACTTTCTTATGCTAAATGTCTTTATTGGTTCTGTTTCTCTGGGAAACCCTGACTAATACAACTATTTTATTTGGCTTGATACTCACCATAACCTTGGGAATACAAGTAGGACAGATGGCTTTATGTGAAATCACACACTTTCAATGTGGCCAAGCCAGAAATACAACCCACATCTTCTGACTCTACAAAGTCATATTTCAGTGCGTTTTTGCTTTCAGGGTAACATGCCACCGGCTAGCAAGATTCTTGGATGACCATTATAAAGGCCTTGTCCTTTTCAAATGTGTTTTTGCCTCAGTATTTTCTTGGGATCAGACTCCAGAGACCTCCCTAACCAGGTCTATCAATTAAAACTATGTACGTATATATGTATGTATAACTTTAATTTTGTGATACATAAAAATGTAAAATATTATTTCAATAGTCACTGAAGGAATGAGTGAGAAAAAGTGGTAATATATATGTGACTGTATAGGTCAAATTTAACACTGAAAACGTTGAATGTATAGCAGATTTTAAAACCAAATTTGTTAATCTCTCAATTACCTGTAAGACCACAAAAAATGTCACCTCCTATATGAAGCCTTATGTGATGGTTAATTTTATGTGTCAACTTGACTGGGTTTTGAAATGCCCAATTAGCTGGTGAAACATTATTTCTGGGAATATCTGTGAGTGCTTCTAGAAGAGATTAGCATGTGAATTGGTAGACAAAGTAAAGAAGATCACCTTCAAACATGGTGGTAGGCATTATCCAATCCAATCTATTAAGGGTCTGAATAGACCAAAAAGGCAAGGAAAGGGTGAATTTGTTCTATCTGAGCTTGGACACTCATTTCCGTCTGCCCCCAGACAATGGCACTTGGGCCTTTAGACTTGGCAGGACTTATACCACCAGCTTTCCTGGGTTTCCAGCTTGCAGACAGCAATCATGAGACTTTTTTACCTCCATAATCACACAAGTCAATACCTATAATAAACAAACAAACAAACAAATAAATCCTATTTGTTCTGTTTCTCTGGAGAACCTTGCCTTATATACTTTATCAATGTGCTCCTCCCAAAAAGCCATTTCTTTTGCCTCTGTGGAAAAATACAATTCCCTTATATGAATTATATACTATTGTCATGACTTCTTCACATGGTGTTCTCTCCCCTAGACTGAGGGTTTTGTTCTGTTTTTTTAATGTAGGGACAACTGCAAGTCCTGACACAATACCTACCAAGTTCTAGTTACTCTTTAGTCTCATGTGCATTCACCAAAAGCCATGTCTCTCCACCCACCACCAAAGCACTTTGCCTTCCTTTTCAAGGAGCATTCAGGGGAAAATTTAAAAAGAAGATATTCATCAGCCCAAACATTTTCTGACATCAAACTGACACCACTTTAACCAAAAATAACTAGACATCTGTCACTTTTTCTTGTTTCCTTGATGATGTTGAGGTGAAAGAGACACAGTTCCTTAGACCTTGCTCTGGATAGCTAACAGGAGGAAACTGCTTACCAATTCACAACCACCCAAGCTTATGTTAAAAACTTCCACTAGTGGCATTCAGGAAGAGAAAGTTTCTGATGAATTTCTGCTGCCCAATTCATGCACAGAGAAATAAAGAACAACAGCCAGTGTAATTAGCAAGCAGATCTTCCAGCAAAAGGATTTACACCTGGACATAAACATGTTCATTGAGGTTGGAATGAGGATTTGCTAAGGCAAACACTTTCTGAAAAATTGTAAAGCTAATGATCTTGCACTGACAGCATAACCTTGAGCTTATTGCCAAATAGAGTGTCAAGTGTAAACACTTAATGGAAGAAAACAGGCAATGATAATAGTCCTTCTTGTGACCCCAGATCAGTGACTCCTTGAGTGGTTTTGAGGTCAGTAGAAACACTTTTCTACATGCTGCTAATTTTTTATTCAGTTTTATGTATTTTATGATCTGACTTGATACGGATGAGAAGCACTCCATCAGTCAGTGCAAGATGCAATAATTGCTTCTCTTTCTCCAGTTTCTCATCCCCAGAAGTGGAAATAATCAGCCCTGAACTGCAGTAGGGGCCAGTTATTATTGTGAAATATTGATGAGGGCCATTGATAAAATCATTAAGGCTCATTCTATGGATTAGGGACACTTAAGGAATTTATCACATATGAGGGTAGGGAACTGAAGCCATGTGAAGGTAGATGAACACATAATATATTACCCATCATCTGAGGTTCCAGGAAACCAAACTTCTCTGTTAACTGGAGGAATGCCACTGCGAAAGAAACACAGGATACAGAAAGAATTTGGGAATGATTTCTGTTCTCTGACCTCAAATAAACAAATCACTCTGAACTTCCATTTGTCTTATCTCAAAAAAAGGTGGATAGTAATTTAGGGATTATAGGACTGTTATGAGGATAAAATGAATATATGTGAAACAAATTTGTATGGTGCCTGGAACAAAGAGGTCGATAAATGTTACGGGGTAAACATGAAATAAGAAGCATTCAGCCATGTTTTAAATTTAATAATATCCCTATCATATGTTTCTTTCTTTCCTCTTTGCTTCCTCAACATACAATCCCTTCTTCACAGCGGAGGAACTCCCCATTTGCATATATGTGATGAAGTGCCCATATTAATTATTACAGAAGCCAAAATGGGGAAATAAACTCTACTTACTTCCAGAAAAGGAGTAACAAACATATCATTATATTATATATCTCATTTATCATATTTATTGTTATTGTCTGCATTGTCTCCAATACCATAAACTTCATAATGGAAAGCATTTTTATACTTTTTGTTCACTGGTATATCCCCAGTATCTAGAACACTACACTACCTGCAAAGAGATGATCAATAAACATATGTGAAATGAATTTGATACCTCTATCCAAAATACTGAGTCATGAACAATAATGCAAAAATTAAGGAAGACTTAAAATTCACTCTAGCTGGTAGAAAACAGCTATTGAGATATTGAGTAGAGGCACTCACCAAAGAAGATGTTGGCAGAGCGCTAGCAGAGGAAGCATCATGCCAGAATCTTCCAGCCTTTCCGCCTCCAGAGTCCTCTTGGTTTCTGCCTGTTTTCTAAGACTATTTTTGCAGATTCCCCCAAATCTTGTGAGCTACTCAATACCTTTCCTATAAATCCATTTATTGCTTAAAACAGGTTGGGTTTCTATTGCTTGCAACTGTGTGGTTAATATTGAACTTGCTTCTTTGGTGCCTTGAGAACAAAAGCTGCAAAGATCAAATTAAGTGGCAACATTATGACAGATTCAATCCCAATCTGATGGTGTCACATATGGCTTGAACTAGCCACCTGTGTTCTTAATCAGCAACTAAATGGGATGACAATTAGCTGCATTAGATACATGCTCCTCCAGCTCTAATAATCATGAATTCAACAATTGCATAGACATCACTATTGAATGCCTGCGAACAATCCCTAGAATCAGAGATAATTCTTCACTTTAAAAAGGTGACATTAGTGGGGTGCCTGGGTGGCGCAGTCGGTTAAGCGTCCTACTTCAGCCAGGTCACGATCTCGCGGTCCGTGAGTTCGAGCCCCGCGTCAGGCTCTGGGCTGATGGCTCAGAGCCTGGAGCCTGTTTCCGATTCTGTGTCTCCCTCTCTCTCTGCCCCTCCCCCGTTCACGCTCTGTCTCTCTCTGTCCCCCAAAAAAAATAAATAAATAAATTAAAAAAAAAAAAAAAAGGTGACATTAGAGAAGACAAACATTTTCTCAGACCAAAAAAGTATTAAGGAAAATATTATTTAAACATCTACTCTTTAAAGTATAACTTTAAGAAAATGAAAAAGGAGACAATATTTACAATTTCTAACAAATGGCTTTTATCCAGAATACATAAACATACATAAAAATAACTGTATATAAAGAATATATGAAAGGCTCTTACAATTCAGTGACAAAGAAACAAGTTTTTTTAATGAGCAAAAGACTTGAATAGCACTTTACAAAAGAAAATATAAGAATAGCAATAAACACATAAAAACATACTCACCATTAGTCATCAGGGAAATGTAAAATAAACGCTCATATGTTGCTGGTGAGAGTACAAATTATACAACCACTTCCAAAAACATGTCAATTTTTATAAATATAAACAATACTTACTATAAAATCCACCTCTTCTACTCTTAGGGATTTATGCAAAATAAATAAATAAATAAATAAATAAATAAATAAATAAATAAATAAATAGTGTATGTCTGCAAAATAATACACATAAATGTTCACTGCAGCCATATTCAAAGTAGCCCAAACTGAGAACAACCAAATGGTCTATCAACAGGATAATGGGAAAACAATTGCAGTATATTTATTTGATGAAATACTACTCAGCAATAAAAAAAAAAAGAAACTACAGATACACGAAACATGGATGAATTTGAAACATTATGCTGAATGAAGTAAATCAAACTCCAGAATTTGTACTATAAAATTTTTTTCTAGCCTAGAATTGACAAAATAAGCCCTACTTATGGAAGCCAGATTATTCATTGCCTGATGCAGGAATTGGTGGGGCGAGGGAGACTGACTGCAAAGGGCATGGCAGAAATCTTTGTAATGATAGAAATAGTCTAGATCTTGATTGAATTAATGGTGAGATGGGTATACATTCGTCAAACTCCTCAAACTTTAAGCTTACAGTGCATGTATTTTATTAAAGGTAAGTTATACCTCAATAAGTTTGAAAAAACAGATGACTGATAATACACAAAACATGAGGCATGTGGTAGATGCGACCATAACAGTGATAGAAAGTTCAGTAGGGCACCTGGGTGGCTCAGCTGGTTAAGCATTGACTTGGTTTCAGCTCAGGTCTTGATCTTGGGGTCATGAATTCAAGCCCCACAATGGGTTATGTGCTGGGTGTGAAGCCTACTTAAAAAATAGAAAGAAAGAAAAGAAAGGAAAGAAAAAGAAAGAAAGAAAGAAAGAAAGAAAGAAAGAAAGAAAGAAAGGAAGGAAAGAAAAATTATATTCCCCTGGAGAAGTGAAAAAGAAAGCCTCATGGAAGACATAGGGTTTGAGTGGAGGTTTTAGGTCTGGATGGCATTTCAATAGAAGAGGATAGAGGAAGGAGCACAGAGCGTATAGTTGGTAGTGAAGAATCAGATATGGCTGCAGTGCATGTTGTATTCATTCATTAATTCAGCATTTTTTAACTATTTTATTGATGGCCTGCTAGAACCAGACACTACCTTAGTAGACAAAATAAAGCCTCTACTTTTACTTTCATCAATCTTACATTCTAATATGGAGAGACATATGAAAAACGAATGTGTTTATAATATGTCAGCTGTGCAAGATAAAGCTGAGTAAACTGGAGAGGGAGTTCAGGGATGGTGGATGGAGTAGCTTTGTCAGATAAGATAATCAGCAAAGGTCTCTCTGAAAGAGTGACATTTGAGCAGAATCATGAATAAAGAGGATGTAGATATCTGGATAAATCATATTTCAGACAGAAGAAACAAAAAAAAGTTAGAGAGGGAGGGAGGCAAATCATAAGAGACTCTTAAAAACTGAGAATAAACTGAGGGTTGATGGGGGGTAGGAGGGAGGGGAAAGTGGGTGGGGCAGTGAGGAGGGCACCTGTTGGGATGAGCACTGGGTGTTGTATGGAAACCAATTTGACAATAAATTTCATATGAAAAAAATATTCACATACAAATACTGAATATTTAAAAAAATAAATGCAAACGAGGAGGAGGAGGAGGAGAAACAGTTAATGCAAAGGCCTTAAAGATGGAGCCTGACTGGTTGTTGGTTCACCAGCCTCTCAAGAGCTTCCCTGGTGCAATCTGAAACCAGCCCTCTGACATGGAGGACAGGGAGAGCCTAAGAAAGAGTCAGGCCACTCCAGGTTGGTAGGTGGAAGTTTCAACAAGCAAAGGAAACTCACATCCAAACCTTGTCCTAGGTGGCAACAAGGCAAATAAATCCCTTCACCCTCCTGCTGTACCTTAAAAGTTTATAAAGAGGCCTTAACTGGGTTCAGTCATGTATACCATGCATGTGTTTTCAATACCATATCACTAGCTCAAGGCTATACACTTGAAGCAGCCTCTGGGAGCAGGAAAGGAAAGCAGAACCCACATTCCAAGTACGGGGGGGAAGGGGGCATGGGTCCAGCTCACGGGCCAGTTTGCTATCACCTCTTTTCAATGACCTCCCCCAACACTGGTATATTTGAGAGCCAGCAATGAGCAGGGAAGGGTGTAGTGGCTCCAGGGCAGAAACAAGGGGAGTATGGCAAGAAATCTGGGAAATAATAGGGACTGTAGAGGGTGGCAGAATTCATAGGGCTTCTCATTAGTGTACAATATGAACCATCCGGGGGTCTCATTAAACTTTAAATCTTGATTCAATAGGTCTGGGGATAGGGCCTGAGAGTTTGCATTTCTAACAAACTCAAAGGTGATGCAATACTTGCTGGTCCACAGACCACTTTTTAGGTAGAAAGAGTGTACGACATCAGAGGATACTTTGAGAAGTAGCATCATCTGCTGGCTGTGTCTAGGAGATCAAAGGCAGAGCCATGAAAAACAGAAGGCTATTGAAATAAATTCAAGAGATCATGATGATTTGGTCTAGGATGGCTACGCAGGAGGTTACCAGAATGGTTGATTTTTTTTACATATTTAAAAAAATAAGCTGAAAGGACTTTACTAACAAACTAAATTTGTCATGTGAAAGTAAGAGAGAGGTCAAGGAAGACTCCTAGCATATGAAATATTGTATGAATCTATAGTTTAAGGGAAGAGGGCCAAGTTTGAGATATAAATTTAGAGGCATCAAGGGTAGAGATGACATTTCATGTCATAAGAGGAGGTGAGGTGACCATGTGTAGATAGAAGATGTCCTAGCACTAAGCAGGATGTACTCTGAAATTTAGAAGTCAGGAGATAAGGTAGAATAAATAAAGAAGACAGTGTATATGACCAGCAAAGAATGAGAGTTAAGAGTGGCATCCCAGAAGCCAAATCATGATAGTTTTTCTGGGAAAAAGGTGTTCAATTTATGGTATCTACCAAGTGGTTGAATAAAATGGAGGCTGAGAATGGTCCCTGGATTTACCAAGGTAAGGGGCACAGGTGACCTTGACGAGAACTTTTTTTTTTTCCTGGAATGGTGACTAGGAAAGCATGATTAAAATGAGTTTTAAAAATGGATGAGAGAGGAGGAAGTGGAAACACTGAGTTTCTACAGCTCTTTAGTGGAGCTCTGGTATAAGGGAGAACAGAAAATTAAGATGTGGCTCAAATGGAAAATGTTGGCTCGAATGTGGCTTGAATGTTGACAGGCATGATTTATTGGAGAGAACATTAATGGATAATTGCTGAGTTAGGTCCTTGAAGAGGTGAGAGAGTGGAGTATTCAGAACACAAGTGGAGAGTGGCCTCAGAGCCACCGTAACAACAGGACAGCAGAGTATATGGGCTTAGATCCACTTGAAGTAGGTAGATAGGGTGTGAACTTGTGGGTGTTCTCATTGGTTTAATTTTTTTTCAATAAAAGAAAAAGCAAGGCCATCAGGTTAAGAGGGGAGAAAAGATGATAGAGGTCTGGAGAGGGAGGATAGGTTGTGGCATGGTCATCTTGGAGGATGGGAGGAAGGCTTTACTAGGGAAAACTTACCAGATGGGCAGGCAACACAGTTCTAAATTTAAATGGAGAAAAGTCAACATGGTTTTGTCTTTTTTCCAGCCATGAACATAAACTCTGCGAGTGTAGACTTGAAAGTAGGCAGAGAGCTGGAATTAAACAGGTCCTGCCAGACAGATATGATGCAAGGAGAGAAAGGCACAGAGGACAAAAAAGTATATGAAAAGAAAAATTAAAGTGTTGTGATATGGAATCTAATCATGTAAGAAGGAAAGAGAAAACATAAAATATTGAGAGATCATCTAAAAGGGATTATTTGATTGCACGTCTCTGTGAAAACAGTCACAGAAGTTTTGAAATTCAGACAATACAGCAAGCTGATTAAGATGAGACTGTAATAAGAGAGGAGAAGGTTGAAACTCCTATTTTGCAGGTTGTGCAGTTATCACACTAGCGTGTCCTAGGATTTTCTATGAGAGGGAGTGTGGCTTAAATTCTGATGAAGATACAGTTACTGCACAAGAAGAGATTAAGGAACTGAGAGGCCAAATATTGGAGGGATCATTTATATGAACCCTGAAGTCACCAAGACTTAGGACTGGAAAAAATTCTTCCCAGTTTGACTGAGAATGTCCCAGATTTAGCAGTGAAAGTCTTGTGTCCTGGCAAACTTCTCAGCCCCATATAGGGAAGGTTTTCCTGGGACTGTCCTTCATGCTTAGGCAAACTAGGACAAGTAATCTTCATATGTATGGCATAGGTATCATTGGAGATAACATAGGAAGCCAAATGTTAAAATCTTAAAGAAACAAGGAAGAATGGGGTATAGAGGATTCCCAAAAGGAATGCTGCTGTGTGTCATCCAGGGTTGTACAGATGCAGGGAAGAAGGAGAGCTGGTTTAGAAACAGCAGTAAAAAGCAAGGACACTTAACGTTTCTCTCATCTGAGAGCACTTCATGGGAAGTAGAGAGAGACTTAATGGGAAACCTAAGTTCAATCAGAGGATGAAGGTCAAGAGAACATTCAGAGAACAGGATGAACATACAGGGGGTTGGTAATTGGACGAGGATTGACCATGAGCCTGAAGCAGTAATACAAGATAGGACTAGAAATGTGGATAAAGACAATCATGGAAAACAAAAAATAAAGAAGGGTTTTAAAGAACTGTAAATAAATAAAATTCAAAATCAATCCCCTAAAAAAGTTAAAAAAATTAAAGGATCATTATTATGGAGGATTTTGGAAAATAATTGAGGTACCATCTAAAAATAACCACAGAGACAAAAGATCCTTTCAACGTTGAGTTCATTCTTAAAGAAAATGATACTTAAAAAAAAAAACTATTGCAATCTTTAGGGGCAAAATAAATGGAAGGCTTTCTAATTTCCATTACTATTAAATCTGCTAAGGGGCACCTGGGTAGCTCAATAGGTTAAGCATCCGACTCTTGGTTTCAGCTCAAGTCATGATCTTGTGGTTTCATGAGTTTGAGCCCCATGTTGGCTCTGTCCTGGAAGCATGGAGCCTGCTTGGGATTCTCTCTCTCTCCCTCACTCTCTGCCCCTCCCCCACTTGCACTCTACCATTCTCTCTCAAAATAAATAAACTTAAAAAAATATGATAAATATAGTCCAAAAAGTTTAAACTAATATTGTGGCTACAGACATATATAGAAATTGACCAATTAATTTTCTTTACTTCTTTAAGGGGTCACATCTGCATGTTTGGGAGGTAGTACTACAAAATTCATTTATTTTCTTGAAATGGATGGTTAAAGAAAATAACATGAAATGCTGCATGTGTATTTCAGGTGCATCACATTACACTTCAATACATATTTGCAGGATATGTGTAGTTTCAAGTCATTAAGATTGTGATAATTTGTTACAGCAGTAATAGGAACCTAATACATACTCTAGATATGCATTATTCCACTCCAGACAGTTGCACATGAAAGGAGACTATCCTACTATTGATAGCATTGTATGGGAGTAGGCTGATATATTTTATTTAAAATAATAAATATATTTTATAAATAAATATAAAATATATTTTATTTAAAATAACACAGGAATAAAAACCTGTGTTAAATGATACACCTAGGTGTATCATCATAAGAACAATCAAGCAGTTGTTTTCTTTTGTTTTATTTTTGAGTCTATGAATCTCTACAGGACAAACTTGAGAATCTCTATTTTCTCTCTCTAAAATGGGAACAAGATTCCTGAGAGAAGGTAAATTATATACATAAAATGCAAAAATAAAAGTAAATGCAATGTAAAAAATATATGTAATTGATAGACGAATATATTTCTATACCTTCCTCTTCTTCACAGATTAACATTTAAGAAACAACACGTAATGATCTTCTAGTTTGAGCCAGGCAAACTTATGAAGTTTTATATGTATTAACTTATTTTATTTCCATAAAAAGACCCAAGAGCAGATATTATTCTTTAGAGATAAAAACGTTGCTCAGAGAGAGCAATAAGCTTTTACAAAATCCCCCAAAGTTGTAAAACCAGAATTCAAACTCGTATCTTTTGATTCTAGGTCTAGTGTGGTTTCCACCGTTCCACAGAATTTCCCTTACAGTGTAACATTATGTCCTCAGGCTTTATAGAATATCGATTCAAGAATTGTCCTTCTAACAGCATTTATGTACCATTTGCAAGTCATATTATCTTTTAATGATTCATGCAATAAATTCATTCTTTTTTTTTTAAGTTTATTTATTTATTCTCAGAGAGAGAAAGAGAGCAAGCAGGGGAGGGGAAGAAACAGAGACAGAATCCCAAGCAGGCTCCGTAGCATCAGCGAAGAGCCCAATGTAGGGCTGAATCTCATGAGCTGTGAGATCATGACCTGAACTGAGATTAAGAGTTGGATATTAAGTATCTAAGCCACCTAGGCACCCCAGCAATAAATTCAGTCTTGAATTTAATTTATGAAAAAAGTTTCCTTATGGACAAATTTAAATATTTTATTCTGTCAGAGAGTCAATGCTTCATAACTCTCACATCTTCTCTTTTCTTTACTGCCAGAGAATTTAATTCACCAAATTTAAGAACTAATCATGGGAACACCTGGGTGGTTCAGTCAGTTAAACATCCAGGCTTCAGCTCAGGTCATGATCTCATGGTTTGTGAGTTCAAGCCCCATGTCAGGCCCCATGTCTGTGCTGACAGCTCAGAGCCTGATGCCTGCTTCAGATTCTATATCTCCCTCTCTCTCTGCCCCTCCCCCACTCACACTCTGTCTCTGTCTCTCTTAAAAATAAATAAACATTAAAAGAAAAAAAAACTTTAAGAACTAATCATGGTTGACATGATACTATACATGGAAAACCCGACAGACTCCACCAAAAGTCTGCTAGAACTGATACATGAATTCAGCAAAGTCGCAGGATACAAAATCAATGTACAGAAATCAGTTGCATTTCTCTACACTAACAATGAAGCAACAGAAAGACAAATAAAGAAACTGATCCCATTCACAATTGCACCAAGAAGCATAAAATACCTAGGAATAAACCTAACCAAAGATGTAAAAGATCTGTATGCTGAAAACTACAGAAAGCTTATGAAGGAAATTGAAGAAGATACAAAGAAACGGAAAAACATTCTGTGATCATGGATTAGAAGAATACTGTTAAAATGTTAATACTACCCAAAGCAATCTACACATTCAATGCAATCCCAGCATTCTTCTCAAAGCTAGAATAAGCAATCCTAAAATTTGTATGGAACCACAAAAGATCCTGAATAGCCAGAGTAATATTGAAGAAGAAGACCAAAGCAGGAGGCATCACAACCCCAGACTTTAGCCTCTACTACAAAGCTGTAATCATCAAGACAGCATGGTATTGGCACAAAAACAGACACATAAGACCAATGGAATAGAACAGAGACTCCAGAATTGGACCCACAAATGTATGGCCAACTAATCTTTGACAAAGCAGGAAAGAACATCCGATGGAAAAAAGTCTCTTTAACAAATGGTGCTGGAAGAACTGGACAGCAACATACAGAAGAATGAAACTAGACCACTTTCTTACACCATTCACAAAAATAAACTCAAAATGGATGAAGGACCTGAATGTGAGACAGGAAACCATCAAAACCCTAGTGGAGAAAGCAGGAAAAAAACTTCTCTGACCTCAGCTGCAGCAATTTCTTACTTGACACATCTCCAAAGGCAAGGGAATTAAAAGCAAAAATGAACTATTGGGACCTCGTGAAGATAAAAAGCTTCTTCACTGCAAAGGAAACAATCAACAAAACTAAAAGGCAACCAATGGAATGGGAAAAGATATTTGCAAATGACATATCGGATAGAGGGCTAGTATCCAAACTCCATAAAGAACTCACCAAACTCCACACCCAAAAAACAAATAATCCAGTGAAGAAATGGGCAGAAGACATGAATAGACACTTCTCTAAAGAAGACATCCAGATGGCCAACAGGCACATGAAAAGATGCTCAATGTCACTCCTCATCAGGGAAATACAAATCAAAACCACACTGAGATATCACCTCACGCCAGTCAGAGTGGCTAAAATGAACAAATCGGGAGACTATAGATGCTGACGAGGATGTGGAGAAACAGGAACCCTCTTGCGCTGTTGGTGGGAATGCAAACTGGTACAGCCGCTCTGGAAAACAGTGTGGAGCTTCCTCAAAAAATTAAAAATAGATCTACCCTATGACCCAGCAATAGCACTGCTAGGAATTTACCCAAGGGATACAGGAGTGCTGATGCACAGGGGCACTTGTACCCCAATGTTTATAGCAGCACTTTCAACAATAGCCAAATTATGGAAAGAGCCTAAATGTCCATCAACTGACAAATGGATAAAGAAGATGTGGTTTATATATACGATGGAATACTACTTGGCAATGAGAAAGAATGAAATCTGGCCACTTGTAGCAACATGGATGGAACTGGAAAGTGTTACGCTAAGTGAAATAAGTCAGGCAGAGAAAGACAGATACCATATGCTTTCACTCATATGTGGATCCTGAGAAACTCAACGGAGGACCAGAGGGGGAGGGGAAGGGAGCAAAAAAAAAAAAAGGTTACAAACAGGGAAGGAGGAAAACCATAAGAGACTCTTAAGTACTGAGAACAAACTGAGGGTTGATGGGGGTGGGGAAGAGGGGAAAGTGGGTGATGGGCATGGAGGAGGACACCTGTTGGGATGAGCACTGGGTGTTGTATGGAAACCAATTTGACAATATATATATTTTACATATATATTTTTTATTTATTTATTTATACACACACACATATATACATATATATGTATATATACATATATATACATATATATGTATGTGTATATATATATATATATATACATATAAAACTAATCATGGCAATCAAATTATCTTGAGTACCTAATAACATTGGATCCCTTCATGTACCAATTTAAAGGGTCATATTCTCTTTTTAACATTTTTTTTCTTGAAAACATCATTCTGAATGGTAAATGATAAGGAATAAATAAATAAAGCAAGTCCACAATAAATAATAATGAGTTGCAACTTTCTGCAATCTTGACATATTTTATGGTGTTCTAAGTCCAAAGAGTGGGAGAATAGCTAGGTTAGCCAAATAACTTATTAGGAAATTTGGGACATAGATGAGGAATAAGACAAAGAGACAGGTAAACTACTTTCCTTAAGAAATTAAGGAAAATCTGGACTTCCAGGGAGGATGGCAGAATAGGAAGATCCTAAGTTTACTTCCTCCCATGGACACAAGTAGGTAACACCTATGTCAGTGTAAGTAAACCAGAAAATTACCAAAAGACTGCTAGAACAGACTCTCCACAACTAAATGTACAGAAGAAGCCACATTGAAAAGTGTAGGAAGAGTAGAGACATGATCAGGAACTAAACAGACTTGTGGGACTGTTCGTGGGAGGGAGGGATGCTGCAGGCACAGAGAAGGAAGAGAAACAGATCCTCATACCAGAAAGCCCAGGCATGGGGAACCCACATGGGGCAGATGAATCCCCATAACATTTGGCTTAAAAAAAAAACAGGGGCTTAACTTTGCAAAGAATTCTTATAATCAGTGGGGCTTAACACTCGGAACTTCAAAAATCACCAGGCTCTGCTCTGGGAGATCCAGGAGAAAAACAGGAAACTGAGTCCCCATCCTTAAGAGGAAAGCTTCCAAAGTCATTCCACAAGGCCAGCATTACTCTGATACCAAAACCAAATAAAGTCGTTACCAAACAAAAGAGAACTACAGGCCAGTGTCTCTCATGAACATAGATACAAAAATCTTCAAGAAAATAGCAAACTGAATCCAACAACACATTATGAAATCATTCACCATGATCAAATGGGATTTATATTCCAGGAATGGAAGAGTGGTTCAATATTTTCACATCAACCAACATGATACATCACATAAATAAGAGAAAGGATTAAAACCATATGATTTTTTGATAGATGCAGAAAAAGCATTTGACAAAGTACAACATTCATTCATGATATAAACCGTCAACAAAGTAAGTTTAGGGGAACATACCTCAACATAATAAAGGCCACATATGAAAAAAACCACAGCTAACATCATACTCAATGGTGAAAAACAGAGCTCTTCCCCTAAGATCAAAAATAAAATAAGGATGTCGGCTCTCAGCACTTTTATTCAATATAGTACTGGAAGTCCTAGATGCAGCAAACACGAAAAAGAAATCATAGGCATTCAAATTGTTAAGAAAAAATTAAACTTTCACTATTTACAAATGACATGACACTAAATATAGAAAACCCTAAAAATTCCACCAAAAAACTACTATCACTGATAAATGTATTTGATAAGTATGCAGGATATACTATAATTATAAAGAAATCTGCTGCATTTCTTACACTTAATAATGAAATAGCACAAATAGAAATTAAGAAACAATCCCATTTGCAATCACACCAAAAATAACAACATACCTAGGAATAAACTTAACCAAGGAGATCAAAGACCAGTACTCGGAAAACCATAAGACAATTAATATTAACAATTAACAATATAATAAATATATACACATAATATAATATATAAAAATATATATAATACATATAATGTATATATAATAAAAGAAATTGAAGATGACACAAAGAAATGGAAAGACATTCCATGTTCAAGGTTTGGAGAACAAATATTGTTAAAGTATCCTACTGCCCAAGCAATCTACAGATTTAATGCCAATGAAAGTACTAACAGCATTTTTCACAGAACTAGAACAAATAACCCTAAAATTTGTATGGAACCACACACACAAGCATGTGCACGCACACACACACATACACACAACACAACTGAATAGCCAAAGCAATCTTGAAAAAGAAGAACAAAACTGTAAGTTTCACAATCCCAGATACTACAAAACTATAGTAGTCAAAATAGTGTGGTACTGGCACAAAAATGGACATATAGATCAAGGGAAGAGAAAAGATAGCCCAGAAATAAGCCCAAGATTATGTGGTCAACTAATCTTAGACACAGGAGGCAAGAATATGCATTGGGAAACAAAGCAAAAATAAACTATTTGGACTACACCAAAATAAAAAAACTTCTGCACAGCAAAGGAAACAATCAATGATACCAAAAGACAACATACTGAATGGGAGAAGATATTTAAAAATGAAATTATCCAATAAATGGATATAAACCTATAAAGAACTTATGCAACTAATCCAACTAAAAAAGCAAATAATCCAATTAAAATGGGCAGAAGACATGAACAGTCATTTCTCCAAAGAAAACATACACATGGCCAACAGACACATGAAAAGATGCTCAGAATGGCTAAAATAAAAATCTCAAGAAACAACAAGGGTTGGCAAGGATGTGGAGAAAAAGGAACCTCATGCACTGTTGATGGGAATGCAAACTGGTGCAGCCACTGTGGAAAACAGTATGGATGTTCCTCAAAATATTAGAAATTTAATTACCCTATGATCCAGGAATTGTACTACTGGGTATTTACCTAAGGAATTAAAACACTAATTTGAAAAAGATATATGGACAATGGATCCCTATGTTTATTGCAACATTATTTATAATAGCCAAACTATGGAAGTAGTCAAGTATCCATTGACAGATGAATGGATAAATATATTCAGCCATAAAAAAGAATGAAATCTTTTTTTTTTTTTTGCAACAACATGGATGGATCTAACTGAAATAAGTCAGTCAGAGAAAGGCAAATACCATGTGATTTCACTCACATGTGGAATTTAAGAAACAAAACAAATGAACAAAGAGGAAAGAAAGAGACAAACCCCAAATCAGGCTCTTAACTATGGAGAACAAACGTGGCTACCAAAGGAGAAGTGGGCTGTGGGGGGATGCATGAAATTGATGAAGGGGATTAAGAGTACACTTATCATGATTAGTACTGAGTTATGCATAGAGTTGTTGAATCACTATATTGTACACCTGAAACTAGTTTAACGGTGTATGTTAAATAAACTGGAATTAAAATTTAACAAAAAAGAAATTAAAGAAAATTTGAAAGGATTGGAAGAAAGTCATTTAGAGAGGAGAGACAAAGGAGAGATTGAATGAAAGAGAAATGAATATGATAAACACTGGGAGTATAGACCTCAGAGATAAGAGATGACCAGGGAAGATCCCTTAGGGAATCTCACACATGTTCATCCAATAACCCTTGTTGTAGAGCTTAGGAACTGACATGGAGTGCACACTCTCTAGTTGACCTCCTTTAACTCTCCCTTAGCTACTATCCCTAGCTTTGGTCTTTTACTACTGGAGTCATATTAAGACAGCTATAGCCCAGCTGTCATCCAGAGCATCCACCTGGAATATGGAAACTCATGCCTCCTTGCCACTGCTCCCTCTCTTGCCATCTCTTTTCTCCCTGCAAATACTGGCTGCTCTTTCTTCCAGCTTACCTTTAGGCTTTTCCAAACATAAAGCAAGTAGCACATTAACATATGCCCCAAATTTAGATGATGGCTTGTTCAGCTCCCCCAAGAACTTTCTTATAGTGTTTTGGTGGGCCCCAGGATAACACAAGATCTACAATTCTGCAGTTCTGTTAATTTCCATCTAGGGAATATAATGCCTCTCTTGTACATAGCCCAAACTTTAACTGCAAGCTTGTCCAGGGCCCCTTTCTTTTGCTTAGAGGGCAAAAGTGGTCCACAGGGAAGGAAGGAGAAAATCCAATCATTCCTTCTGTAAGTCTGTAACTAATTCTTCAATTCTTGCTTCAAATAGGCTGGAATGTTTGATAAGGATTCATGGTCACACAGTAGTTCTTTTCCTTTTAAGTATATTCAGCATGGATATCTCAGCACCTCTCGCTAGACTTTGGGGGAAACAATCACACACTGTCCTCAAAAGACCCAGTTTGTCAAACTATTTCCCTGAGAATAGACTCTGAGTCTCTGAGACTTGCATAAAGGAGGGGTATTTTAGAATGTACTATAAGTCTACACCTGTAAGGGTTGAGTGAAACTAGACTGGACAGAGGGAGAAGTTAAACTGTGAGAAAGCTATAACAATGATCTCTCCCAATCCTAAATGGAACTATGAAGCTAGGAGGGCCCTTTAGAGTTGACCCAGACTGGAAGAAGGACTTGAACTCTGCAGGAAAGGGACACAGTCTTGGGAAAGGAGGGACATAAATGATGGAAGAATGAGTTACTCATCAGTAAAGAATGTCATGATTTTTTTTTCTCATTTATCCTGACTCACCTTTTTTGATGGCAATTTGCGATGTCATTCCACACAATTTTTACTGCAGAAAATTAAAAAAAAAATATTTTCCTAGGCGAATGCCACACTGATTTATTTTTTTAATGTTCATTTATTTATTCTGAGAGAGAGAGAGAGAGATGGCGAGCAGGGGAAAGGCACAGAGAGAGGGAGACAGAGAATTCGACACAGGGCTCAAACTCATGAACCATGAGATCATGACCTGAGCCAAAATCAAGACCTGGACACTTAACCGACTGAGCCACCCAGGTGCCTCCATACTGATTTCTTTAAATATTAGTGCCACAAATGGAAAAGTGGTCAAAGGGGACACCAAAGTCAGAGGAGACCATTGGTCAATGACCATGTCTTCCATATTAGTAGGAACATCATTCAGTCTAACAGACCAAAGGGTACACTTCCCTTGACCATCACAGAAACTTTTAATTTATTACTTCTGCTTTCTCTAATTAGACCTCTGGAGACCTAAACATATAACACAATCAATTGGAACTTGGAGTGGAAACTAGTTCTCAAAGGGCAGTATTGCATTTTCTGTCAAGAGTTGCTCATTATTCCTAATTTAAAAATCTACACCCCATTTGCAATGTCTGTGTTGGCATAGACTACACCACAGAAATGAGCTTTACTGAAACTTAAGTATTAAGTTTCATTTCAAAAGGTAATCTTACTCAAATGATTTCTGGTACTGGTACTTTATATTTAAGTTGCAAGAACGCTTTCAAATCTGAATGTATTATGTGACTTTGGGCAAAGCGCTTCCCCCCTCATTGTCTTAGTTTTTTCTATTATAAGAGGCAGGGAGAGGTGGGAAAATTATTATGTGTTCTATGCAAATTGGGTTTATTCCAAAGATGAAATGAGTTAAAACAAGCAAACAAACATAAAACTGTTCAAAAGTCTAATGTACAGTGATTTCCTCAAAGAGAAAACAGTAAGATACAGAAATTTCCAAACCAAGTATGCACTGGAATTACTTCTAGTACTTATTTAAAATGAGATTACTGGGCAATATTGCAAGAGATTCTGATTCAGTAGTTCTGGGATGGAGCCCAGCAATCAGCATTTATAACAAGTACCAAGACAGTTGAGATGCAAATAGGTTAGAGCCACATGTGCAGAAATACTTAGAGTAGCATAATTATGGTGACCGTGTTCCCTTTCTCTTTCTGCTGGTCCCTAGCCATGGTCCATGTGGCCATGGACAATGACATTAAATGGTCCTGAGCCTCAGTCTCATCACATGGGCATCTGTGATTAAAAGGATATTACTTTAAAAGACTGCATTAAGGAACAAAAAAAGATATTCTTTATAAGATGCAAACCACTCTGTAAACGTTTGTTAGTAGAATTTTATGATCTTACACCTAGAGAAAGGAAGCTTAGTTGGGAATGAGTAGAGATGTGGTTAAAGTGATACAGCTCTGAATATGTTAGGTGAAAAAAAAAAAAGAGAGTAAGGAAACAAGGAAACATGGATGGTATTCTTGGATAGGTGACAGTGAGGAGGAAAACAAAGAACTGAAGTCTGGTTCTGCTGAAATCTGCTTACTCCCAGGGGTGTTCATTTTAATGACATTCCAGAGCATGATTACTATTACTATTTCTGTGGAGGAGTCACAATTGTCAATAAAGATGCATCTTAGCATGATGAGTGATATAAAGAATACAGTTTTTGTTCCAAGGCAATTTTCTACTAGAATGTTCTCCTTGATTTTAAAAAGTAGCAATAACTATATATCCACCAGAATATACATGTGAATTAATTATGCTCAAGTGCACGAAATGGTTTCCAGCTTTGATTAAATCAACCCCCCAGTATTCTTTTCCCCAACAACGAGCAAAATCAAGAAGCTTACAACTCAAGCTACCTTTGACAGGTATTTAAAATGAGAAACACAAACACACTGACCTTGATCCTTTTGAATGTGGGAAGTGTTAAGATTTCTCTTTGTTCAATCACCACCACCACCTGGCTTTGCAGGTGATTAACAGCTTTCTTCTACTTAGCCAGCCTTAATATTTATTGAGCACATTCAACTGTAGAAAGCTCTATGGAACTGAACTTGGCTGGAAATGGTGGTTATAGATACATTCACAGCACACTCAGGAAGACCTTAAAGAGCCACTAGATCTAACCTTGAGATGTTCTGCAAGACTGGCAATTGCTGCTTGTGTACTGTGTCGCTTGAAATAGGAAAACCATGTATTTCCCTGTCAGGAGAATGCAAAGCTTCACTGAAACTTTTCCTGGGCTTATTCATCTCACTGCTGTTAAAAATAAGCTATTGATTTTCCTCACACCATACTATCTGTTGAGGAAAACTAGCAGAGGTACATACCCAGTAAGAAGCAGACTAAAGTTATTATGCTATAAAGACGAGATGTCGGAAAAGTTTTGACAACAGGTAGAACTAATTAGTAAGCAATGCTCAGAACACAATGCAAGCCACCATTATATAAAACATTTAAAGGTTTGTATCCCAAATCTCATCTTAAGTTATTCTGTCATTAAGTGCAACCCTGGACTAGCATGCTAACTATTAATAGTGACTCCTCTGCAAATAAATGACATCCTTGAAGACATATTCTTCCAGAAAAACCACTAAAGACAGGTGGATCATTTCAGGGGCACTAATGTATTACTCATTAGAAGAAAACAGTATCATGATGCAGAAAAAAATAAATAAATATAAAGCAACTTTTGAGCCTAAAAATATCACCTTAAAAATTGGGTCATTATCTTTCTCTCCACCCAAATCAGGAACCTATATATCAAAAGTCCAAAGGCACCTTGAAGAGTTATTTTACTATGAGTTTGGAGACAGTGGGGGCACAAGGCAGCTCTTCTCTGTAGCCCATGATGAGTGTGTTCTACAGGGCCATGAAAGGTGGATTTCCCATTTGTAGTCCCTGCTGTTGCACAGTGTAGACCCAGCAGCTCCACTAGCAAATGAGAACAGTGAACATCTAGAAAGGAGACACCACAGAGGAGGACATTCTGTCCTGATGACATTGCTCATCTCTGCCCTCTATGGTAGCAATCATTATGTCAGTGGAGAACAGGATGTGGTAGCAGAGAAATATTCCTCAAAGACTCTGGGATTGATATGGGTTTAATTAAGGTGAACTGTTAAGAACAGAGAACTGATTTTATTGTTGGAATTTTAATTTTTAGTTCCAGGCTGGTGTACTGTCAATTGTTAGTGTATAACTTCAATCTTCACTGGGCCTTTGGTCCTCAGTTTTAGCACTAATGAATCAGCTCTGAAATTCTATCTCCTATGATGACTACTCTAATAATAGTATTATAATGCTTTATAGTTACACAGCCAATTCCTCCCAGCAACTCAATAATGAGACTAAAGTTTGGGTTCTAGGGAAAGAGTTGAGTGAACCTAGAAAGAAGGGTCATGCACTTCCACTTAGTCCCTGGTTCTTAGACTGAGAAATTCAGTGCTGAGAGGCAAACTTCTTCAGTACTTAGCACATGCATATAATTTCACTGATTCCTCCCCCCCACCCCCCGGCAACTATCCCAGAGATAGTGGAATCCAAGAGAAAGTAGAGAAAAATTCAATGAGATACAATTTTCATCGATGGAACCCTTCCTTCCACCACTCCAATGGGCCTGGCCCTGAGCAACCTTAAAAAAGTCATCCTGAACAATCAGCAGAAGAAAACTGCAACAAACTTCAAAGCACTCTCAAAAGAAGCCTCACCAGGCTGTCTTATCCTGATTCTGTAGAAGTGATGTAGTTGTAAAATATGAAAATAACCTTCCTTGATGTTCATGCACTACAAAGAGTATCCTACATACAATTTTTTCATTATCACATTAAAAAGAAAAATAAAAAAATACACGTTTTCACCAATTGGAAGGATGGTGTAAAAATTATTACATAGTGTTTTGTCCAAGGAAGAGGAATATAGCATCCAAGTTTACAATTTTCTCCATATTCAATTAGTGTCCACCATTTTACAGATAAGAATACTCAAGAAACAAGGTTTATCACAACCCATGAATGATTTTAAAAAAATGATATCTCCAGAATTATTATCCTCATATTTTTGGTTCATTTTGGAACTCCAATCTGACTCCCATTCAGACTCCTTTCCTCAAATAAATAGACTATTAAGCATTGAGTTGTTCTCTTCTGAAACTGCCATTATTTTTTTCATTTTTTGAAATAAACATCAGAATATCAACTTTTTATTTCTATGAATCTATAAATATGTTCTTTTTGCAGCAAGGATTTCATCTTTAGCCCCATCTATGTCTAGTGCTGACATTCCAATATGTCTAGAGTACTTTGGTATGGACCTGACTCAAGTCTATTTTCACAGGGTCTGAGACGCCTCCTGGGAATGGGTTCATCTAAAGGAAAAGGGATGCAGGTGTGACACACTTATACCAAAGGCTTTGTCATTGAAAGAGAGTAAGAATTTTGAGTACAACATAGTGGCTGTCACAAAATCCATCTCCAGCCTGGATGTATGTCCAGAGACAGAGAAAATGGTAACTAAAACTGGAAAGAGTGGTTTCATATAAGAGCTTCACAAATGTGGGTGTACAGGCAGTGCTTCTTGGGGATCACTCCCACAAATTATAACATGGAGGGAAGAGGCTTTCCACCTCCTACATATCTATCTACTGTCGACTTAAATGCTTTGGCAGCAGTGCCTGGGTGAGCAGTGGCAGAGCTTACTAGAACATTACAGTGCTCAAAGGGATCTCTGATACCTAATGTGGAAACAGCAGAGTCCCAAGGGGGCATAATTACTCACAAGAACACAGACAGCCCTTCGAGTTTCCTAGAAATACTTGGTGGCGAATATTGCAGGAGCTGGGGGACTTGCATCACAAGTGAGTGCAAAGGCCAATTAAATTTATTTATAACAATTATATTTGCTTTTATTATTATAAATAAGATATTGTAGCTTTATAAATAATAGCTTCATTTCTTCCCATGAGCTGAAGATGCCTTGGAAATGCAGACTAGATTATATCCTGCTTCAGTTTCTGTCAATGAAGGACTATGGAGGGTGGAATGAAGACGAGAAAGGATCTTTAAGTAGGCAACACATTTCTGTGCCACTGCTGGTCTGCAACCTCAGCACTTCTCAGGTGAAATGTGAAATGAGACCCAAACACAGAGGGCAAGGAGAGACCAAAGAAAGAAGCAGGTTACTCCTGATTGGTCAGTGGCAAGTTGAATATGCAAGGGACTTCCCAGACTTGACATGGTGGGGGGGGGGGGGGGGGGAGGGGCACAAGAGGAGAGAATTCCACCTGCCTGCCACAATCTTTAAGTTTATAGAGAGATGGTAACTGGGTTCTGTCATGTATTCAGTCCAGATGTCTGAACCACATCTTGTTCTCTCAAGGTTGTGTCCTTGAAAATGATTCTCATAGTGATAATGGTGGGCAGACCATACATTCCAAAGATGGAAAGGAGATGAAAAGTCTCTGATTGCCTGGGTCCAGATCACAAGTCAACAGGAGGTTACACTTTCTAAATGATCTCCTCCAACAACCACAATGTCCTACCTAAGGTTATTTAAAAACAATGTAGTTGTAATTGATGTAATTTTTTATATATAATTTATTGTCAAATTGGTTTCCATACAACACCCAGTGCTCATCCCAACAGGTGCCCTCCTCCATGCCCATCACCCACTTTCCCCTCTCCCCCACCCCCATCAACCCTCAGTTTGTTTTCAGTATATAAGAGTGTCTTATGGGGGCACCTGGGTGGCTCAGTCGGTTAAGCGGCCGACTTGGGCTCAGGTCATGATCTCTCGGTCCGTGAGTTCGGACTCTGTGCTGTGTCGGGCTCTGTGCTGACAGCTCAGAGCCTGGAGCCTGTTTCAGATTCTGTGTCTCTGTCTGACTCTCCCCTGTTCATGCTCTGTCTCTCCCTATCTCAAAAATAAATAAAACGTTAAAAAAAAATTAAAAAAAAAAAAAAGAGTGTCTTATGGTTTTCCTCCTTCCCTCTTTGTAACCTTTTTTTTGCTCCCTTCCCCTCCTCCCCTGGTCCTCTGTTGAGTTTCTCAGGATCCACATATGAGTGAAAGCATATGGTATCTGTCTTTCTCTGCCTGACTTATTTCACTTAGCGTAACACTTTCCAGTTCCATCCATGTTGCTACAAGTGGCCAGATTTCATTCTTATTGCCAAGTAGTATTCCATCGTATATATAAACCACATCTTCTTTATCCATTCGTCAGTTGATGGACATTTAGGCTCTTTCCATAATTTGGCTATTTTTGAAAGTGCTGCTATAAACATTGGGGTACAAGTGCCCCTATGCATCAGCACTCCTGTATCCCTAAATTCCTAGCAGTGCTATTGGGTAAATTCCTAGCAGTGCTATTGCTGGGTCATAGGGTAGATCTATTTTTAATTTTTTGAGGAACCTCCACACTGTAAATTCCTATCATTGCTATTGATGGGTCATAGGGTAAATCTATTTTTAATTTTTTGAGGAACCTCCACACTGTTTTCTAGAGTGGCTGCACCAGTTTGCATTCCCACCAACAGCGCAAAATTGCACCAGCGTTCTTCTTGAAGCTAGAACAAGCAATCCTAAAATTTGTATGGAACCACAAAAGACCCTGAAGAGCCAAAATAATTGATGTAATTATATGCAGCTGCCTATATCCACTACTTGTCAATGCAGTTCTAGAGTTCCAGAACATCTGCTAGTTCCCGTGCCTATTTCTTCTACTAGGGTTTTAGCCAACTGTAGAAATGAAAACAAAATGTAAATATGACAGTAAAGCGATAGGTAGAAGCCTAATTCTAAACATTCCATCTTCTGCTAATCTATTTCCAAGTAAATCAGCCAACACATTTTTTATTGGTTACCTAAGGGAAAATATGTTAGAGTGTTTCTAGCATATTTATGTATGTTATGCATGTATGTATAATATATACATATATATATAAGGTACTGTACATATATAAAAATTATATATTTAGCTTGTATGTGTATATTTAAATACACATTTACTTACACATACATACACATATATTTTAATACATTTTAAAAATCATATGCCCCATTTTCTGTATCAACTCTTTAATAATTGACTATATTTGACTCTTCAGAAAAATTTCCATGGAATGTTTATTGCCAGGGTGTTTTGTTTTGTTTTGTTTTTAGTGGGTGAGCCACTTTTCTCCTAGGTTAATGGGGACACGTTGTCCTGATTATTTTTTAAATGCATAGATCTATCAAGTTGGTAAATGTTATTATTTTCAGAAAGGTTAGAGGAAGAGGTGTAGAGATCATGTGCTTGTTAAAGAAAATGGCTTTAGATATTTTAAAGATAAAAAATGCTTAGTTCTGGGTATTTATACAAGTACAAATGTAGATTTATAATGGGCAAGGTGACCCTGGATCAACAAAGGTACATTAACCAAAATCACAAGTCAAAGTTACATCTAGATTATGTCACCCTTTTGTCTAAGTTCATGGGAAAAACATTAGATAAGGACACAGGTCTTCTCTTATAGGAGACAAAAAAAGTAATTTTGACCCATGGTCAAAAATGAACATTTGCAGGCAAAATTAGAGAGTGAGAGGACCATTTGACATATTTTGAGTTTTTCAGATTGGGTTGCAGAGGATTCTGTGTTTGGAAAGCAGTATCGGTGGGCACATAAGTTTATCTAACATGAAGAGATGTTGGTGTTCTCTTAGCCTCTGAAGACAGAAAAAAAGCACTGAATGGTGAAGGAAAGAGAATCAGGCAGACCACATTCTCCCATATGTTTATGTGGCATAATCTGAAACATTTAATAATTATTTTACTTCCTAATTTGGGGGACATAAAATTGGTTAATATGGGCAAGTGTGTTAACAACAGCAATTCCATGACTATGTAACTGTTGAACTTGAGTCTAATACTTTTCTTTTCTGACACCTAGTTTCCCATTTGTAAAATGGAAAAAAATCGTTATCTCCAAATATCTTTAAATTATGAGGATTAAAACAGAAAATGTTCAAGCAAGTTCTGTAAGAAAGGAAAATATTTTTTATGAAAACTACATTTAGAAAACACTTGACTAGTATGTCCCCCCACACAAATATAAAGGTTCAGGACCTTGCTACAAAGTAGCAGTAAGGAAGGAAATGATGGAGAGAAGGAAGTAAAAGGTAGCAGAGAAGAAGGAAGGAAAGAAGGAAAGAGGAAAGTGAGGAAGGAAAGGAAAAAAGAGTAAATCAGCCAATCTAGTTAATGAACATGTTTTTCTCTCTCTCAAAAAAAAAAAAAAAAATAAGCGGAATTTAGTCAAACTGGTTCTTGTACATAGATATAATGCTATCCACAGATAAGTCCCTATTTGAAAGCCTAAGCTAAATAAAATATAAGAAAATTCTACTAATTTGCTTATCATAAGTTTAGAATTTATAATTTAATTTTTTTTAATGTTTACTTATTTTTGAGAGTGACAGAGCGTGAGTGGGGGAGGGGCAGAGAGAGAGAGGGAGACACAGAATCTGAAGCAGGTGACAAGCTCTGAGCTGTCAGCACAGAGCCGGATGCAGGGCTCAAACCCACGAACTGTGAAATCATGACCTGAGCCTACGTCGGATGCTTAACCAACTGAGCCACCCAGGTGCCCCGTAAGTTTAGAATTTTTAAAACAGCAGAGGAAAAGTTATAGTTTTGTTTTAATCTATGTGAATATATCATACTAAGAAAATTAATAATAAATATAAATAATTTCAGGTTGGCAAGAAGTTTAAACCTCTTGAGAATAAACTTTTCAGGATGCCCTCAAGCCCATTAGCAATATCATTTACATATAAATAATTGATGCCTAATTATAAATCATTTTTATCTGTTCAAAAGTAGGTCCCAAAGGGCTGCTGGTAAGCAGTGCTTTGTTTGACTAGTTCCAATTATTGTATTAATCAAAATTTAATTGAACAGCCAAGCTCAGTTTCAATTACTTAATTAATTAACTAACATAATAGAAAACAAACAGTAAAAACAGTGCAATTTTACAATTAAGACTGCCTATACCAGATTATCTTCCTCAAGGAATGTAAACTATTGTGTTAATGCAATTGCTTTCATATTTTTTATCTGCTTTCCACTGATACATTTACTTACATGATTTACTTTTATATTTTGGCCCTTTAATTCTCCAATCTTTCACATTTGTAATCCTTCAACTTCCTGTTCTCTGTCAAATCACAAGATTGACCTGTCTTTGAGACTGTCTTACTTTCCACATCCAAACTCAAGGCGAGTTTGTTCAACAAGCTTAATCATAATTAGTTGGACTTCACCAAGATGCATTGCTTCGGTTGAGTGATTTACAATGGGGAGAGAGACACTGTGACTTCCTGATCACAGCCCTGGTGTTTAGATGGAAGAAGAACTCAGATGAGGAGCTTGATTAGTTTCCGCAACATTTTCCTAGCTCATTTAACTTACCAATTGTCTTTCATACTTAGAAAGTGTGCTTGGCCGCACTGTTGCTTTCTTTGGAAGCATTAGTGATTCCTGGAAAGAGTCTAGAGAGTAAGTAAGGTCAGTCAATTTGAAAAATTTCAGCTCTTTCTTGGCTTTTAATTAAAGCTTTTGAGCTATGAAAATGGCAGGAACAGTGCTGTGTTGTGTTTGTGGCCTCATTACACACAGCTGCTAATTCATCTAACAGAAGCCTCACTATGATATTTGCTTTGGTCATAGAGAAGAGAGATGGAGCAGGAGAAAGGGGTTCTCATCCAGGTAACAGACTCTCAACACAGGGAAGGAAAATGAAGTGTAGCTGGGACTCAGAGTGACCTTGCATGGCAATGTCCTGGACCACCGGCATCCCAACCAGCACAGCAGAAAACTCTGCTACCATAACGCCAACTCATTCTTGTCCCCTTCCTGGCTTCACTTTTCCCAGAAAATGGTTCACCCTGTGTTGCCATGAAGCTCCAAACTGGGGACCCACTCTAAATGTGTTTCAGCAGAAGAACAAATAAAACACTCTCAAGTGAGTAGTAGAAAGTTTGGGAGAGTTTTCAGAAAGATGTACATTGAGCAGTTGCTGGGGGTATACTCTATACTAGGAGGGCAGGAACCATGGCTTTCTTTTTCAATTTTTGCTGCCTAGTCCCAGCATCCTTTATGGCATGTGGTATCACGGTTCTGATAAATGTTTGATGAAGTAATGGATAAATAATCTTCAAGTCACCACAGAAAGAAGCCTTGTCCTTGGGGTCTGATTTGCCAGGCATCATTGTTCTGTGTCTCTCTTTTGTCTGTCCACAAATCTCGTTGTTATGGGAACTCTCTGTGGAAACTGTTTAAGTTACTACGTTGTTAATTCTTCCTCACATTTTATCGTAACAAAGATGAAAACAGATTCATAGGGAATTAAGACTGACTTGCATGAAAGTTTAAATGTATTCTGTATCAGTCCGAAATTGAGGAGGCACTTGGCTGAACTCTGGAGGCATAGAATCTGATATTTCATTAACATTTCCTGGTAGCTTTCAAAATGTTACCCAGCACTAAGGCAACAATCCAGGATTCCTGCTATGGTTAATTTAAAATGTGCCAAAGCCAATGGTCATTCTTTAAAGTTAGAAAAAAAGCATTAAGTCAGTTCAACATTGTGGTTTTTAAAACTTTGGCATCCAGTAATGATGAAGTAGGTAATTTGGACCAGTCCTGAGGACTGTCATGAAGGACAACTAGGAAATATGGACACAACATAATGCTTGAAGGCTCAGAGAGATAGCAAACAATGAAGAGTGTAAGGCCAAGACTGGAAAGAGAAAGAGACTCCTCCCCTAATGGCTGATTTTGCCCTGGGGACATGTGCTGATTCTGGTAAGGTGCCTGAAGACTAAACAGAATTTGTATAACCTTAGAGAGGTAGGGAACTACAGATGGAGTTTGGTAAACCAATTGCATCTTAGATTGGGACCCTAACTAAAAAGCTATACCTGAGGAGAAAGGGCGACTTAGAAATATACCAGTTTCTGACTACAGTCTGGTTTCAAACCATCCAGATGCCCCAGAAAATCTCACTATGAAATTGGATTAAAATGATCTCTGAATGTTGATGCTCCCAGGTACATATAGAAGCAAATAAAAATTCTCCTGGAAGAATATTGCCCTATGCTTCAAATTATTTCTAGGAACATTTTTTTTTTTTAACCAAAGTCATACACAGAGTGAATGATATAACAAAACTCACCAGGGAATAAAACAACATGACAGACCAACAACAAAGAACAAACAACAGGAATATCCAGAGGTTCCAGATGTCGTAGTAATCATAAGCTACCTTGGATTTTTTAAAAAATAATTTAACATTAATTTCATTTCAACAAAGAGTTATCGGGTATTATTATAGATAAATTCTGGAACATAAATACCAATAGGACCACAGTTCTTTCAAGGAATTTACAGTGACTCTACAAAATATGTACGAATTTTTTCTTCCTTTATTTAGAATCTTTGTGGAGGAGCCATTAGGCACTAAGGAATAAAAAAAGAGAAAGAAAAAGGTTCCATTAAGCTTCCATGCAAGTGTGGGAGAGATGCATTTATCAAGGAATGTCAATAGTAAGTATAAAACCAGCCTGTACTTCTCTGAAAGAAAAGCAAATGCTTCTATAAAGGTAAATATCAGAAATAGGGAGAACTGACCGAGGTGAGAGAGGGGGAGGCTCTCCTGAGAAAATGATGATTGGGTTGTGGAAGAGGGCGGGATTTTACTGGTGTTATTTCAAAAATGACAACATGAGTACATGCTCCTTGACTTAAAACCTTTAGCAATTCTGCATCCACTATAAGATAAGGCCTGCATAATAGTCTTCTTGAACGGACTGAATCAGATGGTATGATCAATTTTCAGCTCAGATGTAGAAACCAATCCAGCCAAGTTTGAATTATAACTTTAGCTTAGCATCTAATTCAAAGCCAGGGTGTCCTGCAGTAAGGAAGGGGGGTATGGAGCATTGTCTATTCTTCTCTGTTCCTCTGATTCCTCCTTACTCTGTTGTTTCTACCTTAAGGATTTGGGCTAGTAAAAAGGAACAAAGGAAAAAAGGGAGAAGAGCCATTTAATCAGATAGTGTGATGTATAATTCTCTCTTAACCACCAGTGACAGCATCCAAATGCTGGGTCTCTTGTGGAGTGCATTTGTGGGCTCTTTGGAGGTAGGTGAAGTATTCTCTGGTGAGTCTGTTGTAACCTTTCCACAACCCATGCCCAATAGCTTTTGCCCCAGTAACTCAACTTGTTGTGTCTTTTCCCTGAGGCAACCTTGTCCTGGGAGTCAGCTCTTTTAGGTGATCATCTATGAGGCACACTTGGCCACAGGGATGCTGGGAGTGGAAACTGACTTGACAGTCTCTTGGTTCCCAGCCTTGCTGCCTGCGTAAGGAGGTCTGCCAAGCTTCTCACCTTAAGGACTCTCTGGTCATGTAATACATACAGCCTCTAAGTCCATGGATGTGTCCCAAGGATTCTCCACTCTGGAAGCTCCACAGGAAGGATTTAAGAGTTTCTGTAGTTGATCAAGCATCAATATAGGGATGAAATGCTGGCCTCTTCTTTTTGCAGGCATCCTCAATATCTTCTAAGGTGTCTCTCTCTCATTCATTCATTGTCTCACTGTCCCTTTCTGTCTCTCTATCACAGTTTGGGAAGTTGAGGGGAAGGAAGGAAGAAATTAAAAGTGTATATCCTCTAAGTATAAGATTCACTGCCTCTATCAATTCCCTCTTCAACAAACTGAGTTCTTACACAGGCCAGAAGGAGGGCTGGAGAAAAGAGAAGGACTGCTTTGGATTCATTTCAATAAGATCTACTAAGGTGTCCATTGCTTCTATTAACAGCAATTGCCCTCAATTTCGGGGTTTTAGACAAATTTGGAGACAACAAGAAGAATTGTATTCGATATCCAGTCACATCTGATTTTCTAATTATGACTCAAGACATTCATGATATGACCCCTGATTACCTCTCCCATCTTGAAAACTTGCAATATCTCAAAATATTTTTCACACTTTCCCTATACTACTGCCGCCTCTGCTTGAAATCTGTATTGTTACCGCAGATGTGTCTATCACAGTAATAGTAAATTGAAGAGTAGTTACTGAATTCAATAAAAATTTATTGACTGTCTACTAAGAGATGAGTATCTCTGCCCTTCTGGAGTTTAGAATCTCATTCCTCTCAGTCTAGGAGCTCCATGAGGGCACAAGGTATATCTTATTCTCTGCATGTTCCCAGATACAAACTACATACTCTTTAATATTGAATGGTGAGTGAGCTAGTGAAGCAGGTGTTGTAAAAGGTGTAAATAGATGTAAAGCAAGTACTCTGGGAACACAGAAGAGAAAGGAACTACTACTGAAAGCATTAGAGAAGCCTTTTACAAAAACTGGTATTTGTTCTAGGCTTTGAAGGAAGGTGCTGTGTGTCCCCTAAAAAAATTCAGCTTGAAGTCCTAACCTCCAGCACCTCAAAATGTGTCTTTAATTGGTTATGGGATCATTATGGATGTAAGCAGTTAAGGTGAGTCCATACTGAAGTATTAACCCTTCATCTATATGACTAATGTCCTTATAAAAAGAGGGAATTTGGACACAGGTATGCAAACAGGGAAAACACCATGTGAAGATGTAGGTAGAAATCAGGGCAAAGTAACAGAAGCCAAGGAATGCCAAAGACTGCAAATAGATCACCAGATGCTAGAAGAGGAGGCACGGGTCAGATTCTTCCACACAGCCCTCAGAAGAAACCAACCCTGAGGACACCTGATTTCAGACATGTAGTCTCTAAAACTGTGAGACAACACATTTCTGTAGGTTAAGACACCTAGTTTGTGGTATTTTGTTATAGCACTCCTAGCAAACTAATACATAAGGGAAAGATTCAATCAGGTCAATACAGAGATGCACAGTATACCATGAACAAAACCTAGAGTGAAAGATAGCCGAGTGTGCCATGGAACAGGTGATATTCCTCAGGAGTGGAATAGATGTTGCATGGGCCAGGGTGCAAATATACCCAGAAGTGAAGAATCTATCAGAAGTCTGGAGCCCGACTGTTGGAAGATTTTGAATATCATGCTATAAAGGTGAGGATATTTTTTTTTAAGATAATAGGCACATGAGGGACATCTTACACATAAAGAATTGGAGAGGGGCGCCTGGGTGGCGCAGTCGGTTAAGCGTCCGACTTCAGCCAGGTCACGATCTCACGGTCCGTGAGTTCGAGCCCCGCGTCAGGCTCTGGGCTGATGGCTCAGAGCCTGGAGCCTGTTTCCGGTTCTGTGTCTCCCTCTCTCTCTGCCCCTCCCCCGTTCATGCTCTGTCTCTCTCTGTCCCAAAAATAAATAAACGTTGAAAAAAAAATTTTTTTTAAAAAATAAAAAAAAAAAGAATTGGAGAGACTCTTAGTCATGACTCATTAATTCATTTAATCAACAAGTACTTATTGAATGACTAAAACATTGTTCTAGGCACTAAGGATACAGCAGAAGGAGGGAGACAATAAATGCATAAAACAAATACATGTTAGATTGAGGTAATTTGTGGAGGGAAGAGACAGGGTAATAAGTGGGGGAAGATATCTATCTATCTATACATATATAAACATATACATATCTCAAATAATGTAATCAACTGAAGAAAAACAGAACAGGATGAGGAGATAGTTCCATAGAGAAGAAGGGGACAGAAAAGAATACATTATTTGAGGGTGTGGTAAGGGAACATGTCTCTGATATGTGGCATTTGAGATCAGCAGAAGTAGGGAGCAAGCTGGACAGTATTTAGAATGTTAGCACGTTTGGCCCCAGGAGTAGGGGTAGGAGTGGTTGGTATTTGCTTCATGGTGTTTGAGGGAACAAGGAAACCACTGTCATTGTCATTCAGTGAGCAGAGGGGAGAGTTTCCGGAGTTGGAAGTCAGAAAGTTTGGGAGGAAATGAGAGATAACAGAATGTAATGATGAGCAATTACTAGAACTTCCAAATACTTGGTTCTTTTCTCCTGGGGTTGCACTGAAAAGGTATGGCCATCCCAAACTGACGACCATGAATACAGTCAAGACCCAGGTGTAAAGTTCCTGTCCTGGAATGGCCAAGGGGTTGTGCCCCTATTTCACATGCTACTGCACAGCCATTAGCATACCCAAAGCAATGGAGGGTCTGATGACATATCCAGTTCTTCCAGTGAATAAAAGCATTTTCAACATCATTGGGTGTATGGATAGTGCTTCTCAATGTAAGTGCTGGGTTTTTCACCTTAGAAAAATGATGAATTATTGAAAAGCACTCAGCTTGATTCTTTTTTTTCCTGCAACACATATTTTCTTATAGCATTTAATGCATAGGAGCCAGAAAATTTTGCCAAATTTTATGTATAGAAAATGTTCTCAACATCTTAAGAGTCAAGTCAGCAATAGAGGTGATAGAATATTTACATCATTAGAAAGTGTGGTCAGAATATAAATAAATTATTATAGGCACTGTCCCCAAGGAAAGCCCTAAAGCTCCCACCTAGGTCCAAATTAATACAAAGGGAAGAATGGCACCCAATTACATACCAAACTGCAGCTGTAAGAATTATTCAGCCCTCAGTCAATAACTTGGCCAATTTTAAATTACAGAAAAACCATACTTCGCAGGTATCCATGCCTATCATTTGATTAACATTTACAAACAAAACTGAGTTGTCACAGCTCTTTGGTGAAGCATGAAATATTTTATTTTTTTCTATTTGGAGGAAGAGAAATTTGCAAGAGTCACTTTACAGATTTTTGTCTAATGATTGCATGAAAATCCAGGATAAAGCAGAAAATTGAACTTGGTCCTGTGCTCTGGTTGAGGGGACAATACTCATTTCCAACCTCCCGGAAGTCTGAATTCTAGCCACTGTGGGAAGACTGACAAACCTTATCTAAATTGCCATTTTTCAGAAGCTTACTGCAGATGTGGGAGGGGAGAATTGTCCCCCTCCCAACTCTCACCCTTATATAAATAGAACATACTCTCATTAGGATTTCATTTTGGATTCACTGAAAAGGATTCAAGTCTTACCTCTGAAGTTCTTATCTAACCAGATATAGAGCATACCTATGGGGAATTAGAAAACATTAAAAAAAAACCCTAAATACTGCTTCAGTCTAAACTCAGCTTCTCTTTTCCTTGTCATGTATTCTCTTGAATAGAGAAAAGAAATAATTTTAAATTCTTAAATTCTTCAAGACCATCACACTCTTCTGTGTGGAAGCAGGATTCATCAGTTTGAATTAGACAGACGGTACAACGGGAAAGGATCTTAGAGTTTATTTAATTTAACCCCTTCACCTTAAGAAGCATTGCCCAAGAGGCTAAATAACTTTCCCTGGGTGACACAAAAAGAAAAGCATGGCTCTGAAATGAAATGCAATTTGAGATCCTGATTTGAAGTCTTCTGCTCGGAATGAAATATTTAAGCTCTTAGGGACTGAACTAAACTTCAAAACCCCAGTCCTGGCTTACTACATCATCATGGTCTCCATAAAGCAGGATAATAATGCCTCTAAAAGATCAGGTTTGAAATGTGCTTGGCATGGAAGTACTTAATAAATGTTAGCTATTGTTATTAGGAAATAGTTTTCAGCTGCCTGTGAATATTAGACAACTCTTACATGCCTCTATGTTTGTGATATAAATATTCTCCAAAGCTCAGTGCCTTGACAAGAACAATTGCTTAACTGTAAAGCCACTTGGAGATTTAAAAACACAGAGAATATAAGTTAACTGTGCAACCTCATCATCCTTTACTAACATTAACACAAGCACCTGACATCTCAGATAGTCTTTGCTGGCCTGTCTGAAGGACACTGAGATTTTGTATCAGATTATGATGCCAAGAGCTTTCACAGGGAATTAGGCAACTCAAAGAGGCTGGCCACATGCATGCTCCATGGGAAATCTGGATGGAAGTGTTCATCAGCTTTCATGGAGGCTGTGGTCTGATTCTGAGCTGGAGGCAAGGTACAATCTGATTTATATGAACATTGTCATTACTGCACCCTAGTCCTCAATTCTTGACAAATTATGTCAAGTGTGGGATCAGAAGCATGTGCAGAAGGAGGAAAGAAGAAAAGGGAGACTATTCCTAGTTCTGGACATCTTCCTTTCCATTCCTTAGATTCTGGGTGGTTGTCCTCTGTATTTTCATAGCATACATCATAAAGTTTATTAAGTCATCATGGATTTAAAGTCTGTCCCTATGCAAGACTGTAAGTGCAATAAGAACAGGAACCAAGTTTGTTTGGCTTGTTGCTTTTTCTCAGTATCTAGCATGGTATCTGACAGATAGCAGACCCTCACAAAATGCTACTTAAGAAATGAATGCACGTATGCATTCTCTCTGCTGAGAACAAATGGAGTAGCCTCAGATCCTCTCTGTAGACAAGGAACAGAGGTGGATTGGAGGAAAGTAAACTAATATTTATGAGTATCTCTTTGTTGTATGCATTTTCACACGTTACTTCAGGAAAGTACTGCTTCACAGAGGACAGGTAAGAAGATACAGACCAGCTGCTTGTCTGACTAACAGTCATGTGCATTCCACTTCAAGTGCATTAAATCTGTTTCCTGCTTACTTTTCCTACTGTTCATCTGGGAGTGCTCAAATCTGGAGTCATTTTAGTTAAGTACTAATTAACCAATTAGCAACTGTCAACTTCTTTTCCTTTTTTTTTTTAAACTCTCCAGGACTCATGGCTTTTTTTCATGTTAAGTTTCTGTCTAGGAACTGACTTCTGTAACAACTGTAGAAATCCTAGCTTTGTAAATAAAATATATGTGGAAAACTCTTCCTATTTCCTCCTTCTCCCTAAATCATAGGCCCTGACCATGTCCCCAAATCCTTGTCCCTCCTGTAGGTGATAGTATTTGCTCAGCTCAAAACCCTCCCTACCTCACCAAGAGAAAAAAATAAAGGTCTGGCCAGACTGTTTATGAAAATAGATATAGATGGAGAGGAAGAGGCACAATTTATAGTTTTTGTTCTGTTCATATTCTATGATACCTTTATTTTGATGACAATCATAAAGCTTAGCTCAAAGACGACTGAGTTGAAATAAAAGTGGCAATGGCCATTTTGGGGGAGCACAGAGCAGAGCACTTGTTTGAGGAAGCCACCCCATATTTTGGCTCACTCTAGATACATCAGGGTTCTAATGACTCTGCTACCTATTAGCTCTACAACACTGAAAAAGTTACAGAACCTCATTTGTAAAATAAGGATAATAAGTGTCAATTAAGTTAGATAATGCATATAAATTGGTTTTCACAATGCCTGGTATATAGCTAAATTCCAAATAAAAAGCTCCTATAAGATTCACTCAATAAACATTGAGCATTGCTATATAGCAGACATAATATTCAATGCAGGGGATACAAATACATTTTCTTCTTTAGATTTTAAGAACATTTAGGCATAGAATTATTTTGAGAAGGAAGTACTCTCATTATTGAGACTATTTCTCATACGTGTATTTATTATAGAACGCCCCCCCCCCCCAACCCCGCCTTTGGACAGGACTCACAGACAAATCAGAGTGTCACCATTTACCCTGTTGATCTAGGAGTGTAGAAAGTTCGATGGATTCATCAGGATAATGTGAAATTAGGCCAGAACAATTATCTAAATAAACTGGGAAATTGTTGATTATTCACAATAGATTCTTTGGCTGCCTAACATTTGAAAACCCTTCTGACTATGGGGATTTCCTCACTGTGTAAAACTTCAGGATCTTCCACTATAGGAATGGAAGGAGTCAGACACTATTTCTACTCTCCCTCCAGCAACTGGCATGTGACTTGGACTATAACAGTCAGATGCTCTCACCTTGGACAAAAGACAAGGACAATTGATACTACATTTCCGGAAGCAAGGCTGTGAGTACAATGATGGTTGTCTGGCCTGTACATAGTGATGGCGGCTGCACAGAATTGGAATGACCCATGGCTGGGCCAGGCTGTGTTTTTTGCTATCAAAGCTTCTTGACTCTGCCTCTTTTCGAAGACTGGTTCTTGTTCTTTTCAAGGATTCTGTGAGACTCAAATCAATTTTTGTGTAAGTTGCCTAAAGCTGATTTCTATTACTTACAACCAAAATCCTAACTGAAATATTATTATTCTTTCCTTTGACTAAGTACATGAAACAGATAATTCATGGTGCCTCTGCTCTGATCGGAAGCTGAGGAGTGTTGTCTTTCCTGTCACCTCAGGATTGTCCACTTGACTGGCTGCAGAAGATGCTTTAGATTAACGGTGGAAGAAAGAAAAAAAAGATAGACTAGGGATATTGGATGGTTCCTAAGACCTACCTTGATGTCTTCTACCATGCGTTCAGAGCAGTAATTTTCAAATTTTTTTTTTTTCAACGTTTATTTATTTTGGGGACAGAGAGAGACAGAGCATGAACGGGGGAGGGGCAGAGAGAGAGGGAGACACAGAATCGGAAACAGGCTCCATCAGCCCAGAGCCTGACGCGGGGCTCGAACTCACGGACCGCGAGATCGTGACCTGGCTAAAGTCGGACGCTTAACCGACTGCGCCACCCAGGCGCCCCGAGAGCAGTAATTTTCTATTCATGGCAGCTCTGATGACTTTGGGGCATAAACACGACTCTGCTCAAACATACACACATTCACACACCAGGAAAAGTCTCCAGGAAATATGCTATTTAGTTATTAATACATTTAAATCTTAAAGTATAATAAATAAAGACGAAAACTTAATTATACAAATTGATAGTCAGTGACAGCCATTAGTAGGCATGCAGACACCACATTTTAATTTTTAAAGCCTGAATCTTTACTCTGCCTATTCTACTTTATATAATAGAGGAATTCCAGAATATGAATTTTATTCCTCCAAGGCAGAAATTAGTCCCTTTTAAGAGTGGTAGGGTGAGTGAGCTGAGGGGCTCTTTACACAGCCTTCTCAGCCAACGGCTGTGTGAACCATTACATTCTCAAGAATTTTCCATAACTGCCTTTTAAAAGAACATATCTTAAACCTTATCCACTACCCCATATGTTGTCAAGAGGCAGCATGTTGTGGGGGAACAGAGCTGAGTATGTATAACATAACCTCTGAGTACATACAACATATAACCTCTCTAAGTTCAGTTATTGACCTAACTCCTGGCAGATAAAGAGGTTTGTTTATCTATATCTAAGATCTAAGATGTAAATTGTGTGTATGAGAGAGGTGAGGGGGGAGATAGGGAGAATCTCAAGCAAGCTCTGTGCTATCAAATCCCACAAACTGTGAGGTCACGACCTAAGACAAAAATCAAGAGTTAGATGCTTAACTGACAGAGCTAAACAGGTGCCCCAGGGAAATGCCATTTTCCATTTCAGTTCTCACCACTCCCCATCATTAATGGGAAGGCTCCCTGGGCCACACTGCTCAGGTGGAAGCATGGATGAGGCTGGAACTGTACCATTTCAATCCTCCCTTATCCCAGGGAGTCTCCAAGGAAGCTCTAGGGCATCCCTGAGCCCAGCTTGACCACCCAAGATGCAATGGAAAAGAAGGACAGGCAGATCAGCGTGGTCTGCACCCAAGCTCTCCCACTGAAAAGCTGAATGAATTTGAGCAAGTTATTTGTGCTTTGTAAAGCCTTAGTTTCCTCAAATATAATTACACAGCCCTGTAAAGCCGGAGAGATTAACAATATTTTCTTTGTACTGCCTGGTGTTGCAAAGTGAGCAATCGATAATCAGTAACCAACATTATTGTAACCACTGATGTTACTATCATTACTATTGTCTTATCTGTCTTGAGGAACCAAGGGGATGCCTTGCGATAGGAATTTTTTTTAATGTTTTTATTTTTGAGAGAGAGGGAGAGGAGGAGCAGAGAGAGAGGGGGAGAGAGGATCCAAAGCAAGCTCTGCGCTAACAGCAGAGAGCCCAATACGGGGCTCGAACTCATGAACCATGAGGTCACGACCTAAGCCAAAACCAAGAATTGGTTTCTTAACTAACTGAGCCCCCCAGACGCCCCTGGGATAGCAACTTTTTAGAACTGATCTGTGGATATGGACCTACATCACATGGAGAGGTTACATGGAAAAGGCTTCCAATTATCCTATCTTAGTATTTAACGGTGTGGAAACATTTCCAGAAGGGTTGAATAGACTTCAAATTGTATGCAGGGAGTGTATCCTGAAAGAATAATATGAGCCAGTGCTTCAGCTCAGCTCCAGAGACAAGTGTGTGCCACTGTGTGGTGTTACACAGGTTATCTTTGCTAATACAGACCTAGGGGAAATGAAGAGATTCTTTGAAGGTGTTTTATAGGAGAATTAAATGAGATAACATTTAAGAGGCACTCAGAAGGGTTCTGGAGGAAGGCTACCTGAATGCAGTCTCCTTCTTCTCCTGAGGAACTCTAAACCGTTCACATCTTCAGCTCCAAGCAGCTGCTGGAACCTAGTGGCAAGTGGGTATAAATGAAGCCTTGAATTCTGCCGGGTCCTGAGAAAGAAACTGCAGCGGGCTTCCTCTCCTGTGGTCTGGGCAGACAATCGGTTAACAGCATTGAGCCTAAGGGTCAGAACTCCAGTTGGTGAACATAGACAAGATCTGTGTACAAATCTCTAGGGGAAGACCAGTACCAATCTTATATTACTAGAAAAGTAATATAATATAATATAATAAAAGTGGACCTTCCGAATGAACAAGGAGCAAAAGATGGAAAGAACAGCAAATTAAATGAAACAGCGATAATTTTTTTAAAGAAATAAAGCAAACTGTGAGATAAAATAACCAATAACCTAAAAAGGAAGGCATACACTTAGTATATTAATTATATTATGTGTAAGTGAAAGATTTAAAGACAGAAACTGTCAGATTGTGTTAAAAACAAAACAAAAAGGACTTTTATATTGTTTATAAGTAACCTGCACAAAATAAAATAATAATAAAAATATTTTATAAGAAAGGAGACAAACAGGTAAAGGAATACCAGGCAAATGCAAACAAAAAGCAGGAACAGTGATATTAAAATCACTCAAAATGGGATTTAAGAATAAAGGCACTAAAAAGGTTAAAGAAGAACATTGTGTCATGGGGGTTTCAGCAGGAAAGGATTAAGAGAATGATATTTCAATAAATGATCAACAAGAGTTTTCCAAAATTGATGAAAGACGTGAAGCCACTTACCCAAGAATTGCTAGGAACCCTATAAGTAGTAAACCACATCATACCAAAACTGCTTAAAAACAAAGACAAGACAAAAGTGCTTAGCCAGACAGAGCCATATTTCAGCTATCTTAATATAGCAAAGATGTGATAGAAGCCAGAAGACAATGGAATATGTTTCACAAAAGAAAATAGTAAGAAATGGGAGGGGAGGGAAAATGAAGATGCAAAGTTCTAAGGCTGTAGCATTGCCAGGGAAGTGGGAAAAAGTCATGATTTTTATTATACTGAAATAAGTTTTCTCACTGGATATAAAAGGAAAAAACAAGTACATGCTGCTTACTACGAAAACATTAGACCTAAGATTGAAAACACAAGGTAGGAAAAAGGTCGGCCATACAAATACTTAAACAGTAGTGAGGGGATCCCCATCAGTGTAAGATGGTAAGAAATGGGGCATTATTAAAGATGAAGAGAGACATTCCATAAGGACATATATAAATCTACCAGGATGTAGAACAATGCTAAATGTATATGAATCTATAATATTGTTAGGACAGACCACAGCCACCAACTTGGCTGGACCCCACTGACTAGGAATTTCAGATGGAAGCAGGGTCATGCGTAGGGTATACAACTTAACTGCTAGAGGTCTCTGGTTCTCTATCCCCCTAACATGAATTACTTTGACATCTGGGCAATGGCTAATGGTCACTATTATTCTGTTTATATTTTTCAGACTAGTTAGAAACCTAGTGTGGAGGCTAAGAAACCCTGGTCCTGACTGATACTAGGTAGTAAAAATTTAAGTTGCAACCAGACCCTGTGATTTCTGGTGAAGAGGTTAAGGAGATTACACAAAGATATTACCCTTGCATTTAACCAACTTACACTCTGGGGATGGCCAACCTATAAAAGCAACTAAAACACAAGGTTATGATAAATGTCATTAGAACGGAGGAGCAAAAGTATGCATGGCTTGGGATGCTAAGTGTCATAAAGAGAGTTACAAATAAAAGCAAAGCTCAAGTATAAGAAAATGAATTCAAAGTCTCTAATTCAAATGCAGAGTGAAAGAAACTCAAGATTTTACTTCACATCCGGTGCCAGAATTGCCACGAAGCTAAAATGCAATAACAAATCTCCATGGGTCCTATTAGTCAGGGCATCACACATCCTTGATCCTTGCGTTTAAGTATAGTTTGAGGGGCGCCTGGGTGGCGCAGTCGGTTAAGCGTCCGACTTCAGCCAGGTCACGATCTCGCGCTCCGTGAGTTCGAGCCCCGCGTCGGGCTCTGGGCTGATGGCTCAGAGCCTGGAGCCTGTTTCCGATTCTGTGTCTCCCTCTCTCTCTGCCCCTCCCCCGTTCATGCTCTGTCTCTCTCTGTCCCCAAAATAAATAAACGTTGAAAAAAAAAAAATTAAAAAAAAAAAAAAGTATAGTTTGAGATCTATTTTTTAAATAATGGCTTAACAAAAGAAATATGCAGAAGATCAAATTGTAAAATGTGAAAATTTCTGTGAGACCCTCACTTCATGCCGCTTTCTGTGGGAACTGCCTTGCTTGGTGGAGGAGTCAGAGTTTTTCATTCTCTGCTGAGCCTTCAGGTGGCATCTCTTTGGAGGGGATGAAAACACAGAGCTCCCACTGCCTTCAAAGAAAGCATTGCCATGGTGAGTCATCTCAACAGAACAAAAACAATGCAGTTGAGACAAGCTGCAGATTCCCAAATAGCATCTTACCAGCCCCTCCATGTAAACACTGCAGGAAAGAAATCTAAAGAAAGCACCAGAAAGTTCTGAAAATGACTGACACAATAATTATGCTACTTAGGGGTGCCTGGGTGGCTCAGTCAGTTAAGTGTCCGACTTCGGCCCAGGTCATGATCTCATGGCTCGTGAGTTCCAGCCCCGTGTCAGGCTCTGTGCTGACAGCTCAGATCCTGGAGCCTGCTTGGGATTCTGTGTCTCCCTCTCCCTCTGACCCTGCCTGGCTCATGCTTGCATTCTCTCTCTCTCTCTCTCTCTCTCTCTCTGCCAAAAATAAATAAACTTAAAAAAAAATAATAATGATCCTATTTAATTACCATAGTACCTGAAGTAAGCTAGGCCCCAAATGACCCCAATATCTCCCTTTTTCGGTCTATCCGAATATAAATCAAGCCAATGGCTCTCAGTTTAAGATACAGCTTTATAATCCCTGCACAAATGGCAAGCCAATTGAAAGTACTTGTTTACAGGGGCACCTGGGGGGTTCAGCTGGTTAAGCATCAGACTTCAGCTCAGGTCATAATCCCCACAGTTTGTGGGTTCAAGCCCCATGTAGGGCTCTGTGCTGACAGCCTGGAGCCTGCTTCAGATTCTGTGTCTCCCTCTTTCTCTGCCCCTCCTCTACTCATGCTCTGTCTCTCTCTCTCTCTCTCTCTCTCTCTCTCTCTCTGCCCCTTCCCCACTTGTGTTCTGTTTTTCTCTCTTAAAAATAAACACTTAAAAAAATTAAAAAAAGAAAATATTTGTAGAAGTTATGTCCAGAATAAGATCAGAAAATAAAATTAAGTTCTTTTTAGTGTCAGTCTTTAAAAATCTTTTCAGCTTGCTTAGGGAATATTACAATTTGGATGAAGAATCAAAACAAAACAAAAAAAAAGACTGTCAATGTTTACTGTGTATATCGGTGAGTCAATAGAGGGAAGAAGGGATTAAAAGTTAGCTTAGTTGGGGCACCTGGGTGACTCAGTCGGTTAAGCGTCTGACTTCAGCTCAGGTCATGTGCTTGCGGTTTGTGGGTTCCAGCCCCAAGTCGGGCTCAGCTCTCTGTGCCGAGCCCGCTTTGGATCCTCTGTCTCCCTCTCTCTCTGCCACCCCACCCCGACTCTCACGTGCTCTATCTCTCAAAAATAAATATTTTAAAAAATTAGCTTAGTTAACCAGGCAAGATATTTTCAGAACTATGAGTTCTGATGTGTGTGTGCCCTGACAAATAAATTGAAGACATACTCTATGCCAGGCACTGACAATTACTAGGAGTACAACAATGAACAAAACAAAGTCCCTAATCTCAGGAAGCTTAATTTCTAGTTGAAAACACACAATAATTATATACTATAATATATAAAATGTTGGGGGAAGACCAATGCTTAAAGAAGGAATAAAGCAGGTAATAGAGATAGGGAGTGTTAGAGAGTGAGGGAATGGCTATTTTGTATGTAGGTGGTCAAAGAAGGCCACAGTGATAAGGTGATATTTAAGGAGAAACATGAGGAGGTGAGGGAACTAGCCAGCAGGCTACCTGGAAGACCAGCACAGGACCAGAAGTCCAACAGAGGGCACAATAAGTTGAAACAAGCTGGGATATGCTCAGCATGTTTAAGGAACAACAAGGAGGCCACTGTGGCTAGCCAGAGCAGACTGATAAAGGTGGTGAATAGTAAGGGGGTAAGAGATGATGTCAGAAAAGGAATGGGAGAGGGAACATCACAAAAAGTCTTCTTGTGAGCTCTTCTCTTGTGAGCTCTTTGGCTCTTCTTTTGAATGAATCCTTTGGAGGATTTTGAATGGAAGAGTGGCATAACTTACATTATAAATGATCATCCTGGTTGCCCTATGGAAATCAGACAAAAGTGAGGTAACACCTGAAGTTGGGAGACCAGGAATGTAGAAGGTTATTGCAACAATTCAGGCAAGGGGTAATGGTAGCTTAAACCAGTACGATAATGTGTTATGGCCACTCCACAGAAACGGGATGCACCTCCATGCAAAATCTGGTTCATATGTCAAGACTGATGACCACACACACACACACACACACACACACACACACACACACACACACCCCAAAAGGGCAGGAAAAGGTTTGTTGTTCATATAACATGGCTTTTTTGGAGAACAGGATAGACCTCCTAAGATGGCCCAAAAATGGCCTGGGAGAGCAGGAAAAGGAGTCACTTAAGGGTCTATGGTGCTTAGGAAGTGGGGCTCGATGGAGAGTTCCCACACACAGTTTCAACCTCCCACTGGTGTCTAAGACAGGAGCACCTGCTGCTTTCTCATCAGCTTTCCTGGATGTGGGGCAGAGGACAGGAGGGAAAACTGTAAGCAGGCCAACACCCAGCATGGAATCAGATTCTTTATCATACGATGGTAGAAATGGTAAAAAGTGATCAGATTCTAGAACTGTGTTTATGACCGAGGTGTTAATATTTACACCTGGAATGGGATTTGGGGTGTCAGAGTAAGAGAGAAGCTAGGGATAATTTCCTCTCTCACTATATTTTGGCAAATAAAAAACCTAAAAGATCTAAAATATCAATAATAAAGTTCTGTTACTTGCTCATGAGGTTTTCTCTCCCACTTCTATATTGAAGGTTTTATTTAAATATAAAGACCATGTCCTTTACTTCTCTTTAATCCTCTTCAGCCTCCCCAACCATTTTCACTAGAAACTAGGACAGTGCTCTGCAAGCATGAGTGTTAAAAAAATACTTATTAGTTGAAAAGATTTCCAATGATATAGTATTAGAATATTACGTTGACTTAAAACTACATGCTATTTTGCTTATCACTCAAGTCAAACACGGACTTTAAATGACATTCTCTTAAATATCCGACAAAACTGGGATTTCATATCATTATTTATCACAGATATACTTAAATATCTGGGGTACAATAAAGAATCTCTTACTTACAACTTTTATTTCAAAAGTGACCTTTTATTATTTTATAGCTAATTAAGAAGGCAGCTGTGTTATAATAAAAGTGTCCTAAAATAGGAACCTAGAATTCTGGGTTTTATTCCCATTTTTGCCATAAACCAAGGATATGTGTGGCCCTGGGTACAGGGGTTCTCTTTTCTGAATCTCATCATAATTCCCAGGATTATTCTTTCAGTGGCACTATGTTAGTACTGACAGCAAATGTGAAGGTTTTAAGAACACTGGAATGATAGCATGGATTCACACAGTTAATTGGAACAAAACCCTTCACCTTTGTCTTGTCATGTACAAGTGAAATGGTTTTATGGTTGGAGAAATACAGAGGAAACATGTAGTCCCCAAGTTAAAATACTTTATGAGAACTATTCTTAATGTCTTTTCTAGGGGCGCCTGGGTGGCTCAGTCAGTTAAGTGTCTGACCACGGCTCAGGTCATGATCTCATGGTTCATGGGTTTGAGCCCCCATCAGGCTCTGTGCTGACAGCTCAGAGCCTGGAGGCTGCTTTGGATTCTCTCTCTCTCTCTCTCTCTCTCTCTCTGCCACTCCCCCACTGGTGCTCTGTCTCTTTCTCTCTCTCTCTCTCTCTCACCCCCTCTCTCTCTGTTCCTCCCTCACTCACACTCTGTTGCTCTCTCAAAAATAGACATTAAAATTTTTTTAAATAATCAAAAAATGTCTTTTTTAAATGACCATGTATGTCTCTTATAGAAAATAAGAAAAATACTAAACAGTATTGAGAATATTAATGAAAATTAATAGAATGGATTTGGTTCTGCATTCCCAATCTCTTGAAATTCAGAAAGAAGGTCAGTAAAATATATGTTATTAAAATTTAACTTTCAAATACTTTACATACCTACAGTCAAGTGTTTTATAGGATACTCTTTTAAAACAAATATAAACTACCTAAAATCACATTGGCCCTGGATACTTTAAAACTGTAACTCAAACTTGTCTTTTTGACATCTTAAGATGCACTTTCAGAATTGATATAATCTGATTTAGAAAAACAGTTCTGTCTCAGAGACAGTACAGCTTATTCCCACCAAAATTACTCTCTTAAATGTTGCCAGTGGTGATTTTCTATAGCCAATGCTCTATGGAAGAATTTCAGCCTTCATTTCGCTCAATGCCTGACAAATTTGGTGATTACTTTGATAATTCAGTTTCCAACTCAAGTCCCATCATGCCTTGTGTTATCGTTGTTTTTCATGGACCTGTCCGTGTTGCCACAGATAGCTTTTTGGAGACAGAGTCTGTGGCTGCTCATCCTTGTATGCCTAGAACCTTGCACAGTGCTTAGCACGTGAGAAGATTTCAGCAAATGTTTGCTGTACTAAATCAACGGGTTCTGTCCAAAATCAGTGATTGGAAACTGAACCAGCAAAATAAAATCTAGTCTTTTGCTATCATGTGGGCTAAGTGATTTCAATTTTGAGATTACAAACACTAAGTTGTGGGAACCTGGGTGGCTCAGTCGGTTGAGCATCTGACTTCGGCTCTGGTTATGATCTCGTGGTTCAGGAGTTCGAACCCTGTGTCAGGCTCTGTGCTGACAGCTCAGAGCCTGCAGACTGCTTTAGATTCTGTCTCCCTCTCTCTCTGCCCTTCCCCGTTTGCACTCTCTCTCTCAAAAATAAATAACCATTAAAAAATTGTTTAAAAAAAAGAAACACTAAGTTGGGTTATAGAAGAGCTTCTTCAATATTTACTAAAATGGAAAATATTTTTGCATAAGAGAGAAGACTGGGAAATTTATCAGCAAATGTGAACACAGAGATGGCATCTGTCTCATGGAAATAGGAAAGAATCAGTGAGGGCTGGAAGCCATATTAGAGACAGGTGAATATCAGTCTTGCACTGCAGCTATGAAAGAGTTTCTGTAGATTCATAAACCATTCTTAGAAAAAAAAGATAGTTTTCATGTATTTTACTGTTGTTTAATTTTATCTACCTTAGAATCACTGGTAATTCTTAAAAATTCCAACTTCAATTGTGTGGAAGACTAATAAAGTCAAGATTTTTTTTGGTTTGTTTTCTATTACTGGATCACAGTTTAATTTTTTTATTTTTAAATATTTATTTATTTATTAGAGAAAGAGAGAGCAAGCAGGGGAGGGGAAAAGAGTGGGGGACAGAGGATCCAAAGCGGGCTCTGCACTGACAGCAGCAAGCCTGATGTGGGGCTCAAACTCATAAACTATGAGATCATGACCTGAGCCAAAGTGGGACACTCAGCCAACTGAGCCACTCAGGTGCCCCTGGATCACAGTTTTAATGAACGAATAGCAGCAATGATGATGGAAGTGAGGGAATCCTAGCAGATAGATACAAGTCATGGAGTTAGACAAAATATTGCATGGAGATCCATGTCCCAGAGCTCCTCTCTATTCAAACCTTGAGAATTCCATGTTTGATTATAAGGATCAGCAAGTGGGGCTGATAGGAACAAAATAAAATTTCCTCATATCAGAGCTTATCTTGATTTATGTAATCTACTTCTTATGGCTCTTACACCTTGATGGCCACCACTGATCATCAGCACTACCAACATTTCTGGGGCCAATCTTACCTTAGGTACAGGGATGGATGTACACACTAGCCCAGTGCTCTGGGACTCAATTTTAAGTCACCTAATCAAAACCTGAATCTAAACGTGGCTAGGGATTTTGGTAACTTAGATTTTGGTCTTATCACTAAGACAGATTCCACTTGAGCACCCAGTTAATTGTTAAGGGGCTTGGAAAACCAAAGCTGTCCAACACTAGGCTTGGCATTCTGATGGAAGGTAACAGAGTCATTTCTGGAACATAATTCAAGGGAACAGCAATAGACAAATATTAGCTCAAAGCAACACATAAGATAAAAAATAGGGTCACAGAGTAGCCTACCCAGTTGGCAATGCATAGAGATAAGAATCATTGTGTTCAGAGATTTAGGCTGGTATGCAAAATTCCCGACTACTTGAGTTCATGCTTATTTCTAGACCCTAGATCCTTTTTTTTTTTTCTTTAATATATCATTCTAGCCCCGAGGCAAGACAAGGCTCTGGAAGCTTCACCTTGATAAAAAGCAATAACTCCTTTAGACCTGTATTAGACTAATTCATTATTCAATAAATCTGTATCGCCTATGTATTGAATTCCTTATATAATTATAAGTGATTGTCAGGCACTGTTGTAGGCAATGTGATAATAAAGCAGATCTCCACCTACAGGAGCAGTGGTTAAAGGGCTTACTGTGATCCCTGGTCCTTTGATGTGTGTGTATTGAGTTGGTGGGGGGAAAGGGTGGACTTGAGTAGCAGTAGGCAATAATACTTCCTGTCCAAATGTCAATCAAGAAAACTCAACAGTATCTTGATGCCATTAACGAATCTTCTCATAAACACATTCCTATATGATGAGAAAACAGGTTTCTAAGATACCCACATGATGCTGGTCTAGAATCCCCTACTGTATAATGCTGTTGTTGATGTCATATTTTTTATTAGTCAAAGCTTAAAGAAACAGAAACACTTTGGAGTTTTTTAAAGCAGAAACTGACGTGAGTCAGAGAATTAGATGCTTACAGAATAGTTGGAAGTTATGTAAGTAGTCTCCTGTTTGTGCCGCCAGGAACAGTTTTAGAATAATAGGTCATCCCTGGAACTATGCCAGGAAAAAGGAACACCGTTAGTGCCTCCGAAATGGCCACAAAAGAACGGATGATGGACATTGAAACATTATCTGAGAAAAACTATGACAACAATCATGTTTGAGAAAAGAAATGGATAACAGGGGACAGAAAGATGGCTTCTACTTTACTTTTGCCTTCCAAATTTTCTGCAAGTGCATCTAAACAGTGGAATCAATTTGCAGCCAGAACCCTAGCTGCAAGAGAATCTAAGAAGGTAAAATTGAGAGGCTGCGTGATCCAATTCTTATATCCAACATACTATTTACCATTCAAGGTAAATCTAAGAAAGTGCACTCCTGAGTCTTCATCATACCTAATGCATCAGAAATTCCGGGCACAAACACTGACATGTTAGCAAACACCCTGAGTGATTCTCATGCTTAGGAACATTTGGGTGACATTAATTAGAATTATCAGGATGATATCTTGGATACACAGTCATATTATGCAAATTAAGAAAATATTTTTTAAACAAGGGATTTTTAAAAGAAATGTTAAGCCACACTTATAATTTAATCTTATGAACATGACTGTACTCTGTCTGAATAAGAAAGTGAAATGCTTATCACTTTAGGTAATTGTTCATTTTGCAATGCCAAAAGGAAGAAAAAAAATTCTCTCAGTGTTTTGCTCTCTCTAGTTCCTTATGTAATGGGGACAAATATTGACTGTTTGGTGGCTGCATTTTATACAGGAGTTTGCCTAGTGTTCTCTCTGGGGATATTTCAAAGTAATGTCCCATGTAAACCTCAAAATTTATTCTTTTCTAGTTTGCAAGCACAGAACAGTTTAAGAGCAATTTCTCATTTAGGACAGAAAAAAAAACGCATGTTCTTTCTTTATCTGAGCAATGAATTCCATTGAACAAATTATTGCATGTGGTTTCTGATGATTTATTGATTTAAATGTATTAAACTGCTCAATTAAAAAATAAGTGGGAATTTATAATTCAAAGTGAAACATCAAATCAACCTTGCATATAACCTTGCTCACAGTGCCTTAAACAATGTTGGCTGGATTAATGAAAGATGAATTCCCTGTGCTGATTTACTTTGCTAAAATAATGCATCTGTAGTCATTTCCTAAAGTGACTTAAGTATTTCCTAGAAGTACTCATGGTTTCTGAGGTTTCCTTAAATGTGAGTCTCAATCATATAATTAAGAGATTGTTTTAGTCATAGTAACACTGGCTGCTGTTAACAGACAACTCACAAATCTTGGTGGCTTACCACAGTAAAGGGTAATTTCTCATTCATGTCATGATCCAGTTGAGGGTTCAGTGGTAAGCCTTCCTCATTAGTGATTAGGAATTCCATCTCCTTGCATCTAATGACTCCACCATCTTCCAGCACATGGTTAGAAAATATTTTCTGTAAAGGGCCAGACAGTAAATATTTTAAGATTTGCCAGTCAAGGGCAAAAATCAAAGCTATTATCTAGATATTTATGTAACACAAGAGAAAACAAATTTCACCAAATGTTACTTTGATGAAATTCAAAATAGTAACAAGTTCCTATGTACAGCTCTTTGTAAAACATGTCTACTGATGTAAAAAATGAAATTATTTTGTTGGGGGATATACTTTTGCTTCATGGAGGTTTAAAATTAGTTTCCTCATTATAATGTTGCAAAAGTTCATCAATTAATGCTGATATATAATGAGATGTTTTTCACATTTTACCTTTTCACAAGGATAAGTTTTGCCAATATAGATATCAATCCATGAGTGTTTGATTTTAATTTACCATATTCTTCTCTTGAAAGGCATTTTCAGGATACTATTAGATTTTCTCTTGCCTTTTAACCTGTCATTACATTGCAGACTAATCACTTCTGATTGAAGGTTAGAAGGCAGCTCCTCAATTGAATGATTATATGGATTTTGAAATATGAAAATTTCTTTTGTATTTGCATTAAGAAACCAAAAAAACATTGTGGGAACAGTTGTTTGAGCTGGGAAAACATATCACTGAAAATTTCTATGGGATTGGAGATTTGGGGTTTTGTTTTAAATTTACAGCACAGACTGGGGCACCTAGGTGGCTCAGTTGAGTAAGCATCTGACTTAGGCTCAGGTCATGATCTCATGGTTTGTGGGTTCGAGCCCTGCGGTGGTCTCTGTGCTGACAGCTCAGAGCCTGGAGCCTGCTTCAGATTCTGTGTCTCCCTCTCTCTCTTACCTGCCCCTGCTCATGCTCAGTCTCTCTCTCTCAAAAATAAACATTAAAATAATTAAATTTATAGCACAGGAAGTAAATAAAACAGTTCAACATCATTTGTGACTCAAAGAACATTAATTGTTATGGAAATGACCTCATGCAGTATGTTTTCCACATGTAAGTGCTATTTTGCCTTGAAATTTTAGGTTGAATTCACTAAACATTTTCAGTACTATGGAAAAAAAAGCTGATTTCCAAAGTTATTCAGTATTTGATAACTGGCTGAGTACAGTTTTCTTCAGAAAAATTTCCATTTTGACTCTGTTTTGACAATAAAATACTAACATTGCTAACCCATCAAACTGCTGTGGTAGGGCAAGTCAGGATATCCAGCTTCTGTTCTTAAAAAATTCACGGGACTGGGGAGCCTGAGTGGCGCAGTCGGTTAAGCGTCCGACTTCAGCCAGGTCACGATCTCGCGGTCCATGAGTTCGAGCCCCGCGTCGGGCTCTGGGCTGATGGCTCAGAGCCTGGAGCCTGTTTCCAATTCTGTGTTTCCCTCTCTCTCTGCCCCTCCCCCGTTCATGCTCTGTCTCTCTCTGTCCCAAAAATAAATAAACGTTGAAAAAAAAAAAAATTTAAAAAAAAAAAAAAAATTCACGGGACTGATGATGGACAGAGCCATGAGATCAACTGAAGTACACTGGCACTTGTGTTTCAATAGCACATGACAGATTCAAATATTTTCTGTAAAATCCCTGCTCATGAATAATAGAATGAAAAACCATAGGCTTTAAATACCTTATTTTTTCACTACTTTTGTGAATGTGTCCAACTAAGCCTTTCACTGCCCCGCACATATTTTTGCCATCATCAGGTGGAATACATCTTAGCAGATTCTACCTCAGGTTGTGCTGACTAAATGTTTCCTTAATGCCTCTGGAAATGTGTTCACCTGTAGTGGCTTCATTAAGATGATTCAGCAACTTTAAACTTGGCATCAAATAAACAACTGAATAGTGTAGATAACATTTACTCATCAAGAACTAAGATAAACTACTTAAAGTTATTTGCCTTGTTTTTTTACAATCAACTAGCAATGTTGTTCCCAATATCCTCCACAATTTGAACTATTCTCATCAGAAGAGTAAGAGTTTTGAATTCATTTTCTCTAGATACATTCCTTCAGCTTCTCCAACACAATTTAGTTAACTACATCAGTAAGTACCTTTCTTTGCTTGGCCAGCAAATAGGCCCCTGGGAAACTTACTTAGGTTACAGCCTCATTGTTTGTTTTGCTTTTGGGAAGAAAGTCTATGTTGTGAAAAGACATTTTGTTTTAAATTTTCTTAACTTCCTGGATATTGCTTTCCTGTCAGTTGGAAATATTTAATTGTCTGGTAATATTTATTACCTGCTATTATCAATACATATTGCATTAGTTTCCTTTTGCTGTTATAACAAAATACCACAAACTTAGTGATTCAACACAACATAAATTTAGTATCCTACATATCTGGAGGCTAGAAAGCTAAACAGAATCCTCCTGAACTAAAATCAAGGTGCTGAGGGGGCTGTGTTCCTTCTGGAAGATGTAGGGGACAACCTGTTTCCCTGCCTTTCCTAGCCTCTGCAGGATTCCTGAATTCCTAAATTCATGGTCCCCAGCCAGCAATCTTATCACTCCAACTTCTGTTTCCATCATCCATTTCTTACTCTATCTTTGGCTGTCCTGCTTCCTGTTTTATAAGGACCACTGTGATAACATCAGGACCTCTAGGTAATAATGGTCCCAATGTCTTCCTGGAATGGTAAGATTCCAAACCGAACAGCTGGAACTGCAGGCCTGCTGTTACAGGATTTTAAACGAAAGAGTTTAAAACATCTCTTATGTTGCTAGTATAAAGGGCCATTTTATGTCATGTTGGCATAAACCTTTTTATAAAAGGGGAAGTATTTCTAATGGTGTTTCAATATTGGTGCTGATACAAAGTAAGTTATTGCTTTGCACTAGGTGGTTTGGCCACTGAAAGAATACTGTATTGCCAGGGAAACAATCTTATTTCTTTAGACAACAAATTTATGTTTTACCAAGTTCTTCGCTTCTGTTCATTGATTTCTAATTGCGTTTATGGTTCAGGCTGGGAATTGAGAAGTTATTTGTAGTAGGATAGGTAAACCTCACCATATTATATAAAATGCACTGAGCTCAACTGCTGTATTAAAAAAAAAAAGCACTTTAAATCCCTCTTTATAAACACTAAAGTAAAAAAAAAATATGCCTTTCTGGGTTGTAAACATGTGGTAGTAATAGAATATTATATAGTCAGTGTTAAATAAAAGCCAAAACTGCAACATGCAGAAAATAGAATTTGGTTAATTTGTGGGCTCATGTTTATTTTTGTCTTTAACACTTCTACAAACAAAATTCCTGGAACAGATTAGTATATTCTGTTAAAAGACTTACAGTGACCCATTTTGCTTACACTGTTGCATCACCAGGGACTCATACTGAGCCCATGACCTGCTGGTGTGTGTATATATTTATAAAAACAAAAACAAAAAAAACCATTCATTGGGATATAGAGTAGCAGTCACAAACTGAAGACTGCAGCTTGTTGAGGTGCTATACCCTGAGTCCCAAAGTTGGTTCCAGTGGGTCTTAGTGCTTTTGTGACAGGATTTATTCAGACCACTCTTCATTTGATGTAACAAAATGCCATTAACCCAAATATTTGTAAATAAAGTTCTAGTGTATCTAGATTAAATTTTTAAAATCTGTCTCCATCTCAAGACCCTTAATTTCACAGCATCCATAAAAACCTTTCTGACATGTAAGGACACATTCACAGGTTTGAGGAATGAGGATGTGGACGTCTTTGGGAGAGGGGGGTATTATTTTGTTAGACCCCAGCTAGAAGGTTATGGTACAAAAAACACAATGCTTTGCCATATAATTTGATAATAAAATAATCCATACTCCATTTGGCCTTAAAAGTGCACCATGTGAAGTTCACTTTTCTCATTTTCTGTGTTGACTTAATGAGTATGCAGTAAGAGTAAAAAACTAAAATGCCACAGTACAATGATATGCACAGCCTTGCAAATACTATCCAGTTATAACTGCATCACTGTGGCATATAGTGTACTGAGTCATCAGGGTGCAGCAATAAGAGGGCCAAACACACATGGCCTCTGTTGCAACCACTCAACTGTGCTACTGAAATGCAAAAGCAGGTACAGCTAATATATAAATGAGCGTGGATGTGTTCCAATAAAATTTATTTATGACATTGCGATTCAAATTTTATATAGTTTTGAATGCTGTGAAATATTCTTCTGCTTTTTTAATAACTGTAAAATGTACAGCCATTTTAGTTCCTGGCTTGCACAAAAGTAGGCAGTGAGCCAAATTTGGCCTGTGGGCTATGGTTTCCTAACTTTCTTCTAAGGTCTCAGATTCCTCTACTGCAGGAGGTTGTGTGAGGTGTGCCTGGTGCCAGACTACCTTATTTCTGCCCACATTCTATTAGCTAGAACTCAATTACCTGGTTATATCTAACCAGGCTGGGAAACACAGTTCTTCTGTGTGTTCAAGACAAGGGAACGTGGATATTGGTGAACGTTTTTCTACCATAGCCTGCTCTTTCCAGTAACCAAGTTTTTGTTTTATCCTTTTTCCACATATAGCTTATATTTACTTCTAAACTCCAGTTCACAATCCGGAGTCTCGGGCAATGCATGTCCTTTAACCTGTGATATATATTTCCTCAGAGTTCTTCATAGTTCTGTGACCTATGAACTTAGTATCTGTCCCTGACATCCATCATAACAAACAGTTCCACCTGGAAAGAGTAAAAAGGGAAATACAGCAATTATTGGTCAGAGCTAATCCAGCTATACAAATATTGCGAAGGTTCCCAACCTGGAGAACAGAAGAACCTTGATTCTTCCCCAGGTCAGCTCCCTGTAAGGAACTCTTGCACATTATTCTCCATGGCCTCTTGACTCTACCTGTTGTAAGGCTCTTCCTTAGCTCGTATCCTCCTTGGCACAGCTGAAGTGTGTTGTGACTTCCTGGGGGATACAGAGTTTTGACAGTCCACTGTCTTTCTAAAGATTATTTCAATGCCTTCTAATTACAAGCGCCCTTGGAGCACCCTCATGGGTTTATGTGCCATGCAATTTCCTCATGAACAAAACTTCAAATTTGTTTCAATAAGTACCATGTGCCTGGAACCACATCCAAAGATGCTTTCCAGACACTGATCTCAAATCAGCTTGATTTTATTGTCTAATTCCTCCACTTGTTTTTTTCTTAATTTAATGGTGGCTAAAAATGGCTATGAATGTGATGTTAGCTGAAAGACTTAATCCCTTTGTTCAACAGAGGTTTTTGGTCACTCAAAGCCTTTCTCAATAACATCACTTACTGTTTGGGACCTAGAGGATGCAGACATTTCCAGCCCTTTAATGGCCCACATTTTTAGATTTTTTTCTATTCTCTCTCATTTCTGCTTGCAAAGTAGACAACTCTCCTAGGCTCATTTCTTTCTTATAATACCCTGACAAATGCAGACGACACTGGTAAGGGTACACTAACTACTGCTAACACTACTCTACTAACACTGCTTTCTATCCTGTTTCACTAGCGCTACCTATCAATAAGCACATGGTCTGCCTACCAAATTATTGCTGGCAACAGATTTTCGCAGATGTCTTTTCATAACACCTTCCTGATTTTCAGTCTCCTGACCACCTTCCTACTGATAAGCCATAGTCTTTAATTCCACTGGAAAATGTAGGCATTATTAGGCTAAGTGCTGCAGCAGACAACTTAAAATCTCAGTGGCTTAAAACAATTACGTTTTATTTCTCATTCATGCCATAATCTGCTTTGGTATTCAGTCAGCAGCTAGCTATCTAAGCAGCCATTTAGACTCTACTCCTTGGGAGAAGATTTGAATGAAAAATTTAAGGCTCCAAACCTAAACATTCTGAGAAAATACTACAAGAGATGACTCAGGAATTTAGGTATAAGAGAGGAATTTAAACAATTCAGGAATATGTAAACCAAAAATTAGATCCAGAGGAGGAACAAGAGTCACTAGATGGCAAGTTCCAGAGAACTGGGTCAAAACTCTTAAACTATCTCATCAGATCCTCCTGTGGCTAGGATTGATCAAGAAAGTCCAATCCACAGATTGCCATATATTGTCCACAGCTGTACAATCCAGAAGGTGGCAGAGAGAGGAAACCAGGTGGATGTCACTTCGTCCCTCCCAAGAGCAGCACAGCATGAATTGACCAGGCCCCAGGGAGGGAGAGTGCCTACTTTAAAAGTGGGAGCTGTCACTCTTTCCTTGCATTGTTCATCATGTTGACTATAACCCTGGGAGTTGGTTTAAAAGTTAGGAATAACTTTTCAATTCCTTTTGTTTTGTTTTGGAACTCACAAACGCATTTATATCAGGATTAGCTGTGTATTCGGTTCTATGCTGAACTTTCTCTGGTTTTATTTATTTTGCGAGTCACTAGTCTCAGTGACTACCTACCTGGTCTCCTCGACAACCTTGCATGTTAGATATTAGTATCAATAAGAACTCACCATGCGTACCCATAGGTGTGGTCACCTTTCTCTCTCCCGGACTGGTCAGACCACAGAGGGACATTCATGGCCAATGAAACAGCTCTTCTGGCTCAGCAGAGGGCCCACCCCTCCTCCCTCCCTTGGTGGCAAGTGCCCCTCCTCCCTCCCTTGGTGGCAAGTGGCGGGGCGGTGGGGGTAGGCAGACTCTGGCAGGACTTGGCCCTCCTGTCTCTGATGCAGGGGCCACTCTCGCTTACCTCTCGGCTGTGGCTGTGAGTGGCCCTCCCTGTGGTGGGGAAGGCCCTGCTGCCACCCCGCGGCTTGTGGCCGTGGCAGTGGCAGCGTGTGGCCCCTGGCCCTCCGTGGTGCTGCTGCAGCGCTCCAGCACCCTTCGGTGCTGCTTCCTTTTCCAAGGGCCTCCTCGGTCACCGCTGGCGGTGGAGTGTAGGCAGAGCGGGTGGAGCTGGTAAGACGAGCACACGTGTCCCCTTTGCGGGGCAGGCTGTGCGTTACCCGGTGGTCTGCACGCTGGGGTGTGAACGTTTGGTGTGGGTGAGCCGGTGACAGCGCGCTGTGCCACCTGCGGCCCACCGCTCTGTCCGTGTGGGCGCCTCGGCTCTCTTACTTGCTCTTACCGGAAATGCTTGGTCGTCCTACCAACACGCATGCGCCCTGCCAGACTTTACGTAGCGCAGCGAGCCGCAGGAGCCTGAGGGGCGTGGACCTCCAGTCCTGCAGCTTGCGCTCCGCGTGCCTCGTGTTCGCGGGCCGCAGACCCGCTCCCCAAAAGCTGGTCTCTGATCGTCTTTGTAGATGATTGGAGGGGTCGTCGCCAAGGTGAGAAAGCATTTGCTAGTCATGGGAGAGGGGCCTACCTTAGGGGTACCGGACTGCCCAACTGCTGCCCTTCTTCCCAGGCTAGTGGCCACCTGCGTGGCTATGGTTGTGTGTGGGCAGAACCCCTCTCCTTCGCAGGAGGGGTCCGCTGGCCCTGGAAGTGGGCCTGAAAGATGTTCCTAGGGAGAAATAAGTAAGAAAAAGAAGAACTCACTGTGTGAGTTCTTAGGATATATACCCATTCTGGGGAGGCCGGGGTGGTCTTCACTTCCACTGAGGTCAGGATCTCATTTAGGGAGCTGGACCCCCACATGGGGATCCGTGCTGGCAGTGTGGAGCCTACTTGGGATTCTCTCTCTTTCCCTCTCTCTGCTCCTCCTCACTCTTGTGATGTATCTCTCTCTTTAAGATAAAGCAATAAAACTTAAAAAAAAAAAAAAAGATGTATACTCATTTTTAAGAAAGTGTGCCTCACCAAAATTTAGTTACTAAATGACAATGCAGGGATATGAGCTCAGGTCCAACACAGTCTTGGTTTATCTTTTTTTTTTTTTTTTTTTTTTTTTTTTTACAACTTTCAGATCTTTCAGAATATTTCAGAGAATTTTGGATAACTGGTCTTAATACCCCTCTAATAACCACAAGACACAGATAACTTTAAGGACAGAGACTAAAAACCAGATGCCTGCAAAAGCTGGCACTTTGAATTGGGTAAAGGCTTGGGGCCCAATATTGTCCAGCTAGATGGAGAATGGCCTGCTAGAAGACAGTGGGAAGGAGTGGCCCTAAATAGACAATATTTTCTTAGAGTTTTATATAAAGATATGTATCTTTCATTTGCTACAAAAGAGGTGAATTCTGATGCTATTTCTATTTTAGACTTTATGAAATCTAAATCTATTCCTCTCCTACAGTTTTGGTGGGTAGAAATCAGGTTGCTTTGCAATCTTTCCCAAACTTGTTTGAACTGACCCTTCACGTTTCTTTGCAGGGCTTTGGCTGAAGAAGCACTCATGAGACCTCCCTCTGATACAGCTATCCAGAGGAGCTAGGACAAGACTAGATTTCCCAGAACCCTGGTTAGCTAGATTTGCACCTGCCTCTGAAGGAGGCTCTGAAGGATAATTTATGTGCTTGAAAAATAATGTATGCAATGGGTTCTGGGAGAGAAATGCAGGGAGTATGGCATATATTCACTAATGGGAAAGGATTGACTCATTTGGGGATCGGAATAAATGAATATCTCTTGGGAAGAAAATTCAACAGGCTAATTCGTAGCAAACTAGTGGTATTAGGCTGCTGTTAGTGGCTTTTTGTAAAACCAAAAAAAAAAAAAAATAATAAATACTGAAGCTCTTCTACCAGCCTCTTTGGAGAATAATAATACTACAAAAAATAGGTAATAATTTATTGCATACTTACATTATGTTAAATACTGTACTAAGTAGTCATGAATAAGCATGAAATCCTCACAAAAGCTTTATAAGGTAGGCAATACAGTTAACTCCATTTTATAAGAGAGCATACTTATGCTTCCAGGATGATAAAAGATATCTGAGTTGGCCTCCCTGGGTTCTTAAGTGGCAACGATATGCACCCCCAGGGATTAAGGAAAATATACTCACTTTCCTCTAAATGTCAAATAAGGAAAGAAAATCCTAGATGCTGGATTTGGTTGGCTCTTTTATGCCTGGTGAATCTGTTTCTGGAAACTTAAGGTCTTAACATGTTCAGCAGTAAGACATTTGTAGATCTTTAGAAAGGCAGAGGCTTTTCTGTGGATATGGACCCTCAATTTTAATTGGTTTATGGTGAACAGGAAGAATGTTTGGGGGCTGAGGGAAGAAAGGGGCAAACTTGACTGGGGTGAGCAGCATGGCTACATGTAGATTTAGAGTTTTGCAAATGTGGGTCTCCTTCAGTCTGGATTTCCTAAAATGCTTTCGGGATTTTGATCATGAATTTCTTCTATGTTTACATATAAGAAATAGAAAAATAAGTCTGTTTGGGGCAACAAAATTTGCAATGCCCAATAGGCCATGTGCATTACTATCGGAGGTTTCCCATGGTATCTATACCTTAGAGCAGAAGTTGACAAACTATGGCCAGTGGGCCAAAAGTGGCCTGCCATTGATTTCTGCCAGTGCAATTTTATTGGGACACATCTATGTTCATTCATTTTGTATTACGCTGTAGAACATATGTTCTGTATTTATATATTAGGTCTACAACAGCAGACTTGAGTAGTTGCAACAGAGAATGTGTGCCTAAAATATTTATTTTCTGCCCATTAGGTGGGGGTTTGGATTCAAACCCACTTTTAGTCAACTCTCCAGACCCCAAGTGAGCTAAAACTTCTTTTTCTCTTCTTTAGTCTAAGGCCTGAGTTAGAAGCCAGCTTTAGGCAGAATGGGGTCCAAGATGGAGAAACAGGAACCTCCTGAATTCATCTCTTTCCATGGGCACAACAAATCTTTAGCTAAACACAGAGCAACTCCTTCTAAAGGAAACCCAGAAAAGAGCTGAGCAATCCTACACCTACATCACCCACATTGAAACAGCTGGGAAAGGCTGAGACACACTTACTAAACCCCACCCGTGGCAGTACCATACAATTGAGAGGGAACCCCCAACTCCCAGCTCCTCCCCAAGGAGCACATCAAGCACCCCAACTTTTAAGACTCCCACCTGAGGGATGGGTCCCCCAAACACCTAACTTTAATGGACATAATGGCTTATGTCTTTTAAAACACACAAGACAATAACAAAGAAACACTTCTCAAGAGGACTCACTAAGGCTGTATCCCCAAAGCTTATAGCAGAGGGAGCAGGCACAAGTCATCCTTCTCTCAGTCCTTCCCAAAAGAGGCCTATCTGCATTTGTTAGAAGTTGTTGCTTCAGGGTCATGCTTCGAATTTAACAGGTACCTAGGGGCTGACTGCTGTCCTCCCCTGAGACTGGAAAAAAGCAGTAGCTATCACCCCTGCTCTGTCCCTTGAGCTCACCCCCAAATTGTCTGTGTGTCCCTGGAAGGAGCTTGCATACATGTCTGGCACCCAGCATTTGTGGCTGCCACCCAGGGAAAGATGCCTAGATCACCTGGCTCTGAAAGCCAATGGGAATGACATTCATGTGCCCCACAGGACTGCAGCAAACAAAGAAACAGGTCTTTTTTTTCTTAAGTTTATTTATTTATTTTGAGAGATAGAACGCAACTGGGAAAGGGCAGAGAGAGAGGGAGAGAGTCCCAAGCAGGCTCAAACATGGGGCTCAAACCCACAAACCGTGAGATCATGACCTGAGCTGAAATCAAGGGTTGGATGCTTAACCAACTGAGTCACCCAGGTGCCCCAAGAAACAGGTCTTAACCAGCTGTCTTCCCAGGGCTCAGCAGAGAGGAAGCAGACAGAAATGCCCTTCTCCCATTCTTTCCCTGAAAGAGGACTGTTTGTATACTTTAAAAGCTTCTTAGAGAGTCAGGCTTCTAATTTAACATTCATCCAAAGGATGACTATGATCCTCCCCAGAGGACAGGGAAGTCTGTGAACACCTATGTCTGTCCCCTACCCTCATCCTGAGGACCACTCCAAGTTGCCAGTATCTCCCTGGAAGGAGCTTAACACTTGTCTGGTGCTCAGCTTTTGCAGCTACCATTCAAGTGACAGGCTCCTGGATTGCCTAGCTCTGATAGCCAAAATGGCTTCCAATCATATGTCTCACAAAACTGTAGCAAAGAAAGACACAGTTAATAACAGATTTAGGAGCACCCAACCTCCCCAAAAGGAAAACTTCAGGAAGCAGATGGCTTCACTGGTGATTTCTACCAAATATGCAAAAAATTAGTGTCAATCCTTCTCAAAAAAATCTTGCAAAAAATAGAAGAGGAAGGAATGCTTCTCAACTCATGTTATGAGGCCAGCAGTATCCTAACACAAGGATGGTGCAGAAAAGAAAATTACAGGCTAATATCCCTGATGAACATAGATACAAAAATACTCAACACAGTATTAGAAAATCAAATTCAACAGTACATTAAAAGTACCATACACCATGATCAGGTAGGATTTTTTTTCCAGGGAAGCAAAGGATGATTCAACATACACAAATTAATCAATGTGACACCCCACCTTAATAAAAGAAGGATAAAATTCATATGATATGACAAAATTCAACATCCGTTCATAATAAAATTTTTCAACAAACTGCATATAGAAGGAATGTATCTCAATGTAATAAAGACCATATAGGACAAGCCCACAGCTAACGTCATACTTAATGATGAAAAGCTGAAAACTTTTCCTCTGGATCAGGAACTAAACAAAGGTGTCCATTCTTGCCACTTTTATTCAACATAGTATTGGAGGGCCTAGCGAGAGCAATCAGGCAAAAAAGAAAGATATCTAAATTGGAAAGGAAAAAGTAAAATTGTTTTTGTCGACAGATGAAATGGTATTATCTTTAATCTCCAAGGACTCTACCAAAAAAATGTTAGAACTAAGAAATGAATTCAGTAACATTGCAGGATACAAAATCAATATACAAAAATCAATTCTGTTTCTATGAACTAACAATGAACCATCAGAGTAATTAAAAAATAATATCACTTACAATTGCATCAAAAAGAAAATACCCAGGAATATATTTAGCCAAGGAGATGAAAGACTTGTACACTGAAAACTCTAAGATGTTAATGAAAGAAATTGAAGAACATGCTTATAAATGGAAGGGTATTCCATGCTCATGGATTGGAAAAATTAACATTGTTAAAGTGTCCATACTACCCAAAGCAATGTACAGATTCAATGCAATTCCTATGAAAATTCCAATGTCATTTTTTACAGAAATAGAACAAACAATTCTAAAATGATATGGAACCACAAAAACCCACAAATAGCCAAAGCAATCTTGAGAAAGAATTGGAAGCATCACACTTCCTGATTTCAAAATATATTTTAAAGCTATAGTAATCCAAATAGTATAGTATAGGCATAAAAACAGACATGTAGATTAACGGAATAGAAAACAGAGCCCAGGAATAAACCCATGCATATATGTCAGTTAATTTATGACAAAGGAGCCAAGAATATATAATGAGGAAAGGATAGTCTCTTCAATAAATGGGACTGATAAACCTGGACAGCCACATGCACAAGAATGAAACTGGACCCTATCTTATACCATACACAAAAAATTAACTCAAAATGCACTATGGTCTTATATTTAAACCCAGAAACTGTAAAGCTCCTAGAAAAAAACATAGGGGGTAAGCGCCTTGACATTGGTCTTGGCAATGACTTTTGAATTTGACATCAATGGCAAAGGCTATAGTTTGACTCATCAAACTAAAAAACTTCTCCATAGCAAAGGAAACTATTAAGAAAGAAAAGGCAACCTACGGAATGGGAGGAAATATTTGTACATCATGTATCTGATAAAGTGTTAAATCCAAATTCTATAAAGAACTCACACAACTCAATAGCAAAGAACACAAAAATTCTGATTAGAAATGAATAGAAGAAAAATAAGGTAAAAACAGAGAGGGAGGCAAACCATAAGAGACTCTTGAAGACAGAGAACAAACTGAAGGTTGCTGGAGAGGAGGTATGTGGCAGATGAGTAAATGGGTGATGGGCATTAAGGAGGGCACTTGTTGGGATGAGCACTAGGTGTCATATGTAAGTGATGGGTTCTACCTGGAAAGCAATACTACACTGTATGTTAAGTAACTTGAATTTAAATAAATAAATTTTAAACAATGACATTTTTCCAAGAAAGAACCAAATAGACATTTTTCTAAGGAAGACATACAAATGGCTAACAAGTATATGAAAAGGCACTCAATATCACAAGTCATCAGGGAAGTACAAATCAAAACCACACTAAGATATTATTTCGCACCTGTTGAAATGACTATTACCAAAAATATAAGAGATATTGGTAAGGATGTGGAGAAAAGGGAATTCTTGAGCACTGCTGGTGGGAAAGGTAAATTGGTGCAACCACTATGGAAAATAGTATGGTGGTTACCTAAAAAAATTAAAAATAAAGCTACTATATGATCCAGCAAACCCATTTCTGTGTATATATCCAAAAGAAATGAAAACAGAAGATGGGGCGCTTGGGTGGCTCAGTTGGTTAAGCATCTGACTTCGACTCAGGTCAAGATCTCATGGTTCATTGGTTCAAGCCCCATGTGGGGCTCTGTGCTGACCACTCAGAGCCTGGAGCCTGCTTCAGATTCTGTGTCTCCCTCTCTCTCTGCCCCTCCCTCGCTCACGCTGTGTCTCTGTCTCTTAAACAATAATAAACATTTAAAAATTTAAAAAAAAAATGAAAACGGAAGAGGTACCTACACTCCCATGTTCATTGCATCATAATAACCAAGATATGGAAATAGTCTATGTGTCTGTCAATGGATGAATGGATAGAGAAGATATTATATCTATATCTGTATCTATCTATACAGGTGTCTGTATAGATAGATAGATAGATACAGATATATATATCCTTCAATATTGTTCAGCCATTAGAAAGGCAATCCTGACATATGTGACAACATGAATGGGCCTTGAGGGCATTATGCTAAGTGAAATAAGCCAGATAAGGAAAGATAAATATGCATGGTACCATATGTGGAATCTAAAATAAAAAATGTCAAACTCTTAGTAGAAAAGTGGTTGCCATGGCTTGGGAGTAGGGGGAAATAGGGAGAGGTAGGCAAAAAGGTACAGACTTTCAGCTATAAGATGAATAAGGTCTGAGGATCTAATGTATAACATGGTGACCATACTTGGTGATACTATAATGTGTAATTGAAATTTACTAAGAGATTAGGACTTAAATGTTGTCACCAAATATATATTTTATTATTAATACATTAATATATATTATTTTATATTACTGTAATAATGAGTGTATAATTAACCAAATGGTAGGAATCCTTTCACTATGTGTGTGTGTGTGTGTGTGTGTGTGTGTGTGTATCAAATCATACTGATGTATACTTCAAATATATTACAATTTTATTTGTCAATTATAACTCAATAAAGCTGAAAAATTCTAGAGCATAAAAAATATTAATAGAGATTCTATTCTAAACCAGCCACTACACTGTGTGGAAGTTAAAAGATGAGTGAAACATGAATCCTGCCTTCAGGTACATTCAGTAGGATGAACAAGGTAACAAGTGCAAGGTAATCAGGAGGTGGAGGAGGAGGAGAATATCTTACTGGAAATGGATCAAGAGGATAAGGATTTAGCATCTTATCTAAATTTTTGCAGAAAAATGTGGTTTATTAAGAAGAGTAAGTGAAAGCTATTCTACAGAATGGAAATAAAGCATATAAAAGGAAGACTATTTTTCAAAAAAAGAAGGGGCACCTGGGTGGCTCAGTCAGTTGAGAACCCTTCGGCTCAGGCCATGATCCCACAGTTTGTGGGTTCAAGCTCCACATCAGGCGCTCTGTTGTCAGCACAGAGCCCGCTTTGGATCTTCTGTCTCCCTCTCTCTCCGTTCCTCCCCTACTCAAGTTCTCTGTCTCTTTCAAAAATAAACGTTTAAAAATTTTTTAAAAAGGAGAAGCTGCCAGCTAAGAGGGTTCCACATACTTTGTTGTTTCCATGCTTAGTCCCTTTCCTATGATCCTGTCCTGGTACTACAACAAGCAGCAAAACACAGTCTAAGGCTTGGAGCGGACCTGCTGACGTAGTCCTTTTCCCCTCAGGATAATGACAAAGTGATGTTACCAAACAGAGTAATCGCATGGAGAGCGACTTTTTAAAAAAGTAATGTTTAAAAAAATACATAAAGTAATACATAAACAAAACAGTTCATATTTGATAAACATAAAAGAAGAAGCAGTTTTCCTTAAAGAAAAAAAAGAAGGTAAAACAAAACTCTGGGTTGGTTAACCTATGTGACCAACAGAATAAAAACTGATGTTCAGAAAACATAGGTTAAATGTGTCAATTGCAATAATTCTGTCTTTCTTGTTAATCGCCACTCAGTGAAGTGTGCTACTGTGTCCTGCTTTATGTCAAGTAAGAATTTAACCAAAGTGATACAATTCTGTTTCTATTGGCTCGGTTTTGCAGTTGAAATGATTCAAATTACTAAAAATCAAGCTGTTTTATTCAGAGCAAGGCAAAGTTGTCTTCCTTTGGCATATCATTTAGAACGATGAGATGATGCACGAAGTCCTGCACTGAGAAATGTATTTACTATAGTTGAAAAGCCCAAATTACTGGAAAAATTCAATTTGAAGTAGAAAATACACGCTAGTGGATTCTTTACGGAATAGTAATATACCACCAAATAGAATCTGATTTTACACAGCACTGAATATGCTGTTAGAAAGATGATTTTGTAAACACATTTGGGAGAATACAATTTGAATATAAATGTTCTCTTAGTTAGCATTTTAAAGTTTTTATGAATTTCAAATATATCAGAAGACATCACTTGGTGAATTGGGAGAAAGTTGTTATTATTCTTTGTAAGATAAAATCCAGTGAAGGAGTCCCAGTTTATATTCTCAGCTTCTTAACCAAGCATGTCTTTGGCTAAAGACATTTCTCCTGAAATATGGTGCTTGGTTTTGGGCATGACGCATATGCAGGCACTATGAACAACTGGAGAACATTTAGAAGAGAACAGCTCAAATCCTTTCTGAGCACAGACTGAGTGACCTGGAGAAATGTAATACCGGAAGTAGAGTGTTTTAGAAGAATATTTGAAGAGGAGCTTGTGAGTATGGCCCAATGAGTAGATCTAGGACCAATGTGACATAAGTGAAGTTGCAATTTACGGAAGATAGATTTCAAATGATGTTCAGAAGAACTCAAATAGAGAATTTCAAAAATGGAATGTGTGGTTTCTGCAGGTGGTGAGTGTCCCATTTCTGGATGTGTTCAAGGAGCTAATTGCATTATAGTAATCTGACTTTGAAGAAATACAAAAGGTTATTAAAGCAACCATCTATGATACATATTAAAAATCTTTATAATAAAATTAAAATGGGGTGCCTGGGTGGGTCAGTTAGTTAAGCATCCATCTCTTGACTTTGGCTCAAGTCATGATGGCATAGTTCATGAGTTTGAGCCCCGCATCAGGCTCTGCTGTGACAGATAAGCCTGCTTGGGATTCTCTGTCTGTCCGTCTCTCTGCCCCTCCTCTGCTCACATTTTCTCTCTCACTATCTCCAAATAAACTTAAAAAAATAAAAATAAATAAACTAAAAATAATATACGGAGGAAGACATTGGCAAAACTATGTCAAAGGATCTCTAACAGTTAAACACAACTACCTAATTCTGACTTATAAGAAAAACATCAAAGCAGAAAAGTTATATGAAGAAAGAACATAAGGAAAAAAATGACAATACCTCCATAAATTTAACCTCACAGTTATTTAAAGAAATTCAAATTAAAACAGTAATATACCATTTTACGTCTATAAAAAATAGTGGAGGACTAAAATTAAATTGGTAATATACAACAAGATATTTTAAAAAGAATCCTAAACTTTGCCAGTGGCATTGTTCATTGGTACAGATTTCAGACAAGCAATAAAACAAGCTAAACCACGTCATTAAAATTGTTCATAACTTGCTTCATTAAATCTCTTCTTGATAATATAGTCTAAAGATAACTTACATGATATGAATTGTAGCAGCATTCATAATAAGAAAAAAGTTAGAAGGAAATAAACTACATTTCCAACAGATCAATGAAACATTTACAGAACATTAAAATTTTATGAACATTTAATAACATAAAAATTGTTTACAATAAAATGCTATGCAAAAGGTAAAAATAAAAATGATACCATGACAGCAACAATGTAAAATATGTAATCATGTGAGCCAAGAACAAATAATCAAAATAGTGGTGAGATCATGGTCATGTTTTTTTCTTTTACTATTTGTGTTAAAGGAGAAATATTGTATTTATTTACATAAATTATTAGAAATAGAAACCTTTTAGGCATTATTACCATATATAATTGTCTAAAGCCTTACTTGCACAAATCTTGTGACTTCCATACATATCGGTCAAAAACTAACTGGCTTCCTTTGGGGAATAGAAATGTAAATTCTATTTAATTCAATCAATTTGTGAATTCATTTACCTGAATGTCAGCAATAGACAACATTATTTGAAATATTTGAAATGTACAGAATAAAATGTTAAACAAATATTACCAACACAATTACATATCCTGTATACTCGGCACTTCTCTGCTACCTCTCGGAGACAGCCACTATCCTAATTTGATGTCTGTCATTTCCATGCACTTTGAAATAATTACACTTGCATAAATATATTAAGACATAATACAAAGTTTTGCACATTTTAAAACTTTATATAAACACTGTAATATATGTGTATTTTTTGCATCTTTTTTCCTAAACATCGTTTCTGAGATTCATCCATGTTATTATATGTAGTTCTTATTCATTTTCATGTTCTAGAAGATTCCAAAATATAAGCATACCACAGTTTGTTTATCAGTGATCCTATGGATTGACATTTGAGTAGTTTCTAGAATTTCATTATTACAAATAATGCTACTATGAGTACCCTTTACATGTCTTCTTGTATATGTGTACGAAAATTTCTATAGATTAGTGCCATTCCAATGGAACTTTCTGTAATGATAGAACTACCATTGTGCTGTCCAATACAGTAGATAAGCCAATAGTCACAGTTGCTCAAGCAACTGAGGAACTGAATTTTAATTTAATTTAATTTAATTTAATTCAATTCAATTAATTTAAATTTAAATAGCCACAAATGACTAGTGGCTACTGTTTTGGACAGTGCGGGTGTTGATCATGTACTTAAGAGTACACACTGGGGCATGAGGGGTGCATATCCTCAACTTCACGTATTGCAAAACTGCCCTCCAAAGTGGTTTGGAGTTTGTGTAATGTATAATACCACTACTGCTGTGTAAGAGTTCTGTTGTTTCACATTCTCACCAAAAATTGGTGTTATCCTGCTTTCAAACTTTATTAATTTTTAGTTCAATTTTGCCAATATGGTTTTAATATAAACCTACCTGCATACTGGGGAGCCCAAGAAAATTTTCACGTTTAGTAGTCATTTTGGGGTTTCTTTTCTTGTGAAATACCTGTGTATGTCTTTTGTTCACTTTTCTTTGGATACTTTGCACTTTTCTTCTTCCTTTTTTAATGTTTATTTATTTTTGAGAGAGACAGAGACAGACTGTGAGTTGGGGAGGGGCAGAGAAAAAGGGAAACACAGAATCCGAAGCAGGCTCCAGACTGGGAGCTGTCAGCACAGAGCCCAGTGTGGAGCTCGAACTCACAGAACCATGAGATCATGACCTGAGCCAAAGTTGGACTCAACCAACTGAACGACCCAGGCACCGCTGCAGTTTTCTTCTTTTTAGAAGTGAGTGTATGTGTGTGTATATGTTCTGGTTACCAATCATTTGTGGTTATATATAACGCCAATATTTTTTCAAGCCTCTGCCTGGTCTTTTCATCAATTTCATATAGTAGAATTTAACCATAATTTTATGATATATTCCTTTTGAGTATCTTTTAAAATATTCTGAGGTTGGGGCACCTGGGTGGCTCAGTCGGTTAAGCGTTCGACTTCGGCTCAGGTCATGATCTCACGGTCCGTGAGTTCGAGCGCCGCATCGGGCTCTGTGCTGACAGCTCAGAGCCTGGAGCCTGTTTCAGATTCTGTGTCTCCCTCTCTCTCTCTGACCCTCCCCCGTTCATACTCTGTCTCTCTCTGTCTCAAAAATAAAATAAACATTAAAAAAAATTTAAATAAAATATTCTGAGGTCAAAAAGCATTCTCCTAAAATTTCTTCATAAGTTTGTGTTACTTTTTATATTTAGGTCTTTAATCTATGTGGGGTTAATTTGTGTGAAATAAGGACATGTTTTTGTTTTTTCACAACCAATTTCCACAGGCCCACCTCTTCAATGTAACCTCTGTCACATATCAAGTATCCATATATGTTTGGGATGTTTTCTGAGATCTTAATGCTATTATATACATCGATCTCTCATCTGTCTTATTTCTATAGCAATACTCTTAATTTCTACAGCTTTATACCATCTTGGTATGTTGTAGGACAAGTCTCTCCTGCCCTCAATGTTTATTTATTTTGAGAGAAGGCGGGGAGGGGCAGAGAGGAAGAAAGAGAAGAGAGAATCCCCAGCAGGCTTCATTCACACTGTCAGTGTAGAGCCCGATGTGGAGCCCATCTGATGAACAGTGACATCATGACCTGGGCTGATATTGAGAGTGGGAAGGGTAACTGGCTGAACCACTCAGGTGCCCCCTCAGATATAATTCTTTAAAGTATTCTCGGCCATTTGTTTTTCTATGATAGTTTAGGATCACCTTAAAAGAACTATTTTTAAACATAAATTTTTTTCTTATTAGAACTACTGGGGAGGGGCGCCTGAGTGGTTCGGTCAGTTAAGTATCTGACTTTTGGTTTCGGTTAGGTCATGATCTCATGACCTCATGTGAGTTTGAGCCCCACATTGGGCTCTGTGCTGGCAGCGAGGAGCCTGCCTGGGATTTCTCTCTCTCCCTCTCTCTGCCCCCTTCCTGACTCACGCTGTCTCTGTGTCTCTCAAAATAAATAAATAAACTTAAAAAAAAAAAAAAAAAGAACTACTGGGGAGAATTGATCTTTTAAAGATATTTAATCTTCCTATCTATATTTTTATTTAGTTGGATCTTCTTTAATGTTACATTCCATTGGTTCTCACTTCTCACCCTTGTTGTTACCAACCTAGATCAAATCATTATCATCTTGTCCGGTATTCTGCAGTATGAATACATCTTCTGCTTCCACACTTACCACATCTCACCCTTCCTGCAACTCCCCTGTCTATTCTCCACGTAGGAGCAAATGTGATCCTTTTAATTGTCAGCCCAGTTATGTTACAGTTATGATCAAAAGCCTCTTATGACTCCCATCTCACTAAAAAGAAAACACAAATCACTAACCTTGACCTGGGAAGACCTATGTGATATGGTCACCAGCTACTCCTCCAATCACATCTTCTTTATGTCTCAGCTGTCTTGCTCCTCTTAAGACACATAAAAGCATGGTCCCATCTCAGACCTGTTCACACATTTTTCTCTCTATAATTCTCTCCCTCCAGAAACACAGATGACTTACCCCCTCACTTCATTCAGGTATTTGCTCCAATGTCACTTTAACAAGCAGAGTACTTCCTGCACACCCTATCTAAACTATCGCTCCTGTCCATATCACAACCTCAATCCAGCTTATTTTTTCTTCCTAGCATTCATCCCCACCTGACATAGCATGTTTGTATTTGTTAATTTTCTTTCCTCCCCATTAGAATGTGAACTCCATAAGAAGGCAATACATCCATCCATCCACGAATGCTTGTGTTCTGTACATACTTTATTCACTGTGGTACCTGGGTACTCCCACTCTGCAGTACACCAACTCTGTTGCTGTGAAATTGGCTCATAGTGTAGGCTTTTCATACAGTGCCTAGAGCAGTGTCTGATATGTGGTGGGGCCTCCAAAAATATTTGTTCAGTGTGGTTTTATATTTTCTCCATAAGGCCATGCATCTCTTTTGGTAGATTTATTCCTGGATTCTTTATATATATTTTTAGAAAATTCTATTTTCTATTTTTCTTTTTTCTCTATTTATAGCTAGGTATTTCTAAAAGAGAAAGAAAATTACGCAAAATTAAATTTGGTATCATTTCTACTTCTACATATAGTCATACTCTTATTCCAGAGTGTTTTTTAAAGCACCTAACAGTGGAGATAAATGAGAGAGCATGTTTTAAATGCAATAATTTGGTGGTGATGGTAACACGTTATGCCATTTGTCATTCAAAATAAAGAATTTCAGTATTTGCCAAGTAAACAATCACTACAAACAATGATTTCATCCCGGTACAAAGACCAAAGGTTTGGAGGAAGTTGCCATGGTCTCCTGGTAAATACAAGGTATATATAGGAAATTGCAGCTCAGAGTATTTTATTCAAAACTCCTCCAATGGTTCTCTTCTTTGTCAATTTATTTCATCACAGATCCAGGGCCACTATAGCTCAAGGCACGCCTGCCCTTCTACCTGCAGGTCTATTAAGTAAGGGCAATTACTCTGCAAAGAGCTGACAATTCCTTTATGGAAGATATTGAATTCTAGGGCAGAAAACAGTGCATCAATAATGAAAGGTCAGTAAGAACACAATGAGCCAACTTCACAGCAACAAAGGGAGTGCAGAGGGTGAGTGTCCAGGTACCTCCATGAATAAAGTGTGTACAGACCATAAGCATTCACTTATGTATCCTTTTGGCAGGAATCTCTCTGAGATCAATTTACTATTGTACCACTAACACTCTACATTTGAAAAAATGAAAACAAAATGTCTTGTTCTAAAAAAAAGTTGGTCTCATCGATGCTTGAGCGCTAGATCAACAGGACTGCGGCCATGCACAGGTCTCTGGAACCTGCTGACCTTCAGAGGAACTCCAAACTGTTCAGCAACATGGAGCTTTGATAGATGAGCTAATGCTTAGTGAACTGAAGCTGATTTTTTATTTAGCACATGTAATCGCAGCTTTGTTCAAATGAGTAACTTCTGCTACTCTTATACTCAAGAGTATTGACTGCTGTTTTACAGCTTTGATATACCATTCATTTTTTTAAAGGCAATTATAGTGTTTAAACTTTGGCTATGGATAACCAAGTTAGTTGAAAGAGTTCCATGATATTGTGGTATAATTGAACAAACCCGTGACACTCTTTACCCGCATATAGGACAGAGGAAAAAAGCAATATGGCAGTCTTTCGAAAAGGGAGATAAATGATATGGATCGCCATACATTACCAAAGAATCTTGTGCTTTTCTTTTCAGAAAAGGGAAACTATAAGAAATGTAAAAAACATGGATTGTCACCAAGAGATGCTTTTAAAAGAAACAAGTACCCCCAGATTAAATTCATGCTTCTTAGCTCTCACTTTCCCATAATGTTGGTATAATTCAACTATGGCATTTTGCCAATTATCTCCAGAGTAAGAAATAGGGCATTAACCACCTCTTTTTCAAAGAAAAAAGTTCTTAAGAAGCAATTGATTACTGCTTGTCGGGGTAAACAGTATTTCTCCAGGGATCTATTTTTTACAGTATAAACCTTGAAGGGAAAAAATTCAATCTGAACACATTCATTGTTTTAATAGTCTTTGGGAGAACATAATCTTATTTTTTCCCTCTTTTCAGTGTTATAAGAGTTTTCTTTCATTTAGCAGTCTATAGAAACCAGGCTTCTGCAAAACCACCAAAATGCTCAGAGCCCTACAAAGGTTTATAACAAATTGGGAATATGCAATTCCAGTCTTGCTTCTTTTTCCTCTTTCGAAAGCCATAAAATATCCAAATGGTGAATATATGAGTATATGGATGAAGATGGTGTGTGTATGCACATACATACACACATCTCCATGCATACACTGTTTCTTAGTCTCCTCATTAATGCAAAAAAATATATTTTTTCAGGAAGATTTAATATGAAATCCAAAATGTATATAAGGAAAAACTCACATGGAAGTATCTTCAAATTAATACCTTCTTGGAGAGTAAGTTGCTATTTACCGTAGAAAATAACAGCAGAAAAAAAAAAAAACCCTGTTCTCTGCTGAAATTTTAAATTAAATATAAAAAGGCAGAAGAAAAAATAATTTATGATAAATCCAGGGAATATAGAGAGATACTTGAATTCACACATTCAATAAATATTACACAGGCCTAAGTATTAAGACATTTATAAATTATCCTTCAGCTCAGCTAGTGTAAGAATGTTTCCTTAGCAATGGTGAAGGGATAGTGAAAAGCCACTTTAACCATTTCCGTAGCTTGTGGTGGTCATATCCTGGCCATTTCCATTTTCTAATTTAAAGAAAAAAGTCTCTATGCAGCTAAAATTTAATTTGATAATTTTGTATTTGTTTTTCACCCTAATGCAAAACATGCGAATAGGGCAATATTGGAATATGTATCTTTTATTGGGTCATTAATCTGTTTACTTTTTTCCTCCTGAGATTCTCTAGTATATCAACAAATTTAACATGTAATGTCATAGTCCCTCCTAACATTGGGGTTCCTTAATTTTTTTATATCAAAATGTGAAGGCCCAATTCTTCAAGACATTCCCAATCCTTATATACTCCCTTCCTTAGATGTATCAGTCAGAGCCCTGGCAGAAAACAGATGGCACACACAAGCTGCCTAATTAAAGAGAGTTTAACAAAGGGACCATTCATAAAGATGTGACAGGAAATAGGGAAATCAACAAGAAATAGGGCAGGTACCTCCTGAGAACAAAACAGCCAGAGTTCTTACTAAGCTAGAAGAAGCAAAGAGAAGAAGTTATTAGAACCTGGAAAGGGTAGCTAGTCAGAGGGGGCCATGTGTCAGGAGACGGAGCCTTCAGTGAGGTGATACTGCTAATCGTGGTAGTGATCTGGCAGGAAGGGAGCCAGCAGAATAAAACCCCCAAGTTTACCTCTTTCTGAGATCCTGCCAGAGGTCCCCATTGGTGAAATCAGACCAGAACCCAGAGCACAAGGGAACCCATTAATATGGTCTACATAGATCAGCTCCCAGGAAACAGAGAGGGTAGAAAAGGTGATCGAGAGCATCTAGAGAGGCAGAATGAAGGTATCTGTCACATCCTCCACTTAGACATATAATTTAGTGAAAATCACCTTTCAATTTGGAGATAGCATGTGGGAGTTTTTCATCAGAACTAGGAAGCAACTTGTATGTTGAAGCATCTGTGGGAAAAACGAACACATTAAACAAGACACTCAGACATGTTATAAGGTAAGAGAAATATTTATTTAATTTTGCACAAGAACGAGCTTATACTGAACAAATCCAACCAAATAATATTAAGTGCAGTAAAACAAGGAAATAGGGATGACTTTTCCTGTTAGAAAATATTAAGTAACCATGCCTGTGCATTATTTTTATCATTACAATAACTTGTTTCAGATTTCTTTTCAGAGTGTATACTGTACATAACACGTTATAGCTTCTTTGCTTTGCTTCTGAAAATATAATTCATTCACTGCCTTACATTTTATTTTATTTTATTTTATTTTTTGCAGTGAGGAACCTAACTGATTCGTGAAGATTCTGATCTGGAGAAAAATTTTCTGCACCAGTGAAGCTAGAGGCTTTCAAAGCTCTGATGGGCTCAGGCTTTATATCCAGGGGTCATGATGTCGTGCTGTGTCTTCCACACCCATTCTTCCACCACAGTGATGTCAGACACAGTAGAAGCAGAATTCTAGTCTCGTTTTGCCCCAAGAATTTTCCTTTAGTGATTTTCTCAAGCTTCACAAATTTCATAATTGAATGTTCACTCAGCTATTAACAAAGCTGCACTTAGCTGCCCACAAATCATCCACTTTAAGTTTTAACTTTTTTTTTTTTTTTTTGGTCTTTTTAATGAAAGAACATTCTTTAAACAGAAATCTCCCGTGAGACAGTTAACTTCACAGTTCCTGAAGGCACTGTGGATCCACTGAGCAACAGATGTGGCCATTCTAGAGAAGAAAAAAAAAAAGGAAAGAAAAGGATGATATAAGCTGTTAAGCCATTAGTAAATACTCATACTTACTGATTGGTACACATAAATCTAACTGGGGTTTACTTATTATTTATGCACTCCTTAAGGTTCAATAGCCCAGTCACCTCTCATGTCCCTATTATTGTAGAACCAATTATTCCCAGTCATTTGTGGCAAATCATAGACTAGCTTTATTTACCTCATGGCATCTTAGATTACATTTGTTCTCTAATTTATTCATTCACAAAATATGTATTGAATATATTGAGCCCTAGGTATATTGATGAATACGCAGACATGGTCACGATCTTCATGGAGCAGGGCTTACAGTTTTTTAGAGGGAGAAAATAATAAATACCAAGTAAACATATAATCAAAAATTGTGAAAACTGCTAGAAAAGAAATAAATTAGGTGGTGTCATGAGAGTGACTTAGATTAGGTGGCCAGGGTAGACTTCTCTGTAGAAGTGATATTTAAACCAAGACCTCAAGGCAGCGTGGAAGGGTAGGCCAAAAGCACAGGGAAGCACAGAATAAGTAAAGGCTTTAAAGTGAAAAGAGTTTTGTTTAGTTAAGAAGCTGAAAAAAGGTCTGGGTGAGAATCTTGAGTTAGTGAAGAAAACAGTGTAGAGATAAAGCAGGAAAAATAGCAGGGAAAGGCCAGATATGCATAATTAATTTGTATAATAAAATACCAAAATAATACAGTGCATTACAAAAAAGAAAAAATATCTCACTCTTTTAATTCTTTGTACACTCTTACTTTCTTCAGCCAGCTAACTAATAATGATGATAATGTTAATATTATTATAATCATTAGATGATAATATCCTTCTACTTCTTGAGTGCATACTCTGTGTCAGCCACTTTGCCAGGCACTTTAAATACATTATCTGATTTCAACCTCACACCATTCCCAATGGGTCACTATTAATAGTCACACTTTCTAGACTCAGAAACTGAAGATCAGAAAGCTTAAATATCATGTCCAAAATCACACAGCTAGTGAATCGTATAGCTGGGATTAAAGTTCAGGTTAGTCTGACTCCAAAATTCATCCTCTATTTCGTGTTTCCTCTCAGATAAATGACTTTAGATTATTTAAAAATGTATTATACTTTAATATGATAAAATCAAAAGTGTCTGCTTTATAAGATAAAACTTAGAAAAGATTTTGATACTTTAAACTTTGTTGAAGCACACCAAATGAGGAAAAAAACTAGTCTATTTCCAAGAACAGGATTATCAATTTAAGCTAATCCTCTTCTGTTCTTAATTTTTATTGAGCAGAGTTCTTATTCTGACAGAGGAAATCTCAATATCTTTTGGATCTCTAGTGGCATTTTAAAGCTTCGTTATCCTGCTCATAACCATTGCACGATCTTTTCCAGTCCAGCGACCCAATGAAATGAGGGATATACCAGTTTCTGAGAGTGTTCGTTCCTCAAATTGTATGGCTTTTGAGGGAATTTCTGGAGCTTTCTACCAAAGAGTATGTGAAGCTGGCATTAGAACCCTGTGGGTGGAAAAAATCATTATTATGGTTCCCATGAGTATATTTGAGGAAGGGACTGTATATTTTCCAAAATCTTCCAGGAATGTTTTTCTTATTCCATATCAATAGTCTCCATATCAATAGTCTCTGTTATAACAAGATAAATGCTCCACAAATCATATACCACTGGAAGCTCCTCAATTAGGGAAACATAGTTCATACATGAATGAGTAATAAAATATCCCACTGGAGTTCTAGTTGCTTATATATAAAACTAACCTTCAACAGATAACTATAAAGGATCTGGACAAAATATAAAAAATAACAATTTGAAAGCAATAGATAGTGACCAAAAACAGGCAGACAGTGGAGAGGTTTCAATCTGTGAAAGAAGGGAAATGTATTGTGTGAGATTTATTTTTACTTGGCATTTCCCCTTATGGCACTCTGTGGTCTGTGCAGCTTAGGCTAACAATAACTCAAGCAGAAAGACACAATCTGATAGGCCCCAGACACCAGAGGACAACTTTTAGGGCTGCCAGAGGGGTTGTAAATTCAGAGGAAAATATCTAGAAAGGAGGAAGTGAATCAGCATATAAACTCTCCTCAACTTCAAAGTCTTTGAATTACAGAAGAGACTAAAGAAATAATCAGTTGCAGCTTGAAGGCTGGAAGATCCAAGGCAGAGATTCCAAATGCTGCTTCCTGTGGGTAGCAGTATTTAAAATTTGTGTCCTCCAAAGTTAGGAAGGATTGATAAAAAAATTCACGTTTTTCACTGAAAGCCCAAAAAGGCCATGATTGGGAGTAAAACAATGTCTCAAGATTAAGAGACTTACCCTAGACCTATTGGTAAACCTGGAATAGACCCATGTAACCAATGTCAAATGAAGCTTTCATAAGTGCAAGGTGATTGGCCAGTAACCTGCTAGAACCTGCTAGAACAAACATAGTCTTCAGGGAAAGCTAACAGAACATAAGGTCTATACCATATATCATCCATAATATCTAATAAATCATAACAAGTATTGGATATGTGAAGAAAAATAAGAAAAGGTAACTCAATCCAGAGAAAAAGCAGTGACTAGAAATAACTAAAAAATAATCCAGATGGAGTAATTAGCAGACAAGGACTGTAAAGTATCCATTTTAAATATGTTTGAGGTAAAAAAAAAAAATAGATGGTAAATCTCAGCAGATAAAGAAAACTATAAATAGAATTGAATGGAAATTTTGGAGTGAAAGTACAATATTTGAAATGAAAAATTCTTTGGACCAGTTTAACAGCAGATTAGACATGGCAGAAGCAATAGTCAGTAAATTTGAAACAAAATATAAAAATTATCCAATTTTAAAACAAAGAGAAGAAAGACTGATATAAAAATAAGGCTTCAGTGACCTTCAGAAGAATAGTATTGAGCAATATAACGTATGAGTAATCACAGTCCCAGAAAAATAGGAGGGAGGAGAGAAAATATTTGAAGATACTTGAAGAAATCATGGTCAAAATTTTCTTAATTTGATGGAAAAAAAACATCAACTTAGATACTCAAAAAGCCCAACAAACACCAAAGAGAATAAAGATATACACAAAAGTCATATCTAAGTACATTGTAGTCAAACTTCTAAAAAAGAAAGGAAACAGGGGGGAAAAGACATATTTTATACATATTTTAGACAAGAATACAAATGACAGTTGAATCCTCACTATGAAAACAATAGAGTATCACCTTTAAAATGCTGGGAACAAATCTGTGAATCCTGAATGCTATATTTAATAAAAATATCTTTCAAAAATAAAGATATTTAAAGATAAATGTAAGTTGAGGGAATCTGTTACCAATAGATCTGCAATATGAAAAATGCTAAAGGAAATTAAAGCTGAAGGGAAGTGACACCAGATGGAGACTCAAACATGTGAGAAGAAATGAAGAACACTAGAAATGGCAGATATATGGATAAATATAAAATGTGGCATTTTTTTTCCCCTAAATTTCCTTAAAAGATATTTGACTGATTAAAGCAAATATAATACCATGGAATTTTATGGTTTATAGTTTACATAGCTATAAAATATATGATTATTATAGCTCAAAGGCTAAGGGAGATGGAATTCTACTATGCTGAAGTTCTTATGTTTTATGTGACGTAGTATAATAGTAAATCTTATTATGCTGTAATAAATTAATGGTATATAATGTGATCTCTAAACCAACAACTAAAACAATAATATAAAAACTTATAGTTAAAAATCCAAAAGAAAAATTCAATTTAAATAATATAAAAATAAAACGAAGGAAGAAATGGAGGGGTGAGAATGTAAACAATAGGACAAAAATAAAACAAATGGCGAAATGGTAGCCCTACATCCACCAATACCAAAAATGACACTAAATGTAAACAGACCGAACACTTCATTTAAACGACAGAGATTGTCATACTGGATAACAAAATAAGAACTAAGTACACATTAACTATAAGGAATGCAGTTTAAATATAAAACCATAGATAGGTTAAAAGTAGATGGATCCAAATAAAATGAATACTTGAAAAAATTGACTTCAAATCTAGAAGCCTTGCTAGAGAAAAGGAGTGCATTACATAATGATAAAATGGTTAATTCACCAGAAGACATAAAAGAGTACATTCTGTGTAATTCCTTTTATATGAAATTTTAAAAGGCAAAATAAATCTATTATAATGAAATTAAATGGTGTTTGCTATGGTAAGTAGGTAGTGCCTGGAAGGGGATAAAAAGGTACTCACTAGAGTGTTGGAAATATTCTATATTTTGATTTATAAGACTCATCAAATTATACACATAATAGCTATGCATTTCACTATAATAAATATTACCTTGATAAAAACTAAAATCAAAGGTGATCCACTGAAATTTAGTCTGATTAGGAATAGTAACAACCTACTATTATAATGAATTATAAAAACTAGTTATTTTTACATAGTATACAGTAAATTTCCTTAACACCCTGTTTTTTTTAAAAAAATGTTTATTTACTGGGGCACTTGGGTGGCTCGGTTAAGTGATCAACTTTGGCTCACAGTCCTGGGTTCAAGTCCCACATCGGGCTCTGTGCTGTCATAACACATAACAACCTGCTTCAGATTCTGTGTCTCCCTCTCTGTCTGCCCCTCCTCCACTCATGCTCTGTCTCTCTCTCTCTCTCAAAAAACAAATAAATATTTAAAAATATTTTTAAAAAATAAAATTATTTATTTATTTATTTTGAGAGAGAGTGCAGGAAGGGCAGAGAAAGATGGAGATACAGAATCCCAAGCAGGCTGCACACCATCAATGCAGAGCTGAAGGCAGGGTTCAATATGATGAACTGTGAGATCATAACCTGAGCCAAAATCAAGAGCTGCACACTCAACCACCTGAGCCATGCAGGTGCCCCTTCTTAACACCCTGTTATTTCCAGTTATATTTATTCTGTATTTTTAAAAAGTTATAAAAAAGTCATTGTCACTATTTTTGTGCTAAACCCAACATATCAAGATTAGAAGACAGTTGGCTTTTAATTTTCAGTAATATATTCATATATCACATATGTATAGTATATTTTAAAATTATTTATTTCAATATATTTAGTTTTTATTCATTTATTAATCATTTACTGTATAATTAATATATTAATCTGCTTAAAATTATATCGATTATAGATATATGTATATAGAGTAATTAACATATATTTAAAAATCCCACTACCATCAATAATTTAGTATATCTTCATAGAATTAATTTTCATACTTTTTTATTTTCAACCTTCTTGCAATTAAACTGTATATTATATATTTTTAGCTTAATTTTTATTTTAAGCAGTACTTCAATGGCTGAATAATATAATCATATAATTATATATATTACATAATTACAATATAATATGATCTATTGAATCATATAGAGTTACTAGAATTTATTTAACTGTTTTTCTGTCTTTGGACACCTTGGTTTCTTCCTTGATTTTATATGACAAATAATTTTGAGGTGAAAATTGTCATGCACATAGCATCTTCCATATTTTAGATTGCTTCTTTAGGTTATATTCTTAGACCTGGGATTAATAGGACAAAAGATGTTTGAGTTGGGATGGAGAGTAGGCAAAGAGGTGTATGTGTAGCTGTTGACATGTATTTTTCAATGTCACTAAAAATAAGAATTATAATTCCAGTTATGGCTCTGTCAGCATTGGAAATTATTGTGAATTTTTTTTTACTGTAGTATGTGAAAATAATAACTCATTATGTTAGTTTACATTAGAATTTTAATAATTTAAAGGTTGTATAATCTCTTTTTTAATAGCTGCATTTTTTAGTGAATTGTTTATTCATTCTTTGCTTATTTATTTATGGGAAATAAATGCTTTTTCTTGTTAATTTTTACATGCTTTTAATTTAATAAAGAAATCATATGTTCTGGAAGACTATTTTTCAAGTCTCTAGGTGTGAATTCGTAATTTGCTAATTTTATTTGTCTATGGATAGATGCTCTAAATTTCCCTTGAGGTATATTTTATCACTTTTATGTTAGAAAAGGCATCTCCCTTCCAGAATTTTGATTAATATTTTATTACATTTTCTTTTTATTTTTAATATCTAACATATCTTCCATGTAGAATTGATTTTGGCATATGATATTCCAATATATATATAGAATAATCCTTTCTTCCTCTATTGATTTGAAAATCTCTCCTGATCATACATGAAAATCTTCATTTTAACGTTCTCATTTATGGGGCATTTGTTTCCATAGATAGATCTAGTTATCTATTCTAATATTAGTACAGAGGTCCACTTTCAAAACTTTAAGTCTGCTGTTTCTGATAATGATTAGGAAGTTAGGACCTTCATCCTTATAAAACTCTAATTTTCTTCATACCTCAATTATTTCAGTATTACATCTAGAGTCTCCCCAGGAATTAAAAGTAGCTCCCTGGTTTCCAGTTTCCAAGTGGTCTATTTGGTAATTATTTACTAAAGGAAATTACCCTCTAATTCTTCCTCCCTTCCTATTTATTTCTCAACTGGACACATCTCTCTTTATTGTTTGAAGCTCAAAGCTTACTCTGACCCATCAAAGGATTCATGGTCTCTCTTAGATTTAGGAAAAGCAACCTTAGTAATTCATTTTTGACTCAAGACTTTTAACTTCTGAATGGAGGAACTTCTTTCTTTCTTTCTTTCTTTCTTTCTTTCTTTCTTTCTTTCTTTCTTTCTTTCTTTCTTTCCTTCCTTCCTTCCTTCCTTCCTTCCTTCCTTCCTTCCTTCCTTTCTTTCTTTCTTTCTTTCTTTCCTAAGCAAATTAAAACTGAAGACATCTTTAATAAAAAGACATCTTTAAAAAATTCCCCTCTGCCAACTCCTAATTCTTCAGTTCTTATCTTCAATGTCATTTGCTAAGGAGAGAACTGGTACACATGTTGTACAGTCTTTTAGCACAGTGCACGTCTCCTTCAGAGTATCCATCACAGTTCAGAATGTCATATTTATCTGTTTCATAACTTGAGTACTATCTATTTACTCTACCACCACCAATAATAGCTAACATTGAATGTTTACTCTGTGTATGAAATGTGTAGGAAAAAATTTTTTATGGATCTTTTCAATTCTTATAGTAACCATCCCAAGTAGGTACTAAAATTATCCCTATTAATATTCTCATTTTTCAGGTGAGCAAACTGAACCACAGAGAAATTAATGAACATCCCTTGAAGTCACATTGCTAGTGTGGTTGACCAGGCTTTGAATCCAGGTAGCCTTACTCTAGATGCTGCATTCTTCACCTCTAGACCAGTGCTGTCCAGCAGAACATCCTGTGATGACAGAAACGTTTTTTATAGGTGCTAATATGACAGCCACTAGCCAAATATAGCTATTGAGCAGTTGAAATGTGGCCACCATGACTGAGAAATTGAAGCTTTAATTTTATTTAATTTTAATTAACTTAAATAGCAACATCTGGCTATGGACAACCATATTGGATGGTACAGCTCTAGACAATAAGGTGCTAAGCAATAATTTCCAGGAACAATTGTGTCTGTTTTGTTTATCATTACAACCCTGGCACCAGCAGAATACCAGCACAATTTGTCTTCATTGACTAAAATATTCAAATAACTCATAGAGTGGGTAGGACAGGGAGATAATAAATAAAAATGGCGTTCTGAAAACCCCAAATTGTGAAAAGCGCTCACCTCCAATGCAATATCTGGAGCCTGTTTGGCATACATTTTATTTTTAGAATAACATAAAATACACATAATAAAAATTTGTATTTGGGACAGATTTGGTAAAATAGAGCATATTTTTATAACTCATATTTAATGAGGGAAAACGGGAATAGCATCAAATAGTAACTTCTGAGAATCTGCATTTATTTGTCAAAAAATGAAACTAATCTAAAATACATTTCCTGAAATACATTCCTATCATGAGCCCCCAAATCCTACTAGTTGTTTATAAGACAGTAAATGACAAGCTTGTTCATGCTCTTCACTCAGAAAACACTTTCATGTTTTGCTATTTCTGAATGCATTTTTCTTATTGGAAGTATCTGTGTGAGCCATATTTGGTGTGTTTTTCATCCTATTGCCTGGTATATATTTTTGCTGTCACTTCTCGGAACAATAGTCTTAGTTAGATTAAGAAAGTAAAGGGACTCAACTTTAATTGATAATGAAATGTCAGAAAGTATTTCCCTGTTGGTTATTAATGCTAAAGTTTCTAGATATGCACTGCTAAATGTACTCAGATTAAATGTATATTAAAGCACTGCATATACATTAGTCACTTTCAGTAGTAGCAGTAACTTTCAAATTTGCTAATGCACTTTCAAAAACCGCATTAAATGTTCACTCAAAAAGCTTTGCTTGATTGACAAAAATTACACTGATTGAAAGAGACAGAAATTTTGGTTTGAAATAGATAATACTATTTCAAAGCTTAAAGCATTTTATATTTCTTTGTCCTGTTACATCAAGCCACTCTGGTAAGAATTTGTGTCAAGTGAATCTGAATTAAATTGCTCTATTGAAAAAAATTAATGGAATTTTTCATTTTAAAAAGCAGTGTAGTTATAGTTATCTGACTATGCTACGTTGGAAAAAATCTGCATCTTTGCTTTCTTATGTTGTTGTTAAGCCTTCAGATTATTTACTTAGTTTTAGTGTTGATTCAAAAATTATGACTATGAAATACAGTGACCACTAAATCAAATATTTTTAGGAACAATAATCAAGTAGAATGCTTTCAACTCTGCTAGTACGTATGAACTCTGTATACTGTCTACATTATCTGTATTTTTGTTCTCATTGAAGTAAAAGGCACATGCTCTATTTTCCGATGAGAATAAGAAGAAAAATCTTTATAATGATTTTTCTCCAACTGTAGGAATAAAATATAGTAAACAACAGATCTTAAATTTTTTAACCCAATGCAACTGACCACAACGAACCAAGAAATATGCCCATTTTTTCCATATTGATTTTCACTTTGGAAAATGTAATATATTTACTTTGTCGATATATCTCACAGACCTCATCAAAGGACCAGATAAAAATCAATAAAATAATATTGTCTTCCATCATGAAAGGAGAAATGTGAAGTTTGTGTTGTAGATTTTTTTTTTTTAAGATGTGTACAGTTAGATACCTTAGGGCAATTTGAGTAGGTTCTTTTTGTTCTGGTGACATAAATAACTGATCATTCTGGTTTTTTGATCATGCACCTCCTTCTCCCTGAATGTGCTTTGAGGATGCACAGGGTGGTTAGCCTGGGCACTAATAAAGCTGAGTGGCCCTCCTCGCACCTCTGTTTGAACAATAAATTAGAAAAATAAAATGCTTCCCATTGGCCAGGTTGAGCACAGTAATATCGAGGAGCCCTGGGTTACAGCTAGCCAAAAGTTCCCTACTTGCATTTAATTTTTTTTTTTAACGTTTATTCATTTTTGAGACAGAGAGAGACAGAGCATGAATGGGGGAATGTCAGAGAACGAGGGAGACACAGAATCTGAAACAGGCTCCAGGCTCTGAGCTGTCAGCACAGAGCCTGACGCGGGGCTCGAACTCACGGACCAAGAGATCATGACCTGAGCCGAAGTCGGACGCCCAACCGACTGAGCCACCCAGGCGCCCCTCCCTACTTGCATTTAATAGGCTTTACCTTGCACTGGCAGAGAGTACACTCGGTGCCATGTTTGATCCAAGAGGACCCAGTGAAGCGAACCACATTCATCTCATCCAGGCAAGTTTTGGTGATGTCATTACGAATGGTGTCGGCCTGGCAAGGGTCAGTGACACAACGCCGGCAGCACTCATTCTCTGGGAGGACACTGAATTCACACTCCACCTCTGGGCAAGGCAGAGGCCAACAGTCAACTTCCCCTTGCTGTAAAGAAAGCAGATGTGCAAGAGCAAAGGGAGAGGAAGGGAGGACATGGAGGGAGGCAGGGAGAGAGGGAGCACAGCGTTTACTAAATACTCCATTCATCTGATGGATATTTACACTCACACCTTCACAGCCATGAATCTGGCAGGGAATCGACAAAAGCCCTATCACAGTGCTGAGGTCTATACTGCAACTGGACTTTAAGAGTGCTCAAGGATTAAACAAGAACAACAACGAACAAAAGCAACAGCCCTTTCTCATAAAACAAGCTCCTATCTTTTCCCTGACAAAGAATTATTATTTACCATGGAAGAGGGTTTGCGTATTAGGTGCTTTTTTTCATTTAAAAAATTTTCCCTTCTACCTTCTCATTCATTCCCTTCTGCATAAAGAAAGTTTTGTCCATTTACAAGAAAATAAACTGAAATATGAAGGGAATTTGTCAGGTTTTCTTTGTTCATTTTTATGTTTCTCAGTTTAGGGACTTTGGAGAAAACAACAACAACAACCAGGAAATGATTTCAGTCTTCTTTATTCCACATGGGAAAATTGTGTGAATTTGATCTTTTTAAAATGTAGTTCTCACCTGTTTCCTATTTTCTTCATAATTCTGAATCTCATGGTCTTGGAGATGAAAGCAGCCTTCAGGCACAGAAAACTGACCTTGCTCTTTCAATTGATTTTTGGGTTGAAAGTATAAAAAGGAAGCAACAAAAAAAAGCATTGCCTTCAAAATATCCTCACACAAATAGAAAGGAAACTAGCCATGACTTTAAAAGGAGCATCTGTGAAACTTTCTTCTATAAAGATACATAGACCAATTTCCCTTTTCATTTACACTACCAGAAAGAAACAAAAATTTGGTCAAATGAAAAAATACTGGTGTTTTCTTGATCAAGTCTTCATTTTCTTTTTTACCTATTGCTTCCAATAAAGCTTTTATAAACATATACATTCAATTCTAATATTCTAATAAATATTTTTTGCAAATCCACATCATGTATAAAACAGGGTGGCCACCAGAATAGCAGTGATGGTAAAAATATTTAGAAGGGGGGAAAAAAAGTATGTGCTTGTGTTTTTGTTTCTGTTTTTTGTTTTTTTGTTTTTTGTTTGTTTTTAATTCTGAGCATGACCGATAGCAATGGATTAATAAAAGTTCTATTTGGACAAAACAATGATATTTTTCATGAATGCTGCTAGACCGAGGCTGAATGGGATTGCAGATGCTAGGAGAGTATTTTCTTCTTCCAAGCTCTGGAAAGACATACACGTCATGGCACACCACATGTAGTCTAGGATGTGACTTCACAGGTCCTGACTGCATGCCTACCATCTTGTCATCCCAAACAGGTTCACTTTTTGTAACTGCCAGCACTATGGCCAGGTCCTGATTATCGGCGGATGCAGGAGGGCAAGATTGTTTCCCTAGTTAGATTCTGGGCCCGAACTTTTCCTCTACTTCCTGTAGCTAAACTCACCAGGCAGCGGCACTGTTGGCAATTCTGGACCCAGGTGTCACCACTGTTGTATAAGGTTTCCCCATTTTGATGGAGGCACTGGCTGCTAAGCCTTGGGTCACATTCAGGGCAGCAAAAAAGATCAACCGTGGGATTCTCACAGTCACAGACCATCCGTCGACACATTACAAATCCATTCTGTATGAGAAGGAAAAAATGAAAGCAGTTCCCCAAAGCCTCCATTTCTCAATATACTAACATCAGTGTAATAGATTTAAAGTTACATTTTGTAGTTATCACACAGAAATTACCCAAGCTGGAGAACTTCCAATTTCGTGGCCAGAAATTTTCCAGAAACGACCAGCATGAAATAACCACTACACAGTCCTTATGTCTATATCAGGGCATATGTATTTGTATTTAGTAGTCAACAAGCTTTACCTATTGTTAAGTTTATGGGACATATTAGACCTTAAGTTTTGGTACACACTCTTATCAATGTCTGCCATAATAATTGAGCCCTCGGCACATAAAGTTATTTACCTAACTATAATATAAATCTCTATTATCAACAGGGTAACAAAGTAGAACATTCCTCTAAAACTGAAACATAATCCAAATAGATAGTTCTCACTTGTAGGCCATAGTATGCCCATTTTGGCTTCATCCATGCATTCATTCAAATATGATATTGTTACTACAGAAGTACTTGCATAGTTAGCAACAAAATTTTACGAACATGTGAATAAACAAACACATTGTGGCATTTCCATATAATGGAATACTATTCAGCAATAAAAAGAAATGGGTTACTGATATATGCAATTAACATAAATGGATGTCAAAAAACATAATACTGAGAGAAAGAAGCCAAAAAAGACTAGTACTACTTACTAGATAGGGCTCTAGAATAAAGAAATCTAACCTACAGTAACCAAAATCAGTGTTTCCTTTGGGCTGAGAGTATGGGACTAACTATGAAAGGACAGAGATACCATTTGAATGGATGGAAATGTCCTTTTCTACTAAACATGACAGTGGTTAAGTAGATGCATGCATTTGTTGAAATTCATCAAGCTGTACACTTAAAATATATGCAAACTACATCCTAATAAAAATGATTACAATTTTTTTTATTTATACCAACCTGACATGAACAGACAGAGCAACGGTCATTTTCCAACACCCAAATCTGACCATTGTGCTTGATTTTTCCATCATGGATGCAGTCCCCTGTGCAGTTCTTTCCATGAGGACATCGACAATCGTATCCACCGTCCAAGTTAAAGCAAATGGTATCATTGGCACAGCTATGCCTCCCAGTCCCACACTCATCAATATCTACAGCCAAGAAAAGGCAGCAGGCAATGTGCTTAGAATATGCTGGGTTTGAATCAGACAAGTTGTCTCCGAAGTGAAGCATTCAACTGTAAATTAACTTTCATCTTACAGGCATGCATTTCTTATTAAATGCTGACTAAAGCAATGTTAATGATCTAGGGATTTCACAGGAAAACATCATCATGCTTGATTTCAAACAGCAGATAACCCTGGTTAGATTCTCAACTTTTATATCTCTGTAAATACCATCAGGCTTTATGAAACACTTATATTTTTTGAAAGTAAGATTAGAACTCAATTCATCAAACAAAAATCATTGGCAGATGAAATTCTAAAAGTGCCTGTGAATTTTCATTGGGAAAAATCATCCTCAATGTTAAAATGGTGTTTACCCAAAATCCTTTGTTAGTGGGAGATAAAATGTCATGGGACTTCTGAGGCATTTTATTCAGCTTTAAGCCCTATTCTCACAGCCCTGTCACCCACAGGTAAACTCCCAGTGTTCTGCCCAGGCGTTTTCATGCTGTCCTCACACCTTGCCTCCCACCCACAGAGGGCAAGTGACCATCAGCAATCACCATCTCTCTCACAAATAATCTACCACTTCTTAACTTTTCCATTTCAGATGATTGTTTTGTCTCCTGCCTGACTCAACAGGCAACGGGCCATTCTTCACCTGACCTCACCTATTCCATGGCAATCACAGCCTAAAGCATTTCCATACAGATGAAAAGCAAACATATCTTGACCCCACAGATCAGGTCCATAAGAAGAGATGTGATTCATTTTATTTATCCCCATAATTTAAAGGTCACAAGCCAAAATACATTTCAGGGATATTGTAGGAGTGGCAGTAAGCAGTTATTTCCTACTTCATCTGTTTCCTCTGAGTAAAGGTCAAGAAAGAAAGAATTAAATCACACCAGAAAAGTGGGTTAGAAAGAAGATGGAATGGATGGCTTTTAACTGGGGGAACTGCACACTGCTTTTCTTAGAAAATTTTAAAGATAGACTTTAGTAGATATCTCTCTTAAATGGTTTGCTTTCAACATTATTAAAGACATGGACAAGTCAAGATTATATTTTAACCATATTTAAATTCTTAAGTATTAAGTTCTGTTATATATGCATTCCCCAAAATAAGCTATATATTTCTATTTGCCTTGATTTTTATTAATTTCCATATAAACAAAATCAATGAACTGAGACAATGGCTGAAAAGATTGTTATAACTATAGTGAACACATTATTATAGCTTGATTTATCAAGGATAACAATGTTTATAATTATAGAGTGTGATTAAAAGCAGAACTATTAGCTAGAATGAGGATATATTTCACATTTTTAAAAAAAAGCACATTAGTGTGTGTGTGTATAATTATTATATATAAATATATAATTTTTTCAGATCAGAGAAATTTAACTGATGCCATTTAGAGAAAGAAGAGCAAAAAGTGAAATTTTATACAATTTTATGAAATAGCTCCATATTTGGTCTATTCAGAATAAGTTATATTTGATGACTTACTCATTGTCTCCTATTAAATATTCTTATAATGAGGAATCACAGTAAGCAGGAAAAGCATTAACCATAGTTATTTGGTCTCTTTGACCACAAACTCTGCAAATACTTCTTACTATATAACCCTTTAAATATCCACTATATGAATATCATTCCATTAATGGCAATGATTAGATTTTTAACAATCATTTCATTTTGCTTGACATATAACAACAAAAGCTCTGCTGTCAGGTAATGCATTTGTTTTTAATAAAGGCAGAGACAGTCCTGGGATTTGTTGCAGAAGACAAAGAAGAGGTGTCCAGCCACAGAAAAGAACATGTGCTCTGAAATAAAGTACATTCATAATAAAGAAATAGAGCTAAAGGTAACAGCAAAGGTTGATATGTACTTGCCATATCTGAAGAAATGTGTAGGCAGAAAATCATTGTAAACCAATGATTACCTTTCGCTATACAATGGGATTTGAATTAACTTGAACTTACCTTTTTTTTTTTTTTTCCTGCTTGTTATCTATACTGGGTTCCCCAATGAAGAGACTATTCTTGACTGGTAGTATAGAGTTTTGGAATTGTTAGATATAGTTTTATTATAATGTAAAATTCCTAAAATAAATATACATAAGGCTTGTAAATTCTGCTTTGAAAAACCTACTATAATACATAAAAATTCCAACTTTAAGAATACTAATAACTCCTTTAGTAAGCTATTAAAGAAATCATGTTGTTAAATCAATCTAGTGGTCAAGTCTCATTCTCATTTCTCACCTGACTTGATCTAGCAGCAGCATTTGATACAGTTCATTCCCTCTCCCCAATAAATTTTATTTACTCACTTCCTATCACATTAATAGTTCTTTCTGGATCTTTCTCCTGCCCACATATACATTCTAGTGGCAATTAAACTATGAATAAGATTTGGATAAGCAAGAGGAAGTCAAGGGCAGTCTAGTAAGAGGTAGTAAGAGTATATTTGAAGGCCCAATGTTTACAGTCAGCAAAATGTGTTAGAGGGAATGAGTTGAATGTCTAGGAGGAACAGAGTAGGTAGACAGAGGCACTCCGGGCCCAAGTAAAGGTCATGTTAAGAAATCTGAAATCCATAAAGACAATAAAACGTCATTTAAGGGAAGTGCCAAAAAAAAAAAAAAAAAAAGCATAATCAGATATCTATTTTAAAAAGATTCTCTTGGCTTCATTTTGGAAAAGATATTTGAGTGGATTAAAATTACAGCCAGGAGATCAATTAATAGGCTGTTTCTGTAGTCTAGGCAAGCAATGGTTATATAATAAAAGCAAACACTTACATAGTGGTTGGTATGTACCAGATTCTAAGCACTTCTATATAATGATTCATTTAAATTCCTCACAACAACCGGAGAGTACAGTTATTATCCCCATTTTATAGATCAGGAAGTTGAAGCATAGAAATGTTGCATAATTTCCCAAGGTCACTCATCTACTGGGGTACAGAGCCCAGGTGAGAACCCAGGCAGTCAGGCTTCAATTGTGAGCTCTTAAGAACAGTGCTGTACTGACTGCTAGCAGTGTGGAAGTACACAGAAAGAAACACAGAGAATCTTTCAAAGTAGGCACAGCAAAGATAAAGGAATTTAGTGATTTGTTAACTTCAAAGATCAGGGAGAGGAAGTGGTCATGAATGATGTTTAGATTTCTGGCTTGGAAAATGTGGCTGATGCTATTTAGAGAAAGAAGAGAAAGGCTTCACTGTGGAGTGAAAGTGGGGGGCAGGCTGAAGAAAGACATGAGTTAGTTCAGGACATGTTGAATTACACTTTCCTCTGGGCTTCCAAGTAGGGCTGTCTGGTAAGTAGTTGGATATATGGGTCTGGCGTTCAGAAAATAGCACTGGGCCCAAATATGGATTTGGTTAAGATATATTTTTTTCCTCATTTCCTTTCTCAAAAATAATCCTTCAGAGTAAAGTTCAAACTTCTTAGCAAGGCATTTAAAGCTACTTCTTTGGCTTGCATCTCTTTCTCTATCTCGACTTGCCAATAATCACATCATATTTGAAGCCCTAATACAAATGGTAGACACTCGAGCCCTTCTTGTTCCAAACTGGAAATAATTTCTCCTTTTTTTTCCCTCATGGATCTGAATTTATATTTTTCTCAAGTATGTATTATTTTGAACCTTGTAGCTTTCTTCTCTGTTAAGAAACTCAGTACATTCTATCTTGTATGACAGTTGTCGTACGTATTTTATCTCTTCTACAAGCTGAGAGCAGTGACCATACCTCCTTTATATTTCTATGCAGCAGATGTCTGGCAAAGTATCTCAAGGTACTTGTGCATATATTCAGAACTACGTGTTTAGGTGAATTCGATTAATTTCATTTTTGTCCTTTTACTTGATTTAGCTTAAGAATTTACAGTATTTAATTTGAACATAATACTCAAAAGAAGCTACCCCATAAACATTATTTTTTTTGGCCTTACAAGTTCAAAAACCTCACCAAGTGTAAAAATAATCCAGAAAATAAAGCAATCAGGAGAAAAGGGGGCCTGCAAATAAAATATTCTTGTGTGAAAAAAAATACTGGGCTTTATTCTCAGAGAGAGACATATTTTCAGGTATAGTAGAAATTACGGTAAAGGGAAATGGTAAAGGCACATTATCTGGGGATTAAATATCTACACCTCTGAGATAAATGGATGAGCAAAAAAGCATATAATTTGTATGAATGCAGCTTATAAACATGTACGTTGTAGATTACTCAACTGCAGCCTAAAAAGTGGTGAAGGAGTACACTATTATTTATTCATGTCTTCAAATATATTTATTCACATCTTCAGAGTAATTGTAAACCAACTGCTGTGGCTTTGTCCACTTTGAAGTGCCTTTTTTTTTCCCTCAGCAACAGAAAAATGGCACCTGCTCAGATATAATCACACTCTTAAAATTGTATCCTTCTAAATACTATTATAATTCTACAAATCACTGAAATTACAGTAAATGGATAGTTGTTTAGAAGAAGGATTTTAGTCTTTTTTTACATAACATAGGTTTTTTTTAAAAAAGGAATCCTTCAGAGCATTGTCTTCTAAAAAAGTCATAGATATTTATGATCATTATTATAAATTCTATTGGAAGATAACAGTAGAGTCATCTTTCCAGAGTCATATTTTTTTAAATAAGATTTTCTACTACTTCTGTGTTTATAGTATTTCCTTGAAAAGTCTTTTTTGCATAGGCATCTTATACAATCCTTTACTTCCCTATTTTCATCTTTCTCATGTGTTATTTTGAGCGGCTAGTTTAATTTTCCTTGTTATTTTCTGAACACTCACGAATGCACTAATTATGTTTTGTCATTTTGTCCTGATCTCCACTTTATATATTTAGTTCTACCAGGTGACATATCTATTACATATCCTACTATGTATCTACTTCTAGCACAGGTTATGTTCCTAACATACTTCTGATTAAATATTACCTGCATATCTCACTCATTTTATCCATCTCAACCTTTTACATTAGATAAATCAGTATATTATCAACCATGTGACAAGCATTGTTCTAGGCACTGGTGGCTGACAAGCAAACAAAATCCATGACCCTTAAGGCTTACAGTCCATGGGGAAAGGGATGGATGAAAAATAGTTGCAAACATAGAGGGAGGGAGGCAAACCACAAGAGACTCCTAAATACAGAGAACAAACAGATGGATTGAGGGGGCGGTGGAGAGGGGAAAATGGGTGATGGGCATTGAGGAGGGCACTTGTTGGGATGAGCACTGGGTGTTGTATGTAAGCAATGAACCATGGGAATCTACCCCAAAAACCAAGAACACACTTTACACACTGTATGTTAGCCAATTTGACAATAAATTATATATATATATATATATATATCTATATCTATCTATCTATCTATCTATCTATCTATCTATCTATATCTTACAGTCTATGGAAGATAATAAGCAAGTAAACAAATAATACATATAATTATTTCAGAAGAACTTATAACTTCTGTGAAGAAAAGGGAAGCAAATTAAGTGAAGAGTGTCAGAGAAGGATGCTATTTTAAGTTGGGGGTCCAGGAGAAGCCATTTTGGAAGAAATCTGAATTATATGAAAGAAGAATGCAAAGATCTGGAGAAGCACCTTCCAAAAAAGAAAAAAAGAACAGCACATGAGAAGGGAATCCGTTTGGTACATTTGTGACATAGCAAGAAAGCCAAGTACCCATAACATGTAGACCCTTGTAAGCCACTGTTGGGGTTTGGATTTTACTCTGAAGAGAGATGGAAAGGCTCCAGGCATTGGAACAGAATTGGAGCATGCTCCCACTTCTGACTTTAAGAAATCATTCTGGGTGCTATAGAAAAAAGACTCTAGGGGAGTCCAGGGTGGAAGTAGGGAGACCAATTTGGAGAAAGCTATAGTAATCCAGACAAAAGATAATGATGGCTTAGACCAACATGGTAACAGTAGACAATGTGAGAAGTGGTCAGATCAGGAATATATTTTGAAAATGGAAATTATGAGACTTGTTGATATGTTGGATATGAAGTATAAAGAAAAGAAAGAAACAATGACTCCAAGATGTTGGTCTGGGTCTGTGGTTTAGGGGCCTGTAAGAATTAGAGAGTATATTAAAGAGTTGTATTTTAGTCAGTAATCCCGAGTTGTCCTTAAGAAATCCAAGTTAGATACCGAGTAGGTAACAATATATATGAATCTGCAACTAATGTGGTTGATTCAGTTTCAGAATGGATAGAGAAGATTGCCAAGTGCCCCGTGATACTGGAACATGTAGTCTTCTGGAGAGGTAAAGGAGAGACCCATAGGGTAAGAGAAAGACAGGAGGGGCACCTGGTGGCAGAGTCAGTTGAGCATCTGACTTCAGCTCAGGTCATGATCTCAGTTTCGTGAGTTGGAGACCCACATCGGGCTCTCTGCTGTGAGCAGCATGGAGCCCACTTTGGATCCTTTGTCCCCCCCTCTCTCTGCCCCTCCCCTGCTTTCACTCTCTCTTGCAAAAATAAATAAAATATTAAAAATTAGAGAAAGACAGGAAAGAGTGGTGTCCTCAAAGCCAAGTGAAGAAAATTGTTTTGAGAGGAAGAAATGATCAACTGGTTCAAATGCTTGAGCTGTCGAGCAAAGAGACGTTAACTGAGCAGCAGATTTGGCAATGTGGAAAAGGTCAATAATCTTGAAAGGAAAGCATTCAGTGGGGGTAATGGGATTAAAGTATTGTTGGAAGCAAGAGAATGGAGACAAGAAATATAAAAGATTCTTTCAGAATTTTCCTCTAAAAGGGAGCAGAAAAATGCGGGAAATGTTTGGAGGATCAGGTGATATCGGGGAAGTTACTTTTTGTTTGTTTTTATTTCATTTTTAAAAGATGGCTGCTCCTCCAGGCTGTTTGTGTGCTGATGAGAATGATGGGAGAGAAAAAGAGTATTTATCATATGGAAGAGAAAGTGGGGAGTACAAAGGCGAAAACCTCAAGCAGGTGAGAGGGGATGATAGGTAAGGTACTATGGAGGGAGAAATGAAACTTAACTCAGTGAAACGGGAGGGAGGGAGGGAAAGCAGCAAATAAAGATATAAATACGAGTTGTCTAGTGTAACTCCTGGTGCAGAAATGAAGTTCTGCTTTCTTGGTTAAATAAGAAGCAGGGCCATCAACAGAGAATGATGAGAAAGGTAGTGGTACCTGAGATTTGAGATGACAGAAGGTGTGAAATGGTGGTATTAGAGAGCTGCAGGGGAAAGTAACCAAGGAAATAAAATAGGAATCTTTGGCAAAGCCGATGGCCTTTGTAGCAGGTAGCCTATAGGACAGTCCCCTGTGATTCTTACCCTTTAATATTCACGCTCTTGCATCTTCTCCCCTTGAATGTGGGCTGGCTACACCTACTGACTCACTTCTAACAAACACAGAAGCAATGAAATGACACATCTGAGACTGAGTTATAGAAAGATCATGGGCACTTGCTTATTCGAGGGGAAGCCAGCTCCCATGTCTTGAGGCAGCCCCGTAGAGTGGTTCATGTGTTAAGGAAACCAGGCCAGCCAAGAACCACATGAGCGATCTTGGAAACAGGGTGTGGCTCCCCCCATTCTCACCCCAGACAATTCTGCAAGGTGAAACACATCACTGACCAATAACTCATGCAACCTCATGAGAAACCATGAACCAGAGGCATCTAGGTAAGCTGTGCACAGATTCCTCACCCATACAAACTGTGACATAATTTTGGTTGTTTTCAGCTGCTACGTTTTGGGTGTAATTTGTTATGCATCAATAGATAACTAATACAGCCCTCTTGAGATTTGCAGTCAAAAATTTAAAAGATAGTGAGGGAGCGCCGTTGCAAATGTAAAGTGAGATAGTGGGCAGAGGTATGTGTTTTTGCTGTTCACATTCTGATGCACAGAAAAGGGTGTGTGAGGATACCAGGCAAAAGTAAACACAGGTTACCCCTAGAGAAGTGGAAAGGATGGGGGAAGGGGAGAGATGAAATTAAGATGCATTTTCAGCTTTAATCTAAGTACTTGTGTATGATTTGAACGATTTATAATCGGCTTATATTCATTCTACATGTGTGTAACTTAAAGCAAAAGACAATCTTAACAAAAAGGTAGTTTTTAAACAAAAACAGTAGACTTCCCCACGATAAACTGCAGAATACAGGCAAAGCAGTTTATCAGGGAAGTACAAAATCACACTGCTTGATCTGCCTCATGGAATTCTCTACAGGGCTGGAACTGTTCACTCTGGGACAATCACAAGTGCAAAGCAAAGCCCTCAGCCCACAGTTAGGTGGTTATTTGCAAATGCCAGGTTTTAGCCCCTGGCAAGGCAACAGCATCCCCACTCTATGCAAAAAATCCAGAGACCCCTCTGCTGAAGGTCCAGAGCTCTGGAGCTGCCAGCAAAGTGCAAAGCACACTGAAAACATCTGTCATCCAAGTCAGCTTCACTTTTCTCTGTGTGAAAACCCTTTGAGGTCCAAGAATAAAAGACATCTTATCATTTAAGTGTCAAGTACCGTTAAGTTAGATTCTCCAAGGCTTTCACTGACTGTGTCACTTTAGTCACATTATTCTCGTAGGCTGTTTCTCTATGAAGGTGTAAATACAAATGGAGAAAATAATAACTTCTTGTGGTTTGCTGTGTTTTCCATTCCTGTGCCAAACTTCTGATGGCCAATCCTTCTGGTGTGGGTGGTTTCCCTGGCAATTGCTCACTGGGCTTTGTATATTCTGCCTGCTTTTGAAAAATCATGCCCTTCAATAGAGAGTATAGAGGAACAGAGTTGTCAATTCACTGAAAATAGTTCAAAATTAATGGTAAATAACTGAATATAATCTGATTGAATTTTTCACTCCTATTAGATTGAAATCTTCTTTGAAGCAGGGGTCATAACTTCTATGTCTAACATTCAACATTCAGTAAGTATCTCTTACTTTGCCAGCCAAGTGGTATGTTAGGAATAGTCCAGAGTAGTGTGTATTGTGAATATTATCCTTGGCATTATCATATCCACAGCATTATCATATTACCTCTACCTCTATTTTCCTTTTATCTTGCTTTCCTCATCTATTTTTTTTCTAGCTCTTTTTGGGTCAGATTTATGCATGCTGCCATTTAATTTCATCTGATACTATTTTATTCATCCTAAAAACACCCTTCAACAGTTACAAGTATCCATAGAGAACTGGCTTAGTGTCACAAATTTAACATATCTAAAAATCAATTAATTATCATAATTAGTAAGTGAAGGTTAGATTTTAACATGTTTCCAATTGTTGTATAAACACACAGCAAAAGCCACCAATAACTTCAACATGAATTTTTTAAATTTTTATTACTTTTTGAGGGGGAGGCGGGGGGAAGGAACGAGACACAGAATCTGAAGCAGGCTCTAGGCTCCGAGCTGACAGCACAGAGCCTGACGTGGGGCCCAAACTCATAAACTGTGAGATCATGACCTGAGACAAAGTCAGATGCTTAACTGACTGAGCCACCCAGGCACCCCAATAACTTCAACATTAGATCAATGTCTACTATTTACATCTTACTGTATATTCCCCAAGTTCAAAAGGTGTTCTTATAAACTCCGGTTCTCCTTGTACTGACCTTCGCAAGATTCTCCACTTGGTGAAAACATCCCATTGTCATGGTAGCCATCTCTGCACTCACAGTGGTACCATCCAGGCAGGTTAATGCAGTTAGCACGACTGTCACACTGAACAAAGCCATCAGAGCACTCATCAATATCTGTTTGGCAAAGAAAACAAAAATGGGATGTTACACAATTGCTGCTTTTCTCTGCCCCAAACTAAAATATTCTGCTAGATAGCTACTAAATTTTTTAGTGCCAGCAACTCCTTAAAACTGGGAAAACATAAACTCAAAAAAGTCTACTTGGTTGTTGAAGGCTATATAGAAAGAATGTAGCGGTATTAGTCATAGGAGAAATATCTAGATGGCTTCTCTGTTGTGGAAGGCCTCCAACTGCAAATAATGACAAGAAACCATGTATGACAATCTTTAGTGCTGCTCACCATAGAATTCTAGCTCTTCTTCTGGACACAAGCTAGGATTGCCATGTGAATGCAGGAAGCCAATTAGGAAGTGGCATGTGTCACTTCTAGGCAGAGCATTCAAGACACACATGTCCCCTTCCCCATCACAATGTCCAGCAATTTCCAGGGGCTCTAAAGATCAGCCTGAGTTCCTAAGTGAGGATGATGTGGGGCGCATTCCTCCTCTTCTTCGGATGGACATAGAATATGAACAGAAAAACAACCTTCTTGCTGAGATTTTAGGATCTTTATTACTATAGGTACAACCTACCCACACCTGACTAAAATCTCATTCATCTCCAACATATAGCAATGGCACTCACACAGCAACATGCTCCATATTTCCAAGAATATATACCATTTATGCTACTTTTTAATGGGTTTCACATGTTATCCCAGTCAACCCTCAAAAAAAAAAATCTTGCCAGGTAGATAGCATATTGAACATATGGGGAAAAAAAAAAAACAAGGCAAAAGGAAATCATGGGATTTAAACAAAGTCACCTAAATTTTCATGTTTGCCTGACTTTCATGTGTGTGTTCCTTCATCTAAACAGACACAGGCTGAGATTGGCCAAAGTGTCTAAAAACAAAGAGATCTATGTATCTTGAGTCTCATATATTTTCCTCCAGAGGCTTATTACTACTCCCAAATAGTGTGAGCCCTTTATTCTCCTTGTTCAGACTGTTGAATGATGAGAACATCCAATGCCAATCCAAATCTCTTCCTTTGCTCATAGAGGAGCTGTCTTACGGAGTGCCCCCTGCTCATAAAACTCCTGGTTTTCTCGGTACTTTGACTCAGACCCTGGTAAATGATTAGATAGCACAGCATTATCACAGCTGTAGTGTGATGATGAACATATGAACCCAACTTCCATCTTGATAGCCCTATGCCATCCCTGGAGATTCCACTCGCCAAGGTAGGACAGCCCTTTCTTTTACACTTCCCACGCCTGCATTATAGTCCCTGCTGTAGTGACCAGGCATGATGGTGTCCTTCGTGTTGAAGGGAAGACCTGCTGCTTTTTAGAGTCTTTTCCCTCAAATCAGTCCACTTCAGCTCAACAGAATCTACTTCCTTCCTACTTCAGTCTCATTTAACTCCAAATTCTTGGAAGTATATATCCCTTTCATTTTCTTGTTAAATTTCTCTTTGTCTATGTTCAATTTTGAAAGAGACAATTTTTTTGAATAAATGAATAAATAAGTTTTTTTTTTTTTTTAAGAGATACAAGCCCAGAGTCCCTTCCCTAAAACAAGGTGCAAACCGTTCTTTCAGATTAGGTAATAGGCAAAAAATATATATGTTTTATATCACTGTAAAACTTCAACATTATTTCTGAACTAAAAATGGTTTTACCTCCATAGTTCCTCTTCCGAAGAGTTAGTTCCGACTGTCAGTAATTCCTACTGTCAAAATAATTGTTAGTGGTCAAATAAGCTAACCACTGACTTCCTGACGGATAGCTGATGTGGATTGCTTCCATTTACTTAGGCCTCTTAGGTTTTGTGAAACAGCCTATTTGTATTTCAGGAGCCTCCCTAACTGATGAATCTCTGATTATCAATGGGGCTAAAATGCTATGCTCATTTCAGCTTTGTACAGTCTTTTCTTCTAACCCAAATGATGCAGAAAATTGATTATGTCATTTCTTAAGTGCATGGACAAAAGAAACCAGGTTGGGATTTCAGCTTTAGAAGTGAGTGTATTGGAAGAAAGGCCATGAGGGGATATTACAGAGTATCTCTGCTATTTTAGAAGAATCTGGTCATTAGTATTGGTGATTTGCAAGTAACTATTAATGGAGCAGAGCCTTCTCTACTGAAACAATTTTCACATGTGCAGTTAGCCTTGACTTTAGTTCTATTTTGTTGCTGAACAAGGTTGCAGGGTTAGCTCAGATCTCCTGACAAAGATATGTATTTCAAGTTTTACTTCTCCCTTACTTTCTCTCCTCACTCTTCCCAATCATTAGAGCTGCTCCTTACGGTCTTATGCCCGCTTCTCTTTCTCACATTGCAGTACCCTTCCGTGAGCTAGAAACATGCTCAATGAAGTTTAATAGGAATGCTACGCATTTATTACCTACTGTTCTCAAGACTGGGGATACAAACATATGCTGGGCAAAATGTGTTTTCATCTACTGCTTGAGTTTTATTATTTAATTCTTACTACCAAGCAGTATTTTAGAGAATTAATATGCAAAGACATGACCACTCATCAATTTGCCGTTCAATATTTATTAAATGCCTCTTTTGTGCCAAGTACTAAATACTGGTAAAACAAGGATGGACAAACCAGAAGTAATTTCTGCCCTGAGTTTAATCTACACCTAAATTGTGTTTTAAGAGAATTAAATGTCTAAAAATCTGAAATGACAATCATACAGGACAGTGTCTCCCAACATGCTGCTCAATCTACTAACATGTCACCAGTGGCATGTTATTTAGGTGATAATATATTTAATGACTACACATTTATATTTCTGAATTATTTCCACTTATAGAAAGTGATACTAATGGTACAGTAGTGACATTAGACTCAAATTTAAAAATTAAGAAAGATTACAGAAACAGTATTCAGTAAACATTAAAATAAACATTCTATGAACATAACAAAAATTATGAAGCTGGTACGCAAATGACTGAAGTTTAGAAAACACCAAAATATAGTATGAAGCAATTATTCACATTTCAGAAGAATTTTCTGAGTAACTCCTCAGGCAGTGAAATGCCTTAATTCATTTAAAATATAACTCAATTTATAAAATATATAAGATGCATATGTCACGATGCCTCAAATTATATACTCGCTCTGATTTAGGATAGTGAAGAAAAACTAGCCAGATAATATATATTACTTCATTTTATACTTTCATGTTCCTGCTAATTTTGATTTGTGCATGCAAATGTTTCTACTTTGGTGAAAGTCAGTAGAAAAGGAAAGTATGCTTGAATCACCAAAGTATTCACTTTCCACCAGAAGGTATGTGTGTTTGGCTCGTGGCTCTAATTAAAGCCACAGCTAAAACAAACAGCCTTATCTGTGAGCTATTTGATGTGTGTATGTAAACATGCAGTAAGTGAAGAGTTGTAATCTGATCCACAATTTAAGATGTATATTTTATCTGTACATGAATTTGAATATTACTGAGTTATAAAAATCACATACATATTGTGTGCATTTTCAAACATGCACATATTGTGCTTTCCCTATTGTGTAATACCAGAAAACAATAAAAAAAACTTTCAAAGAATTCATTTCTTGGCTATTTTCTTTTGGTCACTAACACTACACATTATCCAATTGAGTTAGATATACAGAGAACAGTAGATCTAGGAAAGGAAAATGCTATATTATTTCATTCCACATAAGAACTACCAAGCTGGAACAAATTACTTTCTAAAGTGAATAAAAGTATTCAAAAAGATTAGTACAGGACATATAAGCTGATGTGATTTGGTCTTGATTATAAGGACCTTAATTCTGTACTCTGTAGGTACATTATATAGAAAACTAAAAATACATTTTATGAAAACCTATGATTTCATTACATATTCTATCTTAGAAAGAACTAGTTCTCAGTTCCCTAGAGACAATTAAAACTTTCTCAGTAGCAACATTTAGAACAGTTAGCTAGTGATGATATTAAAATGCTTTCCCAGAGTACAGAGATTCCAAACTCCAAATAATATTTAGCCATCTAACAACAGTCACGAATAGTAGTCATACTCCAGAGATCAAAATCGACTTAGATAATAAAAGTGGAAGGCACTGTTGAGGATAGACTTTCTAGAAAGCACATATGTTTTGAAGCAATCATTAAAAACAAACCAACAAGCAGAAAAACAAGGAATAAAAATATGTGGAAAAAAAACCTCACACACATCAGTGTCTTGCTTTCCTTGTCTCCATCAGATATGATGACACAAGAATGGATGTCTTCTACAATGTGACACAGACCACTGGTTTCAACTGAAAATGGCTTTTGCCATCAGCATTTAAAGGGTCACTTTAGGGGTACCTGAGTGGCTCAGTCCATTGAGTCCGACTTAGGCTCGGGTCATGATCTCGCAGTACGTGAATTCAAGCCCAGCGACGGGCTCTGCGCTGACAGCTCAGAGCCTGGAGCCTGCTTTGGATTCTGTGTCTCCCTCTCTTTCTGCCCCTCCCCTGCTCACATTCTGTCTCTCTCTCTTTCAAAAATAAATAAACATTAAAAAAATAAAGGGTCACTCTAGACAATGAAATTATTTCCATGTAAAATTAAATATAGTTATAAAATGATACATTATAAAATGAGACACTTGAGTGATAACTTCTTCTCATACACAGTAAAAGTTATTTCTATCATACAACATAACTAAGAGTAAAAATGTGCAAATGTCTAGAATCACCCATACCTAAAATAGACCCTAATCATTAGTTTAAGATCCTTTTTATGCTGAGAAAACTGATTAGTTGTTACTTTATACAAAAGAAGAGAAAATCCAGTTCTTTTTAAAAATTAGCACACTATTTTTAATGCCAAAGTCAAATAATGAGAGTACTATCTTTCATACTCTTTATCATTAATAAAAACCTGACATCATTTCTCATAAAAATAGTACTTGTACTATTTATATCACTGTCGTATGCACTGGTAGTTAAATTATATTGATAAACAACAGGCAATTAAACATTCTGAAAACAATTAATCAACTCTTGATTAGCCACATGTGGATTATTTGTTTTCTAGATTATCTGCAGCATTTTTTGAATCACAAGGTCATTTCCCTGTCTTTTGTTGAGCTTCTGGGAAGTCTATTTTTAAATATTTAGATGTGAGTTTTCAAGGAATGCAAACTCATTTGAGCATTGTATTACTTTTAATAACTACACTAGATTTGGATATAAAATGTTGTCCAAAAATTTAATAAGAATTAATTTTATACTATTTTCTTTTTGAAAATAAAATAGGACAACATATGTAAGTAAACTTTGAAAATCATAAAAATCTCTTCATAAGCTGGCTGATAACATTGCAGATGTAGTGAAAATAATTTTCATTACTTTATAGTTCATAATTGGGAAGTTAATGACTGCTCTTTAAAAAACATAATATAGAGCGCCTGGGTGGCTCAGTCGGTTGAGCGTCTGACTTCGGCTCAGGTCATGATCTCACAGTTCGTGGGTTCGAGCCCCGTGTCAGGCTCTGTGCTGACAGCTCAGAGCCTGGAGCCTGCTTCAGATTCTGTGTCTCCCTCTCTCTCTGGCTCTCCCCTGCTCATGCTCTGTCTCTTTCCCAAAAATAAATAAATATTTTAAAAAACATAATAAAAATGCAAATATAAAATACATAACAATATCATTATATTGTTTAGTCCTCCATACAAACACGTAAGATATTCTCATCCCTATGTCACAAAGAAGCAGTGGGAACAAATACATGGCCCAAGTTGACACAACAGACCCGAACTCTTTGAACTACAGAGTCCAGTGCTCTTTCCCACATGAGGCTGACTCTCAAGACCAACACGTGCAGAAACCACATCCGTGTTGAGATAACTCAGTGTATATGCTAATAATGGGAGTGAATTCCACTCTTAGGCTTTTAGCTATTGCAACTTTGAATATTTTGCCAAACCTCTCTGAGTCTTCTGGTTTTGAACTAGAAATAATACTCTCTCTGTTAATAGTTTCCTGTTTACTACTGTTAACTATGCAAGGCCTCATAGGAGTGGTCCCTGGCTCACATAGGCATTTAGTATGTAGGAATTCCCCCTCCACCTCTGAAATAACTCTCCACAGTTTACAAAGCATGTTCACTTATATCACTTGAATGCTTGGAAAAAAATCAAGACATCTTGATTTTTCTTGTGGTTCCTGGGTCTTATTACTTTATCATTTCTGTTTTCCTTTCACAGTCTTTGCCTATTCTGTCCCTATTGCCTAGAATGCTCCTCTCTTTTTCTCATTCTCTTACCCAGTTAGTTAACTATTTCTCACCTGTCTCTGTCTCATATTAAGATTAATTTCCTGGGTGGCTCAGTTGGTTAAAACCCCACACTTGATTTTGGCTCAGACCATGATCTTGTGGTTGTGAGATTGAGCCCCGTGCCACGTTGTTGTCAAATAAGGAGCCTGCTCCACAGAGGCTCCTCTGTCTCCTCTCTCTCTGCCCCTCCCCTACTCATGCACATTCTCTCTTTCTCAAAAAATAAATAAATAAACTTAAAAAAAAATTAATTTCAGGGGCGCCTGGGTGGCTCAGTCGGTTAAGCGGCCAACTTCGGCTCAGGTCACGATCTCGCGGTCCGTGACTTCGAGCCCCGCGTCGGGCTCTGGGCTGACAGCTCAGAGCCTGAAGCCTGTTTCAGATTCTGTGTCTCCCTCTCTCTGACCATCCCCTGTTCATGCTCTGTCTCTCTCTGTCTCAAAAATAAATAAAAACGTTAAAAAAAATTTTTTTTAAATAAAAAAAAAATTAGTTTCCTTTGGGAAAGCCTTCCTTGACTCCAAAGGCTATGTTTGATCTCCTAGTGCTCATTGTTTTTTGTACTTTCTCCCTTGTGTTCCTTGTGTTTTGCCTTAATAGTAACTGTCATGAGGTTTTTTTGGGGGGGTGGGTGGGGTGTCTAAACTTGCAAATATTACACTGACTTAATTAGAGTAACTTCAATTCTAGAGAAAGCCCTCTCTTTTCCCCCCACTTTTAAAAACTATCTTGATTCTTTGAGCTTTTTGTCTATCACTTTGTGAATTTCTCACCCAAAACCAAACCAAAACAATAAATGGGGGAAGGGAAAGTCTACATTGATTCTATAGATATGAAATCTTTACATTATTGCATCTTGCAATCCAGACACATGATATATTTCCTCTTTCTCTAATACTTTTTATTAGTTTTTATACTCTTTGTAGTTTTCTGAAAGGATGTCTTATGCAATTTTGCCAGGATTTATTCCTAAATATACATTTTTACCTTCTTTTTTAAAAAAACAACTTTTTCCCCCAATTTTACCAAGGTATAATGGACAAATAAAATTATAAGATATTTAAAGTGTACAACATGATGGATATGTATATATATATGTATATATATATGTATATGTATATATACATATATTATGAAAGGATTTCTCCCATTGACTTAATTAACACTACCATTACCTCATATATCTTTTTTTTTTGGTGTAAACATTTAAGTTCTATTCCTTTAGCAAATTTCAATTATAGTTTTATAGTGTTATCAACTATAGTTACTGTGTTATACATTATCTTCAGACTTAAAAACCAAATTTGCTGAGGTAAAATTTGTATACAAAAGCATTACCACCAATTTCATGAGTTGTTACACATTACCACTACCATAATTATAAGATATAAAACACTTCCTTTACCCCCAAAAGTTCTTCTATATCAACAATACTTGAAAACAATAATTTGTGTATTTTCTCGTGTGTCGGTTGGCCTTCTGGATGTCTTCTTTGGAGAAGTGTCTATTCATGTCTTTTGCCCATTTCTTCACTAGGTTATTTGTTTTTTCGGTGTTGAGTTTGATAAGTTCTTTATAGACTTTGGATACCAATCCTTTATCTGATATGTTGTTTGCAAATATCTTCTCCCATTCTGTCAGTTGCCTTTTAGTTTTGCTGACTGTTTCCTTTGCTGTGCAGAAGCTTTTTATTTTGATGAGGTCCCAGTAGTTCATTTTTGCTTTTGTTTCCCTTGCCTCTGGAGACGCGCTAAGTAAGAAGTTGCTGCTGCCAAGATCAAAGAGGTTTCTGCCTGCTTTCTCCTTGAGAATTCTGATGGCTTCCTGTTTTACATTTAGGTCTTTCATCCATTTTGAGTTTAGTTTTGTGTATGGTGTAAGAAAGTGGTCCAGGTTCATTCTTCTGCATATCACTGTCCAATTTTCCCAGCACCACTTGCTAAAGAGACTGTCTTTATTCCCTTGGATATTCTTTCCTGCTTTGTCAAAGATTAGTTGGCCATACATTTGTGGGTCCATTTCTGGGTTCTCTCTTCTGTTCCATTGATCTGAGTGTCTGTTCTTGTGCCAGTACCATACTGTCTTGATGATTACAGCTTTGTAGTATAGCTTGAAGCCTTGGATTGTGATGTCTCCTGCTTTGGTTTTCTTTTTCAAGATTTCTTTGGCTCTTCGGGGTCTCTTCTGGTTCCATACAAATTTTAGGATTGTTTGTTCTAGCTTTGTGAAGAATGCTGGTATTACTTTGATAGGGATTGCATTGAATATGTAGATTGCTTTGGGTAGTATCGACATTTTAACAATATTTGTTCTTCCTATCCAGGAACATGGAATCTTTTTCCATTTTTTTGTGTCTTCTTCAATTTTTTTCGTAAGCTTTCTATAGTTTTCAGTGTATAGATTTTTCACCTCTTTGGTTAGACTTATTCCTAGGTATTTTATGGTTTTTTTTGTGCAATTGTAAATGGGATCGATTCCTTAATTTCTCTTTATGTTGCTACATTGTTGGTGTATAGGAATGCAACTGATTTCTGTGCATTGATTTTATATCCTGCAACTTTGCTGAATTCATGAATCAATTCTAGCAGTTTTTTGGTAGAATCTTTTGGGTTTTCCATATAGTGTATCAAGTCATCTGCAAAGAGTGAAAGTTTGACCTCCTCCTGGCTGATTTGGATGCCTTTTATTTCTTTGTGTTGTGTGATTGCAGAGGCAAAGACTTCCAATACTATGTTGAATAACAGTGACGAGAGTGGACATCCCTGTCTTGTTCCTGAACTTAGGGGGAAAGCTGTCAGTTTTCCCCATTGAGGATGATGACAACATCACTCATCATCAGGGAAATACAAATCAAAACCACAATGAGATACCACCTTACACCTGTCAGAATGGCTAACATGAACAACTCAGGCAACAACAGATGTTGGTGAGGATGCGGAGAAAGAGGATCTCTTTTGCATTGTTGGTGGGAATGCAAGCTGGTGCAGCCACTCTGGAAAACAGTATGGAGGTTCCTCAAAAAACTAAAAATAGAGCTACCCAAAGATCCAGAAATTGCACTACTAGGCATTTATCCACGGGATACAGGTGTGCTGTTTCGAAGGGACACATGCACCCCCATGTTTATAGCAGCACTATCAACAATATCCAAAGTATGGAAAGAGCCCAAATATCCATCGATGGATGAATGGATAAAGAAGATGTGGCATATACATACAATGGAGTATTACTCGGCAATCAAAAAGAATGAAATCTTGCCATTTGCAACTATGTGGATGGAACTGGAGGGTATTATGCTAAGTGAAATTAGTCAGTCAGAGAAAGACAAAAATCATATGACTTCACTCATATGAGGACTTTAAGAGAAAAAACAGATGAACATAAGGGAAGGGAAACAAAACTAATATAAAAACAGGGAGGGGGACAAAACAGAAGAGACTCATAAATATGGAGAACAAACTGAGGGTTATGGGAGGGTTTGTGGGAGGAGGGCTGGGCTAAATGGGTAAGGGGCATTAAGGAACCTACTCCTGAAATCATTGTTGCACTATATGCTAACTAATTTGGATGTAAATTTTAAAAAATAAAAAATAAAATTAAAAGAAAAGAATTCGTATAAATTGTCATTTTGAGTAAGAGCCATATGAACAGCAACCATCCCTGTATTCCTCTTCCTTCCTTCCTTTTTTTTTCTTCCTACCATATCTCAAACACCTAGCAAAGAACTGGACATGGCTAGAGATTTATAAGCATTTGCTGAATGAATGAATGGTTCATTTACAATATCAAGTAATTAAGTGGCAAGCTCATCATGCCACCTTTGAGTCTTGCTAGGTCAGAGGGAAATGCAGGCAGGGTGCTAGCTTGAAAGATTCACTAAGATGCAATAACAAGATGGTAAGATGACATTTTCTCATCCTACTTCAAATATTTATGTCAAAAATTGACTACAGTATTGTAGTATTGACTACAGTATTAAATGGAGTAGAATTGGTGAGGATAAAATTAAATAGTGTGTTCATTACACACACACACACACACACACACACACACACACAAACACACACACGCATGCACATGCACGCACACAGCAAAAAGAGCATATCAAGACTTCTAATCAAAGATGGAACATTGAAAACATTTTTAGATTTTTTCTTCTTCCTAGTCATAAACATTTGTTAAAAGAGCAAAGTATAAACAAAGACAAAAGGCAAAACACCACCATCAGAAAAGAAAATTCAGTAAGTTTTTGTCTCTTCTTGGAAAATAAAATACAGGTGAAGTGATAGAGTCAGAGCAAAGGAATCCACAGCCTAGAGTATATGTGTAATAATGGAGTGCTACAGGTGATGAGGGTAGTAATCTCCACTAAAGATTACCAAAGAGACATGAAATACCACGTAAAGCTAATATGAGATATGGTGCTGAAAGTAACTGGTTTAATTAAAAGGTTACTGATGAATAATCAAACCATCCACATCCTCCCACTTTGAGCAAACTGCTGAAAAAAAGCAGTTATCCCCAAAGCTAGGTTGGACGGTTCTCCTCTAAAGAAAATAGACAAGATATCTGGAACAAACTGGGCAGCTAATATAGGCTGTCTTCCTTTGGAACAAAGTCGCTTCATTTCAGTGTTTAGAGATCTCAAATTGTAAAAACTCTCTTTTTGTTCACCTATTCTAAGTCTGCCAGTGAACAAACTTAAACTTCATATTAAAGCTCAAAACCAGTGTTTCTATTTATTTACTCTTAAACATTAATGTGAAATCAAAGGACAACATGTACTTAAGAAAAGTATGTAACATTTATTAGAATTACCAAGATACACCATTAGAAAAACTGACGCTGAAGGAAGCTGAAATAATTTACAGAACAGAACTTAAAATGTTTCTTATTAATATCTTCAAATAGATTTGAGAAGATATTTCATCCATAAGAAAAAGACACAATGCTCTCAAAAAAGGAATGTTCAAAGAATAGGAAGAGTTCTTGAAAATTAAAAATATGATAGCTGAAAAATTTTTAAATGTAATAGAAGACTTAGAAGATCAAGTAAAAGTAGTCTCTTGAAAAGTATAACATAGAAAATAGATGAAAAACATGATTAAAAAACCCACAAAAAACAAAGAGCACCAAACTAAAACGTCCAGCTTCTGATTAAAGACAAAGTTTATACCAAGAAAACAGAAAAATCAATGGAAGAATAATATCTTTAAAAATAACAATAATTGAAGAACTGTGCACTACAGAGTCTTCAGATTTAAAGGGCCCAAATGAAGGTCTCCAAATAATGAATAATGACATAACAGCCAATACTTATCGATGGCTTATTATGTTGCAGCCACTGTTCTTTGCAATTTACCTATATATATTCATTTAGCGCTTACAGTAGCCCTATAAGGTAGGAAATACAAATTGTTCCCCATTATGAAAGAGGAATAAATATAGGCTAGTAATTTTTAAGAGAAGTAAAGTAATTTTCCCCAAGACTACTGAAGCACAAAACTGGGATTTGAACTCAGGTACTCTAGATACAGAGATCAAACCCTCACTCCATACACAACACTGCCTCACAAGTGAACAAAACAAAGACTCACATCTAAATATACACTGTTAATATTTCACAATAAGTATAAAATACCAATCTTTTTTTAATGTTTATTTATTTTTGAAGGAGAGAGAGAGAGTCAGTGTGAGCAGGGGAGAGGCAGAGAGAGAGGGAGACACAGAATCGGAAGCAGGCTCCAGGCTCCGAGCTGTCAACACAGAGCCCGACGCAGGGCTCGAACTCACAAACCGTGAGATCATGACATGAGCCGAAGTCGGATGCTTAACTGACTGAGCCACCCAGGCGCCCCTAAAATACCAATCTTAATATCTTCCAGGGAGAATAATAGGTTACATGTAAAGGGACAGAAACTAGGCTGGCATCATTTTTCTCACATGCAGCACTGCATGCTATAACACAGTGAAGCAACTATTTTGACCCTATAAGTCTATACTCAACATAACTGTCAAATATCTATGAAAGCAGAATAAGATATTTTAAGACATATAATTCCTTAGAAAATTATGTCCATGCAGTATTTAAAAAATACTTTATAAAGGACTAAATCAAGACAGGAACTACCAGGAGTTTATTCCTCTCTCCCTAAAATACTTTGCTCATTTTGCAAGTATATAGTTATCTTTCTACCTCACTGACTTCCACATCTTGGTCTTCTTTGCAGATCTTATCTTCTCAATCTCTAAAAGTTTGAGTTACCTGGGGATCTATTCTGTGATCTTTTCTTTTTTTATCTACTAGCTTCATAGTGGTTTTATCCAGTACCAGGGCTTTAAATATCCATATACCATCAATATACTGAAAACTACCTGGGCGGGTTGAATAATGTTCCCCCAAAATTCATGTCCACTTGGAACTCAAAATGTGACCTTATTTGGAAATAGTCTTTGTGGATATAATTAGGTAAGGATCCTGATATAAAATCATCTTGGATTCAGAGTGGGCCCTAAATCCAATGACTGGTGTCCTTTTCAGAAGAGAAGATACAGAGAAACACACATACAAAAAGTCAACATAAAGATGGAAGCAGAAATTGAAGTTATATAGTCACAAGCTATCTCTGGGGCTACCAGAACCTGGAAGAGGTAAGGAAGGATTCTTACAGTCTTCAGATGGATCATGGCACTGATACCACCCTGATTGTGAACTTAGAGGCTCCAGAACTATAAGATAACAAATTCCTGTTATTTTAAGCCACCAAGTTTGTGGTATTTTTTTTATAGCAGCCCTAGGAAAATACATCATCTCATTTACATTTTCACCCAGACTGCTCTCTTCTCTTCCAAACCTGTTCATTTTCTCACCCAATTATTCAATTTTTCACTCAATATTTCCACTTGGATACCGAACTGTTCCTTCTGAAGTCTTCCCACCTCATCAAATGGCAAAACCACCCCATTACTCAGGCAAAAAACTTTAACTTAATTTCTCTCTTTCTGTCACTCCTCTTATCAAATCTATCCACAAGTCCTGTTGGTAGTGTCTGCAAAATATATCCCGAATCAAATCATCACTTCCAACCATTTTCAAGCTTACCAGTCCAGTCCATGTTACCATTATTTCTCACTTGAGTTAATATAACAGCCTAATGAATATCCCTGATTCCTTTTTCCCCCCCTCCTACAGTCTATCCTGAAGATAGGTGAAATCCTGGCATATGGAAGAGTAGTAGTATAAGGGAGGCAAATTTTCATCTATCATCGCAATTAGTTTGTTGGTAATATCTAAAGTTGACTAATTAAACAAAACATGGTATAGACATACTAAAAGAATTAAAAGTGTTCCCTCCTAGCACCTTGTCTCAGGTGTAGTTTCATAAGAGAACTAAGCTCTAATGCCCTAAGAAATTGGTGTAAGCCAGACATTAACTTCTCTCCTTTATATCTGGTATGGTACTAGTCATGTACCATCTTTGGGAAACAAGAGAACATAGTCTTTAGGTCATTTTCTGGTTTTATAGTTCAAATAAGGAACTCTTTCTAAGCAAATTGTCTAGAAAGTGAGTCCAGAAGCTATTGCCTTTCATTCTAAGTTCTTCTGTGCTGTTTCATATCTTTTAAACATGTGTCTCTTTTCTTTCACATACATAAAAAAACACATTAAGAACATTCAGGCTTCATTTTAAAAATGTTGAGTATACTAGGATAGCAATTCTGCTAGTAGTTATGCTTAGATGGAGAGAAAAAGGAGAGAGGAGCTCTGGAGAAAGGTACCAGGGCCAGAGACATGAGGAGAGCATAACCAGAATTGACAGCACAAAATGCCACAAAAATCATAAGTGGCTGGATAAAAATACTAAAGTTGAGATTACAGAGAGACAGGAAAGAATGAAGAGCTGTCAATGGGGGGAAATGAAGTGGGTAGACAAAGAACTATAGGAGGAAGTGTTAGCAGTGAGGTGGAAAGATCACAAGTCTAACAGAAACCACGGGAAAAGCACAAAAAGCACATCAAGGGAGAAGAAAGGGCTGTCAACAATGCTAAGGAGAACTGCTAATTGCTTCTTGAGGCACATTTAAGACTAAATACTTCTGGTTTAACATAGAATTGAGACTCCTTCTGATGTATGAGTAACAAGTTGGAAAAAGGATTGAACAAAAAGGAATTCTGAAAACTTCCTTATTGAAACACATCTTTGCAGCTTCTATCCCTTTAACAAGGTAGCTAAAGTGTAGGATATGAGGCTTGAAATACTTGAGCTTATTCACTTATTCAATAAGCACATATCAAATATCTATCATCTAAAACATAGATGCTAGATACTATGGGGATATACTCAAGAGCTCATAGTCTAATAAAAAAAGATATAGCATTAGCATAAACAACTCAGATACAAGGTGGAAATCATGAGGCCTAAAGGAATAGTACAGATGAAGAAATATATGAATTCAGGAAAGAGACATGACCTTACTCAGAAACTGTGATCAATGAAAAGTAGGCCACTGGAGTAAAACATGGCTGAGCAGAGACTTCCAGATTTATTTCTGCAAATAGTAGCAAATTACTTAAAACATTTATTCATTTGTTACACTGTAATCAAGTACCTACTTTTAAAATAGGATTTCTTTTTTCCTATATTAGATGACATTACAGTTAGGCTCCCAAGATAATATGAATGTGAAGCATCTGCTAGTTCTACAATAATAAGCAGACTGCTCTTAATCAGGCTAAAAACAGGAAAGTCTTAATTCCTATTCTTCCCTGAGCCACTTTCTAATAGCAAGGATTAGACTGTCTCCTTGATCTACCTCAAGATTATTTCTAGAAGGAGAAGAAAGAAGCTGATTTTTCTCAAACTATCCAACAGGAAATAAGATGACTCGAGTGTCTTTGTGTAATAATTTACTTCATGTGTTCTAATTATTAATACAGTGCTAAACAAAAAGGCTTTATGCATTTTGATGAGCTCACTTACTGGCTATTCAGGAAAATGAGCTTTGAATGGCACGCCAGGAATGGTGAGATGACAGTCAAAATAGATATTCTGTATTTATTTGTGAACTGACAAACTTATATCACAAGAAATACTGCTTTGAGGCAAATAAGCTCACTGACGCCAATAATCAAAGAAATGGAATACTACAGTTTCCATATATCTGAATAAGAAGTCCTTGGACAGGGCTCTGAGTGGGCCCTAACCACGAAATATACTGATGGATGGCTTCTATTGTCTTTGAGTGTCAGATATCTGACAGACTATCTACTTTCAGACCATTTTATTATAACAAGTGTTTCCATGTCTGCTGAACCACCCATTGGCTTGACGCAGGTTTCTCAGCCGGTGACAAAACATCACATCTCTCCCATGTAGATAATTGAAGGGGGGAAAATACCAAAAAGAAAGCAATTGAGAAAAAACCAATTAACTTCTTCCAATTACAATTAAATGAAACAGACTATAGGTTTTTTAAAGATAGGTTTATTCTTTTTTATAGTACTCTACAACCAAAGCCACACAGACTGATGGCAGCTGTTTGGTCCTGTCAATGAGGTCACTTAATCAAACTTGTTCCTGACTAATTATATTTTTTGTTCACTTTAACAACCTATTTCTCCATGATCGTTCCGATCAGCTGTACAATCCAGTGTTATCATGAAAGCAACACCAAATGCTAGATCAAAGAGTTTCTGGTCCTGAGTGTCTGACCTTATGGGCTGAGCCTAATTCCATGCTTGGGTACAGTATTTTAAAAAGAAAACTAGGGGCGCCTGGGTGGCGCAGTCGGTTAAGCGTCGGCTTCAGCCAGGTCACGATCTCGCGGTCTGTGAGTTCGAGCCCCGCGTCAGGCTCTGGGCTGATGGCTCAGAGCCTGGAGCCTGTTTCCGATTCTATGTCTCCCTCTCTCTCTACCCCTCCCCCATTCATGCTCTGTCTCTCTCTGTCCCAAAAATAAATAAACGTTGAAAAAAAAATTTATAAAAAGAAAACTAATCCATTAGTCCACATTTTTATGATTATCTTATATAAGGGAGTAGGAGAGGAAGAGTAACCAATGGTTGTTTGACTACTAAGTTCCAGGTATTTTATCTATCTTTTTGTATCCAGTTTCCATCCCATCATTACTTACTTACTCATTTACTTACACACACACACACTTTAAAAATTTATGTAGTGATAGGAGAAATGATATGAATGAACTCAAAAGAAAAACACTATCTATATGAACACAGCTGCTACAAGCTACTTGCAGTTTTCCATGGTACACATGTTACCCAGGAATTCATCCCACTGCTGCTCAGAGGCAGGCTCCAGTGTTGTAAAAAGTCAGGGTAAGAAGTCTGTCCTTCTGGTAGTTTTAGTGCATTCATCAACAACAGGAAGCATTTAGAAGTCTAGGTTTCTCTGTACTATTTCAGTATTGTGCTGATAGAGCAAAGAAAATGATCTAAATGTACAGTGATGAGAGAGTGATTCAATACATTTTGGCACATGCATACAATGGAATGCTATACAGCTTATTAAATGTTTTTGAAAATCATTAATGACATGAGAAAACACTTATGACAAATTTTATGCCTTTTTGGCAGGATTAAAGTCATGAATAAAATATTATTGCAGTATATAAACATGTATTTCATTCATGAATAAGATAGCAGTTATCTCCTACTGGTAATATTATAATTTTTTGGTATATTTTTTAATTTATAAATCTAAAATTAAACTATATCATTTTTATAATTTAAAAATATTTACACAATAGGTATGGAGTTTATAGGTAAAAAAATAGATTAGAAGAGTAGCTCCCTCACGTAAATTAAGGTCTCAAGAGGATGATCAAGGCCATCTAGTCTCATCTTCCACCACCCTCTTCCACAGATAGTGTGCTCTGAGATTTGTACTGACTTTCCTCCTTCTTTATATAGGAACTGGTCTCTCCTGCCTACAAGCTTTTGCCTACAAGCCTCCTTCTTTACGGAATACACATTCCCTTACTTTGACTCATCAAATTCATATTTGCAAGGCCCTTCTCAGGTCTTACTCATCCAGGATGCCATTCCAAACTGTCCAGGTTATATGTTAATTGACATACAGCATTGGGTAAATTTAAGATAAACACTTTTTGATTTGATATACTTATGTACTGAGAAATGATTACTACCATAGCATTAACTAACATCTCCATCACATCATACAACTACCATTTCTTTTTTGTGGTGAGAGCATTTAAGATTTACTCTCTTAGCAACTTTCAAGTATATAATACAATACTGGTAACTGTAGTCACAATACTGTGCATTATATCCCCAGAACTTATTTATCTTATAACTGGACATTTGTACCTTTGACCAATATCTTCCTATTTTCCCCATCCCCAGCCCCTCGTAACCACCATTCTACTCTGTTTCTAGGTATTCAGCTTTTTTAGATTCCACCTCTAAGTGAGATAAAATAGTATTTGTCTTTCTTTGTCTGACTTATTTCACTTAGCACAATGTTCTCAAGGTTCATCCATGTTGTCATAAACGGTAGGAATTCCTTCTTTCTCAGGATTAAATAACATTCCACTGTACGTATATACCACATCTTCTTTATCAATTTATCCATTGAGGGACACTTATGTTGCTTCCAAGTGTGAGACCTCAGAGGGCTTGAACATTACATTATTCATCTCTGAGTCCCTTTGTTTCTAGGACACTGTCTGGAGTACACTGGGCCTCAGAAAACTTCTGGTGACCTCTGACAAATTCATCCTCAACAGACAGGACTGATTCATGAGTGGAAGGCATTTAAATTCCGATATGAGTGTTTCAAAACAATACAAAGAACATTAATTAAATAAACTTATTTAAGACACTGTTTTTCTTCAAAGGAAATGGTTCTGTATTGGGCTTAAGAACAGAAAGTGTTGGTCTTTTAAACTTTCGCCCATAGTGACCAGAACAAAATAAGAAAGATCTTTGGACTTAGAAAAAATCAGAAAGGCAGACCTCAAAGATTAAGGTACACATTTTTTTATTTGGCTATTTAAAGAACCTGGCATATACTGATAGCTATCATTTTATTTTCAATTAACCAATATTTTCTTTAAGAGTTATGCTAACAATAACTGCTTCAAAGCTTAAATTTGGGACTTTAAAGCTAAATCCGAAATATTAAATTTGTCCCACTTTTCAACTCTAACTTTTTCAAATATAATTCATAAAAATAGCTTTAACCCACAATTATAAAATTAAGTCCTCTATACTTCTAATTTCCTATGGCAAGTGATTAAAAAACAGAAAAACCTTCATTAAATCACCTTTATTTATGCCTTAATGGCATGTTCTCCCTAGACTATGGAGATAGCCTCTATAATTCTTTATGCTCTAATATCTCCTATGCCTAGAGAACAAAAGAAATTCTTCAAATAGAGAAGTGTAATTTATTAGATAGCGGGGAAATATTAATTGATGAATTCTACCTCATTTGCTGTACATTTTTCTATGCACATATTTAATCTCTTGTTATTTTGGGGAAAAATACAGTCATAGTATCCACTAGTAAGATAAATTCCTGGAAAGAATAAAAATAGTTATAAAATGTTATTTGTGTCAGAGATTGCTAACAGTTCGCACAAACCTATTTCCTCTTCTTCCTTGGCAGACAGCTAGAATACTTGAGTTTCAGCCATTTAAATATGACCAGCCAATGCTTTAGGAAACAGAATTGTTGGCTTCGCCCTCTTTCTTCTCCTCTGCTGGCTGGATGCAGTTAACAAGTTCCCAGGGAGTGGAGAAAGAGGGAGAGGGGGAGGCAAAAGAGAGGAGTTTGATTCCCTAAACTTCCTGCCAATCAGAAATACTTTGGACAGTTCTGTGAAAAATAAACTTCCAGTGAGATTAAATCATAATGCATTTTGCTCTATTTGTTATTGCTTTAAATATTCCCCTAGCCCAATACTATTTCCCATATAAACGATCTGAAATCTATATCTTTCAAGCTCACATGCATGGGAAATCTGCATATCATCTGTTGTATGCCCTGATTTAAAATTTTTTTTTTCCTCCTGAACATGGATGTCATTTTTTTCCCTAGAAGCCTATGTAAGGTAAATAAGCCACATATGTCCACATTTATATTTATTAACTTACTCATTTCTGCTATCAGTTTCAGAAGAGAATATGGGGCCTGACTTTGAGAAGCTCACAATGTAGCAAGAAATACAGACTGGTGTAGCACAAGTGTAGCCTGATGTGTAACATGTGTACTTTCTGGTTACCTTCCTTTCCTTTCCTTTCCATTCCATCTTCTCTATGGATGGCCTTCTCTTCACCCCAGGGCCTTCTCCCCCTCTTCCAGTACCCATCCGCAGCTCACACAGAGAAAACTGAGCCACCCACTTGGTAAATAGCAGCAAAGACTGAAAAATTCACAAAGGTAATCTCAGATGGATAGATTGGTGAACGGTATTTGAAAAAACAAGGAAGGGTTTGCTGAGGAGATGATGCTAGCTCTGGAGATAGATCTAGAAGACTATCTGATGGTAACACAGATAGGACCTGATGCCCAACTTGAAATAGAGAAGCTCACAATGACTGGGTTAAAGTCACCAGATAAAAAGAAGCAAATGAAAGCAGAAGGTTTGATTAATTGTAAGACAAACACCCTCCTGGACAGGCTCAGGGAAACACAAGTCATATGTGTAAGCATCTCAAGCTATACTCTGAGGAGAATGATCCCAGAAAATGACTGGTCTGCTTGCTAATAATCAAGGATTCATGGTGCAGAGCCTTGGAATATTGCTTTTAATACAATTTCTGTGGTGAAGTCTGAAATGCAAAGTTATTAAATTTTTAAAATTACTTTCTGATCTTTTAACTAGATTATTTAAGTATTTTTCTCATTGTGTGTAGTTTGACAACATTTGCAGATACAGAAAGCATAAAATTTTCCAAAAGATTAATTTTATCAAAGGGTTTATTGTTAATTTTGGTTTGCTTTCTCACATGTTTCTTCATTTTTCAGCATTATAAAGTAGGTGAATAATACCCATTATAGCCTGTCCTTTTTTTTTAAATTTTTTTTTTCAACGTTTATTTATTTTTGGGACAGAGAGAGACAGAGCATGAACGGGGGAGGGGCAGAGAGAGAGGGAGACACAGAATCGGAAACAGGCTCCAGGCTCTGAGCCATCAGCCCAGAGCCCGACGCGGGGCTCGAACTCACGGACCGCGAGACCGTGACCTGGCTGAAGTCGGACGCCTAACCGACTGCGCCACCCAGGCGCCCCTAGCCTGTCCTTTTTAAAGATGATCCTGAAATTAAAATCCTATAATCACCTCCTAGAAAGGTTTCTAAAAAACTGGTACACCTTTTCTTTAAGATAATTATTTTTCTTGACTGATTGACCCAAACTTTCTCTTTACTCTGATTGTGTTTCTGGAATTTCACAGAAAACTTCAATCGTGGAATCCTTTACAGATGAAGCAAATTATTCTGAAATCTTACATGTGGTTATTGCCTTTTCCTGATTCGAAAAAGACTTCTACTGATAGTTATTATTATTACTACCAGCTCTCTTCATATTATATAGAATTCCCTACAAAAAAGGCATTTACAAAATGATTTTTGGTGCATGACATTAAGACTATATGAAAACATGAAAAAAGAACAAAATGAACCAGTTAGTTGTGCTTACATTTTGAGGAAATCATTCCCAAATATCGGCATTAATAATACTATTGTTTTCCTCAGTGTCTTAAATTATTGCTGTGACGTACAAATTTTATTTTGTCATAGGCCAAAGATCCCAAAGGTACCATAAATTATGACCTGTAATTTGGGATCTCATTGCAGAGGTTTTATTTGGTCATCTTCTACTATCTATTCTATTTATCTATCTCCTTATTTCGATTGGGCCATGGAGGGTTGGTTAAAGGTGAACATTTCCTATAAATGAGTCTCTTTACCTCTATCTCCCAGGCTGATTCATGACCTAATACAACCTTTGGCCCTAAGAAGGCAGATTTCTAAGAGAATATTCTGCTAGTTTTAGATAGTTGTTTGGCTTCATATCCACAGTCAGGTACCCTATTAAATATGCTCGAGAATTTCCACCCCAGTGAATATACAAAATGCTCATTCTCCTTCTCAAAATAAAATTTTATTTAAAAAAGGAAGCAACCATTAATCTAAGTATAATGAAGAAATAAAAAATCTAAATGCATAGTGATTTGCACCCTGTGAATGCTTAAAATAACTAACCTATTTAGAAAGTAAATCATAAAATAAGACCACAGAGGGCAATGAATTGGACATTTAAGAATAAAAGGGTTTAAGTGTTAAAAACTAATAAGAAAGCTGATTTCCATTCACACACTCTTCTACACACTCATGTACTATTCTACACAGATACACACACACACACACACACACACACACACACACACACACACAGCTGTTTTCTCCTATAACCTAAAGCCTGAGCATCTTTACTAATTTATATATGCCAGTGCCACCAAAATACAATTATTTTGGGGGTGATGGATATGTTCACTATTTTGATTGTGGGGATGATTTCACAGGTTTATAATATATATACAAAACTTATCAAATTTTATACTTTAAGTATTTAAGTATTTATTGAAATAAAATACATATTTTATTATATATCAATTTGAAGTCAATAAAGCTATTAAAATATGTAATAAAAAGTAGTATGTGTTCTCAGCTTAATGCATGTATACAATAGACAGAAATTGGGTTTTAATCACTTACTGGTGCATAACTATCAATAAGTAAACAACTTCCAAGACTTTCCCTAGAAAAGGAAATAAATTAGCAACAGAAATTAGAAAATTGGTTACAGAAACTGGGGGTAATAGAGGTGGGGGAGTTACTGTAAAGGGAAACTGTGAGCTTGAGCAGTCAAGGACAGAAGCCATTAGAACAGGGGGTTACTTAACAGAAATACAGTATTTTGGCTGCACATTAAGAAATTTTACAGGGCACCTGCGTGGTTCAATCAGTTAAGCAGCTGACTGCAGCTCAGGTCATGATCTCATGGTTCGGAAGTTCGAGTCCCACATCGGACTCTGTGCTGATGCTTGGAGCCTGAAGCCTGCTTCAGATTCTGTGTCTCCCTCTCTCTCTGCCCCTCCCCCGCTCATGTTCTGTCTCTCTCTTTCAAAAACCAATAAGCATTAAAAAAAATTTTTTTTAAAGAAATAGAAATTTTTCAAGGACACAGGTTTACGAACACGGGTTGAGAAGCCTCCTTTTTGAAATGGGGAAACCTTATCACACAGGAAGTAGCCCCTACAATCCAGAATACTGATTGCACTCAGCAGGTCAGTCTCCATGGGGGTGTTGCGCAGCCAAGGCAGAACTGGTTGGGGTTCATGGGAAGGGTTGGTGGGTGGCAGGCTGTTCAACCTGTTTGGAAATCGATGAGCCTAGTTATTGAAAGTAGAATCTTGAGACGGTTAGAAGGTCAGGCCCAGTTTGAGATGGATTCTTTTTCCCCTCTGAGTACTTAGGACGCTTACTACTGGCTCATCAAGTGTCTCTAACAGTATTCATTTGCTTTAGAGCTATTTCGGTGTATGCCTTACCAAAACCAACTCTCTATTTGAGTACAATATACAGCATTTCTTATAACTCTTTGATCCCTCATATTACTGACAAAAAATTGAGTGAAAGAATAAAATTAATGTTAGTAGGGTTTCCTTAAAGCTCATTAGTGCTGTTTCACAGCTGACATCATCTTCTACTTCAAAGACTCTGCTATGCACAGAACCAGCTGTCTAGTTCACCTAAGTAAAGAGTGGACATCAGAATCCCAGAATTTAATCACAATAATCTTTTAACCCATGATAGATCCTGGGACCGCTTTATGAAAAGTTACAGAGGTCATTCTGACAGGAAGCCAAGAAATTTGAATGCAATCTTCCAATTCAGAGAGCTCCTTGGGCTTGCCTACTGTGTGATTCAACTTGACTGAGTTTCTGAGCAGTCTATCTCAGCAGGAGACAAATCCAACAGTAAATCTGCTTTGGGGTGGATAACATAACATTTATCTTTCATTGCCCACTTCCTGTATTTTATCAGTGGGGGACTGATTGAAGAGACGATGTCTAGGAACCAGACACTGGGATTCTGGTGAGGTTAAGCTGTTAAGGCTCACAAGCTTTAGGCACAAACATACTCATGCATGCTGCCTTCAGGTCCACTCTGTAAAGCACAGCAGTTAGAAAGCACCCGTCTGTATTATTGATAAGTTACCAAAATAAGCTCTTTGGGCTTCTTTGGTGTCCATTACACACAGAAGAAGAAGGGCACAGTCTTTCTAATTTGATTATTCTAATCCAGTGTAGCTGGCAAGATCCAAAAGGGAATAAGGTCTCTGCAATTTCCTTCAGTGTGTTTCTGTCCAATTCAATCAAACAAATGTTATTAGAGTCTAAGAAGTTCCATATACCATGTTGGGTATTGTGGATGCAGGAACAAATGAGCTAGTCCCCATTCCAGGAAAGTAGGTGCTTATCCAGAAGGGCTGTTCTGAATGCCTAACCCGGACAGAGGGTTGAGCAGAGCTTGCCCTTTGCAAGATTGTGCAAGACCAAGTTGTGCATGAGAAACAGGTAGGGATGAAACAAACACCAAAAGTGGAAGGCACCATTATCAGGTCATCAGTGCAAAAGGGCTAGGAATAAGGGGAGGAGCCAGATATATAACTGAAACTGAAGAAGCAAAGAAAGTGGGAATCAACCTGGAGAAATTCTTCTACCTAAAGAAACAGACACTGATGTTTTTATAGCAAGCTGGTCATTGAGAGAATGACAAGGATTAGAGAAGACCAAGTGACTCAGTGTGGCAGGTGCATATTTATGTGAGGGTAAATGGCAAGAGACAAGGTTGCAGATATAGGTTGGGGGCAGATGGTGACAGGACTTGTTTGGTGGAGCTGAAATTTTAGATATTATCCTGAAAACAATGTGGAGATAAACAAACTTTTGAGTAAAGTTCACTTTACTTTGAGTAAAAGTTCACTTTACTTTGAGTAAAGTTCACTCATGAGTGGTCCCTTGAAGCTCTCTCAGCATGCTTTTGGCTATAAGAAGGAGATAACAAGCTCCCAGAGACCCTTGCTCATTTTCTTCTGAAATTCTCTGGTTCTCGCTTTGAACCTACGCTCTACTCTCTGCTTTGCGAAGTTTATGCCTTGACTGTTGCCTGTCTTTGTCTTGCCCCTTTTGAATTACAGATTACTTCCTGAACTCTGATCTGGTACTCTCCCAAGGGGCCACTGTTCCCAGTAAGTGCCAAAACAAAACAAAAACAGACAGCACCAATATTCTTCGTCTGGTCCTCACCCCTGGAATGCTGTTAATCAAAGGCAGAGACATGGCAGGAACATGGCTGGATCTGTTTGGAAGTAGATTAGAAGAGGAGGAGGGTAGGCTGAATTAGAGGAAGGAAGACAACTAGGTACCACAAGTAGAGATAATGATGATAGCAGCAGAGAAGATCAATGCTGATAATGAAGAAGTAGAATCTGCAAGACTGAAGGTCTTAAGAAGGTAAGAGGGAGAGAATAATGGAAGATCATTTTGTTGCTGAGATTTAGGTAGTTATGAGACATGCAGGCAAACATGTCCATTTGGCCATTGAAAATCCATACCTATTTTAATTTAAGAGAGGTTGGAAACAAAGCACAGATTTGTTATATTTGATATATACTGATGTAAATGAAGCCATGAAAATGGATGAGAGAATGAGATTGCTACGGAGAGTATTCAAGATAGGAAATAAGACTAAGGAAGAGAAATCAAAGGAAGAAGAGAACCAAGAAAAGCACCCTCAGCATAAGAGGAGGAAAGGATTTCAAGAAAGAAAATTGTCAATAGTGTCAAATTGGTTAAACTGAATGAAAAAGAGAGGCCAATGGATATAGCAATTCAGATGGGAGCAAGGGGGATGAAAATTGAAATAACCTGAAAAGTGAATGAAGGTCAATAAAAATTGAGTATATTTATAGGTCAAGGAAGTGGGATGAATAAGAAAGGAATAAGAAAGGAATAAGAAAGGAAAGGAAAATTCAGAGTGGATAATTAACTTTAATTCCATTTTTCTATGTCTGGGTATGTGAAAAATGATCCAGAAAACAATTTTTTATTCTTCTCCAATGCTAAAGATAGAACAAGACTGAAGGTAAAAAAATGCAGCATTAGAAAGGACAGAGAAATTATAGATGGATATTTTTTTCTCTGGCTTTTTGAATCCTAAACTTAAAGCAGAGAGCACTGTTTTAAAGATGGTGTATTATTTAAATATGCCTAAGTGTACTAATACTAATTCCAGTAAGTCATCATTCATTCATATTTTTTAGGAAAGAGTGATCTTTATAACTGAAGAGTTAATCTAGTTGAGTAGACATCATATATATCACTAAAGGATATATTCCCAAATAATTACAAGAAAACCCATTAGCTATTAAAACTATGCTGAACAAAATTCAATCTTTCTTTACTAGTTTAGAAGGAACTTACAGTGCCCCGGGGCCATCATTATAAATATTAAATTCTCATTGAATATATAGAACTGTCAGTTCTATTGATATTTCTGGTAGAAAAGGCCTTGTCTATTTTTAGACTTGCTAAATACATTGACAGATAGGTTGGAAGAAATAAAAGGTTAATGTCACAGATAGCACAAAATGTAGAGAATTGTTGGTTTGCTTCTCTTCCCTGAAATACTATGATTATTTCCTGTGGAGAACTTCCCACCATGGTTATCAGTAATCTTATTTTAATAAATTTACTGCAGGTCAAGAATATAGCATATATTGATGTATATCCCAAAAACAACTATTTTGGGAATAAAATAACATGTGAGATGACAACACATTTCCATGGTTTCATGAACTACTTCGTGATAGCACGTGATGGACCATTTCTGTTTTCACACTCATCCAACTGTACCATTTCAGTAATGAAAGGATAGGGTATTTGATTTACTAATTCCAACAAAAATTGTCCCTAAAGTTGTTATTATGTTAAAAAATACTCAAGTCACAAGGCAAATGCTGTTAATATATATGAGTGAGGTGCACCTGCAGAATAAAGTATCAGAGTGTATATATATATATATATATACTCTGATACTTCATATCAGAATTTATATATATATATATTTATATATATATACACACATAAACACATACGTATATATATACACATATATATATGTGTGTGTGTATATATATATATATATATATATATATATATATATATATATAGTAAGAGGGCAACAAAACAAGCTACAATCAGGAAATTTGTTCCTGAGGGAAAGGACATAGCCGAGATATTGAATATGGCTTATAATTGCCATTATCAAAGGGAAAGCTAAATGATATCAATAGTTTAACAGTCTTCAGGGCTGACTGTTTCAGCTTTCAGTATTTATATAGTATCCTCAAGGAGGTGCAGCCTTTCATTAGGATATCGCATATGTAAAAACACATTGCTTGGTTAGGTATCTACAGTATGCCAGGCCCTAAGGGTATAAAGATGCAGCCTGTATCCTATTAGACTGACACTCTAACAAAGTAAACACATATATATATCAAGTATATATAAAAATATATATAAAATACATATAAATGCATATATATGAAAGTGAGGACTGTCAGAAGAACAATCAGGGGCTCTTGGGTAGCTCAGTCGGTTAAGCATCCGCCTCTTGATTTCGGCTCAGGTCATGATCTCATGATCCTGAAACTGAGCCCCGCATTGGACTCCTCACTTGTGGAGCCGCTTGAGATTCTCTCTCTCCCTCTCTCTCTCTCTGCCCCTCCCCTGCTCTCTCTCTCTCTCTCAAAAAAAATACACAGCTTATTAGTAATTTATCCTTTGTTTTAGATTTAAATGGTACATTTAAGCTGTATTATTTTGGTTTTCTCCAAAACCACATTGAGATATGTCTTCAGAGTATGTTTTCATTTTTTCTTTCATCAGATATGACACAAAGACATGTGCAAATATCATTCCTGCACATTTGTCATGGAATGAAAGCATTATCAGCATCACTTCCCATACCAATCCATATTCATTCTGAAGCTCCATTTGAGAGTTAAATACAAAAACAGCTTTACATCCCTTAAATAGTGGTCCTCAAAATGTGGACCACCTAAATCAGAATCTTCTAAGGATGCCTTACAGAAATGCAGGTTTTTAAAATCTCTGTCCTAGACCTATAAAATAAGAATCCCAGGTAATGGAGTATGATAATCAGTACTTTTCACCTAGTCTCCAGGTGATCTGTGTATGCTTCAACGTCAGAAAGCCACTGCCTCCAAAAGCCAGGAATGTTCTCCCCTCCTGTACTCCAGCATGCGTGAAAGTAGTCCCCGTCTTTTGATTTAGCCTTCAAGAGACTTAGTATCAAAACTGATGTTGAACTCTTAAAACTACCATATTTTATCAAATCCAACTAATTCATTAATTGTATGTTGCATATTATTATTTCATGGATCACTAAGAAAAAATGCTGCCAATCAAATAATGATATATGTCAACAGTAAGATGCCTCCTGATTTTGGAAATGTCAAAATATTTGGAAATATGCGTATCTTAGAATTGATGAAACATGTTAACCCCTAAATTTTAACTCTTGGGTGAGAAGATGGTCAAAAACAAGGTTTGAGAGATGAATAAAAGTGTGTTAGGAAACTCTGTGTTGGGGAGGGTACTTTCAGACATTAGGAAGACTGAGTACAAAGATACAGGGACATGAACCTCACAAGCCTGGTCCAGAGAGAATTATAAAATCAGATAGCTTGCATTCCAATATGTGCCTTGATACTTACCAATTGAATGACACTGGCACAACCTAACATTAAACCTTCTGGATTTCTGTTTTATTATTTGAATCTTAATCTGCTATATAGTATTGTAAGGCTTAAATACAGAATATACGTGAAATATTGAATACCTTGTCCAATACATAAAACATGTTTTTCAATCATAGTTTATTAGTATTATTATTATTGCTAGAGGGAATAGTCTAGTGGAGAGGGAATGAGGAGTGGGAGTGGTAAGGGGGGATAGGATTTTGATGGTTGCATATTGCCAAGAAGTTTAGAATCTATTTCCTAGGTGATAGGGAATCACTGGACAGAGATAGTGACTGGTTTGATTTGCATTTGAGAACAATTACTCTGGTGTTGGTCTGCACAATCAATGGATTCCAGTGGAGGGACCTTGGGAGGTTCTGGCCATAGTTCAGGAGAGAGATAGCAATGGCAGCCAGGATGGAGGCAGGAAGACTTCCTGGGTAGAGTCAAAAGGTCCTTAAAGAGGTAAAACTACATGACTTGGTGACTTATCTGATGTAGTGAGTGATTAGTGAGGACACTTCCCAGATATTTTAGTTTACAGAATTACTTTCAGAAAATAGATGCATATTTTAAAGATTTAAACCAATCTTTGCCCTTAAGACAGGTAAAACTTCAAATGGAAAACCTTAGAAGTCAACATATAATTAGCATTCACAGATACCATTGAATAAAGAGAGGATAATGTCAGGGAGAAGAAATGGCATGGACAGGAGGTTAATATTATCAGGATTGGATGAAGCTAATTAGGAATAGGAAACTAGACATTAATCACAGAGTTCATACATCCTTTTGGGCATCTAGCCTACCAGGAATTTCATGCACACACACAAAAGTTTCATGAATAACAATAGGGACTACAATAATTTGACACATAGCTACAGCTAGGGGGGTTGTCCTATAGCTGGAATCAGAAAATCTGAATTCAAATCTTCGCATTAACCATTTAATATCTTGCGATCTAAGGCAAATTAGCTAACTTTACTGATCCAGTTTCATTCTGTAAAAACAGGGACTATTATACCTCTTTCATAGAATTTTTATAAAAGCATTTTGAAAATTGTGAAGTGCTATACTTACTATACTATATACATTTTGTCTGATACAAAGTTTCACACCTTCATAAAAAATTAAAACTATATCTTCATGAGTCAAGATAAAAAGTACTTAAATTATTTTTAGTTTTAAGAAAGTTAACTCTCATTTACCAAGGCCACTTACTTTTTAGATACATTAGCAATGAAGATGTAATACTAAGGAAAGTCTCTTGTGAAACAATATGAGCAAATAGAAAGGAGATGCAAATACTTAACTTATTGTAGGGCAGATTCTGACTTTTTCATTAGAATCTAAAAAAAAATTGTTCTTGAAACAGAAATCAGAGTTGAATGACCTCTACACTACAGTCAATTCAAAATTTTTCTAAGTAACCCTAGGGTAATGAGAAAGTGAAGAGAGGAAAGAGTATTAAAAGAAAGACCAAAATAAGGGTACAAGGAAATGATGACTTCAGCATGTACTTGAACATAACCTACAAATCTGAAGAGAAAAAAAGAGCACGCAAGCATTTTCATTAATATATGACATTATTCATATTGCATTTATCCTTAGGTTTTCTCTTTTGCAACTTCTATATAATTACCTTAGGTACAGAAACCTTTTCTATGTCTAAGTGGGCCTACCTGAGCTATATACAGTTGCCCATTTGTTCTGATCCAAATCCAGCTTGATAGTGTATGAAACGTGTGGTGCCTATTCTAGCCCTTTTTAAAAAGGTAAAAATGTGCCTTCAAGAAAAAAAAAAAGGTATTTGGTGGTGGCTCTATGCTCAGCCCTATGCTCAGTGTTGGGAGCACAACTATGAATTGTGTAGATATGGACCTCATGGAGTTTACGGGCTCAGTGGAGAGAATGATAACCAAATAGGTACATACAATACAATGCTCCTATGGTGTAGGAACCTTAGGGTACACATAAACATTAAAAATAGTACCCAGCTTGGAAGTTGGGGCCCCAGAAGTCTTCCCAGAGGAAGATATATCTAACTTGAAACTTAAAGTACACAGGACTTAGGAGAAGACAGACGGCAAAACGCAGAAATGTATAAATACTAGGAGGCTAGAGAAAACCTGGCTTCTGTGAAGATCATATGACTGCTGTGTGTGCTCATGAGCATGTTTGTGTGTGTGTGTCTTCGGGGTGGAGTGAGAGCAACAGCAAGAATTTAGAAGTAAGACTTCAGACAAGGCTTCAGAAGTAAGCGGGCATCAGGTCGTAAAGATGCTTAAAGGCCACATCGAGGAGCTTGGTCTTTACTATAACATTACTCAGAAACCATTCAAGAATCTTAGGCCAAGATCCAATAGCATCAATAATGTTTTAAAAGGAGCATTCTGACTGCATTGTGGAAAAGAGATTGGAGGTGCAGCAGAGGACAGACCAGCACAGATACCAATTAGCCATCAATATTCTAGAAGAGGGTCTGACTCAGTGATGTAGTCACAGGAATGGGTGGAGGAAAAGAGAATCAAGCAATATATCCCCCTGAATCATATTGGGGCCCCAGAATCATATTAGATTTCCTTCAGTGCCTCAAGGTGGACCAGATATAGAATTAATTAGAACACGGAGCATAAGAGAAAAGGACAAAGGCCATAGAAATGATAAGGGTGCTAAAATGCACCCATAATGTGGCCAGCATTATGCTCTGTGTTTTACATCTCATTTAATTTTCACAATTACTGGGTGAGGTACTACATATCACTTCCTTTATAGTTGGGGACTTTCCCACAATCTATAGGTGTTTGATAAGGAAAGTTGGGAATGGTGGCAAAATGTATTTGCATTTGAGAGTTTTTAAATTTGAAAGGGACACCCATGTAAACACAAATAATACATGTAAATAAGTGTAGGAAATAACGCTATTTCAAAATTAATTCACTTAAGATTTGAATGCTAAATCATTACAGAAATGAAAAGGAAAAATATACTATGTGTGATTAACCTGAATGGCAAGACTAGAGTCATATAAACCTTGTGTATGAAAGGAAGGTTGAAGAAAGGGATTTGATTTGATATATGATAATAAAAGAAATGGTTTGTGATAGGAAATGTGGCTCAGTATGTGTAAGGTATGAAGCACATGCTTAGTAAAAGTGAAAAGCTCAAACCTAGCAAATTATAGCAATCTCATGAAAAAGAGTATCGAATCACATAATGAGGAACCAACCTTAAATATTTGTTTCCAAATTATAGCTTACTTTATAACAGAAACCATGTACTGGCTTCTGTGTAATTATGTCATTCCCATATTTGTGATTCTTTAGTTCTATCCAGACTGGATTTTGATATGAGATTTGATGTCATGGAAATGAAACACAATAGTAAGAGGATGGAAGCATAAAAGTCTTTGGATTTGACTCATCTGGAATAAGGTATGATATTCTATATTTTTACAATTCATCCTATCATCACTATAATATTTAAAAGAGAATCACCTAGAAAGGAAATATGAACTGACACTTAAGGGCTAGGATTTGAGGGATGTGTACACAATAATAACAACATTACCAGAAATTAACGAAATTGTTTCTGACATACGAATCCTGATAGAATTCACTTTTACAAGGTTAGATGGCCACATGCTCATTTGTGATTCTGAACAATCGTGGTGTGCTGTGTACACATAAAAGCACACTGTCCTATTGCCAGGCTGTTAATTAAAAGCAATATCTGCAATATGCCTGCCATGATGAACTACTTTCTTTAGCTAAACTAATCACTGCCACATATAATGAGAATAATCTTGATTCGAATTTATAAATGGCTCTATTTTAAACCTCTCTAAAGATTTCTAAAGTTATGTTTAGATTTCAATTTTATAAAATATGAACACTGTGGCCAAAGGCCTTTATGCCTTGGGACCCAGAAACAATAAGAAGCAACTAAAATACTCAAATATTAAAAGCATTCTGAATATGAGCTAAATTTTGACTTGTGAAAAAGATTATTAAAAGATATCCTTTCTATGTAGAGAAGACTTTGATCATCACTCTATTAGGTAGCACTATCTAACTCAAAAACATTTTTCTCCTTAAGAAGAATGAGGATTAAGAAATTAGTTACAATTTCCAGCCAGGGATTTAAAGACTGATTTCAAGGCACTTCAACAGGTTGAGTTAACACAGCAGATAAGTTCTTCTCTATAAATTTCCTACTGACATGTTTCATGATAGAACAAGCCTCATCTGAAAAGCAGGTAACGTCGTGTTTTCTTTCTTTCTTTTTTTTTTTCAATCTGAGCAAAAGCATGATTGCATTTTTTAAAAGTACCCTGTCTATGGAAAACCAATTTAGTTCCATTAATGAAAAAGGAAGCACAATGTGATTGAGAATGTAATACGGAATTATAGTTCATTAATTCTTCAAGTATGTAATTTTCCAGGCTCCTGATCCCCCATTGATTTCTGTACACCCCCATAGGTCCCACTAAATGTGAGCAAAAGGAAATTTAATCGTGTTGCTATATCATGTGTGGCAATGGCGGTGCTCCACAATTAGGTAGAAACATTGTGAAAGAGATTTTTCCAGTGACTGCTTCACCATGTAGGCCCGTTAGCATTTCTTTGTTGTCAAAAATTGATCAATCACAGACCCACGACAACTGGGATGGTGACAGTCTCCTATTATGTGGCCAATACCATCAAAGGAGATGACACTTGTAACAATCGAAGCTGATAATTCAGAACACTTAATTAGGCATGATGAATTGGATGTATGCTTCAATCTTTTTTTTTTTTAACTTGTATGCAATATATTTTCTTATTGGTATCATTGCCATGGAGTATGTGAATGCCCATTAAAATTTAAACTAAAAAATTATACGCTAAATGATAGAACACAATTTTAATTCAGATGGCTGGCTCAAAGAGTTACACCCTGATTTTTTATCTTTTGTAAGGAATATCACTTTAAAATTATAATACTCTTCTCATATCCCTGCCAAGTTATCCTTGGAACTTAAAATTGCTTCATTTTCCCACATTTCAGACTTGGAACAAAATTGTTACCTGTAGCTCATGAACATGGTGTCAATTAGTAAATGTCAGTACATGTGGTCTGAAGAATTATACAGAAAACCATTTTGTCCCAACAAAATTTAGCAAAGTGTTGTATGGTACTGCTTTCTTGCCTTGTGCAGACAGCTAATATTTCAAAGTAGCTGTGGAGCCGCACTGACAACCCTATTGGGGTTCTTCCAATAAGGAATCAAGGTCAGAACAATCCTATTGTGCTTTATTAATAGGCTCAAAGCACAGCACATACTTTATATATTAAGAGGAAAAAGCCAGGTGGAATCTTATGAAGAGTGTCCTGAAAACAGCTGTGTGAACAAAAGCTATTTTAGCAGCAAGAGGAAAATCTACCATGGAGGTCAGCCTTTAAATAGCCCTTACAACCATTTCCCCTCTTCAGATGGTGGAGTAGTAAATGGGGCAATCTTCAAAGAGTCTTAGCTATTCATTCTACCCCCTTCATATATTGTTATGAATAGTGGTGCCTCTTCGGCTTAGCCCTGTGTATATAGGTCTGTCACCCAGAATGCACAATACAGGCACAAGCCAGCAATTAGCCTGCACTGATACATTGATATGCTGTCTCAGATCTCAGATCAGCTATGACTGAGTTGAAGGGTAAGTGGTTAAATTCTAGAATGCTTATTAAGAACCCCATCCAGGTAATATTTTTTTCACAGATTGATTGTCTATGTCCTTCATTCTAAAGTACTGTAAGGGAAGGTATTGCATCTTGTTCATCAGTGTATTTCTAGTCTTTAAAAGAGTTCCTGCCACACGGTAGGCATTCGATAAGTATTTATCAGACAAATGAATGAATTTTATGATGGAAATCATATTTGGCAAGTATCTTTATTGCAATATGAAAATGAGTTTAAAAGCATTTCAGCATAATTCGTGCGGTATGAGAAGTTCATACCCTCAGCCTCTCACAGATCTCCTGGGGCCCCAAGACTATAAGAAAAATAAATAGCACAAAAAGTTGATGTCATTTCTTTTGACTCAGGTCTAAAACAGCTTCTAAGTTTTCAACTCCATTTTAATAGGAACTTATGGCTCAATATGAGCCACAAAAATTTCACAGTCAGGGCATATAGATTATAGCTACCCACATGTGAGATAAACAGAAAAAGAAAACAAGGAAGATAGTAAAACCATAACTCAAGTGATATGGAATTTTTATATTACCAGTAAAACAGCACATAGCTCAAGAAAGAAATAACTCTGCATAGGTCATTAAGGTCACTTTGTATTTTCTTCCTCTCTTCAAGACATTCTATTATTCCACACCCCATCACTACATGTTTTATTATACCTAATACTTTTTTATTTTTATTTTTTTTTAACGTTTATTTATTTCTGAGACAGAGAGAGACAGAGCATGAACGGGGGAGGGTCAGAGAGAGGGAGACACAGAATCCGAAACAGGCTCCAGGCTCCGAGCTGTCAGCACAGAGCCCGACGCGGGGCTTGAACTCACTGACCATGAGATCATGACCTGAGCCGAAGTCGGCCGCTCAACCGACTGACCACCCAGGCGCCCCATACCTAATACTTTTAAGATCAAGTGATTCAAATGTTTGATATTTTTGATAATAACCATTTTTATTTGGGTTTTCTGAAGAAATATGATAAACACAAAGCTCAGCCAATTAGGGAACAAACTAGGAACTTATTCTAGCAGACATATAAAGTTTTAATAGTCAGCCATTTTACGTATTCCAGTATTGTTTGGTTTTAAGTCTGTTTGTATATAGTAAATGAAAGAGCCAGAGTAATATATAGGTAGTGGGAGATTTACAGTTAAAAAAAAAAATTTTTTTTTTAATTTTTTTTTTCCAACCTTTTTATTTTATTTTTGGGACAGAGAGAGACAGAGCATGAACGGGGGAGGAGCAGAGAGAGAGGGAGACACAGAATCGGAAACAGGCTCCAGGCTCTGAGCCATCAGCCCAGAGCCTGATGCGGGGCTCGAACTCACGGAGCGCGAGATCGTGACCTGGCTGAAGTCGGACGCTTAACCGACTGCGCCACCCAGGCGCCCCCCAAAAAAATTTTTTTTTAACATTTATTTATTTTTAAGAGACAGAGCGAGACAGGGCATGAGCGGTGGAGGGGCAGAGAGCGAGGGGAGACACAGAATCCGAAGCAGGCTCCAGGCTCTGAGCTGTCAGCACAGAGCCTGACACCAGGCTCAGACCCACGGACCGTGAGATCATGACCTGAGCCAAGCCAGAGAAAATTATGGAGAGAACACAAAATGCCCAGTCCTCAAACCACAACTGTGGAGGGCAGAGAGAAGTCAAATAGAAAATTTGGACCAAATTGCCCAAGTGTGAGTAAAGAAAGGCAATAGAGTCCATGCAGGAAAACTATGGAAAACAATAAAGAAAACAAACATAGCAGAAAAAGATGGAAAATATTCATCTTAGAAAAAAGTGTAGACCCCAAACAGAAGGAAATTTCCCACAGGCACTAAAGAGGAATATATTAATTAAATAAAAGAATATTTAGGGGCGCCTGGGTGGCGCAGTCGGTTAAGCGTCCGACTTCAGCCAGGTCACGATCTCGCGGTCCGGGAGTTCGAGCCCCGCATCAGGCTCTGGGCTGATGGCTCAGAGCCTGGAGCCTGTTTCCGATTCTGTGTCTCCCTCTCTCTCTGCTCCTCCCCCATTCATGCTCTGTCTCTCTCTGTCCCAAAAATAAATAAACGTTGAAAAAAAAAAATTAAAAAAAAAAAAAAAAGAATATTTAAACATGAGAGTAGAAAAACAAAGTAAAGCAAAAGGAAAATTGCAGACCTAAATGAATTAAAATTGATCACAACATCTCTACTGAAGCAATGCACAAATTAGAAACAGCAAAAACACAGAATATACATGGCTTAAAATAAAGTTTCTAACTAAAAAGGAAGACTTGTGATAATCACAGAATATATAGTTGAAAGGAAAAAGATTTAAATAATTAGGATGAAGCTAAGAGAGGAAAGGAAACATAATTCACCTAAGGGTAATTGGGGTCTCTAAAACAGAGGCCTTAATCAATGCAAGAGAAACATATTTAAAAATATTTTAAGAGACTGTTAAAAACTGAGAACAAACTGAGGGTTGATGGGGGGTGGGAGGGAGGGGAGGGTGGGTGATGGGTATTGAGGAGGGCACCTTTTGGGATGAGCACTGGGTGTTGTATGGAAACCAATTTGACAATAAATTTCATATATTGAAAAAAATAAAAATAAATAAAAAAAATAAAAATAAAAATATTTTATGTAATTACCCACAATGAAGAAAGATGTTAATTGTACACAGGAAGACCACACCATTTTCTAGGAAATTTGATACAGATTACTCAACATGGAGACATTCTACACTCAGAACTTCGTACCGCTGGCCTCTTGGGAGCGTTCCTATCTTGGCTCAAGTATTACCCACTAAGAGAGTCCTTCGGGGACCATGCAATCCAAGAGCCTCCCCAGTTGTTTTATTTTGTATAATCAGAGTTTTATTTGTTTGGTTTATTAAACTTTTACCATCTGAAAAATCTGGGTAAATTATGGTTACAAAAAAGAATTCATATTTCATAAACGTGAAAATGTATAAAAATAAAAATCTGGACACAGGGGTAATATGTTAATCTTTGACAGGGCTTTATAAATGTTATCTTAAATTTTTTTTTTCAACGTTTATTTATTTTTGGGACAGAGAGAGACAGAGCATGAACGGGGGAGGGGCAGAGAGAGAGGGAGACACAGAATCGGAAACAGGCTCCAGGCTCTGAGCCATCAGCCCAGAGCCCGACGCGGGGCTCGAACTCCCGGACCGCGAGATCGTGACCTGGCTGAAGTCGGACGCTTAACCGACTGCGCCACCCAGGCGCCCCATAAATGTTATCTTAAAAATGCAGTTTAAATACATCTGCAACAACTACTTAATACTTTTAATAATCTTTCTCTTAACCTTAGAGGAAACTTTTTAAAACAAATTGGAGTATATCTTGCTGTGATAAAAGCCATCACACACCTTGTATGTCACACTAAATTGAGGTCAGAGATACAGCCCAAAAAAACCACTTAATCTTATTCTGTGACAATATAACTTTTTATTAAATCTTATTAAAAATTTAATTGTCAGCATCTGTAAATGGGCACGAAGAAAAAAATACAATTTGAATCAAGAAATGCTAGTGCTCCAGAGATTTTGCACTTAGTTTCTCCTGCCAAGAATATTCTTGCCCCAAATATCTGCATGGCTGGCTCCCTTATCCCGTTTAGGTATTTTTGATGATTTGTGGACTCAGAGAAGCCTTCCTTAGACATCTAAAACCACAGCCTCCAAATGCACCTACACTTGATTACTCCCCCCTTTTCTGCTTTGATTTTCTTGTTAAGAAAAATATGTAAGATCCAAGCTATATTATAGTATAATTTTTTTTAATGTTTATTTATTTTTGAGAGAGAGAGAGAGAGAGAGAGAGAGAGAGAGAGAGAGAGAGAGAGCACACGAGCATGAGTGGAGGAGGGACAGAGAGCGAGGCAGACACAGAATCGCAGACAGGCTTATTCTAGTATAAACTATAAGATACATTCAATTTGCTGTATATGTCTCATCTAGCATACTATGGATTTTACCTCCATTACTGGTCTATGGTCTGTCTCTCCCCACTACAACACAAGCTCCATGTGGCAGAAACATTCATCTATTTTCTTGTCTACTGTATCCTGGATGTCAAATTATAGTGCCTTATATATACACTATGGTCACTAAAGCAATGATTTGTTTAATGAACAAATGACTCATGAAAATAAATAGAATTAGCACAATTGAGTACTGTCTTATTAATTACTACCTTTAACAACTTTTTAGCTTACTTAAACCTTAGGAGCTTAAAGTACATAGAGATACCCTAATAACTGAAGTTTGAGGATTCACTTTCAGTCATGTATTTGCAGGCAGATAATTCTACAAATTCTGGGCAGCTCTGGTTCCTGGAATCTTGAAAGCATCTGGACTTCTTGATTTGGTGTATCTTTGCTACAAAGTACTGACATTTGCCTTTTCCTGGCATTACAGAGGTATGGAGTACAAGAGTAATTTATAAGGAGATGTCAGAGGATAAAATCTCCGCTAGCTAGGGTCTTGCCTTTGGGACATCCAGTTGGCTCTAATATCTTAAGTTACATCAGAACTGTATCAGGGGCGTCTGGGTGGCTCAGTCAGTTAAGCACCGGAATTCGGCTCAGGTCATGATATCATAGTCAGTCAGTGAGTTGGAGCCCCATGTTAGGCTCTGTTGCATTAGGCTCTGTGCTGACAGCTCAGAGCCTGGAGCCTGCTTCAGATTCTGTGTCACCCTCTCTCTGTGCCCCTCCCCTGCTCACACTCTGTCTCTCTGTCAAAAATAAATAAACTCAAAAAAAAAGTTAAAAAAAACTTCATCATGCTTGCTTACTGCAGTGGGGCTGGAGGGAAATGGAAACGTGAACATGCTTTGACAGAGCATGGCAATTTTCCAGGCAAGCTCCAGATAATACATAGAAGGCGCTTAGCATGGTGTGTGCTATCCGGTTGGATACAAGTCTGTTTTCTCCACAATCATCACAGCTCCATCATCTCTCTCCCTGAATAGATGCTTCACTCTTCTTCCCACTCCCACTTTCACTCCCTTCTGATCTCCTCTCCACACCCATGCTGGAACATCTCTGGGTAAATCAGAAGCTGACCATACTGAAGACATTCAACAGTCTTTGGCTGGCAGCTGAAGACCCAAATCTGAATGACCTGTGAGCCCTCCTAGTTTGGAGGGCTCCCAAACCATCCCAGGGAGCATCCCAAACCATGCTCTCCTGGACTCTGTGCTCCAGGCACACTGACGTCCTGGCCATTCCTCAAATGTGCCTTATTACCCCCACCTCAGGCTCTTGGTTCCTGCCATTTCTTCTGCACAGACCGCTCTTTCCCCACCCCTTCACTTACTGAATTCTTACCCTTTCCTTAGATCTCAGTTCCACTCAATTGCCTAAGTGAAGCATTTTTTACATGGCTGAGTAGGCCCAATCATTCCTACCCCCTGCGCCATTCCCCACCCTCCACCCCCAAACCGGACAGCATCCCTGTCTCCTCTGCAGTACCGAGCAGAGTCATGCCTGTGAATTAACAGTGGGATGGTTTGGGTAGGTCTCTGTCTTCCCTGAACCATGAGCTCCTTGAGGGCAGGTGGTGAGTCTATTTGATTGTTAGCTCACAGCGCCTCTCCTAATAGCAAGCACTGAATGCATCATCATTGTCACTAGCCCCATCGCTACGATCACTACCATCTCTTCCCTGGGTAGAACCTTTCTTATGGTTTACCCCTAGAGCCTGCCTTCTCTTAAACTAAGGTCAGCTGAACTAGCACACCTGTGATCACGGCATTTATATAATCACAATCCTACTTCCCCTAACCCTGAATATATAACCTGAAGAAATCTAACATGCATTTTTGAATACTAACGAGATCTCACCAATCAGAATTTCTATTCTTTGAATCTTTGGAACTCCCATGTGCTATAGTAATTTGTACATTTTCAATTCCCTCTCCTGGATTTTAAATTCCTTAGAAACAAGAGCTGGGCTGCACTTATCTTTGAATACCTGCAGTACCAAAGCTTATCCTTTCAATATAGATGTTCAAATTAAAGTGTTATTTGAACCCATAACTTCTTTCTGATTCTACTTTGTACTGTTCTTAGTCCCTTTCTTCTAAACCTGTATTTCACCAGAATTTGTTTTCTTTACTCTCTTCAATGAGCTACACCTTTCCTTTTATAAACATTTTAAACATACTAGGATCTTTAAAATTTCAGCATATATAATTTTAAATATATAAAAACACAATATATACAGAAGAAAAGAAAACCCTCATTCTAACACAGGGTATTTCAAGTATAGATAAAATAATATGATATGAAATTTCAATTTGGAAAATAAGTTTCAAGAGAAGAAACTGATCAAGATAGAAAAAGGTCTAAGGATATGAAAGAATAGTATAGAGAAGCGAGAAAATGCCTTAAAGCAATGAGAATACCACAGTGAAGTCACAAGAAATCTATTCCACTTTATTTCTTCTAGACCCTGGTTTGATTTTATCCAAATTTTGGAGATATGTGTCTATACCTTGCATGCTTCCCAAAGGGATTATAACTAATTTAACATGAAGGCTGCAAAAACCTCCCAAGGGAGCAAGGTGTACACATGGCTAGGCAAGAGAGACTTCTGGCAATGAAGTCTCAAAGGGAAACAAGGAGAGCTTTTAAGATGTAGCAAAATGGTCCATGCAAGTCCCTCTGTGTGAATTTGAAGAGTAATTTCTTTTTTTTTTTATTTATATATGAAATTTATTGTCAAATTGGTTTCCATACAACACCCAGTGCTCATCCCAAAAGGTGCCCTCCTCAATACCCATCACCCACCCTCTCCTCCCTTCCACCCCTCATCAACCCTCAGTTTGCTCTCAGTTCTCAACAGTCTCTTATGCTTTGGCTCTCTCCCACTCTAACCTCTTTTTTTTTTTTTTCCTTCCCCTCCCCCATGGGTTCCTGTTAAGTTTCTCAGGATCCACATAAGAGTGAAACCATATGGTATCTGTCTTTCTCTGTATGGCTTATTTCACTTAGCATCACACTCTCCAGTTCCATCCACGTTGCTACAAAGGGCCATATTTCGTTCTTTCTCATTGCCACATAGTACTCCATTGTGTATATAAACCACAATTTCTTTATCCATTCATCAGTTGATGGACATTTAGGCTCTTTCCATAATTTGGCTATTGTTGAGAGTGCTGCTATGAACATTGGGGTACAAGTGCCCCTATGCATCAGTTGAAGAGTAATTTCTTTTTTTTTTTTTTTTTTTTCAACGTTTATTTATCTCTGGGACAGAGAGAGACAGAGCATGAACGGGGGAGGGGCAGAGAGAGAGGGAGACACAGAATCGGAAACAGGATCCAGGCTCTGAGCCATCAGCCCAGAGCCCGACGCGGGGCTCGAACTCACGGACCGCGAGATCGTGACCTGGCTGAAGTCGGACGCTTAACCGACTGCGCCACCCAGGCGCCCCTGAAGAGTAATTTCTAACACAAATGTTTTCACGTGGTGGCCAAAGTTTTATTATTGGTTTGCAAAGAAACAGAAAAAGTGTGCAAATACCTACTTTCTCAGTCTCTCCTAAGTTCGATAGTAACTTAGTAAAGGCCTTTCTCAGAGGCATTGTTTTATTTGATTTTTTTTACACCTTACTTATTACAAGGATAGAGCTCAGAGAACCAAGAATGGATTTTGATATTTCATTATGATTATCACTCTAAAAACATCAAGGGTTTCAAGCCAGTTTTTGGCAAGTTGCTACAAAATTGCTTCTAATTTTAATTTTGTTTGTTCTTGAAATGTTATTATTTTGTTTTGTGATTAAGGAGAGAACAACTTACTTTTGATTCAAGCACATGTGCAGCCAAGTTGACAAGTTTTAGTAAAACACAAGTTCGAATTAGCTCCCAGAACACATTTACTCTTGCAGGGGTACCATGCAGCTACTTACAGGGATGATCAGGTTTGTTTTTTTTTCAAAATGAATTTTGAATCCGTTCAAGCGCATGTGAACTTGTTACCCAACACCCCAGCTTCCTCTCCAAAAGTCATGAAGTAGCCATTTTGTTCTGAAACAAGTGTTACACTTAACACCATGGCCTCATACCTGTTCCTCAAGAAACTTTGAACAGCTCAAGTAACTGGATTTTGAATGAAGCCATATTCTAATAGGTCCCATAGGATGTTGACTCAAAACTTTATATCCCCAGCTATTTAGATGTCTTACCACACACTACAGAATTATTTAGTACTGCCCCTTACTTCAAGTATGAGATTAGTTTTAATACTCTTTAGTTTAACAGTTAAACTTCTCTTTCTCAAAGTAGTAAGTCTGCAAGGTCAGTTGGTTTTTAAGGCACATTTGGAATCAAAAGATAATACTTCAATTCCTGGTCCTGCCTCTTGCTGGTTGTGTGAGACTAGAAAAAAAAATGATAATATTTGTTAACAGTTAAGCCTAAAGTACCTCACCTCTAAAATGGGGCATATCTGTCATTGAGACATGGCTTTATGAGAGGGTCAAACAACAGTGCATTCCATACTTCTATGAAACTGTTAAAACCACATTCAAATAGTTCTAACAAAATCATCATTTTTAAAGGATTACTTTTATGGGATTATGTCAACTATCCAGAGGGGTTTTTGGAACCAAGAAATAAATTCTTGGGATGGTAAAGACTGGTTTTTGAAATGCACTACAATGGTGTTTAGAAAGGAAACCTCTCCAGAAGTCAGTTTGAGTAGACCTTGCAGTCACTTCAAATTAAGGATAAACTTCTATTGGAGAATCCTACTCACACGTAACCTTCTTTTGTTAATGTTTATTTATTTATTCTGAGAGAGAGAGGCAATGTGAGCAGGGGAGGGGCAGAGAGTAGGAGAGAGAGAATCCTAAGCAAGCTCCCTGCTCTCAGCGTGGAGCCTGATGCAGGGCTGGATCCCATGAACCATGAGATCATGACTAGAGCTGAAATCAATAGTTGAATGCTTAACTGACCCAGCCACATAACCTTCTGAACTGCATAATGACATTCAATTATGGGTTCATCAAATTAGAGAATAGTTATGTGGAAGACTCACGTTGATTTAAGAGAAAAAAATTCGGTGTTTGTTAAAATAGAGTTGGGGGTAAGGGGCAGCCAACTCCCCTCACCTTCTTGCTTCACAGACCTGCAGGCTTTGACAAATACTCTGATGGGGCAGAAGCAGGAGAGATGCCATTCCATGGACCTCAGATGCAATCTCCTTTTCATCTCATCACACAGAGCTGCCCCTCAGAATAAAGTGTCCCTTGGGGCATCTTCTTAAGTTCCGCAAACCTGATTTATCTCAAGAATGAAAAGTAGTATCAACCTCCTGAATTGCCTGCCAGTACCCACAAACCATTCCATGGTCAACTTTTAATATCTGTGGTAATAACATATGGATACTATATATAATTAAATCCATAAGTGATTTAAAAAACTAATGTCAAATTAGTGATACTATAGTAATCCCAATGCATGAATTTATCCCTCTGGTATATATTATTACCCAGACATCAAATGAAACACTAATTCACTTTTAAACCAAAAGAAATTTACTTCCTTAGATCAATTACATTGTTCTAAATCACATCCAATTTCTAAAATATAGTTTCTTTTTTAAAAACATTTTTAATGTTTTTATTTATTTTTGAGAGAGAGAGAGAGAGACAGAACACAATCAAGGGAGGGGCAGAGAGAGAGGGAGACACAGACTCCGAAGCAGTTTCCAGGCTCCGAGCTGCCAGCACAGAGCCCGACGCAGGGACTGAGCCACCCAGGTGCCCCAATAATTTCTTTTTTAAAAAATTTTTTTAATGTTTATTTTATTTGGGAGGGGGGAGGGCATAGAGAGAGGGAGACACAGAATCCAAAGCAGGCATCAGGCTCTGAGCTGTCAGCACAGAGCCTGACGCAGGGCTTGGACCCATGGACCGTGAAATCATGACCTGAGCCGAAGTCGGATGGGTAACCAACTGAGCCACACAGGTGTCCCTAAAATATAATTTCTTATCCAGACATATTCATACACTAATACAGGAAGCAAAAATTAGAAGGCCTGGAACTTCTGGAAATTTCTTGAAATTGGCTTTAAATTCCAAAAATCACTACAAGGAAGTCTCAGGAAGTTTTACTGTTTGTGAGCTACATATTTCATCCCATCTTATATAACACATGCCCTATTTCTGTGCCCTTAGAAGTAAAAAGAGCTGGAGTATAAATTTTAAATCACTGCAATGTTTTTTTTAAGTCAGTATAAAAACAAATATGATTGCAAAAACCAGTCAATATAGTAAAATGTGTACAAGTTAACCTCATTTTGAGGCAAATTCATTTCAAGATTTAAATATTTGGACGGGAAAATTTATATTTTAATTTCCAAAAGATTTAGTCAATTATATATGAGTCCATTTCTGTTTTAGGTGATTGCCAGATGCATATAATTCCAGACCTCTCAGTGAATAAATGAAACTTTCTATGAGCTCTAGACTAAAGCCTGTACTTAAAGCCTCAGTTTTTACTTACCAACGTACCACTAATGGACAACTACTCTTGTATATGTAGGTTTTAATTATGAGAAAAGTAGTTATAACTCTTCATCTTACAGAAATTTAATTTAAAAGTAAAAAGGCAATTCTGCTTTACAGTCTACATTGCCCACTTGATAAATTGAAGGCAGAATAAACTGATGAAAGGTTATAACTCAAGTCCTCAGAAGTTACATGTTCATTGAAGATCATATTGTAAAACACTCTTGTAAGTATCTGGAACAGCTTGTTCCTTAAACCACTGACAACGCACAGATTGAAGGAGATATTCCAGTGGAAACAGTCTTAGCTATAAAGTAACTTTTAGTGGTTAAAAAATTGTGTATAACATCATCAATTGTCTTATTTTAACTAACTGCCTTCTTATAGATTGGTTGAAAGAATAAAATATACATTTTTGAGAAAAATTCAGAGTTCCTTTTAAAGTGAAAATTAGGTTCCTAAATATCTTGTAGCTGTTTCCCCCACCCCCTGGGAGACTATAATAAGGTAATAAAAGTTAATTGAAAAATATGATGAAAATATGATTTAACTTGAACATAGAGATCTTAGAAATATATTGGAAGTTCTGAATTTGGACAAAAGAATATGCAAGATCAAATTAAGGCCTAAACACGTCAATATTGAAAAGAAAAATATATCCAAATATGACTGGAATTTTAAAAAATACAATTCACCAATAAATTTTAAGCTCGTGCTAAATAAGCACAATGCTACAGCAGCCATTTTTGGGAAAAGTGTGTGGAAGAAGAATTACAAAACAACTGTATGCTTCCATGTTTTTGAAAACTTTCAAGTCTAATTTCCCTCTTTAGTTTAGGTATCAAAGAAGTTAAAGATAAGGCCATTGTTGATAAGGGATGGGTGAGGGTTGTGAAAGGGTAGTTTGATAGAACTGTTAGCAGCTGGATGAGCAGAACTGAGCATGAAAGTAGTCATTCTGGAGAGTAGGAAAAGAATAGTCTAAGGAATGGTAGTTCTGCATTCCCTCTTGATATCATATGTTCATGAATGTAAACAGTGACCAGTATGGAACTTGAGAAGCTTAACAGAAGACCATGGGGGAAGGGAAGGGTAAAAAATAGTTTCAAACAGAGAGGGAGGCAAACCCATAAAAGACTCTTAAATACAGAGAACAAACTGAGGGCTGATGGTGGCGGGGAGAAGGGAAAATGGATGGGCAGTGAGGAAGGCACTTGGTGGGATGAGCACTGGGTATGGTATGTAAGCAATGAATCATGGGCATCTACCCCCGAAACCAAGAGCACACTGTATACACTGTATATTAGCTAACTCGACAGTAAATCATATAAAAAAATTTTAAAAAAAGAGTGACCAGTCAGTCCACCTGTGTGTTCTTCTCCAGCCATAGTGAGCACAGAAGTAGAGCAGGGGAAGCGAAGGGCTATATTTGACAAAAGTTGGGGTTCTGCTGGGGAATGCAACATAGGAAAAAAGATTAGGAGAGTTAATGATATTCATAAAGGAGTATTTAGATTGATGAACCATGGAATCAAACGCATGGATTAATCCAAGGATTAATGTTCTCAATAAAGTCAAATGATTAATGGAGTAAACATACTAGAGCAGATGAGATGAAAGGATAGGAAGTGTCAGCCTAAGAGTAAGATGCTTGGCAGTGAGGTTTTGGCGGTGATGTGGTTATGGTTGAGGACAAGATCAAGTGATGATCATGGGAGTGAGTAGCTGAGGGAATGAGAAGATCAAAGAACGAGAAAGTCGGGGTACTGGTTGGGTCATCGACAGGCATACTGAAAGAGGCAAGAAGGGCATGGGAGAAGAATGTAGTCAGTCAGATGTGGAAGTCTTCAATGAATGAAAGAAAGTGGACAAGGAAGGCTGGGAGGTTGCATGGTCTGACAACAAAATTCAAAGCTTAAACCTTATTTCTTAAAAAAAAAAAAAAAAACAGACTTCTCTAACCACTAATGCTCACATTCTGCCACATGAGTCTATTTTATTTTCCGTATAGTAGTTCATTCTACATATTGTTTATTTATATGTATGTTTGTTTAAATCCCCACTGAAATATAAGCCTCATGAGAGCAGGGACCTTGTCATCTGGGTCACTGCTATCTCCTGGGGGCTTGGAATAGTAATGGGCACATTTTAGATATTGCTGAATAAATACATGAATGAAAATATTTATTAGGCTTCTGCCATATGTCATGAACTATGCTAATTATCAATGAGAAGACAAAGATTCGCAATATTACCTTTCTTTATGAAGCTTTCACTGTTTAGTGGAGTTTAATTATTAAAAAGGACAATAACACTTGGAAATATGTGAAAGGCACCCTAAGTGTGATGCAAAATGTTAAAAGGACTCAAAAGTACAAAAGAAGGTAGTTCCTCTATCTGGGCTCAAATGTCACTTCTGCAATGATGCCTTTCCCACTCACCCTCTGAACTAGTCCAGGTACTGTGTTATAGCTTTCATGTCACAAAGATAGTTAAATAATTATATATTTGACTTTCATTTTTTTTTTATTTAAAAAAAATCTGGGGGGGTGGCCTGGGTGGCTCAGTTGGTTAAGCGTTCTGACTCTCGGTTTCAGCTCAGGTCACGGTTTTGTGAGTTTGAGCCCTGTGTTGGGCTCTGCACTAATAGTGTGGAGCTACTTGGGATTCCCTCTCTCCCTCTCTCTCTCTCTCTGCCCTTCCCCTGCTCACGCTGTCTCTCTCAAAATAAATAAATAAACTTAAAAAAATTAAAAAATAAAAATAATTTTTTAATGTTTATTTATATTTGAGAGACAGAGACAGTGTGAACAGGGGAGGGGCAGAGAGAGGGGGAGACAGAATCTGAAGTAGGCTCCAGGCTCTGAGCTGTCAGCACAGAGCCTAACGTGGGGCTCGAACCCACGAACCACGAGATCATGACCTGAGAGGAAGTTGGACACTTAACTGACTGGGCCAGCCCAGCTCCCCTATATATTTGACTTTTAAATGCATGTTTTCCCTCCTACAGCTACGTGAGGACAGAAAGGCCTCTCCCTTTTTCTAAATATAACTCCAGCGCTCACTCACAGATAACTACTCAGTGACCCTTCTATAGGACAAATAGCTTAATGACAGAGCAACGTGTGAGAAATGTCATCCAAATGATAGAGATTTCCTTTAGACGTGTTGACGCAACCAGCATGAAATTTCGGATCTCATGTTAAATGACACTTTATCAGCCCACAAATCATGGCTTTAAACCAACTTCTTCAGTGTCATATGAAAAGTCATGGGTTAAGCAGCATTCCTGTTTTATACCCCTGGGCCTTATTTATATAGTTGTTTTGTTTGTTCGCAAAAGGTTAGAGGAAGAAATTATTCAATTCATGTTTTGCTGATTTCATTTCTGGCCCCAAATATCTCATTCTTAGAATTCCTTTTTTTGTGATCCCTTTTCTAATGATCTCAGTGTGCAACTTGTTTTCTGGTTTATTTTTCCTTTGCCTTCCTGAAAAGCCAAGTAGCTATAAATCCTGTAAACAATGGCTGTTACCTCAGCTATGAGGCAGCGAGTGAAGGCAGATGACATAGTGGATCGTATTAACAAGGCGGCCAGAATCCATGAACTCCGCGGTAAATTTTCCAGCACAATGAGACAGTGGATACATCTGCTATGGAGGTTAGTCCTCTCTATGTTATTGCTTGTGTAACAGAAGGATTCCTGTGATCATCGCATTCTACTTTCTAATGACCATTATTATGCTCTTTGACACAGCTTGATGGGCTTTTGTGGCTGTGTCTGTCCAAATACTCTAGAAATCAAACACAACTTTGTTTACTTATGTTATGCTGCGTTTAGTAAAACATCCTTGCAACGTTGAATATATTCCCTTCATTCTCAGAGATGGTTGGGTCCATCCTTTGTGGAGAACTTGGCAGTACATTCCAAATTTTAAAATGGTCATACAATTTGAGGTGCCTGGGGGGCTCAGTCGGTTAAACATCCAACTTTGGCTCAGGTCATGATGTCACAGTTTGTGAGTTTGAGCCCCACATTGGGCTCTGTGCAGTCAGCATGGAACCTTCTTCAGATCCTCTGTCCCCTTCTCTCTCTGCGTCTCCCCAGCTTGCACTCTGTCTCCCTGTCTCTCTCAAAAATAAACATTAAAAAAAATGGTCACACAATTTGACTTAGTGATTTCACTTCTAAAAAATAGTCCTACACAAATGCTTTCACATTTGAACAAAAATGTATATATGAGGATGTTCACTGGAGCCATTCAAAGTAGCAAAAGATTAAAAATAATCTAGATTGCCATTAATACGAGAATAAATAAATTACAACATAGGTGCACATGTATAGAAAATACCGTGCAGTTCTCCAATATGAGATAGAACTCAGTGTACTGGCTGGAAGACCTCCAACTTTTAGTAAGGAGACCTCCAACTTTAGTAAGGACTTTGCTTTTAGAAATAGCAAAGTCACAGGATAATGTGCACAACATTATCCCATTTGCACAGCAGGTGAGTGTGTATGTTCCTGGGTGTATTAATACATTGAAAAAGACCTATAAGCTTACGTACTAAAAAGCTAACAGTTGTTACCTCTAATGCAGGGTTTTTAAACCTTGAGTCCAGTAATTCTTTGCTATTGGGCTTTTCCTATGCCTCGTAGCGTGATGGGCAGTATCCCAGGCCTTTAGCTACTAGGTAACAGCAGCACTCTCACTTTCCCAGTTAAAACTACCAAAAATGTTGTCTGACACTGCCATATGTTCCATGGGGGGAAATTACCTCTGGTTGAAAACCACTGCTCTAGTGAGTGAGGCAGAAGCAATGGTTTTGGAAGAGAGACTAGATAGAGGTATATAATTTCTTAAAAAGAGTGTTTCTTCTACTGCTGTTCATTTTGTAGAACGAATTCTCATTCTCCTGGGCTCTGCACAGGGTAGTATTATCTATGTACCCATCTAACAAATTTATCCCACATTTTGCTAAGACACTTAAAATAATTATATAGAATTTACCAAACAACTACTACAACCAACTCTACACTTTAACTTGTCCTGCATGTGTCCTAAGGCAACTTCCTTTCTTATGATATAGGGATAGTAAAAATTATTTTACAGACTTTCTATGTCAAGTACCATAACTGACGTATTTCCATAGCTGATTTTTTCCCATTTTGTGCTACATGTTAGCATCTAAATTACTAGGATATAAGGACTATTTTTTTAGGGGAGTTGGAATAGCAACCCCTTGGAGAGTAAGGATGTTGCCCAATTTCTTCCCCACTGTATTCCCAGCACAGTGCCTTGCACAAAGTACCTAGAACAGCGCCCTATAGAAAGTAGGAGCTCAGCGCACATGTGTGAAATGACTAAAAGCATTAACCACCTCACATGCAATAAAAATTAACAACTATCCCTAATCTAAAACACTAGTTGTAGAATGATATGCTGCCTTAAACATTTCATATTTATATATATTTAAACATTTTAAATATAAAGTTACTTATATGGTTACCCCTAGTTACTTACTAGGTTACCCCTAGTTAGAATGAAATGAGATTATGCATGATTATTACTGATAAACAATAGCAGCTTAAAAATAAAAAGTTTCACAATCATTTAAATCCATTAAATTCAGATTACATTATAAAATTATCACATATTTTATATATGTTTTCATAGTTTAGTAAGGGGAGTGATTTAAGATGATACCTCTTTTCATGACTGGTGATATGGGTGGGTATGATTCATGGAATCAGAGTCAAAAGAACTTTAAAGGTCATATCATCTAACCCTGTGATTCCAGTAAGGACCAGATTTTATTTTTAAATAATTCTGAGGTAGCAAAAGAGCAGTATTTATTTAATAGCTCTAGATTTTCAAAAATCCATCAAGTAGTTGCAAGGAATCTCAGGGTCTTGCCTAGGTCTAGTTTTACTTGGCTTTTATGTACCATATGATGAGCCCCCTTGATGGTCACCACTCTACTGCTAAATTAGTAGAACACTCTGGATCTAAAATGGTAAACCATTTTTATGATTGTCATATCATAACAACCATAAATTTCATGATCGTTATGTTTATGATTGCTGTAAGAGTTAGTTTAAAACTTGAATCCATGTGCTTGATTGCTTGACCTAGATGAAGTGGAAAGTAAAATATCTGGGCACGTCTGGTGGTGCCTGATAAGCTCCGTGGCTGAGTTAGTCTCATAAAGCCTTGTCCTTCCTCTCTGGAGTGTACTGAGGCATCAGGAAAACACTGCCAAACCAACTCCACTGCTGAGGCTGTAGGGATCTGTAGATGCAAGCATCTCGCTGCTGGCCCTGTACTCTAGGGGCCCCAAAGACTTCCCAGATAAGTTCTTAGCCTCATTAAGAGACATCTTGCAGGGTACCCTACTTCAGGGATCTTCCCTTTTGGACAATAGGACACCAGATTATGTATATGTGTTTCCTGGCATTGGGAATAACAAAACAACAACAACAACAACAACAAAAAAAGGATTTTAGCCTAAGTGACAGGCATCATTTATAAGCTTGATTTCTTTTGTTTTATTGTGGCGCTATATATATGTTATCAAGTTTTTCCTTTTAACCATTTTTTAACATTTACTTATTTTTGAGAGAGAGAGAGAGAGAGAGAGAGAGAGACCGAATGCAAACGGGGAAGGGGCAGAGAGAAATGGAGACACAGAATCTGAATCAGACTCTGGGTTCTGAGCTGTCAGCCATCACAGAGCTGTCACAGGGCTCAAACGCACAAGCTGTGAGATGATGACCTGAGTCAAAGTCAGACGCTCAACCAACTGAGCCACCCAGGCGGCCCTCCATTTTAACCATTTTTAAATACGCAATTCAGTGGCATTGTGTCCACAATGTGTGTAACTAGCACCACTATCTATTTCCAGAATGTTTCATCACTCCGAACAGAGATTCTGTATCCATTATGCACTAACTTCACATTCCCTCTCCTCTTACTCTCTGGTAGCATCTAAACAACTTTCTGTCTCTATGCTTTCATTCAGTATTTTAATAGTACAATTTAACATGTATTTAGCACTTAGTATATACCACCCATTGTGCTAGCTGCTTTACATGAGTCAGCTCATTTAACACTCATACTCCTGTATGGGGTACCCTTATTAACTCTTTTTCACAGAGAAGGAAACAGAGATTGAGAAAGATAGAATCGTAATGGATGCATAGATGAAAATGATGTGACACACCCACACACCCCCCACAGGAATATTATTTAGCCATGAAAATGGGGAAATCCTACCACTTGCAACAATCCTTGAAGGCATTATGCTAAGTAAAATAAGTCAGACATAGAAAGACAAACACTGTAGGTATGATCTCACTTGTATGTTCAGTTGAAACAAAAACAAGCTCATGGAAAAAGGGATCAGACTTATGGTTGCCAGAGGTAGTGTGAGCGAGGAGGGGAAATTGAGGCAGGTGGTCAAAAAGGTACAAATTCTAGTTATAAGATTAATAAGTGCCAGGGATGCACTGTACCACATGATAACTATAGCTAACTCCTCTGTATGATACATAGGAAAGTGATTAAGAGAGTAAATCCCGAGAGATCTCATCCCAAGGCAAAAATCTTTGCCTTCCCCCCTTATTCCTTTCTTCTTTCTTTTTTTCTTGTATCTATGTGAGATGAATGTTAGCTGAACATACTATGGTAATCATTTCACAATATATGTAAATCAAGCCATCATGTTGTACACCTTAAACTCACACAACGATATAAGCCAATTATTTCTCAATAAAACTGGGAGAAGTAAAGAAACTGGAGTCCCTCACTCAAGTTCCACAGATCCCATAAGCACTAAAACTGGGAAAGTGAACTCCAGCATCCTGATTCCAAAGCTTACACACTTTTGACCACGTTGGTCTGCCTACATTTTAAAAACTCTTTCTGAGGTCTAACCTTCTATACAGGGTATGCCCATTCCTCACAGTTCAGTGGGAAAAGAACTGTTGGACTCCATGATACACCTGTTATGGCATTTAAATTAAATGGCAAGGATAAAAAGCTTGCTCCAGGCAATCTTTCCAAGCTCAAAGAAGCACTGCTTTTAAGCAATGCATACTAAAAGTACATCCTTTAAGGTTACTCTTAAGTACTCTTGCTGATCTTGTGATAACAAAAGCAAACCACAATCTCTTAACCAGAATATCTGTTTAGGTTCTCCTCACAGAAAGTTTGCACAGACCCATTCTTATGCTGGAAATTGCTAAATCGCCCCCATCCACTACATACCATACTTGTTCCTACTGAATATTTACCTCAGTCACTCAGATGATCGGTGCTCAGTTTCATTCTCACTTTGTTCCTATTCCCATTCTAGCTGAGAAAATTTCCCTGCCTCCTGTCCTTCACACTCCCCAATCGGAGTCATATAAAAGCCCACACAACTCATAACTAATAATTTTAAATATACTCGCCCTAGTCCAGTCTATAAGTCAGTACTGATTTATTCCTTTTTGTATGTGTCAGTAGGCAAATTTCCCAGAATCAGGTGAGAACTATCATTACTAAGTCATTCATTAGGCTTATGGTTACTTCTAACAACTAAGAACACCTGCTTTCTTCCAGCAGATGCCTCCTTCTTATCACCAATATCACCCATCAGGAAAGAGGACACAGTGCATTTTTGAGTCTCTGTGAGTGACAGAACACAAGTATACATTTCCATAATGCAGCCCAGGTTCATCAATTAAGAGATAAAGGCCATATAGGTAATATCCCCTGTTCAAGATATCAAATGGTTTCCCTTTCAGCAGAATTTTTTAAGTAGCCCACTTACGAATTTCATGATAGTTATTCCCTTTACCAAGATATAACCCAAATTATTTTTTAGCCATTCCATAAATTACTGGATTGATTTCCATGAAGCATTGAACTAAACTCCAAAAGAGTTTATGTTTTTGTGTTTTAAGAGTAATAACAATATAAGATAATTTGAGAGAAGTAGAGTAAAGCTGGCACAAACATGGTCGCTGAGAAGAAAGCAAGAATATCTCTAGTTGGACAAAATGAGAAGAGTTTCACAGAAGAGTGATATCTGGGTGGTAAAAGGGAGAAGGGGTTACAAGTGCACATCTGGGCTCAGATATCACTGTCTAAATTGAGAGCCTACCATATGCCTACCATGTGAACTTGGACACATTATTTAACCTCATTAAGCATTGGTTTTTGATTGGAAATAATTATAACCACCTCAGAGTGTCATTTTTATGATTAAAATGAGTTAATAAATGTAAAGCAATTAGCACCATGTTTAGCATATGGTAAGTTTTCAATAATGACCAGCTGATGTGTCAGGAAATATTAAAAGGCAATTCAAAATAATAATTGAACTCATTTTTACACAACAGGAGAGTAGCATGTGTTATAATAGAGGAACAGGTCTTGGTTTTGGAAAATAGGGGTATGAGAACTGATGTTCCTTCTCCCTCCTTCCAGAGCATGAGGGGGTGGGGAAGTAAGGGGAGGAGATGAGTGGGAGGAGAGAGAGAGAAATTTAAAGGTCTCAAATTGAGAGCTACAAAGAGAGAAGAAGAGTCTTAGGAAAAAGAAGAGTCTAGAGAGAATGGAAGGATACCAGGGCTTTCAGGTGGGAGATATCTTGCTTGGTAAGAATTAACTCTGTGCAGGGGTGGATCTGTGGGACTAGAAGCCAATATAATTTTGAGGACCCCTTCAGGCAAAAGACATTACCAAAATATATAACTACTGTAAATTTTACAAAAAATATGACCAAGTGAGCACATTGCTACACCTCCTCCCAATGTTTTTGAGGGAAAAAGCAGGGTCAGATGAATATAGCAGAAGCTTATCTTCATTAGTTTAATGGAATATCTGCCTCTGACTCTGTGTCAAGAAATAGCCAAAGCAGTTTCTGAAAAACGGGAACTGTATTTCATTTTAATTTTTTGCCTCCGCTTTGTTCTTCTTTAGGCCCCTCCCCTCCATTATCCTCAAAACTTTGGTCAAAATTCAACTACACGCTATTTGTATTGGTGTTGCTTTGAGGGAAACGAAGGAAACGACAGGAGATGGTGGTCTGTCATGCCTAGGTGATTCCAACAGACAGATGGTGGTCTGTCATGCCTAGGTGTGTCATGCCTAGGTGAGACCAGCCTAGGTGGTCTGTCATGCCTAGGTGATTCCAACAGACAGATGGTGGTCTGTCATGCCTAGGTGTGTCATGCCTAGGTGAGACCAGCCTAGGTGGTCTGTCATGCCTAGGTGAAAGGAAAGCATCCAGGATGCAGGTAATACAAGCAGGCTATAGTGCAAAATGTCCAAATGGAAGTATATAGCAGATCCTTCGGATGTGGGAGTTAAGCTGTGCAGGTGTCTGGACAGGATGACTCCTTTTGAAGACTTGGGGGTGGCTGAGCTCCACTTAAGAGATAGTATTAAGAAAGAAAAGAGATAATCAAGTGGGAAATTTAATCTTCACATTCAGGAGCTAAGAAGGAGGAGAAGGAGTGGGGGGAAAGGGGGGAAAGGGGGGAAAGAAGGAGAAGGAGAGAAAGAAGAAATACAAACAAAGGCCCTCAGGCAGAAAAGTAACAGCAGTAGAAGCTCAACTATATAGGGGCTGACATGCTGGGGATATAGAGCAGTGTTTTGCACATGGACTTTGGATTTACAGAGCCCTGGGCTTAACTCTAACCTCTTCAGTTGATAGCTATGCCACATGGACAATTCACTTGCTTCTCTATCTTTTCCTCCCCAAATGTGAGTCAAAACACCTACTACATGAGGTTGATACTACACTCTGGAAGACAATGTCATGTCAAAGAAATCAAAGGAAAAGAGTGTTGCTGAAAAGAATTTGGTTAATAGTATCAAATGCTGCACAAATTCAAGAAATCTGAATACTTTGTGATTAAGAAGTTACATGTGATTTGGAAGAAAGCCATTCCAGTGGAGGGTAAGGTCTAAAGTGAATGAGTACACCCCAGTCCCAGGGAAGGTAGGGCCCTGCCCCTGGGATGCTGAAGCAGAGGGAAAGGGTGGGGGGGCCTGTACTGACCATCAAGGATGTAGGGGCCACATTTTCCCCCTGTTCTGCCAGGTAGGAGGTAGCCATTATTTGTCTCAGCCTCGCCCCCACCCCCAACCCCACGATTGGGTTTCCTATTTGTGGTTAATTGGATTAAAAAAAAAAAAATATATATATATATATATATGTATAATATGGAAAAACATATTACAGCAAATGAGTACAAGTGTAGTACAAAAATGTACAACATATGTTACATAGGCATACCTTGGACATGCTGCAGACTTCGTTCCAGACTACTACAGTAAAGTGGATACCATAATAGAGTAAGTCAAGTGAACTTTTTGGTTTCCAGTGGATATAAAAGTTTGTTTACACTATACTGTAGTCTTACGTGTGCAACAGCATGATGTCTTAAAAAACAATGTACATAACTTAAACTATTTTATTGCTAAAAAATGCTAACCATCTAAGCTTTCAGCAAGTCTCAATCTTTTTGCTGGAGAAGGGTCTTGCCTTGATGCTGATGGCTGCTACTGATCAGTGTGTGGTGGCCAAAGGTTGGGGTGGCTGTGGCAATTTCTTAAAATAAGACAACAATCAAGTTTGCCATACCGATTGACTCTTTCATGAACGATTTCTCTATAGCATGTGATGTGGTTTGATGGCATTTTATCCACAGTAGAAACTCTTTCAAAATTGGGAGTCGATCCTCTCAAACTCTGCTGCTACTTTGTCAACTAAGTTTAAGTAATACTCTAAATCCTTTGTTATCATTTCAACAATCTTCACAGCATCCTCACTAGGAGTAGACTCCATCTCAAGAAACCACTTTCTTTGCTCATGCATAAGAACCAACTCCTCCTCCATTCAGGTTTTATCATGAGATAGCAGCAATTCAGTCACATCTTTAGGCTTCACTTGTAATTCTAGTTCTCTTGATATTTCCACCACATCTGCAGTGACTTTCTCCACTGAAGTCTTGAACCCCTCAAAGTCATCCTTGAGCACTGAAATCAACTTCTTCCAAAATCTTATTCATGTTGAAATTCTGACCTCTTTCCATGAATTACAAATGCTCTTAATGGCACCTAGAATTATGAATCTTTTCCATAAAGTTTTTGATGTACTTGGCGCAGATCCATCAGAAGAATCACTATCTATGGCAGCTATAGCCTTGCAAAATGTATTTCTTAAACAAGAAGACTTGAAAGTCAGAATCACTCCTTGATCCATGGGTTGCAGAATGGGTTCTGTGTTAGCAGGGGTGAAAACCACATTAATCTCATTGTACACCTTTACTAGAGCTCTTGCATGACTAGGTGAATTGTCAATGAGAAGCAACATTTTGAGAGGATTTTTATCCTTATTTATATGTCTTAACAGTGGACTTAAAGTATTTCATAAAGAAAACAAACAAAAATTCTATAAACTATATTGTAAATAGATGTGCTATCATCCAGGCTTTGTTTCATTTACAGAGTACAGGAAGAGTAGATTTAACATAATTCTTAAGGGCCCTGGGATTTTTGGAACGGTAAATGAGCACTGGCTTCAACTAAAAGTGACCAGCTACATTAGCTGCTAGTAAGTCAGTCTGACCTTTGAAGCCAGGCATTGACTTCTCCTCGCTAGCTATGAAAGTCTCAGATGGCATCTTCTTCCAATAAAAGGCTATTTCCTCAATGTTACAAATCTGTACAGTGTGGCCGTCTTCATTAATTATCTTAACCAGATCTTCTGGATAACTTGTTGCAGTTTATACATCAGCACGTGCTGCTTTATTTTGTACCTTTACATTTATGTTATGATCTATCCAGACCACTAAAACTTTCTCCATATCAGCAGAAAGGCTGTTCTGCTTTTTTATCAATCATGTGTTCACTAGAGTAGTACTTCTACTTTCCTTCAAGAACTTTTCCTTTGCTTTCACAACTTGACTATTTGGCACAAGGGGCTTAACTTTCAATCTATCTTGGTTTTTGATATGCCTTCCTCACTTCTATAATCATTTCTAGCATTTGATTTAAAGTGAGAGAGATGTGACTCTTTCAGTTGAACACCTAAGACACCATTGTAGGATTATTAATTAGCCTAGCTGCAATATGGTCGTGTCTCAGGGAATGGGGAGGCCAAAGGAGAGGGAGAGAGATTGGGGAATAGTAGGTCAGTGAAGCATTCAGAACACACACATTTATCAGCTAATTTCGCTGTTTTGTATGGGGGAGGTTCATGGTGGCCCAAAACAATTAAAATAGTAGCATCAAACATCATTAATCACAGATCACCCTAACAAACATAATAATTGTGATAAAGCTTGGAATAGCATGAGAATTACCAAAATATGATACAATTTACCACAAAGTGATGAAATGCTGTTGGAACAATGGTGCCGATACACTTGCTTGACACAGGGTAGCTGCAAACCTTCAAATTGTAAAAAACAAAAAACAAAAAACAAAAAACACCCTATCTGTGAAGTGCAATAAGGCAAAGCACAATAAAATGGGGTATGCCAGTATTTATCTTTCAAGAATGTAAACTTGAAGATCCATATCTCAAATAATATATTACAAATTTACTAATAATTCTAACAAAATCTTATAACCCCCCCATTTTGCTCCTACTAAAATTAGCTGATTGATTTCTAATCTAATTGATTTTAGACACTTACTAAATCTTGCCTCTCATGCCATGTAGGGTACAAAATTATCTGTGTAACTGATTCAGTGCTCTTTGGTTTTTAATTAAGTTTTATGATTTATGGAAAGCATCCCCTTCCCGTCGTTCTTTGAATAAAAGCTTTGCCTCCTGCACTATGAAATTTACTCTTGATTCTTGCTTCTTCAGTACTGTTTATAGGCATCTATATTTTAATTAATTTCTTTTGGTTATAAATGGTCAAAACTAAGAAGATCATAACGAATAATAAGTTGTCATGTTTACAGAGTCCATTGTACTGATTGATTTTCAAGTAAAAAAAAATTGCAGTCAGCTGTTTTTATTTTCCTTGAATGAAACATCGGTAAAAAGAATGATAAGTAGTAAAAATATACTCAGCTCTATGTAAAAAGGACAAAGGTAAGGTTAATTTTAAGACTAGAGTTGGGCCTTCTAAAATCTGAAGGAAAAAAACATGCTGGAGTGAGTGATTTATATTTTAAAAGTTGCTCAGCAAATGAAAACACACCTCATCTAAGAAGGACGAGAAAGAGTTATACATCTTAAAAGACTAAGAATATCAGAGAATTCCTTTAACTTGTTTTGTTCAGGCTTTCTATTAAACTAGAGGTCCAAGTTCATTCTTACTCAGCCTTATAATCATCTTCAGACATGAATATTGAGAAAATCAGCAACGAAAAGCCTGTCTAACACTTGAGAGTATACTTTTCACACGTTTAATCAGCTGTTTGCTTGCCTCCTAGGTCCCACCAGTATGAGTTTATTGGGCAGCCTTTCCCCTGTAAATTACAGCTGCTGGTATTTACAGCTCCAGAATTCATTCTTCTGAAGAGCAATTTCATCTAGGGTTGCCATACCAGACAAGATTAGTAGTTAGCAATCACTTAAAAGGTATTACTATTATTTTTGAACCCACCTGTTCTTTCCTTGTTATTTAGATAAGATGCTCCCCTGTGCATTAGACAGAGATATAAACTCCCAAGAGAAAAGAACCTCATCTTACTTTCTGCATCTCCATACACATGTCATGTTGTGCTGTGCGTGCACAGGAGCTTAATAAATGTTTAATTTGGATAATTTGGCACTTTTATTCCATAAAGTTTGCTGCCATTTCAGAGGCATTCAATCATCTGTATGGTGTGGTGAAGGCCAAATATCAGAACAGAAAGAGCACAGATTAATTCATCAGCGCTGGGCATGATTCCTTTTCTCCCACATCACTGGCTATGTGGCCCAGGGCCAATTATTTAATCTTTTTGAACCTCAGTTTCCTCATCAGGTAATAATGACTACTTTGGAGGGTTATTGTAGGGATTAGGAGGAAGGTCATAATGATAGCTATCATTTACTGAACCACTGCTGTAACTGTATATATTAACTCATGTAATCTCCTCAATAATGCAATAAAACAGGTATTATTATTCCATTTTAAAACAAAGAAACTGACACACATAAAAATTAAGTAACTTGCCCTAGTCCACACAGGTAGTCAGTGGCAGAGCCTGGAATTATACACAGTCATTTTCTAAGCTCACTCTCAAACTCTTAACCATTAAGCTACACTGTCTCCTTATGATTACAAGAAGTGCCTTTAGACATGCAGTTAAAGTAGCTACTATTATGAAAAACTGAAATAGGAATCCTAGGTTACCCCCATAAACAAGGCCATCAAGATCCAGTGGGGAAGCCCTTTGGGACATACGTGCTTCTAACACTGGGTCCTCTAGACTCTATTTGAACATGCAGGCTGGTCCATCCCATTTTCACACAGTTCTTGTGATCAGCTTATTTCTTATTTGAAGCTCAAGCTCACCTACTGGCAAATTTACTAGGTTTGTACACTAGAGCTACGCATAATAATCTAATCCAAAATCCACATATTAGTTTATCCCTTCATGCCGCCTTTTAGTTTTCTTATTTATTTCATTTCTTTGTCAAACACCTCAGGTTTATTCAGCTATCCTCTTATATCCACTACAGCTTTCATCTCCCAGCTAATTTTTTCCTGATCACACTCCCATTTGCCAATAACCTCTAAAAATCTTCTGGCCAAAGTGAATACAACATTCCATTGTGGGATAAGTATACAGAATTCAGGGAGACTATTACTTATATTGTTTTGTACACTCTGTACTAACACAGGCTACATATGCATTTTCTTTTACAGCTAGCACCTTATACTTTGGGTTCATACTTGGAATCAGCAGTCAAAGAAATCATGAAACTATCAAAGTTCTCTATTGTGTGCAATTGTTTTTTTAACCCAAAGGCAAGAGTGTACTTACATTTTATTAATATTTATTGCCTGCCTACTCAATGAAAAACGTGATGCTAAGCCCTATGAAAAATGAGAAATTGTAGGTTTCACCTCTACTTTCAAGGAACACATCCTCCAGTGGAAGGGAATGGAGGAAAAAGGAAGTGGAGTGGGGGAAGCCAACTAAAGAAGAAAAACAAGGGTGTGGCAAAGGACACAATGAATGTAGGCCCAAGATGTAAAAGATCAGAATTAAGAACCTCAAAATAAAACTGGTAGAAGCAGTGTGGCTTGATTTGAGCTGCAAGAGGGACAACTAAAAGAGATACTTTTACCTGTGTGTTACATGGCATAGTGCTCATTCATTCCCATTGTTCCTGAAATCTGAATAACTTCGAATCTTTGTTCTGTCTTTTGTCCTATTAACTACCCTTCCCAATTCATGTTATTTGCAAATTTGATTCATCTTCTTTGACTTGACTCTAAACCTATATTTGATTAACTCCATCCCTGTGCACCACATTTTCATTTAAACCAAAAAAAAATTACCTAGAATATATTTTATTCTCTCAAAAAACAGCGAGTTCTTAAGGAAGAGAGTCACCTATCAGTGGATAAAGCTGATTGCTATGGAAAAAAAAAAAAGAAGCTGATTGTTATGGGTTTATTGTACCTGTATCTCCATGGTTTCTTCCGGAAAGCTTATATGAAGAAAGAAATGGAAACTGACCATTGATAAGAACCCCTTAGAAAGAAGTACAGATTGTTCTCAGAAACATCAGCAATTTAGTGAAGAGAAAGAAGTAGCCATGGGGCACCTGGGTGGCTCAGTCCGTTAAGTGTCTGACTTCAGCTCAGGTCGTGATCTCCTGGTTCATGAGTTTGAGCCCCATGTCAGGCTCTGTGCTGACAGCTCAGAGCCTAGAGCCTGCTTCAAATTCTGTGTCTCCCTCTCTCTCTGTCCCTCCCCCACCTCTAAAAAATCTCTAAAAAATAAATAAAGACATTTAAAAAAAAAGTAGCCACATCCCCAGCTCCATTCCTAGTAAATTCCATAAAGTTGGTCCTCTTCCTATTGTTTCTTCCCATGTTCCACTCATTTTCACTGTGCCACCATGAATTTCCCCGCAATGTCTGCAGATTTATAAGTGACCAGAATTTTTTGCTCCAAAGAGCATCAACAAAATCATACTTATGTAACTTTCTTTCCAATTCCAGCAATACTGAGAACTGCATAACCTAAAAATCTTTCTATAAGCACATGGCTTAAAAATGTATCATATTAAATTCATAACTTAGCTCATTTAAAAAAATGGAAATTCCTATATAGCCCATGAGGAAGCTGAATACCAGATTTGGATTTTATGACTCACACAGTGACAGCAGAGAGGACTTGGTCCTATACAAGGTCCAAGACTTCAGCACAAAGCAGGATCCTTAAAGGGCTCCTCTTTAGTTTGAGTGTAGGATAGAAACACACACACAAATAAAACACACTCTAGCACAAGAGAATATGGGGAGACACTCTATTTTTGCCTATACTTGGCTGGGGAGAAAAAAATGTTTTCTTACAGAGTTTTAAAATTCAAATTTACATCACTAGTGTGGTATACCACTTGGCAAAGAAATCAATACAAATATCAGTTGTAATATTCCTGCCATACCTGCAAAATTTCTCTGGAGAGAAAAGACCTCAGGTTTCACAGGTAAATCTTCAATGAAGATAAGGTCAGACATCAAAAGTATAAAACACACTAGGAAATACTACATCATGGGCAAGAGTCAGCAAGCATAAGAATAGGCAGATTTAGAGCCCCTTCAACTGCAGATGGATAAAGATTACAATGTAATGTAAGCATGTTTAAAATTATTAAAGACTTAAAAGAAGGAATCAAAATCACAAGAAAAGAATAAGAACAAAGGGGAGAAGTACTAAAAATCTGAAAAAGAGAACTCCTAGAAATGAAAAGGGCAGGTATTGAACTAAAAAAAACTCAATGGATCAGCTAAACAAAGGATTAGACAAAGCTGAAGAGATAACTGATAGACTGGGGAATAGATATGAAGAAATCGCAAAGGGCACAGCACTGAGGGATAAAGAGATGGAAAATACCAAAGGAGGTAGAAGAAACTTAGAGAGAAAAGCATAACATCTATCCAATAGGAAAACCAGGAGAAAAGAATAAAAAGAATGAGAGAGAAACAATATTTGAGGAGATAAAGACTATATGTTTTCCAAAATGGATGAAAAAGATGACTCTTCCAATTCAATAATCTAAAGAATCCTTGAGCAAGATAAGTAAAAATAAATTCATCCCTAGGCTCAAAGCATTTAAACCACAAACCCCAAGGAAAGGGGGATCTTAAAAGCAAATAGAGCAAAAATTTTTTTCAAATGAATTACAGTCGAACTGACAGTAGACTTCTCAACAGAAACCTGAGGCTAGAAAAGCAATGGAATACTTCCTTCACAGTTCTTCTAGAGAGAACAATCTAGAAATCAACACCTAACTAACCTAAGAGTAAAAATGGCATAAAGCACATTTCAGACCAATACTGAGAGTTTGCCACTAACAGATCTACCACAAGAGAATACTAACATAGGTCCTTCAGGAAGGAAGAAACAACATACAGAAGAAAGAAATAGAATGCAAGAAACAAAAATAATTTGAGTATCATTAAACGTTGCATCCTTGATATATTCTGAATGAAAGAAGACTAAGACCCAGATATCATGTCTTTATCGCATTGTAATGTTTCTTCAGGATATCAAGTCTGTCCTCCCTATACCTGTAATCAATAAAAGTTCGTCAGCTTATCTAGGTAAAAAAATTAGAATTTTTAAATTTAGTTTACAGAACATTTCCAACATAGGGATGCCCAAAGGAAGAGAAAGATCTGGTCCTCAAGATATGCGTTCTTATTAGTAACCATAGAGTTACAAGTTAAAAGTCTGCTATTTGAATGACAGCAGGCTCCTATAAGATGTTTTCTTATTTGAATCATTCGGTCTAGGGAGGATGTAATGATAATATGAATCCCAAGATATATTGTTAAGGTGGGGGGAAGCAATGATTGGTAAAAGGGTACAAAGAAAATTTACTTTTCATTGTATGATCTTTGTCTTTTTAAATTGTATACCATATACATATGCTACTTGTTGAAAATATTAATGAAGTATGCAGTTATTTTTAGAATTATATCAAATAAAAATATAAAAATGACTGTCTCGAGTAAGAAAACATAAGGGGGGGAATGGCTTTTAGGAATTCAAGGACATAATATAATATAATAAATATATTCATAGGACACCATTGAAAAAATCATTAATATTTTTAAAGTGAAAGTGAAGATCTTTTCCAAATTCCGAAATAATTCCACTAGTCTTTTTTCTTGGAGACCTGCCCTCTAACAGCTTGAAAGCTATTTTTTCCCCTTACATAAACTCCATGATGTGTCCTCATTTCCAATGTTAATTAAGTAGGCCTTACAATAAAAGAGTCTGAACTATTTCCCCATCAGAATTGTTATCTATTATATATGACTGATACATGCAAAGAGTAAGATTTTTTCCAATTAACCTGAAGGACTTGGAAAAATGACTTTGAGATTTAACACTGAGAACTTTTAACTACTTTTTGAATATTACAAAGACTTAGATTTCCATAAAACATGAATTTTTAAGATTTGCATTAGAACTGAAAGCAATTTTAAGTAAAAGTAAAGAATGCAAATTGCTACATTAAAGATTTTACAGCATTAAAATGTAGTAAAACTACACTTAAAATTGGTTTATAAGTGAATCAGGAAAACTAGAATCATTTCTTTTTCTTAACCCTTACTTTATAATATCTCAGAGTATCTCCAGCTAACTCAAAGGAGTACAAAAGCTTCAAATATTTCTGTACATAAAATTTTACTCACAATGTACAATACAATCACATCAGACATCATTCATTACTTATCACTTTCCAGAATGATGCGGTATGCCTTACTTGCATTATTCAACTTAATTTCCAGAACAAACCCACAAGGCAGATATTATTATCATCCTTCATTTCATACATATGAAAATAAAGGCATAGAAAAATGAAGTAACATAGAAAAGGTCACACAGCTAGTCAACAGTAGAGCTAGGAATCACGCCGGTTATGTCTCTCTAACTTCAATTTTTATATTCTTGACCACTATGTTAAATGTTTCCAAGAAGACCAGGGCTTGGGATAATATTAATCAACTAAAGAGTTATTTAAAAAAAAATTAAGGATCACCTACATAAAAAGAAGGTATACCTTAAGTACTCAAGTTAAGTCATAAGCAGTGCATGGTCAAAAAGCCTACAGTGAGAGTTCTTTGGTTTCTTCTTCTTTTTCCTTTTTAAAATTTATGATATAAAAAAGTCACATTGAGACCTAAATCCCTAATTTATCCAAAGTCCATGAAAACACATTCATCCATCAAATTCAATACAATCACTTTATCATTAGATACCGAGTTTAAAGACCAGAAGCTTCTTAGCAAGTATGACTGGAGATTCTATCTTAGGGAAATTAACAGATCCCTCCATGGGTATGGATCCCACATTACACAAGACACTAAATGATTGGTTCTGTGTCTTGTCTCTTCCCTTGAGCAATTCAAATCTGAAAAAGTGATTTTAACAGACACTGTGAAGGATCAGAAGGTGAACTTCCTTCATCCCAGGTTTTCTTTATTACAATAAAGTTTATTTAATGATTTATATATGTAAAATTTGTATTTAGTTAGAGCGAAATACATTCAAAAGAATACTAAAAAAGATCATCCTTACTAGTAAAGCAAAGGTAGCTAAAGTTTTTCTTTCCTTATTAACTGTATTATCTCCAAATTTTTACTAAAATTCGCTTCTCCCACAAAAAAAGATATACGTTTTGGTTCTAGAATTTCACTCTGAGTCATTTTGGGGAAAAAAAGGTATGCTGTAACACAAATGTTTTGAATTTTCCCTTGCTTCTGATTTTCTTGTCTTTGCACGTAAAATGATATAAAATAATGTAAGCTTCTGAAAAATATGCCTTTAAAAGAAAGCTACATGATCATGAAACTAAATCAATATGTTCTGTTAATGGTGAAAAATGTGCTAATTTAACCATATCAGGAAATATAACACAATTTGACATTAATAATAAATGCTAACTGTACCTACTACTAGCAAAATAACTTTGTTAGTATAAATGAATTAAAGGATTTTTACTACCTACACTATAACAGTAATAATGTAGACTTTTAAAAATCAATCAGCCTCAATCAATATATAGTCAGCTTTGAAGTAAAGCAACATTCATATAAGCCTCATGCTTAATTTTTATCATTTTGAAACTACAGATATTAAAAAGCTACACAAACAGGAATGCAACTTGAGTTTATATTCATTTAAATACTCACTAAAAATAATTAAAATCCCATCTCATGTTTTGATCTGTGGCTAAGAAACCCATTATTTTACACACCGAAAAAAAGAGCCATTTATCACCAAAACGTCTGATCTCCTTTTCTTTGATATCACAGCATATCTTTTTTTAGCGTTGCCATTTGATACCAACTTTTTCCCAGTTATAAACGTTTTAATTTGATTTAAGTTGGCAGTTACTTATAGGAGACTCTCACATCTTTTAGAGTTATGCTTTAAATCATGACTGAAAGATTTATTTTCAGTACACTAAGACAGCTTTGCATATTAATCAGATCATCAGACACATGTTTGCTGAGGTTTAGTGATTGTGCAATAAATACAGTATGGCAATGAGAGAGTTGTTAAACCTCAGCACATAGGTTTCTAATACATTTTATTGAGTTATCCAAGAAATAATCACCCAGCTAAATCCAAGTTAAACACCTGATGGAATATTAGGATGTTTAATTAAAAATGAAGTTATGCTGTACATGTGGGTGATTTTACACAGTGGCTAAAAAAGAAGGCCATGAAAAATTAATTTTACTCAGAAGATATACATAACAGCCTCTTTGTGAAGTTGGTAAGTAGATTCAACGATTCCACTAAGATACACTGATGCAGAAATAGAATAAATAAATTAAGGGGAGGGGGTACAGGAGAGACCTCAATATAGTAACGAGGGTTGGTAAATGTCATGCATATTTAGACTGTCTTTCAAGAAACTAGTAAATCCTATTACTTCATGCTCAGCAATTCCATTGTGAGGGCTCAACAGAGGGCCACTGGGGCCAGGAAATCAGTCCCCTTTCTAAGCTATCAGGCAGTATCCAGCTCCAGCAGGCCAAAATTTAGGCCATTCCTACACTTGCAAATCTTGACAGTCCTGATGCTTTCTCTACCTTGGGAGAGAAAAACTGCCACAGTCTTCACCAATAAAGACAACAGAAATATTTGGCAGTTGCAGGGGTGGGCATAACAAAAAGCCCAGACCTCGTGAGAGATGATAGTAGGATAAATTCCTGAACATAGAGCATGGCATAAGAAGGATGGAAAGAAGAAGGAAGGAAGGAAGGAAGGAAGGAAGGAAGGAAGGAAGGAAGGAAGGAAGGAAGGAAGGAAGGGGAGAGGGAGGGAAGGAAGGAAGGAGCAGAGAAACACTAGACTAGGAGTCAGAAGACCTGAGTTCTAAATTGCACATCAGTATCTATAATGAAACAACTTATATAAGTTCCTTCACCCTTCTGTGCCTTAGTGACCTCATCTGCCATCTCAGACTTTAGGACCAGATGACCCTGAAGACCTCTTTAAACCAATGTTCAATAAAGTCCAGCTAATATGGATGCAAGCACATCTTTTACCTCCTCATTTAATTGACCACTCATTTATGTCTTTATTTATTCACCAATATTCATGGAGCACCTTGAATAATAAGGTGCAGGCCTTATACTATGTTTTGAAGATTCAAAAGTGAACAAGATACATGCTTTACGTCCATGAAAGTCAATGCCTGGGGCTGTAAATGAGGTGAGGAGACAGAGGGACAAGAGGGTGAAAGCTGGGTAGATAAGCAGAAGACAAATCTTGAAGGGCCATACAGGTCATGTTAAGAAATGTGAGGTCAACAGAGGATGCTAATGTGTTGGTTTTTTTTTTTTTCACTATGGAGTGATACGATCAGATGTGTGCTCAGATATTCTGTGAAGAATGGACTGGAGAGAGATAAACCTCAGAGCCCTAAACTACTGTACTACCAGAGAGAATGGAAAAAAAAAAAAAAAAGGATCCTAGTAAAGAGAATCAAAAGGACTTAATTAGATGTGAAGAACCAGGTTTCAGGAATAGAAGAAATAAGGCAAGAGTCATGAGATGATGGATTCAGTGTGGGGTCTCGAGATTAAAGGTCCCCAAAGAAACTCTGGAAGGTATTGGATATCTACATTTGTATCACCTTCTACAGAATCAAATAGCAGTTAGTTCTCTTTATGAATCATGGAAGATTCTCTCCTTAGTGGTTCATAACTATTTAGAAATTATAGAACCCATTTGCAATCTTTAAAAGCTCTGAATTCTTTCTGCAGAAAAATGTACACATGCACATATATTCAGGGAATTCATGGACCCCCAAAGTCCATCCATAGACTTGCAGGTGTCCGGGAATTCCAAGTTAAGGATCCCTACCAGAGGTGGAAAGAAGGCAGTGATTAAAGAAGGAAGTCACTCAGAGTTCTTCCAGCTGAGTAGATGAGACAATGTCGAAAATGGTTTGATTGTTCAGAGTAAATAGTATAGCAATGCCAGACAGCACCTAAGACAAAAGACTGGCCTAATGGTCACATACCAGTTTCATCTTCCTGGACATTCAGCTGAACTACATTTTCTCAACTCCTCAAGTCCATGTGATGAGTTCTTACCAATGGTATGTGAGAGGAACAGACATGTATGTTACTTCTAGTCTGAGGTAACAGTGAGTGTGTATTCTCCATGCTTTCACATCTATGGTCCCTCTTCTCTTTGGTGTTAGAGGCAGTGTGTTGGGCATACTTCATCAAATGGCAACAACCAGGGCCCCTAGCTTAAGCAGGCTCAATCCCAATGCTCCTCAGCTCTCCCCAACACCACATTTGACATATCAAACTGAGATGTGAGTGAGCACTTTTTGTATTAATCACTGAAATTTTGGGACGTGTACAGAAGCTGATGTTAGCAACCTTTAGTAATGAAGTAAATACCAATAATAACAATACTCATCATACATAAAGTCTATAGGTAATAAAAATAATTTTACACTATCTGCTTTAGTTTTTTTTTAATTTTTTTAATGTTTATTTATTTTTGAGACAGAGAGACAGAGCATGAACAGGGGAGGGGCAGAGAGAGAGGGAGACACAGAATCTGAAACGGGCTCCAGGCTCTGAGCTGTCAGCACAGAGACCGACGCGGGGCTCGAACTCACGGACCGTGAGATCATGACCTGAGCCGAAGTCGGACGCTTAACCGACTGAGCCACCCAGGTGCCCCTGCTTTAGTCTTCTTTATAGCAACTACTACCTGACAATATTTTACATATTTATTTATTTTCCTGTTTATAGTCCCTCTAACTCAACTAGATCATAATCTCCATGCAGATAGGACCTATGTTCACCGCTATATCCTGTTTCTAGATTCAGTGCTCAGCATATAAAAGATCCTAAATAAATGTTGAATAAATGGGTGAACAGATTATTTCATGTGGTTCTCCTCCAAAGTTATTTTTTAAATGACACAACTTCTATTTATAACTACATCAACAAAAATGGTGTAAGGTGTAAGGTGAGGGGTTAGGATATAACCTGGAGCAATAGCTGGGACAGATGCTTTGAAACAAGTGTTATCCTGACAATTTCTTAGATAGGAGGCAGGAATGTCTTGCTTCTCAAATAGTGAAATATGGTCTTGGGCCAAGAGGTGCTAGAAGGCAGAGATAAACCATGACCCACTGTCTTAGAGCACCAACTTAACTCAAGGGTAGTAGGTAAGTTAAATGTTTTCACGTGTTATGGAATAGAAATGAATGGATTTTTAGGAAAAAAACATAATTTTTGATGAAATTTTATTTACCCTTTTGGTGGGCCTTTTCAGGATGGCTCTGGATGAAGACATTCTCTCTCTTCTGTCATTAGAATTAATTAAGAAGAAATTTAAAAACCACATTGATATAGATAAAAAGCCTGGGTTTGCCAGTTAGAAAGACCTTTGTATTTTGTATTCAGCTGTTAACTCTATGGCCTTAGGAAAAAAATTAATCACTCTGAACCCAATATCTTTTTTTAAAAGGATATAATACCTATCTTGTAAGAGACTTGTGAAGAGTAAGGTGATGTATAGATAGTATAAGACACTGAGAAGTAATGTAACTTGCCCAAGGTCACATAACAAGTAAATGGTAGGACTAGATTTTGAACCCATATCTGTTTGTCCTTCTCAAAGCCCTTGGCTGTTATAGACAGCTACTTAGAGTAAGTCTGGGATTGTCTTCTTATAGACTGAAAGTTCAAAGATAATTAGAGAAAGCTAAATATTCTGTTGGGTTATATTTAACTCCCTAGTTTTAAATTTTACATTGCTCAGATCAATCTTATACCATTCCAGATTTTCACAATCTCACATGTAACCATTTTTTTTTTTCCCTAGTGGAAGAATGATACGCAGAATTGGCATGGCCATTATTCATCTCAGATTTTCTGGCACAGCCTTTATTTCAAAATCATACACCATTTCAATGCCATGAAAAAGCCAGTATTTCTGATCACAACTGCACCAGAAGCAGTACCAAATACTGTATTCAGGAAATATGGTCACCGCAGGTGTTGATATACAGGACGACCACAGTACCTGATGTGCTTGGGTGTACTGGTGGAGACTATGGGATAGAAACATTGTAGAATGACTGCACTAGAAGTGCCTGATTTTGATCTAGTAAATCCTATGATAGTTAATTACCAGAAATCTGCATATTTAACAAGTTAATAAGACTTATGGGTAAGTCACATGCTCACTAAATTTGGGAACTTCTGATTTAGGAAATAATCCCCTTATGAAAGAGTCCTACATATCAAAGATGGACACTATCCATTTTCTATTAGAGACCTTTTTAACCAAATAGTCATTGAAGTTTGAAGAACATCACTGAGAGGTACTTATAGAAAGAAACAATCTAGTGACGCAAGCCCTTCTGTGGGCATCCTTCTGTGCACAGTGGTAGGACCTATTCAGGAAACTTTTCACTTCCCAAATGGTCCAGAACATTTTCTGTCTCACATTCTTATCTGTCAGTGTCTTTATTAAAACAGACTCTGCAGGTTGAATGGAAGCAGGAATTGCACCATATCTATTGTAATGAGATTTATGGAAAGTAATGTAAGATAGTAACCACCAGTCACCGGAGGTAGCAGCTTTCTCTTAGGGAGAATAATGGGCATTCTGGGGTCATCTACCATTAGAACCCACTTACCCAAAGCAACAAAACTACTATTGATATGATTTTAGTTAAGAGCTAGTATTTTCACGGCATGTTTTAATATATATATTAAATAATGTTTAATATATATATTAGTTTCTAGTATTAGTATCCAGCAGACTGAGTTCAAAATGAACTTGGACTAGGAATAATTAAAAAGTAGGAAACTTTAAATACTTTTTAAATAAACAACAGTGAATGAATATTGAATGATTCAGGTAAAAACTTTTTTTAAAAAATTCTCAAATGTGCATGGAGGAGGTAGCATGTCCTAGGAAGTGTGTTGGCCATGAACTTGAATAATGTGCTTTAATATAGTCATACAGATCCCAGAAAAAATGGGCTCCAAATGAGTAAAATGAATTATGAAGTCATAAAATCCACACACCTTTCTATAAATGTTCAATATTCTTCTAGTTATAATAGCTGCAAAACCTCTATAGAACGACTTTGGGGAAACGCCCAGTGAATATGCATCACTGAAACTTCCCACGTCCTACCTCCTAGGACTTCCTTATTAATAGTTCCAAGCTTTGAGAGACACTTGAAACTTGAAACATTATTTTCCTCATGGGTTACTTTGTACATTGGCATAAAAACTCATTTTCTAGAAGATGGAATGATAGTCTTACCCGTTTCACAGCTGGGTCCGGTGAAGCCTTGCGGGCAGGCACACACATTAGCGGCGATACAAGCTCCTCCGTTCCTACAGCCGTCTTTGCAAAATGCTAGAAATAATTCAGATACATGACTTTCATACTTCAAAATTGAGTAGTTCAAGATACTTCAAGCCTAGCTTTTCTTCATTCCCTTGGAGATGTGGACATCAAATTATATATGGTATTATAACTTCAAATTCATATAATATCTTCCATGCAGGCAAGAAACTTCAACCCAATTTGTAAAACAGTACTCTTTTCAATGGTAAAGAAATATTTCACCTGTGAAACGACACACTAAACTTTCTTTTAACAAAAAGCAGTAATCTTACACAACAGGAAGCACATTAGAATTAGAGTTGCATCTCATTGTCAACCTGAAGAAAAAAAAAAAAGGCAGCTATCTTAGAGTTTTCTTAAGGAGAAAACCACCATCTAGAGAATGATAACGAAATAGGAAATGACTGACTCCTATGAAACTCTGGCCAAAGTGCCATAGTATTGGAGAAATGCCCCAGCTTTCACAAAATTTCTAAATCCAAGTGATGAACTGGCCAATGGTTAAGAATTTGCTGTAGTGGTCTTCAGGAAGAGTCTTAGTGTCCTCTACTGAGGACAGGTCAAGATCCAGGATCAGGGGCAAAGGCACTGCAAATCTTGCTGTGTTAGAGTAGGTTTGTGAGTGAGGGGAATTTGTCTGTGACTAGGAAAGGGAGCCAAAGTCCGAGCTATTGTAAGTGAGACCTTTTGAGATGTGCCGCCTGATTCAAAGAAGGTGAGAAAAACAAGATGGGTGAGACTGAGTACACTTAGATGCTTCCGTTTCCACCTCAGCTTATTCTTTGGCTCTGTGAATCTCAGGGACCATTCCCTGGTCTGTAATGGATGAGTTAGACCAGCTTTTTTCAGGCATTGGGATAAAAGCTTTCTCACAATTTTTCTGGCATGTGCTTCCTCTCATTAGTTAGGATGTACTTTCTTTGAGTGGTAAAATGTAGCAATCCAAGATTCTGCTGCTGAGTTAAAGGAAGGGACACAAAGAGGCCATTTAGCTTCTTTGGTCATAAGTCCTAGTCTGTCTTCATCCAAGGCAAAAAGAATACCTAGTCACCAAGGATTCGCAAAGAGATTAAGAATGTAAACCTCATAAATAATAAAGTGTACATCTCCTAGACCACATGTGTATCTTCTTTGGAGTAATGTTTAAGGACAGAGCACAGGACTCAATGATTCAGATCCTATGTCTACATTACTTATCTCTCAGCGTTTGACATTCCCAGTAGGGATACACACATGAACTGGAGAATCTGTATTCAGGCAGCCTGTTGACTGAACTTCTGGTAAAACTGTATAGATCCATGAAAGTTCTCCTTCCTTCAAAGATAAGAATTACCTATCTGGATCTGCTCATGATTACAAGAGTTCTTTATGCTATAAACATTTGTCACATTAATTAGGAGTCAGAGTGAAATAGAAATAAGAGTGAGAAGTTGGTCTCCCAGATGAAATATTAACTTCTCCCCACCAAGCTCTCAGAATATCTGGGTGCTCTGAGGAAGTCCTAGGCATTCAGTTACACTTGCAATGGACGTTAAACTTCTGGCTTTTCTCAGGATTTGTCTAGTATCTCTGAGAAAATCTTTGTGGGATTTAGACCTCAAAGTGAGTAGGCCTTGTTCACATTGCTCTAAATGAAACATTCCCATAGACTTTTATAAACCAGAGTAATCCTCTTGCCCATCGATATCTGCATCCAATGTATTCTTATAAACCAGGTCTTAAGATTCATGCTCATGGGACATGGTATTAACAACCATCCCTTGTTATTTCCTACCTCCCATATACACAGTGTCATAGAAAATTGATTTCAGCAAACTCTAGGACAATGGGCACGTGTGTTTGAGAAATGGGAAGTTTTGAAGCTTAAAATGTTTAAATTATACAAATCATAAATAAATCTACATGACATATACAGAGTATGGACTTTAGCCTATGGGAGTTAGCAGTTTCCAAAATAGAACCTCTATTGTGAAGGAGGAGGTAAGCTCATCTGATAAAAGAAAAGAGGGCACTGGTGAAAGAATGTATCAGGGGACGGTGGTGAAGTACTGTGGGAACATCCACTGATGGAAATGAAAATCTGAGCTCAGCAGGACTTTTAAAAGAATTATTGACTGACATTGACAAACCAGCTAAAACGGGAAACTATAACATGTGGAGACCCAATATTCCCAGTTAACTTACTACTCAACAGTTCAAAAGAGAGTAGAGGGGTACCTAGGTGGCTCAGTAGGTTGAGCATTGAGCTCATGGTTTCCACTCAGGTCTGACCTCACAATCTGTGGGATCGAGCCCCACGTTGGGATCTGCACTGCCAAGGAAGAGCCTGCTTAGGATTCTCTCCCCCTCTCTCTCTGTTCCCCTCCCACTCACACACTCTATTTCTCTCCCAAAATAAAGAAATAAACTTAAAAAAAAGAGTAGAGAAGAAAAACTGTCAGATTGATCCCAAATAGAGGTATTTCCAAGTGGATTTTGCTAAAAGAACAAATAGGTTGACTGTATTGGTGAAAAAAAAAAAAATAGCTGTCATGTTTGGATTCAAAAACAAGTATTTAAATATGGGAGGAGACTGGTAAACTGAAAGAAAAGGGTCAGAGAAACAGAAGATGAAAGGTCATGGAAGAAACAGAGTGGGCCAACTGGAAGCAGAAGGACTTGGGGTAAGACAATAAGAAGCTGAAGTCTGAGATTTCAAAGATGGAACAGTTCTGTCCAAAAGTGCTCGGGTGTGATCATGGGTGTGGTCTGCTAGACAGGAACAGAGATGGAAACCACTGAAATGGAGGTCAAGGAACATGAAGTCGACACTGTTTGAACAGTTTGGCTGCTTAAACACTGACCTAACCCAGGGGGAAGAGTATGAGCCATGTTGCAAAGTTCCCAGTGGCTGTGGGAAGTACCCAGAAGGCAGATAACAGTGATGAGAAGGGGTGGAGGGAGGTGAAGATGGACTGCCTTGTCCCTAATGTGAGAGAGGCTGACATTTAAACCTTTTACCTTTGCATGTGGTTCCATTCCCCGTATAGCCTGGCTTGCAAACACAGTTGTGTCCTCCAACGGTATTGAAGCATAAAGCATTTTCATCACAGTTGTGCTGATTTGTGATACACTCATCATGTTCTGAAATGAGGAATACAATTTTGTTACTCAAAGACAGACTTTTCAATGAGACTGTATTTTAAACTACTTGCATCTTGGTTACTGCATGGTATTTCTTTCAAACACAGACAGACCTATACAAAGCCTATGTTAAAGAAGAGCTCATATTTTGAAGTATTGCATACTCCTCTTGAAATACATACCTTGCATGCAAAAGGATTTGGACAAAAGACCCACCAAGGAGGAGGAAGGAATGGCAGAAGGGGAGAGGAAAGGGTGGATAATTCTCAGAAGTGTATCCCAGAGCCTCTGTATGCAGTCTCTGTGGTTAATATTTGGGGAGTTATTGTCCTGACATAAATATGCTACCTAATTCTTCTCTGTAACATGAAAAAGGTAATAGGATTGGATGTGAAATATATTGCTTCATGAATCCTGGCCTGTAGGAAAATGGAGTTAAAGCTCTGGGAATTAGTTAGGATGCAGTTAACCCCCACACCCACATGGCCAGGCATAAAGATACACATGCAAACTACTGGGGAATATCTGACCTCCTTAGGAATCTCTCTCCTCAAAGAAAGTATCAGAGTTCTGCTAAATAAGACAACTCGCCTTTATAATATGTGCAAATACATACTTTAAAAGATGCAATCAATATGATACTTCCTTTAACTGTGTAGAACTTGACACTTTAGAAAACACTGAATCATCTGCTTCTCCCAGCACCCCTATGAGAGAGGCATAACCAATATCATTATTACCATTTTAAAAATGAGTCCATAGCGGCTCAGAGTGCTTATGTCGCCTGCCCAAGTTCACAGGAGTATTAGGTAACATCAGAATTCTAGCAGAGTGTTCAACAAAAATGTAAATGTAAGGAATAAATACAGTGAAAATGAGAAAGAAATCAGATCTAACATCAAAATCAAAATGAGTAGGAAATGAAATCTAAGTGAGGAAACGCTTATGAACTAGTTCAGGAAAATGCCTACAGTGGCACTACTTATTACTTGGTCTCTCACAAAATTATTACTTAGGCCTAAAATTAAATATATATTTTAATATGCTTATATTAATGGAGCTATTAATTCACTATGATATATATCATCAAAGCAAAAAGAAATATTTGCTTTTTATTTTAGAACTCTTCGTATTCTGGACAATACATGTATTATTGCAGACAATATATTATAATAGTAATGTATCTGTAAATGTGCTTTGGGCATATTCATTTGAGATTAGACTAAAATCACTGATTTCAACTACTAAAATAGAATGCTCTGTTTTTTTAAAATAAAGATTAACATTATGCCCTGTGTCATATATAAGTATAAAGTTATAATATTTTGAACTCTAGCCTGGTAATAAAATTCTTAGACATTATTCCCAATAATCTTTCAGAAGAAAGAGAGCTCTCAATCACTAAGGTTTTAGAATTGCATGAATAGATACCTTATCCTCCAAATCCCTGGTTGAATTTCTCCAAATTGTACAGAGTTCCACTGTTATTATCTAGTATCAGAAACTTTCATAGTTATTATAAATTCAAGCACATTGATGATAACCTAGAAAATAGCCAGATTACAGCTGGGTCTCCTGCTTGGGGCTGTCCTTGGACCACTATAAAATTTCAGAGGGACTGGAATGGGCAGTCCACCTACCTCTGGGGTCAGCTGCCCGAAGCAAAATAAATCTACACTCTGAAGTTTGCACCTGCTGCCCATTTTCTTCCCAGTGCTATTCAAAGTGCTGCAGTTAATCTATAAATCTCTATACGGACAGCCGTAGGCTCTTTAAAGACAGCTGCTGATTGATTTGATGCTGTTTTCATCTCTGCTTTGGTTGTTTTCTTAATTAGACGGAACTCACTGGGTAGAGGAAGGGCCTAACAAGATGCAGTTTAGCACCCAGTATGATGATTCCCATACACTTTAATTAATTACACAAGCCTGGATCTGGTTACCCTGTTGTCATTTACTCTCGAGACTGCTGAAACGAGTAAATATGCTCCTAAGCAATTCAAGGGTAAAGACAGTTTCCACGTTTTTAAATACACACCTTTACACATATTCTTCCCTGTGCCTGAAGTGTCTGCCCCATGGATTCTCCTGGCAAACTCTTATCGCTTCTAAAGATCACACTAAAATGTTGTTTTATGCAAAAATACCCTTCTCTCCCCCTCCTGCAGAGTCAGGGCCTGCTGGCAGTTTTTCTTAGCACCATATACAAGGCTCTGTTATTATATTTTATCATAAATATCTACTTCTCCTTGATTCTCCATCTTCATGCCCCACCAGGAACAGTTAATTTTTGGACAACAATTCTGTATTTTTATTTGTATTTCATTTCAGCATTCAAAGAATGTTTCTAAAATAAGTAATTAAAAGAATAAATGATCAGAGGGGGCTGGGTGGCTCAGTCAATTAAGCATCTGACTCTTGATTTTGGTTCAGGCCATGACCTCACGGTTTGTGGGTTTGTCCCCACGTGAGGCTCTGCACTGAGAGCACAGAGCCTGGTTGGAATTCTCTCTCTCTCTCTCTCTCTCTCTCTCTCTCTCTCTGTCTTCTTCTCTCTCTCTTTCTCTTTGCCCCCTCTCTGCTCTCTCTCTCAAAATAAATAAACTTAAAAAACTAAAAAGAATAAATAACCAAAGGAAGAAAGCTAGGAAATACTTCCTTTGCCATTATAATTCAAGCCAATCCCAATTTGTTCAGTTGTAGACTAGATGCCAAATAGAAGCTATTGAAAAATCTAAACTTTATTTTTTATTTATTTATTTTTTTACTAATTTTACTACAATGGTGTTTTATTTTATCAGGGATATTTCAAATATTAAGGTAGCAAGACATATTTTGAAAACAAAATATTAATTCCTTTACACTATCACTTTAAAATTCTTTACACCACTTAAAATAAACTTGTTATACTTATAACCATCAACTAAAAGTAAACTGTGACTTCAGGAAAAGCCTTTAAAAATGCCTATGTCTCACAGAAGAATTAAGTTTAATTTGATAGCCCTCCACAAAACAGAATGTGAATGAAGCAAGGAGCAAATATTCTGTAAGGTCATCTCGATAAATAGTTAATTATTGCTGCTGTATATCCAGTTTTGGTCAAATGTCAACTTCTTACCCCTTCCCTGACTCACATATCCCTAAGGACTCCACCAGCAACCTCTCCATTTTTCATGCTCCCTCTAACATTTGTAACATACAATAAGTTAAATTAAATAAAATCAGGAGGGAAATATTAAGAAAAAATTTAAATCAATATTATGTCACAATGTTTGAGAAGAGGCATGGCAGGATGCAATAGTAAATGAATTCCAATTTTTCTCTCATGTATATTGAAAAGCAGACATTTCAGATCTGATGTTCACAATATCCAGTTCCTAGGAATTAATGCTATTTGCACATCTTCAGTTAAACCTTTCATTGTTCGTGTGGCATGACGGTATGACGGTCCAGGTAAAAGCTAGGATTAAAACCAAATACACTTCTCTCTAACTGTTCTTCATTAAAAGTATTAGCATATGGTTATTTTAATCAAAATTTATCACATTTTCTATCTGTACATTTAAAATTTAAATTAAATGGAAAAAAATAAACATGTAGAAAGGAAACACCACAACTCAAACAGTACTAAACAAAAGTAATGTGGTTGTCAATTATTACAGTACATTAAATATAGAATCAATGATTGTACAATAATAGTGGGGAAAAATTTGTCCTATGTGCCATAATTGCCATGCACCTTTATGTACTATATAAAACTGATTTCATACCAGTGACAAGGGTCAATATATTAAAATTCCTCTACATCAAAAGTGATAATATGTACACTTAGATTTATCTAAATGCAAATGTCACACAGAAATAATATTTTAGTCTCACTGATCAACCCCTAACCTGAGTAGCTTAATGTCTCTAAAATCATTTTAAGACTCCACACCCAACAGGTCATCTGGTCATAGTCGGGCTTAAATTGGGCTTGAAATTTGGTATTCATATTGAGCTGTTTCTAGAATGAATGAACTATCTAGGGACAAAATGGCCATGTTAAAATTCACATAGCTTTTCTTACAATGATATCAACACAGACATACAATACACATAGCACATGTTCTCTTCAAGGATTTCACTATGATACAAAATGCAAATACTACAGAAAAACAGGAGTGAAAAGTAATTTAAATATATCTACAATTTGATTTAATACAATTTTTATTCAAGGTCTGTTGTATATTAAGACTTTTGCGGGATTAAAAATGTGATTATAAATGGTAGCTCCCTCAAAAGCTTATAGTTTAGTTGGGAAGATAACACAAAACCACAAGTGCCACATGAGGGCATTGTTAGAAATACCAAAGTAAAGAAGAAACCTGTTTACAGAGGGCTGCAAAGAGGGAAGAAGTCATTTCTAGTTGGGTCAGATAGGATTTCAAGAATGACTTCATGGAGAATGGAGCATTTGACATGGATATTTTTATGTATGTAGGGAAGGTGCAGATTCCAAATTGAAATAGTATTCATGTATTTTGCTCCTTTTGTTTTGGAATCTTGAGCCTCTTACAAATTTGAATCAACCTGAATGATGTGTAATAATCGTAGCTACAATTTAGTGCTTACGACATACCACACACTTTGTAATATACACTATCTCATTTAATAGGAGATATCTCATTTAATATCTTCATATTAATTAGGAAACATCATCACTATTTAAAAAAAGAAAATTAAACTAGGCTTGAAGAGGTTAAGTGGCTTTTCTGAGATCACACAGCTAGTAAGTGGTCGAGTTGTGAATCACAACATCTGACTCCTAAATCTAGGTTATTGACTGTCATGTGGTAGGGCTGCCTGAACATATTTAATGTGTGTGTGTTGCCTAATGTGTTTTTTAACCACATTATATGATTCTTTGCACAATGTGTTCTTCTTTGCAATTGTCTAGAGGTTTGGTTTTTTTTAATTTATTAAATTGTTTTAATGTTCATTTTTAAGAGAGAGAGACAGACAGATTGCGAGCAGGGGAGGTGCAGAGAGAGAGGGAGACACAGAATCCGAAGCAGACTCCAGGCTCTAAGCTGTCAGCACATAGCCTGACTTGGGTCTTGAACCCATGAACTGTGATATCATGACCTGAGCTGAAGCCAGACACTTAACCGCCTGAGCCACCTCAGCGCCCCCAGAGGTTTTGGGTTTTAATGTTTATACCATTTAATGTCTCCTTGTCATATGTGGAGTCCTCCATTGCTTTACAAGTAGGAAGTTATCTCTTTTTTTGTATTATCTAGTATTTTTAACACTTTAGGGCTAAGCACTGAGGTACTTTCTGTTCATACTAAAATCTACATTTTCTCAAGATTGAGAGAAGCTTTTAAAAGAAAAGGAAGATACCAATATGGCTAAGTGCAAATGTCTGTAAAACAAAGTGACCAGCTCACAGAACTTAGACTCAAGCACTCATTCCTCCAACTCAAAAATCTCTGGAAGCTCATCATTAACGCAGTTTGGCAAACAGACATCTCCAGTATCCAGGAGTCCTCTCCTCTGACGACACCTGGTCGGGCCCCTGTAACAAAGCCCACCACTTCTGGATAATTCTGCTTTACACCCCCCAACAATATACTAGATCCTCTGACTGACACCTTTATACTGTAGATTCTGCTCTTCTGGTAGCAAATTATAATATACCTTCACGGCAGGCCCACTATTCTCACAGAGCCTTTCTTTTCCTCTGATGGATTTTTTTCAGTTACAAGAATTATATTGTTAGGCTGGATCTTCTACTCTCCTGTCCAAATACAGAAATGTTGGGAAAACAGCAGCTATCATAACATGTAGGTGTGCCACAAAGAAAGCTTCTTCGCTCTCTCTGACCCAACTGTTTCCTGGAATATAAATTTACAATGAGTAAATTCTCTCCTAGACCGTGGCAGGATAAGGCTCTAAACATAGTGACAACCTACCTCGGGTCTTAACTATTATCTGCTTATTAGAAACCTGAGAAGAAACTCGCTCAGGCTTAAGCCTAAATAAATCTTGGAGCAAGGAAGTCCACAGCCTGTAAATTACTCTTGAGAAGCTGTTAAATAAAACCATCAAACTATTTGTTTAGAAGGATGACTTATCTCAAACATATAGAGTTGCTTAGTCATTTTCCTCTTATATTTCAGTAGACCAGATTGCTTGCCTTAGGACATCCATGAGCTTGCTAAAACTCATCCACAAACTTCACTCCTAAGTGTTCCTACCAAAGTAAGTTTGTAGTTACCTACACTGGCTAGTGAAGAGGAAGAGAACAAGATAGTACGTGGATCTATAATACTGAGACCTCTTGTTTTACTCTAAAAAGAATAGCAACACAGTGAGTCCTCAGATAAAATATGCCATATCTATTGAGCAAACTAAACAACTCTTTGGACTTGCCCCAGCTCCTTACTACATTCACACAATAATCATTCTATGGCAGATCTTGTCAAAATGAACACAAACTGAATCTAAAGAATGTTTTGTATTACAATTCAACAATTGGCAGAGGGCTTGGGGGTCTATTAAAAAGAACTAGAATTGCCTCCTTCCCTCTTCTTCCTCCTTCCTCCCCCACCCCCAATATTTAATGGTCTGGTATATGAAGAAGTTGTGTTTGCTGCCACCAACAATATATATGCCTACAATCAAAACATGCATGCCCTCATGACTATTCAATCTCAGGGACATTGTTACAATTCATTGAATGGTTTAAAATGTCCTCCATCAACTGTTCTGTACTAGGACTGTAACTCAGTGTAAAGGACAATGAAGAAAAAAATGGGAAAATTATGTACTATTTTAAAGAGCAATAGCAGGGAGGCAGTGTTATACGGAAGTTTTCTAGACAGGCTTGACTTTTGATGCCATTTTAACCTAGTTCTCACTGGCCTTGAGAAAGTAAGCCGATCTTCCTAAGTTTAAAATGAGGAGATTGAGACCTATATTAGAACTATTGTGAAGAGTAAATTTGCATGATGAGTATAAAGACCCTGGCAAATAAGAGTCACTTGATAAATATTAGTTACTTTCTCATCGTATTATCTACTTCAGTGGCAAATTTTATTTTGCCTCTATTAGCCATACAATGTCCTTTCTTTTCTGTTTCAGTTCTGTGGAGAAAATGTAAATGTCTCACAGAGCTTTCTCTTTTCATAATCTTTTCTGAAATCAAATGAATTTCAGACATTTCTCTGATTTCCAAAATGCACTACCTTCAATGGTTATGTCAGGAAAAAAGATGCCTGCTATCATACTTACCAAAAGCTGTTCTTTTTGTTTCTTATGATTACCTTCCTTATTCACTTTATATTAGAGAAAAAAATCTATCACAGTGTCATTTTAATAGAAATCTAATTTTAACACTGTTAAAGGGACTACAAGAAACTATACTTTAACCCTATTCAGTGGCCACATTAGCAGCAAACCAACTAAAACTCATTTTTAACACCCAAGTATTTTTTTTTTTTCAACGTTTATTTATTTTTGGGACAGAGAGAGACAGAGCATGAACGGGCGAAGGGCAGAGAGAGAGGGAGACACAGAATTGGAAACAGGCTCCAGGCTCTGAGCCATCAGCCCAGAGCCCGACGCGGGGCTCGAACTCACGGACCGTGAGATCGTGACCTGGTTGAAGTCGGACGCTTAACCGACTGTGCCACCCAGGCGCCCCCAAGTATTTTTTATTCACTACTCAAGTTTCCTGTTCACTGACCACACCAATTCAATACTGACTTCTTGTTATTCCTCAGTTTGTTTGGCATCTAGGAATTTGTTCAGACTTCTTTTCTCTGACATGCTTGGTTTATTTTCTTCTAGTCCTTTCACTGGTACATTCAGCCTCTCTTCCTAATACTTATTTGATCAAGAATCTGAACAACTAACGCCCATGCAAATTTCCTCTGTATCTTTACAATAATTTTGGAAGGTAATCCAAATTGATTTTACAGCAAAAAAACCTGCTTTGCTTTTTTTCTGGTGTTTCATGAGATTATATTTGTCCAAACGCATTGTCAGGCAACAAAATTCTTGTAACTATCAACAAATGATTTGTATTTCTGAATATTTCTGAAGCTTCTCTATGTTATTCTAGCCTTTTGATTATTCTAGCCTCTAGAGGATGCAAAGATGCACGAACTGGGATTCATGAACTCAGTGAACTCAAGAGACTTTTGAACTATTAGAGGATTGATGATATGAATAGATAACTATGATATATTCTTGAACTTGTTTAGTGCTTTAAGAGAGAAAACAGTAGTAATAGTAAAAATAATGCCATTAGCTAATTGCTAAGTGCTTACTAGATGCTATAAAGCACTGTACTAAGTGTTTTATGTTCATTATCCCCTTCAATCTTCACAGAAACATTTCCTGGAAGGCACTATTATTACTCCTGTTTTACAAATGGGAATATAGAGCTTTCTTAGAGAAAATACATATCTTGCCCAATATCATGTAACTTTGAAGTGACAAGGCCAGAATTTGCCTTCAGTGTTTTAAAAAGCTACGAGCTATCAACAATGATCTCTTGAGACTTAAAGAAGGAGAGATGAGGATTAACTGAGGGGTCTAGGGAAGTATTGTGTAGGAAATAGGCCAAACAAGTGAGTCTTGAAAGATAGGAGCAGTTTTAACAGGAAAAGGGTAAAGATGGAAAAGATCATGTCCTGTGGGGAGAGAACACAGGTGCAAAAGGTCAAAAGCATGAGCTGTGGCAGAGTCCTGAAGTGGCTGAGCAGGCACAGGTGAGGAACAATAGGGAATAATGAGGAATCAGTATGGACAGGGTCAGGAACGCCACATGATTTTTATTTGGTGGGCAATAAGTTGCCACTTATCTGGTGGGCAATAAATAGCCTCTTCCAAATAAGAGGCATGATAAAATGGGAGTGGAGTTTTAGGGAAATTAACAGCAATGTGTAGAGGAGGAGAAACCAACTTCCCCTAACAAATTGGGTGTTCTATGTTAGCAAGCCAGCATTGTTCTCTCTCATTTTAGTCCTTCTTTATTCCTTTCAGTTTTTTCCTTTTGAGTCAGAGTTAGGTTACTACTGGGAGTTGTGACAGGAGTCTGTGCAACACTGAGAGGTGAAGCAAAAGGATAAGGAGGAGGAGAGCGATAGGCAAAAAGCAAATAGAAAATGAGTGCTTATCACCTGGCAAGCACTGTGCTGAGCAATGTATGTGCAGCATGAGGAAGTACTACAGGAGGGAGGAAGAATGGTTGGGAAGTAAGTGCCACATCATAAGGTCCAAAACCCTTGTCATTCATTTTCTGTATCCCAATCCCTAGGCTTCTCTGGAATGAAACTATGTTAAAGAGAAGGAATGAAGAAGAATGGACAAAATGATGGTGGAAGGGGAGTCAATTTATGCATACAACTGATGAGCCCCACAGTGAATCAATTTTTGAACCAGGAGGATGAGAGGCATTGAAAATAAGTCAGGTTTCTTTTTTTTTTTAATGTTTATTTTTGAGACAGAGAGAGACAGAGCATGAGTGGGGGAGGGGCAGAGAGAGAGGGAGACACAGAATCTGAAGCAGGCTCCAGGCTCTGAGCTGTCAGCACAGAGCCTGCCACGGGGCTCGAACTCACGGACCGTGAGATCATGACCTGAGCTGAAGTCGGATGCTTAACTGACTGAGCCACCCAGGCGCCCCAAAATAAATCAGGTTTCAAACCTGGGCAACTGGGAGTGAGATGGTGGTGAGAAGAATAGAAGAGGGTTTCTTACTTTTAGGAATTTTGTTATTCTCGTTCTTGTTTTGGTCTGGTCTGGTCTGGTCTGGTTTGGTTTTTATGGCAAAGAAGAAAAATAGAATTAAGAAGTCAAACTATAAAAGCAAAGATCATATTAGGAAAGTGAACTTCCTCTACTGATGGTGACAATACACTGAGTAAATACTCACTAGTCAACATCTGTGTCAGATAACCACCTAGATAGCAAACCTTAGATCTAATTCATCAATTACCCCCAACATCCAACACAATGACTGGCACAAACTAGTCTCCAATGAATACTTGTTAGTGAGTCAATAACTATAAAGTATATCTCAATTAAACATGCAAAATATTTAGAGATTTGCTAATGCAAAATATTCAAGATATTCTGTGGTGACAGTGTGCACATCTCCTGCTTTCTCTTCCATTCCACTCAGCAGCTATGCTGCTCTTTCTTCGAACGCCTGCCCCATACTCTCTCTCTCACTTGTGGCACATAACCCCATCAATAACTTCACAAAAGACTATCCAGGTCATCAGGGAAGAATACTCTCAGATTTCCCACCCACAGGTGAATCTGTACCTAAATCTATCCTTAAGGCTTTCTTCCTCCCAAATCAGGAATGTGGGGGGTCACCAGAGACTTCCCGTCCCCCAACTACCACATCTGGGGACCAATTCATCTGGATTCTACTTCCTTGACTGTTCTCATTTCCACAGCCCCCACCCCTGTCTTCATTCTGCTACTCTTAAGTTGTTAAAATTTGGGCATGAAATATTTCCTTTGGAATATTGCAATAGCTTCATGATGACAACACTGTCCCCAGTTTGGTACATCTCTAAACCATTGTTATAATGACTTTTCAAATAAAATCTGATCTTCTCTATCTCTCTCTTCCCCATTCTTCTTCTCTCTTAATCTTTTTTGTTCTTACTAGCCATCAAAGCACCACCTACTCATCAAGATTTCATTATGACACTTTGCTCTCACCAAAGTGCACCATTTAAAACTCTCCCATTGCATCATTTTTACATAATATCATTTACTGAGACTCTTCTAAAGGCCCACCATCATACCAGCCAATCCCTGTATATTTCACATAGGTCTCTGCTTTTTGCCCAGAAAGCCCGTCCTCATTTTCTTTGCCTAACTTTCCTATTCACCTCCCATTCAGACCAAACAATGCCTCCTTCTTTAGAAAACCTTTCTTAAAACTTACATAAGCCCCATACTATTTGTGCTCAATTCCATCATAACATTTGGAAGCTAGAATATATTGTAGTTAAGACTATGGACTTTGGAGTCAGATGGTCTCTGATCAAATCCTGACTCTGCCTTTTACTACCTGTCAGATCTTGAGCAAATTATTTAACCTCTTGAAATTACAGTTTCCTCCTCTGTTAAATGGACTAATAATAATGGTACACAAGTAAAATCTCCAGAAGGATCCGGGACAATACTCAGTAATCAAATATTTCTGTAGTAAAAGTATGACTATTCATATCAAATTGGATAAACAATGATGAGAAATAGCATCATATCAGATTAAAGTTTGCTTCCAAATGAATTTTGAAAATAAACATTCAACTTCTAGAGCTGTCTGGAGGTTTTGAAGTTCAGAACTATAGATAAGGGATTGTGGACTTATATGTTCTTCATAGAGTTGCAAGGATTAACTAAGGTAATGTATGGAAAGCACTTAGAGTAATGTTTCATGAGTTAGTATTAGACTAGCCCTTATCACGCTGTCAGGGATCGTTAATTGTCTTATCCACCCCCCCATTAGTCAATATACTTCTTAAGACAGAGAATTTTTATTATAGATATTTCAATCCTTAGTCCTTGCCATAACACATGATACATTTTAGGCACTTGGTAAATGTAGATGAATGAATAATAGGCTTCAATCTATAAAAAAAAAAAAAAAAAAATCAGTGCTTTCAGCTTCTCAGAGTATTTCACATCTGATATTTTACATTTCACATTGTATTCACCCAAAATCCATGTAACTTGTTTGGGATTTATAATTTACAGCAGTATTTATGCATCGCTTAAGAGACCATGAGACCTTCACCAAAGCAAAAGTTCAAGTTTGTTGCTCCTATGCTTTCATGTCAGTGCTGCCCCCTAATTTGGTAAGAGGCATGTGCTTCCATTTATTTAGATTTTTTGGAAAGAAAGGAAAAGTGTTCATTAAGCTAGTGAAAACTTCTGCCAGAAGAGAAATCATCCTCACCTAACACCATGTAATCTAGTCCTTCACTGAAAGCTCTAAGGCCCGCCCTGCTTTAATACCTACTAAAAAACCCAATAAGATTAACGAGTATATTTGACACACTATACCAGAACAAGAGTTTCAAAACAAAACAACATACAATATAAAAAAGGAATTTTTAAAATATAAAATTATTGAAGAAAAACAACCTTAGTGTTTCAACCTGGATAGCCTTCCCACTGAAGTTTAAGATGAGCTTAGAAGAAATCCACACTTGGATCAAATGCTATATTCTGACCTTTTAACTTCTTACAGAAAATAAAATGATTCCTCAGATTTTAAAGGGTTGGGACTATGGGACAAAGGAGATCCATCAACCTTTTCACTCGGGGGCTTAATTTTAAAAATGAGCTTCATTTCAAAATCCATCTCTCTTAGAGCATGCTATTTGAGTTTCTACCACAGCAAAATACAAGATACAAGACAATTTTCAGGTCCAAATGATTTATATATATATATATATATATATATATATATATATATATATATATATATATAGTTTAAGTATCCTTAATAAAACATAATAAGATATGGATATTTTTGTGCACCTTTATGTCATGCTTCTATGTGTGCGGTGTATAGTGATTTAACTAGCTTTGACATTTTTAAGCTAATATCTTTTAATATCCTTTCATATTTCTAATTGTAATAATGTTTACTGATATTACAGATATGTGTTAAGTTTTACCATGCTTATATAAGAGTTGTGATTGTTGTAAGATGAATAAGGCAGAATTCTTATCCTGAAGATATTTAAAGATGTTCCCTCATAAAAATAATACACATAATTGTATGTCTTTATGTGTATGCATGTAGATGTATGTGTGTGAATGTATCATGTAAGAGTCTGTGTATATGCGCATGTATGTATGCATATAATTTCTCTGCCCTGGATATATAAAGATGTTAGGTAGCAAGTTGGTATCTCATTTACACCTGTGTTTTGTTTAGTTCTTGAGAGGCAGGAACCAACTTAGGAGTATAGCAAAATCTTTTTTCTGTCATTTAGAAAGCCACCTTTTTTTAAGATCCAAAAAGGATTTTCTCCTCTGACAATATAGTTAGAGTGTCTTCTTTTTTACAGTCTATTCTTTTCAGAAAAGACTTTGAAATGGCTTTTATTCTAAACCTCATTCTGAATCACTCACTTTCACTTGATGAGTTCCCTTCAAATGTAGTAATTCTTTTCTCACTGTTTCTCACCAAGGGGCCTCTTGTCCCAGAAATCACCGCAAGTGTTCAGAGGAGTTTGAGAAAGACTTTCCTCTGTCAACCATGTGTCATCAGTCACCTTCCCTGAGTAGCGTGCACCCCATCTGAACAAGCTGACAATGCTTCCCTTCTCTTTATGCCCATTATTTGTCCTTGAGCCTTTGGCCTCCAGGATCCCAATCAGATTGCTGCGTGGATGTGATTGGAAATTTGACCTCAAGACCAGAAGATGTACAGCTCCAGGAACAACAGCACAGCAAGTGGAGGTGAATCTGGAGCCTACCTGTCCTAACTTTCCCTTCTCCTTTGAGAACTTGTCTTATGACATCTCAGCTTCCTGCCCTTGCTTCCCAACTGCAAACTTTACTTTCCTTCCTCTTCAATTTACTCATCCTGCTTTCTTTCATTCTTCACAGTATCAATTATAAGTTTTGAAAAATTTCAACTTGTAATCTTCTCCCTGACTGCAAGTGTATATTTTAATTACAATCCGCAATGTCCTGCTCTGGGGAAAACACTTGCTCTTTGTATTCACCGCTCTCATTCTTCCCTCCTCTAATTATACCCAGCGCCTCCCTCATCTCTGCCTTCTTTCCTCTCCTCTCTTCTCTGGGGGCCTGGATCTGGTACAAGTGGCACGGAAATATATTTAAAGGCTCCTGCTTTCAGTGTTATTTAAACATGTTCCACATATCTTCCCACAAATGATAAAATCCATTCACTCAGAAGGTCCCCTTTAAGATAAAGTGGGATAAAGGAGGAAGGCAAGAGGCAAAATGGAAATACTCGCAGTTATCAAGGAATAGCAGGCTCATATAGCATGCCGGGCCTCTGTGGCAGATCAACCCAGTGGAGTATCACTTACTTCCCTGTTGACTGGTTCTGCTTCTCTGTCTTCTAATATGGTGTCTGCATTCTCCATCCTCAACCCATTATACTCCGAGACAAGATGATAAACTAAATATGGACTGAATATTTGCATCTTCCCAAAGTTCATATGTTGAAGCTCAACCCCCAGTGTGGCAATTTTAGGAGGTGGAGCCTTTGGGAGATGATTAGCCTCGAGGGTGGAAACTTCACAAATGGGATTAGTGTCCTTACAAAAGAGACCCCAGAGAGATCCCTCACCCTTTCCACCCACACAGAGAAGTCAGGCATCTATGAACAAGGAAGTCAGCTGTCAGCAAACAACAACCTTGCTGGCGCCTTCATCTTGGACTTCCCAACCTCCAGAACTATGAGAAAAGGATGTTTGTTGTTTAAGCCACCTAGTCTATGGTATTTTGTTATATCTGTAACAGACTAAGACACTAAATCAAAGTGATTATTTTGAAAGTGAGACATGACCATTCTTAAAAGTCTGAGATCTAGGAAAAACAAAATGATGGGATCATGACTGGAAACCTTTGAGAAACAGAATTCTCTGGAAGGAAAAATGTAAACCATTCAGATATGCATACATACATACATACATACATACATACATACATACATACATTCTGAATATCTGAATGTTAGGAAAAGTGCAATACTGATGTTAATTATATATTTATTTTTGGGAACAGGAAGATAGGAGGATCACAGAGCATTATTTGTCCTCTTTCTTTAAATTCCCATTCCCTTTACTACTACCTCATGGCTTTCATAACTCAGCATCTTTGCCTAACCTGGTTTCTTAGCTTGCTGTGCTTCCCTCTATCATAGCACTGAACAAACACCCCGGATCGCTATTGTCTATTTATTTACCACTCTTTGCTTCTAGGTCATGATCTCCTTAATGACAAGAAAGATGTGTTTTGTTTTTATATCCCAACTGACATAACAAGGAATAGTTACAGTTAGTTCTGCCATAATGGGTACCAATCAATTTCCTAGTTGTCCCTGCCCATCTAGGTGAGGATAGAATGTACATTTGAAGTGAAAATGTAGCTTTGAAAGAAGGAGACCCCTAGCTCCCTAGTCAAACATATTATCACCACCATGCTTTCTGCGGGTACTTCTGCTATACCCTGAGTGTTTGGGAGCATGCCTGACAGAAAACTAATGCTCCTTCTTTGTTTGTTGATTCAATGTTTCCATGCATAAAAAAATATTAATCAGTTTGGCATGATATACCAACAGAAGAGAATATTCCATCTAGAATGTTATACGAAGCTCCAGGCCTGCATGCTGAATACTTGCAACAAAAGGCTTTCTTCAGGTCTAATTGGATTTGTACTCCTGAACTCTCCTCTCTCTGTCCCTGTTCAACTATTCTAGAGAAAAAAAAAACCTAGAAAAGTGTTCATTTTTCTGTATTTAATCAAATCCAGCAACACATTTTCATATCTCAAAATCTTTCCTGAGTTGGGCTAAAAAACTCAAGCTTACCAGCACAAATGAAGTTAGCATTTTTCTCCTTCCTTAAGATTATTCCTGCCAATTCTATATCATCTAAAGTAAAATGGAACTCAAAGATAATTTTTAAAAAAGAAGAAATGATATTAAAATAACTTCAGTTGTGATCATTCATCCTTAACATCTCTACAAAATATTTTCCCTGAAAGTTTGAAATTGCATGATATTTTTAAGTGGTCATACAAACACCAATTTATTTAGTGTTAAAATGCAAATATACCCACCTCTAGCCTTCTTATTTCATACAGCAAGAATGATTCTTTCAAAACTTAAAGTGATCATGATATTCCTCTTGCTCTCAACCCTTCCCTGATTTCTCCTCACTTTTTAAATACAGTTTAAAGGCTTTGCTGTGGCTACAGTGTGTCCCAGTGAAGCCATCCTTTACCTCTCCCCACATCCCAGCCACACTGGCCTCTCTCTCCCTTGAACAGACAAAACACCTCACTGTCCCTCCTCTTGAGATGCTATTAACACAACTGTTTTCATGGCTCACCAGCTAATTTATTTTAGGCCTCAGAGGGCGCCTCCTCAGAGAGGCTCTGTCTCACATCCCTTTCTTACAGGATTCCTTATTCACAGTGCTGTCTGTTATACTCTTTGAAATTGTCTGCTTATGTGTTGACAGTCTGTCTTCCTCATTAGACTATAAGTTTCATGAGGGCAGAGACCCTAATTTGTTCACTGGTGGAACTACACCTAAAAGAGAATTTATTCCCGGTAGAAACAAAAATTTAAAAGGGAAGTTGAACTTTACAGGTTGCATCTTTCACAGATATTCTATTGACCACATGAAGAAACTGAGTCTCCAGAAGATTAAATGAGTTCTCCAAGGTCACAGTTAATAAGCAGCCGAACTGGATCTTAGTTGTAGTTACTTCTGGCCCAAAAGCCTCTGATTGTAAGAAACAAACATGAAAGAAAGGAATGTCCATGCTGACTTCCAACTTTTCAGAAATTTACACTTTTTATTTTCTAGAAAAGTCTATCAAATCTGTAATAGTTTTTAATCTCAGTTTATCTTTGTTTTTCTTCCATTCACCAAGAGTAAGTCCTAGTGTGGTTTTGCAAATCCCAGAACGTGAAAGCTAACAGGGTGTGACAGCTGGTATGTCCCATGCTCCTCACATTCAGTGGTCTGTAACAGGGTAAATGACACAATTACCTACTGTAATTACTGCTGCTGACAATACAGTTTCCCTGGTGGATGCTTTAGGAAATTCAGAAGTGCTTTTCTTGTCACTCCAATCCAAATCTCTGCCTATGTATTTTGGACAGTATTTTGCTAAACAAATGTATAAAAATTAAAGCCCAAATCTAAGTGGACATTTAGTACTTAGCATAATTCAAGTACTGTGTATGCATTCTGCTTTAATCTAATTTTTTGCACCAAAATGCAAATCTTTTTAACAAGGTTTTGCTTTAAATCAAGCATCGGTTCTCATTGGTTATAAACACACACAAAATGCTTCCTAGAAAAATAGATACACCAAAAAAGTCAGAACTGAATAAACAAAGCACTGGCCAAAATCCTGGTCTAGAGCAGACTGCTATACATCAAACTTGTTACTTATTTCATTTCAACTATAAAGACACTTGAGAATATATACAGACACAAACAATTATAATAGTTGACTGTTCTAAGTTTGGCTGCCAGTCAAAATCCTTCACAAATTACAGGTAGGCTGTCAAAATAAAAGATAAAAATGCAAAGGGACATAGTTGTCTGCATATATAACTTGTTTTACTTTAATGTTTTTTTAAAGTCCAATGAGTTTTTTTTTTTCCCTTTTTTTTTCAACGTTTTTTATTTATTTTTGGGACAGAGAGAGACAGAGCATGAACGGGGGAGGGGCAGAGAGAGAGGGAGACACAGAATCGGAAACAGGCTCCAGGCTCCGAGCCATCAGTCCAGAGCCTGACGCGGGGCTCGAACTCACGGACCGCGAGATCGTGACCTGGCTGAAGTCGGACGCTTAACCGACTGCGCCACCCAGGCGCCCCACCAATGAGTTTTTTTAAAAGTCCAAACTCCCATTCTAAGGCTGAGATTAGCAGATTGAATACCTTAAGCATAGTATTAAAAAGCATCTCACTTAGAGGAAAAAAAAAAAAGCATCCCATTTAGGAGAAAGTAGTACAAATTCTTTTTGCAAACACATTCAAGGAACATACCCTTTTATCCCTGTGGATAACACCAATATGTTTAACAGAATTACATTAGTAACCAGATGATTTTGATTTTGCAAATTAGTGGTTCCTGCTTTAATGATGCAATATATTCCTGGAAACCACACCAGAAGGCCGATTATTATTAAATGGGACTAATCATGTTCTTATTGGGTTCACATGTTCTACCACAGTTTGGCATCATCAGCAGAAACAGAAAAATAAATGGGTGAGGAGGTCAAAAGCAAAGGACGTGTGCCTGATAATCAATGCTGAATATGCTCTGCAGTGAAAAGAGGGCTGATATGGAACTCAAGTACCCAGTGACTTGAAACAGTAATCTTTATTCCATAGTGACACAGAAGAACTGGGCACCTCTTAACTTTTAAATTTAATATTCTTTGTTCTTTGTGACAAAATCAGAGCAAACAAGTGCTATACGAACCTCAAGATGGAAGTACTATATGGATATCAAGAACTGTAAGTCAAGATAAGGATACAAATCTCTGTATACAGAGCAATGTACTAAGAGGAGAAAATTTTACATTTTAAAATGTAACAACATGCAATGTTAGTTAATGATACCATCGATGTTGTAGAATCACTTCTGGAAGTGAAAGCAACGGTAAATCAGTAAATCCTATCTGAATTTTTTAGACTTTGCTGTTATCCAGTGGTTGCTAAAGAATCACAGCACACCCGCCCATATGGCAGACAGTGGTAAACCATTTAGCTTGCCATATGACACAATCAAGGTCAAAATGCAACCTCATACAAGCTGAGATTGAAGTGACTAAATCTGTTATTCCAATCTTCAATCCCATTGTACCCCCTATGTAACACTCCCAACCGGAGAACTGCCCCCAGTTATTGGTCAGCATTTTGTTTCAGGGTATTTGGAACTGCTAATTTCTCTATCTGCAATGTTCTTTTTCCTCCCTCATAAACGTAGTGACGCCTTACCTGATCACCTAATCTAAGTAGGTCCCCAGTCCTGGCATCCATAACACAGCTTCATGGGAAATAATTATTAGCATTTTAGAACATTGATCCACTCTTCTGTTTACTAGTCCTCTACCCCCCTAGATGGCAAAGTCCATCAGGAACTACGTGACTAGCATTGTGCCCAGCCCAGAGCAGGCTTTCAATTGATATGAGCTGTATCAAAGTAACCTTTAGACTAAAGGGCTTCCCCCACGCCCTGCCTTTGATCATACTTCACAACTCGAAATTTGAAATTTTCTAGGTCTGGAGACTAGTAAATACAAAGTTGAGGGATAAGACTAACAGCTTCTCCTTTCAATGAAGAATAATTGCATAATATCAGGTTTTTATTTGAATGCAGTTACATTTCAAGAGACATGATATTTTATGAAGCATATCTAAATTTGGGTAAAATACAGTCCAATAATATAATTTCATTCTACTGTATTAATTTTACTTAAGAGTGAGAACTATTTCTATAAAAGTAGCCTAAATTATAACGTTCAAACTGAAGTATGAAAGGATATAATTTCAGTTACAGCATATTAACAGAGTCCACTGTAAAACAAATTACTGCATTAGCAAGATTTTATGTATCCTCAAAAAAATTACCTCAGAATAATAAGAAAAAAAAGTATATTGAAAATATATACCCTATTGATAGGATTACCAACAGAATTATCTAAAACCAGATCCGTTTTTAGAGAATTAAAATATGAAGACTCAGTTAAAGAAATACTATGTCTACGAGTAGGACACAGGGCTGTGTTGTTCCTGCAGTAAAGAATCAGAGGCAGGGGCATCACAAAGATGCCAGAGGCAAGTTGGTTTGGAAATGTACAGGATGTCACCTTTATAGTCACTTATATTAATACAAGGTCTTCATTGACAGACTCCACATTTCAGAGATGCATTGGGTGCATACAGTGAAATAATACATTAGTAACTCTCTGGCACTTCTGGGTTAAAAGGTTACTTTCCTCATTCATTTTTATGAATATTATGGTAATTGAATAAAAATGCAGACTGAAAATATTCATTAGCAAATCATTTTCCCCAGACATCACCAGCAACCACACAGGCTGGCTTGCATTATCTTACATTTGCCGACACCATCATACATTTTCAACTACACTGCAATTGTTATTTCCTAACCTAGACCTAGAAGTAGATGAAGGTTTTAGAATATCAGTTTCCTTTAGACATTTATTTTCTAATCTACCTTTGTCCTTCTGAAAAGATTCCCATAAATAGTACTGACTCAACAACAAAGAGTACTCTTTTAAAAAAAACAGCCTGGGCGCCTGGGTGGCTCAGATGTTTAAGCGTCCAACTCTTGATTATGGCTTAGGTCATGGTCTCACGGTTTGTGAGTTTGAGCCCCATGGCGCCTACCTGGGATTCTCTCTCTCCCCCTCTCTCTCTGACCCTCCACCGCTCATGCTCTCTCTCTCCCTCTCAAAATAAATAAATAAACATTTTTTTTAAAAAAGATTAAAAACAGACCTATTGGTTACATGTTATAATAAATAGTGAAGAACAAATATGTGGTCCTATGTTCCTAATAGCCACATTAATTATGTTGAGGTTGGTTCATTATCCAAATAGCAGCAATACTTATATGCATATTTTACATATTTAACATTCTACCACATTGGGTATATACAATTTATACTGGTATAATCAACTAGACTTGATATAAATAGGAAAATGCCTCATCATTTGGCTGGCATTTTTATCCAAGCTTATGTTTAGCTACTATTTGTTGAATATTTACAATGTATGAAGTACTCTAGCATGTGATTTACTTTGTCCTTTGATTTAATTTTCACAACAGCCCTATGAAATAGGTATTGGTATTGTTATTCCCACTTTACAGATGAGGCAAATGAGGCATAAAGAAGTTAAATAAATTTATCTAAGGTCATCATCTTTGACTTGGGGGATCTGTTGAATTCCAAGTGTAAATTTTTAAACACTAAAATAAGTTAAGACCTAATCAATCTAATAATCTTCTTCATTTGAAATGTTATACCTTATGAAAAGTAAGGTGTATGCTACCCTTTACCTGTCCCAGCCATATGGCCACAGTGTGGCTTTGGTTACCACAAGGCACTATTCTAATCTCAAGTCTTAGAGTTGGTGTCTCTTGTGGGTTTCATTCTGGAACCATCCTTTAAAGTCAGGGTCATATCCTGTTATAAGGGTCCCACTTTAAAGATTTTTTTAATAAATTTCATATATTGAAAAAAAAAGATGTTGTTTAACTAATACACATCAACAGTACAGTCATAAAGAAGAGACTCATTAGGAATAATAAGTGAGAAAAGAGTCACCTAAAAACAAACAAAAAAAAAGGATACTCCAAGAGATTTAGTAGTCTTATGAACATTTTTTGAGTACTGTTATATGGAACCAAGATTAGACATGTCCTGTGTTCCAAGGGGCAAAATAAGATTAGCCTAGTCAATGATCCAGGAACACAGTATTAGTATTAGCCTCCTTGCCTAAAATCCCCTTGCTTCACTCAATTCACCCAAATTATACCTTTTCTGAAAGACCTAACTCACATTACATCACTTTAGCAAAAATGTTTCTGATTGAGAAAATCCCCATTGAATTTGTTGTCCTCAGAACTCCTAGGAAATATTTTGCCTTCTTATTTGTTATGAAAACTTCCAAATAAACTAACCTCTTTGAGAATAGGACCTGTATCTTTTGAAGATGAAAACAGGTATCTATAAATGTTACTTTAAGTAAATTAAAGTAAATTTCCCCACATCATGGGAAAACACACGTATATATCCCATGGGTTAAGAAAGAATCCCAATGGAAATTATGAAATATTTAGAAGTAATGATAGGGAGAATACTGCATATTAAAATTTGTGGGATATAGCTTAAGTAAAGATTAGATGGAAATTTATAGATTTAAATGCATTCATTGAAAAATATGGCTTTCAAAACAAGCAGAAATGGGCACCAGTATTTATTAGTAGTGTGATTGTAGGCAAGCTACTGAATATTCCAGTGCCTCAAGCTCATGACTTACTCAATGGGGCTCATAATACCAAATGCATTCTATTGTTTTGAAGATTACATAACATAGATAAAACATCTAGACCTATGCTTGACAGGCTGGAGGAATTATTTTTTAATATTATCATCACTTCCGCTTAACAAGCCAAAAAACCCAAAGTGATAGAGAACCAACATCTAATCAATGGCATCAATACATTTAAAGGGAGAAGAAAGTGGTAGCACCAGTTTGTATTACCACCCACAGTGCAAGAAGGTTCCCCTTTCTCCACATCTTCACCAACACCTATTGTTTCAAAACAAATGAGCAAAGGGAAAAAGAGAGAGACAGAGAGAGTGACAGAGAGAGCGAGAGACAGAGAGAGAGAGAGAGAGGCAAACCAAGAAACAGATTCTGTTTCTAGAGAACAAACTGATGGTTCCCAGAGGGGAGTTATGTGGGGGATGGGTGAAATAGGTGATGGGGATTAAGGAGTGTGCTTGTTGTGACGAGCACCAGGTGTTGTATGGAAGTGTGGAATGAGTATATTGTATACCTGAAACTAATATTACACTGTATGTTAACTAACTGGAATTTCAATAAAAACTTTTTAAAAAGTGTTAATAAACATGTAAGTAGAAGCCTATGGAAAAAAATTAAAGGGAGAACAAAGAATGTCTGCAGTAAGCCTGGAAAAGAGAAGCTAAAGGAAGTAGAATTTGTGATCTTCCTCCTTCATTATCTGGGGAAAGAACACATTGATCAAATACACCAGTATCCCAGTCTCCTTAGAATCATCTCATTAATTCTTTTCACTCTAACTGTAATTCAATTATCTCTACAGTTTTTACACCACAGGAGAATGCTGTAAATAGGCCACAGAGAGCAACAGCTTTCTTGACTACACTGGTAAACAGGACTACCAGTGAAAATTGTGTGTAAAAAAAATCAAAATGGGGGATGCGTGGCTGGCTTAGTCGGTTAAGCTTCTGACTCTTGATTTTGGCTCAAGTCATGATCTCAAGGTTGGCCCCGCATTGGGCTCTGCACTGACAGCATGGAGACTGGGATTCTCTCTTTCCCTCTCTCTCTGCCCTTCCCTCACCTCTCAAAATAATTGAATAAATTTAAAAAAATTAAAATAGGAAATAGGATAAGAAAATAGGAAGAAAAAAATATGAGCCCATAAAGAAGTAGGGGGAAAAACATGCAGATGGGCAAAATAAAAGTCACAATAGTCTGGTTATTATAAGCCAAGAGGCCAGGGCAACAGTATAAAATGCCAGAATGACAAAGGGATTTAAAGTAGGCATTTAGGAGGTCACTGATGATTTCCATGGGAGCAAATTCAGAAGGGGAGAAAAAGAAACCAGTTTACAAGAGATGAGTAATAGTAGTAAAGAGGCATGGTGAAGCCAAATATTAAACCACATTCTTCACATATTTCATGATTAGTCAGCTGGGACGGGGGGTCCTCTCCATTCCATAAAATTTCAAAGCCATAGAAACTATTTTACCCAGGGTGAATAGGAGTCAGTCGGGGGAAGAGACAAATCACAAAAGGTAATACATACATCTCTTAAACACTTTTAAGTTAAAATATGTAAATGAACATTTATTTATCAGTCTCGAATGGAGGCCAATTGTTTTGCTTTGAGTTTCTCAAAGTCTTCCTTTCATAAATCATACCAATTATGTATTCTGTGGGACTGCCAGCCTCAATATATCTAAAACGGAGTGAGAAATTAAAGATAGCTGCAGAGCAATCTGAAGAATTATAAATTTCTATATTTTACAGTTTTCTTACCTATACCTAATCTGATAACACATTTTCAGTGGCTTGACTGAACCATGTTTTTCTTATTTTTTTAACTTACTTTTTTAATGAACCAACACACCCTTTTTAGAAAATATTAGCTTATTTGGTGGTTTGGTTAAGTTGTGGTTAGTTAATAGAGCTTCTACTATATAGGGAAAATTGCTATCTTTCTTTCTACACTTATACCATCCCTGTAAAATTCTTTACTGTAAGGGAAAATACATTCAGATATAATAAGAGGTGGCCAGCTGAAAAGCTCTGCCATAAAATAAACCCATTAATTGACCACATGTCCTATATATAACTGACATTGATACAATCCCTTCTTAAACAACTTACAGAGCTATGTTCAATAAGAAAACGTATGTGAAATACTCTGAACACTGTACAGCATTTTACAAAAGCAAGTGCTGATTATTATTAGAGAGAAGAAAGATTTATACCACTTGTCATTCATTTTTAACCATTCATTGTTACCCAACAATTGTTTATTGAGCACCTACTGTATAACACACACTGCTAGAGGCTTAAAATACAATGAAGGAAAGAGGGATTAAACAGACGGATGGACAAGCCACAGTGAGTGTTATAAAGGAAAAAGTTTGGAATGTTTTGAGAATAACATGGTAAACGAATATTAAACTGGTGGTCTTAGATAACCCTTTAAGACCTAAAGAATGAGTTACAATGAATCCCGTAAAACCAGGAGAAAGAATTGTTGCAGGCAGAATGCATAAAGTGTGCAAGGGCCCAAATGCAGACAAGAACCTCATGAGTTTGAGACCTGCAGAAAAGCTGTGTGTCTAAAGTGAAGGGAGGCAGGGTCACCAGGGTGGCTCAGTTGGTTGAGCATCTGACTCTTGGTTTTGGCTCAGGTCATGATGTCACAGCTCTGTGGGTTTGAGCCCCAAATTGGGCTTTGCAGAGGCAACATCGAGTCTGCTTGGGATTCTCTCTCCCCTCTCTCTGCCCCTCCCCAACTCTTGCTGTCTCTGTCTCTCTCAAAATAAATAAACACACTTAAAAAAATAATAAAGTGAGGTGAGGTAGAGGGATTGGCATGCAATAAGGCTGGAAAGGTAGGCAAAACCCAGGTCATGCAGTGCCCTTTAGGACACATTAAGAGATGATCTATTTTTTACCCTAAGATCAATTGTAAGCCACAAAAAGGTATCAAAGACTTAAAGAAAAGTCACTATGCAGTGGTGTAGGGAATGGGTTGGAGCAGGGCAAGTATGGAAGAAAAGAGGGCATTAAAGGATATGGTCCTAGACTACAGTGGGATATGGGACATGGAGGCACAGGGAGAGAGACAAAATATATTTAGAGATGAAACTGATACATTTGCTAACAGATTATTCTATTAGTTTGGGGTGGGGGAGAGAGAGAAGGCATAAGAGAGATCAAGATTCAAGCCTGCATGAGGATTAGGCCTGCTAGGGGGAAAAGTAGAAAAGAAAGTCTACACATAGCAAATCTGATTGTAAATAATCACCAAATGCATACACCACACACATCCACATATATTTGCTTGACATTCATGAACCTGTGCAAACTAACCCCTTTGCAGTACTGTCTCACCCACTCCAACACACCCCATTCCTGACACACACATAAATCAGCCTGAGTTGAACTGGCCACTTGGTATTTCCTAATAAGTCCTTGAATTACTTCATTGAATTCTCTTTCTTAAAAACCATTCTTATTCCTTGCTAATCTTCCTTATTCTTCACAATCACTAGGTACTCAGATGTTCAATCTAGAAATGAGTCATATTTAACTTCACCCTTTCCCTCATTCTGTACCACCCATAAATCACAGGTCCTGATGATTTCTCTCTCACAGTATCAATCTGTCCACTTTTCTCCATTTACAGGGCTATCACCCTGGCCTGGATCACCATTATCCACTGCCTAGAAGAGTCTCCTAACTGGTCCTTCCAATTATACTTTCACTTCTAACCAAATCATTCTCCAAATAGTCCTTATAGACATGTCTTTAAAACATAAGTCAGATCGAGTCTCCCCTTTGCTTAAAAGACTTCATAGCTGGGCACGTGGATGGCTCAGTTGGTTAAGTGTCTGACTCTTGATGTTTGTTCAGGTCATGATCTCAGGGTCATGAGATCGAGCCCTGCATTGGGCTCTGTGCTGAGTGTGGAGCCTCCTTGGGATTCTCTCTCTCTCCCCCTGTCCTGCTTGTACTCTCTCTGTTTCTCTCTCCCTTAGTTTAAGACTGCACGATTTGGGAGGCACCTGGGTGGCTGTCAGTTAAACATCAGACTTCACCTCAGGTCATGATTTCAAGGCTTGTGAGTTTGAGCCCTGCATCAGGCTCTCTGCTGATAGCTCAGAGCCTAGAATCTGCTTCAGATTCTTTGTCTCCCTCTCTTTCTGCCCCTCCCCCATTTGTGCTGTCTCCGTCCAAAAATAAATAAGCATTACAGAAATTAAAAGAATAAAGACTGCATTATTTGGCCCACCCTACCCTTCATTCTTACTCATGCCACCTTCCTCTTTGCTCACTATGCCACAAGCCCAATGCCTCTTTTGAGTCCCTCCAACACATTAACTTTTATTCCAGCTGAGGGCAGCTAGATACACCTTGCAGTCATTACCTTTTCTCGAGTGTGTATATATCTCCCAAAGAAAGTTGTAAATTCTTTGAAGTCAAGGACTTATTTGTACAGTTTATTGTTCAAGGCTAATGCTCAATAAATATGTGCTAATTGTTTCACAGATACAAAAGTGCTAAAAGACAATTGTCATGAACTTTCAGGTTATCGTCATCATCATCACCACACTTTTAGTTTATTGGACACTTACTATGAAACAAGAACTCTATGCAACCCTTTTCACTGAGTCTTCACAACAACCCCACAAGGTAGAGGTTGTTATCCCAATTGTAATACTCATGATAAAACTAAGGCTGAAGGGTAAATGTTTTGCCCAATATTATTCAGCAATTAAATAATAGAGCTGGGATTTTAACCCTGATCTGTCTCTACACATAATTAGTTATTCTGCCTTCCTGAATTTCCAAGAGCTTTAAATTAAGTGCTTAATTTTTCTCTGGTTTTCATAAAAAAAAACAGTTTTAAGCATCCAAAATTTGTAACATCAGTTACATGTGTGACTGTTTCTACATTCTCTACATTGTTTAGATATCTTATGCTGATGGTGCACTGCTTCAGTTGCTATTTTGGGAACATGGTTGCCTAGCAACAAGCATTATTAGGCTGAATGATATTCCAGATTGTATTTTGTTATAATATAGTTGAACAGTATTCATATAGAAATATTTTAGGAACAACGGGGGCAAATTCAGTGCAACGTATTATAAAATAGGAACTCTACAATATAGCATACACAATAAGGTGGACGGTTTTCTGTTGAGTTTCCAAATGCTTTCAAGTCCTCAAATGTATTTGGAATCCAACATGGTTGGGAGTGACAACAAGGAACTGAGGATGGTAAAACTTTAAAATCAACCCAGTGAAGATAGTAGAGTTGGAAAGAACTATGTTTACTTTAGAAAGGGGGAAAAACTGCTCCACAGATGCCAGGTCCTAGCCAGAATTCTCACCGCTACCTTCTCTTGGAACCAGATGTTCTCACAGCTATCTTCTCTTGGAACCAGATGTTCTCACAGCTACCTTCTCTTGGAACCAGATGTAACTGAGAAGTATCATATGGCTAGCTCCACACAAAGCCATCACCACCAGCAAAAAAAAAAAGCAAAACAAAGCACATATCTGAAAAATGGTGATGTTAGTACTATCGTCTTCTTACATAAAAAATAAGTTATTGGGAAAATACAGGTACATAATACATATCCAAAGCATAAACCAGGAACAATGTGAAGGGATCTCAACTCCTTGGCAGTTAAGTCATATTTCTTTTCCCTCAGCTTATTTATTAAAACATTCTATTTCTAGAAGTAAGTGATGAAGTTAACTGTAAAAATCAAGCAAATTTCGTTCATGATAAAAAGGGAGTTGAACAAAATGAAGGATAATGAAATGATAGGCTTTTTGCAAGACATCTAGTAACCCTGGTGTCTGACATAAAGCCAGTCTCCCCTGATGACTTGAGAGGCAACCTAAGACCAAGCTGATTAAAATGCCCCTCTTAGCTCTTATGTGTTCTTAAAAAAAGTAGGAAGAAAAAAATAAATTACAATGACGAGGGAAAGGAAAGAAAAGAAGTAATAAACAGAGTAAGGTGACAGAGCAGAAGGACCCCAGGATTTAGCATCTGAAAAGCTAGTCAGGGGCCAGTTGTTTAAAAATTGTGAGGCCTTGTATCAGTTTCTTAATTTTCAGAGTCAAAATTTTCTCCTCTGTGAAATGGAGATAATATTGCCTCCCTTGCCTAATTTACAGGTTTTCGTGAACCTAGAAAAGATTGATCAGTTAGGTCACTCTTGCACTTTCCCACAGCTCAGTTTATGAGTCCCAAGAGATGGGTACAGGCAGAGAGAATAGGCTGGTAGTTCATCATCTAGGCAAGAGTTTCCAGATGATTCTTAACTTGATAATTATGCTATCCAACCTGAAAAATAGTTTGAAAACTCATATAATTTACTAGAAATCAATGGGAAAAAACATCAAGAGCCAAAATAAATACAAGGGTTAAAAGATATGAGCAAATATTCACAAAAGAAAAAAAAAAGGCAATACACATGACAGAACAATGTTCACATTGTAATAAAGGTCATTGAAAAATATGAAGATATATCTATCTTTGTATTTTGGTGAATGTATAGAATTTACAGCTAAAAAAGGAAAAAGTACCAGTACAAATGAAAGTTCAGACAGCCAGCCTTCTCTTACACTGCTGGTGGGAATATAGATTGGAGCAAACTCTCAAAGGGCAGTTTCATAATATGCATCTAAAGTACTAAAGTGTACAGAACTTAGGCCAAATCATTCTCTTTATAGAAATGTTTCCTAAGGAAATTATCAGAGAAGCTTAAAAAAATTCCTACACCGATATTATCTGTAAGAGTGACATGTTGGTACGAACTTAAAATTTCAACCATATGTGACTGGCTAAATAAATTAGAGTTAGAATGTTATGCCACCGTTATGAATTATGTCATAAAATATTACTGATAAATGAGAAAGTATCCATACTAAATTACTCATTTTAAAAGATTAAAAAACAGTATTATGGTATGAGTCCAATTTAATTGAAAAAGATACACATAGATTGCACACACAAAAGAATAAAACTGTTTCTAAAATATTAACCAGCAGTATCTCTAGGAGAGGACACTGGGAGATTTTAACCTCCTTCCTCCCTCTTTGGGCTTTTCTGTATTTATTTTAATGGGTAAATCTATTACACCTTTATCAGAAAAAAAACGACTCCTATACAAAGGAAAAGAGGTAGCAGCATGAAAGCAGCAAATTTAGGGTTTCATGTAAATATGGCATATTTGAATTCACCAATGTCAAGCTCTTTCAAATATATGTGTTTATTTTCCCCTGAATTTCAGTAGGGTTTCTACTGATAAATATTATCTGAATTCATTTTGGTGAACTGGTTGCATTACGAGCATAAGGACATGCAGATTTTTTTAAAGGTTTTTTATTCATTTTTGACAGAGAGTGAGCATGCATGAGTGGAGGAGGGGCAGAGAGCGAGGGAAAGAGAGAGAATCCTAAGTAGGCTTCACACGGCCAGCACAGAGCCCAACACAAAGCTCAAACCCACAAACTGTGAGATCATGACGTAAGCTGAAACCAAGAGTTGGATTTTTTTTAAAAAAATTTTTTAACGTTTATTTATTTTTGAGACAGAGAGAGACAGAGCATGAACGGGGGAGGGTCAGAGAGAGAGGGAGACACAGAATCTGAAACAGGCTCCAGGCTCTGAGCGGTCAGCACAGAGCCCGACGCGGGGCTTGAACTCACAGACCGCGAGATCATGACCTGAGCCGAAGTCGGCCGCTTAACTGACTGAGACACCCAGGCACCCCTCAAGAGTTGGATTTTCAACTGACTGAGCCACCCAGGTGCCCCAGGATATACAGATTTTGCAAAATTAAAAAGAAAAGCTTATCTATACTTTTAAAAATAGGAGTATTCCAAACAGGAGAAATTCCAAGTAGGAGTTTCTACTTGGAACAATATCAATAAATTCACCAGAGAAAATCTAATCTAGTCAGGGAGATGTCTCATAGGATAAAGCAAACTGCAAAGGAATAACATCAGAAAAAAAAACTTTGGGCTGAAAGTGACTCAAATTTGCACTTACTACTGATATAGAAGAAGATTCAGCTGTTGACACACTAAGAACACAGGGAGGTTAGCACAGGGAGATGAACAACCTCATTCTATTCCTCTGCTGGGATAATCTTGGAATAACACTTTCAGATCATTTTGTTGCAGTAGAAGAAAAAATACAGACATAACACATTTGGTTTAAGAAGAGCAATAAACATGAGTAAGGAGCTAGCAGGAACGACATGGAGATGTGCTCATTGCTTGACATGTAACTGAGTTTAATTTTGGATAATATATCCGAGATAAACTCTAAGCAATGTATCTAAGAAATGAAAGGAACCACGGCTGCCACCTCCTAATATTTATAAGGCATACCCTCAACTTCTCCTCAAATAATCAGGCAAGTATGGCACCTGGATATCACAAAGCCTAATTGAATTTAGGCTCATCTTTCTTTTGAACTATTTGATCTTCAGTCTTAGGAAGGCACTAATAAACCCCAAAGATATCCTTTACCAAACAAGCAAAAGTGTACACATACACAATATTCCATATGCTTTAATATACTTTGTATTCCTTATAACTCCGATGTGATGTACTTTGATGTTCTTGGTAGCTAATCGGCAGATATCTAATGAATGAATTAATGAACCCATATATCTACTGATACTCTCGAGAACTATTCTGGGAACCCAGTGATGAACAAAACAGAACCAGCAGACATTTTCCCTTTGAGGAGCTCACAAGGGCTAAGGAAAGATAGGCATTAAGTAAGAAAAACACACAGAGGTGTTGTGTGCATTAGCTTCTGCAGGAAACACAGCAGGTAAAATGATGGGGAACCACAGGGCATAAGGAAGAGGCTACTGAGTGTGGGCATGAAAGGAATACTTAACTTAAAACCTAAAAGATGAGGAAGAGTCAACTGTGCAAAAGGAAAGGGAGGAAAGCATTTCAAGAAAAAAAGACACAATATAGGACTGAAGAAGAAAGAGGCTTGGAATTTCTTCCAGGACATAAGAAGAGGCCAACAAGACTAAGCATGAGAAGCAAGACAGAGAAGAATGAGAGACAAGGTAGGAGAGGTGACCATAATAGGGTGACTTAGACTTGTACAATGGGAGGGAGACAGAGACAAGGGTCTGGATTTGAGCTCTGATTTGAAAACCCAAACCCAGAATATGTAGATGAACTGAGTGTGGGAAGTGTGCAAGGCATCAAGAGTGTCCTCAATGCCCACGGCTTTAGCAAAAGTGTGGTGGCAGAGGCAAAAATGGGTTAGACTGAGAGAAATGCTTACTTATTCTGAATTCCAACTTGCTTCTTGGGTTCAATAATCTCTTTTATAGTTGAAAAATAGAATAGAATTTCATAGTATCTGGTTAACCATACGCTATTTTATAGCCATTGTTGTAGGCACTTCAAAAAATCTAATACTTTTAATCTTTACAATAGTTTTATATAGAGGGTATAATTTCTCCATTTTACCAACAGAGAAAGACACTCGGAGGTAGAGTAACTGGTTGGGTTTCCCAGTTAGTAAGTGAGAGGTGTTTTCATACACCCCTCACCCCCCTAAATTCTAGCTAATGTTTCCCCCTCCCTCATTTTGCATCCACCCTTATAATTTTCTACAAGCAAATGACCATAGCATGTTACTTATAACTGTTTAGCAATCGGATTGTCTTTTATTAATTTGAGATAAGTGACAAATGAATACATACCTACTTCCTCTCATAGACGATAAAGTCCCCAAAGGTATAGGTCTTATTGATATTTGTATCATCCGTAGCACTAAGTACATGTCTCTAACGAGCAGTTAATAAATATTTTAAAACATCACTTATGCCAGGCACTGCTGTAAACTTCTTACATATGTAATAAACTCATCTAATCCTTACACTGAGTGTGAAGTAGGTATTATTATTTCCATTCCCATTTTATAGAAGAGGAAACATGGACTAAGTTAAGTCACTTGCTGAAGGTCACATATTGAACAAGGTGAACAGTTAGAATTCAAACCCAGGTTGTCTGGCTCAAGTGATGTGTGTGAACAATATTATACTGTCTACTGAATATGAAGGAAAGAGTTCAACTTAAAGAAAGAAGTCAGAGAAAAACTTGAATGAATGGAGCTTAAAATCACTCTTTATCCAGGCAGCAATTTTGATTGCTAAGTCAAAATACCACTGGGGGAGTGCCTGCCTGGCTCAGTCAGTGAAGCATCCAACTCTCGATTTCAGCTCAGGTCATAATCCCAGGGTCATGTGATCGTGCCCCACTTCAGGCATCGTTTAAGCAGCATGGAACCTGGTTAAGATTCTCTCCCTCCCTCTCTCTCTGCCCTTAACCTGCTAGTGTAAGGGTTTTTCTCTAAAACAAAACAAAACAAAACAGGGCACCTGGGTGGCTCAGTTGATTGAACGACCGACTTCGGCTCAGGTCATGATCTCGCAGTTTGTGAGTTCAAGCGTCGTGTCGGGCTCTGTGCTGACAGCTCAGAGCCTGGAGCCTAGTTCAGATTCTGTGTCTCCCCCCTCTCTTTACCTCTCCCCTGCTCACTCTCTGTGTCTCTCTGTCTCTCAATAATAAATAAATGTTAAAAAAATAAAAAAAATAAAAAATAAAACAAAACAAAACAAAAAAACCCAAAACAAAACAAAATAGTGGCCCTAGTGGCCCTGTGAATATGGGATATTATTTAAACTTCTGTTATTTCACTTCCTAAATATGTAAAATGAGAATGATAATAGTACACTGATCTGTACGATGGTTACTAAGATTGCATGAGAAAATGTATATAAAGGGATTAGCATTGTGTCCTGCACAATGTTAGCTCTTGTTATCAGCACAATGCCTTATGTGTTGGTGTTCAGTAATTAGTTGTTTAATTAATGGCTGGTTGTATGAGTTCTGTTGGAGAGGACATACCAAAGTGCAATGGTACACACGATTCTAATAATCTAGAAGGAATATGAGGCTACTACAAGCCAAAAGTATGGAGGGAAGTGCCAAGGAGTGGGCAGCATGTCCCCTACACAATTATACCTGGGACTGGCTCTGATATATAACCTGACAGACATGAACTTGGAGCCAAACTTCACAACTGTATGTTTGGCTCACATATCCATACTCTGAGCACAGTTTTGCTTTCCTTCAAATGATGGGGAAAAAAAAGAATAGCCAAATGTTATCTCCTCTTCTTATATGAATAGGATCCCCCCACTTAAAATAGCTGAGAATTTGAGCAAGATACTCAGCCTCTCCAAGACACAGCTTTCTCATCTATCCAGCAGGGATATCTGCAGCATGGGATTATGTTAACTAGATATCTAGCACAAGGGAAGCATTCACAAGATGATAGCTCTACATTCCTACTCTAAGACCAATGCTGCCCAAATCTAAGACCTACTCATGAATTGAGGAAACTACTTCTGAAAAGACAAATTGCTCTGATTATGTGAATGCTTTAGCCAATCACCTGTTCGCTCTCATTCTAGCAGAGATAGGATATCAACTTTAATTAACTGATTAAAGAAACATTTATGAAATTCACCAAGTTTTACTCTCTGTGGGTGGGGATGAAAAAGACACAAAGCCTGTCTTCAAATAACATGTAATTTAATGAGAGAAGACAAATGTGTAAACTACAAAACCACAAAACCAAACAGATTTAATTAAGAACTATAGAAATGTAGATGAAGAAATCTACTGAAAATGTCATACTGTGAAAAGGAAGGTAAATACTAAATCCACTTGAGCTTCATGCTATTAACTGATAAATAACCCACACTTCCTAATGAGAAGACTCAAAGATACTTCATACAGATGAGATCATGTTTACTAAAGCATAGAAGGTAAGTAGCATTTCAATATGTGAAGAAAAAGGTAAAAAATAAAATTAAAAAGCTGTTAGGGTTGTAAAAACCACATCAACGAAGACATTCTCAGCGAATGGTATAGTAAAACCTGCCATAATGGAATAAGAGGAGTTTAAAAATTTAATTGGGTAAAATAAAGATTATGAGGTTACCGAAAAACATTATTTTTAGTTGGTTGTCCAGTTACCGTGTGACACAGTGTGGTTGGGCAGGGGGCAGGTGCTGCCGCCCCTGGTTTCAGGCAGTACAGCTGCTCAGTTTTCCCGGCTGAGACTAGAAGGGAGCAGAAGAGTCTGCTGCATAGGTCACTATGTTTGGAGGTTACCCCGTTGTGTGGGAGAGGTGGGCAGACGCAGACAGGGAGGTTATCGGGCTGGATTCTGAGATGGACACGTGTTGGGATATTGAAGTCTTCCACTAGATGGTTTCAGGGCACATTCTCTGTTGAATCCTTGCAAAGTTAAATATGCTTTGAATTGAACTAAAATCCCAGACGATCATTAGTCAGTTACCTCCTACTTCCTTTCTTCTCCCACCACCGCCCCCACAAAGTTGAGACCTTTAGTTCACCCAGTTTGAGAATGGGGGCTGGAGCCAATTATATCAGCATTTGTATTACAGTGTGGTACCCTATCAAGTTGTAGCTTATCAAGCCCCACTATAATAGTTCTGCAAAGTAGAAGCAGCCTGTGGTATGTAGAAGGGTGTAGTTGGACATGAAGCTAGAAAGACAGACTGCTTTTTTAACTGTATGAATGTTATTCTGTGGGCAATGAGAAGTCACTGAAGTTTCTAGAGAGGGAGATGACTACATTGAATAGGAAGATCAAGCTGTTGATAAAGTTCAGGTCATAATGAGGCAAAAAATTGCACACAGTGGATTGTCAGTAGAATATCTAAAATGTCCGGGTAAAAAAACAATGAAGGTTTGAACTTAGATAGTGAGAGTGGACTAGTTATAATGCCAACTTATATTTTTATAATGCTTTGAAAGGTATTCATCATTCTATCATGTATAGTCTTACCATAGAATCCCACACCAACCAAGCAGATTAAGGAGTAACGACAATGTAGTTTCTTTCCTTCTCTCTTCATCTCTCATAACTTCTCTCCCGCTCCTCCACCCTCCCCCCCACATCCTGCATCTCAACTGCCTATTTTAGAAACAACATCCATTGTGTGAGTCAAGATAGGAAGCAGGGTACCCTACCCCCGCACAATGAAAGCCAAAGGAAGGCAAGACTTGTTCTCCCTCAGCCGAGCTCCTGCCACTTGGCAAATACAAGGTCATGTGACATAAACTAAAACAACTACATGCTTCTTCCCAGGAATCTTGAACATAGAATGAGTGATGGGAAAGCAAAGAGATTATTAGCATTCATTTTCAGTACTATGTATTCTCATACAGCATCATGCAGTGGTCCCCAGCAGTAGGGGTGACATGTTTTGATCCCCCCATCCTGAGAAAAGTGTTACGCTGTCAAAGATTTCAGAGATACCTTGGGCTCTGAACATTTTTCAGACTGCTCTTTAAGCTTTATATGTATTCTTTGAGCCCCTTACACATTTCTATCTAGGAAATCCCTTGAAGCTTAAGACAGCCAAATTTTTCCTATTACTTGCAACTAAGAGCCGAGACTACATATACACAAGTCATATTATCCTCCTGTTTGCTGACAGGAAATTGAGATTCAGAAAGGCTGAGAGTTGCCTGTGATCACAAGGGCAGGTGGTAGGCAGCTGCACAGGGCTCTCAACACAATGCATCAGTTGTTTATCAATGGATTCATCAGATTCTGCGTTGAAATGTGGAAAGCTTTACTGCTAAAGGAGGGGTAAAACCACAAACTGTAATGTGTACAAAGAGAAGCCAAACAAAATTAAAAGCATCGTTAATATCAGCCAAGCTACATACAGCCCCAGGCCCAAGTCCTCCAGCAGAAGACTTCCAAACAGTAACATGTCCCTTTTTACTGATTAACTCACAGTGAAATCCACAAACCAAATATACATGTTGTATTCCCCTTGATGATTACATTCTATGTAATATCCTGTCACCTCTTTACAAGACATAGACTACTACCCCCTTCTGAGAGATACAACATCAAAGAATAGAGAAGCCCTTAGAAAACAAAACAACATCCAGGGGCACCTGCATGGCTCAGTTGATTGAGCATCCAACCCTTGATTTTGGCTCAGCTCATGATCTCACGGTTTGCGGGATTGAGCCCCACATCAAGCTCTGTGCCTACAGCATGGAGCCTGTTTCCCTCTCTCTCTGCCCCTCTTCTGTGTGTACATATGTACTCTTTTTCTCAAAACAAACAAAAAACTTTTAAAAAAGGAAAACAAAACAACATCCAGTTTTCAGTATTCAACAGTTTTACTTCCACATACCTTTTTTAGTTTATCAACAAATTATATATGTTTTTGGTCAAAATAATTTGTTCTGCTATAAACTTTACAATAAACTAAAATTTTAGAGGAGTTTTTAAAAACTGGCCACTCTGACTGGCGTGAGGTGATTGTACCCCAATGTTCATAGCAGCACTCTCAACAATAGCCAAATTATGGAAAGAGCCTAAATGTCCATCAACTGATGAATGGATAAAGAAATTGTGGTTTATATACACAATGGAGTACTACGTGGCAATGAGAAAAAATGAAATATGGCCTTTTGTAGCAACGTGGATGGAACTGGAGAGTGTGATGCTAAGTGAAATAAGCCATACAGAGAAAGACAGATACCATATGGTTTCACTCTTATGTGGATCCTGAGAAACTTAAGAGAAACCCATGGGGGAGGGGAACAAAAAAAAAAAAAAAAAAAAAAGAGGTTAGAGTGGGAGAGAGCCAAAGCATAAGAGACTGTTGAGAACTGAGAACAAACTAAGGGTTGATGGGGGGTGGGAGGGAGGAGAGGGTGGGTGATGGGTACTGAGGAGGGCACCTTTTGGGATGAGCACTGGGTGTTGTATGGAAACCAATTTGACAATAAATTTCATATATAAATAAAAAAAAAAAAAAAAAAAAAAAGAAAGAAAATAAAAAAATATACTTTTCTGTCAAAAAAAAAAAAAAAATAAAAACTGGCCAAGTATCTGACACTACGCCGTAATGGCATAAAAGTTCTCCTTGTGGCATTACTCTTTAAATTTACTATAATTTAATTTCACAAGGAAAACCAATACAGATGAGTTCCAAATTTATTGAAGTGTCTGATGGTTCTTCTGGGGTTTATATCAATGTTACTTACAGATTTAGTAGGGTCATGACTCATAAAGAAGCCAAACCTTTGACATTATTTCTATATTAAAATATCCATGGCTTAAGATGACCATATTTATGTTCACTTTAATACTATCAATCATAGGTTGCAAACTAAAAATACTCTAATTCATGAGTCCGACAGACAAAGTAAATGGATGAGGCAGACTGGCTGTAAGAATTCTGGTATTCAAACATTAGTTTTCTTCCTCGAACTGCTGAGTCTCAGTGACTAGAAGACAAGTAGTGTGGTGAACTGGACAGACCTTAAGGGCTGCTACTAATCAGCTGCAGTGATACAGATCCAGAATTAATGGGGAGCAATCTGGAAATCTGGCTGGAAATCCAGGTTTTCATAATGAAATCCCTTGACTGATTAAATGTAGAACAATTAAAAAGTCCCAAAAGCCAACTATATTGTCCCTGAAAGCTAATGGTGGCCCATAGGTCACTAATCTGTGACTCAGATATAGTCTTGCTGGCATGGAACCTTCCCAAATTTAAAGGTCATTCTCAACAACCCTACATTCCATCCAGAGGGTCTATGGCAGCAGCAATCCTCTGAAAATCATGTAAGTCTACAAATGAATTTTTAAAATAGTGTTTTGAAAATTATTGTCTGCCAACTTCCTTCACATCATTAAGTTCAGAATCTTTTAAAAAGGAGGCAGATGAGAAATACACTATATCATCATTCAATTTACTATGTTTGGGGTAAATGTATAGTCTATTTCTGAATAATTTTGTGTGTTTATGTGTGTGTTTGTTAGACGCAGACAAGGAAAATGTTTTTAAAATAATGAGCATCTTTTACCTTTTTTCTAAGTTTATTTATTTTGAGAGAGAAAGAGAAAGAGAGCAACCAGGGGAGGGACAGAGAGAGAGCAAGAGAGAGATTCCAAGCAGGCTCCACACTGTCAGTGCAGAGCCCAACGCGGGGCTCAATTCCACAAACTGTGAGATCATGACCTGAGCCAAAATCAAGAGTCGGATGCTTTACCGACTGAGTCACCCAGGCTCCCCTGAGCATCCTTTACTTTTACGCCAAAAACAAATATGAAAAAAGTGACCCAATCATTAAAGTGAGGAATGTGGGCATAAATATGAACGAGGTCCCCCCTTCTTAACAGACTTCATTTCCTCGCAAACACCAGACTTACTCTAGGATTATTAGAATTGAATTATTGCTCCTCAACAACTGGGAAAGAGAAGGGAACTGGGAATCATTTTTAAATATAGTTTTGGAACATTCAACAGAGTTAGCTAATAATAATCATAATGCATTAGTTTTCTTTGGTTCTCATAACAAATTACTCTAAACTCAGTGGCTTGAAACAACATAAATTCATTATACCTCTGTAGGCCAGAGGTCTGCCATTGGTCTATAAGGCTAAAGTCAAGATGTCTACAGGGCTGCATGCCTTTCTGGAGGCTCTGTTTTCCTGGTTTTCCAGCCTCTAGAGCCTGTTTCTCTAGAGGCTGTCCCCATCCATGATCCCCTCTCCATCTTCAAAGCCAGGAATGTTGTAGCTCTCTGACCGTTCTTCCATAGTCACATCTTCCTCTGACAACAGTCAGGAAAGTTCTTTTGTAAGGACTCATGTGATTAGATTGAACCCACTGTATAATACAGGGCAATCCCCTCATTTCAAGGTCTTTAACCTTAATTAGGTCTGCAAAGCCCCTTTTGCCATGTGAAGTAACATATTTACAGGTTCTAGGGATTAGGATGAGGACATCTTCGGAGGCCATCATTCTGCTCACCACAAATAAGAACATAACTACCACTTATAACTGCTTACTCCCTTCCAGCTGTCATGTTGATTAATTTGCATACTTCATCTCATTGAATTCCAAAAACAACAGACAAGGTATGTAATATCATCCTACTTTAAGGATGAAGAAACTGAGGTTAAGAGGTTAGACAAGTTGTTCAGGATCACAGCTGGTAGGCAGCAGAACAAGGACTCAAATCTAAGAAGCCTGAATGAGCTAGCATCTTTAAGCTCAACTGCAACAAAATGTTCATGGAGAAGAGGAGGCTAAAGAGATGATGATTTGACTTGTATCAACTAAAGGGCGAGGCCCTGTGGACCTCTTAGCCACTTCCTGTCTTGTTTTTGTTGTTGGATTTCACAACATCTAATGGACATGTGCATGCAAATCTATTTTATAAAAACGCTTCAGGTAGCAACCTAATGGTTATGATTTTGTTCTAGAAAAATTCTAAAATCAGTTATTAGACCACACTGAAAATGTACTTTCATGGAGTTCCAGAAACACCAACAAAGCATTCTGCCTTCTTTGAAAGAAAATACCATATCACCTTGATTCTAGGTCTGCACTGATTGTCAGATTGACTTAATAAGCAACTTTGGGGCACACAAGGAAAAATAACATAAAAGAAAAAAGAAAGCACTGACTCTTCAACATACATCTCAATTAGAATGTGTACAGACTGAAATATTTCAGAAACTGTAAAACATGTCTTAGAATTTTCTACAGGATTTTCTGGCTTTATCTCTTACAATTCCATTCACACTGAACTTGCTATTTTACAACAACCTATACTTTTGTGCCTACTCCTCTTTGTCCTGAAGTGTTGTCTCTCATTTCTTCCTCTCCTGAAATGTCTGTTCATCCTTAAAAAAAACTCAATTTAAATGTCACATGGTGATGTCTGCCTGTATCCAGGCTTAAGCCAGATTATTCACTGCCTCTTCTGGGCTCCCCCAGCTCTCTGCACATTTCTTTGTTACAGAGTGTACCACAATGTACTGTAAAGATTTATTTTTACTATCTCCAATCTATTAGATTGGACAATAACCTAACCATGCACCCATATCAAAGTTTGGGTATAAAGAAAACTGAAAGGAATGTGTGACATCTCATGAGTTTTTCACAATACCTTACACACAAGTTGTTACACAACACATTTTTAGTCCTCTCTCTATACCCTTATTCTCAACCTGGTGCTCTTATCAGTCTTCGGCTGAAGTGGGTTAGTCAACTATAATATTCAATGTCTGTACCAGGAAGCCTTTAGGATGGCCTCCAGTCATCTCTACCTCCTGATATTCGTGCCTTTCTGCCATCCCTTCCCTTTAGTATGGGCTGTACCTAGTGATTTGCTTATAACCAATTTACAACAGCAAAAATAATAGGAGGTCACTTACTGGCTTTGGTGAAGCACATTGCTATGTTGGAAAGGCTTATGTGGTAAGGAGCTGAGGGCTCCTTGACCTAAAGTCAACAGCCAGTAAGGAATTGATTCTTCCAATCACACAGGTGATCTTGGAAAACAATCCTTCCCCAGCCCCGATGGACACCTGGATGCCAGCCTTATGAGAGGCCCTAAAGTGGAGGACCATAACAGCAGAGGAGATATTCCATGTCCAGATTCCCAACCCACAGACAGTGTGAGACAATAAATGTGTATTATTTTAAGCTGCCAAATTTTGGGGTTATTTGTTATGCAGCAGTCAAAAACTAGTACAATGTTTTTCCCTTTGATAAAAGAACTTTGAGAAAAAGTTATCTGTGTATATGGTATCAGAAGTTTTATGAAGAAAATACCAATACTAAAATATGTGGCCACAGACCATGAGAGTACTGTCCAACCACTCAGTGTGGCTCTGTCTCACTCTAGCAGAAGCACACAGAGAGACAAGGCTTTGGCTTTGAGAGAAGAAACTCCCCTGTTAGAGCCCAAGGCATGACTGAGTATGACAGTGCAGAAGCCTCCTGGCCCGGGGAGTAAAGGAGAGCTTCAAAACAGAGCAATGCCATCAGGAGATTACACACCCAGTACAACATTATATTGGCAACAGAACCAGAAGGTGAACTCTCTTTCATGGAGCACTCAAACAGTGAGGAGGCAGAAGGAAAGTTGAATTTTCATACCAGGTAACATGTCAAAGCCAACAATCAAAGAAGGAAATGAAAGGCATCTGTTGAACTTCAACTCCGAGAATACTGTCCCCCACAGGTGCCTGTTGCTAAGACACTGCTATCATTACACTCTTGGCATATATAATCTTTTTATTCCCCTATGTGAGTTTTTGACTCTGTGCTTTTCATAGGAAATCTCAAAATAAAACTCAAATAATACATCTATTTGGGACCAAGGTGAATTAGGGTTTACCGACTAACCAAGGGAAAGCAGGTGAGGCTGGCTAATGAGGCAGCTCCCATCATCTCAGCGCTTCGGTGAGCTTGCACAGAGGGAAGCTCGTGTAGATGCACACCACTGAATGCTCTGATGATGAAACCATAGCCAGGCTGGAGGTCATACATGGACACGATGGCTGCACTGAGATGCTGCATAAAGACTCTGACAAGCTTGGAAACTGCTACATTGGAGCTGGTATGCTACCCCCACTCACTGACAGATTCAGATAGCACAGACTCCTTTCCAAGCTTTTCATCTTTAAAAAGGCAATTCAGCTCCCTGAGCCTTTGAGCCTGTTCCATTTTGAGCTGACTGCTAATTGTATGCATGCACATATGTGTTTCAGAAAAGAGATAAGCACATTGCCTTGGCCTCCTCACTAAACTGAACAGACATGATTCACTTCTGTTCTCTACAAGTTTTCTAAACGTGGCCTGAAGTTTTCCAAACATTAACCCTTCCTGGTAACCACACTGCACATTCTTCTAGAAATGTTTTTGTGATTACATTTGTTTAAACTGCTTTTCACTATTAATTCTTTGAGTCCTAGGGCTTGGTATTTTCATTTGCTCTTGTGATCGTGTTTATATTTTCAAATTTCTCAATAATAATGACACAGTGTAATCATATACAGTGAGCCACATGAAATGCATAAGGTATCTTTTAACATGGGGGGACATATTTTAAATTGTAAAACCAAAAGTTGTCTGATTTTTCACATTTTATGAAATATACAATTTTATCATATTCTGCATTGTGATTCCAGGAAGAGAAAATTTAGAGTGGTTGTTCATAAAAATACAGAAGTCCTTCCCAACAGTCATGGCAGCTAGTGGCCAGATGGTAGGATTGTCGGATTGCTGATTGTTATTCTTTAGAAAAGAAATCCACATAGAAGCAGCCGAGCTCATAAAATCTGCTGTGCTTGAGACTGAGCAGACTCACTAATTATTTAGGGGTCGTATTCCCTACTCTGGGCAGATTAGTGTCCTCATAGGGCCCTGGATGCACCCATGCAGCCCCAGAGCACCCCAATCTAATAGTCACTCACAGGAACAATGGAAAGTCCCTCTCCTGGGAAGTACAACAGATCAACCTGCTGAAGGAGTGTTCCAACTTCCAGAGAAAGTGCCATTCAGTTACATCAAGGCTTCTCTTTCTTTTTGTAAGGCCCTATTCACCGTTACATAATAAGTAGAGTTGAACAAACAGGAAAACTGAATGCACTGCTCCGGCAAAACTATGTATTTTATGAAAAATAATAATTCAGTTGAAAAGTAACCAGAGAAAAGTGTCCAGTTGAAAAGGTCCCAGGGAAATGAGACATTTCCTCAAGAGGATGGCTTGTCTAATCATAATTGTAACAACAATGATGGTAGCTAACATTTATTAAAAGTTTATTGTGTGCTAGGCATTTTACAAAAGATAAAGAGCCAAGGCGTTTTACAACAAAAATAACCTTGTTTGTTTAGAATTTCTTTTGTGAATGCTGATATGCGTATTTTCACTTCCTGTTCTTTATCATTGTTCTCTCCAATTTGTGCTTCTCTGATTCCCCATCCTCTCTGCTGCCATTGTCCACACTATCTTATTCCTTTACTATTTATATACCAGTAATTATTGTAATACACACAGAGAGAATCATGTCTTGTTCTGTACTTTTGATTTTGATAAATCCATCAAGCGCTATTTTTAAATAGCTGATAATGAAGTTATTGTCCATTCATACAATAAATTACCAGCTTTAGTTTAAGTTCTTTTTGGAGGAATGCAGAATAAAAAATAATAATGTTATTGATGTCTTTCCAATATCAACTCTTTAAAAACTTAAAGCAAAGTACCTTTTCTAGCATTGCTTGCTAGGAAACTTTAAAGAAACACACACACGTGCACATGCACAGGACAGCTATTTGAGGAAGGGGCATGCATGAGTTACAATGGAATTAAAATCTTTGCTCAGCTGAACAGTAGTAAATCCTTCTCTGTAACCTTCTGTGCATGACAATAGTATCCAAGACTCTTTAAAATGCTAGGACACCAACAGTAAAAAAGACAAATGAAGAAAACTTAATATCATCATAAAATTCATGACTCTTTCTCCATAATCACCCAACTACACAAGCCTGACAAACAAGATGGTAGTAATGATTTAAAAAAAAAAAATCAGTATTGACCATGTTAGAGAAAAAGAAGTAACTGCCACAATAAGATCATAAAATGTAAGCACTGGAAGTATTTAATGCTATAAAGGTTAAGGACTTTCAGAAGTAAAATCCTTTGGGGAATACCAGAAGAGGTTCTTTGTGTAACAACAAAAATGAAGTGTCTAGTAAAACCCCTTGTGCTTGGACACTTTCTGGATGTGCTGTGATATGCGATATGGACCAAAGCCAGTATTAGAAGATCCTGGAGTAACAGAAGCAGCCAGGGTCAGAAGAAACCATATGGAGGATGCATCAGGAGAGTGTAATTTGAGGGGCCCTAAGAAATCCCTTCAGTCCCCTCTGCTGAGGCCTGCAATTTTATCATTGGAGAATCATTCTCCTAGGCTCATCTAAGGAGAGGTTTCTGATAAGAGAAAGAGGTTGGAATGGGGGTCAGGGGTCCTTACTGAGAAGGCCAAAGGCCAATAAAAGGCCATGGGACACCATAAAAAGTGAGAGAAGGAATACAGGAATGCAGGGCCTGAAGGAAACTTGAAGAGGAAAAGGGAAAGTTTAAAAAAACAAGTGTACAGGGGCACCTGAGTTGTTCAGTTGGTTAAGTGACTTTAAAGCAAAATTTTTTTAATGTTTATTTATTATTGACAGACAGGGAGACACAGAACGTGAGCAGGGGAGGGGCAGAAAGAGGGGGAGACACAGAATCCGAAGCGGGCCCCAGGCTCTGAGCTGTCAGCACAGAGCCCAACGCGGGGCTCGAATTCACAGACTGTGAGATCATGACCTGAGCTGAAGTCAGACACTTAGCTGACTGAGCCACCCAGGCACCCTGAAGTGATTCTTGATATCAGCTTAGGCCATGATCTCCCAGTTCATGAGATTGAGTCCCGAGTCAGGCTCTGCACTGGCAGCACAGAGTCTGTGCCTGCTTGGGATTCTCTCTCTCCCTCTCTCTCTGCCTCTCTCCTCTGCTTGCTCTCTCTCAAAATAAACAAACATTTAAAAAAAATAAAAATAAGTAAAATTTAAAAAATTTTATTTTTTTTTCAATGTTTATTTATTTTTGAGACACAGAGAGAGACAGAGCATGAGCAGGGGAGGGGCAGAGAGGGAGACACAGAATCCAAATCAAGCTCCAGGCTCTGAGCCATCAGCACAGAGCCTGATGCGGGCTCGAACTCATGAACGGTGATATCATGACCTGAGCCAAAGCCGGACACTTAACCAACTGAGCAACCCAGGTGCCCCTAAAATAAAAGTTTTTTTAAGTGTACATTTTACAATTTCGATTGGGTGACCCTAAAGCAGGATTTCTCACCCTTGTCACTATTTGGGTCATATAATTCTTTGTTATGGGGAGCTGTCTTGTAGTAGATAAAGATTAATGACCCAGTTGGAAAATAACCAGAGAAAAGCTCCCAGCTGAAAGGATTCTAGGAAAATAAGACATTTCCTCAAGAGGATAGCTAGCCTAATAATAACATTACAGTACGTTTAGCAGTATCCCTGACCTCTATCCACTAGCCACTAGTAGCAACCCCCTTCCCCACAGCTGTGATAACCAAAATGTCTCCAGACATTGTTAAACGACCTCTGGCAGGTAGGAGGGCAAAACTGCCCTCATTGGATATCCACTGCCCTAAAGGATCATTTTCTCTCTAACATGGCAAAACTTTTCATTAGCTTCTACTTTTCCCAATTTCCTGTTCCCACTCTAAAGCATTGCATAACAGTGGGAGGATTACAAGCTCCTCAACACAAAAAAAGAATCAGAATTCCATTTTTTAATTGCAATTATCAGAGCAGAGAGATGCAGCAGGAAGCTGTGAAATGAATGCCTTCTCAGAATGTTTGTCGTTTGATAATTCGACAGTTCTTGGATCCCATCTTTGTTTCCAGAGATATTTTACTCTTTGCCCATTACACAAGACCAGTTCCAGGAAGGGATGTCCAGTAAAACTCAAAAAGATTTGCCCAATTCAACTAATGCTTATAAGAATGAACCAAGAAAGCCATTAGTCCACATCAGTAACGAAGAAACTTTGTTATGCATAAAAATTAAGTTATTTTTGCAATCAGAGATACTGGCAAGTGGGCTTCTAACATCTTGGCTCAGGTGAATCAAACCCTTTTCCTTCCCTTGTCTCCCCTTCCCTTTGTCTTTTCTCTCCATCCCTCCCTCCCTTCCTTCTCCCTCCCCTCCTTCCCTCTTTCTTTCCTTCTTTTTCATTTTCCTTCTTTGCTTGTAGGTATTCCCATTCTTTCCTCTATGAGAATAGGAAAAGATGTGAGAAGGAAAGAGATTAGGAAGCATTAATCAGAAAAATAAATAAATAGCACCCTCTCTGGAAGGACAAATATATTAAAGACTTTAGAAGAGCTTAAACTGCTACAGCATTTCTGCAACTGAATGATTAGCACAACTGTATAATAGAGTCAGAGGCCCAGAAAATGCTGATTTATATTTCTTCTACTGACTTCTGGTTCAGAATTATTCTGAAGGGACAATTTCCTCTTGGAATCAAAGCTAATGAACTGAAACTATCTATAAGAAAGGCAGTTTAAATACTGAATATTATAAACTAAATAACGTAGGGGCACCTGGGTGGCTCAGTTAGTTAAGCATCGGACTTTGGCTCAAGTCATGATCTCACAGTTCATGAGTTTGAGCCTCACATCGGGCTCTGTGTTGACAGCCCAGAACCTGGAGACTGCTTCAGATTCTGTGTCCCCTCTCTCTCTGCCCCTTCTCTGTTCATGCTGTCTGTCTGTCTGTCTCTCTCTCTCTCTCAAAAATAAATAAACATTAAAAAAAATTTTAATAAAAAATAAAAAATAAACTAATAATGTATTTCTACATAAAATATGAATCTTTCCCGTTATTTATTTTTTATATGGCTGCAAATTTAACAAATGGTGCATAATATGAGAACTAATAAGGAGGCTTATCTTCTGGCCCCCCTTTTGCCTCTCACTAACTGTATGACCATGGATAAGGCAATTCATCTCTTTGAGCTTCAGTTTTCCCACATGTTAAAGTTAAGAGATTGGACTAGATTACCTTTAAGAATTTTCCATCTCCCAAATTTTATTTTATTTTATGTATTTTTTAATGTTTTATTTATTTTTGAGAGAGAGAGAGAGAGAGAGAGAGAGAGAACGAGTGGGGGAGGGGCAGAGAGAGAGGGGGACAGAGGATCCAAAGCGGGCTACCTGCTGACAGCAGTGAGTGGGATGTGGGACTCAAACTCACAAACTGTGAGATTATGACCCAAGCCAAAGTTGGATACTCAGCTGACTGAGCCATCCAGGTGCCCCCCTCTCCCAAATTTTATAATTATGGGGAAGATATAACTCAAATTATCTGAAACTGAAAGAAAAAAATAAACTATGTAATTCTACCAACTATGTAAGGTAATTCCTCTGTAGCATACATAATTTCCATGTGAGAGTGACAGGGTTATAAAAGCAAAAAAGGCTTCTTTTATTGATCAAAGCTCCTGGCTATAAAGTAACATGTATCGCTCTTGGATTCTTCTTTAAATTAGAATGATTAATTTTCAGATGGGGAAGCAATTCTGAGAGTCTGCTGGGTTCAGTGATGAGAATGTCAGTTATCTTATGGCGAGGGAGGGGGGAGCTCTGCAACAGGGAGGAGGGGCAAGCATACAGAAGCAAAACAGATTCAGAACTCCAGGAGCTCAGCCACAAATGTCAGAGAATGGCTTTGTGATGGTGTCTTGACATTTATTCTGGAAGGCTTGCATTTATACTGCAAGTATGTGGATGTCTGTATCTAAATTCATGGAAAATAAATCCCAATCTTCAACAGAACAAAGTCATACTCTGGTCTTACAGGAGCTCTTGAAAAGGTACAGCCTAGATACCTTCAGTTGCAAGGCAAGCCTCCAGCAGAGGAGTCATTTCTTAGAGCCTTTTGTATAGCTGCTAAAGCTAAGTGTGGAGGGACAGATTCAAAGAGGGAGAATTTAAACATTCATTTCCTTTACAGGAAGGCTGACTATGTGCTGACTCTGCATGGTCTAACATAAAAAGTTTTGCCAAAGATCGCCTGACTTTGGACTATAAAATAAAATCCACTCATGATCCCTAGGAAATCCAACTTTTATGTATGGATCTAAATTCTCCAATTTGTAGGCCTGCCCATAATACATAGAAAATTTAAGGGCAAGAAATCTTTCTTTAAGTGGAAGCATAGAAATACTGGTGCTAGCTGGAAATGCTAATGCATCATTAAGGAAATACATTCCATCACCTGCCAGATCTTGAAATTCTTGGCTCTGGTTCTTTAGGCACAAAAATCATGGCCTGAACAGCTTTTCTTAAAATGATCTTGGCCTTCATTGGCATTCCTACAATGGGATACTTTATTTATATCGTTAGATACTTTGGAATCTTAATGGAAAATTCTCCCTAAGTAGTCAAAAACAAATAGTAATTTGCGGGATTTTATTTGGAAGGAAAATACACTACAAGAGGTAAAGCCAGAGCAAGAGATTCTCTGTAAGGCAAGACAGCTCAACGATTCCTTGGATTTACAGCCAACAGACAGGCTTGCAATGGAAACGAAGCTCTTGAAAATACTCTGCCCTGAAGAAACACTCCTCATTCAACAGGAGGCCAAATTATGTGTCATGTATTCTTACTTACAGTCTTGAACACTTTTTAAGAATGTAAGAAAAACAAAAAGAATCACTAGGAAGTATAAAAACGTACAAAGCTTTTAAGTCTTTCATGCCACAGAATCAGCAGACTCCTTGAAAACTGCTAGCTCTCCATTTTTTTTTTATGAGCACATCTTGAAATACTCTGAGATGCAGTAGTTTCACTAAGACTTTTGTTGTTGTTGTTAACAATTACATTGGAACTCAGACTTACTGATATTACCAACAATACAGCAAACTGTATTTTATTCTCCATATATTTATTGAGATTTGTTATTTATATTTTTTATGTTGACAAAGATCTCCGTAGTACTTCAAGAAACTCTGCCACTCGGTGTGATTAAATTTTGTCTAATGAAAACGTGCAGAATTAGTCCCACAATGTGGAAATATTTAGAATAAGTGACAAAAAAGCGAGAATTTGCAAATCAATCAGCAACTCTATGTGAATTCTACCTTCAAAATATCTTTGGTTATTCTCTATAGATTGGGAGGCCACTTCTCATTGTTCTTTACATGCAATATTTTGTTTTTACATAAATATTATATTTGAATTTAGTGGAAAGACCTCTATCTTGATAAACAAGATATCAAATAGTACACATTATGGTCACTATAATGAAAACTTAGAAGAGTGTACAATAACACAGAGGCATAAGATGACACTTGTATTATAGATTCATAGTTTTACTAGCGTGTTATGCGGTCTCTTTCCCTGGAAACCTTTAAGTATTATTTGTACATCCATTAGACAAAAACGATAAAGTTGGAGATGGAGTAGAAAGTGACAGGTACAATAAAAAGTTACAAGATTAATATTTTAAGTACTCCCCAACATTATGATTCCACACATTTTTTCTAAAATTTATTTAAGATTCTTCTATTTAAAAAAAAAAGAAATCCAAAGAAATATCTGTTTCACACCCACAATTCCTCAAACCCCATAGTCTTCAAGCTACTCTTCTAGCACCATTTTCTTTCATATTCTACAGGTAGGAACTCATAGAATACGAAGTGAATAGGCTGTTTTGTCCCAGGACCAACTTTAGACATGACTACACTCAAGATATCCATGAACAGGACTCTGGATGGTACTGACGGGAGTGACAGTTCATAAAACAAACAAAAGCAAAACTTCTTTGATGTGCTCAGCTGCATTTCCCAGAGACATGAAGGAACTCGATTCTCTTTAATATTCCCATTTTCTAGCACTGCAAGAATCTATTTCTGAAAAGACCGCATTATTTATGTTATCCTTCCTCTATGCAAAAATCTACTGCCATATAAAGGAAATTTTTAAGGGTTCTTTCTCGGATTTGCCATTGGATTCACGTACGTTTTGAGCATAAAACTGTTTACATTTAAAATTAGCATAATGTTAATTTGGTTCTCTAGTGTTTCTTTACTCTCCTAACAGGGAGTATAAAACTTACCCAGGGCAAGCAGGTATTCCTTTCCTTAGAACAGGTTGAAAATTAACTACCAAATCAAGGAGATATGCTTTTCCTTATGACTTGTTTTGTTGTAAGGGAGTATTTATGGCATCCTTTTCCAAAAAATTAGAGTTAAAAGGAACCTTTAAAAGTAAACTTAAGGAATAGGAAGATTTTATTTCACAAATAGCTGCTGTTTACCTGTACACGAATAATCATCAATTCTGATGTATCCAGTTTTGCAGATGCACATGAAAGAACCCGGGGTGTTAACACACATTGTATTCTCACGGCAGTAATGGCGCCCTTCAGCACACTCATCAATGTCTGTGAAGAAGAAGTAGGGCAAAGAGGTCAACAGTGGCCAATATTCTAGAGTTTCTCTATAATTTTCTTGGAGAAGGCAATAGTTTCCAGTTGAAAAGCATTTTTCATAGCAGCACTCTCAACAATAGCCAAATTATGGAAAGAGCCTAAATGTCCATCAACTGATGAATGGATAAAGAAATTGTGGTTTATATACACAATGGAGTACTACGTGGCAATGAGAAAAAATGAAATATGGCCTTTTGTAGCAACGTGGATGGAACTGGAGAGTGTGATGCTAAGTGAAATAAGCCATACAGAGAAAGACAGATACCATATGGTTTCACTCTTATGTGGATCCTGAGAAACTTAAGAGAAACCCATGGGGGAGGGGAACAAAAAAAAAAAAAAAAAAGAGGTTAGAGTGGGAGAGAGCCAAAGCATAAGAGACTGTTGAGAACTGAGAACAAACTAAGGGTTGATGGGGGGTGGGAGGGAGGAGAGGGTGGGTGATGGGTACTGAGGAGGGCACCTTTTGGGATGAGCACTGGGTGTTGTATGGAAACCAATTTGACAATAAATTTCATATATAAAAAAAAAAAAAAATAAAAAAATAAAATGCTTCATAACTAAAAAAAAAAAAAAAAAAAAAAAGAAAAGCATTTTTTAAAAGTATTCAAAACATCTCCTTTAATAAGAATGCTTGATGTTCAAATGACAGAAACTGTAAACATTTTTTTCTGATAGGTCTTGCTGGAATTTCAAACATGTCTATATATTTCAACTTGCAACATTCTAAATATAGTTAGAAAATTTCAGCACAATCATCTACCTCTGATAAAATGAATCAGAAAGTACAAGTTTGCTACCTTGGAGTCTCGGAATCTTCAAACGCTGAGTATACCATATATTATTTTTTGATTTACTGGCTATTCTGTGTATTTGGGGAGGCCGTAAGAGGTAAATAAAATGTTTACATACACCAGAACTTGAATAACTTAAAGACAAGAAACCAATACCATATAGGTTATTAGAGACAGAAGTAGAGATATAGCTATCCCAGTGTCTGAATAGAGATGAAATTACAATGTAGAGACCTGATATAAATGAAAAACTGTAAAATAGTAGTAAGATATCATATTGAAGAACTTCCATAGAAATTCACACACCAAGTTTTGAGTGTAAAGACATGGTAAGTCATAACAGGCACTGGGAAGAATGTGAATTTTACAATAAGACTGTCCCCATTTTAAAAATTTTTTTTTTTTTCAACGTTTATTTATTTTTGGGACAGAGAGAGACAGAGCATGAACGGGGGAGGGGCAGAGAGAGAGGGAGACACAGAATCGGAAACAGGCTCCAGGCTCCGAGCCATCAGCCCAGAGCCCGACGCGGGGCTCGAACTCACAGACCGCGAGATCGTGACCTGGCTGAAGTCGGACGCTTAACCGACTGCGCCACCCAGGCGCCCCAAGACTGTCCCCATTTTATAGCACCTCTCTGCATGGAACATAAACTATTTCACAAATATCTTGTCATTATGAAATACTCTTTATGAAGGGCCTTAATGCATTGTTTCAGGCATCCCCAAAGTAGCAATGCTCTCATTTCTACTATTAAGAGAAATGGATCAATTATAGGAGATAGTCTGGTGACTGACTACTCCGTAAGTCATGGTATCCATATAACCCAGTCCTGAGAGTATCAAAAGAAGTAACTGATGAAATCTCAGAAAGTTATATTTTAGAGGTAAAGGGATCTTGGCAATCATCTAAGCTAACTGCTTATTCTACAGATGGGAAAATGGAAGCCTAGAAAGACTCAATTTTTCCACTAAACTACTAAATGAAAGTTAACACAATAAATTACAAACTTCTTAGCATAAAAATCTCTTTCAGTTCTGGCCCTTACTTTTTCAGTTTTATAGATTATGACCCACTCCCTTCTTCCCTCTCATTGTTCTGGCCACAAAGAACTTCTGATCATTCCTCAAATGGACCATGCTCTCTCATATCTACCTGCCTCTATACATGCTGTTCTCTCTATTCCTTCTTTGCCTATCACCACCCTTAGTGGATCTTGGCCACCAGTGGATTATTTTTCAAGAATCTGTTTAAACGTCTCTCTGTGAAAACTTCCCTAATAAAGTAAAATTCTCCCTATGCAGCGCTCTCTTGGAACTTTGTGTTTCCATTGCAGATTCATCCATTGTGACTTTATTAAGTTTTATAAGCTTCTTCTCGCCAGTCAGTCTTATATACTCCTCCAGGGTAGAGATCATCTAGTTGTGTCTCTTAACTCTAGCTGCACATTATATTCATCTGGGATACTTTTTTAAAAACATCGGTTCTTGGGCTAACTCCCAAACCCCCACTCCAAATCTTATTTAACTATCTGTGGTGGAACACAGGCAATGATTTCTTTTTTAAATCTTCCCCATGATGAGTCTAATGCAGGGATCAGCAAAATTTTTCAGTAAAGATCTAGATAGTAAACATTCTAGGCTTTGGGACTTACAGGATCTCTGTTGTAAATTTAAGTCTGTTTTTCTAGCATGAAAGCAACCACAGGCAATGTAAATAAGTAAGCCTGGTGATATTTCAAAAAAATTATTTACAAAAACAGAAGTTGCATCAGATTTGGCCTGCTGGCCATAATCTGATGATCCCTGGTCTAATGTATAAGCAGGGTTAAGAATCATTAAGTATGGGGCGCCTGGGTGGCGCAGTCGGTTAAGCGTCCGACTTCAGCCAGGTCACGATCTCGCGGTCCGTGAGTTCGAGCCCCGCGTCAGGCTCTGGGCTGATGGCTCGGAGCCTGGAGCCTGTTTCCGATTCTGTGTCTCCCTCTCTCTCTGCCCCTCCCCCGTTCATGCTCTGTGTCTCTCTCTGTCCCAAAAATAAATAAACGTTGAAAAAAAAAAAAAAATTAAAAAAAAAAAAAAAAAAAAAAAAAAGAATCATTAAGTATGTAATTCATTTTTTTTTTTTAACGTTTATTTATTTTTGGGACAGAGGGAGACAGAGCATGAACGGGGGAGGGGCAGAGAGAGAGGGAGACACAGAATCGGAAACAGGCTCCAGGCTCCGAGCCATCGGCCCAGAGCCTGACGCGGGGCTCGAACTCACGGACCGCGAGATCGCGACCTGGCCGAAGTCGGACGCTCAACCGACTGCGCCACCCAGGCGCCCCTGTAATTCATTTTTGAACTCACAATAGCTTATAGGGTGTTTAGGATATTACAGGGTCAATAAATGCTGCAGAATGAAGGAATAAATGCTTCAAGGCTAGCGTAAGGAAGATCTAAGAATAGATCTCAGTGGTGCCTGAATGGCTCAGTTGGTTAAGTCTCCAACTCTTGATTTTGGCTCAGGTCCTTATCTCGTGGTTTGTGGGAAAGAACCCCAAATTGAGCTTTGTGCTGACAGCATGGGCCTTGCTTGGGATATTCTCTCTCTCTCTCTCTCTCTCTCTCTCTCTCTCTCTCTCTCAAAATAAATAAATAAACAAATAAACAAATAAACTTTTTTTTTAAAAGAATATATCTCAGATTATCTGACTTCTAGTATAATACTCTTCTCATGATATCATGCTACTTCTAAATGTTTGCACTAGTCTGCAAGGCAAGTATCACATTCAATTACAGCCTAAATATCAAACTACAGGCACCCTGGGGGAATATGATGAAAACTCATTTGCTTCCAGGTTCTTAAGATAATAATAGGAATCATATAGGATTACTAATGAGCTCAGCTGGATCAATGGTCTTTAACCCTGCTCCTCTGAGAGAGTGCTGAACTGAAGTGGAAGTTACTGAAAGCCACTGCAGAAGTCCCCTGGGCTTAAGCTTGCGAATGGGAGGGATGGCCACAATGAAGTTCATGTGCACAGCGGTGTAAAGAATTTATCTTTGGGAAGGAAAGAGCCAAGAATAATGAACGCAACTCAGTGAGGAGATCTTGGTTATCAAAGGGGAGAATTATTGAGTACACTGTATCATTTCCTCAAGACAAGCCTAGTTTCTAGTGAAAGACCTCATTTCTTGGTAGAGTCAAGGATGTAGCTACAGTGCCTAGTGCAGAACGGAGTCCCAGCTGGAGCAAGCATTAATTACTGAAGACACTGTCCTTCTCTCCAAACAGTATGCTAGAGGAGGAAGCCCACCTCAGTAGGAGTGGCCAACAAACCTGGCAAATCAAACTCAGAAGTACACAAAGCACCCCAGACCCCTCCCAAGAATACTCAAGGAATGAGAGCTTTGAGAGTATTAAAGTCCTATTAGAGAAGACACAGAAAAGAGACAGGGTGATTTCTGTTAATGGACCCTACTGACAGCCAAAGCTATTGGACAATTTGGTTTATAAGATAAATAGGGTATTTTGTGACAGCGTAAATACTGTCTCTACCACTTGTTTGTTGGTGGGTCTACAAACCACAGACTGTTGGGAGACATTGGCCGGTCTCATTTTTTGTAGATGTTTCCTGTGAAGATACCATGTGATCAGAGAAAACGCAACATGGGGTCATAAAGCAAAACCTATTGAGGAACCTATTTAACATGAAGCCTTTTAGGAACTTGAATGGTTTGGATCACAAAGAAATACTGAATTCATGGCCCAGAGATATGAAGTGTCAGGAGCAGTATTGTGAGGGGGGGAAACAAAGTAAAATACCAAAAAATATAATTGCAACACTGTGTGCCCTTTGTGTGGGCCATGTGACTTTTAGCACAAAATTCAGCACAAAGAGAGTTAAGCTTAGGTCCTGTCTTTAAAGGACTTATAATCCTTCTAAGTAGTATCACCACCACCACCAACATCATCATCCAGTTAGGTGCCTTCTATGTTTTAAGCCTGTACTTTAGAGAGCAGTATGTCTAAGAGAGGTTCATAGTTCCTCGAAACACAGAGTACTGCATGATCAAATAAGTCTCAGGACCATTATAACACTATTCTTCTTCCATCTCCCCCCCCCTAAAGTTACCCATGTACATGAGGAAATTACAGGCTCTGAATACCTAGTCTTGTTTTTAAAATTTTCGTTCATTAATTCAACAAGTATGTAATGTACATGCCCCATGTCTACGTATTGCATTAAGCAACAAAGACAAATTCTAGCTGGAGAAGTAACACTTAAACAATGATGTTATGAAGTGATGCATACTATATAGCAGAAACATATACAATGGGCATTAAATAGGGAGCAACCAACTTTTTTAACACAGTGCTTTTTTATTCTGAGCACGTACTAATGCAGAACACATTTGGGAATTTACATTTGGTGATATAAGTAATTGTATGACTCTTCCCTCCCCCAGCTTGAGGAGCTGATAATGAAATTAAGATGCCTGGATACAGCATGAATAACAGCATGAGGTCCTATATATCAAGTGCCAGGAAAGAAAAAAGAGAAAAGAAAAGGGAAGGCAAGAAAGAGTACACTCACTACCAGGACTGGTATTCAGAGGAAAGTTGGTGACTAAGAGACTGGGCAACCAAGGACAATGTGCTGGTTGGTGTGGCAGGGCGTGAGGTAGATTTTTGAAGTAGGCTTAAAGTGACAGACGTATACAAAGTTGAAGAAGGCTGCCACTGAACAGTTTCCTGTCAAATAGAGATGCTCTAAGATGAGCAGGCATATTGTAGAGATTCAAGTCTAGTGCCAGCAGCAGAGGCAGCAAAGGCATGAAACATTTAGGAACAATGAGTATTCCATTCAGTTGAAGTTTATGCAGGAAATAAAACAGAAATACAGCTATGGGATAGGAGACAGAATGGGAATGCACTTAAATGTTCAACAAATACGAGAAAGGTATCTTCCTTGCTGTGCTATGGAAATATGAAAGCATTTGGAAGGAGGGGAGTAGGGAAGTGACATAGAAAAATATATCTCATTGGGGAGCCTGGGTGGCTTGAGTTGGTTAAGCCTCTGACTTCGCTCAGGTCATGATCTCATGGTTTGTGAATTCGAGCCCTGCATTGGGCTCTCTGCTGTCACCACAGAACCTGCTTCAGATTCTCTCTGTCTCTCTCAAAAATAAAATAAACGTTAAAAAAAAAAAAAAGAAAAGAAAAAGAAATCTCACAAGAGTTGGTAATGTGGAAGTGAGAAGAGTGGTACAATCAAGGTAAGGAGCAGTTGACTAAATTAAAGTAACCTTCCAAGCCCCAGTTTCTCCATTACTTATCAGGGTCTGAAAGTATCCTAGTAAGTGATTTGTTGGTATGTCTGTTGTCTATTTCTATCGGAATATAAGATTCAGGAGGGTAGAGACCTTGTTATAGAACAATGGCTGGCCCTTACTAAAAATATGCTAGATGGGGCGCCTGGGTGGCTCAGTTGGTTGGGCGTCCTACTTCGGCTCAGGTCATGATCTCACGGTCTGTGGGCTCGAGCCCCGTGTCAGGCTCTGTGCTGACAGCTCAGAGCCTGGAGCCTGCTTTGGATTCTGTGTCTCCCTCTCTCTCTGCCCCTCCCCTGCTCAAGCTCTGTCTCTGTCTCTCTCAACAATGAATAAACATTAAAAAATTAATTAATTAATTAAAATGTGCTAGATGAATCAATGAATCCTTTCATGGCTTTTCATCTCGTAGGAAAAAGGATAAGTGTCCTAATTCACACTGATCTGACCTGGAGCTCAACTTGGCAGAGTGGATCCTTTGTCTTCCCAGTATGCTGTCCAGGCATTTAGCTGGACATGAGCTTTTTGTAAGAACAGTGAACAGAAGCCACTGTGGTAAAATATAGTCTTGCATGGTAGAAGAGCACTGCAGGGGGAATAAAGACGACTGGATTCTAGTCTTTGGCTCTGTTATAAACCTGACAGGCATTTCATCTCTCTGGACCTTAATTTCATCATCTCTTTCTATATATATATATTAAAAAAAAGGCTAGAGGTTTCCAAGTCATTACCAGCCCTCACACTTTACAATTCTAACAAAGAGAACACGATTTGTATGGTTGCAGTGAAGAATCTGATTCTCCAGGATTTTGTAGGACACACAGACATATGCCAAGAAACTTAAAAAGCCTAAGTAAACCCTGTTTCTTATACTTGAACAACCTCTCTTGCCCCAGGATAATTCAAGTTGATCTGCTTTAGAAACAGTAATTTATAAATTTATAAATTCCTTTTCATCCTATCTGAAAGCTGAGGTTGACTTTGTAACTATTCAGAATCACCGATTGTTAGACCTGAAAGGAACTATAGAAATCATCTAACCTAACCACGGTCATTTACAATTAACAAAATGGAGAAACAGAAATGCCAAAGACAAAGTAAGAAGGTGGCAGGAATCAGATCGTGAAACTTCCATGACCGACATTAAAAAACCTGAACTCTAGGGATGCCTGGGTGGCTCAGTCAGTTAAGTGTCAGAGTTCAGCTCAGGTCATGATCGCATGGTTCATGGGTTTGAGCCCTGCACTGGGCCCTGTGCTGACAGCTCAGAGCCTGGAGTCTGATTCTGATTCTGTGTCTCCCTCTCTCTCTGTCCCTCCCCTGCTCACACTCTGTCTGTCTGTCTCTCTCTCCCTCTCTCTCAAAAATGAATAAACTTTAAAAAAATTTTTTTTTTTAAATCTGAACTCCGTCCTATATGACATGGGAAAGGTTTTAGGAGAGACTTAACTGAATCAGATCTGGGTGTTTGGAAGATCCTTCTAGCACAAGTTTACACAGTTAGTGAGTGGCAATCATAATGAGAAAACTGTTTCCTAGGTCCCACATTACTGTTCCTTTGGCCTATAGAGTGGTCTCCAGACTATCCTTGGGGGCAGTGGACACTCAGGTATGATGTCCCCTCTCCTGTGTGCTTTTGCCACACAACCTGGCTACCTACCCTCCCCATCTTATGCTTTATGTGTCATTGATAACATTTTTTAAAAGCATGGTATATTTCTAGGGATACAGCATGCTATCTCAATTTTTCCCTATAAAAGGATTATATTAGCATGTTAATGAACACTAATGCTTTATTGCTCAGCCAATAAAATCTTGAAGTCATGCAGCTCAACAGCAAGGACTCCACACATTAAAGACAAATACACATTGGTATGGGTTATTGCTAAGTCTTAGCCCACCAGCTGTGAAAAACTGGCTTGGCAAAGTTGGCAAAGAGATCAATGACTTAATTCATAAACCAGGAAAAAGGCTAAGTTCTGAGAAATGTAATTCTGGAAAGAGATTTGAGAGTAACATTTGGGAAGATAAGAGTATTTTTGAAAATAAAAAATTTGCAAGTATAAGTAGGCTGCTTGGTGAAAAATCAGTAAAGAATAAATTAAAATGTCATTTACAAATAGGCTAACATTAAAAGGAATTGCAAGCAATCCTATTTTAAAGTCAGTGGCATTAACAAGTTTGTTTACCAAATATTAATTTTTATGTATTAAAAACTATATCTATCATACGCTACTGATATTTTGATATCTCAAAATAATAATGCTATATTTTCTTCATTCATCTTTCTAATTCATTCATTGTAAATTGTACGGTACATTCCTCAAGAAGGATAAAAACTCTAGCATTGTATCATTGTTCTTGCTACTTTTAATAGAATACATTATTCTTGGTGTTAGGATTCCTGATTTAAAACAGATATACTTGGAGACATGCAGTTAGAAAATTTGAGACAGGGTTGAGAGTGGATCATAAAATTATACTTGTGGGGAAAGGTGAGATCATTTAAGGGTTTGAGGAAACAAAAGCATGAGTAGTTTATCCATGTAACATTTATTGAATTCCTACTATGTCCCAAGGTATTAACTTGGACACCAATGGCATAGCCTTGAAGAAGACAGATAGTATCTGTCTTTGTAGAGCTCTGGTCCTTCTGAGAGACAAATAATAATTTTTAAAAATGCTACGGGAATTTGATAAGGATAGTGCCATCTGGAACAAAATGTGAGGGCTCCAAATCTTACAGGCAAGGCAAAACTTTCAGAAGGAGGGTGTGACATCTAAGCAGAGGACTAAAGGAAAAGTAGAGTTAGCTAATGAGATGGGAAAGAGGAGAACATTTCAAACAAAAGAACTATGCGCAAATTGTGAAAAGTGAGAGATTTTGATATATTCAAAGAATAGCAAAACATTAAATGTGGCTAATGAACTAAACAGGAGCTCTTTTGTGTGTACATCTTGCAAAACTCACAAAATAATTTGACCTTATCCTGTGATGGATGGGAATCTACTGAAGTTTTAAAATCAATTTTTTAATACATCATATGTACACAGAGTATAAACTTTCAAAGATACAACAGAGGGCAAAATTAAAGTTAAGTCCAACCCGTAGCCACTCAACTTCCCACTCGCAATCTCAGAGATATCCACTTTTACCAATTTCTTGTGCAACCTTCCAGAGACACTGTCTGCCATGTAGGCACATGCACGTGTGTGTGTGTGTGTGTGTGTGTGTGTGTGTGTGTGTGTGTGTATGTGTGTGTGTGAATGAATGAAATGACACGAGTTGCTAAGCAACATTTTTTAACTGCAAGGTAGAAGAGACGATGGATTCAAGATGAGCAAACTGGAAGCTAGGAGGACACTCACTTGGAGTTTGGCTTCCTGTGTCTGGGACGGTATGTTCTAGCTGCATACAAAAAAAGTGTGGAGATATGGAGATTATATATATATATATATATACACACACACACACACACACACACATTTACATATATATACATATATATATCAGGAGAGAAAAGACTTTATATATACATATATCTATCTCTATATCTATCTATGAATGGAGAGAAGTACTGAGTACTTCCATATACTCTCCATATATATATATATATCAGGAGAGAAGACAAGAATAGAAGTCAAGATTTGGGAGCCTCAAGCACAGAGAAAGTAATTAAAGCCATAATATTAGACAACATCACCCAGGGAGAGAGTACAGAATGAGGAGAAAAAAGCTAAGATGGAGGGCTGGGGAACTTCAATATTTAAGAGGCAAGTAAAGAAAGGAGACTGACAAAGCTTGCTCAGAGAGGTGGTGGCAAACTAGAAGAAGCAGACCAATGTTGAAATAGTGGTCAGCAATCACCCTTGAACACACGTTCTATACTTGAGGAAATCCCCATCTCCCCAAGATGGAAGTCACAAGTCAAATTTCAGCGTATTTGGCAGCTAGGGTATAGACTTGTAACCTAGGACTGCCCACCAGGGGCACTAATGCAAAACCTCAGTTCAGAAGAGAACTCATGGCGAAGCAAGGCTGTGAAATCTGACAAGCAGGGTGGAGAAGGCATTTGGCACTCAGGATGGTAGCAGTGGCATAGGTTCTGGAGTCTAGTCCCGGATGTCATCGGTGAACACTATGCAATTAAGTGTGAGTAGTGGTGTTGACATCAAGAGGCAGAGGTAGTGGGATATGTACTCAGGTCCGACATGCATTGTCTTGGCTGAACATCATCTAAACCTGCCCTCCCACATATATTGGGAGCCTTCTAACATTCTTCAATATATTCCTTTTCTGCTTAAACTTCCAGAGTGGGTTGTGCTGTTTGCAACTCTGATCCCTGATCAATACAATGTAGTATCATGAAGACAAGGTAAAGAAGTATCTGAAGGAGGGAGGGAGCAATAGAATTAATTGTTGCCTAGAGGTCAAGCAAAATGCTGGCTGAAAGAAGTCTGATTTAACATTACAGAAGTTATCAGTGACCTTGGTGTAAGTAGTTTGGAAGGGAGATGGGATAAAAAATCTAGACTGAAGTCGGTGAAGGAGAGCATCTGACATGAAGAAATGGAGACAATGAAAATCAATCACACCTTTCAGAAATTGGGATAAAAAGGGGAAATAGGTCAAAAAACAAAAGCTAGAAGGGAATGTGTGGTTAAGAAAGAAACGTGAGCATATTTAAATGCTGATCTGGAGAAGCAAATAGAAATAAATAAGTTGAAAACAGAGTTTGAGGGGATAATGGACGGAATAAGATGCCTCTGAAGCCAGAAAGAGATAAGATTCAGTACTCAGATGGACCCATCACTCCTAGGAGAAAGGGTATGCATTCCACTGAGACTAGGCAGAAGGAGGAAAAAGTGGGCATGAAGCATGTGGGTTTATGTTATGGGAGCAGAAGGATAAGGAAGTTAGTTTCTGTTTTCTGTTTTGTTGGTAAAGAAGTTACCTGCTGAGAATAAGAGAATGGGTAGAATCAAAACTTTGCATGGAATGATGAAGGTTTACAACAATCATTGCAGGAAACAAGTGGAAACTCAGCTGGCTGGGATGCAGAGTAAAATTACTCAAGCAGAGTATAGCAACCCAGCAGGGTTGATAGCTATCCACATGCAATCTACCTTTGGATATTTTTTAAAGTTTATTTATTTATTTTGAGAGAGAGCGAGTGAGAAAGAGAAAGAGGGAGAGAGAGAGAAAGAACAAGTGGGGGAGAGGCAAAGGGAGGGGGGTGCAGAGGATCTGAAGTGGGCTCTGTGCTGACAGCAGAGAGCCCAATGCAGGGCTCAAACTCATCAACTCTGTGAGATCATGACCTGAACCAAAGTTGGACGCTCAACCACTGAGCCACCCAGGTACCCCTACCACTTGACATTTTTATAACACTTTGGTTCTGTACCCTGTGTTAATTCTCATAACCCTGTGACATAGGGGGCACTTATAGAGTTGCTCCCTTTTCATAACCAAGGAACATGTTTAAAGTTGGGAAGGTTCCTGAATGTCTGCTATAACTTAGTGGTTTGCAAATCTTGAATAGAATCACTCCATATAATCCCTTTCCTCCACAATCTGGTCCCTGTCTCAGCAGTATGATCTAACGCTCCTGGCTGTAAACCTCCTGTTCCAGAAAAAACTTCAAAACATGTTTTGCTCTTTCTGTTTGCTTACTCCTCTGCCAATCTAAATTGGATTCACTCTTCAAGGCCCAGATGAAGTCCCAATTCCTCCCCAGCATGTCCCTAACCTCTCTGGCCATGGGGATTCCATCTGTCTCTACTTCTGCAGTTTTTGTCTGTGCTTATTCATGGCCAGTTAGTAGCTGTTTTGGCTGAATCCAACTTGCTTGAAATTAAGGAACAGACAGTTTGAAAGATTGCCTTGTCATTTTGGATTCGAAAATTCATCAAGTTGAACAGCATTCTTTCCAAAAAGGAAGATTAGTATTTTTAAATATTAAAAACTAATTTAACAAATATATATTTATTTTGCCAAAAACAAGGGTTTCAGTCATTACAATATCCAAATTGATGCCCATTCAGAGTTTTTAATCTAAACATTACATCAGTGCTTTCATGAAAGATATGGAACCACTCCAAGTTCCAATTGCTTGTTTACACATAAATCACTGACTAAACTGCATTGTTAAATTTGACAATCTTAATCAATGTTTAATGTTGATTAGGAAGTATGACCTCACAACAACTCAGTATCCACAAACATATACATTCTGCAATTTCAGTCCCACTTTTTCACCATTGCATTCTTATATAAGGATATGAACAACTTGTAAAAATCTGTTTGGGAGTACATTCTTCTTATCAAAGAACAATTATTTGGAGGAAAGTTAAGATGGAATAAAAAGTAAAAATGAAAATACTCTTAGGTATTATTAAAATCTCAGGGATTGGGGAGCCTTAGTGGTTCAGTCAGTTAAGGGTCCAACTCTTCATTTCAGCTAAAGTCATGATCTCATTCATAAGATCGAGCCCCACATTGGGCTCTGCACTGGCATCATGGATGAAACCTGCTTGGGATTGTCTGTCTCCTCCTCTCTCTCTCTGTCCCTCCCCTGCTCGCTCATGCATGCAGATGCTCTCTCTCTCTATCAAATTAAATAAATAAACCTTAAAAAAAATCTCAGGGATCTATTTTTATATGATACCAATGAATAAGAAATGTAATTTAGAACCATAATGTTCAAACACATGAAGTTCTTCTTGCTCTGGAACAGTCATTTGACCAAACAAGTCATGTCCCTCTACATCACGTAATTCACATCTCTCATTTCTCTGTCACGTTCATTTAATTCATGCCTAATGCTCCCTGCAATGCACAACGAATGTATCTCCTAAAAACTTATTCCTATTTGTATTCATAATGTTGAAAATGAAACTAACATTTACTCCAACATCTGTTCCTTTGACCGCATCACTTCAATTTTATTTGCGACATCACATGTTTTCACGACAGATCCCAAACAATCTCAGGACCATTGAATCAAAGTTAGATTTGTTTTATTTGTCCAATCCTTACATATTTCTAGCTATACTGTTTCCTGCCATTAACCATGCTGAAACTTCCATCTCCTATCTCTAAGTCTTTTTTCAGATGTTCTTGGTGCAATGTGATAATCTTATTTTACACTGCAGTTGGTTCTTCTTGGAAGCAAATGAACACACAACTAAAGGAAGACAACTGCAAAGGGAATGCTAATAGTGGCATTTGTTAATGGACTTCAAGCATTTTTAACAAATATAACTAGAACACATGGCCCAGATTTCATGGAAGGCAAGATAAAGCTGGTAATTATCATTTAATCTCTAAGTTATACTTGACCTTAAAGTTAATAAAGTTGAAAAATCTCCATCAATTAAATTTTTAAAAATTTGCAATCATGTGATGTCCCACATATCATTTCAAATGGATTCTTTTCCAGGGGGAAGAGTCTTTTCTAAAAAAATTATTTTCATTTATGTAATAAAAAAGGATAAGAAACTGCTGCTTCACATAAGATACCTGCAAATGATCTAAATGAATTTCTTAATTCTAAGTAGACATTTTTCCTAATATTGATAAACAATAAATGCAATGTAATTATTAAGTATTTTAACCTGCTACTCATCTACAGAAAAATAACATAAATTCCCATTGTTACATTTAAGGTTTTATCTTATAATTTGCAAAATGAGGATGAATTATACATACTCTATCTAAGAACTGGTTAGAATGTTATTCAGACCAGAAAGGAATTTGGCATAAAGTGATTTGGTTTGGGAGATAATCCATGGCAACTTAGATATTGAAGTAGTTAAAGATCTCATTATAATTGGCTTAAAATATAAGACAGTATCATCATATGGCCATTAAGAGTACTCTTGCCTCAAGTGTTCAATAAATTTATATTGTAATATCTTAGTTATCCATGTAACATAACATATAAACAAATTCATGTTGCATTACTTGACTGAAGCATCTATGGCAATAAATACATATTTAATCACAAACTTTTACCAAGGACTTATTTTTCTGGAAGGCACTTTTCCACATACTTAATCTTATTTAATCTTACTTTACTTCTGCTCTCCCAACCTCATAATACAAATATTCCCATTTAATAGATGAGGAAACTGAGTCTCAAAGATGTTAGGTGATTTCCATAAGTGCTCACAGTTAATAAATAGCAGAGGTAAGAATTAAACCCAAATCTTCTTGTGCAATATTTTTTTCCATAACATTAGAACTGCTCCCCACTTGTCAATAATGGAAAGATTTTCTTTTCATCCACATAAACATTTTACATTAATTTGTCTATTACATCTCAAAATTTCTTCTGACATATATATTTTTTATAAATAATTAGAGGCAGCTGCACATATAAATCTGTAGAGTATCCATCTAGGTACCAGACTGACTCTTTCACAAAAGGTGGGTATACAAAATAAGTATTTGTTCTGATTTACTTTTCAGCATTGACACAATTGACTAGTAAAGGTGTGGCAAAATTATGAATACTTTTTAACACTAGTAGGTGGTAAATGTTTCTTGCATACTACAAAGAAATGCAAAGGTAAGCGATATGGTGAGAGTAGGGGGCCAAACAAAACTCAAACTCATACCAGAAATTCAATAATGTTACAGGCTATGAATACAAATTTCCTTGGCTGCTGATGAATCCAAGGGTCTCCCCTCAATGTCTCACCAGTTATTTCTGGGTGTACCCTGAGTGTTTCTATGGGATCAGGAATAAATCAACACATACTATCACTGCCTACTTCCCTGCCCCTGGGCATCCTCTGGGTCTTTCCCACATTCTCTGAGTCTCTGCTGAAGCCAGTGCATATCCCTGTGTCCCTACTTTTGTCCCTTTACAAGAAGCTCCCATCCCCAAAGCTGCAAACCTTTTGAAACATCACATAGCATCTTTTTCAGGCTTCACAGCATGTTCAGAGCTACTCAAAAATTTCTTATACCTATTTTTGTTTTATTCTTTGGGACCTGAGTCCTACCATAATCTTTTTTTTTTTAAGTTTACTTATTTACTTTGAGAGAGACAGAGAGCAAGTGGGGGAAGGGTGGGGGTGTGTGTGGAGAGAATGGGAATCCCAAGCAATTTCCGTGATGTCAACACGGAGTCAGATGAGGAGCTCAACTTCACCAACTGTGAGATCATGATCTGAGCTGAAAGAGTCCCACACTTATCTGAGCCACCCAGGCACCCCCAGCATATTTTGCTTAGGTCCTAAATATAAGAGTTGATCCTCTTCCCCATCATCACATTTTGTGTCTCCTGCCATTGACTGTTAAAACCAGCTCAAAGTGTCAGGAAGCCCTTACATGCTTGTACATAAACTCCTCTTCACCCTTGGCATAAAACCAAAAGCCCTCAAGAGGATCAAATAAGACTAACAAAAACTAGGGGTCGGTATCATGCTCACATACAGCTATCTTCCTAGTATTTACTGAATTTCAACCAATGGTTCTCAACTGGGAGCAATTTTTTGTCCTCCAGGGGAAATTTGGCAAAATCTGAAAACATTTTTGGTTATGACAACACAGCTACAAACATCTAGCAGGTAGAGGTCTGGGATGCTGCTAAACTTCCTACAGTGTGCAGGAAAGCCTCCGTGACACAGAGTTATGGTCCAAACCACCAGCAGTGCCAGGACTGAAGACCCTGGTGAAACCACGTGATACTCAGAAATATATGACCACACAGGCTCAATAGTTCATCTCTCTAGGCAGGAGCATATTAGCCAAAAATTCAAAAATAGTAACAATTCTTAAAAACCCAGCCTGGAAGGATATCAGTAGAGCATTAATCTAGAATAGGCCTTTTCAGACTTTAATGAATGTAATAATCACTTGGTAAGCTTATAAAAATGCAGATTATTGAGACCCAGCCTTGACCCAATTAAGCAGAAATGAGGTTGCATCCAGGAATCTGTATTTCTAACAACCTCCTCAGGTGATTTTGATGCAGCTTGAACCACACTGTAAGAAACCATGTTAAGGAAACCAAATTGTGCACCAATGAAAATAACCTGAAACTCTGAACACTAAAATTCCTCTCTAGTTGAACATATGGCTAAAAAACACTGGATAGCTACAAAATAATTAAGATCATCAATTAAATAAGTTCTCTGCCTTAAACCAGGACTCTCAAAATTTTCATATGCATAGGAGTCACCCGAGATCTTGTAAACGTGCAGATTCTGATTCAGTAGGGTTGAGATAAAGTATGACATTCTGTATTCCTAAGGAACTCCCAGGTGATGGTCTATAGTGCTCCTTGGACCAGCACATTGAGTACTATGGTGTTAACTGCCAAAGAGAGTAAGACAAGACTTCTATTAACAAAGCACAGAGGGGGGAGCCAAGATGGCGGAACAGCAGGGAAGGTTTTGTGTGTCTTGTGTCCATGAAACAAAGTCAGACCAACACAAAACCATCCTACACACCTAGATAACTGACTGGAGGATTAACACAACAATCTGCACCACAGAACCACAGAACCACAGAATTCAGCAGGTACATGGCACGGAGGTGAACGTGGGGAGAGAGAAGCCAGTGGCGGGCAGGGAGCCACCGTTGTAGGTGGAGAGAGGACAGAGATGGGGGGGGCAGAATACAGGAAAAGCACCCCTCCCCAAAACAGCTGGAGAAAAGTGGAAAATTGGAAACAGCTGCAAGGACTAAACTAAAAAGGGAGAAAGGAGAAAGGAGAGGGTTTAAATTCCATTAAGACTGTAAACAAGGGGAATGCAAAGTCTGCAACTCCGCAGCTTGATCCCTGGCAGTGCTCTGGTGGGAAGGGTGAATCCCCAGGAACAGAGTAGGGTCCGGGAGGTTCTCAGGCCACATGGGGAAAAGCGGTTCCACTGCTGGAAGGACATTTGGTAGAGACTGTTGAAGCCACCTGGTCCCAGCAGACCCCAGAGAACCGCCACATTCGCTGGTGCTGGAACAAGGTCGTTAAGGCTGAAGTCTGGTGCCAGATGTGTGTTGTGATTTCCCATAATCCCTGAAACGCTGCTGCTACACTGTCTCGCTAACTTTTTCTGGGGCAGGCTGGCACCTGGCTGCAGTCTCGGGGCACCAGCAGCAGAGGGTCCAGCAAGCATTCCTGGGTGCAGCTGACATTCAGCCATTGTTCATTCGGCCATTGCTCGGTAAGACGCTCCCACAGAGGGGCAGAAAGGGTCAAAGCCGCAGTCCTTTGGAAGTAAGGGGCTGGGGAAAACAGCATCTGAGACAAAACTCGGGAGAGAGGTACTGCCTGGGGCCTGGTCCCGGAGAGTGAAGAAGCAGGGAGTGGATGAAAGCTGAAGACAGAGGACGGGTGCACGACTTCTGATCAGGGAGAACAGCGTTCGGATACTAGAGACTGGGTAGCTGGGTGACGCCATATTCACTGCTCCCGCGCATGCGCATATGCACCTACAAGCGCCACAGCAATTCACCCCAGTAGGCTAGCAGCATCATCTAGTGAAGAATGGAGCCCTTACACTGAGCCCCGCCCAACTGCGCCAACCTGGCTCTTCAAGAACACAGTCTCACCACCTACTTACTTTATGGACTATAAAGCGCTACATAGTCTGACTTCTGGGGGAAAACGAAGCATTTTCAGTCTTATTTCAATCTGTTAGCAGGTCCATTTATTCAATTTTCTTTCTTTTTTTCCCCCCTCTTTTATACTACTTTTCTTTTTCTTGAATACAGAAAGAGAAAAAATTCATTTCTATTTTCAATTTTTATTAAAAATATTTTTCTTTAATTTTTTACTATATTTTGTACTTCTGTGTAATTTTTTTTCAAATTCTATCTTACTTCCATCATTTTATTTTAGTTTACTTCAGTATAATCAACTTTTCAAATTCTCAAACGATACCCTTTTTTTCTTTTCTTTTTTCTTTTTAGTTTCTTTTCTTTTTCTTGAACAGAAAAACTTCATTTTTACTTTCAATTTCTACTAAAAATATTTTTATTTTTTTACTATATTATTTGCTTTTATATAAATTGGTTCAAATTCTATTTTACTTCCATCATTTTATTTTAGTCTACTACAGTGTATTCACTTTTTCAAATTTTCAAATGATTTCTTTATTTCTTTTTTCTCTTTTTTGTTTCTTTTCTTTTCCTTGAATACAGAAAGAGAAAAAATTCATTTTTATTTTTAATTTTTATTAAAAATATTTTTCCTTAATTTTTTTCTGCTATATTCCTTATTTTGTGTAATTTTTTTCAAATTATATTTTACTCCCATTATCTCATTTTAGTCTGCTTCAGTGTATTCATTTTTTCAAATCCTCAAATGGTTTCCTTTTTTTTATCTTCCCCCCCAATTTTTTTTTCTCTAATCTGTCAAACCACTTTCAACACCCAGACCAAAACACACCTAGGATCTAGCATCATTTAGTAGATTTCTGTGTGTGTGTGTGTGTGTGTGTGTGTGTGTGTGTGTGTGTTTAATTTTTAAATTTTAATATTTCTTATATTTTAATATTTTTTAATTTTAATTTTTCTACCTCATTAATTCATTTCCTCCCTTCAAAATTACAAAATGAAGGAATTCACCCCAAAAGAAAGAGCATGAATCAATGACAGCCAGGGATTTAACCAACACAGATACAAGCAAGATGTCTGAAACAGAATTTAGAATCACAATAATAAGAATACTAGCTGGAGTTGAAAATAGATTAGAATCCCTCTCTGTGGAGAGAAAAGAAGTAAAAAAATAGAATGAAATTAAAAATGCTATAACTAAGCTGCAATCACAGATGGATGCAGTGATGGCAAGGATGGATGAGGCAGAACAGAGAATCAGTAATAGAGAGGACAAACTTATAGAGAATAATGAAGCAAAAAAAAAAGAGGGAGATTAAGGCAAAAGAGCACGATTTAAGAATTAGAGAAATCAGTGACTCATTAAAAAGGAACAACATCAGAATCATAGGGGTCCCAGAGGAGGAAGAGAGAGAAATAGGGGTAGAAGGGTTATGTGAGCAAATCATACCTAAAAACTTTCCTAACCTGGGGAAAGACACAGATATCAAAATCCAGGAAGCACAGAAGACCCCCATTAGATTCAACAAAAACCGACCAGCAACAAGGCATATCATAGTCAAATTCACAAAATACTCAGACAAGGAGAGAATCATGAAAGCAGCAAGGGAAGAAAAAGTCCCTAACCTACAAGGGAAGACAGATCAAGTTTGCAGTAGACCTATCCACAGAAACTTGGCAGGCCACAAAGGAGTGGGAGGATATATTCAATGTGCTGAATCAGGAAAATATGCAGCCAAGAAATCTTTATCCAGCAAGGCTGTCATTCAAAATAGGAGAGATAAAAAGTTTCCCTGAAAACAAAAATTAAAGGAGTTTGTGACCACTAAACCAGCCCTGCAAGAAATTTTAAGGGGGACTCTCTGAGGGGAGAAAATATGAAAAAAAAAATATATATATATATCAATATATATATATATATATATATATATATATATATATATATATATCAAAAGCAACAAAGATTAGAAGGGACCAGAGAACACCACCAGAAAATCCAATTCTACAAGCATCATAATGGCAATAAATTCATATCTTTCAGTATCACTCTAAACGTCACTGGACTCAATGCTCCAATCAAAAGACACAGGGTAACAGAATGGATAAGAAAACAAGATCCATCTATATTCTGTATACAAGAGACCCACTTTAGACCTAAAGACACCTTCAGATTGAAAATAAGGGGATGGAGAACCATCTATCATGCTAATGGTCAACAAAAGAAAGCCAGAGTAGCCATACTTATATCAGACAAACTATACTTTAAATCAGAGATTTAAAGATGGGCAGAAGGGCATTATATCATAATCAAGGGGTTTATCCACCAAGAAGCCCTAACAATTGTAAACATTTATGTGCCAAATGTGAAAGCACCCAAATATATAAATCACAAATATAAAGAAACTCATCAATAGTAATACCATAATAGTCAGAGACTTCAACACCCCTCTCACAGAAATGGACAGATCATCTAATCAAAAAATCAACAAGGAAACAATAGCTTTGAATGACACACTGGATCAGATGGACTTAACAGATATATTCAGAACATTTCATCCTAAAGCAGCAGAATATACATTTTTCTCCAGTACACATGGAACGTTCTCCAGGATAGACCATATACTGGGACACAAATCAGCCCTAAGTACAAAAAGATCAACATCATACCATGCATATTTTCAGACCACAATGCTATGAAACTCGAAATCAACCACAAGAAAAAGTTTGGAAAGGTAACAAATACTTGGAGACTGAAGAACATCCTACTAAAGCATGAATGGGCTAACCAAGAAGTTAAAGAGGAAATTGACAAGTATATGGAAGTCAATGAAAATGATAGCACCACAACCCAAAACCTCTGGGACGCAGCAAAGGTGGTCATAAGAGGAAAGTATATAGCAATCCAGGCCTTCCTAAAGAAGGAAGAAAGATCTCAGATATACAACCTAACCTTACACCTTAAGGAGCTGGAAAAAGAACAGCAAATAAAACCCCAAACCAGAAGAAGACAGGAAATAATAAAGATTAGAGGAAAAATTAATGCTATCAAAACCAAAAAAACAGTAGAACAGATCAATGAAACCAGAAGCTGGTTCTTTGAAAGAATTAACAAAATTGATAAACCACTAGCCAGTTGGATCAAAAAGAAAAAGGAAAGGACCCAAATAAATAAAATCAAGAATGAAAGAGAGATCACAATGAACACAGCAGAAATAAAGATAATAATAAGAGAATACTATGAGGAATTATATGCCAAATAAAATGGGCAATCTGGAAGAAATGGACAAATTCCTAGAAATATATACACTACCAAAACTGAAACAGGAAGAAATAGAAAATTTGAACAGACCCATAACCAGTAAGGAAATAGAATTAGTAATCAAAAATGTCCCAAAAAACAAGAGTCCAGGGACAGATGGCTTTCCAGGGGAATTCTACCAAACATTTAAGGAAGAGTTAACACCTATTCTCTCAAAGCTGTTCCAAAGAATAAAAACGGAAGGAAAACTTCCAAACTCTTTCTATGAAGCCAGCATTACCTTGATTCCAAGAACAGAAACAGACCCCACTAAAAAGGAGAACTATAGACAAATTTACCTGATGAACATGGATACAAAAATCCTCAACAAGATATTAGCCAACCGGATCCAACAATACATTAAAAAAACTATTCACCATGACCAAACGGGATTTATACCTGGGATGCAGGGCTGGTTCAACATCTGCAGAACAATTAACGTGATTCATCACATCAATAAAAGAAAGGACAAGAACCATCTGATCCTCTCAATAGATGCAGAGAAAGCATTTGACAAAATGCAGCATCCTTTCTTGATAAAAACCCTCAAGAAAGTAGGGATAGAAGGAGCGTACCTCGAGATCATAGAAGCCATATATGAAAAACCCAACGCTAATATCATCCTCAATGTGGAAAAACTGAGAGCTTTCCCCCTAAGGTCAGGAACAGGATAGGGATGTCCACTCTCGTCACTGTTATTCAACATAGTATTAGAAGTCTTAGCCTCTGAAATCAGACAAAGAAATAAAAGGCATCCAAATCGGCCAGGAGGAGGTCAAACTCTCATTCTTCGCAGATGACAGGATACTCTATATGGAAAACCCTAAAGATTCCACCAAAAAACTTCTAGAACTTATTCATGAATTCCGCAAAGTAGTAGGATATAAAATCAATGCACAGAAATCAGTTGCATTCCTATACACCAACAATGTAGCAACAGAAAGAGAAATCAAGGAATCGATCCCATTTACAGTTGCACAAAAAAACATAAAATACCTAGGAATATTTTGAACTAAAGAGGTGAAAAATCTATACACTGAAAACTGTAGAAAGCTTATGAAAAAAATTGAAGAAGACACACACAAAAAATGGAAAAAGATTCCATGTTCCTGGATAGGAAGAACAAATATTGTTAAAATGTCGATACTACCCAAAGCAATCTACATATTCAATACAAGCCCTATCAAAATAACACCAGCATTCTTCACAGAGCTAGAACAAATAATACTAAAATTTGTATGGAACCAGAAAAGACCCCGAATAGCCAAAGCGATCTTGAAAAAGAAAACCAAAGCAGGAGGCATCACAATCCCAGACTTCAAGCTATACTACAAAGTTGTAATCATCAAGACAGTATGGTACTGGCACAAGAACAGTCACTCAGATCAATGGAACAGAAGAGAGAACCCAGAAATGGACCCACAAACGTATGGCCAACCAGCCTTTGACAAAGCAGGAAAGAATACCCAAGGGAATAAAGACAGTCTCTTCAGCAAGTGGTGCTGGGAAAACTGGACAGCGACACACAGAAGAATGAACCTGGACCACTCTCTTACACCACACACAAAAATAAACTCAAAATGGATGAAAGCCCTAAATGTAAGACAGGAAGCCATCAAAATCCTCGAGGAGAAAGCAGGCAAAAACCTCTTTGACCTTGGCCGCAGCAACTTCTTACTCAACATGTCTCCAGAGGCAAGGGAAACAAAAGCAAAAATGAACTACTGGGACCTCATCAAAATAAAAAGCTTCTGCACAGCAAAGGAAACAATCAGCAAAACTAAAAGGCAACTGACAGAATGGGAGAAGATATTTGCAAATGACACATTAGGTAAAGGGTTAGTATCCAAAATCTATGAAGAACTTATCAAACTCAACACCGAAGAAACAAATAACCCAGTGAAGAAATGGGCAAAAGACATGAATAGACACTTCTTCAAAGAAGACATCCAGATGGCCAACTGACACATGAAAAAATGCTCAACTTCACTCATCATCAGGGAAATACAAATCAAAGCCACAATGAGATACCACCTTACACCTGTCAGAATGGCTAACATTAACAATTAAGGCAACAACAGATGTTGGTGAGGATGCAGAGAAAGAGGATCTCTTTTGCATTGTTGGTGAAAGCATGCTGGTGCAGCCACTCTGGAAAACAGTATGGCGTTTCCTCAAAAAACTAAATATAGAACTACTATACGACCCAGCAATTGCAGTACGAGGCATTTATCCACAGGATACAGGTGTGCTGTTTCAAAGGGACACATGCACCCCCATGTTTATAGCAGCACTATCAACAATAGCCAAAGTATGGAAAGAGCCCAAATATCCATTGATGGATGAATGAATAAAGAAGATGTGGCATATACATACAATGGGGTATTACTCGGCAATCAAAAAGAATGAAATCTTGCCATTTGCAACTACATGGATGGAACTGGAGGGTATTATGCTAAGTGATATTAGTCAGTCATAAAAAGACAAAAATCATATGACTTCACTCATATGAGTGCTTTAAGAGAGAAACCAGATGAACATAAGGGAAGGGAAACAAAATAACATAAAAACAGGGAGGGGGACAAAACAAGAGACTCATAAATATGGAGAACAAACTGAGGGTTATGGGAGGGGTTGTGGGAGGGGGATGGGCTAAATGGGTAAAGGGCCCTAAGGAATCTACTCCTGAAACCATTGTTGCACTATATGCTAACTAATTTGCATGCAAATTAAAAAAAATAAAAAATAAAACAAGTTAAAATTTTTTTTTAAAAATAATAAAAAAATAACAAAGCACAAAACCATCAATCATAATTCTCATTTCCATCTGCATCTGGAAAATGGACATAGACTTTCAATGTTACCTCTACTAGAAAGTTAGCTCCATGAAGGCAGGAGTTTAATCAGTTTTGCTCACAGTTATATGACCAGCACCTGTTCATGGCCTGGCACATAGCATGTGCTCAACACATACTACGAATAAATGAACAATGAACAAAGATTCTCTAAGTGAACTCTAGTGATAGAATCCAATCATGAATCAAAATTCCCCCCAAAAGAGCTTAGAACTCCAACTCCACCTCAGAGGGAAGAAAGTATAGCTAGAGTACAGGGGTAAAAGTGCACCAACTCTGGGGGTCCCAAACAGACCAGAATCTGCTACTCACCCTGACCAAATACAAAGGCAGAGAAAAGAGTCGTGGTGAAACAGGAAAGGACTTTATTTCAGCGAGGCCAACACCAGGAAGACAGTGGACCAATGTCTCAAAGACTGTCTCTGAAATACTGAAAATACTTCCATGTTTATAGAAGGCAAATGAGGGACAAAGGTGGGTAGATATGTGCACATGGGCAGCAAAGGTCAAAGGGATCATTGTCTTGAGGTCAGTCACAGGTAGGGGTCTTGCTGGCTCAGGGAAGTATTTAGTGCTTGCCCTGGTAGTTTTGGTTTCCAGTAGGGGATGATTTGCCCTCAGAGTCTTCCCCCTGTTCCAAGAGACAAGTTAGAAAGAACCCAACTAGTGGGATGCCTGGGTGGCTCTGCTGGTTAAGCTACCAACTGGGGCTCAAGTCATGATCTCACAGCTTGTACATTCAAGAGCCTTGTACATCTCAGAGCTTGGAGCCTGCTTCAGATTCTGTATCTTCCTCTCTCTCAGCCCCTCCCCTGCTTGCTTGCTTGCTCACTCTTTCTCTCTCTCTCTCTCAAAAATAAACATTTAAAAAATTAAAAAAAGAAGTAAAGAATCCAACTTGAAAAGTTTGAGGTCAAAATGGAGGCAGACAGCTGAAGTCCTCTTTTAAAAGTACTTAACCCTATTTAATACATATATGTATCATTAATTGATGGCTGATTCATAATTTGTTCCTTATATAGATAGCTTCCAAAACTCCAACAGACTTATATGAATATTTTTTTAGAGAAGTGCATTCTTTGGGGCAGAAAATCAGTGAAAGTCACAGTGAAAGTTGACAGTGAAAGTCACATAACTATGATGTTTAGTTTCAAAAGGATAGTATATGGCTAGCACTGATTATTTCTTTAACTTATTTTACATGAGAAACTATGGCTAAGAAGAAATTCAGAGGAATTCAATCTTTATTAGGTTTGGTTTTAAAAATTTAAAGTCCTCCCTTCATATCAGAGAGGACCCTGCCTTCAAAGAAAAAAATGCCCTTTTTCTACAATTTATATATCTTAATGATGTTCAAGTTTACAAATGAACAGAAATTGTTTTTGAGTCAGCAAAAGCTGAAATTAAGGATCACAGAGAGTAAATGATGAATGAGCCCAGGACTGCTGCTAATGCAAGTTCAAATTTAGCTGTGTCACTTGATAGTGATTTTCAAGTTTTTCACCAAACTTCTCAATTAGAGAAGGAAAAATTCTTATGAAAAACAACACACAACACACACACACACACACACACACACACACACACACACACACACACACTCACTCACACACTTATCTCCTCAGCATAGTAAATATGGTTTAAATAGATGTTCCATTAAGGCCTAAAAACACTAATGTTTCCATATATGGCCTTCATTATGTTGAGGTATGTTCCCTACAAACCTACTTTGTTGAGGCTTTTTATCATGAGTGGCTGTGGTACTTTGTCAAATGTTTCTTCTGCATCTATTGAAAGAATCATATGTTTCTTACCCTTTCTTTTCTTAATGTGATGTATCACATTGATTGATTTGTGAATATTGAACCACTCTCGCAACCCAGGAATAAATCCCACTTGATGGTGGTGAATGATTTTTTCAATGTATTGTTGGATTCGGTTCGCTAATATTTTGTTGGGGATTTTTCCATCCATGTTCATCAGGGATATTGGCCTGTAGTTCTCTTTTTCAGTGTAGTCTTTTATCTGTTTTTGGTATCAGGGTAATGCTAGCCTCTTAGAATGAATTTGGAAATTTTTCTTTCTTTTCTATTTTTTGGAATACTTTGAAAATAATAGGTATTACTTCTTCTTTATATGTTTGGTAGAATTTGTATGTGAAGCCATCTGACCCTGGACTTTTATTTGTTGGGAGTTTTTTGATTCCTGATTCAATTTCTTTGCTGGTTATCAGTATACCATATTAATTCTGGAAGTTGGTTTATGTGGCAACTTTTTCACTTTGTTAGATGAATAGATGATGCCTTCATATTTGAAAACATCAGAAATGCTTTTGCTCCTCTCATTTTTGTTGTTGTTAATTTGTAACTGTGATGGTTAATTTTATTTGTTTACCCCAGTGAGCCTTAGGATGACCAGATATTTGGTCAAACTTTATTCTGGGTGTGTTGGTGAGGGTGCCTAGGGATGAGATTAACATTTGAATTGGTGCACTGAGTAAAGCAGATTGCCTCCCTAATGTGAGCTTAAGTGGGTGGGCATCATCCAATCAACTGAAGATCTGAATGGCTGAGTAAGAAGGAAATATTGACTGCCTGATTGTGAGCTGGGATACTGGTCTTCTCTTGCCCTTGAAGTGGAATTTACACCATTGGTTCTCGTGGTTCTCAGTTCTTTGGACTTGGACCAAAATATGCCATGGACTCTCCAGATACCCAGATTGCTGACTTGTGGATCTTGGGATCTTCTCAGCCTACTTGAGCCAATTCGTTATAATCAATCAATCTCTCTCAATCAATCAACCTTTCTCTCAGTCCATATATGTCCTATTGGTTGTTTTCCTGGAGAATCCTGATTAATACAGTAACCTCAGGCTTTTTTTAGTTTAAGAAACTCTACCATAACACACCACAGAGAGTACATCATTAGCCATAATTTTGAAAGCTACAGTGTCTATGAGAATTCCCTAATTAATCCCATAGGGCTCAGCCCTCTGGTTATTTATCCCCACTCTGTTAACAGGCCTCCCCTTAACTCCAGTGGGGACTTGTGTGCAGGCTTTACAATCAGAGAATTAAGCTCATTCTGCATCTTTCCCTTCTTATCTCTTGGAGCAACTCTGTGGGGCTATCTCTCGTCTTATTCTTAAAAATATCCTCTCAGATTGGCTCTATATTCCACAGTTAATGATATGCAGATACTAGCTATGTCAGGAATTCACAGTAAATGAATTATTTGTGAAGTGGTAATAAGCTGAGAAAGAGAAAAAAAAGGAAGGAAGGAAAGAAAGAAGGACACAGGGAGAGAGGGAGGGGAAGGACAGGAGGGAAAGAAAGTCTGTTTTCCCATTGTCTTCCTATGTGGGTTATTTACAGGGTCTCAGCTCATTACAAACTTTCTAATGCCATTGAACTGCTTTCTGGATGGAGTACAGATTTTTTTTCCTTTTCAGAAACATTCAATGTGTAAGCCAGTTAGCTACTTTTAAAAAATGTCTCTCTAAAGAAAAATCTATATGCTATTATTATTTACAAAAATAAGAATTAGATTAGGTATCTAATAAGTAAATTAAAAGCAGTAAAAATTGGGGAGCCTGGATGGGTCAGTAGGTTAAGCTTCAGAGTCTTGATATTGGCTCAGGTTGTGATCCCCTGGTCCTCTCTCTCTCTGCCCTTCCCCAGCTCCTAATTGCATGGGCGGGCACTCTCTCTCTCTCAAAATATATAAATAAACTTTTTTTCTAAAAGTAGTAAAATTTTAAAAACACTAAATCTGTAGATACATGATATGAATTTGAACCCTGGGCTTACTGTTTGCTGTGTGGGTAAATGATTTGGGGCAAACCATTTGATTTCCTAGTTCTTTAATTTTCTTCACCCCAAAACAAGATGTTATAGAAATGCCTGCCTGCATCATAGGACCGCTGGAAGAAATCAGATGCTGTATCTATAAAGCATATTAAGTGTCTCTTAAGAATCATATGGTTATTAGTAGCAGGTGGTGCTTTTTATTATAGCCCCACTGACAAACAATAGAAGAAAGAAGAATACAAAATAGAAAAGAATAGAGAAATTACTTGTGTTCATTAACAGTTATGCTCACATTACTTCGCACATGGGTTAGAATCTCCAAAAATACAGAACAAGAAAAAAGGTAGAAGAGGTATCATTAGCCAAAGGATTGCATTAAAAAGACAGGAATGAGATGAGACGAGATAGTGTTTGATGTAACAGGTGGAAAGAAAAGAAGAAAAGATCTAAATATAACTTATAATTTATGTTTGAAGGTGTGCCATGCCTGGCACATAGCAGGCACTAAACAAATGTTTATTAAGATTCTAATCTCCACATTCCAGTGGCATTTAAATTAAGTACCTTCTACCTGCCAGACGTGTAATGTTCAAGTGACTTGGTTTGCACATTTTAGATAGAATTAAAATCTTAAGTAAAAATTTAGAGTGTACAGTGAAAGCAAGATAGAGAGAGGGAAATTTCTGGGATTTGTGGTCCTTTTACTATCCATATATCAGTGCACATATAATTTAACAAATAGCAAGTGTTCTAAATGAATGAATTCCTTTTCTTGCACTACTCAATTTTTATTTTTAAAAATTTTTTTCAACGTTTATTTATTTTTGGGACAGAGAGAGACAGAGCATGAGTGGGGGAGGGGCAGAGAGAGAGGGAGACACAGAATCGGAAACAGGCTCCAGGCTCCGAGCCATCAGCCCAGAGCCCGACGCGGGGCTCGAACTCACGGACCGCGAGATCGTGACCTGGCTGAAGTCGGACGCTTAACCGACTGCGCCACCCAGGCGCCCCTCAATTTTTAAAGGCCAAAACATACCAATTTAAAACAACTGAATTCCTTTTTACCTATAAAAATCAATATGACATTAGCCTTTCCTATGCAATATAAGCATAATCCAGTAAGTTCAATGCTTGTCCTCAATAATTCTTTAGTGGTGGGGTAGCCTAAAGGTGCCCATCTGTTCAGCATATCTAAGCATTTCAAAACCATTAACAAACAAATATTTCTTAAACTCTACGTTGTCTATCTCTATTTTAGAAGTTTAGAGGAATTCAAGGAAAATAAAACAGTTTATGACCACAAGACACTTATAGGTGGGAGACCTATATATACAGGCATACATGTATCAGTCCTTTAATAAACTGTATAGTGTATAAGAAAGTATATTACAATGGGACAATTGGATATAAACCAGTACAGAACAAGGTATTCATTCTTTGGTCAGAAAAAATTTTAAAAAATAGATTTGAGAAATTAAATCTTTGTACTTAATTCATCACGAAAGTCTTCAGAAAGAAAATAAAACATAAGTAGTCTGGAAGGATAATTAAATCATGAAGTATTAGACCAAAAAGCAAAAGGTATTTCTGCCAGATTATAGAAATTTGCTATAACTACCATAATAAAGTACCACAAACTGGTGGCTTAAGCAACAGAGATTTATTGTCTCACAATTCTGCAGGCTAATAGACCAGAATCAAGGTGTTGGAGGGATGGTTCTTTTCTTAAGGCTGTGAAGGACAATTTATTCCATGCCCCTTGCTTACTTTCTGGGGCTTTCCTGGAAATCTTTCGTGTTCTTCAGTTTGTAGATGCATCACTCCAATCTCTACCTTCATGCTCACATGACATTATCCCCCTATGTCTGGGTCTACATTTTCCCATTTTATAAGGACAACAGTCATACTGGAGTAGGACCTCACCCTTTTCCACTATGACTTCATCTTAACTAATTACACTTGTTAACAGTTCCATTTCCAAATAAGGTCACTTTCTGAGGTACTGTGTGTTCAAACTTCACCATCTGAATTTTAGGGACACAGTTCAATTCCTAACACAGATGAACCATTCTGAGCCAAGTAATTGATTAAATAGCTCTAGGTGACTTGCTAAGGCTTAATGGATGAAAAACTGAAAGGCCAGACAACAGAGAACCTTGGAGCCTTCAGGCAACAGAGAACCGTGGAACCTTAGCAAAGGAGCTTGACGTGCTGAACTGGAAGGCACTGTGGGCTCTCAAAGAAAAGAAATGGTGTTTTGTAAACGTTAATCTGGAGAATGGGTCCTGGCTGGGTCAGGAGGGAGTGAGACACTAAAGACAGAATAACTAAGTAGAGGGTGACAGGAAGTAAAAAATATCTGGCAGCAGCAGTCAGAATGAAAGAGATTAAATGAATCCAAGAGAAAGTGGCCTATCAATAAGAGATTATTCCTCTAGGGAGTTCAGATTATACCAAACAATCGCCTATATTCTCATTAATCTGAGTACTTAGTAAGACATCAATTACTGATTTCAGTAATTACAGGTGATATGCAACTATATGAATGACTCACTTGTACAAAATTAATTTCCTGTTCTTGTGTAATGCCAAAGGCTTGGAGAGCAACAACGCCAGCCAACTGTTTAAGGAGTTTGGGAATCCAGAAAAAGCTTCTTCAACATAACGCACTATTGGGTTGACACAATGTAATCCCTGGCAACTATCATGCACCGAAGAGAAAAAGTTAGCAAATGAATGACTTCTGAAGACACTATCTAAAATGGAATGCCAAGGTGGTCCTAACACAATAGTGAATAATGGAATGTCAAGAAGGAAGATATAGTCAAAACATCAAAAGCTCCTATAATTTTCATTTTAGAATGAAGACATGTAGCAAAGAACCATTCTGGAAAACATGATGGCCAGACTAATTTTTGACAACTCTTTCAGATTATATGTACTGACAAGAGATGAAGTGAAGGGTAAGTACTGAAATTTTACTAAGAATCTAAAGCAAATGAGGGACATTGAATGGATGGAATTGAATACGTAATTTTTAAAAGAAACATGGTAAACATATATATAGCTTATAAGAAATATAAAGGAGGCCAACATACTTCTGAATATTTTATATCCATTATATCTAAAAGGTGGGCAAGACATCCAATCATAAAATCCTAATATTAAACCATGTTTATAAATACCTAAGGCATTTTGAAACTCATTCATGAACAACAGGTTATCATCTACATGGCTGAGATACTGGAGGTAAAGGAGAGACAGAACTTAAAAGGAAAAAAAGAAGACAGGGAAGAAAAATGCTTCTTTAGCCCTACTTCCTTTAAGCTACTGCTCTCTTCCTCCTTCCCTTCATAAGAAAACATCTAGAAGGAGTTCTGTCCCTTCATCAGATACATTTCTTCCCATTATGCAATATTCAATGTGCTCCCAATTGGCTTGTGTCCTCACTTTTGCACCCAATTTAGCTATTGCTCTTGTCCTCAATGTCATCCATAAAGTTCCATGCAAAGGACATCTCTCAGTCTTCATCTTTATTGATCTCTAAGCAGCATTCCACTTTCTTCTTGAAATTCTCTCTGTCTCTTGGTTCCTATAACACCACCTTCTCTTTTCTCTCCTCCTACATTTCAGCCACAATTCTGCTGTCTCCATCACCAAATCATGTTTTCTATAAAATGCTCAAAGTCTGGAGTTTTCAAAAACTCCCCAGGCAATTTCTTGCAGTTCTTCAGCTACCATTTATATGCCAAAGAATCCCAAATTTTTTTTTTTTTTATAATTTTTTTTTCCAACGTTTATTTATTTTTGGGACAGAGAGAGACAGAGCATGAACGGGGGAGGGGCAGAGAGAGAGGGAGACACAGAATCGGAAACAGGCTCCGAGCCATCAGCCCAGAGCCCGACGCGGGGCTCGAACTCACGGACCGCGAGATCGTGACCTGGCTGAAGTCGGACGCTTAACCGACTGCGCCACCCAGGCGCCCCAAGAATCCCAAATTTTATGTACAACTTAAACTTCTCTGAACTCCATATCCAAGTATATTCAACAGGGTACTCAGCTGTGATGTTCCATAGGTACCACAACGCAACCTGGTGATTTTCCCACCCAGTCTGTTTCCTAAGTAAGTAGCACCACCATCTGCCTGTTACTCAGGCAAAGAAGCCTAGGTAGCAACCTTGAAACCTCTCTCCTCCTCATCTCCTGTCACCCATTAACCAGCAGGACTAGTTTTACCTCACAAATGATCTCAAACGCATCCACATCTCCATTTCCATTTTTAATGCAAGCCACCACTGTCTCTCATTCACTAGTTTCCCATAACCACTGGTTTCCCACATCCAGTCTTACCTCCATTCAGCCTAAAGCTGAAGTGATTTATTTAAAACACAAATGTGATCAAGGCACTTCACTCCTTAAAAACTTTCATTGCCTACCCCTTTGTTCTTAACATGAAACCCTTATTTAGTCCTTACTGTGCCCTTCAAGGCCATGCTGCCCTTCATCCATTTCATCAGGCACCTCTCCCTTTGCTCTCTGCCTTCTATCAATTCTTACAAAGTGTTTCTCACCACCTGGAGGCCTGGAGGCCTGCTGAGTCCTCTACTTGGCAAATTCCCTTCTTTCCCATCCTTACTTCTATGCCTAGCTGATGTTTACTTAATCTTTAGATTTCGGAAACAAACAAACAAACAAACAAACAATTTTCCTCAAGCACTCCCACCCACCCAGATCAGACTCTTGTTAACCTATTTCTCTTTCAGGGCATTTGCCATATGTGAAATTAAATGCTCTTTGGTGTAATGAACTGGATGTTATATTTCTTGACTGAGATAATATCAGTTATGTATGTCTTATTTACTGTTTCACCTCTAGTGTAGCCTTGAACAAAGAAAGCATTCAATAAATGTTTGCCAAATGAACAAATGAACTCCAACATTTAACAGCGCTATTTTAAACCTGATAAGTAAACTGTGGTAAAAATCAATAATCTCAATTACAGTTTTACCATTAAAACAACCCTACAGATTTAATAAACATAATGTATATCACTTACAAATTATTACTTGCTTATTTTTGTATATAATCATAAATCTAATTTCTTAGAGGACCAGAATTCTGTAGACCATCTGATAGACAACATGAACCATTGCATAATTTTTAAATGTTGCTTCTAAGAAGTCAAATATCCTTAAAGTTAACAACAATAACAGAATGAAAAGGAAAACCAAATTTGATCAAAATACTGGAAAAAACCTCTTAACGTGAATAATGAAAGATACAATATTAAAAGTCTTCATCATGAAAAATTCAAGATCTCTGTAATAAACCAAGTTTTTCCATCATTTTCTTAACTTTTGAAGATTTTTATCTTTAAATGACAAAGAAATAATGTGAAGAAATTTACAAACCATCTTTCAGTATGATCCATTCAGAATGCAAAGTAGCTGCTCATTTGTGCTATACATTTATACATAACAATGATAAAAACCCATTTTCAATAGGTTGCATTAAAAAGTTATTTAATCTAAATCTCTGCCCTCTTCTCTTAAACTCTTTCCTGTCTCAATAAACAGCAACGTCATCCATGTGTTGTTCAAACTCCTTTAATCCCTCCTCAATTCTCCTCCACAATAAACTATCTGCAAGTACTGTTGGCTCTATTTTCAAAACAACACCAAGAACACGCTTCCTCCTCTTTATCTCCCTTATCATTTTCTTAATCCAGACCACCAACATCTTTGCCTAAACTACTGCAAAAGCCTCCCAACTGGTCTTCCTATTTATGTCTCTTTCTCCCCACCATATTTAACCCATGATCTACAATTTAGTTAATTTAAGGCACTGCAGCCAGAGCCATCCTTTTCAATACAAGTATATCACTCCCCTATTTGAGATGAACCTAAAATCCTTACAAGCCTCCCTAAAATACCTGGCCCCTACTTCATTCTTCGATTGCATCTTAACTGACTCCTCTGCTGCATCACATTATCCTTTCTTTCAGTTTCTAGAACATCCAAGATAGTTCCCACTTAGGGGTTTTCTACTTGCTATTGCTCCTGCTTGAAATGCTCTGTTCCAGATCTTTCTATGCTGTTTCCTTATCATCAAATCTCAAGTCAACTGTCAACTCATCTCCATCAACCCCATAGACTTTCCCTGACCATCTCATCTAAATTAACCCCCAATCATTCTCTATCACATCATCCTGTTTCATTTTATTCCTATTATTTGTTACTACCTGAAACTGCCTTCTCTATTTCTATGGTTACCACTTATTCTCTGTCTTCCCCCTAGAATGTGAGATCTGAAAACAGGAAACTTCTCAGTCTTATTCACTATTCACTACCCAGTACCTAGAAAAGTGCTTGGTATACAATAGGTGCTCACTAAATCTTTATTACATGAGTGCACATACTTAACCACAACAACAAAAGCAGAAGCTCAAAATAAAAATAATGATCAGAAAATTAAGATCCAGAAAGAGGTATCACATGAATTTATATCATGTGGTTTCATGTTACACATTTTGACAGTATCAGTGGGGCTTATTACATGTTAGAGATCTCAAATATTATAATGAAAATACACTACTAAGTTTCAAAATGAGCATTTTTTTAAAAATCTGCATCATAAATGGAGAAGGAAAGACCTATCTTTCAGCAAAAATATAATGGTCTCTTTTGGACTGAATCAGAAGCATTTAAAGAAATACTTTGGAAAAAAAAGGTCAATTTTAAAAATAAATACCAACTTTTAAGGCAGAGAAAATCTATTGAAAGCTAAGAGAAACACCAGAAATTGGTTTCCCAAGGGCCAATAAATCATCGTGTAGCTAAACAGAGGCTGGCAAGTTTATACCTTAGAGGTTTTCTCTCTCCAAGGACCAATGGCACATTCTTGACATTTGGAAAGGATAAGTCTAGAACCCTCCAAATGTCCAAACACCACTGTGTCAGTGTTCTTACTTGCAAGACCCACTAGCTAGTCACATATTTAATGAGAATCATCTAAATCTGTGCCTCAGGGAAGTAATAAATTACTATATCTCATGGACTTCCAGGGTCTTTCCTGAACAGTATTTGTGAATGTCAAGGGCCTCCTCACAGTATCTGGACTGTTTCCATGAGAGAATAAACTACCGTGGATATTAGTTTAAGATTCTAAAAAAATAACTAGGAATCTATTTACTCCACTGGAGCTATTTACTAAATACCACGGAGCATTAATACAACCACTGAGATTACTCACAGTAGCAAACAAAGATAGCAGTGGTACTTTATCTTCCTGTTAATTGATTGCTTTTGTTCAACAACATTGGAAAAATCTGACTACAATTCTAACTGCAAGCCACAGTAATCATGTCAATATGTGAACTATCTGAATATCTAATTATGAAAAAAGAAAGGCAATTTCACAGTGGAAGTATTATTTTAATTCAAGAAACCAGCCATATAACTTATTAGTCTGACATATAGCAGATAGCTAAAAAACTTTAATTTGAAAGATAATTATTTTTAGCTGATTAATATGCTTCAAATTAAATTCACTGCTTTTAATGGGCCCATCAACTTGACAACCTGGGAAATTAATAAATTTTGCATGCAGTAATCCTAGGAAATTTAAACAGCTGAGCTACACATCATTACAAGGATTACCTTCACAGTAGGCATTGTCCTCTCGAAGAGCCCTAAAACCATCTCGACAGCTACAAACGGCCCTGTCATTCAGATTTCTGCAGACAGAATTCTCCATGCAGTTATGCCTTTCAGAACAAAAGTCATAACCTACAAGAAAAAAGAATCTTATTAAGGTAAATGAAAATATGACAAAATGAATAAATTTTGCTGACTAAATACTCCCTTTGATTTAGAAGCCATTTTTCCCTAAATTATTTTTTAAATTGATACCTTCATCCATTGTTAGAGAACTACATGCTATGTGTACTAAAAGGTGTTTATGTTTAACTCAGGTGTTTCCTACTTCAAGTTAATTCTGTCTCCTATGTCTTCCTTCTGACTTTAGGTTTTCTAGTCCCTGATATTTGAAGTATAGCCCTCCAAATATCTGGAACAAAGAGAGATCCATGGAGTCCAAAATGAAGATTTACAATATAAAAGACAACTCAGGAGGTGCCTGGGTGGCTTAGTTGGTTAAGTGTCCAACTCTTTGTTTCTGCTCAGGTCATAATCTCATGTTTTGTGAGTTCGAGCCCCACATCAAGCTCCGTGCTGTGCGGAGCCTGCTTGAGATTTTCTCTCTCCCTCTCTATCTCTGCCCTTCCCCCTCTCACTGTCTCTGTCTCTCTCTTAAAAATAAATGTATAGGGGCGCCTGGGTGGCGCAGTCGGTTAAGCGTCCGACTTCAGCCAGGTCACGATCTCGCGCTCCGTGAGTTCGAGCCCCGCGTCGGGCTCTGGGCTGATGGCTCAGAGCCTGGAGCCTGTTTCCGATTCTGTGTCTCCCTCTCTCTCTGCCCCTCCCCCGTTCATGCTCTGTCTCTCTCTGTCCCAAAAATAAATAAATGTTGAAAAAAAAAAATTAAAAAAAAAAAAAATAAATAAATAAATGTATAAACTTAAAAAAAAGATAATTCAGTGAGAAAGTAATCTGTGAATTAGAAGTTGAACATTATCAGTACTATGGATAATACAGCCCTGGGCCGGATGAAATATGAACATTGTGTACTTAAGAAATGAAACAGCCTGACATCCTTTAAAAAAAAATTGTAAATGTATCAAAAATGAAAATTATATCACTTTAATTGTCTCTGGAAATCTGCAAGGCAGAGGATGTCCACTCAAAAGAAGGGGAAAAAATTATGAATTACAAAGATTTCACAGATTCCAGAGTCTTTATGAGAGGATGGAAAAAACCGGAACATTTTATAAACAGTGGTACCAGTCACATATAATTTCTTAGGATCTCTTCTGCCTGTGTGAATCCCTTGTTCAAAGATCTAAGATGCTGAAATGAAAAGTTTAAACACTGGACTCCATACTAAATGGAAATTACATGATTGTACATCATTCAAACAATTTTCCAATTGCCTGATGCATAAGTTATCTATCTCATTTTACACTGTCTAATGAATTACAATTTCAGTCCATGTACAGAAGAAAAGAGGACTAGAAAAATGTATTTCATGTAGCTCAGAATAAACTCATCTGCTCACATATAGTCAGGGAAAAACTTTTCACCTGAGCCAATCATGAAGCTCAAAGTTCTACACTGGCCCATCTTACTTGTAACCAAATTACCATAGAAGGCTGTGATTCAGTGAAAGGGTGGGACTAAATAGTACCACAGCCAGCAGCATACTCTGGCACAGTGCTGTGGTTGGTGTCCATTCTGATTGCCTGGTGCCTGTAATGACTATTTTCAATATCACCCCACAGTTAAAGCATATCCCCCATGAAGTAAAACTACAATGTATAGTAAAAAGTTGTGTGTACAACTTCATAAGCCTTAAGAAGGGTGATGCTCTCAAAATGCAATAATGGCATTACAAAGGGAAATTAAAAAAATGAATTAGTGATTTCTACAGAAATAAAATAGAACAAAGGGGTATGAAGGCCAGAACAATATATAGTCAATAGTGGCATTTAAATCACTTGACAACTAAATTTTCTGGACGTGATTCCTCACAATCTACATTCTCATGTGTAAGGCCCAACCTTTATAAGTAAAACGTTCATTCTCAAGAAGAGAAAAAGAGTTAAAAATGTTTTCTCCTAAAGTCTTTTTCTTTCCTTCTTCTTTAAGTAGCTAAATTGAGACCGTACTTCTTAAAATGTATTCCATTGTCTTTTTACAATGCCTGAGAAGAAATAATTTCAGTTTAAAAGTCATCTTCATTTTCTACCCCAATAGCTCAGTACCTCATCAATCTATAATGAAAAGTCTCTAAGAAATCACTTCATATTTATTCTAAATTAAAACAAAGTTACTGTAAACACTGGCCCATTCCTTGAGTTATACACAGAATCAAGAGATCATGTTCTAACACAGTACTAACTCTGCAAAATTGCACCTGTAATGTTTCCAACAATGCTGAGAGGGCTGTGACTAACAACAGGTATTGTGCTAAGGCATTTTTATTTTTCTTTCGTAAGTTTATATTTTTCAAAACTATCTTTCAATTTTTCCCTTTGCTGCATTTTCTCTTCTCATTCTTCAGACTTTGCCCAATCTATGCCATCACTCTCTAGGCCATTCCACCTCTATTACAGTCCTTCTCCAATTTTACCTGTAAGTAATGCTTAGACCTCTTATCTCAGCATTGAATATCATGCATACATTCACCATGCAGTATCTAATTGCTGCAAGAATTTTCCAACTATAAGATAATGATGTGATCCTACCTTTACTGTTTGAGGTTCAACTAGGGAGTCCTTTACTTTTTATCAGATGTTTGTTTGTTTGTTTTTAATTAACCCAGAGATGTGAAAGCTAAAACTTTTGTCAGTCAAATTCTAATTTACTCTAAACAATGTCAGATAGATATTTTTATTTATTTTCTCAACAAATTGAATCCATTGGTTGTTTTACTGCTTAGATACAAATGCCAGTATCAAAAGACTATCTATTGATAGGTAGAAAATTCAGATTCAGTTAAAGTGGGTTGTTTCCAAACTATAGGTAATAACTTCAAAAACTCAGTATAAGATGGCAAAAACCCACAGCCCTATTACCTCCACACTTGCATTTCTAGTCATATGTGCTTGGCTTTTGGAGTTGAAAGACCTGGATTTACAACCAAATCTCTATTACTCACTAGCTGTGTAAATTACTACTTGTGTAAAGTAATTAACCTTTAAAACCTTTTTCTCATCTGTAAAATTAAGATGATATCTACCTCGCCAAAATGTAAAGTTCAAATGAGATCATCTATGTAAAAACATAATAGCACAGTATTTGTTAATAATTAAAGCAACTAGAGTATTACCAATAAGCCGCTAGCCAAATACATTGAGATACTTATCACAGAAGAAAATTCAAGTATTTGTTATAGATGGATGGATCTAATCTAATCTAATCTAATCTAATCTAATACAATCTAGCTTTTATTTCCCACTTCGGACTTAAACTTCAAAGCTACCAAGCTTTCTATTCCTTTAATAAGTTTCTCAAATTTACATGAAGTCCTCTGTTTTTTGGTAAGTATAGATCTTTCTATAAAATATTAATATGCATTTCTCTACAACTGGTTGAATAGGAAAGGGTGAATACAAAAGATTATGAGTAAGAATAATATACATAAAAGGTTATACATAATAATCAGGAGAAAGATAATAAACTTTGAGGTGGTTTTTGTCCACTAGGTCTATTTCTCCTTTTTGTAGGGGGAAAAAACAGCCCACATGGTTGGTTTGGATGAACCATTCACCCCTATTGTTAACCCATGTGCCGACAGGAAGATGGACTGTACCGCCCCTCAGGATAATCAATGCATCCCACTGACCTGGACACATTAGTTCCTTCAGGTCTGGGCATATGACCCAGTTCAGGCTAATGAAGATGATTAAAACTCAATTATGGGACTTTTGTTCAACTCCTGAAGATACTAAGTTTTTCTTTCACCTACTCCAGTATCATAATGATGCGAGCATAAGAATGTCAGTGGTCTAGCTGAAAACACAGGGAGCCTGAAAATAAAGCCACTTCAGAAGAGACAAACAGAGATCCACCTAGGCAAAGGAGCAGGATTGCAGAGCTGTAAAAAGCTTCTCATAGGACCCATATTTTCCATTTCTTGCCTACATCAGTTGGATTGGGTGTTTTATTACTTACACCTAAAAGATTACTAACTTATTTAGATATTTGCAGGATGATGGATAATCGTGATTTTTCCAAAATTATGTTTCATGTGCATAGATGTATACTTTTTAAAAAGCACTACTTGCAATGGATTTCTTTTAGTGTGTATTAAAAATATGTGAATCTAACAAATAATGCCATTATTTTATGGATACCATTGTTTGGAATGAAGCTAAATTTTTGAAAAATGAGTGACTAACAGTAGATATAAGAAAATTAACTAAATTATGTTATTAGTAATACATATACAACAAGAATCATGAAGGTATAATTGAATAATGTGGGAAACTGTATTATCCAGAAGTTGGGAGAAAATCTACGCCCACTGAACCTTCTACGTATAGATGTCCCTACTACTTATAGGACTTGATGAAGTAAATGCTAAATTAAAGTGGGGCATCCAGGGAGGAGAACTTACTGGTATTGCAAACAGAGAAAGGTGTTGCCAAGGGAGGAGGAAAAAGAAAGAGATGCAGATACAAAAATTCTATAATATAATTTCTGTATCTTTCTGAGTCAGAGTCCTCACTGTATCACCAAGTCTCTGTCATGTTGTAATTCGCTATAACCTTGAAGAGGTTCTCAAACATGAAAAAAGTGAAAAGACCAGTCCTGCTACACTGCTCCTGAGCTACTATGACATAAGATGCCCAGCTACCGAGTACCAAAAAACAGTCTTGGTTGGATTGGATTTGGTGCCTAGAGATCTGGGGTCTTATTTAGGTGCACAGCTTCGTTTCTGGCACTGGCTGAGCCTCTGGTGGAAAGGCCAACACTTTCATCTCATGCTCTGCCCCCAGGGAATATTTAGTGACCATTATTGCAAAACTGACTTTTTTCAGATGTGAACGCAGCATCCTTAGTACTAGGCAGACAGGCATGGAAACTGGAGGCCAATTATATTACAAATACATTTGTCACAACATATGAGTAGGTGTTAACTCAAAATTTAAGCCTTAAGAACCTGACTTTTTCTAGTTTAAAAGTCAGGGAATGCCAGGAAACGCATTTGTTTATTCTATATATTTGAAATCAGAAATTAAAGCAATATTTATTATAAATGGTGCTTAATGTTTCAAGAAGAACCAACTTGTCCAATTTTAGTTCCAGCATTATGTAAGCTAGTAGTTCTCAATCACGGCTGTGTAAAAAAAAAAAATAATAATAATAGGAGAGGTGTTTTTTGTTGTTGTTTTGTTTTATTTTGTTTTAATGGTGATACCATGGTTCCATTTCTGATCAATTATATTAGAATCTCAGGGGGAGGAGGTGTTGGTCACAGTATATTTCACCACTGTATTTTGAGTGTGTTGTGTAAACACATTAATTTTTAAAACTATAAACAATTTAAATATAACAACTTTTGTAGCTAGCATTTCCATTTCTTAACTTGTTTTTTGCAATATATCAGGGCTGTGTTAAAAATAAATGGATGTGGGGCGCCTGGGTGGCGCAGTCGGTTGGGCGTCCGACTTCAGCCAGGTCACGATCTTGCGGTCCGTGAGTTCGAGCCCCGCGTCGGGCTCTGGGCTGATGGCTCAGAGCCTGGAGCCTGTTTCCGATTCTGTGTCTCCCTCTCTCTCTGCCCCTCGCCCGTTCATGCTCTGTCTCTCTCTGTCCCAAAGGTGAATGGACGTTGAAAAAAAAAATTTAAAAAAAAAATAAATAAATAAAAATAAATAAATAAATAAATAAATGGATGTGATCAAGTCTTCTTTTGATATCTGAAAGGCCTTATCTCAGCTACTCACTCAAATCTTGTCCTAGCCAACCTTGTCTAATTTCTAGACCTCTTGAGAGGCTGTTTACCTCCCAAATCTCTAAGTAGCTCCTGGATACTTCCAGGGGATTAAAGATGGCCACAAATTTTTAACACTCTTATCATGATGGGGTCTATTACCCCCACCCCTCTTGATTCTGGGCTGGCTTATAACTCTTTCAACCAGAGGAATATGGTAGAAGTGATGCTGTGTCAATTCCAGACCTCGTCTTTAAGAGCTCAAAACCACCATTTAAGAAGTCCTGAGATTACATGCAGAAGGAGAGGGTTTCAGATGTACCCAGTCTTCCTGTCATCCCTACTGAGATGCTTAGCGTATAGTGAGTATAGTGAGGCCATCTTGAACCTTCTAGCCCAGCCTAGCTGAGTGACCCGAGTTAACACCATGTTTCAAAAGAATCACCTGCCTAAATGCCTGACACACAATATTGCAGAATATAAAATAATAGCTGTTGTTTTAAACCACTGAGCTTTGGGGCAATTTAGCATGCAGGAATAGCTAGCAACTCCAAATGTAGTCTCACTGACCAGTAATATCAGTATCATCTGGGAGCTTATTAGACACACAGGTGTTTTTGGCTCCGAGCCAGACCCACTGAAGTAGGATCTACATTTTAATAAGATCCCCATGTCATCTGGTGCACACTGAAACTTGAGAAGCACTGGTTTAGTCTACCTTTGGTTGCCAAAGAAACTCTAGTCAGGCTGCAGGGTGCGTCCAGCTCCCAAATCAAATGAGTGGAATGTGCATTCTTTTTTTTTTTTTTTAATTTTTTTTTTAATGTTTGAGAGAGAGAGACAGACAGAGAGCGAGCAGGAGGGGGACAGAGAGGGAGAGAGGGAGACACAGAATCTGAAGCAGGCTGTCAGCACAGAGCCTGACATGGGGCTCAAACTCACGAACTGTGAGATCATGACCTGAGCTTAAGTCGGTTGCTTAACCAACTGAGCCACACAGGAGCCCCATGTGCATTCTTGATTCATATCAAGTTCCACACATGCTCTGTTCAAGATGCTGGCTCAGGCAATGTGAAGATGAAAACTGAAATGGCCTTTCTATCTACTTGATATAATCTTTTTTAGTAGTGTTCCTTAGCTGCTGAGAGCTGTTTTGAAAACTTGAAAGTGGACCAATACTTGGTAGACGAAGTCTTAAACCACTTTGAAATGCCCAAATAGCCTTTCACAGAACTGAGACTTTAACACTCTTAATTGAATGAATGGATGAAAGAGCTAAAAGGAAACAAAACAAAACAAAACTGCACCACTCTGTTAAAGATGGGGGCCTGGGTGGCTCAGTGGGTTGAGTGTCCAAGTCTTGGTTTCAGCTCAGGTCAGGATTTCAAGGTTCATGAGATTGAGCCCCACATCGTGTTCTGTGCTGACAGTATGGGGCCTAATTGGGGTTCTCTCTCTCCCTCTCTCTCTCTGCCCATCTCCCACTTGCTCTTTGTCTCTCTCTCAAAATAAATAAAAATAAAATTTAAAAAATGGGACAGGGATATTATGTCTGCTTTTAATAGACAAGGTATAAAAGAAATATAATGGTACATGTTTTATAGTTTCTTTTTCTTTTTCTCCCCCCATTTAAACTTTCCTTTGCATCATCATAAAAGCCATTATTCAAAAAGAGCTAATAGCTCATACAGGACAGAACCCTATACAGTACCAACTATATCAATTATGAGCATCTACAACATCCCAGGTGTCATACTAGGTGTTAAGGATATAGAGGTGAATATTAAGAGCTAGCCCTGTTCTCATGGTGCATAGTCTAATAAAGGAGAGAGATTCACAAATGATAATTTCAATAAAATACAGACAGACCCGACTTAGGATGGTTTGGCTTGTAAGTTTGCAACTTTATAATGAGCAAAAGTGATATACATCCAGTAGAAACTGTACTTTGAATTTTGAATTTTGATCTTTTCCTGGGCTAATGATAAATGGTACAATCCTCACTCATGAGGCTGGTAGGGCCAGTGAATGACAGCTCCAAGTCAGTCATGTAATCACAAGGGTAAACCACTGATACAACCATCTTGTATCCATACAGCCATTGTGTTTTCACTTCCATTACAGCTTTCAATAAGTTACATGAGATATTCAACAGTTTATTATAAAACAGGTTTGGTATTAGAGGATTTTTCCCAGCTGTAAGCTAATGTACAGGCATACCTCAGAGATACTGTGGGTTCAGTTCCAGGCCACCTCAATATAGCAAAAATCTCAATAAAGCAATTCAAGTAAATTCTTGGTTTCCTGGTGCATAGAAAAGTTATATTTACACTATATTGTAGTCTATTAATTATGCAATAGAATTATGTCTAAAAAATGTACGTATCTTAATTTTTAAATGCCCCATTGCTGAAAAATGCTAGCCATCTTCTGAGCTTTCAGCAAGTTGTAATTACTGATCACAGATCACCGTAACAAATATAATAATGAAAAAATTTGAGATATTGTGAGATCTACCAAAATGTGACACAAACATGAAGAGAGCAAATGCTGTTGGAAAAACAGAGCCAAGAGACTCACTAGACATAGTGTAGCCACAAACTTCAATTTATAAAAACACATTATCTACAAAGTACAATAAAGTGAAGCATAATAAAATGAGGTATGCCTTTCAGTGTTTTGAGGACAATGACTATAGGCAAGGCTAACCTATGATATTCAATAGGTGAGATGTATTCAAATGCATTTTTGACAAAATATTTTCAACTTATGGGGTTACAGACACATAGCCACATCATAAATCAAGGAAGACATGTACAGAAAGGAACATATAATCTTGCTACTGGTAAGGATCTTAAAGAACTGCACATCAATCTTTTAGTTTAATTTTTGAATCTACAATAAAATACCAAGTTTTAGAACTTAGCATAGAATATTAAGTTAGTGATGGGAAACTCACTGACTCCTGAGGCAACCCACTGCATGTATGAATAGATCAAATTTTACTTTTTTCTTTATAGTTAACTGAAAATCTAAGCCCTTTCTACTTATTGGTCCTAGGCTTATCACCACAGAGGCAACACAGAATGAGCAATGCATGTCTGATGGCCTCACACTTTTGAGGAGCATAGGTGTCCATGAGTGGGATGCCTGGGTGGCTCAGTTGGTTAAGCGTCTAACTCTTGATTTTGGCTCAGGTCATGATCTCACAGTTCGTGAGTTTGAGCCCTGTGTCGGACTCTGCACTCAACAGTCCAAAGCCCGCTTGGGATTCTGTCTCTCCCTTTCTCTCTGCCCCTCCCCTGCTTACACCTGTATACTCACTTTCTATCTCAAAATAAACACCTTTAAAAAATTATGCAAAGTCAATTACAAAAATAAACAAAAGAGAAAGAGTAAACAACAACAAAAAAACAACCAAATGAAAAACAAAAAGAAAAAAGAGAAAGAAAGGAAAAAGAAGACTAATAAAATATCTCAGCCCTGTTGTGTCAATTTCTCCAGCAGTGTCATGCTGACTCAGAACCAGCACACAGAGAGAAATTCAAAGACCCAGAACCTGAGATAGGTATAAGACACATAGCAAAGATGTATGGAAACACCTTGATTTTAATTCAACAATCATAATAAATATTCTGTGACTACCTACTGTCTACTAAATTGGGAAATAATTTAAGGAAATACTGTTATTCTTTGGAAATAACTTGCTTATAAAAATTTTTATTTCATGTCAGTTAAACTTGATTCCAACAATGACTCATGCTCATGGATCTTACTTTACAAAAATGTCTTACCTTTACAAACTTTGCAACAGCTATGAGACAAGGTAATCTGATGAGACTCTGGACAATCCAAAGCAGGACAGCCTGAACTTTCAACCAGCTTCATGGTTTGGTCCTATTAGACACAGAGAATAAATGCTTGAAACTTCTGGATTAGGACTTACTAAGAAGTTCCCAGGTCCAGCATCTTAGAGGACTCTGCTTACACAGGAGTAAAATTTTCCTCCTGACAACTTTGCACAGGTCACAGGCTCACTCACAAATTAACATTAAATCGTAATTGGAAATCCTTTAAAATGGATAAGCAGCTCTTGGAATAGGAGCATACTACATTGCAGCCATATAAACAATTTGTCAAACATCTAGGGAATCCTGAAAATTTCTTTTAGTTTTACAACACATTTGCACATCCAGATGACAACTGTGGTACAAATACAGCTTAAATTAGATCAGAAGCTCACTGTGAAAAATAAATAAATCAATAAGTAAAAACTGAGCCGTTTCAATATCCTCTTCCAAAGTTTTCCAAACTGTTATGAAGAGATTCTCACAGGCGATTTTGGTATAGAGAAAAAGAAGGCAGAATTTGGTTGGCTTCTGTACTGTCAACCTCCTATCTCTTAAGAACAAAGAGATACAGTCATCAACTATAGCAGCATATAAGTAATAAAATAACTGTTGGAACTTGTAGGCTTCCATTTTAATACTGTTCAAAAGCTTAGTTAGATTTTTAGATGTCATTTCTATTAAGTACTACTCTTACAGAAGAAGTACTCATTTCAACATCTCCTCTTCCTGTAGTATCTATAAAAAAGAGATTATAATGATTTGAAAATGATCCTATTAAGAAAATGGCCAGACCATACAACCCTGTAATTCTACTTCTGGGTTTTTTTTCCTCAAAAAAAACCAAAAACACTAATTCAAAAAGACATATGCACCCTGATGCTTACTGCAGCATTATTTACAATAGTCAAAATATGGAGGCAACATAAGTGTACATTGATAGATGAATGGATAAAGAAGATGTGAGACAGAAAGACAGACAATGGAATATTATTTAGCCATAAAAAAGAATGAAATCTTGCCATTCATGACAACATGGTCGGACCTAGAGAATATGGTGCTAAGTGAAACGTCAGACAGAAAAGACAAATACCATATGATTTCACTCACATGTGGAACCTAAAAACAAAATAAACAAAAACAGAAATAGACTAATACAGAAAACAAACTGGTGGTTGCTAGAACAGAGGGGGTCAGGGGATGGGCAAAATAGTTAAAGGAGATTAAGAGGTACAAATTTCTAGTTATAACATAAATAAGTCGCATGGGTGAAAAATACAGCATAAGGAATACAGTCAATAATATTGTAATAACATTGTATGGGGACAGATGATAACTAAACTTATCGTGGTGAACATTTCATAGTGTATATAATTGTCAAATCACTATGTTACATACCTGAAACTGATATGATAGTACATGTCAACTACACTCACAAAGAAGAGAAAGTAGTAGGAGACATGTATACAGAGGTGTCAAATGCTAGTCTTCCTTTGGTTTGACAATAATGTCCACTTTGGGAATCTTATTTTCAGAACCATAATGTTTTCTGGGATTAACTATTAAAGTCATAGACGCCCAGGACATACTTTCAAGGCCACAAAACTGAAAATACAGGAACAATCAAGGACTAACCTTGACAGCCCAGAAAACAAAAGCTTGAGAGAGCTGTCAATTATGTAAAGATATAAATACAGAAACTACAGGGCCCAAAGGGAGAAGAAACAATGGAAGTTCTTAGTGTAAAGAGTTTAGTCAAGGACTGCAGAAACTTATGATAATCTGGTACAGCTGTGCCATACAATCAATAGCCACTAGCTACATGGAGCTCTTGAATACTGTAAACATAAAATACAAGATTTGAAGGATTAGTATGACAAAATAATGTGCAGTATTTCATTAATAATTTTGATTACATATTAAATGCTAATATTTTGGATATATGGGGTTAAATATAGAAAAATTAGCCTAATAAAAATGATTATTTGTGGCTTCTATATTTCTATTGGACAGCACATCATTAGAGGGTAGGAAATGATGCCTTTTGTTTGAGTAAATAAAAGGTAACATTTAGGGTGCATGGGTGGCTCAGTCGGTTAAGCGCCTGACTTTGGCTCAGGTCATGATCTCACGGTTCATGGGTTCGAGCCCTGCGTCGGGCTCTGTGCTGACAGCTCAGAGCCTGGAGCCTGCTTCAGATTCTGTGTCTCCCTCTCTCTCTGCCCCTCCCCTGCTCTCACTCTGTCTCTATCAAAAATGAATAAATGTTAAAAAAAATTTTTTTAAAGGTAACATTTGTCCATTCACTCAGTATTTACATTCAGAGTATAGGCATTTCCAGAGTTGTTTATATACAGACTTCTCAATAACCCAATTTAAATGAAATCATTTTATAGCTATCTTAAAATCAAATTGCCAACAATTTCAGTAACTTTCTAAGCCATAATTATCAGTATTATAAAACACAGTGATCAGATGAAAAGAATACACACACACGCACACATGCACACACACACACACATTGAGAAGTTTCAAATGCCTCAAGATTTTTAAATTTAGAGCTGATGTTTCAAAGTTAGAATTTACCAGTAGAAACCAGCTGAGAAACATTTTCTACTTTCCTTGAAGTAACTTTTCTCCAATTCCCTTTTCTTTATTTGGAATTACTAGATCTCAAAGTCTTCCAATCCTTGTATTTATAGTGGGACCTACTTCACTCAAAACAGTGTTGGGTGTAGGGATGCTAACAGGGGAAAATCCATCTTAAAATACAGGGTTGGGGTGCCTGGGTGGCTCAGTCGGTTAAGTGTCTGACTCGACATCGACTCATGTCATGATCTCACAGTTAGTGGGTTGAAGCCCAACGTCGGGCTCGGCACTGGCAGCATGGAGCATGTTTGGGATTCTCTCTGTCTCTCTCTCTCTGCCCCTTCTCTGTTCTCTCTCTCTCTCTTTCTCTCTCTCCCTCTCTCAAAATAAATAAATAAACTTAAAAAATTTAAAAAAAAAAAGACATACAGGATCAGTACTTCATGTTAATGTCCATATACCTTAGCTCCCTTGTCTTTAAAATGGGGACCTATTAACTACAGGAAAGCCAGCTTAAAGCCAAAAGAAGTGGCTAAAGTACATTATAATGGGAATGAAGAAATCTGACCTCTCATTCTGGAAATCAAATCTGTCACAGTCTTGCCTCTTTTATGTTTCCTCCTTGCTTATCCCAGAGGACTTCTAACCTAAGATGCATGAAGTATATAGCTGGCTTCTTTCAATTTATCTTGGCAAAATTCTTAGGATTTTCCTTTCCCTAACACTGAATAATCATATACATGCTCACAGTTTATCAGTGGTGCCAACAGCATCTTCATTTTCTAGATAATCTGTGCATACTAAATCACCCCCAAAAAACATGTACAGGAAGCATTGAAAGAAAAAAATTAAGGATCAAATGTAAAGGGAACCCTAAGGCAGATACTGTATATGCAGTTTCCTTCAGCTGGAATATCGCTTGAAATATAACCTTATGTCAAGAAATATAACATTATAAAAAAGCAAAAATGAAAAGTTTTATGAAACCCTATTTACTTTTTCAGATAGTAGGTCAAGCAGCAGTGATAAAAAGAATGACATTTGCTTCAGAAGCATACTTAAGACCATGGCAGTAAATTTATAAAGAATTCCCCTTCTAATCACTTAAAATATTCTTACCAAAGGGATTAAGAACAATATCAGTCTTATCTGCATCCAAAGCTAATTTTAATTAGGTAATTTTTATGATTTTCCACTCAACTAAGTGATATTTGCCACATGGGTCAAAAACCATGAGTGACAACAGGCTGAGTCTAACTTTATCTACATTTTCTTCACAGGAGGGAGTTTGAATTTGGAAAAATAAGACAACTTCATAAAACGTTAATTGGACAAAACAGCATTTTTTGTTTAGTGGGGAAATTATTTTATAGCCATTCATTTATATGTTTGCAAAAATAATGAGAATTTCTATTTGAATTATAATTATTATCTTAATTTTTTTCTTTGCCTTAGAGGTTTTCAAGATATTACAAGGGTGAGGTTCTACAGAAATATTCACTGAGTTTACATAATAAAGAGGAGTTTCCTTACCTTACATTCATAGAGAACACACACTCCAGAAGAGGAATAAACTGTATTTCTTTCTCCTTCAAAGTAGGTCCGTCCTTGAAACTGGCATATTGCTTTGGAATAGAAAATACATATATATTTATTTTTAATTTTTCTTTTGGAAAAATAGTTGGGAGGTGTTCATATCATATTTCACATGGTCTTAAGCCTTTTCAAAGTGGCTGAATGACCAAAAACCTAAATTCAATCTAAACATAAGGCATATGTAGGACCCAGTTATTGTTATGTCCATTAAGTTCAGAGAGTAAAATAAGGAACAAAAAGATAAGGACAATGACAAGTCAGAAGTAGACTCTGAAAACACGAGAGTTGACTCATGCCTGCTAGATGATGCTCCACTTAGGGGATATCAAGCAGGTGCTTGAAGCAGCTACAAATCATGGCAAAATACAAATATGAGAAAAGTGCATTTTTTATATACCATCACAGAATTCTAAAATAAAATTTTAAAGGCAGCTATTTTAACTTCTGCACATACATTAAGTTTTATATTTTATGGGTTAGCACTATTTAATTTGTAAATGTATGTAGGTTAGGGCACCCGACTTAAGATGCTGAAAAATCTTAATCTAGGTCTGCTTTGTTTCCATCACAGTTAGCTAAAATGTTACTAGAACTTCAGATTCAATAGGAAAAAATTTGTAATTAGTGAAAATACATAGAAATTACCAAATTTTTGAGACTTCCAAAATACTTTCAATTCATATAAATGTTTCGTCAACAGAAATTGCTTGTTTTGAAATGAAGGTTTCATACCAGTTATGTTAATTCATCACCTAGAGACAGCTACCCTGGAACTAATGAAACCAAACTTTCAGAATCCCCCTCTGGCTTAAACCCCTTTATCAGACTCTGAACTAACTTTTGTTTTTGCAATTATATATTGTTTTTCTTTTGTTTTCTTTTTTCTTTTTTGATAGGGCACTCGATACTGTGGATGCTATGGAGCTCCATAAATTCTAGAAAAAGACCAGTGGAATGGATCATCTGATAAGAAAAGACTCCAGCAGTTTGTTGACCTTGTTTATTAAATCCAATTTTTAATTTTAACTGTACAGACATGTGTACATTTTCTTTTAATTCCTTTGCGTGAATTTGAAGAAAGTCTCTCTTCATAATTCACATATCCCTATAACCTTTAAAAGTATCAAGTTATTTTAGCACTTTGCTTTAATAAATATGATTTTTGCATCATTATTGTAAAAGAGTACCAAGTTGCCTATAATTGGTAACAAAGAAATTAGATAAATTTTATTAATATTAAATATATACATGGTTGTACAAATACTCATTTAAAATGTAAAGCAACCTACATCTTCAGTGAAAACTTAACCAATTATTTAGAAGCTGCACATTTAATGGAAAGCATTTGTGTTGTTAAAATGCTATCTTCAACTGATCCCCTTACTCAGCTTTTCACTACATAATATATTTCACTACATAATTTCATTACATAATATATACCACCAGTGAATTGATTTTGAATTTTTGGAGCATGCTAGAAAAGAATATAACTTACTTGCATAAATTATGTGACTTAAAGGCTGGCTAAAGCTTACACACTTAGGAAAATTCAAAATGAAACTAGAGAGGTGTCAGTTGTATACTATCTGTCATATTATGAATTAAAATAGCATGTGCATTTACTTACAGAACCTGATTGACTGTAAGATCTATCTGTTCAACATATAATTTTTAACTGTGCTTTTTTTCTTATGAGATCCAGTAACCTCAAAACACCAAGTTCTGCCCTAGTGTGTGTGCAATGATACTTAATAAGTACCACATTTTGTATGATCACGAGAAAAAATAAAACCTCCTTACTTCTATTAAGTACTTGCCATTTGAAGGTTTCTAAGCCTATTTTATTATATGACTTGATAAGTGCAGCCCATTCAAGTCCAAGGGTATGTTGGGAAAAAAAAAATGATATTCCAAGTCTTAGAACAGAAGGGAAAGGAAACTGTAAAAAACACAAGGGTAAGTTCTCTGTATACAAAGTCTTATGATACTTTAATATTCATGTAGAGCAGATGCAGCTTCTGTTGTAAACTCTTAATTCAAAAGACTCAAATAGGCACCTTGTGGGACAATAGGGCACCAAATGGAGCCTGGCAAAGGGAGAAAGCCCAATAATGAATGAGATCACAATTGCTTCATTTCCTTTCAAGCAACGAGCACAAACAGGGTGAACTTGGCTTAGGGAGAACCCAAAGTGAGTGATTTTTGCCTTCTTTATTGATCAGTTGCTGTGGCCTTACCTAGTAAGGCCATCATGGTATATATATTTCTCCGGGTTCTTTAGCGGAAAAATGTTAAGAAACATAGAAATTTTATAATCTTTCCTAAAACTACTTCAAGGAGTCCTGGAAAAGCCATGAGGAAGTCTCTGGGACTTAGGAATAAGTTGAAGGAGTAAAAGTCATATTAATTTATTAATACTTTTAACAGATATGTACTGAGCTCTTAGTGTATGCCAGGCAGTCTGCTAGGTAACTAAAACTCAGAGAGGAATGAGACATGATGCATGCCCTTACTATTCAGTAGGGCAGACAGACTCATCCACAGCTAACTATAATAAAAGACAAATTGAAGTCCTATACTTGAGAAATTCACAAGTCATATGTAAACACAGGAGACTGGTGAACTTCTGCAAGAGGACAAAAGGAAACAAATGGGCTGGTGAAGGACTCAAGACTGGCAATAGCGTGAAGTTATCACCACCATAGGGCTGAGGAACAAGGGCAGGGACTGGGTTTTACTGGAGCCTAGTCTCGGTCAGCGTTATGGGGGAGAGATGCCTAGAGGGAACCATAATCAAGAGAGACACAGCTATTGCCAGAAATGCTGCCTTGTGCAGGGAAGGAACAGGGAAGAAATGTGGCCAACTCTCTCTCCTCCTGCCCTCTAATTTCCTGCCAGTGCATCCCATTGGCAAAGCCTATCCAAAGCCTATTGGCAAGGATACCAAGGCAATGCAGCAGGCTCCTGGGGCACAGAGCAGGGCAGGGAAGGAGAGGGAATGGAAGTGGGATAATGAGGCACCTGGGAATGACCAGCAACCAGCACACGTGGCTATCATACTAATTCACTTTCAACCATGAGGAGGTCTCATTTACAAGGGTAGCTTGCTTAGAAAAGCATGAGAGAGTGGAACAGAGAGCAAATAAATTTGAAGAGAAAAATAGAGACATTTAAAAAAAATGCAGATCCACTTTAAGGAAAAATGAGGTAGCTTCTCAAAATGAGGTCCACAGGCAAGCAGAAGGCAAGATGAAGGAACTAAGTAAGCACTTGAACTAACCAAGTGTCAAAGGAGAGGTGGGAAAGCAGATGAGGGCTATGCCTGGATTTTGACCAAGGCCAGCCCCTGCAAGCATTAGAGACAGAGCTTTGGAGATCATAATCACTGTGGCTACCACAATACTGTAAAAAAAAAAAAAAAAAAAAAAAAAAAAAAAAAAAAAAAAAAAAAAAAGAAAAAAGAAAAAGAAAAAAAGAAAAGAAAAAAGAAAACATCTCTAGAATTCCTAACTGAACTGTATCTGGCTGCTTACTCTTCCCCAAAAGAGTATGAAGTAATAGAAACCACTTCCATAAAACAACAAAGGAATGATCATTTTGCTGCATTGATTTCTTTAATTCAATTGCATTCATGTGTTCAAATCAGAGACTTCATTCTTTCCTGGCTTTGGGGTGTGTGTGTGTGTGTGTGTGTGTGTGTGTATACACATATAGCATTAAGGTTCTTGTGACATAACTCTGGATTCTTACGTTCCGAATTATTTACCAGCTTCAAGTAGAATTTTATTAATAAGGCTACATTTTTCAAATATCTATGCTAAGTGCTTTATTGTGTATATTACATGCATATTTTTAAGATCAGAAGTTTGGAGGAAGATGGATATTCATTCATTCATATAGGCCTATCACCTTGCAGACTAAGAAGCTAGGCCCCCATGAAAACACTGCAACTAGTCTTAAGTTATTAATATTAACCAATTTCAAATGCATATTTGCTGTGACCCTGGTATATGCTGCTGTTTGCATAACTCCAAGGGGACAGCATTCATATTATGGCTTATGTGAATTATGTCACCCAGAATTATCCCACGCACTGCCTATTCAGCCATAGGTGGGGACATTAATTAGAACTTGGGGAAAGTCAAGAGAATGATATAACAAATGGTACACATGTTTTACCAAGGCTATATTAAACATTACTAATTACATAATTACTAGCACTGTACTTATGATAGAATCTGCAAAAGCAATTAAAGTGAATTATTTTCACTTCATTTTCCCCCCATTTTAACAATTAAAAAGAAACAGGAAGACAAGAACTAGTACAGATGCAAATTTGAAAGTCATTAGTTGCAAAAAGTGAACAGAAGTTTTATAGCACAGATTGAGAAATGGATAAGTGAAAGAAACCAATAAAACTCTCAAAGTCCTAAGTCACACATTAAAATCCCGATTTACTGGTCATTAATGCAGAGAGAAAATGCAGATCCCTCTAATGAGATTAAAATCAACTTCTGCCAACCTCTGTAGAAAAAATGATCCAAATTCACCTAAAATATATTTTAGAATAGGGGCACCTGGGTGGCTCAGTTAGTTAAGCGTCCGATTTCGGCTCAGGTCATGATCTTGCAGTTTCTGAGTTTGAGCCCCACGTTGGGCTCTGTGCTGACGGCTCAGAGTCTGAAGCCTGCTTCAGACTCTGTGTGTTTCTCTCTGTCTCTCTCTCTCTCTCTCTCTCTGCCCCTCCCCTATTTGTGCTCTGTCTCTTTTTCAAAAATAAACATAAAAAATCTTAAAAATATTTTAGAATATAAAAACTGAAAGAATATATCATATTTCACTTCTAAATATTTCCTTGCTCACTATTTATTTAGCTTTTCCTTTTTGTTACTAGATTGGCATATAGGAGTCTACTTTAAAATTCCCAGTTGGTATCAACACCTTTAAAAATGATCCAATACAAAATAAAAGTTACAAAAAAAAAAATTAAAAAAAAAAAAAGGGGGGGCGCCTGGGTGGCTCAGTCGGTTAAGCGTCCGACTTCGGCTCAGGTCATGATCTCACGGTCCGTGAGTTCGAGCCCCACGTCGGGCTCTGGGCTGACAGCTCAGAGCCTGGAGCCTGCTTCAGATTCTGTGTCTCCCTCTGTCTCTGACCCTCCCCCATTCATGCTCTGTCTCTCTCTGTCTCAAAAATAAATAAACATTAAAAAAAATAAAAATAAAAAAACAAAATAAAAGTTACAGATACCAAGAAGAAAACCAGCATAATTCACTTAGATGAGAAATGAGACTTCTGATTTCTTTAAACTTCTCTTTGAAAACACCAGGTATCAGTGGTCTTTAGATTGTTTAAGCTGTCTATTCAGGGCAGAGTTGTATAAAGTAGTGGTTTTTATAAGGTTTTCTTTGAAATCTTGATCTCCTCTGGGAGGACTCTGAAACATCCCATGTACAATGCCAGTTATCTATTCTGGGCCAACATGATAGTTATTTGTTGGTGATATACAAATCAAAGCTGCTGGATGAGAAAATATCTCATTAACTATAATTATGTATATTTGTATTTTTACTATAGCTATTTAAAAAGAATGTACCATAAATGCATTCACGAGGCAGGCTAAGGTTCTATGGAGTCAAGCAAAAATAAAATGTAAAAGTGTTTCAGTATTCTTCAAAGACTCCAATCAGCCATGCTGCATTTCTCCAGCCCACAATCTTCTTTTTGTCATCTGGACTCACTTGGAGTCCTTTCTTAACAATAGGGTTGTAATGAAAGTCTTGAGCACTGACTGCTAAAATTAATTTTTCCCTCCTCTACAATGCTTAAATCTCTATTAGAGCACTGAACACACTTTTCCTTTTCTGTTCTAGTTAGTTACACACTTTTTTTAATCTTTCCTACATGAGGACAGGGACAGTGTCTTCTTTGTCTTTGGATCTTATTCAGCACCCGGCACTGGCCTTGCATAATAAACTCTACGGGTTTGTTGAATTTCTTGGTAAGTTCTCTTCCAGCTTACTGTTTGATGAAAAGCCTGAAAACAAGTGCATTGGACCTCTTTGATCTTCACACTTCTCTTTACATTTGGCCTTATCCTTTGATTTTGCCTCTTTCTCATATTCTATAAATCGAGTCTCACAGAAGTATTTTGCCCTTTTTGTGAAATGGCAGCTTGCTTTCCACTGCAACGGAGCTGAAGCGTCTGAAAGGAGAGCAGCTCTGCCTACCAGCCAATGAAAGAACAGCTGGCTCCTGCCAGAGCAGTAACTTATTAACGTGAAGAATACCAGGTAACATGTATGACCGAAGTCAGCGTGGACACTTTGATGACAGAACTTCTCCTTCCTCTCCATAAAGCCAATTTTTAGGAGCCAATGCTATTTAAGACGATCAGAATTTCAGAGGGTTTAAATAATTCACAAATTCATTAATTATACATGATCGCTTCCTTTAGCTAAATCTCATTAATTGTTTGGGAATTTAGTTGTTTGCAAAACTAATATTAGAGTTTAGGAAATGAGATCCTGAGAGTAGTCGTGCAACCCTCCTGTCCTGTTTTATATATATCATGTCCTTGGGCTTCTAAAGGATCAGAGAGCGTTTCTCCTAGGGGGCCTTAATTTAGGTCAGTAGCCTATTCTTCCAAAAAGAGAACGACCCTGAAACACCATAAATCTAGCAGTAGTGAGGGGTTAGGAGGCAAAGGATAAAAATAACTACCAGAATAGAACAAAAGCAAAAATTCTAGCACCCTGTCCAAATCAGCCTTTGGGTTATGGGGCTATATACTGGGAAAACAAGAATGGGATATTTGAAGATAATAGAAAAAGGTCAAGTGTATAGCTGGAAGGAAGGAGTCAGTGCTTTTTTTCTCTAATTTAATTTTACCAATTTAAATTGCAAGTGACATATATTCTGAACTTCATTTCATTTAGGTAGCCTTACTCTTGATCCTGGCTTAAATACCACACAACGGAGTCTTTTAAAAAGACACTGTAATCAATTCATTTAGTCTTCTGGGGATAAGAAAAATAAATGTAATGAGCAGAGGTAAAACTTGGAGAAAAATATAGAATTTGCATCAGTACACGCAAACTGTGAAAATGACAGCATGAATACACATGAGGCAACAGGTTTTATCACTTTACAAAGAAAACATAATGTAAACTATAATAAGGAAAAGTTCACACATTGTCAGTTTCAAAGCCAGGACTAGAATTCATCTGACAGTCCTTCTGTGTATCTTTCCTTACCACCAAACATCCAGTGAACTCAGTCAAAACTTGAACACCTAATCTTTGGTTTAACTTTCGGAAAACATTTTTCCAGATGACTGACACCTTTGAGATACATGTTGTTTCAATATTATAGTGAGATGTTGAACATAAATGCTTTGTGTGTTGTAAAGCAGGACCGTTTTCATATAAACCACACATCTGTGCTCAATTAAGAGATTACGAGTAAAGACCCTGAAACAGGGACTGTGCAGTCTTAACCTCTTGTGTACACACAAAACAAAGAGGCAAAGTGTTGAGGGGGGTAGCTCTTTAAGGAGGACATATTTTAAACGCACTTTTCTGAGAGGTGTATTAATAACTCCTTCCATAATGTGAAGAATGTGAGCCAAGGGAATAGGAGAAACTCAAGGTTAAAGGGAGCCAACTCCATGTACCAGAAATGCAGAAGAGGCAGCACAATGAGGAAGAAGGAGGGAGTAGAGGAAGCAGCAGAGGACAGAAACATTTAAAAGTATACTTGAGATGGAGCAGGAGAAAGGAAAGCAGAAAGCAACAAAATGCTAAACTAGAGAAACAAAATATTTTCAGAAAGAGTTTTGCAGCAAGAAAGGCAACACCTGGTGGAAAGGAGGATTTATGGTAACCTACTGTCCGCCAAGGGCTGTACTAGGCAGATGCCTTCCTGTCTCCCAGCTGCATTTAGCCAAGGATGGGAAACAGATGAGCACAGGCACAAATAACTCCATGCAACTCTGAGGTAGTGTGGGAACAGAAAGGGAGAACAACGTCTTAGAAGAGCATAACTGGAAATGCTTCTCAGTGGAGAAGCATGCAAAAATCAGCACTGAAATGTTTTAATATGATTTAAGTCAGGGTAAGAGTACTCATGATACATTCAGAGAATAAAATAGAATAATAATCATAATAATATACTTAGTACCCAGATCCTAATGGACATCTACTCAGAATACCTATATAAGCTGGAACTGATTTATTATAAATTGATTTTATAACCAATTTATATGCTCCCAACCTGTTAGGCCAACAGTTCTCAACTGTGGATGCATATTAAAATCACTTGAAGAACATTAAAACTCTATGCCCCAGCTGCATGCCAGACCAATTACAAATAATCTCTAAGTGTAGGACCTGGCCTCTTTATTTTATTTTTTTTTAATGTTTATTTATTTTTGACAGAGACAGAGACAGAATGCGAGTGGGTTAGGGGCAGAGAGAGAGGGAGACACAGAAGCAGAAGCAGGCTCCAGGCTCTGAGCTGTCAGCACAGAGCCCGACGCAGGGCTCGAACTCACGAGCTGTGAGATCATGACCTGAGCCAAAGTCGGACGCTCAACCGACTGAGCCACCCAGGTGCCCCGAGGCCTCTTTATTTTTAAAAGCTGTCCTGGGGCTCCTGGGTGGCGCAGTCGGTTAAGCGTCCGACTTCAGCCAGGTCACGATCTCGCGGTCCGTGAGTTCGAGCCCCGCGTCGGGCTCTGGGCTGATGGCTCAGAACCTGGAGCCTGTTTCCGATTCTGTGTCTCCCTCTCTCTCTGCCCCTCCCCCGTTCATGCTCTGTCTCTCTCTATCCCAAAAATAAATAAACGTTGAAAAAAAAAAAAAAAAAAAAAAAAAAAAAAAAAAAAAAAAGCTGTCCAGACACAGCTAAGCTTGAAAACTATTTTGCTATGCAGACAAAAACAACAACAACAACAACCAAAAAAAAAAAACTCGGAAAGAGAATAATACAATTAATATTCAAATAGGACAGTCACACAGATATTCAGTAGAAGCCTTTTTACCCTATGTTATTTGGATAGTTATTTGATCCATTGTTTGAAAGAAATCAGTTAACGTGAGAAGTCACAGACAACAATACATACGTACCCTAAACATTGTAATTTAAAACACAAACCCAAGGTTTTGAAGTACAACATATTTCTTTAGTATAGATTCTTTGATTGTGCTTCATTGCATACTTGGTTATATAAATAAAACAGGACTACCTATAATTTCTAATTTTTTTAAGTGGACTAAGATCCTTGCCAAGCAATCTAAAGAGGGATCATTCTAATCCTATTCCACAATATTTTACAGTTGTCTTACTGACATCTAATTGAAGAGTATATTTTTTAGTAGTTTGAGTTTAGCAGCTTTTTTCAAAGCACTCAACTCACTTTTTATTTAAAGAAAACATTTCTTTTCACATTCATATTTCACTGATTTATATATTATATATTACTTACAGCAATTCAATAATATTACAACTGCAAGACAAATACAACTGACATAAACAGATTTGGTAACACCTACCTCTTCATTAGCATGAGAATCATGTTTGGGAGCATAAGTGTACAGACTTAACCCAAGTTCAGTTGATTTGTTTTTTTCAACAAAGCCAGTGGAAATTGTGGATGAGTGCTTCTCACTTCATCTGGAGATCCTATTTAAGTGAAGATCCTGATTGGGTAATTCTGGGGTAGGGGCTGAGATTCTGCGCGTGTAACCTGCCTCTAGGTGATACAGATGCAGCTAGTCCAGTGATCACAGTTTGAGCAGCAAAATTGTAGATCACTATTAACCCTGCTTGCATATAAGAATCACCTAAGAAGATTATTGAAAATACCAACGTGTGGAACCCAGACCAATTAAATCAGAATCTCTAGGAGAGTGGCCTGGGCATCAGTGGTTTTTAAGAGCATCCAGGTGATTCCAATGTATGATCAGGGTTGCGAATCACTGTGTAGATTAACCCAACTAGTCAATTCAGTGGGATTTCAATTCAAATCTCCATCTTGGACAACATCAGAGAGTGACTCACAGTATGTTACTATAAGAATCTGGCCCAAACTATTTTATTCTTACACTATAATTAAGGATAACATCAGAAACCTACAGCTCTATTTCCAGTGGTTTTTCTTAACTTCTAAATAATTTACTTATGTTTATAACTTCAAAAAAAGTAATAAAAGTCATGGAAGCGGAGGACAAGGGAGAGGACGAAGAAAAGGGTGGGAAGGACAGAGGCTGAAAGGGAGACAGAATTCAAGTACACTGTAAGACTTGATATGGAGCCTAATTAAATACAGCTGTGCTTGTATTTTGGGACAAAATATTTGTTGAAATACATTTTCCTATTTTCAGACAATTTTCCTCATTTAGGAGGTAATTAAGTAAAATTTTCTACAGCTATGCTAAATGAAACATGGAGGTTAAAATGTTAACGACATTAAGTCTGGAAATAAGAATTCAATTACCCCCAAACTTAAAACACTTCTCAAACACTTGTCAAAATCTGATTACATTCCTTGCAAAAGCCTCTGGAATTAAGAAGTGAAAGAGCTTCCAATAATCTTTCATGCCTTCAAAGATGCTATCATGTGTATTGCTATATTCCTCCTCACCACCATGTATTTAGAAGGAAATTATGGAAATGTTCATTCTCATTCACTCACTCAATAAATACTTCTTAAGTAGCTACTATATGCCAGACACTGTGCTAAGCACTGCAAACAGCAGAGAACAGACACAGATCTTTCCCTCACAGAATCTGCAATATAGAGTGAGACCCAAGGATGGGTAACCAGGCAAATAATAATAAGTCAGGTAACACTAAGAAAACAAACAAGAGTCTGAGGTACTGAATAACTAGTAGGCCATTTTGGATTAATCAGAGAATACCTCTGGACAGAGATAAAATTTTAACTGAGACCAAAGGCTGAGAGAAGCTAATAGGGGAAGAGTGATAGAAAAAAAATTTCCAGGCAAAGGTGGAAATTAACTTGGCTTATTTTAGAAACTGAATGAATTCCAGGATGGAATTTTCTACTTATCTATTATTACTGAATTCTAGACTGTTTCTACTGTGGTCATATGGTATGTCCTGTATAATTTCAATTCTTTGAAATTTGTTGAAATGAACTTAATCATCCACTATAATCAATATCTTAAATGTTTTATGGGTACTTAAAGGAATATGTAAACTGCATTTTGGGAGCATAATGGTCTATATATGTTTATTAGGTTTGGATTAAGTATATTCAAGTGATCTGCATCCTTAATGATTTTTTTGTGTGTTTGTATTCTGTCAATTACCACAACTTCGCTCTATGGATTCATCTATCATTCTTTGTAGTTTTGTCAATTTTGTATCATATATGTTAAGGCTAAATTACTAGGGATATACAAATAAAATTTTAAATTGCAATTTATTTTTTTTTTTTTAATTTTTTTTTTCAACGTTTATTTATTTTTGGGACAGAGAGAGACAGAGCATGAACGGGGGAGGGCCAGAGAGAGAGGGAGACACAGAATCGGAAACAGGCTCCAGGCTCTGAGCCATCAGCCCAGAGCCTGACGCGGGGCTTGAACTCCCAGACCGCGAGATCGTGACCTGGCTGAAGTCGGACGCTTAACCGACTGCGCCACCCAGGCGCCCCTTAAATTGCAATTTAAAGTGCTATGTCTTGTGATTTGAAATTTTATCATTATGAAATTACTCTGGTAATAATTTTTGCCTTGTGTGGGGAATAAGCTTAGATATTCCCTGGGCTTACACCAATGGCATAAGGAATTACAAAGCCATAGGATGCTCACACCCAAGCGTGGATAAACAAGATAAGCACCCCAGAATAAAAGAGGGAGGGGCAAGGGCCCCCAGAATAGAGAGGGAGGGGCGGAAGCCCCAGAATAGAGAGGGGCTCAAAGGCCCCCAATACAAAGGTATATGAGGTAAGCAAGATCAGGCATTCGGGGCAAAAGTGCCCCCCAATTTACTATTATAGCAGAAAGCTGCTTTCATGAGAGGGAAGGACCAAATTAGGTGAACAGGTATATAGGGCTATAGACCGCCTTGCTGTGGGTAAATCTGCCCAGAGGGAAGCATATTAGCAAAAGAAAAGGTGCCTTGTTAACCCTGAGGTTATTTGCCCTATCTGTCTTATCCCCTAGGCTAGCTAAGATTAACAGACACCGTGCCTCCTGTCTACCATTAACAACCATCTGCCTCTCTGCCCAACACCAGGGTTTTGGTTTATATTGACCCAAATCCCAAATACTGTATATCTTCAAAACCCCCTTTTCCCTCATGCCCATGAGTTAATGTTCACAGATTCATTGTCTCTTTGTGCACGTCCATCACATTTATAAGCCTTCTGATCTTAATAAATACGGAGCAAGGACCCTTATTCGGGGCTCTTGTCTTTTCTCAGACATTAGCCATCACTCATATTTTAATCTTGCATCCCACTCTCTTGCTGGCCAAGAGAGAATTTTAGACTTAGAAAGTTTACAACACCTTGAAGTCTACTTTGCCTGATATTAATTAGGAGAAACCGGCTTTCTTTTCCACACACTTTTACTGTCCTTTCCTTTTAACCTTTCTGTATCCTTATGCTTTAGATATGCATCTTTTAAATGATATAAAGCTGGATTTCATTAATTCAGTTTCAATATATTTATATTTTAAACTGATTGTTTAGCCCACTTACATCTATTGTAACAACTGATATATTTAACTTTTAATCTACTATCTTATTTTTTGCTTTCTCTTTTCCTGCCTGTGCTTTCTTTCTCTCCCCCTTTTATAAGTTATTTTGGATTATTTTTTCATCATTCCATTTTCCCCTACACTCACTCAGTAACACATCTTAACATATTTAACACATTTTGCTCCCAACCATACTACAATGTTATTGTATTTTTTTTATTCTATAAATTCTTAAGTAAGATACTACATATAAAACACCAAAGGCAAGATCCATGAAAGATAGAATTCATAGCTGGACTTAAAACCTCATCTCTGCAAAAGATAATGTCCAGAGTATTAGAAGGCAAGCCACAGACTGAAGAAGATATTTGCAAAAGACACATCTAAGAAAGGAGTGTTTGGGGCGCCTGGGTGGCGCAGTCGGTTAAGCGTCCGACTTCAGCCAGGTCACGATCTCGCGGTCCGGTCTGTGAGTTCGAGCCCCGCGTCAGGCTCTGGGCTGATGGCTCAGAGCCTGGAGCCTGTTTCCGATTCTGTGTCTCCCTCTCTCTCTGCCCCTCCCCCGTTCATGCTCTGTCTCTCTGTGTCCCAAAAATAAAAAAAAATAAAAACATTGAAAAAAAAATTTTTAAAAAAAAAAAAGAAAGGAGTGTTATCCAAAATAGACAAAGAACTCCTAAAACTCAACTATAGGAAAACAATCTGATTTAAAAATGGACCAAAGAAGATAAGCAGATGTCAAATAAACATATGATAAGATGCTCCACATCTTTATGTCATCAGGGAAATGCAAATTAAAACAATGGATGTTTAGGACAGTGAAAATGCTCTGTATGATAATGATGAATAAATGTCATTATACATTGCATAAACCCATAGACTGTACAATACTAATATTGAACCTGAAAGTTCACTTTGGACTTTGGCTCATTATGATGTGTCAATGTAGTTTATCCTTGGTAACAAAGGTACCATTCTGATGATTAATGTTGATAATGGGGGAGGCTCTGCATGTATGGGAGTATGGGGTATATGGGAAATCTCCATACCTTCCTCTCAACTTAGTTGTGAACTTCAAACTGCTCTAAAAAGAGTAGTATTAAAAAACAAAAGGTGATAAGTCTATTCATTACTCCCTTCAAAGTAATATTGTCTCCAGCTTAGATTTTCTCTTTGCCTTCAATTTTGACAACAAACTTTGTCTGAAGTTTCACTATATTGTGTCTAGATAAGGATTTATGTTTATTTCTCTTTCATAGGCTTCACTACAGTATTTGAATCTGCAGATAGGTGTCTTTTATCAGTTCCAGGAAATTCTCAGCCATTTTTCTTGGGACTCACATGAAATGTATATAAATATTCTCCTACATCCTCCCTGTCTTCTTCCTTCTCTTCAGTATATTCCATCTTCTAAAAATTTTTTGTTCTGACCTCTAGATAATTTCTTATAATGTATTTTCCAGCTCACTAATTCTATCTACTCTGTTGTTAAATCCATCTTTTGAGACTGTATTTTTCCCAGTTATTATATTTCTTATTTTTAGAGTTTCTGTTTCTCATTTTTAAATTAGCTATCTTGTTTTCCTGTTCCATGAAGATAAATCCAGATTTACCTTGTTATTTCTGTAACCATAATATGCATAATGGTACTATATTAAATGTTGGTTAATTCTCATCTGACACCTGTGCAGTCTGTTTTTGTTGTCTGTTGTTTCTTCAAGTTCTTATTCTTAGTGTTTTGTTTTCTAAGGTGTCTAATAGTACTTGAAAAAATATTTCTAAGAATAACTTGAAGTCTTGGATGAAGGTAGATTACTCCAGAAAGGAGGTTCATTTTCTTTCACCAAGTGCATAATACATGACCTTAAAGTAAATCCAAGGCTTGAGATCCCCTGAACAACCACAATGTAACTCAGACTTCATGTCCCAAAGGTGCAGCCTTTTAGAATCCCAGTTTATTGGGTTTCCTGTATACTCACACCTTATATATATTTGCTGGGCTTTTACATCTGTCCCCTTTTCCCAATAGGCCATATAAAGGAAAGCTCAAATTTTCTGAGAATGAACAAAATCTCTCATAGCAAAAGCAGCTTCACTGAACATTTGCTTCACTGTACTCTCTGTTTTGGGGTTTCTCTTCATTTTTGTCTGGTAATCTCTTGCTATTTTTTCCAACTTTAAGATGTCTTTTTTTTTTTAATATTTGTATCTTCCTTTCTCAGTTGCTTTCAGAAATGGTTGATTCAAATAACTTAGTCTTTCTTTACCCAAAATAGGAAACTCCATTCACTGCTTTCATCTTTTTAATTGATTGAAAACAGGAGTATAAACACTCTGTTGATGAAATGAAGAAACTCTAAAGTGAAGACTAATAACAAAATTTAAGTAAACCAAATTAAAAACAAACACTTAATCCAAACAAACAAATAAATAGAAGCAGGCAACTCTATTAAGGGTTGCTAAACAAACAAACAAAAATTTTGACTCCTACAGAAGGCACACTGTCTACAAATTACAAGACAAAAACTAAGATTCTGGATTTCTAAAGTGCAAAGTATATACTAGACTAAACAGTGTTCAGCATCAAACATATGCTAGGGTCAGCCCTATTTTTAAAAAATGTGACAACAATCAAGACATTGGCATCTTCCCTAGATATTTTCTTAATTATGCCATTCTTTGCTAGAATGTGGCTCTGACAAATTCAATAGAAGTCAAAGTGAGACCAGAAAAGAAGTGACCCCCAAATGCCTACTACTAGAAATTGATCCAGGCTATTTGCCATGAGACAATTTAAACTTTTAAATTAATTATTCTTATTGTTAATATTTTGCAAATCTTATTTGAATATAACACTTTTATAGAGTAATTAGTTATAGAATCAACAAATGTCTGATTCATACCCAGTCTCCTGCTGCCACAAAATTTTAAGAGAAAGATGATATATAATGTAGTATTGACTTCAAGCTTATCTATTAAAGCATAAAATTAATGTTTATTAAAAGTAATAGAAAAAAAAAAGTAATAGAAAACTTCCCTAATTTACTTCATGAATTTATGCATTTAAATTACTATCATAATTATTCTCATACCTATCTACCCATTGGCCATATTTATTTACTGTTATGCTTTATTTTTAATGCTGTCATTAATTACCTAAAATGGTAGAATTATTTTTTAGTTATTCAGACTTTTATCAAAATATTTAGAGCCAACAATGTTTTTATTCTATAAAAATATTTAAAAATTCTAAAATACCCATACTGTACTAAAATTAGTTGTTTTCTCACTTTTCAGAGTACAGTTGCTTTGTTTAATATAAAGCATACCCGTTCTTTTATATTTTATATTAGTCTACATCCCCGAGGTGTAGCTGCTAACTATCTCTTTACTTGGTCATGCATAATTGCTCAGAATACAGCAGTATAGGCCATTGTAATAACTGGAACAATCAAATGGTGTCAGCAAGCCCACATTTAGTTCATAATCAATAATTAGTTACAATAACAAAACATCTGTTTGTTTGTTGATAAAATTAGGTCTTTTTAATAGACAGACTCAGTATTTGACCACTCCTTCCACATTCCTTTCCAATTTTTCATGGAAGACATCTCTAAGACTATTGTTATTTTTATTTTAGTTCTGAGTCACCTTTTTTTCTGTGATTTTTTTTGGCACATACTTCCCATTGCTCTGTAACAATCCCCCACAATAAATACATGAATTGAGCACTTAGAGCACTGTTACCTGGCTGCATAACAATTTTGATCGACCTGCCATCATTAAATGTGCCAGTGCCCACAGAGAATCTTTCTTCCATTCTTGTGCTGGTTCTTCTTTTAAAAAAAAAAAATTAATGTTTATTTATTTTTGAAAGAGAGAGACACAGATTGCGATCTGGTGAGGGGCAGAGAGAAAGGGAGACACAGAATCTGAAGCAGACTCCAGGCTCTGAGCTGTCAGCACAAAACCCAACACAGGGTTTGAACTCACGGTGGTGAGACCATGACCTGAGCCAAAGTCAGAGGCTTAACCAATTGAGCCACCCAGGCGCCCCTTGTGCTGGTTCTTATACACAGGTTTTGCTCTTCATTAATTCCATACTGTCATTTAATTATTAAACTAAGTCTTCCTCTCCAACTCTGCATATCCTCCCTCCAGTATTCAACCAAAAGAGAATTCTTGCTCTCCAGGCCCAAACAATCTAATTAAAACCCAGATAGAAATGAGGAAAAAAAAAAAAAAAAAAAAAAAAAAAAAAAAGGACGGCTACAGAGAAATGTGTGACCAACTACAAATTAACAAGATAAAAATACAGACCGGCTACTGACAGACTCAATAATGAAGTCATAGGAACCAGCTGCTACTATTGAAGGAAGACCTCATAGCAAACAAAGTTCCAGTTTATTGAAATCTGATTTTCTTTGGGAAGTCTTCCCTGTACCACCTGAATGAAAGGGTTCCTGTACTCTTTGGATCCACAGCACTTTCTACATATCTCTAACATGGCATCCAGCACATTATATTGTGATCATTCCTCGCTGAACTGTAAAGTCATTAGAAATGCTGCTATTATTGCAGCACTCTCAACAATAGCCAAATTATGGAAAGACCCGAAATGTCCATCAACTGATGAATGGATAAAGAAATTGTGGTTTATATACACAATGAAGTATTACGTGGCAATAAGAAAGAATGAAATATGGCCCTTTATAGCAACGTGGATGGAACTGGAGAGTGTTATGTTAAGTGAAATAAGTCATACAGAGAAAGACAGATACCATATGTTTTCACTCTTATGTGGATCCTGAGAAACTTAACAGAAGTCTATGGGGGAGGGGAAGAAAAAAAAAAGAGGTTAGAGAGGGAGAGAGCCAAAGCATAAGGGACTCTTTTTTTTTTTTTTTTTTAATTTTTTTAATGCTTATTTATTTTTGAGACAGAGAGAGACACAGCATGAATGGGGGAGAGGCAGAGAAAGAGGGAGACACAGAATCGGAAACAGGCTCCAGGCTCCGAGCCATCAGCCCAGAGCCCGACGCGGGGCTCGAACTCACGGACCGCGAGATCGTGACCTGAGCTGAAGTCGGACGCTTAACCGACTGAGCCACCCAGGCGCCCCCATAAGGGACTCTTAAAAACTGAGAACAAACTGAGGGCTGATGGGGGGTGGGAGGGAGGGGAGTGTGGGTGATGGGTATTGAGGAGGTCACCTTTTGGGATGAGCACTGGGTGTTGTATGGAAACCAATTTGACAATAAATTTCATATTAAAAAAATAATAATAATAAAAGAAATGCTGCTATTATTGTGTTCATATCTCAAGTATCTAGCCAAGTTCCCAGAACTTAAGAGTTTGTTCAGTGAACAGAACAGTGCCATCTCCCATCTCTCTCCTACTCATTGACTACCATAATTCAGAAACACTGGCATTTAAAGTCTGAGCTTATTTTGGCTTGGAGGCCCTAATACTTGCTATTTTCTCTTTCTAGAATGTCCCCCCCAGTCCCCCCACATTTTGCATATTCATCCTTCTGATCCTAAATGCTACTTTTGTAGAGAAGGACTTCTCGAATTCCAGTGTAAGTTAAGTCCCAAGATTTGCCTCTCACAGTACCTTACACTTTCCTATATTGTCCTTATACAATTTGTAATGATGTGTGTGTGTGTATGTGTATCCTTAATGACAAAATTAAAGCACAAGATAAAAAATAAAAACAAAGGCCCATGGATTTTTTTTTCCAAAAGTAGTTTCAGAAAAGAAAACTGAATATTACTTATATGCCTCAATGGTATGAAATATGGAGTTCTGAGAACATGTACAGACATCAAGATTAGAATTTCTTTGGTCAAAATAGCTTGTAGTAGTCCTGAGAATTGACTCAAGGTTGATAAACTATGGCCCACGGGACAAATCCATCTGCTACTCCTTTTTGTACAGCATGAGAGCTAAGAATAGTTTTCACATCTTTAAATGGCTGGGTGAAAAAAATCAGAAGAAGAAGAATATTGCATGACACATGAAAACTATATGAAATTCAAGTTTCAGTGTCAATGAACATCTTTTTATTGGAATATAGCCATGCTTGTTTGTTTACATATTATTTATATGCAGAGTTTATATGTAAAGACAGAGTTTAGTAGCTGCAAAAGAAAACATGTGGCCTGTAAAACCCAAAAAGTTATTTTCTGGCCCTTTACAGAAAACCATTTCCAACTTCTATTCTACTCAAGTTAAAATTCTAGGCCACACACAGTAATTCAATTATCTTTGCCAGTGATTAGTTGATTTATGGGCATGTGACCCAATTTTGGCCAATGAGAAATGAAAGGAAACCTGTGAAAAGACTTCTGGGAAAAATTTTCTTACCTTTAAGAATATCATAGAGATACAGAGAGGTGATGTCTCATTTATTCCTCTGGATACACTTTACCTGGATGTAATTCCTAGAACTGTTATAATCATTTGGCTATGCTCCTGAAGATCAAACCACCAAACAAGGAAGGTGGAAAACAAGAAGCAAAAGTGGATAGGACACTGGCATAACTTTCCTGGGTTGCTCTGTCTGTGAACTGCTTCTCACATGATATCATAAATTTTCTCTCTCTTTTTCTTCCCCCAATTTGCATCGGGGTTTTCCGTAACTTGTAGTCAAAGATACACACAGCTAAACCCAAAATTGTATGGCATAGCATTGAACTATATGGCATGAACTAGTGAAAAAAGAAAACTTGTGACATTTATTATAGGGAGAGACATCTATGCAGTTAAAAATGCAAGATTCAAATGCTAAGAAAAAGAGTCTACAATGGGGGATGGCAAGAGGTTTGGAAAGGGACAAACAAGAAAAAAATACACATACACACTAATATATATTAACACAATTTTCTTTACTTTTGGACTTAGTTTCTTCTGTACCAGTTATTAGTTGGCATGCTATCCCTCTGCCATACCAAGAGAAGGTCTAAAATTCACACGTGCCCCATTTTGCCACACATGCCTTTGAATTTCAGAGAAAGGCAGGATATGCTTACAACATGGCATACTTGTTACGAAGCCATTCATAACTGGCAATCCATTACCTCTTTGAACTGTTCTCTCCTTTGCTCACTCTGTTACATGTCCTTCCTTGCTGTTCTTTAAGCACACCTGGCAAACTCCTACCTCAGGACCTTTGCAGCTCTCTGTTTGGGATGCTTTTCCCCTAGATGATCCCATGGCTCACCAGTCCTCAAGTCCCTTACCATCCACAAGTCTGTACATGAATGTCACCTGAATGAGATCTTCTTCCCATCTAAAATTGCAATTTCTCCCCTGCCTCCCAGTACTTTCTAGCTCTCTGCTTTTGCTTTACTTTTCTGTCTTGTACTTAGCACTATCTATGTACGTATTTTTTTATTAACTTTATTCGTCAAATCTAAGATGCCTTTGATTATAAGATACAATATTATGTGTTGTATCACTAAGAAAAAAGCTGCCAATTATAAATGTAAGATGGTGTTGAATAAGCTTCATGACCATTTCAGCAATGTTAAAATGTGAGAAATTGTGCATCTTTGACTTCATGGAATAGGGTATTTTCTTTATTGTATCTCTCTCCCAGTCCATATGGATGTGGATTTTTATCAGTTTAGTTCACTGCTATATCATCTGGCACAAGGTAGATGATAAATATTTATTGAATGAATGTGAAAGAACTAATGAATAAATGGATAATTAGACCTTAAAAAAATGGCATAGTAGAATGGCAGCACATGTCAAGCAATAGCAAATGGATAAGAGAGAAAAGCTCTGATCCAGGACTGATATGGTTAATTTATATGCTCATATATCAATAACAACAATAATAGCTAACACTTAATGTGGCACTTATTATATGCCAGGCAGTGTTTCAAACTACTCTACGTATATTAACTCTCACTCTACCAATAAATCCTCTTGACAAACTGAGGTCACTCAGACGGTAAGTAGCAATGCCAGTATTTGAAGCCAGATAGTCTTGCTCCCTGAGTTCAGAGTTTTTAACCAATATGGTATGCTGTCCCTTATCTGATTCCCAATTTTCTCATCTGTACAATGAGGGTTCTTCATCAGAGAAGCAATAAACTCTACAAAAATGTGAATAGAATAAATTACTAGCATTAGTACCAGCAAGATTAGAAGTCACATTAGCCTTTTTCAGAAATTTCACATTGAGGGGCACATCTGTCACTATTGTCACCTTAAATACAAATAGCATTAACATTCATATAGGCTAACAAGATCTTACATAAGTAAATTGTCCCTTTATTCTTTTTTGTGTCTGAATTATAGTCAACAACAACAAATTCAGCCATTTCACAATAACTATGCTTTCATAAAACATTGGTAAGAGCATTAATTTTCCCTATGCTTTAATCTTTAGAGAAAGGAATCATTCCTTCTTTTGTATTTCTTCATGATCCTATGTTTTATAGAAATAAAAGAATTAAAAATTCCATCCAGTATATTCAACAATGTATCTCTTCTTTAATACTTAAAACACTAAAAATTACCCATGCAAAGGAATCAAACCTAAATAAATCACTGTTGGTATTATTATTATCATCACGTACCTATAATGTGGCTTCAAAAGGATCATGTAAAAGACTGAGTGTTGAGAAATACTTAATTTCCATGGCATTATAATCAAATGAAGCATACTTTGCTTATTGAATAGGATTGGAAACATCCACACAGCTTTGGCTTATATAAACCAAATTCTTTAAACTCGGACAGTATGGAAGCAATGAAAAGATATATCCATTTACCAAATTAAAATGGTCAGAATTTAAGATCAGCTTTCTAAATTAAGTATTCAAACAATAAAATCAAATGCCAAAGAGGGAACAGTAAAGACAGGCAAAGAGAGAGGAAGAAAAAAACAAAACAAAAAAACAAAAAAACAATTAAAGTTAATATTATTCCATTTTATGGGACTTGTATCATGGTAAATTTGCACACACTCATAAATAATTTAGAGACTATGAAAGGCAAAATGGTTCTGATAGAAACAGAGATTTCAGCATTAAATTAATATCACTCATGCTACATTAATCTTGCATGACAATATCAGTCCTCTCAACAAAAAGATGACTCCAAAAGGACTAACCCTGATATTTTATTAGCATTGACAAGGGTTTAAATCAAAGATTGACAGATAATGAGCCTCTCAAAGCTGCCTGTTACTTTAGTTCAGTCTGTCCCAGCAGGTTTAGCTAAGGCAAACTGCAAAAGAAATTTCCTTGGAGGATTTGGGATGGCTGGAGCTACTGTAAAGGTGAGAAGATAAATAATGTATTATCAGCTCCTTTAAAAATTATTTATTACACATATTCAATATTTTTCAATGTTATCTCCATTTCCTTCTACATTTCCTTACCCTTTCTCTCAAGTATACTGAAATACAGGGTGGGGTGGGGGGCGGGGGATAAGGAATACACATTTCTTTTTCTTTCTTTCTTTTTTTTTTTTAAGTAGGCTTTATACTCAAAGTAGGGCTTGAACTCACAGCCCTGAGATCGAGAGTCTCATGGGGCCAGGTGCCCCAAGAACATAAATTTCTGTCATCATCCTATTATTTTTCTTTACTCTATTCTAATATATTTTGGACATTTATCTTCCTCTCTCGCTTTCCCCATCCAGGACATATATAGCACACATCCGAAATTACAGCAGTGCAGAAGCATGCCAGGTGACTCCTCTTCTTGTTTATACATGTGATTTCTTTTAACAGTTCCATCCCCTATAGAAGAAACTATTTAGTAACCTCCTGAGAAGAGAGAGTAAGAAAGAATTAATTGCTTTGAGGATCATTACATGTATTTCCAAGATGCCATTAGGTCTAGCTAACAAGAGTGAGATGATGCCCCCAGGGGAGCAGGAGAGGAGAGGGGGATAGTGAAGGCATTTTTAGAACAACTGTCGATGGTTCATGGGAGAAAAAGAGGTATGCCATCACTCAGAGTTAGTTATGCGAAAAGGAAAATTGATGCCAAAAAGGAGAAATGGCCACAAAGTAAGCACTGTCTTACTCACTATGGGAAACCTGTCATTGGGTGAGTATACATGACACTGAAGGTGGTAAATATTCTCAAACAACAAGATTATTACCACCAAAGGGGGAAAGCAATTGCATAAACCATGAAAACCAGCAGGAAACTAGAAGGAATAGAAAATGAGAAATTATAGAGGGGATTCCAAGGACATATACCAAGCTCTGTGTAATGTGCATTCCAAGAAAGTCCTCTCCTGAACAAGGGATTGAAGCTACAAAGGTGTCCTTCTTCAAAAAGAAAGAAAGCCACTCAAAGGATATTATGTTTACCTTTTCCACTTTTTTTCAAAAATAGAATAAGTTAACAAATGTGTATTGCTAAAGATCAGATGAAAAGGGGAGGGTATGTTTCTTTATGGCTTCTAGAGCAGATGGTGTTCAGAGTAGCCCATAATTATCTTGCGGAGTGGATAAGAAGGGGAAATTTTATTAAAATTTCAAGTTATGGGGGCGCCTGGGTGGCGCAGTCGGTTAAGCGTCCGACTTCAGCCAGGTCACGATCTCGCGGTCCGTGAGTTCGAGCCCCGCGTCAGGCTCTGGGCTGATGGCTCAGAGCCTGGAGCCTGTTTCCGATTCTGTGTCTCCCTCTCTCTCTGCCCCTTCCCCGTTCATGCTCTGTCTCTCTCTGTCCCAAAAATAAATAAATGTTGAAAAAAAATTAAAAAAAAAATTTCAAGTTATGACACTTAATTTTAAGAATTTCATATGGAGGTAGATATTTTCTAATACATTAATGCTAAAGGATTCACTGATGGAAAACAAGAAGTTTTAGGAGCTTTATAAAGCCTATGGGCTTTCATGTGGCTATATTGCATAAGGCAAGCAAAATCAAGCAACTCCAAAATTCCATTAATTCTATTAACAGGTGTGAATAGCCAAGACTAAACAGCACTAATATAAGATAACCAGAAATGTGCATTACCAGAAAATTCACTATGTTCAGGTGAGCATTACTCATGGAAAAGGACTCCTTCTCCTTCTTTCCTCAGTGCCACTCTTTAAGGTCCCATGATAAGTAACATGGCTGACCAAAGATTTCGGACAAGCCTACTTCTTTTTATTTTGTTTCTATATATCTTGGCTTGGATATTCTACACACATCCACAGAGATAAGGTTCAATAACAATCACTACAATATTTTAAATGAAGATAACAGATTATGAATGCAATTAAGTCAGATGACTTAATTGGAATTCTGCATTTCTAAAAATGATCCAACATCAAAAGAAAATTATAGCACGAATAATTATAAAAGAAGAGTGGGCAGTATTTTGGTTCTCTCTAAAATACTACTAAAGAGAAGAAGAAATAAAAATCAGGATTTGGCAACAGCTTCCCAGTCTTAAAGTTAGAACAGAACAAAGCTCCCAAAAGGACCTCACAGAGCAGATTAAATTACCACAGAATTTCATAAAGAATTCATTGAATGCTTAAGCAGGTTTCTGTGTAGGTCAAAGAGGACCAATCAGAAAATTGAGGTCATTAAGGGATGAGAAATAGGGTAATAGGAAATAAAATATAATTATAGAGTAAGTGAAAGGGGGAAGGAAGGAATAGCAGTGCATTAACATTGTTTTGGTTTTGGAGAAATCATTTTTCTCATAAAGACTTTCAAAGACCAACTTAGATATGTTTTTCCATTTAATTATATTTTATTTTTTATATTTTGTTTCAGATAGAGATCTTGATGGCCTCAAGGGAGAGGCTCAGGTGCTAGAAGCATCTGAGCCTCTGAAGTAACTATATTCCACATATATTTCATTGGAAATCTGAAGCATACTTTATCTTCTTCTTAAAATATTCATTAAAATTAGCCATTAGCTACACATATTTAATTTCAATTTTGTTTTCAAGAAACAAATTTGTAGAACACAAAACCAGAAACTACTGACAAGATTAAATATCTGTATCTATGGCCAAGACATCATTTCATATTTTTCCTACATTTACTTTTGATTCTATAATTCTAAAGCTATATACATTATAAAAACATTATTGCTTCAACTTTAGGGAAAGTCTTCCTTAATTCACTGAAATTTAAGGTGAAAATAATGAGTTCATCAAGATTTGAAATAGGTATACTTGTAATTTTACTATAAAACTACAAAATTATTCTGAGCTTCAATTGGTGCATGATCTAAGCTTTCAATTTGAAAGTTTTTGCAAAAAAATTATCATAATTTTGCTTTATGCATTTCTATAAAAATCAACTACTATATAATTGTCTAAAATTATAAAATTAGTATAGGAGCTACTATAGTTAGAAAGCAATAAAAACTAAGAACTCAGTTTCATTGACATTATTAACAACTCACACCTAGTTTTTTTCACACTTACAAGGTTATTTTCACATTCATTATCTAAAATAATCACCAAGTACAGTATTTAATAATTATCAAAACAGCACCATTTAATAAGGGCTCATTTTGTTCCAGCCGTATAGTTGACATACAGTATCTCATTTAAGCTCACAACAAATATAGAAACAAACAAAGAAATTAAGGTGAGCTTCAATGACATACCCAGGCTCACAATGCTCAAAAAGTGACCAGACTAGACTTCAGATCCAACGTCAGGTGCAGTTTAATTATCACGACACTACACTTTTTGCTTCCCAACAACAACAACTGTAATGGCATTCTTAGGAGACCAACAGAGTCTCAACTCTGAAAGTCCTGAAGAGTAAGTGCCCCGTGACTCCACCCAGCACTTCCAGCTCTCCTAGTTTCTTTCCCACTTCTCTAATCATTTCTCATCTACTTTTCATTCCTGAAATGGTTCTGTTCTCCAACTTCCTACCTTCAGACTACATCCTCTTCTCCTGAAAATTATCTTTTCCCCCCTACACAGCATCATCAATCTTAGTTACCTTGACCGAGCCTCAATGTACCTCCAGCCGTTGGCGGCACTGACCCCCTCCTCCAAACCACAGTCAGTTGCCAAGTCAGGCACTGCCACGTTGTTGCTCCACCCACCCCCACTGCTCAGACTTAAGTCCTCCCTACTATCCCCTAAATTACTAAGCAGGCTGAGAATAAGACCCCAGGTCCTTACCAAGGCTCACAAGGTCCCTCAGGCTCTTGTAAGTCAGGGCTCCTTTACCACCATACCTCTCAGCCTCCTCCACCACATGCCCTGGGCTTTGTGCAGTCTATTAAATACAGGGGGCCAACCACAAACTTGCCCTAGAGCCCGGGCATGCACTTTCTCTGAAATAACCACATGGCTGGTCCCTTCACTGAATTCGGGTCTCAGCTTGAATGTCACCTCCTCGAGAGACCAGCACCTTGACCCATCATGTTCCATACATTTCTCTTAACTGTTCTTCATGGTACTTTTCCTTTCATTTTGTTTTTGTTTTTGTTTTTGCTTTTCATGATACTTTCAACCTCCCATCATTATAATCTACGTTGTGTTTATTGCCTTCTCCCCCACACAAGCCATAGAGTCAGTGATTTCAGTCTCTTTTATTCCCTACCTTGTCCCCTGCCCTGAGACCTCTGCCTAGAACATGGAAGTACTCAGGTATTTGTTCACTAAATGGATAGAGGATGGATGGATGGATGAATTCTAACTGGTTTTCTTTCCACTCTTTTCTCCCTCTCTGACTTACCATTAACAGTTCTGTCAATGTGACTCAAAACACATCAAAACAAAACATGGAGTTGGTAAAATATACTGTATTTTTAGGGAACAGTCAGTAAGTTGGCAAAATGCCCTATGAAGAGTGGCCTAGCACTCAGCTGTGTGGCGTGCATACCTTTTAACACTTTAACACTTACCTCACAGGACTGTCTCAGGGATTTAATAAGGTAATGAATGTAATAAGTATATATTAAATGGTTGATGTGAGGCGCTGTTACAGCATTCGGTAAATATTAGCTACTATTATAATGGCTTGCTGGCTGCCAGTTTTCAATTGCTAGTTTAGGGCTTTAAATGTCATGGCGAGCACTTTACATGTAAGATAGTCCTAATGAAAGTTTTTGTTTTAAATTTATTCCTAATGAATTAATATTTCTAGCGAAGAAATTTTGGCGTAATGCTATTCCCTTCACATGGAATTCCTAGGCCACATTTTTCCCTTTCAAAATGCTATCGATCTAGGGTTATAAAAACAAATTCACTCTTTGCAGGGGCAAACTCATATTCGTGCCTCACACTCTATGCAAAGACAAACCCCTATGTATTTACATATTAAAATGATACCAGGAGAAAACTTAACGACATATTTGTCAAACCTCAAGTTAGGTTCATAAAGGAACGATGAGGTGTCATTTTACTCGTATGGATCTAACAAAAATTGAAATGATGTTACCATTGCTTGTGAAGCACTGTGCTAACATAGCTGGCATAACTGGACACAGCCCAGTAGTTTGTGGCAAAAGTATTAAAATGATGAATAGTCTTTGCCCCAATTGTTATCTTTTCAAACACTTATCATAAGGAAACAATCCCTTGTTTAAAGGTGAACACAGAGGCAGTCTCCTCATGTTTATCACCTAAATGAAGTCCTCTTTTCCCAGACTCTACATTCGGCCAAAAGCCAAGCTTTATATCATGAAAGCTATTCCTTTTCTTTCATTTTCACTGCCACTGACTCTCGTTTAAGTTCCATTACTTTTTACTAACACTACTGAACATATTTTCTAAGAATAAAATCCACAGTCCTTACCATGGGCCAATGTATGACAAGGAGTTCCAGAGTCATTACTGTTATTAGAATTCATGATTAGAGGTATACAGAAAGGAAACAAAATGATCGCTATTTATGGAAGATATGAATGACTACCTGGAAAAAAAAGAGAATCCCTGAGAAACTATTTGAACCAATAATTCAGTTGTACAATAAATACAAAATCAATGGCTTTCCTTTATACAAATAACAACCTATTGGGGCGCCTGGGTGGCGCAGTCGGTTAAGCGTCCGACTTCAGCCAGGTCACGATCTCACGGTCCGTGAGTTCGAGCCCCGCATCAGGCTCTGGGCTGATGGCTCAGAGCCTGGAGCCTGTTTCCGATTCTGTGTCTCCCTCTCTCTCTGCTCCTCCCCCGTTCATGCTCTGTCTCTCTCTGTCCCAAAAATAAATAAACGTTGAAAAAAAAACCAAAAAACAAATAACAACCTATTGACAAGAATAAAGTAAAAAAAAAAATCCGTTCACTTAGCTACAGAACACATGTAAAAATACTATAAAAAGCAACGTAAACTCACTGTATCTGCATCAGGATTTACTATTGACAACACCTGAGGCAGTTAAATTCAACAAAAAGTCAAACATCTCTTCTCCTCCCTACTCTGTGGACCAATCAGGCACAATTCTATTCGTTCCTCCTTAATAGAAACCTTTTTTTCTTTTACATACTTACCTGCACTCCACAAATCTGTAATCTGGCCTCCTGTTTGATCCACCAAAATGCCCTCACTAAGAAAATCACTTCCATATTTTTAAAATGTTATGTATTTATTTTGAAAGAAAGAGAGAGCATGTGTGCGCGTGCACGTGTGCATGAGCAGGGGAGAGGCAGAGAGAGAGAGAAGGAGTAAGAGAATCCCAAGCAGGCTCCATGCTGTCAGCACAGAGCCTGATGACGGGCTTGGAACCTCAAACTGCCAGAACAAGACTTGAGCTGAAACCAAGAGTCAAAAGCTTCACCGACTGAGCCACCCAGGCCCCCCCCCCCCATATTTTGAATCTGATGAAAAATGTTAAATAGCATTGTTCCTGTCCTCTCAGCACTTTCCGTTATCATGTATCACTGCCTCCTTCCTAAAACATTCTTCCCTTAGCTTCCATGGTACAAAATAATTCTGATTTTCCATGTAAGTCTCTGGCAACTCTTTCTCAGACTATTTTATAAGCTCATCCACCTCTCATAGATTTTTAAATATTAGAATGACTTAAGAATTGGTCTCATTTCCCCTCATTTCCCCTCCCTATATTCTCTCCCATAGTGATGCTAACCATTCCCAGGGCTTCAGTGATCATCTACATATGGATGACTCTCATCTTCACATCTCCCATTCAGAACTTCCTTCTAAACCTCAGATTTATACATTACACTTCAATGTTTGTAAACATCCATGGGCATCTCAAACTCAATGTGACCAAAACTGAGCTCATCCACTCCTCCCAAGCCTGCTCGTAATCCAGTGCTCTCTCCTTCAGTAAGCATCAAACCATCTACCGCATGCGCAAGTCTGAGATATGAAATGCATCCATAATACATCTCTCTCCCTCATTCCCTGAAATCTAATCACTGTAAGCAATCTATTCTACTTCCTACATATTCAAATCCATTCACTTCTTTCCAATTCCACAACCATTATCCTACCCCAGACTGCAGCCCCTCTCAACTGGACTAGTGTTAACGTTTCCTAACTAATGTCCCCCACATCCCCTCCTACTCCCTTCAATCAGATTCTCATACTGCTGCAAAGTCATCTCTCTAAAATATAATACTTCATCACATTTTACTGCTGTTTAAAACCCTTCAAATGCTTCCTAATGCTTTCATGATAAATATCAAGGTCTTTCAAATCGCTGGAAAGGCCATGCATTATCTGGCCACTGCTTCCTTCATCACTTTCATCCCCAAATTCTCTACTTACTGCCTCACACCCATTCACTATACTCAAGTCACACTGGGCAAGATCCACATACCATACATCATATTAGAGAATATTTTCTTTTTAATGATATCTTGTGCTCAAGAGGTGTATAGAATCAGGCTTATTTTCTCATGTATTACTGAAATGTAAGTAGATAAAGCCTTTGAGAACAATTCAGCAACATATGTCAAAATAGTACAGATTTTGTACAATGTCTGACCTATAAATTCCTATTTATTAGATTCAAACTGATATAATAATTATGGTGGTATTTTTTAAAATAGTGAAACTTGAAAAAAATCATTATTATGCTTTGTTTATTTGGTATAATATATTTTATTTCATGTATAGAAAGGTCTCTTTTGATAGAGACCCAACATTAATACTGCATATATAGAAACTCATCACTGTTTTTTGCACAAGCTAAAGAGACTATCCCAGTTCAATGTTTTTTAGTTTCCTGACATGTTATCTGTGATAACTGGATTATTTAGGAAATTTTTTATCCTCGAAGTCTTCAAAATCAGAAAATAGTTTGAACTTGCCCTGAGTGAAAGTCTGCAACATTCACAACAAAGTAAACAATGTAGCAAAGATGATTCTTTCTATTCTTCTCAGGATGAATGCTATTAGCTTTGTCAATTGCTGTGCACATAACCCCCTGTTACTCTGCTTTATTAAAGCCCCACTTCAAAATAGAAAATGAATAAACTTGATCCAGTGAATAAAAATACAATCAATTATTGCTTTTGTAGATGAGGCCTCAGCATAGTAATCTAAATTTATAAATCATAATAATCTAAACTAAATATGTATAGAAGAGATGGAGTACAACAAAAATTCTTGGAAAGGGGGCCAAAATAGGGAACACCTCATTCAATAAATAATGCAACAAACATTTATCAAACATCTACAATGCATTAGATATGGTGCCACATGATGGAGATACAGATTTAAATGACAACTGAACCCTGCCTTATGTGAAATGGAATAATTCAGTTCATTGAATTATGTGACCCTGGGTTAGAAGCCTCACTCCTTATCACTCACCTAGGACCACTGTTATTTCCACCTTGACACTGGCTCGAGTTAACCGTTTATGATCCCTGTCTTTCTGGTCTAATATTCTTTAAAGGTACCATACCACATTTCTGTTCTGTTCTATTTGAACCACTGCCCAAAAGGTAAAACTTCATGCCATCTCACATGCCATCTATTTTCTCCACTAGTGATGGCCTTGCACATGGCAACTGACCACTAGTTTCACCAAGCTCTTGAGACCGCCTTAGAATTCAGGCTTCACAAACGCTGAAAGTCAGTGCCAGAGTAAGAATCAGGCCCTTAATTCAGTGAAGACAATCATACTTCATTTCCTGTCATTCTTGACCATAATCCCCCAGTTTGAAAGCAGCAAAACCAGACACATCTCTCCTGCTTTTATCTTCATATCTCTCTGGATTTCCTTCACCTTCAATCATCCTCCCAGGGCGTTGAAGATTGAAGAAACAATTACAGATTCTGCATCCCTCAATCTATGCCCCCTTTCTGTGTGATTTGACAGGTCCTCCATCATCTGTACTGGCCTTGTGACTTGACTTGCCAACAGAACACGATAGAAGTAATAAGGTCCAACTGAGTTCCTAGCCTAGGTCTCAAGAGTCTTTGCAAGTTTGGACTTTCTTAGAAATCTACAACTGTCATATGAACAATCCTGGGCTAACCTGCTCAGTTGAAAGAAGACATGGAAAGATGCTCCAGTTATCCCAGCCATAAAAGTAATGCCACCACAAACAAACCAGCTGAGCTAACAGACCAGCTAACTACAGATGCATAAGCAAGCCCAGTCAAGATTAGACTAACCAGATCAAGCCTTCTCAAAAATTTCCCAAGTGAATCCAGACCAAATTTCCAAGCAGCCAACATCTCTTCTGACCCCTAGTCCCCCTTCTCATTAATATCACCTGTCTATGATAGTCCCCAACTTTGAAACCTAAAAACAGTCTTCCTCTCCAATCTGTCTTGGGAAATTTTGGCCTTTGGAATACTTGTTCAACACCTAAAATCTGAGTTTGCTTGCCTCCTTGTATACAGTGAATTTCATGCCCTCATCATGTAAGTATCCATACCCATACCCTTGAGCTTGTCAATACCCAGAATTACTCCATCTCTGAAATATTTCAAACCTTAAACCATGAGGTTGTTTTCAGTCATACATACAAAATAACAAACAAGAATAACTACAAAAACTTTTTCTGTGGTACCCATCAAAGAGTTATCTCAAAAAAGTTACCAGAATCATACACACATATGCCTGGGCATTTAAAACCATTTAGGGACAGATAATTCTCCCGGTATATAAAAATCATCTAGAAGCATAAACGAGAGAAAACAACCCAAGAATATTTTTAAAAAGAAGAGTGGTAGATCATGGTAGACTTGTTTTCCAAGATAATAACTCTTCTACTAGAAAGCTACAACAATTAAAATACTGTAGAATAAGTACCGTAAGAGACAGATTAATAGAGAATAATAGAAATCCTAGAAATTAGTTCAAATACATGTAAGTATTTAACATAAGATAGAGAGTTAATCAGTGAACAAAAGATTGTCAACAAATACTACTGGAATTATTAGCTAACTTGTCTGACAAACAAAAAAAACTTAACAAGAATTATTATCTCATGTACACAAAAATAAACCCCAGCTTATTTAAATTTAAAATGAAAAAACAGGGGCCATTCGGAGGTTAGGAGGTAAATATTTTTATAAATAAAAAAGGCTTTTTTTTAGCATGCGCAGAAAATCCAATTACATAAAATCTTAAATCTTTGTGTTGAAAAACACTAAATAAAAGAAGCAACATTATAAAAATATATTTGTAACATACATAATAGATGATTATTATTACAAAATGAGCTCTCTCAAACCAAGAAGCAAAAATAATTAAATTTTAAAGTGGATGATATACATGAAAAATTAATTTAAAGAATACAAATTTCCAACAAACATGTAAAAAAAAAATTTCAGCAATCCGGAATTTTGCTTCTATTTCTTACCTCTGTCCCAGACTCCAGAATCACACGTACAATTGTTTGCTCTGCATTTCCATTTAAGGGGTTAACACACCTCTTAAACAGAACATACCTAAACTGAACTCTTTATCTTCACCACTCTCCCACATCCAGCCAGATTAGCAGCCTTCCCCATCATGGCTAATAGCAACTTCATCCTTCTACTTCCTCAATCCAAAACCTTTGGAGTCATCCTGACTCTTCTCTTTACTCATGCCCATATTAAGCTATCAGAAAGTCCTATTGGCTCTACCTTCAAAATGTATACAGAATCTACTTCCTATCACCACTACCTATTGAAGCTACCATCTTTTCTTGTTTTGGAGACTTACAAAAACAGACCTGCCTTGTTTAAAATATGTAACTTGCATCCTAATGCCCTTAGGGTAAAAATAAAAAGTAAAACTCTTACCTCTCCAGCTGCATTTCACATCATGTTCTCCGCACATCAGCAACACTGGCCTCCTTTATACAATATCCTATCTCCTTATACAGAGCGCTTGCATATTACATTTTCTCAGCCTGAACATTCTTCTCTTCACTAGTGTAATGCTATTCGTTCATCAGATCTCAACTGCAACATCATTTTCTGAAGGATGCCTTCCCTGATCTCCTTGCTAGGCAAATTTCACTTATTACAGACACTTTACCAATAACGCACTGCTACAACACTGCATTGCATATTTGATCATTATATGATTCATGTCTATCTCCCAACCTGATCGTCACATCTTCAAGGATAGACAGCAATCTTATTTTGTTCATCACTGTAACCCCAGTGTCTAGCAAAGACTAATTCATAGAAGGTGCCTAATAATTATTTTCCAAATGCATAAAAATTATGGAAAAGAGACTCAATGGTAGGATACCATTTCACCTTTAATTCCATATGCATAGAACAATCACCCCCCCCCACACACACACACACACACTACTATTTCTAGAATTATTCCAAGCTATCTAACTCCTAAATTCATTCCTGGGCATATGGCAAACTCAGCCAGGACAGTTAATCCAATTCTTACATTCTACTTCACATTCACTGACTGTCTCCCCCAGCTCCAGGTCCTTGACCACTTAGGAATCATGGGCTGCAGGGACATGAAGAGATGAAATCAATCAGTGAACAAGTACAATGTCCATCTTGTTCTATACTAGCCCACCCCCTCCCTTCTTTTCAACCAACAAATAAAAGTGACCTTTCTGAGATTCAGGGCCTGAGAAATTCTGGAGGTAGACTCCACGCATAAACACAAATGGGAAATTCGTAATACTGTTTGCTGTGCACTGACTTAATTTGTAATCAGAAAAGCTCAGTTTTTTATTCGTTTAAAAACATGATGTTTACCCACAAAATAATATGAAAAGAATGTGTTACCCTCTGCATTTTTCCCCCTCTTCCTCCAAGCATAAGAAAGAATTAGCTTCCCAAATGTAACAATAACAACTCAGGCAAAAAAAAAAAAAAAAAAAAAAAAGAGTTTGTGTTTTGGGCCTTCTTACAAATAATGCTATCATATGTTATGGGGACCTGAAATTGGCCAAAAAGACCTGACTGGTTGAATAAAAACTGAGAGAATATCCGCACACACTGGGTTTCAGCATCGCCAGGTACATTTGTACAGGCTCACTAACTCCTCCCAGATCACCATCTCTGAAATAAACTCAGGAATCAAGAGGCACAGGGCACAACTCTAAAGACACGGATTAATGGGAGAACTTCTGCAAAGGAGGAAAGGGAATTTAAGCTTGTGGAAAATGTGTTGTCCTAAACTTTTCTAGTACTGGGTTGCTTTTATTAATCTTCTTCCACTTACAGGACCTACAATAAAAAAACCAGACATCAATGTATGTGGGACATGCATAGTTACAAGTTGGATGAGAACAGTTTAATTTAACACTGAGACAGCACAATCCATCTCAGCAGAGCCACCTGGCATAAACTAAAACTATATATCTTATGAGACAGAAGCAAGCTACTAAAAGCCTGGGAAAGCAGACTGATGTGAATTATTCCACCAAGCCCATTTAGAAAGAGACCTCATCTAATGAAAATGCAAAACCGTCAAAAAAAAAAAAAAAAAAGATTTGGGGACCAAGGAGGAAGAATTCACCATGATCACTGACTTTGAAGAATTCTAGTTAACATGTTTTTAAGTTCTAATTCAATATGATTTTCTTGTTCTTTCTTTACCAAAATCAAATAAAAATCCAATCAGAAGATATTCGCTTTTGAGATTTCTTTTCCTGAACCATCAAAATCAATGGTTTCTGTTCCATATAGGGGGCCCAACAAAGTAATGAAAGGTCGTGCTTCCTAGAATGACACAGACACTTCATTTTAGTAATGTGTACTAATTTACAGTTTTATTCCCCTTCTTACTGCGTATAGAAATAGTAATACTAATCCTAAAAGTGTATTTCCTAGGAATTTATGTATCCTTCGAACATGTGATTAGCGCGGTCTCTGGAACATCATGAATTGTTCATTTCTCCATTCAAACTCATCTTCTACTTCTGCTAATGAGATACGTCACACATCACATGAGGCAGTATATGAAAAACACAGCATGTGTTCAGAGTGTGGTGTTCCCACTCCACTGACTACGTTATCTCAGGCAAGAGATACTTACTGCACACTCGAGATTCAGGAGAGGAAGAAGAAGCTCTGTGGAGAAAATGGGCAAGGACAGCTCACCCACTAGCTAAGTCTTTGCTAATTAAAGTGTGTTCCATGTCCCAGCAGGGTGACCATCACCAGAGAGCTGATCAGAAATGCAAACTCTCAGGCTCCACCCCAGAACCACTGAATCATAATTTTCATTTTAACAAGATCCCTGGGTGATTCATATTCCCATTAAAATCCGAGAAGCACTGAGCTAAGTGATGTGCTCCTGCACGCAGGCCTCATAATTTGTTGGACAAAAAATTCAAGTCTCAGTAAAATTATCAGTGTATGTGTCATGGATCATTGGGGTCACTTCCCAACGGTTAAAAGGATAAATATTCCATGTGTGTGTTATATATTATGGTGTGTGGACTTAACATTCTCTCTCCTGGGTTGCTGAGTTTGTTGCACAAGTGTCGTGAGATATCTCTTTACAACTTGAAAAAGTATTTATAAGTGAGGGCCATTCTGAAGCCAGCCAGCCCAGAATTTTCTTTTTACACTATCAGTATAACTGAAGTCTAAAACAAACAGTAAGCCCAAGATCTGAACTCCAAATCCTAAAAATATTTGTATGGCCTTACTGCTTAGGCCAAAACTCCAGAGACCAAGTAGCCAGTTCCCCAGTAGAGGCAACAGTTTCGGTAACTGGGGTGAAGAGGGTGTGGGTAGGAGCTGCTACCATTTAAAAGCAAGACCTAGGCAAAGACTCTAGTACATAACGTGGGTAGAATATTCGAGGAGCAAGGCATGGAATTACAGCAGCCATTCCTACAAACAGATATTTCACAAGCCCAACGTTCCTGAGGTGGATGCAGTCCCATTCCTACGGCCTCTAACTCCAGAACAATTTCTTACAGCAATTTCATGTGATTTCATGTGCCTTTTTTCTATAGTTAAATAGTTTTGAATTTGGGGCCAGCTTTTGCCCACAATGAAATGTGCCTGAATTGCACTCTATTACAAAACCGTCTCTAAACTGAGAAAGAAAATTCCTTTCTGACCCTTCCTCACACTGAACTCCTATATCATTGTGTTTTCTTCATTTAATTTTTAATCTATGCTAATTTTATACAGTCCGTAAATATATTCTGGACAACACAGGCCACACAAAGTATTCAAGGCATCCAGCAGGGAGTCCAGTGTAGCCAAGTTACCATTTTATACGTTTTGCTAGGATGGTAGGTGTTGTAACTTTCTTATGCAATGGGCACTGTAATGTGCACTTACTTTTATTATGCAATGGTTCTATCCGAGTTTCTACTTTCTACATAATTGCCAAAATCAACTTGTAAGCTGCTTTAAATGGCACATATCTTATTTTTCCTATTCTGATTTCAAAATGCCATTTTGTATGATCTCTATTGAGGAGAAAATAAGCCCATTTTTAAAACAATTACCTAACAACACTTCAGATAAGAAGCTGTATTTTTCTGCCTAACATAAGTGTTTTTCTTCTCTTTTAAATTGAGTCTCATATGAATGATATCTAGATTATCACTCTTTTGCTTTGCTATAAATCTGAAATCTCCTTACTTGTTTCAAAGCCTTACACCACTAAGGAAGACTAGCCTCTTGATCACCTAAAGAGTCACACTTTCAGTTTCCTAGAGTTGTGTTAGACAGCATGATTTAATTACTATTACGGACAGATTTGCATAAAGCTTTTTTCTGAAGAGGTTTAGGCCATTTAAGCAATGTCATTAGATGCGCAGAGAAATTCTTTTGAGAAAATGTAATGGAGCATGAAAAATAACAAAAATCCACAAAATACATTTATTCAAGAATCTTAATAATGAAGAGAAATTACAATTCAAAGTGAAGAACTAGAGGCTGAATACTCTCTATTATTTTAAAATAAAAGATGATTAAATAGGCACAGCATAATGCCTCAGAATCAGAGGGCAGCACCCAGTGTTATGTCTTCTGGAAAACTATGCTCATTTCAGAAAAAAAAAAATAGATTCAGTATATTCTTTGCCATCTATGGAATTTACTGAAGATACAGAACAGCAATTAATTTTAAGGATAATCTTGTACAAACTCATACTAGACAACATTGCAGTAAAACAAGCAAGTTCAGCCTGCCATAGACCATCTATCTCTCATTAAAGGATCTCCCATGAATTGATATTACCTTGTCAAGGTTGCTGCATAAAAAGAAAAAAAGCCATCCTGATGCCCTTTTAAAGACCTACTGACACTGGAGACAAATGTTTTCAGGTTTCCCTCAGCACTGCCACCTAGTGCTCCTCGTGGAAGGGGGAACCAGCTTTTTGTGGAGTAATTTGGGAAATTTGGCAATATTTAAAAGTGCCATAATCTTTGACCCAGCAATTCCATCACTAGCAATTCTCCCTGTAGGTAAGACCACATAAAAATGCACCAAGACTGGGGTATCTGGGTGGCTCAGTGGGTTAAGTGTCCGACTCTTGATTTCGGCTCAGGTCACCGTCTCACAGTTGTGAGATTGAGCCCCACACTGGACTCCATGCAAGAGTGGAGTCTGCTTGGGAATTTCTCTCTCCCTCTCCCTCTCTGCCCCTCCCCAGCTCATGCTTTCCCTCTCTCTCTCAAAATACATAAATAAACACTTTTTAAATGCACCAAGACTATTTATAAATGACATCCTGCAATATCATTTTTAATAAGAAAAACAACAAACTAAAATATCCTGTGATGGAGAAAAAATAAAGTTATAATAAGCCATACATTGGAGTAATATTCAGCCATTTAAAAAGTTAGTTGATATGCAAAAATCTCCAGGATAAAGTCCAGGAAAATGTGTGATATCATTTACCGTATATGAAAAGCCTACACATGCATATGTGAGTGGGTGCACTGAGAATCATCTGGAAGGATACACAAGGACTAAAAGTTTGCGAGAGGAGGAAGAAAAAGGGAGATTTTTATGTTTTATTTTATATCTTTTTGGATGGATTGAATATTTATTGTATGCATGCATTATTTTTAGGTTAAAACGTTAAAAATGCTATACTAGGATTATGAAGAATGATAGAGTCAGATAACTTTATACTACTTTGGACTGTGGAGTAGAAGACACAGCAACTAAATCATTGTGACACTGTCATCATCCTCTGATTCAGCTCTGCCTTTTCCTGGCATCCCAGCTCTGATACAAGCTGACTACTAACAGTCATTTTTTTGTTTTTCTAAAGGTCATTAAAATGTATCATGCAATGTCTCCTATAGTCATTAATCTGAAAGCTATATTGTTAATTATTCTTGCTTATTGATAAATTGCCAGTTCAGTATTTTTCCACTGATTTGACATTTATCAAGATATTGAAAGATAGCATGACCAACTGCATTTTTGAAGAGTTTATGAAAACGTATTAGCAAAAATTAATTGTAGTGTTTAGGAAGCCCACAGGATTACCTTGATGAACTCTCTTTAATAAAACGTAGTTGATTTGTCTTTAGTGAAAATATTCCTTACCATAAGCTTAATTACCTTGAATAAGTAAGGCATAAGTGGACTATTTTCTTGCCCTTTTTTCACATATGCATATAGATTTAGAGTATATTTATAGTATACTAATTTATAGTATATTAATTCTACAACTTATCCAATATTACTTTAAATGCTAAATTAAGTTAATTTAGGGGAGAAGAGACTGAATCCAAACCAAATGTTGGGGAACAACATCAAAAAAACATGACCACTGATTGACCCAGGAGCTGGACCCAGGCACTAGGAGGATCCTCACCTCCTCCCCTGCCTTGGAACGTGGATTCTGCTTACCTTCCTCACTCCCAAAATGATCCAAGGGCTTAGCCTGGAGATAATGATGTGGGGTTAAAAACATCTGCACTACAGACTGTATACGTGACTGAATCCAATTAGGGCCTCTTTATACACTTTGAAGATTTGAGGGCAATTGCAGGAATCCATTCATCTTGCCACCCAAGACAAGCCTCATCTCTAAGTTCCCTTTGCTATTATTAAAACTTCCACCTACCAACCTGGAGTGGCCTGCCTCTTTCTTCAGTCTCCCCCTGCCCTCTGCTTGAGGGGGCTGGTTTTAGATTATCCCTGCTAAGCTCCCAAGAGGTACACCAAGGTTGTACACATGATTTATTGCAACACCATAAGGTTTCAGCTCATTCAATTGTTCGCTGTCACATAATATTCTCTAATAACTACAGATTTTCAGAAAGCTTTCTAAAAATACTGCCTCTGATAGTAAAACAACACATTGTCCTTTTGATTGCTATTTCTATCTTTTACATTATTGAGGAATGCCTCAGTCAGCACTGGCATTCTGGCCATGTAGCCCCTTGTGTCTCCATAATGCCAACTAATTTATAACTGTGTTCATGCATGAGAATCTCACGTGCATACTGCATATTTCCCATGCTTCCAGCATTACTGTAGAGACAGCTAAGTTTATTGGTTGTGTTGCTCCAAAATGATTTTCTTTTTTAATGTAACCTACATATATTATATAATTGTTTTCTTTATTCCAAGAACAAAGAAACTCTTGGTGAATTATATCCCCCTGGTTTTTGTTCCTCATCCCCATATTTACATATTCAGAAGTCTCTGAATCAGTTTTATTGCACTGTCACTCCATTTTTGAAAAATCTCCAAATTACATAAGTGGCAGTCACTTAATCTCCGTCCCCACTTTTCTATGCAGTTTAAGTGACAGAGCTAGAATCATCCATATTTGCACACTAATGTGAACATAAAAGAGTTAAATCTCCCAAACTAGTCTCTTTGGAAAATGCACATATAATGTAATCTACTTTTCTATTATTTAAAATTAACGAAAATTTAAAAATTAAATTAAATTAATGAAAATACCCATAAATATATGAAAAGTTTACCATCTTCATTAGTCATCAGGGAAATGCAAATTTATTCTTCTATTTAAAAAAAACTTTTTTTTAGCATTTAATTTATTTCTGAGGGAGAGAGAGAAAGAGCGTGAGCAGGGGAGGGACAGAGAGAGATGGAGACACGGAATCTGAAGCAGGCTCCAGTCTCTGAGCTGTCAGCACAGAGCCTGACACAGGGTTTGAACTCACAACCCATGAGATCATGACCTGAGCTGAAGTCAGACACTTAACTGACTGAGCCACAAAGGTGCCCCAGGGAAATGCAAATGTAAACTACAATATAATATCATGTACCAACATCATTTATCATAATGCTTAAAATAAAAAAGATAAAAAATGCCAAGTGTGGGTATGGGTGTACAACAATGGGAACTTTCATATATTGGCGGCAGAGTAAACTGGTATAACCACTATAGAAAATGGTTTGTCAAAACAATTTTACAAGAGGTTAAAACAGTTTTACCATTAGATAAAACAGTCTTAACCTATGAACAAACAGCTCTCAGGTATATACCCATCAAGCATGCATAACACCAAAAAACATGTAAAGAATGTTTATAGAAGAAGTATTTTTTAACTATTTTTTTTAATGTTTACTTATTTTTGAGAGACAGAGTGCGAGTGGGGAGGGGCAGAGAGAGAGAGGGAGATAGAAACCAAAGCAGGCTCCAGGCCCTGAGCTGTCAGCACAGAGCTTGACGTGGGGCTCGAACTCACAAGCCGCAAAATCATGACCTAAGCTGAAGTCGAATGTTCAACCGACTGAGCCACCCAGGTGCCCCTGGAAGGACTATTTATATAGCCCCAAACTGTCCTTCAGTAATAGACTGGATCATCGTACATTAATGCAAATAGAATATATATAGCAATAAGTATGAATAATTGACATCTACATGGAAAAATATAGATGGATCTCACAAACAGGATTTTGAATGGAAGAAGCCAGACATAAAAGAATACAAAATGCATGATAAATTGGTTCTTAGTATCAGCCTTGGTCAAGACTTATCCAAAATACTGAGGAAGAGAGTGGCCTTGAAAAGCGTACATCATACATCTCATACATCAGAACACAATTTGGAAAAAATAATTACCTTCCATTATATACTGTGTGATTTTAGAAAAGTCATTTAATCCCCCTGGCTTCATTATTCCTCTGTAATATAGAGATAATGAAGCCTTACCTCCCCAAAAGCAAATGACTGTTTTGAAGATCTCTAAGGTCCTGTGTAGCTTTATATCTATGACTCAATGAGATGGTTCCACTTCTTTGTACTTTCATGAATAAAAACAGAGTTCTTTTAACAAAACAATAATAGCTGACATGGTTTTAAGCCACTTTATACATATGTATTACTTATTCAGTCCTCACATTTCATACTAACCCCATAAAATAGGTATAACTGTTCTCTTCCTTTTACAGATAAGGAAACTGAGGCTCTGAGAGGTTTGATAACTTGACCCAAATTGCACAGCTAATTCTGCTAGGGCCAGAATACAAACCCAAAAAATCTCACTCTATTACTCACATACTTAACTACTCAATATGCAAAGACAGTATAAGAACTCCATTTTATCTAAGCTGACAGGACTTTTTAAATTAACTTTAATACAATCTGTTGTCTAATCACCACAGAGCATGTGAAAATGTCATCTATGTTATGGATTGAAACTCTGATTTTGTTCAATCAAAGGAATGATGATTTTAATTTATTCATATAAATCTGGCCTCTCTGAGACAGTACTAATTTAAAAAACTATCGCTACTGAACAAGCACCAGCCAATTTTGATGGTCACATTCACATTTCCCATATGTGGTGCTGCTCTAGAAAAAGAGGGGAAATCGGCCTTCCTTGTTATTCCTTGTTGTTTTAAACACAGCCACTTCTGCAAAAGACCTTATAGTATTAGTTCAGATTACTGAATTTTTTTTTTATTTCAGTTGACTTTCTGTAACTTTCTGTTTGCTATAAGTTACGTCAATTATTTTCTGACAACTGTTTTTTTAACTTAGACGGAGATTTTACATACTTCGATTAGTTGGACCTCATCCTATTTCAGAGTTAAAGTCACCCACAATATTTATACTTTGCATTTTCTAGAGTTAACTTGCATCTGTGTCCGTCAGTCTCATTGTTGACTAGTTGAGAGCCTGTGACTGGGGTAAAGGATGCAGGGATGGTGTCTGCAAGGGGAGAAGAGAGGGAGAAAGGCAAATCCTGCTTACTTTGCAAGCAGCCTAGACTCAGCCAGGACACTCAATGGTTTTGCATGGCAAGCTGAGTTACCAGCGGATAAAAGTAGATTACTTAGATCAATTGTCGTAGATGGTCTTAAAGAAGGAAGCAGGCTTGAAAAGCATAGCACTTCTAAATGGAACTTCTCTGGGACTTCTAATCAATTGTGTGTTCTTGGAAAAGTCATGCACTCACTGTTATTAGGAAGATGGAAGCAATGCCTGCCTCATACAGTTGTTGTGAAGCTCAAATGAGGAACAACCGATGGAAGTGAGATGACTTCATTGCGCTGTGATTATCGCTGCCTTAATTATTTAGTGTTGGCATTTCTGCCTTTAGAACTTCTGTTTCAGTTTAACTCCACCACAATAGCTCTAGGGTGGGGGCAGGAAGAGGCTTAGCCCCTCCTTCCAGCACTTTCCCTTCGTAGATTCAAATAAAGGAAAGTAACAGGCTTGGTTCTCTCTGACTTCTTTCCCAGAACAACAACCTTCTTACTATTCACCAGTATTTATATTTGGATAAAGAGCTAAAGCTGAAGTTACAGAGGGAAAATATAAAGCAGACTGCAAAACAGGGCTGCTCAGAGTTGCACAAAACTCTGCCGAAGCAAGCCTGAAAGCATTGAATAAAGAACACCAAAAACCGACTTGCCACACGCACTTCTTTTGTTCATTTCAATCTTGGCAGAGTAAAATTCAGCAGTTGGGTTATGTGTTTTCCCTTCCAAGGACTTTAGAAACAAGTGATTAATCTCTTTAAACAGTTCTCAGTAAAGAATATATTTTGTTAATTTTATGTCATTACAAAGGCTATCGAGCAAGAGCTGCAAAGACAGGATGAGTGCAGGGTATAAGAGGAAGGCTTCGGTTTCTCTTTTTAAAAATAAAAACCACACAGGTTAATTTATACTCCACTGAAATGAAGTTCTCATAAAATAGAGCAATGATAATACTGAGAAAATGTACATAAGAAAATGAGATGTTTCCTTCCCCTCACATGAAACAGTGAGACTCTTTTTCTCTCTCTTTCTCCCCCCTCCCCTCTCTCATAGCTATTTGCTTCTCTCAGCACATATGAATATCTGAACAATCTAAACAAGTCAGTTAATGATTATTAAATTTATTTTAGATGTTATTTTTTTCTTTTATAAAACAAATTTTTGCAAACTTTTCAGAAGCATATTTCCTGAAGTATTTTCTACTGACTAGCTTTTAAATTGTGCATGGGGAGACACATTCCCAAATAATCTTTAGGAATATTTACCATATGAACTAAATTCTTATTTCCCTTAGGGGAAAAAAAATTCTGTAGGTGTTTACAGAAAATTTCTTGCTGGCTCTTGTAAAACGCTGAATTCATCAGAATTAGAAGCACTTCGAATACTCTAACTACAAACAAATACAGGCACAAAACCTCTGTATTCCATGGCACTCATATCACTGAATATAAGCAGAAAGACAAAGTCACTTTATCCTTAATACTTTTAATGATAGAAAATGAAAGACTCAAATAAATTATTTTGGCATTTCTTCAGTGATGCTGCGGTCCCTTCACTGATTACTTAGCTTTCACTACTATATATGAGACAAAAACAATCGATTTTCAATCATTAACACCAAAGTCTGCCAGGAGTACTCTGCATTAATAAATCTCAAAATATTTTACCATTTCATTAAGTCTAAATGCATGTTGTTGGGAAGATTTCAAGCACTGTCTGATTTAGTAGGCAGCTTACTGTTGGTAATAAGAGACAAATGGTAAAATCAGAATTGAAATTCACTACTTCTGACTAATGCATCTATCATGATGGTCCATTATTCCAATCAACCTGTCTCTAATAAAATTGACATCACTTAATGCAAATCTATTATATTCAGGGGTAACAACGTAGAAATAAATGTGGAAAGAAGAATAAAAGAAGTTAAAGCAAAAAGTCTGATTCCCGTTATTGTCATGTTAGGAATATTCCCCCTCCTGCCTCCAACTATGTACAAAGAAAACTACAGATCACCACAAGCTTTTAGGGACTAAGACAAGTTCAAGGAAGAACTCAGATTACTCCTCACCAAGGAAATTAGCTTGTGACATATGTAAGAAAATTGCATTCAGTCCTTCCTGGTTCAGCCAAACTTACTTGACTAGGCTAATGTACGTTCATGAAATGGATTGGCTTCAATGTAAAGTCTAATAAAATTGAATATAAATGAACTCCTGAGGGAATTAAATCAATGGACTACAAAGCGACTTCCTGATTTTTCCCTGATAACTCATCACCCTCACCAGAGTAGGAGATGGCAATGGTAAATGGAGAAGGGTGAACAAAAGCCCTAGCAAAAGCAAACATTCATTCTCTTTCCCCTCCTTCCCTTGCCCTTTCCATCCCCTCCCCTACTTCTCTGTCCTCCTATGTACATGGATGATTAGTCTGCATTTACGTAGTCCCGTATATTCTACAAACTTTATAACACTCGGTTTGCATAGGTTACTATTCTTTTGTACAAAAATAGGTAAATTTTAAATGCTCCTTTTAACAAGAATTTAAGGACAGTCTTTTAATGTGCAAGTAACATAAATGCAACAATCTGTTATTGAACAAATGATATAGAACCCGTTTCAAGACAGCTATGAATTCAGACAGCATTTCCTGACATCAGAAGTGAACCGCACAGCTACTAAAGGCAAAAGAGCTTTCTCACTCAGTAGTGTGAGCCTTTTTTTATGAATTAACACCATGGCCCCATTCATACTGGACGGTCCTATGACAACATGGACCTCTGTGGTTTGAGCTAATGGAGTTGGCATAGCGTATGCTATCAAAGGTCACTTGCATTGTGGGTTTCTTTGGTCATCGTGGCTGAGTATGGACCATCCTTAACCTATTTTTGGAGGCATCTGTATTAAGTCGTGTAATGAGAGAATGTCTACCACTAAATTTCTTACATATCTTTCCTACTACTGTCACTACACAAAACAGATCCCGCCGAGAAAAAAATATTCCTGTTAAATACAAGTATAGCATTTTTAAATGGAAAACAACTGATCACCAGAGTACAGAAGGTATTCTACCTATTTGCTTCATTTCTAAAAGCCATTTAGCTTGCCCAGATCAAACCAATGATGGGTGCATATTTATTAATATGAAGCTGTATTTTTGCAAAAAAAAAAGTATTCATCATAAAAGTTATGCTCACATTTGCATTCCTTGCAGCACTTGCCATCCACGTATGCAAGAGCTGACTTCAGTGGGCAGTCAGGAATCGGGCAGATCAGAGTTTCACACTGGATAGTTCCATTCTGAGAAGAAAATAATATTTAAAGAATTTCCAAGTTGCAGTTTGATAGCCTGGGAGTATTTTTTAATCGGTTTCTTAAGGTTCAAACTCTTCACATAAAATGTCATAAATACCACTATCCTCTGGTTTTTACACAGTAAAACCCATGATACAGAGACCCACAGTAATACAGAGTGGGTCCTAACACAGTTGGTGACTGGCTCCCATGTTCTGTCCAGTGACGATCCTAATAGATAGCGTTCTCCCTTCTGTTGTGAGGTGGATGAGAACATGGGTCAGGGACACACTGACAGTGAAACAGGAAGCAAGGGGTAAGCCTCACGTCCGCCCAGATTACTCACTAAATGAGAACCGACAAACCAGATTTCTGGAATAGCTGCTGCCATCCTGCAGACGCAGTCTCAGGACCCAGAATCTTCCCGTGGATGGTTAAGCACCTCCACAGGGCAGTGCTGACAATCACAAGAAGCACCAAAATGCAAACAGTATGTCAGGGAATTTATTCCCGGAGGTCATTCAGGCAGGTAGCTGTTTCTCCAGTCACCTCACTGACCTCACTATACACATCTTGCATTTTACTCAAGTCGATTTTTGTCCCCCATTATCAGGTTGGGAAGGCTTTACTGTATTTGCAAAGTGCTATAATTTTTCTGGGACCAGAATATGTTTCTGAACAGAAATTATATAATGCATGCACGCACATGCACACACATATGACTAATTTCAGACGTATCTTTGACTTTTTAACATGCACAATATTCTGTTTTTGAACAAACTTGCTGAACTTGGAGAAATGTCTTTTTATAGGCTAATTCACACAGACCTCTGGCTTCTTTCCAGTAAATGAGTTTTAACAGATGAATTCAGATGAAATGTAAAAGTTCAAAACCGAGCTAGTCTTGAACTTTTCTTTGAAAATGAATCTACTTTTGAAAGAATAGTGCACTAAATATTTCTACTTTAATAGTGTGCAATTAGAGAAGTCATATTTATTTCAGTCATCTAATTTTTATTCCACTGTATTTGTAAGCATTTAAAGATTATCTTATGTATTTAAATTCCATTAATTTTTGGTATGATCCAATCTGGTCATAATATCTCATGCTGCATAGAGTTTAGTTTTATTAAATGCGTTAATAAACACATGAGGGGAAAATCCCTCAAAATGTTAAGGATAACAGATAGAATCCTTTGGGAATCACCTTTACTAACCCAATTTAAATTGCTAACTTCATGTGTGCACAAATAAACTTAAACTTTATAGCATTCCTAAACCATAATCATCTTTATAGGCTAGAAAGTGTCTTTAATAATGCAACACACAGTTCTTTAGATTTGACCGGGTTTGCTGGCACTTTAGTGTTGTGTCTTGAGGAAATGGGTCTTGAAATTTTCATGATTACATTGTTTTAATAAATTTTTAAAGAGTTGGGGCATCTGAGTTCCCTTAGTGTGAACTCCAGCAGAAGCCCTACCAGGCATGTGCAGTTCTTACAGCCGTCTGTCCAGGACTCAAATTCTCGGTAGGTGGTTCCCTTCATGGTGCAGGTCCTTTCACAATAGCACTGATCCAATCTATTCATTCGCTGCTCAGCTCGAGACAGCTGTGGCACAAAGGAAGGGGTTTGTATTGTTCACCATTCCAGCAACACAGAAATGCAAAATACATCAGGAAGCATCTCATTTTTTTCAGCGTATAGCAGTAATGATAGCTGTGCTCATCTATTATTTTACAAATATGTTTAAGCCAAAATTTAAAAGAGAAAAGATCCCCCCCCTTTCTTTTGTAAATTTGGTTCCTGCCTGTTGAAAAAAAAAGCATAATTTATAGGATATAAATGAAGGCTACGTAAAAATGGCATCATTCACAATGAGAAAAGCATTTTCCACTTTTAAAAATGTCTCATTTCATGAATATGTTTACTCAAGTGAAAAAAAACAAATTCCAGAACTTATATTGTGTCAGAAAAAAATCACGCTACAACTTGCAGGTTCCCAGTAACTACCATGCAAGATGAAAAACAATCTGGTGAAATTGCAAGTAAACTTGAAACATGCATAGGACAGTGAATACTCCTACAACAGCAACACTGTAGTAGAAAGCATTTGTGGGAACATTTCCTTGGCAAAATTCTAGTGTCCATATTCTTTACAAAGCCCCCTCACCTCTGTCCTTACAAAGAAAAATAAGTAAAAATAAATAATAATGAAAACTAAAATAAACAATAAATTCTACTGTAATAAGCAGTGTAAAAACCAGGTAATCAGTCTCATTTATGATTTACTGAATCATGTGCTATACAGATGGCTAGGGTTTGAATATTTATAAGCCCTTTCCTCGGGCAGAAATCCAGATTCGATGCCAACAAACAATATAGTGTAAGAAAAGTCTCAAAGGTGAACATTTGTGGTTATAAAAAAAACTATGAAGAACATCAAGGATCTTGAGCTCCCCACACTATATTTCTAAGTAGCTTTTACCTTGGCTGATGTTTTGGCTAAAATGTCCTGCAGCTCCATGATTTTCTGCACGAGCCCATGGAAGTCATTGCAGGTTGGACAGGCTGGAATTACAAACACTACATTGGTCAAGTTGTATTTATAAGGAGGTCAATCTAGTTAAGTCTATGCTGACAACTAATATGTGGGAACTCCAATTTCAAACTGACATTCTGGACAAAATTAAGCAAGAAGCACACTTTTCATCACACAGTGCAAGAACTAATGGACTTACTGCGATTAAGATCGGGGCACTGAGCAATAAATCCTTGGGGCATGACAAGTAATTGCACATCTTGCATTATACCCTGTGTGCGAAAAATTTTAAAAAAGACGTATTACTTTCATCTACCCAAATTATGTTCTACAGTCAAGTTCATGAAGGAAAACATTACAAGATAGACTCACCAAGATCCCTGAACAAAATCTTTTTGAATACATTACTTCTATTCCAAACCAAAGGGAAAGAAATAATACATCAGGCAAAATAGATGGTTACTCACGTATTCTCTTATTGATAATATTTTTAAAGCCTTAAGATTAAATGTCAAGATATAATTAAGAGGGAACAGTCATGTTGTTTTGAGAAGTTATTTTTAGTTAGCCACTGGAGAAAGGCTTGAAAATGACCTTTAAAAATCAACCCGAAAAATCACTTCTGGTTTCAGCAACAGTGAAACGGGTACCAATTTTAAATTAACTGCAATCATCAGAAAGGAAGAGACAGAAAAACTGAGTCATAAGAGCAATGCTCATTTGAGCATTTCTCATTTTTCAGTTGGATATTTTCAAACTAATTTCTCAATCTATTTTTTTTTAATTTTGTAAAAATGTTTTTATTTATTTATTTTGAAAGAGAGGGGAAGGGGCAGAGAGAGAGGGAGAGAGAATCCCAAGCAGGCTCTGCACTGATATGGAGTTCAATCTCACAAACCATGAGATCATTACTTGAGCCAACATCAAGAGTCAGATGCTTAACCAACTGAGCCACCCAAGTGCCTCCACTAATTTCTCAATTTATAAAGGACAACAGATTCATTATACAGCTGCAGCAAGACTTAGCAAGAAGTCCTTAAAAATACAGAATGTTCAGCGTGAAATTAAAAAAAAATTCCAGCTAGAAATGACCCATTTACACAGAGGGCCACAGCACATGTTTACAGGTAGAATTTACGTGTATCCTTAGTCACTAAGGTTTAATTAGCTTCCACCTTCCTGGGCTCTTAAACCGAAGGCCAATGGTAGCTCAAAAATGACCTCATCAGACATACTCCAGCTGTCTCTTTCACTTACCATCCCTCTCTCTTCTTTCATCAACTTTATATATATTTTCAATTAAAATTTTGATTATTCCTTTGAAAAATGCAAACAGAATGTTTAATGACAGGAGGACAGTACCAACATATTCTCAAGATAATTTTTAATGTACCTACAAAACATACCAAATACTGGCTTATATCTCCTATATGTTTAATGCAATTAATAGCATAGTATAAGAAGACTGTCAATGTGAATGATAAATATTTTAGTATACTGTGTGGAATTTCTAGATCTGTTGTTTGCTAGGAGTTTGGATTAAAAAGGCAACTTCTGTACAAACTCCTATCACTTGGAAACAGCAAAATGAAAACAATGCTACCATGTACAGTTATACAATCTGTGCACTGTACAACTCCACTGGACACAATTCACTCTACAATAAAAATTATAACCCCTAGAATAGTACACATAATTGATGTGTAAGAAGGATTCTGAGGCCGCATCCAAGCTCCATGGGAAAGACCATCATGGTTAAATAGAGGAGAGACTTAGCATCTACAAATTTGTCATCCCTAACGTGGGAAAAAAGCACTGATTTTCTTAGAACCCATAAGCATGGAATCAATTTCTTATGACTGGCTTTGGGCAAGTCACTTAACGCCCCTGAGCAGGTCTACGCACATGTAAAAGAGAAAAAAAAAAAAAAAGAGCCTACATCAAAACCTACATAAGATTCGAGAATAATACATACAAGGCACCTGGTTTCCAGGTAACTAACAGTGTAAGTTTTAATTTTTTTAAATGTTTATTTAATTTTGAGACAGAGGGAGACAGAGCGCAAGTGTGGGAGGGGCAGAGAGAGAGCCAGACACAGAATCTGAAACAGGCTCCAGGCTCTGAGCTGTCAGCACAGAGCCCGATGCGGGGCTTGAACCCACGAACTGTGAGATCATGACCTGAGCCGAAGTCGGACGCTCAATCGACTGAGCCACCCAGGCACCCCTAACAGTGTAAGTAAGTTTTAAAAACACCTTTCCAGGATTACAAACCTTAGTTAGAACACAGTTTCAAAATTACTGGTACCTACTCTACCCAGAAATCCAGGAGTCGGACACAGAACCTATTATTCTTCAGTTAACAATCATTTTCTGAGTCACTTCTATATTATAGGCACTGTCATAGTCCCTGGGGGGAAATGATTACACTATGGGCTTGTAGTCAAGCAATTTTCTGGACTTTATTTCTTCATCCTTAAGATAAAGAAATTTAACTGGGATGTCTTTTAGATCATCTAAAATGATGAAATTCTATGGAGCGTGTCTCTAAGTAGACACTAAAAAAAGGTAAAAGTTATGACTGCTTTCTAGTTTTGACAGATTTGTGCATATATATATATATATATATATTTTCTCTTTTCACTTTCTGAATACAGAAAGACCTTGAATAGTGAATACTGAAACATTTTCAATCCTCTATTATTAACATCCCTGTAAAAGTATGAGCAAAGGTTATGTTTCAATGGTAGACAGTTTATTTGTATATTAACATCTTAGGTTTTTATGACTTTGAATGCCTAATCTCAATAATGACATGTTAATTTCCTGATTGCAAAGTTGTGATCATCTCTGTAATGTCTAAAGATCAAATTTATTCAGGAAAAAAGAGAAAATACTGTAGGCCACCTAAATAAAACATTAGTGTCCAAAAAATAGACACAAATAGAAAAAAATATACACAAATCAAATTATTTTGTTTCACACCACAAAGAGCAAAACATAATTTTCCAAACTAATTAGAAAGCGTTTATATTTACATGTTATGATCCGCCCTTAGCCAAAAAATACCTTAAAATATCCGTGTGCATTATTTCTCTGTCCCAGCCAAAATGTTGTGCCCAGAGGCAAGTCAGTGGAGGGCTTTTCCACCACTCTTTCATATATCCTGCAAAAAAAGAAACATCAAATAATGTGAGTGAACACTAATTTTATAGAATCTTCCACTTCCTGAACTGAGAACATTTCACTTACTTATTGCAGTCAACGTGTAAAACCAAATGGGAAGCACTGATGGCTAAAGAGAGCTTGTGCCACTTATCATCAGCCAAAATGTAAGGAAATACTTCCGTGTGAGGGTGGTGACTGCCTGAGCGATAATGAAGTCTGACTTCATTCCGGTGGCCACTGCTTTCCAGTTCTAGGTACCTGCATAGAGAAGAAGCATATGGGACACCTTGAAAATAAAGTTCAAAAATTATTGACAAGACCTCCATCTCCACAAAGATCGAGTATATGTTTTCCCAACTCCTCCCATTGAGTACAACTAAACGTTATATTATAAAACAAACATAAGAAGAGTCTAAAATACGGAATAGAGAAAGAAAATCAGTGAAGGACTGCAGGACCCAAAGTGGTGGTTTCCTAGGTTTTCTTTTTGCCTCATATCCCCAGACTTGGAGCTAAAGAAGCCAGCAACCTGGAAATACTAAGTGATGCAGACCCCCAAATAAATAAATTACATATATATATTTATATGTGTGTGTGTATTTATTATATATAAATAAATTGCATATATATGTATATATAGGTGTATATATATTCCAGAAAAACTTGCTGTCTCTAACCAAGTGCCAGGGAGTGGGAAGGCTAGGAAGAGAAAATCTTTTAGAGAATAACCACTCTATTCCAGACAAACACCACAGAAAACAACTATGGTCCCATCCCTAACCAGGCTAGTGAAGGCTAGCGGAGCCTAGATTTCTACCTTCTTCAGGCAGAAATCAGGTACCCAACACCTCTACTAGGGTAATGACAAAAAAGGCCAAGTAGAGATCCAAGACTTTAAACACAGCCAACCAGTAATGAGAACCCCCCACCCCCGAATATGGTATCAGTGGAGACCACATGGGGAGGAGCCTGGACTTCCATCCTCATCTGGCAGTAACAAAGCATATCGCCCCCTTTTCACTGGAATCGTGTCAGACAAGACATAGGGGAGAGTCAGAACTTTTACCATCACCCAGCAGTAATGAGACCACCCCAACCACAGTGTCAGTGGGGAGTTGGAACTTCCACCCCCATGCAGAAATAATACAAGCTCCCTTTCAGTTTGCAATAAAAGACCAAATGGGGAACCTCCTCCACCTGGAAGTAACAAGATGACAGTTTCCCGTCTCCTACCAAATCAATGTCACAGAAAACTAGCTAAAACAGGGAATTCAAATAAGATACAAGTCTCAGAACTTCTATGAAATGCTTAGTTGTCAATTGAAAATCATATGCCATACCAAAAACCAAGAAGATCTCCAATTTTTTAAAAATTTTTATGTTTATTTATTTATTTTTGAGAGACACACACACAGACTGTGAGTGGGGGAGGCGCAGACACAGAATCCGAAGCAGGCTCCAGGTCTGCTGTCAGCACAGAGCTGGAAGTAGGGCTCAGACCCAAAAACCAGGAGATCATGACCTGAGCTGAAGTCAGATGCTTAACTGACTGAGCTACCCAGGGGCCTCTAGAAGATCTACAATTTAATGAAAAAAAGACAGTCAAAAGATATCAACACCATAATGATAGCGATGTTAGAAATACCTAGCAAAGATTTTGAAGACACTTTGATAAAAACAAGAACTTATCAACATAGTTGGGCACACTTGAAACAAATGAAAAAATAGAAAGCCTCAGCAAACAGATAGAAGAACAAAATAAACATATAAAAAAGAACCAAATGGAAGTTTTATCATTGAAAAATACAACTGGAATAAAAATGCTCAAAGGATGGGCTAAACAATAAAAGGAGGGGGCCAAGAAAAGAACTAGCTAACTGAAGATAGAACAAAAATAATCCAATCTGAATAGAGATAAAAATAGACTAAAAAAATGAACAGGCTCAGAGACCTGAATTACTATAACAAAAGATCTAACATTCATATAAGTAGAGTCCATAAACAAGGAAAAAGAGGGTAGACTGAAAAAGTACTAGATAAAATCATGACTGAAAACTTCCCAAACTTGAGAAGAGACATAAGCTCACAGATTTAAGACTCTAAGAAACCTCCAAACAAGATGAATTAATATAAATACCCATTATCATTAAACTTCTGACCAAAAACAAAGAAAAAAACATTGAAAGCAGCCAGAAAAGAGTTGACAAGCTATCAATAGGGAAAAACAATTAAAGTGGTAGTGGATTCCTCAGCAGAAACAATGGAAGCCAGAAGAAAGTGGCACGATAGTGTTCATGGGATGAAAGTAAAGGTTTTAGTCCAGAATCTTATACCCACCAAAAACATCCTTCAGAAATGAAGGAGAAATCAAGACATTCTCAAATGAAGGAAAGCTAAGGTACTTTGAATCAAGTTTTTCACTCAGATATGTCATGTTTAAGGTACTTAATGAACACTGAAGACGATACATAGAATACTTAGATCTGCAAAGTCTGACAAGAGAGAGGAATTGGGAAATCATAGGCATAAAGATTACACTGAAAGCCACGAAGGCACAGACATGAAGAATGCTTGAACATTTTGAGGAGGAACCAGCAAAGCAAACCAATAAATTGGCTAATAAGATTAAAGGAGCTAAAAATGAGAGTGGTGACTCAGAGGCCTAATGATGAAGAAGCTACCTCAAGAAAGAGGAGGTAATCAACTGTATTAAATGCTGCCAAGAACGCCAGGAAGATGAAGTTTTAACCGCTGGATTTAGCAAAACAGACGTGTTTGATAACCCTAAAATTATTTCAGAAAACCATATAGGGAATAAAGTCTGCTTGAAGTAGGGTCAAGAGAGAAGAAGCAGACAGAAATAAGAGGCAAATGTAAACATTTTGGAGAAATGGGAAGGTGGCTATGGAAAAACATGTAGTCAAAGGAGATCTGTCTTTAATTGGTAAGAAATACTACTCATGTTTGTATGCTGCTGGGAATAATCTTGTAGAAGAAGGAAATTAGCTATAATTGGAAGAGAAAATAAACTGGATAAAACAGAAACTAAAATAAAACACAGAGTATTTTTTAACTACCAAAAAATTAAAAATTCCTCAACAGAAGAGATATGATAAATAAAATCTGATAACAAATGACATTCTGTAAGACAAGAATGCAGAGAAATAAGCATGCTGATACACTATTAATGCAAAATAAGTTGACACAGACTTCTTGAAGGGTAGTTTGGTAAAACTATCAACACATTAAATGTACATACTCTTTAAATCAGTAATTCCAAATCTAAAAATCAATCCTGCAAAATAACAGCACAAATTAGCAATGATACATGCAGAAAGTGCTCACTGCAGATTTATTTAAAATAGTAAAAATCTGACAGAATGCCAACCATCTATCCACTCATAAGGCAGTTATGATACATCCATACCCTGGAACATTCTACACAAGAATGAAGTTCAGACATGAAACAATGAATAGTTTACTATTAATAAACAAACAAAAACTATAGAAACCCATTTTGTTTGATGAAACTCTGTGTGTGTGTGTGTGTGTGTGTGTGTGTGTGTGTGTGTGTGCGTTTGTGTGTATTTAGAGAAAAATAAAAGACCAAGAAGGATACTTCTCAAAATGTTAACACTAGTTACCACAGGGGAGTACAATCAATTAGGGGAAGAGATGTGAAGAGACTTCTCACGTATTTTTATATCCCTGAATTTTCTTCACTAATTATGTATTACTTCTTTAATGTTTATATATATATGAGCTCTATTTTAAGACAAAAAATAAAATGAGTAGTCAATAATATAACCCATACTTAGGACTTAACAAGAATAAATAAAACTCCAACTTATGTGGTTTTTTTATACAGAAGACACCAACCAGAGAATCCTCTCTATATTATTTGATAACAAGTATTCATTATCTAATCAATTAAACTAGTAAATTCTATAATGATAGAGACGTGTTTGCATTTTTTGCTAAATACCATCAGCAAATGCACTGCCCCATTGCTATATACCTGTCAGTTCTTAACACACTGTGGCAAGAACCCTAGTGCTTCGGTCAGGCATCCTCCTCTAGATACTACTAGAAATGTCACCTGCACTGGGTTCCTAAACTTGAGGCATTAAAAGTAGCCTTTAATAACAATAAGGCTCACACTATGCCCTACAAACAAGAACAACCCTGGAGAAGTTAAATATTTTACCAAAAGTTACATTTTCATTAGCATCACTCACTCAATTAAAAAAAATGAAATAGACACACAAAACATATACAAAAAAACATTCAGTGAAGAGAAAAAATAAATAATGATGTAAAACACCAAGAAGTGTGCCTAGTACATGGATAGTATTCAATAAATATTAGCTCTCATTAAAAGAAGGAAAAACAGGTTGAAAAAAGTTAATCCAAATCTTTAAAACCAGTCACTATTAAATATACAAAACCGTACGAAGATGTGAGGTTGCATGAAAATACAATTATTCCATAGTTATAAGTTACAAAGCATCGTAATGAACACTGGGTCTAGTTTAATGAATCATTTTTCTAATAACAGCCATATTCATTTCCAGAAGTCTGCTGTCCCCCACTGGGTGGTGTCTCAGTGGGACACAGACCTGGCTCGCCTCCCCTTGGGTCCCCTCTCCAAGGCTCAGCAGAACAGACTGGTTAAACACCTCAGCCTACAGCCTGAGGAGTCACATCCCAATACCCCTCTCAACAGTGGCAAGCTACTTCACCTCTCTGTGTCTCATTTGGTATCTCAACTATAAAGCAGGGGGTGGGGGACGGGCGCCTGGGTGGCTCAGTCAGTTAAGCGTCCGACTTAGGCTCAGGTCACGCGATCTCATCATTCGTGGGTTCGAGCCCTGCATCAGGCCCTGGGATTCTGTCTCTCCCCCTCCCCCTTGCGCTCTCTCTAAAAATAAATAAATATATTTTTAAAAAACAAACTGTAATGCGGAGATATGAACTATAATTGCCTCAATGGACACCTATAAGGATTTGAATGAGTTAATTTAAGAAAGCACTCAGAATGTTACTCAGTACACACAAAATACTCAATAACGATAGTACACGTTAGTTGTCTTTTTCAACTCAAAAAGCAAAGGTGTCATATCCTCCTTCTTTCTCAGGGTGTAGCCAGTGATGGACTGATGCCATGCCCTAGCAATCAGACACTCTTTCTTGAGATTCTTGATGGGAGCACAGTAAGGAGCAGAGCGAGAAGGCACCCACATTGCGCTAAGGCAGCAGCATCCTCGTCAGTTCTGTTCCGGTCACTCTGCATCTTGTTTCCTGTTTGCTGGTCCACCAGAGCGTCTTTGGTTATTATTCCAAATTCTGATGCCTCAGGCTCTCATCAGTTCCGTAAGCTGCCCTACCACCCAGCATCTCCAAAGTAACCTTACAGCTAAGAACCTGAACTGATATACTATAATTGTGACCATGGAAAAAAACATAGAATTACACTAAAATGTATCAACGTCTTTAAAGCAATTATTGAGTGATAGAACCATGAGTGATTTTTAACCTTCTTTTTATTGTCCTTTGTTTTCCGTGTTATGTTCAATGAGCATTTATTACCTTAAATTAAAAACCACATTTTAAATTCAGAGATGATAATTTGTTACACCTGAACCTATCATGTCTCTCTGATTTGTTACTCATAATTTTGTGAAGTAACTAAAATCAGAAATAAAGTTCACCCTTTATAATAATTTATGCCCTTGTTATTCAAATATCCTTTGCATTGGCAGAAATATAAACTAAGATTAGGCTTCAGAGAAACAGGCGACAGTGGCAGGACATCATTCATTTTAACAACCTCCTTCATAACTCAAGATCAAGGGATGAAAATAAGGTTGCATCTTATCTGACAAAAAGGTTACACAACATGAAATGAGAATTTTTCCACCACCTTAAATTAAACCCAAATTGAAGAATGATCATATCTTCTCAGTACAGGTCTTCCTCAACTTGCAACAGGGTTATGTCCTGATAAACCCATCATAAGTTGAAAATGCATTTAATACACCTACCCTACAGAGCATCATAGCTAATGCCTAGCCTCCCTTAAACGTGCTCAAAACACTTCTATCAGCCTACGGCTGGGCAAAATCATCTGGCACAAAGCCCATTTTATAATAAAGTGTTGAATATCTCATGCAATTTATTGACTACTGTACTGACAGTAAAAAACAGAGCAGTCATACAGGTTTAGAATGATTTTAAGTGTGTGGGTGTCTACCCTTGTGGTTGCATGACAGACCGGGAGCTTTGGCTCGCTACGGCTGCCCAATATCACAAGAGACTATCGTATCACATCCCACGAGCCTGAGAAAAGATCAAAATTAAAAATTAAAAAACAAGTTTCTACTGAATGTATAGCACTTTCTCACCACTATAAAATAAAAATATTGTAGGGCAAGCCATCATAAATATAAGACCACCTATATATTCAGCTAGAGGCCATTTGTTAATAAGTTACCTGGTGGAAAGCTACACGCACTTCAGTGCCAAAAATATCATTAGTGTAGCTCATGGAAGGCACAATTACAAAGGACTTATATGTACAGGCTCTGGAATGGAAAACCCAGCTCAGCTTCTCACTACTGCCTAGGACCCAACTTCTTGCTGCCTCAGTTTCCTCATCTGTAAAATGAGGACTCATTGTGATAATCCATAGAAAGCAGGGTATCTGACACACAGTAATCACTCAGTAAATGGTAACTATTTTATCATTTGTGAATACATAATCCCAATTAGTGATCATTTATAAAGCCCAGCTTCTGAAAGCCAATTCTGTGAATAACAAGCAATTTGAACACATCTTTCTCAGGGGAAGGAATCCAAAACCGGAAGACAGAAGTTACAGGCAAAAACAGAAGATTAACCCACTCATAGAAACTGGTTGGCAGCACTGGTCATAAGGGCTCTAGTATAACCAACAAAATATGAGAGGTGGAGTGCAGTGGTCGGGCCAAAATTACTGAGTTCAGCAGCTTGTCCATTTGTTATACAAAATTGACTGTTACACCTTGCACTTCCATTAATTCCTCAGATGTTGAGGGAGATGGGAAAGTGGGGGAGAAAGTATATTTTTTGGCATCCTTTATTAGAACCATATTGATTCTATTTTTGTTAGTTAGCTTGTTTTTAATAACATGTTGCCATCAGAGCAAGGCAGTATGATGTGGTAGTTTAAGAGGCCTGAGACTTATTCCTGTTTCTACTCTTTACTATGATGATGGGCAAGTGAAAAATCCTCTCTAAGTGTCAGTTTCCTCTCCTATCAATTAGAGAGAAAAAGAACTTTAACCTTATATGGTCGTTTTCCGAATTCAACAAAGTAAGGGATGTTAAGGGTTTACTCTGCACAGTTCTTGACAGTGAGCACTCCATACATGTCATGATTATGATTTATATTTCCTATGGAGATGTATTTAAACATCACCAAATTTTCAGGGTGGATTTGAACTTAAGCATGAATCTCAGACAGGAAGTATTTCAGTGAGAATCTACCCAATTAACAATGCTTCGAGTCTCAAATATGATACTCATCCAGTTTGTTTGAGTAAATCCAAAGACCAATATTCGTGATTTACTGAGGCCTGTCATTTCATTTTTATAAAACAAAGACCCTCCTTACAGTAAATCATAAAGGGAGGAGGATTTTCAAACTACAATTTATGAATGCAAATAATATAGCAAATATTTACTAGGGGCACAGAGTATATAGCAGTGACCAAGGCCAAATAGCACTAAAACTTAGAGATCCTCAATAATAAACATATTATTAAGTGAAAGTTAAACTTAGCCATTTCAAAACTAGTAACAATATTACTATATAAGTCTTGCTGTAAGGATGAGAATGTGGCCATATCAGTGAGGAAAACAAAGCTTCTTCTTGAATAATATGCCAGAAGCCAAAATTATATCAGCAAGGGGAAGTATCAGTAGAAAATGGAATTAATTCATGACTGAAGTGCTGGCATCCAACATGATGGCTTGAATAAAAACCTCTCCATCTTACTACTCTATACAACTGAGTTTATTAGAAAATAAAAGGAAAAATCAGCCAGTTAAGAAATTAAGGTAATTAATTATTATTGATGATGAGGCCAGCAAGACACAAAGAAATTCTAAGAAACGACACTTTGAGCCATGATCTTGGAAGGGAGCGTCCTCCTTCACTAAGTCCTCTTTAGTGGCATTGGGTGTATTATTAAAATACCAATTTGAGGAAGGTCTTATACAAAGTTGGGGAAAGAACAGATACAATAAAGCACTAATAATAAGTGGGTATTCCACAGCACAAGGGTATCCATGAGAGTCACACAGTTTGAAAGAAGCCACCGGATAAAAGGCAGTACCTACTTGATGCTAGGTTATCATTATCTCAGCTCTCTTAGTTGTGACTGAGACCATGCAGGTAGAAATTAGAGCAAGACTGGAAAGAAAGGGTTCAAGGAAATAGAAGACTCAAAGGAAATGAGCCTTCCCTATTTTATCAAGAATGAATACAAGAACACACTGTCCTAAGGTTGAGGAAGACTCTCTGCGGAATATGGACTTCTCTGATGACCAGAAAATGCATACATGAAAATGTGTACAAACTTGGCTTGCAAATTCTACAAGGGATTCACAGATTCCAAGAAATCCATTCATGGACTCCAAGCTCGGTATTCTTCCATTACAGGAAGACCAAACAGAATATGGTTACTTGCAAAAATTTCACAATGTGGTGTTACATACATGTAATGTTTTTGATATAAAATAATGGGTTATAATTAGACAAAAATTCAGAAAATATACAAAAGCATTAAGAAGAAAATTAAGATCACTAATGGTTCTGTTGGAAAGAGATGATTCATATTAACAATTTTCCATATATGATTGGCAGTCCTTTTCACTTAACCATACACTCTGAACATCTTTCCATGTCAATCAAGAAAAGCCACATCCTTTTTATTGCATGGTTTTTTATAGTATAACTGTGCCATAATTTATTTAACATCCAATTTCCTATTACTATTTCCAGTTTTTCATTCTTAATAAAAAATGTTCCAATACATGTCAACTACACTTCAAAAATATTTCAATACATATTTCTTTGTGCACTTGCACAATTAACTTTTTGGAATAAATAACTATAAATGAAATTTCTGGTTCAAATATTATACATATTTCAAAGAGATTTGTTATATTTATTCATTCACTCACTCATTTATTCATTCAACAAATATTTTTTGAACAGCAAACGAAACCTAAAGTTAGCAAAAGGGAGGAAGTATTAAATATTACAGCAGAAATAAAAGATACAGAAACTAAAAAACAAATAAACAAACAAAACACCAAACAGTAGAACATATCATAGAAACCAGGAGCTGGTTCTTTGCAAAAATTAATAAAATTGATAAGCCTCTAGCCAGACTTATCAAAAAGAGAAGAGAAAGGACCTAAATAAATAAGATCACAAATAAGGAAGGAGAAATACAAACAATTATAAGGAAAAAATATGAAAAACTATATGCCCTGTCTTGTTCCTGACTGTAGAGGAAAAGCTTTCAGCTTTTTCCCATTTAGGATATTAGCTGCAGGTTTTTAATATATGGCCTGTATTATGTTGGGGTATGTTCTCTCTAAACCTACTTTGTTGAGGGTTTTTATCATGAATGGATGTTGTACTTTGTCAAATGTTTTTTTGCATCTATTGAAATGACCGTATGGTTCTTATCCTTTCTTTTATTAATGTGGTGTATTGTGTTGATAGATTTGTGAATACTGAACCACCCTTGCATCCCAGGAATAAATCCCACTTGATCATGCCACTTTTATTTACATAATACTGGAAGTATTAGCCACAGCATTCAGAACACAAAAAGAAATAAAAGGCATCCAAGTCAAGAAAGAAGTAACTTTCACTACATGCAAATGACATGATACTATACATAGAAAACTGGAAACACTCCACCAAAACACTGCTGCAACTGATGAACGAATTCACTAAAGCCACAGGATACAAAATCAACATACAGAAATGTATCACATTTTTTACGTAGAACAATGAAGCACCAGAAAGAAAAATTAAGGAATCAATCGCATTTACAATTGCACCCAAAAGAGTAAGATACATAGAAATAAACTTAATCAAAGAAATGAAAAACTTGAACTCTAAAAACCATAAAACACAGACAAAAGAAATTGAAGATGACACAAAGAAATCTTAAGACATTTCATGTCTACACTACCCAGAGAAATCTACACAATTCAATGCAAATTCAATTGCATCCAATGCAATCTCTTTCAAAACACCAGCATTTTTCACAGACCTACAACATACAATCCTAAAATGTGTATGGAACCACAAAAGATCTCAGATAGCCAAAGCAATCTTAAAAAAGAAAAACAAAGCTAAAGGCATCACAATAGCAGACTTCAAGTTATATTACAAAGCTGTAGTGATCAAAACATTATGGTACTGACCCAAAAACAGACACATAGATCAAAGGAGCAGAGTAGAAAACCCAGAAATGAAGCTACAATTATATGGTCAATTAATCTTCAACAAAGCAGGAAAGAATATCCAATGGGAAAACATATAAAGGTCTGCTCAACAAATTGTGTTGGGAAAATTGGACAGCAAAAGAATGAAATTGGATCGCTTTCTTACACTACAAATTCAAAATGGATGTGAGACCTGAAACCATAAAAATCCTAGAAGACAACACAGGTAGTAACTTCTTTCACATGGGCCATAGCAACTCCTTTCTAAAAATGTCCCCTGAGGCGGGGCACCTGGGTGGTGCAGTCGGTTGGGCGTCCGACTTCAGCCAGGTCACGATCTCGCGGTCTGGGAGTTCGAGCCCCGCGTCAGGCTCTGGGCTGATGGCTCAGAGCCTGGAGCCTGTTTCCGATTCTGTGTCTCCCTCTCTCTGCCCCTCCCCCGTTCATGCTCTGTCTCTCTCTGTCCCAAAAATAAATAAACGTCGAAAAAAAAAATTTTTTTTAAATGTCCCCTGAGGCAAGAGAAATAAAAGCAAAAATAAACTATTGGGACTATATCAGAATAAAAAGCTTCTGCAGAGTGAAGGAGACAACAAACAAAACTAAACAGCAGCCAATGGAATAGGAGAATATATTTGCAGATTATATATCAGATAAAGGGTTATTATCCAAAACATATAGTTTATAAAACTAAACACCCCCAAAATGAATAATCCAATTAAAAAATAATCAGAAGACATAAATAGACATTTTTCCAAAAAAGACATACAAATGGCCAACAGACACATGAAAAGATGTTCAACATCATATACTATCAGGGATATTGAAATAAAAAAACACAATAAGATGTCACCTCACACCTGTCAGAATGGCTAAAATCAACAACACAGGAAACAACAGGTATTGGTGAGGATGTGGAGAAAAAAGGAACCCTCTTGCCCTGTTCGTAGGAATGTAAATTGGTGTAGCTGCTGTGGCAAACAGTATGGAGTTTCCTCAAAAAATTAAAAATAAAATTACATATGATCTAAAAATTGCACTAGTGGGTATTTACCCAAAGAAAATGAAAACATTAATTTTCACTAATGTTTATTACAGCACTATTTACAATAGGCAAATTATGGAAGTAGCTCCAGTGTCCATCGATAGATGAATGAATAAAGAAGAGGTGGTATACACACACACACACACACACACACACACACACACACACACACAATGGAATATCACACAGCCACAAAAAATGAGATCTTGCCATTTGAGACAATAGATGGTATTATGCTAAATGAAATAGATCAGACAAAAATAAATACCATATAATTTCATTTATATATGCAATCTAAAAAAACACAAATGAATGAACAAAAAAACTGAAACAGACCCATACAGAGAACAAACTGACAGTGGCCAGGGGGAAAATGGTAGGGGGATAGGCAAAATGGAGGAAAGGGAATAGGAGGTACAGGTTTCCAGTTATAGAACGAATAAGACACAGGAATGAAAGGTGCAGCATGGTGAACACAGTTAGTAGTACTGTAATAGCATTACACGTTTCTGGATGGTAGCTACACTTGTGGTGAGTATAGCATAACATAGAGCCCTGTGGAACACTATGTTGTACACCTGAAACTAATGTAAATTGTGTGTCAACTCTACTTCAATGTAAAAATAAAAGGCATATAAAGCATGACTATTATTCTCCACTGAGTTACTCCAGTTCTCTACAGAGAGAAAGTGAAATGAATTATCACTGAATCTGGGAAACCATCTGTGATAGATGTTATCGGTCAAACAAAGTTCAAAAAATACAGAAATTATATTTTAGGGGCGCCTGGGTGGCTCAGTCGGTTGAGTGTCCGACTTTGGCTCAGGTCATGATCTCACTGTTCGTGAGTTCGAGCCTCGTGTCGGGCTCTGTGCTGACAGCTCAAGGCCTGGAGCCTGCTTCGGATTCTGTGTCTCCCTCTCTGCTCCTCCCCTGCTCATACTCTGTGTCTCTCTCAAAAATAAATAAAGATTAAAAAAAAAAGAAATTATATTTTATACATCCAATTTTCATAACACCTTCAATCTGGTATGAAAGGAAAAAATAGGCATAGGTAGAGCACAGTTTATACGGAAATAACATGCTCATTGAGGAATCATGAAATTAATTAATCATTTAATTAATGATAATTATGATAGTACATAACATACTATGCATTTAATTTTACATTAAAATATGGTTAATCTGTCACTTTTTAATTTCTCATTTGGTTATTCAAATCAAGCTCTTCTGTGAAAAAAATAAAACTCACACTTTCTGGCTAGTTTTACCTGTTAAAATGGTTTAAGCCACCTCAGCTTGAAGGAAAGAACCTGGTGATCTCTTAAAATCCAGTGTCATAAATGAAATATCATTGTGGTTTTAGATTCATTGAAATTGTGTGTGCGTGTGTGTGTGTGTGTGTGTGTGTGTGTGTGTGTGTGTGTGTGTGTTCCCAGGAGAATATATGAATGTTTTCCCTCAATTTCGAGACACTGTGGCTTAACAAGAATATTGAGGCGTGCAAACAATTGCATTATGGCAAAGACCAACAAACATTATTTTTGGAAGAAAATTATATTCCCATGTTGGTAACTTTTCATCTTCACCTTCACCTAAAAAATGACTCATGATGCTTTTAGGAATACATCCATCTGGGGTGACAAAGGGACTCCCCAAACCCCTCAATGCCCTATGATTTCATGCAGTATTTTATCCTGGTTCCAAACCTTCCTCTTAAGTTAACAACTTGCTTTCCTAAGGTCCTAAAAATCAATAGGAATTCTTAGGCCAAAGGAGGTTAGCCTGTGTGGGAATTTTCAGCAGCTTTATATGTAACACATTCTGCAACTATAGGCGGACAATAAAGGAAAAGCATTGATGCATGTAAGACAGCTAGAAGTTCTAGGCAAGCTGTATTTGAAAGAAAGGAATTAGTCACAGGGGAGAGTAAGCTGTCAATGCTGCAGCATCTGTTTTCTGACATGCTTCATGGGTCATCATGTCTCCTCTATTGTTCAGAATAAATAAGAGCCAAGGAAGAAGGTAATAGGATTCATGGGTCACCCACTGGGGTGACATTTTGCTCCTAGTGAGCCTATTACCTCGAATTCCCAACTGAAATGAGTACAGCACACCCCTACCTAGAGAAAATAGAAGCGACCTGGCCCCAAATTCTGACTAATATGGAAATGCCAAAAAGGCAGAAATCTTATTTTTCAGTGTTAGCACAAACTTTTTATGGAGAGGCAATTAGAAAAATTAAAAGGCAAAATGTTTTCCCAGTGACACTGCCTGGCATTATGTATACTGTATCAACTTCAATGGGCCATGGTGGTACTGTTGAAATAAAGAAGTCAATTGTAAGGAAGAAAACTCCTGAATAAACATTTTTAGTATAGCAGAAAAGGCCCAACAGAGGAAAAAAATCTATGAGTATTGTCTCCAAAACCAATATAAAGCAAGAATGCAAACCCTGCCAATAGAGTTCTTGGATTCTGAGGGAAGTAGAAAGACCATGGAACTGCTCTAAAACAAGCAGAGAATTGTCAAGTGGCCAGGAGAATGGGCTCTTGTGCCAGGCAGCCTAGTTCAAATGTCGATTCTGCTCCTTATTGTGACCTTGGACACTAGACTTAACCATTTCCAGGGCCCCATTTCCTTATCTGTAAAATAGGGATAATAATGGGGTAGGAAAAAGCTCCAAGACACTGATAAGCATTTAATGAGATTAATCCATGCAAGGTGTTTAGAGGACTGCCTGACACAGTGTAGGAAGGTAATAAAGTGCTAATGTTTACAATGAAGAGAAAAATTCCAAGGCACCTAAGAAATCAGCCAACTAGGTGGGCGCTTGGGTGGCTCAGTCGGTTGAGCATCCAACTTCGGCTCAGGTCGTGATCTCACGATTCATGGGTATGAGCCCCGTGTCTGGCTCTGTGCTGACAGCTCAGAGCCTGGAGCCTGCTTTGGATTCTGTGTCTCCTCTCTCTGCCCCTCCCCTGCTCGCACTCTCTCTCTCTCAAAAATAAGTAAACATTAAAAATTTTTTTTTTTTCATTAAAAAAAAGGCGGGGGCACCTGGGTGGCTCAGTCGGTTGAGCTTCCGACGTCCGCCCAGGTCATGATCTTACAGTTGGTGAGTTCCAGCCCTGCGTCAGGCTCTGTGCTGACAGCTCAGAACCTGGAGCCTGCCTCAGATTCTGTGTCTCCCTCTCTCTGCCCATCCTCTGCTCATGCTCTGTCTCTCTCTCTCAAAAATAAATAAACATTAAAAAAATTTTTTTTAAAGGGGTGCCTGAGTGGCTCATTTGGTTAAGCGTCTGACTTCAGTTCAGGTCATGGTCTCGTGGTTCGTGGGTTTGAGCCCCACATCAGGCTCTGTGCTGACAGCTCAGAGCCTGGAGACTGCCTCAGATTCTGTGTCTTCCTCTCTCTCTCTGCCCCTCCCCTGCTTGTGCTCTCTCTGTGTCTCTCAAAAATAAATAAACGCTTAAAAAAATTTTTTTAAACAAAAAACCGAAATCAGCCAACTAATACAAAACGTGACATTAGCAGATGCTCTGCACTTCTCGTTCTGTCATTCCACAAATATCTTTTAACCCTCCGTATGTCAGGCACAGTACCAGACACAGAGGACACTGGGAAAAAGAAACAAAGGCTCTCAAAAAGCCTCCTATGTCATCATTTTTATTATTTTCCTGAGTCAACACTCCCAGGATGATAATTTGCTATAAACGTAGGCCTTCCTCATTCATGTCTAGACTCCTATATTCTGCCAAAACGTTATTTTACATCACAGACATTTTTCTACTGTGTTCATATTTATTAGTTCATATGTTCTGCATTATTGAATCTATTTAGAAATGGTGAACTTAAAAATTAGCATAATTTTTCTTAATGCAATTTAACAAACATCCTTTAATAGATCTTGAATTCTGACAAGTTAGAGGTTGGAAACATTTTGTCATATATTTATTTCAGTTACTGCTGATGAAAACAGTTATATTTATTTTTAAATGAAGAAAACATGCAATTTTAACCTGTTTGAAATGTCAAAAATGAAAAGCCAATAATCAGATGAAATAAAATGTTTGAAAAACCATTATAAATGGGATAGTCATAGAAGGCAAGATGTAAGAGCTCATCAGCAAAATCTGCCTGTAACATATCTTATATACACTCTGATCTTGTTTTTATGAAAGTCTGTGATGTTTTAGTTCAATAAATGCAATATGATCTATAAAGCTATCAAGAGAAAGGTAGAAAAGTTAGGCAAATCACTGTTATGGAAGTAAGATGTTATTTTCTCTGAATTCCATTCAGTATAAATGAATAGTTTTCATTAAAGAAAAATACACTAGTTAATTTAAAGGTAACTTACATCATGAATGCTGATATGCACTTTAAATGAAATACAGTCTCTCTCTGTCCCAAAAATAAATAAAAACGTTAAAAAATTTTTTTTTTTAAATAAATAAATAAATAAATGAAATACAAAAAACTTTGCCCTATTTTTTAGGAATGTATTTTTACATGATATATATTAGTTTTTTATAATACTAGAAAATGAGTTTAAAAGTTAGTATGAGTTTCAATTTTCAGTTTTGTCTTTTTATTCATATGACTAAGAAGCAATACTTTATCATTCAGGTGGGCACAGTCAATAGATGTTAAGGACAGAGAGTAAAGGTCTGATAAGGAACAGCACATTGGAATAAAATTGGAGTATCTCCCCCATAAAATACTAATCAAAATCACAGGGGAAAAATATTGAAGAGCTGGCAGACCACCAATTTAACCAGGTGATCAAGGTTAACATCACCAGCAATAAAACAGATTGACAGTTTACCTTCAGATGTGGTGTACTGAGAAGAGTCAGCATCATTTCTGCAGTGTTCCCAGCAAGAATGTATAGCCTGAGTGATGAAGAAACATCAGATTGACCCAGGTTGAAGATGATCCTGAAAAATGTAATGCCTATACTTCTAAGACCATAAAGGATGTAAAAGACAGGAAAAAGACCAGAATTATTCCAGACTGAAGGAGATTATGAGATAGGACAACCAAATGTAACATGAGCTCTTGGACAGAATCCTGGATCAAGAAGGAAAATGAGATTGTTTAGATGGTTGGTGGAATTTGAACGGAGTATGAAGATTAGATGATATTGTGGTGTCACTGTTCATTTCTGGATCGGAAGGTTATATGTTGACTATATAGCAGAGTGTCCTTGTTTTGAGAAAACATACACCAAAATATTAAAAGTGATAGAGAATATTGTCAGTAAAAGGCACACTGGAGGGGTGCCTGGGTGATTCAGTCAGTTAAGCATCTGACTCTTAATTTCAGCTCAGGTCATGATCTCATGGTCGTGAGATCAAGCCCTGTGTTGTCTGCACTGTCAGTGCAAAGCCTGCTTGGGATTCTCTCTCTCTCTCTCTCTCTCTCTCTCTCTCTCTCTCTCTCTCTGCCTCTCCCTATGCTGGCTTTCTCTCTCTCAAAATAAATAAATAAACTTAAAAAAAAAGGCACACTGGAATAAAACATAGAGGGTGATGGAGCAAATGAACTAAAATATTACCAATTAGGAATCTGGTAAGAGGAGATGTGGGAGTTCTTTGTACTGTTGTAATTTTTCTTGTAGCTTTGAAATTATTTCAAAAAGATCTTTAATTAAAAGCAAATATTAACCTGGGAAAACTCTTGTATATATGATTGACAGTAAGTTGACATCCTTTACATATAAAAAAAAATTCTTACAAATAAGCAAAAAAAAAAAAAAAAGGCAAGATTCCCATATGAAAATAGGAAAGGATATTTACAATCATTTATCAGATCAGATACACCAACAACTTAGTACTAAAAATATTAAAAATTTACAAATCCACTAATATTCAAAGAACAGTACATTTTAGAAATGATAGCAATTTCCCAGATGTCATATAAGCAGAAAGTATTTAAATACAATCCTCAATATTTCTAAAGTTTAAGTCGTTTGCAAAGTAAATTTTTTCTGTGTAGTTCACCCAAAAAACAAATTGTACTTCCCTTTTGGTGCTGTTTAGGGCATTTTTAGTGGCAAAATTAAAGCTAATGTATTCAGTAATTCATGTAGTCGATGGCACATTCAGTATCTTCAATAATAATCAAACATAATTTTTATAATACCTAGAGTTTTTAAATAACCAAAGGTTAAAGTACAAAGGAAAGATGACAGCATGTCAATCGTCCTTTTTCAAAATGCTCAGTGGATAAAATCACCGAAGAGAAAAGGCAAAATATGAATGACTTTTATCCAGCTATTATGAAATACATCAATACATGGTTTCGACCACAAAAATAAAGTCCTCTCCAAGATCGATGGAATTCAAGTGTATACAACAGCAAGGAAAATAAGATTTCTTAAGTAATAAAGATAACATAAATTCCACTGTCAATAGGACATCAAAATAATAATTAGCATGGACATTTTGAAAAGGTGCATGCTTCACCATCACTAAAGGACAAACAAAGCAAGTTACAAGTAAGCTGAATTCTATTTCCTGTCACTTGATAATAAACTGCAAAAGGATCATTATAGTTTTTTAAGTGAGCTCTTTGTAAAATAATTCAAAGTTATTGATCAAAGGCCTAAAGAGCATTTAGGAAGCTTTACACTGACATCAGAAGACAAAAAGGAGAAGAGTTTCAATGCTAAAGAATTAAAATATATTACAACAATCCCTCAACATTCATCTTGGAAAAGATCACTGAAATGTCATTGCATATCAATGTATGGCAGATTAAGAAAAGAGAATTAAATGAACTTTGATGGCACCTTGAAAATTTTCTTGTTATACTCTGACTTATATTCCAAGAATCCAACTTTCCCAGAGACAAAAGAAAAAGAAATATAAATACTATGAAAGATGTTACTTTTGATACAAACAGAATCCATTTTCCTGGTAATACTGTAATTTAGAAGTCTTTTAAAAATTAAAAAAACATAATAGTAAAATGAAAATCCCATCAGACTTAGCAGTACAACCTATAAGGTTCCTAGGAATAAATCTAACAAAATATAAGTACGCCTTTTATGGAGATAATTATAAAATAGACAAAAGAAGATATGAAAAAAATGAAGAAGTAAGCCATATCCCTGGGTAAAAGAACTAACCACAATAAAAATGTTAACTCAATGTATATTAACCTATAAATGTGATATAATTTCAATACAAATACCAATGGGATTTTTTTCACGGCACCTACAAAATTAATTCTAAAGTTTATATCAAAGAATAAAGTTTTAAACATAGCAAAAACTTCTGAATGAGAACAGAACCTGAATGGTTAGAAAAGTCCTATAAATCTGCAGTCATTGGATGAAGGCAGCTACATAAGTTGTTCCTGACTTCATTCACCCTCATAAAAACAAAACAAAACAAAACCAAAAAAAACACAACAACAACAACAACAACAAAAAAAAACCCTAACAGCTATTCAAGAACAAGACACCACTGAGAGAATCCTGGAACACAGGATGAGGCTACACCTCAGAGACCAAGACAGACTGTATTAGAAGGGTGACAGAAGAAGGTACACATTGACTGTACTGTTCCTCCCTCAGACCAGCACAGCAACATGCAGGTCTCCCACGAGCTTCCAGTTTCTCCAATGGGAAAAGAGAATTCAGGGTAAAACCAGCACCCTCCCACCATTCAAATCACTTTGTGGGAACCCCTACCCTGATCTCACATCACAGAGATTACAGGGGTATCTATGGGACTCCAGCAGGACTCGCACTCTGATGGAGATGAGGCAGGGGCTTGAAGCAACCTGTACACAGGTCTTAGCAGACTGAAGTCATATCTTCAGTGCCCAAGTAGTAATCCTGACCAACAACTTTGCTCATCTGCAAAACCTAGTTGAGGGTTCATTCTGACTAGGAAACCAGGTGGGGTACAGATCTCCCTGATTCAGGTCCTCAAATAAGGAGTTTTGCCAGCCATAGAGTCCAGTTTGCCCGTCCCTAGGCAAGAAGCTGAGTTACAGCCCCACTCTCACTGTGGAGAATATCTTCCAGACCCATCTAACCAGAAGGGCTGACTACAACTCCTAGAAGCAGTGGAGCCCAGTGGCACTTGAGCCGAGAGGTGGGCAAGCAATGCTATCATGAGCAGGAAGCATTCCCATGCTATGCCTCGGCAGGGGGATTAATTCACAGCCAAGACTGAGAATAGCTCCCAAACCCTCCCAACCAGAAAGCCTATTTGGGAAATTGAGAGTAGTTTGGAGCGGACCCTTCCCCTCCCACCCACCCCCCCCCCCAAAAAAAAAGCTGAATCACAGCCCCATCTGCTATGGAGTCTGTCAGCCCCAGCTGACCAGAAAGTTTGGCAACAACTCCTGGAAATTGTGAAGCCCAGCAGCACTCAAGCTGAGAAGAGGGCAGGTAGAGACAAAAGCTTACAGAGCAAAGCCAGTGCCACTGTTTAGTCAAGGAACTTGGAGTGCAGATCAGCCTCAGTTAAAATAACAAAGAGCTTTACCAGCTTAAGAGTTGCTTCTTCCACTGACCCAGTGAGGGAATCTAATTCATAGCCCTGCTCATCACTGAGTAAAGCTTTCACCCTGTCCAACCAGGGAACCTAACCAGAGTACATGAGAAACTGCATAGCCCATCCAATAGCCCCATGTGTAGTAAGTACTGGGAAAGTGCACAGCCCATGGCTTCCTGCATCTGCAGAGCAAAACTGATGGCCTCACTTTACTAGGGAATTCAGTGCACACTCCGGTTTGATTTGGGTCCCCAACAATGAGCTATATAGACCCTGGGTCCCACCCTGCTGCCCTGCCAGGGTACAGAAGCTAATTCATAACCCCATCTACGACTGAATATAGTAGCCAGTCCCAACCATCTAGAAAGCCTGACCAGAGAATTCATGCAACCAGAGCCCATCCTACAGCCTCACTTTGATAGGGTACAAAGCCAGTAGTCCTATCAGACTGTTCTCTAGTCAGAGGTTCATCCCCAACCCCATCCTTAGAACTCTATCAGCTCCCCCACAAAATGGGCTGTAATAGCAGACCCCACATACCCAAAGACACATCCAGGAAGACACATCCAGGAACCAAAACTGAGTGGATTGGTAAAGAACTGTCTCTGTCAAAGCAAACCTGTGAAGTCTGGAAGAGGGGCCTGATTACTCATATGCACAGATACTAACAAAGGAATCAAACATCACAAAAAAATCAGATAAATATACTGCCAAAAGAAACTAATAATGTTCCAATAACAGACTCTGAAGAAAGTGAGATCTATGAACTGTCAAAGAATTCAGAATACTTGTTTTAAGGAATTTGAGGGAGTACAAGAAAACACAGATAACTAAAAAAAGTTAGAAAAACAATGCATGAACAAACTAAAAGTTTGACAAGGAAAAATCAACCATCAAAAAAGAAAAAAACAACTAGAGTTTAAAAATACAATAACACAGGGGCGCCTGGGTGGCGCAGTCGGTTAAGCGTCCGACTTCAGCCAGGTCACGATCTCGCGGTCCGTGAGTTCGAGCCCCGCGTCAGGCTCTGGGCTGATGGCTCGGAGCCTGGAGCCTGTTTCCGATTCTGTGTCTCCCTCTCTCTCTGCCCCTCCCCCGTTCATGCTCTGTCTCTCTCTGTCCCAAAAATAAATAAACGTTGAAAAAAAAAAAAAATAAAATAAAAAAAAAATAAAAATACAATAACTGAACTGAAAAATACAATAAAGAGTTTCAAAGCAGACTCAATCATGCAAAAGAAGAATCAGCTGGAAGATAGGACACTGGGAATTAACCAGTCAGTAGAAGAAAAAAAAAAAAAGGAAGGAAGGAAGGAAGGAAGGAAGGAAGGAAGGAAGGAAGGAAGGGAAAAAGAATAAAGAAAGCCTATGGAATATGCTGTTTTCAATTTTATACAGAATATTTAGAGTATTCTATTAAGGTTGTGAAACATGAAAAAAAGGAAGCCTATGGAAATTATAGGACACAATAAAAAAGAAACAATATGCAGATTATGGGAATTCCAAAAGAAGAGAAAGCCCAATGCGGGGCTTGATCCCATGACCCTGGGGTCATGATCTGAGCTGAAATAAAGAGTCGGATGCTCAACTGGCTGAGCTACTCAGGGACTCCAGAAATTATTTTTAAAGTAATAATGGCTGAAAACCACCCATATCTGGGGAGAAGTAAGAAGTGAGAGTAAGAGAACAAGAATTAACATCATAAAAACATTAAAAAGGTAGTGCCAATCTCACCAGTAGTGGTAAATATATAGTCATAGATTCTGCAGGATGGTACTAATGGTATAGTTCACTTACATCTTTAGTTTTAAGGCATAAGAAAATGAACCTAGTAAAAATAACCATAACTGCAGTAATCTGCTATTAGTTACACAATATAAAAACATGTAAACCATAGCAGCAACCATCTAAAAGATGAGGGGGAGGAGGAAGAGTGTAAAGTTTATGAATTCTATTGAAGTTGTCAGTTTAAAATAGGGTATTATAAATTTATTTTATGTCAGCCTCATGGTAACAAAGAAAAACCCTGTAGTAATTACACAAAAGAACACAATAAAGAAGTTAAAACATTCTGATACCAAAAGATACCAAAACACACAAAAAAAGACCAGAGGATAAGAAACAAGAAACAATGAATCTACAAAATAACCAGAAAACAATGAACAAAATGGTAATAGTAAGTCTTTACCTATCAAAAATTACTTTAAACACAAAGTGAATTCACCAATTAAAAGATGTAAAATGGCTAGATGGATTAAAAAAAAAAAAAAAAACAAGATCTGACAATATGCTGCCTACAAAAGACTTTAGCCTTAAAAACACACAAAGACTGAGAGTGAAGAGATGGAAAAAGACATTTCAAGCAAATAGTGACCAACAAAATCAAGGGTGGCTATACTGATATCAGATAAAATTGACTTTAAACTAAAAAAGTAAAAATAGACCAAGAAGATCATTATATAATGACAAAGGTGTTAATACATCAAGAAGATGTAACAATTGTAAACATTTATGCATTCAACATTGGAGCACGTATATATTTACAACAAAAACTAACAGAGCTAAAAGGAAAAATAAACAGTAATAGAATAGTTAGGGACTTTAATACTCTACTCTCAACAATGGATAGATCATCCAGACAGAGAATCAACAAGGAAACAGTGGATTTGAACACTATAGACCAAATGGATTTAAACAATTACAGAATACTCTATCCAACAATAGCAGAATACACAGTCTTCTCAGAGAACACACGAAACATTTTCCAAGATAGACCATTTGATAGACCATAAAACAGTCTAAGCAAATTCAAGAAAATTGAAATCATCCCAGGTATCTTCTCTGAACACAATGGCATAATCTAGAAATCAATAAAAAGAGGAAAACTGGAAAATTCATGAACATATGGAAATTAAATAACATTATTCTGAACAACCAATAAAGAATAAATTAATGGGAAAATAAAATAGTTTTTTGAGACAAAACACAACATACCAGAACTTGTGAGATGCAGCAAAAGTAGTTCTAAGAGGGAAGTTCATAGCAGTAAATGCCTACATTAAGAAGCAAGAAAGATCACCCCCAACTGCACCCCCCAATAAAACAACCTAACTCTATAAGGAACTTGAAAAAGAAGAACTGAGCCCATGTTAAAAGAAGGAAGAAAATAATAGAATATCAAAAATAAATAAAATAGAGAACAGAGAAATAATAGAGAAAATTAACCAAACTAAGAGTTGGTTCCTTGAAAAGATAAACAAAATGTTTAAAAAACCTTTAGTTAGACTAACCAAAGAAAAAAACAGAAAGGACCCATATATATATGTATATATATATACGTATATATATGGAGAATATATATATGAAGACATTATAACAGACACTACAGAAATTCAAAGAATCAGAAAAAGCTACTGTGAACAACATATACCAATGAACTGGAGAACCTAGAAGAAATGGAAAAATTCTTAGAAACATACAACCTACCAAGACTGAATTAGGAAAAACTAGAAAATCTGAATAGACCAATTATTAGTAACAAAATTGAATAAATAATAAAAAATCTTTCAATGAAGAAAAACCCAGGGCCAGACAGCTTCACTGGTGAATTTTACCAAATATTTAAAAGAATACCAATTCTTCTCAAACTGTTCGAAAAATTCGAAGATGAGGGTACACTCTCAAACTCATTTTACAAGGCTAGCATTATCCTGATACCAAAATCAGAAAAGGACACTACCAGAAGAGAAACTACAGGCCAATATCGCTGATGAATATAGATGCAAAGACTCTCAGCAAACCAATTTAGCAGCACGTTAAAAGGATCATACACCACAATACAGTGGGATTTATTTGTGGGATGCAACATATGCAAATCAATCAATGTGATACATCACATTAATAGAATGTAAAAAGCCACAGGATAATCTCAATAGAAAAAGAAAAAGCATTTGACAAAATTCTATATCTATTCACGATAAAAACTCAATAAATTTTGCATAAATTATAAGGCAAGCCCACAGCTAACATCAGTTAGCTGAAAGTTTCTTCTTTTTCTTGAATTTCCGAATTGGCTTTCTCTTTTCTTCCTGGGAAGAGAAAATAACATATTCTTTCTTCACTATTTCATTAACATAATCCCACCCTTTAGAGATAGAAATTATTGGTTTGTCTATGTATCAGTTAAGAAAATTTAGTACATCGGGGCGCCTGGGTGGCTCAGTCGGTTAAGCCTCCAACTTCAGCTCAGGTCACGATCTCGCGGTCCGCGAGTTCGAGCCCCGCGTCGGGCTCTGGGCTGATGGCTCAGAGCCCGGAGCTTGCTTCCGATTCTGCGTCTCCTTCTCTCTCTGCCCCTCCCCCGTTCATGCTGTGTCTCTCTCTGTCTCAAAAATAAATAAACATTAAAAAAAAAAAACATTTTTAAAAAAATAAAAAAAAAAAGAAAATTTAGTACATCAAAATCGCCATTAAGACTTCAATGCAGGAAAAAGAGACGAAGATGGCGGCGTAGGAGGACGCTGGGCTCACCGCGCGTCCTGCTGATCACTTAGATTCCACCTACACCTGCCTAAATAACCCAGAAAAACACCAGAGGATTAGCAGAACGGAGTCGCCGGAGCCAAGCGCAGACAAGAGGACCACGGAAGAGGGTAGGAAGGGCGGCAAGGCGGTGCGCGCTCCACGGACTGGTGGGAGGGAGCCGGGGCGGAGGGGCGGCTCGCCGGCCAAGCAGAGCCCCCGAGTCTGGCTTGCAAAAAGCGGAGGGGCCTGACGGACTGTGTTCCCACAGCAAGCGCGACTTAGCGTCTGGGAGGTCATAAGTTAACAGCTCTGCTCAGAAAGCGGGAAGGCTGGAGGACAAAGGGAAGGAGAGCTGCTGAGCCCCCGGACGACAGAGCTCAGTTTGGTGGGGAACAAAGGCGCTCGCCAGCGCCATCTTCCCCGCCCATCCCCCAGCCAAAATCCCAAAGAGAACCAGTTCCTGCCAGGGAACTTGCTCGCTCCGCGCAAACACCCAACTCTGCGCTTCTGCGGAGCCAAACCTCCGGCAGCGGATCTGACTCCCTCCTGCTGCCACAGGGCCCCTCCTGAAGTGGATCACCTAAGGAGAAGCAAGCTAAGCCTGCCCCTCCTGCCCCTGTGCACCTTGCCTACCCACCCCAGCTAAGACGCCAGATCCCCAGCATCACAAGCCTGGCAGTGTGCAAGTAGCCCAGACAGACCACCCCACCCCACAGTGAATCCCGCCCCTAGGAGAGGGGAAGAGAAGGCACGCACCAGTCTGACTGTGGCCACAGTGGTGGGCTGGGAGCAGACATCAGGTCTGACTGCGGCTCCGCCCACCAACTCCAGTTATACACCACAGCACAGGGGAAGTGCCCTGCAGGTCCTCACCACGCCAGGGACTATCCAAAATGACCAAGCGGAAGAATTCCCCTCAGAAGAATCTCCAGGAAATAACAACAGCTAATGAGCTGATCAAAAAGGATTTAAATAATATCACAGAAAGTGAATTTAGAATAATAGTCATAAAATTAATCGCTGGGCTTGAAAACAGTATAGCTGACAGCAGAGAATCTCTTGCTACAGAGATCAAGGGACTAAGGAACAGTCACGAGGAGCTGAAAAACGCTTTAAACGAAATGCATAACAAAATGGAAACCACCACGGCTCGGATTGAAGAGGCAGAGGAGAGAATAGGTGAACTAGAAGATAAAGTTATGGAAAAAGAGGAAGCTGAGAAAAAGAGGGATAAAAAAATCCAGGAATATGAGGGGAAAATTAGAGAACTAAGTGATACACTAAAAAGAAATAATATACGCATCATTGGTATCCCAGAGGAGGAAGAGAGAGGGAAAGGTGCTGAAGGGGTACTTGAAGAAATAATAGCTGAGAACTTCCCTGAACTGGGGAAGGAAAAAGGCATTGAAATCCAAGAGGCACAGAGAACTCCCTTCAGACGTAACTTGAATCGATCTTCTGCACGACATATCATAGTGAAACTGGCAAAATACAAGGATAAAGAGAAAATTCTGAAAGCAGCAAGGGGTAAACGTGCCCTCACATATAAAGGGAGACCTATAAGACTCGTGACTGATCTCTCTTTTGAAACTTGGCAGGCCAGAAAGAATTGGCACGAGATTTTCAGTGTGCTAGACAGAAAAAATATGCAGCCGAGAATCCTTTATCCAGCAAGTCTGTCATTTAGAATAGAAGGAGAGATAAAGGTCTTCCCAAACAAACAAAAACTGAAGGAATTTGTCACCACTAAACCAGCCCTCCAAGAGATACTAAGGGGGACCCTGTGAGACAAAGTACCAGAGACATCACTACAAGCATAAAACATACAGACATCACAATGACTCTAAACCCATATCTTTCTATAATAACACTGAATGTAAATGGACTAAATGCGCCAACCAAAAGACATAGGGTATCAGAATGGATAAAAAAACAAGACCCATCTATTTGCTGTCTACAAGAGACTCATTTTAGACCTGAGGACACCTTTAGATTGAGAGTGAGGGGATGGAGAACTATTTATCATGCTACTGGAAGCCAAAAGAAAGCTGGAGTAGCCATCCTTATATCAGACAAACTAGACTTTAAATTAAAGGCTGTAACAAGAGATGAAGAAGGACATTATATAATAGTGACAGGGTCTATCCATCAGGAAGAGCTAACAATTATAAATGTCTATGCGCCGAATACCGGAGCGCCCAAATATATAAAACAATTACTCATAAACACAAGCAACCTTATTGATAAGAATGTGGTAATTGCAGGGGACTTTAACACCCCACTTACAGAAATGGATAGATCATCTAGACACACGATCAATAAAGAAACAAGGGCCCTGAATGAGACATTGGATCAGATGGACTTGACAGATATATTTAGAACTCTGCATCCCAAAGCAACAGAATATACTTTCTTCTCGAGTGCACATGGAACATTCTCCAAGATAGATCATATACTGGGTCACAAAACAGCCCTTCATAAGTTTACAAGAATTGAAATCATACCATGCATACTTTCAGACCACAACGCTATGAAGCTTGAAATCAACCACAGAAAAAAGGCTGGAAAACCTCCAAAAGCATGGAGGTTAAAGAACACCCTACTAACGAATGAGTGGGTCAACCAGGCAATTAGAGAAGAAATTAAAAAATATATGGAAACAAACGAAAATGAAAATACAACAATCCAAACGCTTTGGGACGCAGCAAAGGCAGTCCTGAGAGGAAAATACATTGCAATCCAGGCCTATCTCAAGAAACAAGAAAAATCCCAAATACAAAATCTAACAGCACACCTAAAGGAAATAGAAGCAGAACAGCAAAGGCAGCCTAAACCCAGCAGAAGAAGAGAAATAATAAAGATCAGAGCAGAAATAAACAATATAGAATCTAAAAAAACTGTAGAGCAGATCAACGAAACCAAGAGTTGGTTTTTTGAAAAAATAAACAAAATTGACAAACCTCTAGCCAGGCTTCTCAAAAAGAAAAGGGAGATGACCCAAATAGATAAAATCATGAATGAAAATGGAATTATTACAACCAATCCCTCAGAGATACAAACAATTATCAGGGAATACTATGAAAAATTATATGCCAACAAATTGGACAACCTAGAAGAAATGGACAAATTCCTGAACACCCACACTCTTCCAAAACTCAATCAGGAGGAAATAGAAAGCTTGAACAGACCCATCACCAGCGAAGAAATTGAATCGGTTATCAAAAATCTCCCAACAAATAAGAGTCCAGGACCAGATGGCTTTCCAGGGGAGTTCTACCAGACGTTTAAAGCAGAGATAATACCTATCCTTCTCAAGCTATTCCAAGAAATAGAAAGGGAAGGAAAACTTCCAGACTCATTCTATGAAGCCAGTATTACTTTGATTCCTAAACCAGACAGAGACCCAGTAAAAAAAGAGAACTACCGGCCAATATCCCTGATGAATATGGATGCAAAAATTCTCAATAAGATACTAGCAAATCGAATTCAACGGCATATAAAAAGAATTATTCACCATGATCAAGTGGGATTCATTCCTGGGATGCAGGGCTGGTTCAACATTCGCAAATCAATCAACGTGATACATCACATTAACAAAAAAAAAGAGAAAAACCATATGATCCTGTCAATCGATGCAGAAAAGGCCTTTGACAAAATCCAGCACCCTTTCTTAATAAAAACTCTTGAGAAAGTCGGGATAGAAGGAACATACTTAAAGATCATAAAAGCCATTTATGAAAAGCCCACAGCTAACATCATCCTCAACGGGGAAAAACTGAGAGCTTTTTCCCTGAGATCAGGAACACGACAGGGATGCCCACTCTCACCGCTGTTGTTTAACATAGTGCTGGAAGTTCTAGCATCAGCAATCAGACAACAAAAGGAAATAAAAGGCGTCAAAATTGGCAAAGATGAAGTCAAGCTTTCGCTCTTTGCAGATGACATGATATTATACATGGAAAATCCGATAGACTCCACCAAAAGTCTGCTAGAACTGATCCATGAATTCAGCAAAGTTGCAGGATACAAAATCAATGTACAGAAATCAGTTGCATTCTTATACACTAACAATGAAGCAACAGAAAGACAAATAAAGAAACTGATCCCATTCACAATTGCACCAAGAAGCATAAAATACCTAGGAATAAATCTAACCAAAGATGTAAAGGATCTGTATGCTGAAAACTATAGAAAGCTTATGAAGGTCATTGAAGAAGATTTACAGAAATGGAAAGACATTCCCTGCTCATGGATTGGAAGAATAAATATTATCAAAATGTCAATACTACCCAAAGCTATCTACACATTCAATGCAATCCCAATCAAAATTGCACCAGCATTCTTCTCGAAACTAGAACAAGCAATCCTAAAATTCATATGGAACCACAAAAGGCCCCGAATAGCCAAAGTAATTTTGAAGAAGAAGACCAAAGCAGGAGGCATCACAATCCCAGACTTTAGCCTCTACTACAAAGCTGTCATCATCAAGACAGCATGGTATTGGCACCAAAACAGACACATAGACCAATGGAATAGAATAGAAACCCCGGAACTAGACCCACAAACGTACGGCCAACTCATCTTTGACAAAGCAGGAAAGAACATCCAATGGAAAAAAGACAGTCTCTTTAACAAATGGTGCTGGGAGAACTGGACAGCAACATGCAGAAGGTTGAAACTAGACCACTTTCTCACACCATTCACAAAAATAAACTCAAAATGGATAAAGGACCTGAATGTGAGACAGGAAACCATCAAAACCTTAGAGGAGAAAGCAGGAAAAGACCTCTCTGACCTCAGCCGTAGCAATCTCTTACTCGACACATCCCCAAAGGCAAGGGAATTAAAAGCAAAAGTGAATTCCTGGGACCTTATGAAGATAAAAAGCTTCTGCACAGCAAAGGAAACAACCAACAAAACTAAAAGGCAACCAACAGAATGGGAAAAGATATTTGCAAATGACATATCGGACAAAGGGCTAGTATCCAAAATCTATAAAGAGCTCACCAAACTCCACACCCGAAAAGCAAATAACCCAGTGAAGAAATGGGCAGAAAACATGAATAGACACTTCTCTAAAGAAGACATCCGGATGGCCAACAGGCACATGAAAAGATGTTCAGCGTCGCTCCTTATCAGGGAAATACAAATCAAAACCACACTCAGATATCACCTCACGCCAGTCAGAGTGGCCAAAATGAACAAATCAGGAGACTATAGATGCTGGAGAGGATGTGGAGAAACGGGAACCCTCTTGCACTGTTGGTGGGAATGCAAATTGGTGCAGCCGCTCTGGAAAGCAGTGTGGAGGTTCCTCAGAAAATTAAAAATAGACCTACCCTATGACCCAGCAATAGCACTGCTAGGAATTTATCCAAGGGACACAGGAGTACTGATGCATAGGGGCACTTGTACCCCAATGTTCATAGCAGCACTCTCAACAATAGCCAAATTATGGAAAGAGCCTAAATGTCCATCAACTGATGAATGGATAAAGAAATTGTGGTTTATATACACAATGGAGTACTACGTGGCAATGAGAAAAAATGAAATATGGCCTTTTGTAGCAACGTGGATGGAACTGGAGAGTGTGATGCTAAGTGAAATAAGCCATACAGAGAAAGACAGATACCATATGGTTTCACTCTTATGTGGATCCTGAGAAACTTAAGAGAAACCCATGGGGGAGGGGAACAAAAAAAAAAAAAAAAAAAAAAGAGGTTAGAGTGGGAGAGAGCCAAAGCATAAGAGACTGTTGAGAACTGAGAACAAACTAAGGGTTGATGGGGGGTGGGAGGGAGGAGAGGGTGGGTGATGGGTACTGAGGAGGGCACCTTTTGGGATGAGCACTGGGTGTTGTATGGAAACCAATTTGACAATAAATTTCATATATAAAAAAAAAAAAAAAAAAAAAAAAAAAAAGACTTCAATGCAAATGAAAAACACTGGTGCTATGGAGTTAATATCCTTATTACATGGAGCTCAGTTAAATCAAAAAGTGATTTATGTGAGTGGATAACTGGTAGAAAAATAGCACACAGACTAATGAAACAGAGGACAGAACCTAGAAATGATATTAAATATAAATATGAGATTGCATTTATGATAAAGAGTCGCAAATGAAGAGAGGGAAAAATGTCAAATGATGTTGGAATGATTAGTTATCTGTTTAAAAAAATGTTTAGAGGGATGCCTGGGTGGCTTAGTTGGATAAGTGTCTGACTTCAGCTCAGGTCATGATCTTGCCATTCACGAGTTTGAGCCCTGTGTCAGGCTCTGTGCTGATAGCTCAGAGGCTGAAGCTTGCTTCCAATTCTGTGTCTCCCTCTCTCTGCCCCTCCCCCACTAGTGCTCTGTCTCTCGTGCTCTCTCTCTCTCTCAAAAAAAATAAAGAAACATTAAAAAAAATCTTTTTAAATGTTAACCTTCATTTTTTGCTTACACCAAAATAAATTTTAGATGTGTTCAAGACTTATATGAAAATGAAACCATGAAAAACTTACTTTAATAAAAGAAGCCTGGGGCGCCTGGGTGGCGCAGTCGGTTAAGCGTCCGACTTCAGCCAGGTCACGATCTCGCGGTCCATGAGTTCAAGCCCCGCGTCGGGCTCTGTGCTGACAGCTCAGAGCCTGGAGCCTGTTTCAGATTCTGTGTCTCCCTCTCTCTCTGCCCCTCCCCTGTTCATGCTCTGTCTCTCTGTGTCTCAAAAATAAATAAACGTTAAAAAAAAAAAATTTAAAAAAAAAAAAAAAAAAAAAAAAAAAAGCCTACCTGACTTAAAGGCAATCAGGAAAAGTTACTATGCCCTAACATCTTGACATGTCAATATCTTCAAAAATAACATGAAGGGAAATAATGAAGATGCAAGTGTTGATTAAAGAAAAAAAGGAACTAAAATAATTTTCACTGTCCATTCCTGAGTGAGGAAATAATATTTAGAAAAATCTTTTAATCATTAGAAGTATTTTTTTAATGTCAGAAAAAAAAAACTAAAAAAAAAAAAAGTAGCTAACTGATCATTAGTAGCTACATGGGCCAATTATTTCTAATGAACAATTAACCCTTACTACCACAGAAAAAGAAATAACATGGCAACATAGAAATGGGAAGCATGCAAATATTCAAGCAGGAACACCAGGTCGATTTCCTAAAACATGGGAGGCTTGATCCTCAATAACATTTGCCTACACAACAGCCAAGTCACTGGTAGTCCAACATCTGGACTAAAGGGTAGATGCAAAGAGGCTATGAGATGGATGAAGCAGAAGGGTCTTCTTATATTGGTCTACGATATTTGGGGCCTGATAACCAGACAAGGCCAAATAGGATGGAGGGTTACAAATACCCCTGGTCCTCTGCATCTCTGCCTAAGGAGAGAAGTACCTGAAATGTGTGATGGGAATGGATAGAGATTGGCTAGTCCATGGTGGTGGCCACAGCAGCAGCAACAGCCGATTGATTCACTCCTCAGCCCTGCAGAAACACTGGCATGCTAACAGGAAGGAAAATGGGGCCCCACTATTCCAGCATGAAAGGGAGGATTGTGCTCCAGGAAATAACCTCTGTATATTAAAATGTGTACTTCTTTCCATCACTTCACCTATGTGCAAATTTGGTACATACAAGAATTCAAGAAATCCCCTTGCTTGCTGTCTTAACTTTAATTCCCTTTCTTTGATGAGCAGCTCACCATGCCTACTTGGTAATGACATAGGCATGCTTAACCACATTCGAATATACACTGTAACTTTCCTAATAATAAGAGGGTATTAAAATACATATTAAAGGTGTAATTGTATTAGAGATAAATAATGATATAGAAATATACTTTAAGATAATCAAATACACAGTTGTTTTGTTAATTATGAAGAACTCGAGGTTTGAAATTTTAACTTACAAACTTGTTCTCTTTAACAATATTTAGTAAGCAGTGTGCAACGAAAAAGTAGAGTGTAGTAGCTGTTATGCCAGTCTGTTAATTTTATCCATGATAAACAGTCATCTTTTAGTTCAGAACCATTAAGCCAAGCAAATATTGCCAGCAAGTTTAATTTTTACTTAGTAATGTCAAGAAAGAGAAATGGCTTAATACATGACAAGCACTCACAAATATGAAGATACATTTTATCAGCCTCATACATAAATACATTCTTACTCATCCAGAATGTATAATAATTAATACTAAGAGAGTAGAAAAAAATCTCATTTATTTCACCTTACGTTCATTAATATAGAAGATGATGAAAACTACAAGACAGTTTTGTATTTATTTGCAAAGCTATTGCCACAAATTCTTCCTATGTATGCTATTTGCAAAGCATTCACAGTTAGAAGCACAAATACTGTTTGGATATGAAGAAAATTCCTGATAATGACCCAATGTTATAAAAGCCTAATTTATATATCTAAAGCCCAAGACTATCTTAAATAAAGAAGTATTATAAATTACAGAACATAATGTAGACGAGTGTACTTAATCTATACCAAGGAATAACAAAATAATTTTATTTATCCTGAAGAAACTACACCTTTGTAAAACATGGAAGAAAAGAAGAGAGTCCTTTCACAACTTGGGGAAATTTTCTCATTTATTTTAACTTTTAAATTCACTTTGCTTTTCAATGAGCCTTTACTGTTTTCATATCTCTCTTCTAAATCTCCTGCATAAACAGCTAAGTGAATTAGTTATCTTGGAATTATTTCTCTATTCTTTATTTTTTTTCCTTTGAAAATGCAATAGCCAGAAAACCATAATGATGAGAGAATTCTTTGATCTGCCTGAATGTCTTAATTCTTTCAGACATTAAGTGTCATACATCATTGTCTGTTGTTTTTAGGTAATGCTGATATTCGCTAAATATACCCAGAAATGGCTGAAGAGCCTACCAGCTTTTCACACTGCACTCACAAAAAGTTTGCGGCCTAATTTTTAATATTAGCCCCTGCTTGAAAAACACTATTTGAAACCCCATTGAAATCTCAGGAGGCCAAGACTTTACTCACAGAACACCAGGACACTGCCATTGAGGTTCTCCACAGTTTCCTAATTATGTCACTCTGTTTGAAGCTGTGTTTCAGTACCAAGGTTTGACTTAAGCCCTCTCCCAGTTCTAAGATGTTGTGATGTCTGTCTTTCCTACTTCTGTCTTTCTGTTTGCTCACTTCAGATTCCTCAGAATCCAGAGTATGTCTATTAGTCTCAGATGTCCAAACTAACAAAGTTGTGTGATTAGGTTTCCAGCCTTAACGCAGTGGCTGAGATGTTTCTGTATAGCTCATTACAGGTGTCGCTATTCTCCAAGAACTTGACTTATAGCTGTTTCGAAGCAGTGACTGCCAGTTAGTGAAATTCTCACACTAGAGCTAATGACATTTCAGAATACTTTAGGTACCCTGCATCAATATAGCAATTCCAACATTCCCCAGATCCTTTGCCCTAGACTGATTAAAACTCTGTGATGTTATTGATGATTCCTGCTGCACTCCTGATGATCTTTCTCTTGATCTTTCACTCATGTCCTCATCCATCAAATATTTATTTAGCATGTAACTCAGTGACAGCATGGTACATCAAATGGGGCTTACAAGTATAATGCACAATCCTTTAACAGGAAAGAAAGAAAAAAAGAAAGAAAGAAAGAAAGAAAGAAAGAAAGAAAGAAAGAAAGAAAGAAAGAAAGAAAGAAAGAAAGAAAGAAAGAAGGAAGGAAGAAAGAAAGAAAGAAAGACCTAATTAGGAACTGTTATAAACTACGCATAATTTTATACAAGCACACAAGTACACCTGGGCAGAGGATCAGAAAGCTGCATCCCAAAGTGTCAGGGTGGTTATCTCTAGATGTCAGGACTATAAAGTAGTGGTCCTTGTAAATGTTTAACAATTGGCTTTCTGTTCTCTAAAGAAATAATTCTAACATATTGGTTCATTTATCCACTCGTATAAGAAAGATAGAAGAGAAATCTGAAAAAAGTTAAGACTTGTTGAAAACACTAATATTTACCTAGAAAAATACATTCAAAGGAAGAAAGCCTTGCTTTGTAGCATTTGCTGATTTCCACGCCATAAACACTCACATTGTGGCCTCCTTCCAGCTTCACAGTAATTAATGTCTGCTCGCTCACAAATCTTCAACTCCTGTAAGCCAGTCTGAACCCACTCCAGCACAACACTGATTGGCTAAGCTGAATTTTCTTTTTTACATCTTCCTTATTTTCAAAATGTCTTTAATTATAATAGTAGTTGCCCCCAGGGGTAGAAAGTAGGTGTCTGGAGATAGGGACAGAGGTAGACTTTTTCTTCTCTATACCCTGCTGTGCATTTTAAATTTTAAACCAGGAGGTATATTACCAATTCAAAAAAACAATTACAACTTAAATTAAAAAATCCTCACTAAACATTTGTTACAATTGTGATCAAAGGCAGCAAATGACATTTTTAACCTCTGATATGCAATTAATACATATGCATATATATGAAACACATAACGATATAAGCCCAAAAAAGAGTGGCACAAATTTAAAAATTGCATTGGAGGCAAATGCAGAACAGAATTAATGTAAACTGGAAAGGTCAGTAAAAGCTTATGGGGATGAGAACAGAGGATTTGGACAAGAAGAGGGAAAGGAAGGGGGTGACATACAGGTGATAAGCAGACTGGTCACCGCGCTCGGCATTGACACTCCACTTTCCTTCATCTCAACCAGTGCCGGAGCTGCCGTTCCCACAGTTTCTATTTCTTAGGGACTTCTTCCTACTTAATTTGGCATCAGAGCAGGCTGTACGGCAGGGAGCCAGGTTCTCACTTAGATGAGCCCAAACAGCGATAAGATTGGAGTCAGGGACTAACATAAGGGAAGAAGAAGTTGTTTCACATCATCGCTGACAGTAATATTAATGTTTATTTAGTAACTGGTCTGTAGTAGGCACCCTCCAGTGGGCTAACTCACAAAGCCTAATTCCGAGAAATAACTCAAGTTCTTGCTCTTGAGCTTTCCATCTGGCAGGCAAGAACATATGCTTAGATGAAGCACCGTGACCTCCCCCGACCAACCCCAAATGCATCTAGGGAGTTAGCTTCCCTCAGGGTGCAGAAGAGCTCTTCCATGAACTAGGAAGGACCTAATGGAAAGGGGGACCTGCTCCTAATCACTGCCAGTGAAAGGATCAACTATTCACTGTGACAGGCATTTTTCAACATTGATCTGGTTTATAGCTAACCAACCAGTGGAGCACAAAAGTTCATTCACTTTATCCAGACACATATTTTGCAAACTAGTTCTTCTAAGTGGAAGAACCTCAGGCAATTACACTGAACACACTTAAACACTTTTTGGACATTTTGCTTGGATTTTTTCATATGTAAGAATTTGATTATCTCTATTTTAATTTGTATCCGATGATGGAATAATCCTTGGGCATTAAAAAATAGACTACAAGTGAATATTTGTTGACATGGGAAAATTGTCAAGATATTTTGCTAAATTTTAAAAAGTAACTTGTAAAACATGTACAGTATGAATCAGTTTTTTAAATATTATATCTCTACCCCTAAGTAGACATTTATAACTGAAAATATTAGTAGAAACTATCCCCAGGTGGTAAAGTTACAGATGATTTTGACTTCCTTCTTTGTAATTTTCTTAATTTGTAAAATTTACTATAACTATCATAATATTTAAAATTTGTAGCATAATTAAAATTTCCACCTTCAGTAGGATCCATTCATCAATATGTGAGCATAGAACCCACACTACTTCCTGAGGAAAAGCTTGGCCCTGCTCTTGAGAACTGCCTACTTCAGGAGGAAACGGGCATCTTCCATTCAGGTGTGTCCTTGTCAGGCTCCTCGGTTTTTACATAAAATGTCAGTCTTTCCTCCAACTTAATTGCTATTGCTGCTCAACACTTAATTCTCACTGAAGTGTCAACAAAGAATAGCTACAATTCAAGTATTTCTGAGAGAAGTCTAACTTGAATTCAGTATTATTCTCATGAGAAAAGCAATTTATATGGAATATTGCCTTAAGGACATGGCCTTTTATTAGAGTTTCACGTCAGAGGCACTATTGGAATTTTGAGCAGGAAAATTTGGCTGTACAGAACTTTCGTGCATACTACCAAGGGCCTCTGAAGGTACAGTACTGTTTCAAACACCTTCACACGTTGATGCAAGTTCCTGGCATCTCTGTAGCTTTGCTTTTCCCTCAGTGCTTTACAGCATGATGCCACCACCTGATATGAAGCCCTCTGGATTCATTTCTCTAAAGACACTCATTACATCTTGCATAAAAGGGCATAGGAGAAATATGTCTCTGGTCTCAGAACTAAAAACAATTGCATTATCTTAATCATCCAACTGGGTTTCTATTTTTCCTTTGCCCTGATTTTCATATTTCATTGTATTCTTATTTGTTGTCCTGTAGATAGCCCTATAAACCACGCTAAATTTTTTGTGAAGCAAATCAAAGAATAAATACGTAAGTGTTCATGATACGATGAAACTAAAAATAGGAGTCAGATTAAGACTAAGGAAAGAAAGAACTTCAGCAACCCCACAGAAAAAAAACAAAACACACACCATAACACAAGATCTGTCAGGGTGCTAAAAGGTTAGGAGATATCACAGTATACTGGTGAAAACACCACATTCAAGAATCAGAGTAAGTGGATTTGGGTCCTGATTCTGTCACTAACTAGCTAAGTGGTGCTATGGGAGGGGGGAAGGGGGGGAATGGGCAGAAGAGAAGGAAGTCTAACACTAGACCCTGAGGGCTGGCAGGGCACTGAGGTTAAGCCGGCTGGCTCTGGAATCAGATTACCTGAGTTTAAACCCTGCCCTCACTTACTCTTGGGAAACTTCAACAACGTAAGCTCTCTGGGTTTGTTTCCCCCCTTTTTTTTTCCAACAAAAGTTAATTTTATTTACTTTGAGAGAGAGAAATCCCATGTGTGGGCACGAGTAGGGAAGGGGCAAAGACAGGAGAAGAGAGAGAATCCGAAGCAGGCTCCACGCTGCCAGTGCACAGCCCATCATGGGGCTCTGTCCCAGGAACCGTGGGATCAGGACCTGAGCCGAAACCAAGCTGGACACTTAACCCACTGAGCCACCCAGGCGCCCCTGGGTTTGTTTTTCTTAACTGTAAAATATGAATGAGAATAGTGACTTTGTATGATTATGGCACTTTGTGGAATTTTTTTCTCTAGGTTCTCAAGCACTTTATATGGATTTACAGATGAAGAACCTGAGGTACAGAAGAGTTAAGTAATTTCCACAAGGTCACAAGGCCAATCAGTGCTATTGCTATGCCTGGAATTCACAGAGCCCATCTCTAGACCCGCACACTTAACCACTGCCCAGTCCTGATGACAAAACGAGCTAATTCACAGCGCCTGGCACACGTAAGACTTTAATAAATAAACAAATAAAAAGAGCCTTGCAAACCTAAATGATCTTTTATATCCTAGAAAGATACACCATATCTCAAATATATTTGATACACCATATCTCAAATTTGTAGATGATATGAAGAATGAGTAAGTAAAACAAGGAATTACAGAATTAATATTAAATTCAACAAGTATAACTGGAAAGCACAAGAGCTGAGCACAAAAATTTATGTATAAATATGTTCATCATGGTGTTATTATTAAAGTTAAAAAAGGAAATGAGTTAAATATCCAAAGTGAGGAGCAGATCAAATAAAATATGGCATATCTACATGCACAGACAAAAGAACTGGGTTAAAATATGGCAAATTTTAAACATTGGTCTCCTTTTGGTAAAATGATTTGTATGAGTTTTTCTATTTCTTTACAATTGTCTGCTTTTCAAATTTTCTACAATGAAAATATATTGCCATATTAATTAAAAAAAACAAATATTATCTTTCATTGAAATAACTCAATAAAAATTCCTACATGTTTTCGCAAATCTACTTCACAGGAAAAGTAAGAAAAAAAAATCTGCCTGATGACAAGTTATCCTTCCTCAGGTCCTTCACCAAGAATCTACCTGATGATGGTCGGGTATTTCGGTGGTCCATATACTTATTGTTTAAGATGCTAAAAAAACCTTTTTTTTCCATACTATCTTAGTAAGTGTTAGATTGAAAGTATAGAGATTACAAGAAGTCTGTGCTGGTCAAACGTTTGTAGAGTTATTCATTATATTCAACTCCAGGGACCAACAAAAACATTGCCCATCTGGGATGCATATAGATGAGGGCAGTAGACCTCAAGAATTGCTGTCAATTAAGTCTAAAGAGGAGCAGATGGAGTACCCAGCGCTGGTTAGCCCTGAGACAAGAAGGGTAAGATGGGAGGCTGCAGTGACCATCATGGATGTAAGGATACGCCATCTGGAAGAAGGCTGGACGAGTTCCATGTCTCTACCAATGGGGTGGGGGGTGGGGAGTTACAGGGCAGAAAAATCTAGTGCCCAAAACACAGGGGAAATTTCTTTTAGCAAGCAGAAGTCATCAGCAATAAGACAAGCTGCTCTGTAAAGGAACAACATTCCTTTATTTTATGTGAATCATGTTGCCTAAAGCCCAACTGAGATGGGCTAAGTCACAGTACTGTAATGTAAGCAAGGAGGTCTGATATCAATCACTTGAAGACCAGTCCTGTCCCTGGGACCAGAAACAGACCAACGGGAAAAGCCCTAGTGAACCCTTGGAAATGGGACCTGTCCCTTTCTTGCTCTGCCTTGAAGATCCTAAGCCAATTACCAGATAAATGTTATCATGGCATCCTCCTGTCAAACACAGGCCAGGACCTGGGAGGAAAGAAACCCAAGTAAGGGGTTATGCCAACCCTCTCGGGCTATAGATGGAATAATGAGGGGCCTTGATGCCTTGAGAATAATCCAGGTAGAGTGTGATCAGGAACCTTGCTCTCTATGTCAACTTGCTGTATCTTGTTCACCACGTATATGTGCTTCTGTTTGCCCTTTAGTATTTCATAAAGATTTTCAAAGTCCCAGGCTACCTCATCCCTGGTAAGAGAAACCAAGAAAAGAGGTTTCTCCCCACACCTTAACAAGATCATAAAAACCATGTATATATTTCAAACACTTATTAATCTTCACAACCACCCATGAAATAGGTACTATTACTCTCCCCACAGGTGAGGAAATTGCAGCACAGAAAGGCCATGTGACTTGCTCAAGGTCCATAGGTAGTAAGTCATGGAGTAAGTATTCAAAATGGGAACACAAAGGAACTTACATTGTCAGAACTGTGGTAATTCTTTCACTCAAGGGATCATTTAGAGCTGTTTGGTGTTATTCAGTAACAATCTATGCATATGCCAAGCGTCATGAATGAGTTTCTCCTTCCTCCCACCCCCTCCTCCCCATTACTCCCACCAGCTCTCCCCTAATCATGCTTCCACACATGTGAGAGACTGGGAGATACTAGACAGAATTTTGATTCAAAACACATGCAAGAATACAGCTGTGACTGCTGCAGTCTAAGAGATGCATCAAGAAAGAAGTTATCTGTCAGTGATGAAAATTATGACTTATTAAACTTAAACCTAGGCAACTTCCTAAAGAAACTAAATATAGTATTTTTGTGGCTAACTATTCACAAATTACAAAGAAGTATGTTTAGCCTTAACATTGAGGAAGATATCTCATGAGGAATTTAGTCATTAATAAGCGTGTCTCAGGAACAGTGATTTCTGTGTGCTTTTAGCAACATCAAAAGCACCAGCTAGCTTCTTTTGCATCTAGGCTGATTTCAATTACTTGTGTTTGTGATTTTGCATAATGTAGCAAAATTATTCTAGCTGTTTTATTCCAATCTTGTATATTGGATATCTTGATTTTGTTTACTTCTTTTGAATGTCTTCATTTAACCATATATAATGAAAACACAAAAAAACCAGCAGCCACACTCACCTGTGATCCAAGTGGTGAATGGAGAGAATAACTCCAGAATTCAAGTGGGTCTGTTTCAGAGTCACTAAAACAGTAAATTCATGTTTATTTCTCAGCTTCTGAAAAAACTGTTCAGCTGTAGCAGTGGATGCTTTTATACTTCTGGGAGTATCTAAAAAAAGAAACATACATTAAATAGATTAGAATTTGGTTTTATAAAGTATCCTTTCCATGAAACATCTTTCAAAAAACATTATCAAGTAATAATTGATGAATACCAAGTTTCAGACTCCTTCAACAAGATTTTTTGCTACAGGGACACCTGGGTGGCTCAGTCGGTCAAGCATCCTACTCTTGGTTTTAGCTCATGTCACGATCCCATGGCTCATGAGTTCAAGCCCCGAGGCTCTGTGCTGACAGCGCAGAGCCTGCTTGGGATTCTCTGTCTCCCTCTTTCTCTGTCCCTCCCCAACTCACTCTCTATCTCTGTCTAAATAAATAAATAAATATTTTTTAAAAAAACTTTTTGTTACATATAACACAGGACAGTAAACCAATTACTGGACTCGTGTTTCAGGAATTCTTTTTCTTTTTTTTTTTTTTAATTTTTTTTTAACGTTTTTTTTTTATTTATTTTTGAGACAGAGAGAGACAGAGCATGAACGGGCGGAGGGGCAGAGAGAGAGGGAGACACAGAATCAGAAGCAGGCTCCAGGCTCTGAGCCATTAGCCCAGAGCCCGACACGGGGCTCGAACTCACGGACCGTGAGATCGTGACCTGAGCCGAAGTCTGACGCTTAACCGACTGAGCCACCCAGGCGCCCCTCAGGAATTCTTTTTCAAAAATGTCACCTCTGGGGCAAAGAATCAAAGGATTCTGCTTGAAGAAGTGTACTCCCAAGTTTTCTCCTTACACATACCCTATATTCTGGATACCACAGCCACATCAGTGTCAACAGTGAGCAAAAAGATGTACTTCATAGACTAGAACCTAAAAGACCATGTTAGAGCCATTTAGCTTTTCTGACGCCTCATGACAGAAAACTGGATTTAAATCTATGTGCCACCTTCCACATTGATATCCTTAGCCAGAAGGCATGCTATAAATAGATTTTTTAAAAGATCATTGAAATTAGTCACTCTCAGCCTTCTGCGCAATGGATGAAACATTAAGATCAAATTGTCTTACCATGCTGTCGAAAGAAATACATAGAACTTAATTCCAATGTCCTCTTCTCCAGACTTAGAGAAAGCCTACCCAAGGAAAGTATGCGTGGGAGAGCAGAAACTTTTACCCTACACTTCTACCTGGTTTAGTCCTGCACTCCAAGACCCAGGGAGTGGGACCTAGAGGCTATGGGGGCAATACAGATAGAAATGGATTTAGTGGGTAGGAAAAAACCATTATTCAAGCCATCTGCTAACTGAGCATAAGGCTCTCCTATTCATAGTGTGTGCAAAGGGTTGATGGGAGCCAGAAATACAGTTTATGTTGTTCTCAAATCATCCTCCTTGTTTCTATGCTTTAGACTAGGTAGACTAAGTAACTAGACTTACTTACTTTAGAGTAGGTAGTCTAGGTAACTACTAAGCAAGTAGATCTCAATGGAAAAACTACTGGCATTTAGAAAGAAAAACCCATCCTTGTGCAAAACTGTCCCATGCTTTGCAGAATATTTAACACCCCTGGTTCTGGCCCAGTGAATGCCAGTGGCACCCAACCCCCAATCACTGTGACAACCCAAAGCTTTCCCACACATTTCCAAGCATTTCCTCAGCAGCAGTGTAGCAGAAATCTTGTTGAGAACCACAACTTCAGTGAAAGAGTTTATAGGATTAATCTAAAATTCCATACCATCCTAGCCCCACAAATTTGTGGAATAAAAATGTACCCACATGATCTGTGCCCATCACTGGGAATGGACAGACATGGAGAAGCCTTCAAGATACCCACAAAGTAGTGGACGAGACAAATGATCCCAGTACAATGAAAGAAATGCTGTCATACAGGTAGGTACCAAGTGTGGACGGATCACAGATGTAAAAGTAGCCAACATCATGTGGAGGGAAAAATCTCATAAAACAGACGACACTTGATCTGGAGATCACCAGGTAGAAAAGAGAAAGAAAAGCATTCCAGTCATAGGAAGAGCTTGGGAACCCGCAGGAAGGTGTAAAAGGGATTTTTGCTCAAAGTTTTAGGAAAAATAAATTTCTTGCTTCAAAAAAGCAACTTCCTCAGTCCCATCGAATATTCACAATTCAAAAGTAGAACAATAATCTGCAATTTCTGCCATGGTCAACATAATAGTTTCCCCTCAAGCTCAATCAGGGATAAGATTGGCTGTGGAGGGGATTCCATACAATTCCTCCTAGCTCCAAAACTTTCCACTTCCTCAAGGAGGCATACCAAATGAAATTCCATGAGAATAATTCATCTAGTGTTAACTTTTTATCCACTCTAGTCACAAGTAAATCATTCCCAAACTTCATCACTTCATCTTAATTTGATAGATAAAAGCAAATTAAAATCAAATTATAAATATTTATTATGCTTCCTCCTCTTTCAACCAGGTAGAGCTTCAGCAGCACCCTTTGTCTTGCCTAGTAGGATGACAGATGGGGATGCAAATGAGAGAAGCAGAGAAAGGACTACACTGAATACAGAAAGGAAGATGAAACCCAGAGAGAGAGAGAGATCCAAAGATGTGGTGTGGAGAGCTTGAGCTCATCCAGTGAGAGAAAAGAATTTAGAAATGCACCACAGCTGCCTTACAAGGTGAAACTTTTAAAAAAGAGATTCTTAATGAGGGTTTTTAGGAAGTTTTGTCATTTGGTATGCATAGAAAACCTTCACTAATCTCTATATTATCCTCTCCTGCTTTTGGAGTCAGATTTGTGGGGAGAGTTGACAGGTTGTCTTATTTGTGAGAGTTTTCTTTATTTTGTTTTCAGATGAAATGATATGTAAAGATTGACCTTAAGAGGAATAGAAGGATCTAAAAGAATGGATTACATTTGAGTATCATTAATAAAAATGTAAGACACCCTGGTTGAAAACATGGTGAAGGAATCTATAGATGAAAGAAACATTTTTTTTAATTGATCAGTCTATACTTTGGAAATTTTTCTCTGGTGGCCACACAGAAAGTTATTTGAAGAAAGAAAAAAGTTGAACGCAGGGAGAACTCTTAAGAAACTCTCACAACTCAGATGATCATTGACTTTTTTGTTAGATTTCACATATTTTAAACATCACATATTGACATCCCTACACTTCCTTTCCCAAACCAAACCATCCTGTGCAACTTCTCCTCCCAGTTCATTATCTTCCATCTTGCTCCCTCTGTGAGGGCAGAATGACTTACTGGAAGGAGGGCCCCTCCAGCACAAACATGGCCAGCAGAAGCTCCATTCAGCTCATGCTATAGTGACAGGAGAAATAATATTGGGTTTTGTTTTTTCTTCCATCTAGATTAACCAAGTTCATTACAGAGAGATTTTAAAATGGGCTTGCATGAAATTCCCACCCGTGTTATGCAGAGGGGCAATATGGAAGGCAGTGGGAGGGAGAGAACCTGACCTGACTTACTATGGCCTCAGGATGGTCTACTGACCTGGCAACGCCAACCCAGGGGCCCAAGACACAGGTGAATATTTTTAAGTTTCTGGATTGTGACAGAGAGAACTTAAAGGAAGTATATAAATCATGATTGCATCATAATTTTTAGCTGTTGACAGAACACCATCTCTCATCAACCCTGACCTCATCCTAATATTACTTAAATCTATTGTTGCCCTTAAGAACATGTTTTCACATATTCATCATGCTTGAGTCCAGGAAGGACTTGATGGGAGTCTGAACTCTCTGAAAAGCATCAGAATAAATAGAAGAGGAAGAATTCAAGAGAGTTTTAGAAAACAGAAGAACTGGGTCAGTGATAAAACACATGCAAAAGGCAAAAGAAAGAGAGAAAACTGAAGTTAATTGAATCTAAAGTTTCTAGCTTGAGAGACTAGATGAAAGGAAATGCAGTAGCAGAATGATGGGATTTCACTTTTAGAAATGGTTGGGACAGGGGGCGCCTGGGTGGCGCAGTCGGTTAAGCGTCCGACTTCAGCCAGGTCACGATCTCGCCATCCGTGAGTTCGAGCCCCGCGTCAGGCTCTGGGCTGATGGCTCAGAGCCTGGAGCCTGTTTCTGATTCTGTGTCTCCCTCTCTCTCTGCCCCTCCCCCGTTCATGCTCTGTCTCTCTCTGTCCCAAAAATAAATAAACGTTGAAAAAAAAAAAAAATTTTAAAAAAAGAAATGGTTGGGACACATATGTGGAAGTGTCCAATAGGAGGTGGGCACTATAGAACTTGATCTCATGAGAGAGGTCAAGGTTGGCAATATAGAGTTAGAAGTCATCAGAATATAGTATCTAAAATAATAGGTGTGCCTGAGTAAATCATAGGAAACACAAGAATGAGGGTATGAAGGATGGAACACAGAAAAACTAAATCTGGGGGTGCCTGAGTAGCTCAGTAGGTTAAGCATCTTACTCTTGATTTAGGATTCGTGATCTCATTGTTTATGAGCCCCTCATCCAGCTCTGTGTTGATGGCACAGTCTGTTTGGGATTCTGTCTCTCTGTCTCTCTGTCTCTCTCTGTCTCTGTCTCTCTCTCTCTGCCCCTCCCTCAGTCACTCTCTCAGAATAAAAATTTTTCAAAACTAAATCTGTTGCATACACATATATAATGTTGCACAGCTGCTACTATACAACATTTATCCTTCAAAAATGTATAATGATATATTTTACCCTTTGAACCCATATTCCATTTTGTTCTCACAAAGCTCTGGAAACTAGACAGGAACAACCATTACTACGTCCTTTTTCAATGAGTAAAACAAGCCAAGGAACAATCCTGTGATTCACCCACAGAGGTGATAATGCCAGAGGCATTATGGGGATGAAAATTTCTGGTCCAGTGTTCTTTCCACTAAATCATACTGCCTCCTGAACATGGCATGCTTTATCCACGCTTAACTGCCACTCACAAATATACATGCAAATAAGAGAGCACCAACATAGAAAATAATCCAGAAAAAAAGTAATGATATAAGATAACATTTTTAGTTCTTTAAGTGACTAGCTTAGTAGTGATTTTAAGAAAGGTCACATTCCTCATTTGCATTTCTGTTTCTCAATTTGTAAAATTAACATTCCTACCTTCCATTTTCATCTAAAGGATTATACAATGTTCAGAGAGACTTCTGAGTTCCCACAGTTATTCATATAGACCCAGTTCGAGTCTTCACCGGAAAATCAAGTCAAAGAAACCATCATGTAAGAGTTAATTTTAGAATTAATAACTCAATATAGGTATGTGTGAAGCAACGTCTCAACAAGGCCTCCTGCTAAGGAACCAAACATAGAAAAATGAAGTGTGGTGGCTATCAGAATGAACTTGGAGCCCAGAAGAATAAGATTTCAATGCCAGCTATGCAGATTATTAGCTATGCCTGGCATGTAGTAAACACCATGTGTTGGCCATTAGGATTATGATACTTATCATTATTACTCTTCCAAGCAGTGAGACTGTGGAATCAGCCAAAACTACCAACAGCCATGATACCTTTGTGGTGATTTCTGAGCTTACTTTCATTCTAAGCATCCCCAACTCTGCCATAAATGATCAGTTTCCACATTTCAAAATTGGTATAAATGTTTTTGGCAATCAAATTATTCTTAAGATAAAATCCTGCCTACCACTCTCTATTTCTGCAAAACAATGAGTGATCATTCATTTACGAACAAAAATCAATGTAAATTGAATTTATTTTCAATGAAGGGCTGACAGAGATCATTTGAATTGCCTCTTCAGGAAAAAAAAACAAAAACAAAAACAAAAAACAGGCTGATAAAAGTGGCCTTTAAACACTACTACAAAGCCCCACAGAAAAACTTATCAACACACCCATGCTAGAGTAAATCTTTTTAATTGGAGAACTGCTTGGGTTTAAAACAAAACTCTGTTTCAATGTTTTCCATTTTTATTGTGTACAGAGCCCAAAAAATCCCACTATAAGAAACAATTCATGGCATTTTAAAGCAGTTATTAATAAGTAATGAAGTAGTTCTGAAGCAATTACATCAAAATATTCATTTTTTTGTCATGGGACTACCAGAGTGGAGTGATGCATTCCTGTGTGGATGTAGTAACCATTTCTAGGGATTTCCACCATGTGCTATGGATTCCCCATATACATCACAGTTAGGGGGATACAGGAGAGAGAGAGAAACTGGTTTATTTCAAAAATAAGACTGTAGGCGCACCTGGGTGGCTCAGCAGGTTGAGAGTCCAACTCTTGATTTCAGCTCAGGTCATGATCGTAGGGTCATAAGATGGAGCCCCAAGTCAGGCTCCATGCTGAGCATGGAACCTGCTGAAGATTTTCTCTCTTTCTCTCTCTGCCCCTCCCCTGCTCTCTCTCTCTCTCAAAAGAAATAAATAAACATTTAAAAAAACAGACTGTAGATTAATGGAACAATGTATGTGATGGCAAACATGGGTACTTACTGAAAAAGAGAGTCAGACTGGAGCTTCTTTCAGTATTTTTAGTGTGTTAGCAAAAGTAAAGAGAAGGGATTTGTCCATCTACCAATAACAAACCGGCAAGAATTATTTTCTTCTTTTGCACTTAAACTGCATTACTACAATTGCCATCATGAATCGCACGAGTCTCTGCCACTGACAGGTCTCTATCCCATCTGCAGTGTATAGAACCTAAATTGATTTTCCCCCACATAACCAGACTAATACAAATACAAAGTACAAATTCAATTATAAAAACAGTCTAATCTCCAGCATAAGATGGTTGACTTAGAATGTGCCAAAACTCACCAAATTACTTTTTTCTTCAGTCTCTGACTATGAAAGGCTGTTATCTTCTGAATTCAGGTTAGAAATATACGAAGTCAGAACTATTAGTATAGTTCCTATCCATCGCTCTTACTCTCCCTTCAATATATTCATGCCTTTATACTGCAAACTTGCAAGGCAAAGTAATGGTTACAACTTTAAAAGCCATTAATATTTGATTAACACTATATATGCAGTTTGCAAAGTCCTTAAACATGAATAATCTCATGTAAGCCTCAGAGCAACATTGAATAAATGGGATTATTGCTCCAAAGTAATAGAAATTACAGATGAGGAAAGGGAGGCACAGAAAAGCCAAGTAACTCACCATCATCACCATACATGGCTCAAAATCGGAGCTCATTTTCTGTGAATTCACTATATTAGAAACTTGTTGGTTCGAACCTCAGACGCTTCCCCAGTGATATCTGAAGCAAGCTCTGAACATAAAGGGCAAGGAGAAACAGAACAAAGAGGCAGGCCATTCCAGATTGGGAGGGGGCAGTTTTAATAAAGCAAGGGAACTTAGAGGCTTGCCCTGGGCAGCCGCAAGACGCACAGATCTCTACATCTGCGTGCAAAAATCATAAATTTATATAGAAGCCTTAACTGGATTCACTCAGTTTATACCAATCCAGATGGTCTCAACAACACACTGCTCTCTCATGGCCGCATCCCTGAAAATGACTGCCACTGTGGGAATGGAGGGCGGAGGGCAGAGGGTACATTTCAAGGAAGGGGATGAGGTAAGGAGCCTCCAATTGCCCAGGGCCAGCTCAAGGGTCAATTGGAGGTCACCTCCTCTCCTCACCTCCTCTAACAGAACTATCAAAAGCAATTAGGATAGGATAAATGAACAAACCCACCAAATTCAAGTGGCAGAGCTGGGATCTCAACCCAAGCCAACACGCTTCTTATTATTACACGATAGTGTCCTACTAACATGATGGTGATGCACACTCTGGAGAGTAAATAAACTATCATATTAAGTTAACTTTTATAAAAATATATTCTGAAGATAAATACGTTTTTTCTTGATCTTCAGATTCATTTAGGCTACACCAATCTACAAAACTATATATAATCTTTAGAGAATCTAAACTACTGAGATAGAAACTGTACTTTTAATCAAAACCAAAAGTTTTTTTTAAACAAATGTTTATTTATTTACTTTGAGAGAGAGAGTTGGAGGGGCAGAGAGGTAGGGAGAAAGGGAATCCCAAATGCACTGACATGGGGGTCAATCTCATGAACCATGAGATCATGGCCTGGGCTGAAATCAAGAGTCGGACACTTAACCAACTGAGTCACCCACGCGCCACACCAAAACCTTTTTTAAAAGACAATTTTGAAACAATTCTCCTTAAAAAACTATTGGGCAAAATGTTGTGAGTACCCACAAGTTTTTAATGGGGCAAACCCCCATCTAATGATGCCCATCCTCACCCTTCAGAGATCTATATGCCCTTTACATTACTAGGTTAGTATAGTGCATACTCTTGGAAAGCCAACGTCCTCTTCTACATTTTACTTGAGAATAAAATTTAGTGAGGTAAATCCCAAATCCATCTCAAAAGTTTCTTTCAAATCAACAGCTAATTATAATTTGATTCAATGCACAATAAGCATATATATCCTCATGTATTATTTACAAAATTATTTGTTAGCTTAATGCTGTGAATATCCAACCACATAAAAACATACAAATGTGAATACAATCAGATTTAAAACATAAGCTTCAGCACCATCCAAAGAAACAAAAACAAATAGCAGGTTCTACTCCTGGAGTTAGCAACTAAATGGTTTACTTTAAGCAAATCATTTATGACTCATCTGTGGGAATTTTCATTAATGAAGTGCAACAAAATTTCATCAGGATGTAGGAGGGTGACAAACAATAAAATGTCTGTAATTTTGAGCTTAAAATTACAGTATTAAAATTTTATACATAACACATATAATACAAGTTATTTAGAGTATTCCATTTTGTTTTGGGTCTAGGTTAACAAGCAACTTTCTGATAATAATTCGGCTTCCCAGGTACATTTTCCTTCAGAGACAGCAGTAGTAATTAACTACACGGGTATTCTGGTTTAGTTCACTGTTATAATCTTTGTTGTAGATTAAAATTAAAATCAGCACTTGAGTATGTAATCAGATTAATGCTTTTGGCTTGCGTGAAGCAGTTCCTTAGAACCTCACCAGTGAAATTACCAACTGCTTTGTTACCAGAAAAATTAAGAGGATAAATGAGCTAAACAATATCCCTCTTTATGATCTCTACTCCCAACTGGAATACTGCTCAAGACTAAGATTAAATGGGTAGAAATGTTAAGTAAATAACAGGGATGATGACAACGACAGTGATGGCAATGTAGATGACAATGTCATCTACAACCTTAATAGACTGGCTGTATTCCTGTGTTAAGACTGCCTCATTATCTGTAGATAGCAGTCTCAATAACATCATTTGAATATATGTAGCAGACTTAAGAATCAGTAATTTGCTAGATCTTTATTTAAACCAATCTGAATGAAATGTATTATCAAATTGAACCCAAACTGAATGTGCACAATTCGTCCGCTAATATCAAAGCCAATGTCTTAAATACGTAAGTAAAATTAGACTCATGGACTATCATACTTTATGAAACTTTTATGCTTTTGCTTTTATGCTTTTATGATTTTGCTTTGACTAGAGCAATTAAAACCTTGAATAAATAAAATGTATGAATGTCTTTTTAAAAAAAGAAAAAAACTTGAGTTTTCACTGGGCTTTTTTCACTGGGCTTACTCTTAGCAGTACATCAAAGGTTCAAATGCACCTTCATATACTGACACGTTATCAGTGTATGAAGTATTGCTTAAATTAACAACTTACTCATCTTAGCATTAAACTGTATAAATTCATGAACTACATCATTTTTCCCTCTTGTAAATTATCCTATATAGAGTATCCTATATAGAGTGTGTATGTGTGTGTGTGTGTGTGTGTGTGTGTGTGTGTGTATATCTTAAGTGCAAATATATATATATATCTATATATATATCTTAAGTGCAAATATAATTACTCTTCATAAAGTATTCATATGTATTAAGAGAGTAACTATAAGTGCAAAAGAAAAATGTACATATGCTAATTTTTTAAGTGAAAACTGAATCACAAGTTATTCCTTTAATTTCTTTGAGGTCTGATCAGATTCATTCAGTCCCTGAGAAGGATAAGAGAGAAAAAAAATATATATGTCCCTTCAAAAAATCTGGCTATCTTTTTATCCACATGTGTGCTGATGTTCTGGCTTGGCTTTAGTCAAATTATTAGTGTAAAAAGAAAGAAGGGGCGCCTGGGTGGCTCAGTCAGTTAAGCACCCAACTTTTGGTTTGGTCATGACCTGTGGTTTCGTGAGCTCGAGCCCCACATTGGGCTCTGTGCTGGCAGGGTGGAGCCTGCTTGGGAGTCTCTCTCTCCCTTTTCTCTCTGCCCCTCCCCCACTCACGCTGTCTCTGTCTCTCTCAAAATAAATAAACTTAAAAAGAAAGAAACTTAAAAAGAAAAAAGAAGAAAGAAAAGAAAACTAACAGGATCAAGGTGAGATCTCTACTATATATCTTTAATAGTTGACTGACACCTATTAATCGGCAAGAATAAGGAATAGGGATCTATAACATACAGTTTTACACATTTATATAAAATGTTATGGTTATACATTCTACAACCTCAGATTGCACAAGCAGATTCTAACAGAATCTTTGCTGAATAGCCAAAGAGATAGGATGTAGTGCCCCATCAATTATGCAGAGCTGAAATGCTGAAATGCACAATTTCATCTTCCACCTAATAGGCCAATTTGACCTGAGACATCAATTTTGGGAGTTTGTTCTGCTTTATCCTTCTTTAATTATAATAATCAAATTATTTTAGAATAACAAGACACAAAAATATCAGTTGCCATGATTAATCACCCTATCAAAATTGTGCTACATTTTTTTTTTTTTACTATTATCATTTTCACTGCAACAAAGAACACAGCATTATAAGGTACAAAAGGACACAGAGCACAGAATAGTCAGTTTCTCAATCCACAGTTTCAGACACTAGCCCCATGTCAACTCCTGCCCTTGTCTCCCCAGGCCCCGTATCTGCCTCCCCTCAGTTTCTGGGCCAGTTATAATGATGCCAGAAAATCAGAAGTGGGGATCAAGAATTAAGTTATTTTTCTCAGGGATTAAAAAAACAAAGAGCTCTGAAAATTTGTGCAGCCTCTAAAATAATCATTTCCCAGCCCCACTACATTGGCCCCAGCTACAAGGCTGAACTTCTGCTTCACTTTCCCAACCTAGAACTCTCAGCTCTGCCCTGCACACCAATCTCAAGTTCTGGTGTTTTGCCAGGAACTTGCCGATTCTCTCTGCTGTGCCTCTGGAATGGATGAATCTGCTAAAGTGTGTCAGAATGCTAGATCCATCAAATGATGCCTGCCTGACTTTGAATTGTGGGGGCTACTGGACTTGTCCCGTTTACCAGACTAGATACCACTCCCACCTCCTACTCATCCTCATACCCTCCCCATCTTTCTCCCTCTTGGAGTTTTTCCCAAAAATTTGTAAATTTTTACAAAATTTACAATATTGTAAATTTCTCTACAATACATTCACTAAATGCTGATACTATCCCTGGATAAAGTACAGAAGATTCACTTACTGACTAAACTAATCTCTGGATTTCACCTTACCAGAAGCTATAAAATTGCCACTCTCAATGTATCCATTTTTAGGAGCCTTAAATCTAATCCCTCCAAGCTAGTGTCTCTCCCATTTCAAGCTTGGATTTCTCCCTAAGTGCCCATTCCGGGGCTAAGGATTGCCTTCAGTTTCCTATTCACTTTAATTAATTCAACAAATATATAACTGAGCACTTGCTATGTGCTGAGCATTCAAAAATGAAGATCAAGAACAATCCAAACTAGGAACCATCTACCTTACTGTCGCAGAGATGCTAGTTGTCCTCCAATGGCAGTAATTCTCTCCTTTTTAGTAATAAAACACCCACATATCTGGGTACATGTCTATCCAGCTAGAAACCACATTCCCTAGTTCTCTTTGCAACTAAAGTGGCCAGGTGACAAGTTCTTGTCAGCAGGATATAAGTAAAAGTGACCTATGCTACAATCCAGATTTTATTATTAGAAAGGAAACTCATTGCCCTCCATTCTCCTTACCCTCAGTCTGGAATAGGGATATTGAGGTAGTAAGCCAAGCTCTTCAATGAGGACAAGGGCAATGAGGGGCTAAACTAATAACCTCATGTGGCAGAGCCACCCAATATCCCTGGAACCTCTGATTGTTACCTGAGAGAGATATAGATGTCTTTGCTTTGAGCACTTTGAGATGTTCTTGTTTGAGAAAGGCATTTTGGGTGTCTTTTTTACAGGAGTTTAGCCTATTCCTAAGTAATACATCTCCCCAAGTTTCCTATGACTCATTCAGAATTGAGTGGGATTCTTTAAAACAAGGATCAGCAAAATTCTCTTCATAAGGTCAGATAGCAAATTATTTTAGGCTTTGCAAGCCACATACATCTCTTTTGAATATTCTTTTAAATTTATTTTTATTATTTTTTTACAATCATTTAAAAATGTTAAAAACCATTCTTAGCTCAAGGTGCCGTACAAACTAGGCCTCAAACTGGGCCCACAGGACCATAGTTTCCTAACCCCTGTAAGCAACAAATAACAGATTTAATTTCCCATATTCACTTTATAGCTTTAGTTAGTTATGTTTATGTTTAGAAAGGGAGAAAATACAATGTGATAAAGGCTTAGTAAGAGAAAGTCTAGATGCTGTGCAAGCAGAAAAGGAAGGAGGTAAATTCTGCCTGTTAACTTGCCTTCATCACTACTGCTGATACGTACATTCGGGGCATATCCTATCTTCTCTCATTCTATGATGCTTTCCAAGGGCAGGGATTGATTTTGTTATTCTCCTTGTAGGCACAGCCCATGCAGAAAACAATCAATAAGCGTGGCCAATTGTCTTGTCCATTGATGACTCTCCACCTACTTCTATGCCTTTTAATGACAAGGTACTGTTGTCTGTTCAAGTCACTAAGTAAAGGTTACAGATTTCTTTTGCTTTCCAATATTCTTTTGCATCGCCACCTAGCTTAACATTATGATTTATAAGGTGGAATAAAGGATAATCCCAATGAACTAAACTGAAATGATACAAAAAAAAATTACAATACTGTTTTATATTGTTCTGTATTTAGACCAAAGACTCTCTCCTTTCCCCTTGGAATATGAACCAGCAAGTCTGCGTGGGGATCCTAGATTTACGAAAAGAACTTAGTCCTTTGTAGCATTCAGAGATGAGCATGTTCCTAGAAAAAGGAAAAATAGCGAATTCAAAACTTTCCCCTTGGATGCTGACAGTGTGGGTTGAGTACTTTCTTAGAAATGTTAGACATTTCTAGAATGTCAGAGAAAATAACTTTTAATTGAATGGTCAGAAATACCTCCCAGAGCCAAGGGAAAGCACTTGTCTTCTTTCATCTCCACATCAGTTTTGGGGATAGCTGTGTGTTGACCTACAAAGAATGTTCAGAACACTTACTGAATTAATGTTCTTGTATTTTTTTTTTCTTTTGCCGTGTAAGATTAGATTGGGAAAAATTTCAGGAAAGAAGTCTACACAGTAGTCTATAGATCATTTCTTCACTATGTTTTATCCTCTTTAAGACAGAAGAGAACTAGGCATTAAAATAATCTGGGAATTATATTGCAACAATTCTTTTCCTTTCATGACAGCCCATAGCTCTGATGGTTTACTATGCACTTTCATGATTTTTCAGTGTGGCATTTTGTGCTGCCTTATATCTTTCTCTGCTTCTTGTCTAATTGCTTTCTATACCAGTCTTACATCCTCAGAAAGATCAATTTTAATCTCCTTGAGGGCAAGCGAGATGTGTATATCACACTTTCTCCTATCCCAATAACTACCAGCAATTAGAACCTAAGACAGAAGTACAATAAATATGTGTGGAGCAGAGTTGAATTAATTTTCCTTTTCAAAGTTGGGAAGGTAAAACAAACCTAGCTCGGCAGTGTAAGGAGGAGCTGCTCTCCTCCCCTCCTAATTCTCCACTGAAGCAGGGTTTACAACCCGGGGCTCACTGTGTCACTCTAGGCGATACCTGATCATCTCACACACAAACACGCTTTATCCTGCACAAAGGTTTATGGAGCGGTCCTGGGAGGCACGGCCCATACTAATTAACAGGTCCACTATCTCATTAGTCCAGGCTAGGAAAAAATGGTTAGGGTTTAAAATTCTATTGAAACTAGAACACCTGAATGTAGCTTAAGACAGCCGTTTGCTTTCACAGCTGAATTTCCTATGTGAATGCTATTCCAGGTCAGATATTTCTTCCTCTTGGTTCATACTCCACTTCCACAAGACTGTTTTCTTACTAGAATTTGGAAGATACAGTGAGTCTTCCTACCTCATACCGCATTTAGACAGATCTGGATTACACACAGATACGTGAAAGATATATTTCCATTTCTAATTTAGGAAATTAGGCCCAATATCAATAGTATATTTCCTATTTTAATACCACCATCCAGTGATCCAATCACATATTTCCTCATTTACATACCTCCTCTCCCTTATCTGTACAATTTCATATTCATTTGCTAAAAATATACTCTAATTTTGTTTTCCTTCTGATTTCTTATTTTTAGCATTTTTATTCATTCTTCCCTCCTGTTTCATAAAATATGTGTCTAAATGCAAAAGATATAAATACAGTATATAAATACGTGTGTGTATGCGTGTGTGAGCATGTTATACATACACACATACAAACACACACACATACACATTTTTGTATGGTCAATTTATGATTCATAAATGTGACTATTTCCAAAACATCATTGGTCAATCCGTTTTTAGGACTGTGGCCTGCTTTTTTACACAGAAGCGATAATTATACATGATGGTTAGGTCCTCAGAAGATTCAACCTACTACAGTATGTTGTAGCTGATTTGAACCCACTAGATTCCAGTATCATGGATCCAGCAGGCTGAACCCAGAAATTCCTGGCACCTCGATGGACAAAGGAGAAATCTGGAAGCCAAGATAAGGTAGAGGGAAGGGATAACTAAAGAAGGTGTAGACTAGATACTGAAGAAGAGAGCCAGCAGTTCATATCTGATAGTCAAAGACATGAACGTGAACTCAGGCTTGGTTCACCTTGGGAGATGAAGGCAGATGAAGCAGTATGCATGAGGCATGGAGATGTGCAGAAGCACGGTCCATTCGTGGACCTAGTAGTATTTTACATTGCTGTAGCATAAGGTGTGTGGGAGGGAGGGAGGTGGAAAATGGAAGCAGTCTAGACAGGTGGTTAGGAACAGATCATGGTTCTGTGATCAGCCTTTTCAGAGACACTGTGTTACTCAGAGAACTGCAAAGCTAAGATGAAACCAAGCAGAAGCCCAGTCATATGAAGTGGGCCAGGAGAGTGGGGCATAAGGAATCAAGTATGACTCAGCAGGCATGTGACAGCACAAGGCTTTTCTTGGGAAAACCAGGCACCAGTTGTTAGCACAGAGAATTCCAATCAGCTGTGCCCGGCACTAGTGGAGTGAGACTCCTGTCCTGGTCAGAACTGGCTGAGGAACCGAGAATGATCAGCATGCAAGGCCTTGGGTACCCAAGCTTAAAAGTGTTGACACTGACCACCCTTTACAGCCTGGCCTCCCCGTGAAACCACATTCAAACTTCCCACTTAGGACCCTAAGAATGTCTGCTCCCTAAGCAGCACCTGTAAAGAGAATGTAGAGTCTCCTTCTCTGACCCACAGTAGGCTATAGGAGCAAAAGCAAGAACTTGAGCTAGCTGCTCCTGGCAGCAGAAGGAGGGTGAAGAAACTCCAGGACCCCAGCACTGATGAAGAAAGACTAGAACACTCACAAGCAGCGGGGAAGAAAGAGAGGTAGTCCTGGAGTGAAGGGGACTCTCTAACTGGAGAGCCACTGGCATGAAAGACACATCCCCACTCTTGAAGTATGTTTGGCCAGACTGGCAGTGTCCACACATGGATCGGGGTGAGAGGTTTGTGATGCTTAGGTTTGGGTGAGCGTGATGGGGAAGCTGGGGCTAATAATTTTCTTCTTTTGGTGGATTCTTCTAAAGGTAAAAGAGATATTTTTTTAAAGAGATGAAGAAGGATCTTGTACTTTAAGAGGAGAGAGGTATAGAGAGCATGAGGTGGCCCCAACAGTGTTAGATGCTGCTGCCCCTTAAGGAGCATAGGCCGCCACTGTGGCCACCCTGCAGTCAGAAACAGCAAGTTCCCAAGAGTAGGAACCAGGCCTATTTCACTTTCATGTCCACTGTATACTTAGCGCCTAGGATAGTGCCTGTCAGACAGTGAACCTTCTACAAATATCTGTTGAGTGAAGAACAAGAGCTAGCATTTACTAGTGCCTCCTTTGTGTTAGCTAACTAGACATTCATAGTGTCTTTATTTTACAGAGATGGAGTTCTCGGCCAAGGTTCCTCAATCTCAGCACTACTCACATTTTGGACCAGATCATGTTTTGCTGTGGGAGGCTGTCCCCAGTATTGTGTGCTTAGCAGCATTTCAGGCTTCTGGTAGGACTCCACCCCCAATAGCAACAACTGAAAATGTCTGTAGACATTGCCAAATGGCCCCTGGGGGACACAATTGGCCCTGGTTGAGAACCACTGCCTCGGCTCTCTAGCTGGTAAGTGGTAGGAGCAGAGTCCTGTGCTCTTAACCTCTGCATTACGGCTGCGGAACGAGGACACTACAGCCAGCATTTAGTGACTGCTTACTATGAGCCAGGCATCACGCTGAGCGCTTTCCTATTTCCTACATCAATCTCATCTCATTATCACCATAGCTGTGCATGTGGATAGCTACCTTTGAAACCACACACTACAGAAGAATAATTTCAAAGCATTTTTCTTAACAAGTTGATTCATATCTTCCAGATACTTTTTCAAATATTTTTGAAGGACTCAGAACTACATTTTGGTTTTTTGATTGCTAAGGCCCTGACTTTTCTGTCCAATTTTTGGTAACAGCAATGTTCCTTTCAAAACCCAAAAATGGATTAAATTGTCCACATTAAATCAATTCAGATTTCTATGCAGCATTAGGGATTTATATTGCTCTGGTTGTATTACAATATCCTAAAATCATCTTAAAGTAGAAGTGCAAATCACTGGAGAACAGCTTCCTAAAGATGTGAGCTCCAAGAGTAAAATGGCCTTTGTGAAAGCTGCACAGGAGGCTGCTTGACTAATGCTGCAAACATGCTTCACAGAAGCCTCGGCTCTCTAAGAACAACACAAGCAAACCACAACCCAGAGAGCTCATCTCCATCATTTAAAAAATTTATCTAGAAACTGAAGTCCGAGGGCCTCAATTTCACATCCTTTTACTTGTCTTTAGTATTTAGAAGATGTAGCAGGAAAATATCCCTTATTAAAGGTAATAAAGCCCATGGAGAAATATGGTACCAGACTTTGGTATCATGGTGTCCCCCAAAGCACAAAAAGGATGTCTGAAATTGTGTCAACAGAGAATACACTGAGAGGTCAGTAAAAGCACTTACCTTGACCATACTGAAAAACCAGCAACCACCACTCACGTGGAACAATTGTGAAAAATGGTTTTGGGGGTGCCTCGGTGGCTCAGGTGGTTAAGTCTCCAACTTCGGCTCAGATCACAATTTCATGGCTTGTGGGTTCAAGCCCTGAGCTCTTCATTGGGCTCTCTGCTGCCAGCCTGGAGCTGACTCCAGATACTCTGTCTCCCTCTCTCTCTACTCCTCCCCTGCTCGCCTTCTCTCTCTCTCTCTCAAAAGTAAATAAACATTTAAAAAATGCTTTTTGTAAGTAATGTCAATATGAACTACATAGGTAATATACAAATTATGAGTACCAATCTTTCACTGCATAAATGTATCTACATTTTTTAAAATTTATTTATTGTTTATTTTGAGAGAGAGGGAGAGAGCACAAGTAGGGGAGGGGCAGAGAGAGAGGGAGAGAGAGAGAGAAAATCCCAAGCAGGCTCCAGAGCCCAATGCGGGGCTCGATCTCATCAACTGGGATATCTTGACCTGAGCCAAAATAAAGACTCCAACGCTTAATCAACTGAGCCACCCAGGAACTCCTGTACCAACATTTTAAATAAGCATTAAAAAAAAATTTTTTTAATGTTTATTTATTTATTTATTTTACTTTTTTTTTTTTTTTTTTTACATTTTTATTTATTTCTGAGAGACAGAGAGAGACAGAGCACAAGTGGGGAAGGGGCAGAGAGAAAGGGAAACACAGAATCCAAAGCAGGCTCAGGCTCCAAGCTGTCAGCACAGAGCCTGACACGGGGCTCAAAATCTTGAACCATGAGATCATGACCTGATCAGAAGTCAGACACTCAACTGACTGAGCCACCCAGGCGCCCCTAATAAACATTTTTGAATAAGTGTATGCACTTTGCAATCCATGTTTATTGAGTTTCTATGCCATTTCCATCATTTTCTAGTTTAAAAAAGTTATTCAACCTCCTTGGGCTTTGGTAACCTTGGCTCCTACCTGTAAAATGGGAAGAATAATAATAGAACATAGGGCCATTGTCAGGATTAATATATATAAACCACTTAGAAAAGTACTTGGCTCATAATAAGTGCCCAATTAGTATGTCTGTCTCACACACATACATATGCAGGCACACACACTTTGATACTCAAAAAATTCAAATTGATATGCATGAACAAATTTGTGTGTGTGAATAAATATCTAGGAAAGCCTCAATGGCAGATAACTGGACATGTCTGTAACTCTTACAGCAGAACCAAAATACTCATATTTTTATTACATCATGAGTGACAGAAAAGTCACAGGAAGAACAGAACACTTCCCCTAATAGATACGGATATGAACAGTCATTTCAATATGCACATCATCAGCTTTTAATAGCCACAACTGTAAGTGAGTTCATCAGCTAAGTGGGAATATATTGAACTATGAAATTTTCTTCTCCTGGTCTGAAAGCATAGCTTCAACATCTGAGAAGGAGGAGAACCTGATGACTGCAGGATAGCAACTTCCAGTATGTGATGAGGGGGTTCAACTTTGCACATCCCCCACACCTCCCGATGCACACACCAATCTGTGCACATGAGTGATTTATATTACGCCACTTCCCGTTCTCATTATGATCTTGGTAAAATTTTCCTTATTCCTTTATACCATCTGTGAAGGATTATTCTCTACCGTTGTACTAATTATGCCTCTGCAGCATAGTTAGGTGCCTCTTTGGTAACTTCAGTAACACCAAGCAAAAAAATTTTTTAAACATTAAGACACTATAATCACTACTAGAAAAACCAGTCTATGTTTATGCTTTCATGTTAGTTATGACAATGGTAGTAAAGAAAAAGAAAATTGTACTGGGAGAGACCAGAGATGATCCATTATATACAAATGATATGCAACGTAAGTCATAAAAAAGGATTATTTGTAGCAATGACTCAAATCAATGTTTTAAGCATCCAGAAGACTTCTCTTCATAAGTTCAATTAAGAACATGAGCATTAGTATATGAAACCAGAAAAATCCTGCACTATCCTTAGACTAATATCACTATTCAAATAATATCAAAAAACAAAAAGGCTTCCCCAAAAAGTCTCTTCAGTTCTATGTAGAAATAGTAATATGAAATGTGTATTTGTAATAATCTAAATCAAAGCTCTTTCTGCTACTCGAATGTTTTCCAAACTTCTAATACAACTTACTTAGTTAAGTTTTCACTTACAGACTATCATTCCCTCAGTTTGCTGTCATTGAAAAAGACCATAATAATTCTGCTCTTCTCACCCATGATAACACCATTTGCCTGCCATCTGGGGACACAGCTTTCTGCTGCTTTCCTGGCAGCTGGGCTTGGCTACGCTGCTTAACCCAGGCCTTCTCAATTCCCCCCATGAGCAGTGGCAGCACACTGGCCAGACAGACACCAAAGGTCAGGTTTCCATTCTGAGTCTCAGTTTTCAATGTTGTCTTATCACTGCTGCCCTTTCAACCTCACCCCTGGCCACGCTCCCGTATGCGTGCTGCATTCCGTCCACACCAAGCCACCACGTGCACACCTCCAAGCGCACCAAACTCCTGGATTCCCCATACCATTGCAAATGCTGTGCTCAGAAGCTTGAATGCCCTCCCTTACCTCACTGGCCTGTCAAACAAGCACGTAAATGCTTTCCAAGTTCCAGCTCAATCAAGTATCCTTCTCCAGGAGGCAGTCCTAAAGTCCCCACTAGGGTTGGTAGAAAATGCCAGTCCACTGAGTACCACAGAGCTTACCATATTGCAGGGCATTTAACTGATTTCACACCAGTATCTCTCACTATACTTTGAGCATCTTGAAAACAGTACTGTACTCAGGTCTTAATCTATCCCCACGTGGTTTTCTTCCTGACATAATTTAAAACTCAATAAATATGAATGGATTAGTAATAATCCTCATTTATCAAGAACCTACTAAGTACCATGATTTTACATTTTTTCATCTCACTCAACAATCTCATAAGGAAATGACAGATAACAAAAACCAGATTTTTAGTCACCACAGAAGACAGCCTCCCTGGTGATGGATGGACAAATGGAGAAATGAATGACTGAATGAACAAACAAAATCTTTCAAGCACACTGAAATACTGGAGGTAGTGATCTGTCACCATCCATTGGCTCTCTTTTCCTTTCCACCCCTTCCACTCTGGTTCAAGATCTCGATATCCCACTTCCAGATTGTTGCAATAGTCTTCTGGTCTCCTGCCTCTTCACATCATTCTAAAAGATTGTTTATTTTTTTTAACGTTTATTTATTTATTTGGAGAGAGAGAAAGAGAAGTAGCACGTGTACGCGGAAGCAGGGGAGGGACAGAGAGAGAGGGTGAGAGAGAAAATCCCAAGCAGGCTCTGCACTGTCATCGCAGAATCTGAGGCCCATGACCTGAGCTGAAATCAAGAGTCAGACGCTTAACTGACTGAGCCACCCAGTAGCCTCTACAAGATTGTTTATTAAACTGTATGAGCGTGGATGCATTCCTAAGAGTATTTAGGTCAGCTATAAGAATTGTATCTTTTTGTAACTGGTTATGATACTAACGTTTAAGATTAATATTAATGTACTCTTGAACATCTGGAAAACCACCTTCTGGAGAACTGTCAGGAAATTTCAGTACCTGCCTTATGTTTTTGTTTATAACTGCATTAACCTCAGCAGTATTATTGTAATTGTCACAAACAAATGTGAAAAGATGGGTGCCTGGGTGGTTCAGTCGGTTAAGCGTCCGACTCTTGATTTTGGCTCAAGTCATGATCTCACAGTTCATGAGCTTGAGACCTGCATAGGGCTCCACTCTGATGGTGCCAGGCCTGCTTGGGATTCTCTCTCTCTCCCTCTCTTTCTGCCCCTCCCCCTCTTGCTCTCATTCTCCTTCACTTGCTCTCTCTCAAAATAAATAAGTAAACTTTTAAAATAAAGATATATGGAAGTAACACACATAAATGATGACTTTGAGCCAAGAGATGGCTAAGTTATATCACAGAATACTGTATCCACAGCATTATTCACATATGCTATATACACAGCAAAGTGATAGAAGAATTGAGTCATGGCACAGTGCATACATTGGGCTTGAAAGAATCTGCATCCTAACAGTCACTACCATATTTACATTGTAAACAACAATTTAGCTCTTCAGCAAAACATTATCCATCATATTAAACTAATATTGTTAATTTATATTTATAGCTTTGTTTGTGTTTAAATTGTAAATCTGCCTTGATTTAAAAGTAGTATAAATAGTATTAGCCAAGGAATTTAAATGTTTTTCACTTAGATAAATTTAAGGAACAGTAAAATACACATAATTTAGGTGTATAATGGGAGTCAACAAAATTTTTTTTTCCTTTTTATATAATACATGGTTGAGAGATACTGGCTAAATCATTCCAGTCATTTCACACAGTGGCTCTTTTTTAACTAGTTAATGTCTCTCCATAATCAAAAAGTCAAAACCCAAATTGGTCCAGAACAGTTTCAAAATGTGTATGTTGGAATGTATCTTTTTTCTAGATTTCTAGCTTAAAAAATATTGTAATATGAGTAAGTCAAAGGTGCTATAGGAAATGTAGCAATTCATTTTCTCTCCTTTTTTCCAAGGTAGGAATATATCAAATACACAGAAAAGAGATATTTTTAAAAATGTTGAAAATGTTGTGGCGCCTGGGTGGCTCAATCGGTTAAGCGTCTGACTTCAACTCAGGTCGTGATCTTGCCGTCCTTGAGTTTGAGCCCCACATCGGGCTCTGTGCTGACAGCTCAGAGCCTGGAGTCTGCTTCAGATTCTGTGTCTCCCTCTCTCTGTCCCTCCCCTACTCACACTCTGTCTCTCTCTGTCTCAAAAATGAATCAACATTTAAAAAAAAATTTTTTTTAATGTTGAAAATGTCTTTCTAAGGCAGTTGTTAATGTGTCTGAATTTGAGGAGATAACAAGTGGTTTTGCAAAACACTATGAGCAGGCAGACCCCTAAGCTTGGTATTTTTAATATTCTGAAAGTACTACTTTTTGTTGGTATAATGACCTATTGGGGGAAAACCATAATAATTTTATTAAAATTCAACAGCTTAAAACAAATAGACCAGTGAACACTTGTGCACTGGGCAATGCCTCAAAAATCCATTAACTGAATGTACAATGGATAGAAGAGAACAGAAATTGGCAGGCTTTCCAGTATGACATTTCAAATTGCTGCAATCTCCTTGATTGCCACAAATAATTGAACTTCTTTAAATGTACCCCATGGTCCATTTCACATTCCTTACTTCTATAACATGTACCTCCTTTCAACTCTCCATAGATAAAATCCTTAAATATTACATCACTTCAAAAATCTAACTGACTGGGAATATTATTTACACCTTTCTTTCCAAAAAGATAGCACAGACTTCCTGCACCAGCCATAATGTAGCAATGGCTACCATACTTATCCTTTACTATATAAAACTATAAAATTACACAAAATATAGAAAGCAACTAAATTTAGTCACTGGACAACAGATAGTACAGGGTTATGCTCCTTGAGAGAACCTTGGCTTTCTTAGGTGTGTTTTCCAAATTGAAGCGCAGGGAAGTGGATAGAGCTCAAAGAGAGAGTAGCAATTGTTGCTGCACAGAAGCAGAAGAGAGACGTGCAGAAGAAGAGCTCCTGGAATCTGTAAAGGGTTCCCAAGAACCATGTGAACTTCCCAAGTGTGGCAAATTACTAAGCTGTGCAGTCACTGGGCAAGACTCTAATAGACTGGTGGAGAACAGCTCCTAAGGAGTAAGACCAAATAGAGATTCCAGAAGTCACACAGCACTGGAAGCCCTTGTATTATGACCATCCAGAGTGGAGAGACCTCTCTAAACATCAAGAGCATTCAAGCCCAGAAAGGCCACGCCTTAGGAGTGGAACCACACTAGCTCTACAGAAATGGCTACTCTAGAGCTACCTTAATTCATCCTGAAGCCAAACCTTAGTGGAATAATGACAATCCTCCAGCAAAGTGACTGCCTATAAGAAAACAACAACAACAACAAAAAAAACACCTCAGAATTCTTTAGAGTAAGACAACAAAATTCAATAGAATGCAAAAGGCCTATAAAACCCAAAACTATTCTGAAAAAGAAGGAAGATAGAAAGGGAGAGAGGACATTCACTACCTGATTCCAAGAATTACTAATAGTCCACAGTAATCAAGACACTGTGGTATCAGAATAGCTCAGAGAGTCTAGAAACAGGGCATATTTATATGTTCAATAGATTTGCACAAAAATATCAAAGCAATGAGGAAAAGGTAATATTTTCAATAAATCACACTGGAAAAATTAGATGCCCATATGGAAAAAATATCATCCTTGAATTCCATCTCATGCCATAAAAACAAATAAATCCAAGATGCATTATAGAACTCAATGTAAAAACTATAAAAGTAAAAACTTTAAAACTTCTAGAAGAAAGCACAGGAGAGTATCTATGAGAACTAGGAATAGGCAAAGATTTATTCCATCAGCCATAAAATTAAAAAATAGATAAATTGGATTATATCAAAATGAAAAACTTCTGTTCACCCAAAGACTTCATCAAGAAAAGAAATAGTGAAGTTTACTGGGTTGAATAGCATCTCCCAAAAATTCATGTCCACCAGAACTTCAGAATGCAAACTTATTGGGAATTAGTTAAAATGAAATCATACTGGCTTGGGGTAGATTAGGATGGGCCCTAAATCCAGTGATGGATGTCCTTATAAGAAGGCCACATGGATACACAGACACACAGAAACAGGGAGACAAACACACAGAGGGAAAAGTCCACGTGAAGACATAGGCAGAAACTGGAATAATATGAATATAAGCCCATGAACACCAAAGATTGCCAGGAACCACCAGCGGCTAGGGAGAAGAAAGAAACTTTGCAAACACTGCAGTTTGGGACTGCTGACCTTCAGAACTGTGAGGATAAATTTCTGTAGTTTTAAGCCCCCAAGTGTGCAGCAGTTTTTCACAGCAACAGTTCAGGAAACTGAAACTTCCGTCCATCAAAAGACTTCACTAAGAAAACAGGCAAACAACAGATGAGATTATTGATAATATATATAAAACTGATCGAGAATTTGTAATCAGAATATGTAAAGAATGAAAACTAAAATTCAACCCAATTTAAAAAAAAGTAAGTAAAAGAATTGAACTGCAATTTCCCAAAAGAAGACATATGAACGGCCAAAAAGCACATGGCAAGGTATTTAGCATTATTCATCATCAGGAAAATGAATATTAAAGCCAGAGGAGATATATACCATGTACTCATTACAATGGCCAAAATCAACAAACCCTTACAACACCACATGTAAGAGAAATGGGGAATAACTGGAACTCTCAGACATTGCTGGTGGGAATATAAAATGGTTCAACTGCTTAGGAAAGCAATTCAATACTTTCTTACTAAGTTCAATATACACCTACTCAATGAGCCAGTAATTGCACTCCTATGTATTCACCATGGAAAAGGGAAGCATATGTCCAAAAAAAATTTGTACAGGAATTTTCATAGTAGCTTTAATGCTAATAGCCAAAAATAGGTAACAATCCAAATATCTGCCAACAAAAGAATAGAAAAATAAGTTGTGATGTATTTATATAACATGCTACTCAGCAATAAAAAGGGGCAAATTTCAGACGTGCAACATGGATGAACTCAAAAACATTAGGCTGAACAAAAATCTAGACACAAAAAACTCCATACTATATGATTCCATTTTTACAAAGCACTTAGAACAAGCAAAACTAAGCTATGGTTATAGAAGTCAGGAGTGTCCTCAAAGGTTGGGGTGACAGAGGGGGAGTGGCAGGGATCATCCAGAAGGAGGCACAAAGATGTTTGGAATCTTTTTTACGTGACAAATTCAGGAGTGCCCGGAGTGGTGAGATACGGGTTACAGAGTATACATTTTTATCAGACTCACTGAGCTGTAGGCTTAGTGTCTGTGTTTTACACTATATGTAAACTAGAATGTAAAAAATATTTTTAAAGATGAGCACAAATATAAGTCTACTCAATTTTAAAATCCAGCTCAACATCTTTTTTTAAATTTTTTTTAATGTTTATTTTATTTTTGAGAGAGACAGACAGACAGACAGAGCATGAGCAGGGTAGGGTCAGAGAGAGAGGGAGACACAGAATCTGAAGCAGGATCTGGCTCTGAGCTGTCAGCTCGAACTCACAAACTGTGAGATCATGACCTGAGCCAAAGTCAGATGCTTAACTGACTGAGCCACCCAGGTGCCCCTAAAATTCAGTTCAACGTCTTCAACAAACCATTAATTTAGTAGGAAGTCTACATTTCTGAAGATCTGACCACAGCAAACCGCTATTTCCCTTTTCTCCTATTAGTGAAGAACTACACCTAGAAGGGAGTTTATCATTGTGCACAATTGATACAAAAGGAGTCTAGTTTTTTCAAATCACAATTGGTACCATTCTATTCTTTTAATTCTGGCAAGCCATAAACTGCCAGATAATTCCAACCTGTCCCTTACTGAGTATTTTTGGACATATCCTTCTTAATCCCCTATATTTTTTATTCATAATGGAAATAATAAGAGCTCCAAACTAAAGCCCTAATAAAGTTTCCCAAATCTGGGGCAAGTCTCTGTTTTTCTATACAAACTAGAAAAAATTAAATTTTTGATCATTTTATAACTTGAGAGATTGCGATTAAATAATTTAGGCTCCAAATTTTATCTTAAAACGCCAGCTGTCCTATTTATTGTTGTATATGGCAAACAAAAGATGTTCCCCATCACAAATGAGTATATATTTATATACAAAGGGATGGAGACATTAACTGGTTATAGCCTTTCCTAATCGAATATGATTCCTGACTGATTTAAGGTCCACCAAGCACAAGGAAGGTTAACAGAAATGAGGGACAGTATTTAGAGCTGTGCTATTCAACACAATACAGAGAAGTATACATTGTGGCCTGCAGTGTGGCATATACTGGGCTAGAACAGTACACTAACCATTGGAGGCTATTTAAATTTAAATTTAAGTTAATTTAAGTTATTACATTTAAATAAAATTTTAAAATTCAGTTCCTCATTCATGCTAGTCACATTTCAAGTGCTCAAGAAGCACATGTGGTTTTGGCTGCCATCCTGGACATTTCCATCACATCGTTCTATTGGACAGCTCTGATTCAGAGAGCTGGGGACAGAAGGCAGTTCTAAGGTAAAAGCTGAATTTTAAATTCAATGGAAACTAAGTATTATGAAGCAAAGGAAACAACCCGGTGCCAAGGATTAAGATTTGAAATGTTGTGAACCAGAGATTTTTCATAAACACACACATACATGATAGACACACACAGCCCTCAGGCAAAAACTAAAGGTCAATCAGTGTTACTACCATATCTACTCTCGGGTCACATGACAGTCACTCCAAAGACCTTGTGGCAGCAAGATACCATGTGCCTCCATTTCCAGGAAGTCTTTAATCCAAGATGTACTTTTTCTTTGACCGCCTCAGTTAGTCTCTATTTATGTCACATATTTAATCCTGAAGGCTTTTAAAAGTCAAGATTTTAGATTAGAAAACGACTCAAAGTTCCATGCTGAAGACAGTACTTACTTCTTCTGGACTTAAAAGCTGCTAATACAATGAAAACGGACTTAGAACATTTACACCAATAGCACTAAATAACCATATGGACTAATGATTGGAGTGGATCCCTTGAAGTTACTGACTTGGCCTTGTACATGGTTGAAGGCCATTTAAGAAATAACTTATAGACCAGATGTCTATAAAAGTGCTCTCATAGCAGCTGTGGCTCATTATGCTAGTACGTATTTAGAGATTATTGACCCCCAAAGACCACAAAAGTTCCTCTGGAGCCGTGATAGCTAATGACACATGTATCCTAAAGAAAAATTCCCACATTGCCAGGCAGTCTATGGTGTCAGCATCAACACGAACATTCTGTTCTTATGAAGATTTTTGATGCCACAGAAGGGTATGGCTTCTTTAGTGCCACTGTGGTCTAATCATATCAAACCCCACTAAAAGAGTCCTCAGTTTACGGATCACTAACAATATTGATCAGCACAGCTCCTCTGGAACCATTATCATTTGTCATGTCAATATTGCTCCTGCTGCAATCTACTGCATTTTAAGTTGCTGCAATAGAAGACTAGCCCATGTTCCAGGTGGAAAAAAAAAATCTAAGTTTTCTTCTATACTCTCCGCTTTCAGGCAGTATACCAAAGCATTTTGGCATTTTATTGTAAGCAACAGAGCCCATTTAAGATGATCGATGCAAAATAAATCTTAAAACATATTTTTTCTAGCTTTTTTCTCAGGCCAGTAATTTTCAAGTTATCCAAATGATGTTTCAGTGTCCATCTGACCCCTGTGATATGATATGACCTGTATGATACCTACAAATGTTACTGGGGCTTTTCAGTTACACCACTTCCCACAATTATCTACCCTGGTGTTCTGACATTTCAGAAACAATAACGTCCTGAAGCCAATACCAGCCACGGGTCTTTTGAAAGTGGCTTTTTAATCTCAGAATATCTTGCAGGAACATGAGAGAAGCTGATTATCAGCAGGGAAAAGTTCCCTCCACATTATACAATGCCTGATACTAGAACTCAGGTTATACAACAGTCTGTGCTTCAGATAGCTTCCAGGCTGATGGGCCAGGACAAAAAAGGACCACAGGAGTGGGTTAGGGACTCGGCCATACAGTCACCACCATCACCTTATTACCACTGGCAGGACAGTAACTCTCACCCCATGCCAGGCTCCCTGATATGGTAAGGATTCAAACATGTGAATCTTTATTCTTATAAAGTAAGAATATTGCATTATTATCTTATTTATATGTATATTTTACTCCTATCTTCCCAACCAAGGCACATGTTCCTTAAGTACTATAATCACATATCCTATTACTATGTACTATTTAACTCTGCTGAGACTAATACAGTGGATTTAACACAGTGGACTTATTTCTATTTTCTTATGTGCAACAGGGATAATGTTTTATAAATTATTAATGAGCCTTTCTGAAGGCATTCACCTTAGCTAGTTCAAGCATCCTTCTGCCTGGAACGAAGATTTTGGCTCAGTACAGAATACATATAAATAAATAAACAAACAAACAAACAATCTTAAGTAATATTCAATTTCTGTAACTCAAAAATGGGATTTTGCAGAAAGACTACAGCCTTGCAACCCTAACTATCTTCAGAGAGGATTTTATAAATTTCTCAAGATCTTCCTTGTATATACCAAGAGCCAAGCTTGTTGAATGTGGCTCACAGAGCTCCCCAGCAGTGTACTAAATATACCCTTCTCACCAATGACAGCAAAGGAGCAGGAGGGAGAAGCAAGAAGATTGTTTTAATAAAAAAAATAAAAATAAAAAAACATTCCTTAAGACCGGAAAGGCTTGAGAAGAAAATAAAAAGAGGAGCAAAGAAGAAAGAAAGGTTTTCCTCTGTGGGGCTTTGGCCTGGAGAGAGTTTCATTAACCAAGTGAGGGCATCAGAGAGAACAGAGAAGGCCTCTTGCCCACTCCCCTTTGAACATGAGATGATGGTTTGGGGGACTGCCAAAACTGTATCAGCTTGGAGTCCAGCTACGTCAAAGCAAACTCAGTAGTGCAGCGGGCTAAGAAGAAAGGATGTACTGAGATTTACCTTTCCCAAGGTCTGGTTGGGGACCTTGCCAAAGAGCCTACCAGAGAAGCAGTGACATGGTTTTACAGACAGCAATACAAAGGAGCCAACCACTCAGGCTAGGGTCAAAAGGGAGTTAGACACACACCTCATGGTGCTGTTATAGCACCGGCACCGAAATAAGGTGGTCAGCCAGGTTCTGACCAACTGACAAAGAAGCCAGTGTAAAAAGTGACAGCAGCCATACGCTTGAGCCACAACTGCTAGCAGAGCAAACAGCACTGCTAAAAGCCTGCAAAAAGTAGGCATGGGACATCACTCCATAGAGCAGCAGAGGGATGGACATAGCACATTCACACACACACACACACGTACATGCGTGCGCGGGTGCGCGCGCGCGCACACACACACACACACACACACACACACCACAGATAGAGGAACCAGAGGATGAGCCTCCCAAAGACAAACTCATCATTATGGTAGAAAAAAGCAGAAGTGGCAGACTATCTGAAAAACTGTTTTTTTTTTTTCCAACAGACTGATCACTCCTTCTCACCTGAAAGAGCTCATGATTTAAGGAATGACCACTAGACAAAAATCATTCAATACCACTCTATTTCAAGAATTTGTTAAGGCAGGGGTCACAGCCCCCCAACGGCCCATACATCTCCAAACATGTAATTTGAATTTTAATAGCTTTAAGTGAAGTTTCAACTTTTTCCATTTAGCCACTGACCTCACTACTCCTTATAATCTCATATGTAATTCAGTGAACTGACTTATGTTATGTGCCTGGACCATGGAAGCAATAATTATGTGAGAGTCTGCTTTGAAATTTTAACATAATTTAGATGTTTCTTTCTGCTGAATTTATATGTTGGAAAAAGGAACTCACAAATTAAGAGGTTTTTAAAATTAAGAGGTTTGTAAAATTAGATGGCTGTAAGATTTCTTGGGTGGAACACAAAATGCACCAACCATAAAATAAAGAAATGATAAATTTTTTATCACTGGACTTCATAAAAATTAAATGTCCCTGTTCATCAAAGGGCTCTATTAAGAATATGAATAGACAAACCACAAACTTGGGAGAATATATTCACAAAACATATTAACTAATGATCTGTAGTCACAATATGCAAAGAAATCTTACAATAAAAAGGGTGAAAACCCATTTTTTAAATGGGCATGACAACTGAACACATGTTTCACAAAAAGAAAATATATAGTGGTCAGTGAGTAGTATATAATATTATCACGAAAAAGAAAATTAAATACAAAATGAAATACCCTTTCACATCCACAAAAATGGCTAAAATCAAAGACTACAGGGGTGCCTGGGTGGCTTAGTTGATTAAGCAGCCAACTCTTGGTTTTAGCTTAGGTCATGATCTCATGGTTCCTGAGTTCAAGCCTCGCGCTGGGCTCTACATGGACAGAACTGAGCCTGCTTGGGATTTTTCTCTCTCTCCCTGTCTCTCTGCTCCTTCCCCATTCATTCTCTCTCTCTCTCTCTCTCTCTCTCTCAAAATACATAAATAAACATTAAAAACGACAACCAAAATCAAATGTTCATGAAAATGTGGAGCATTTCTATATGAGTCCAGAATGATCCAAAATGGTACAACTAGTCTGGAGAGCTATTTGGCAGTTTCTCAGAAAGTTAACTACATCTACTCAGCAATTTCTCTCCTAAGTATTTACCCCAAGAGAAACAAAAGCTTATGTCCAAAAGAGACTTGTACAAAAAAATTTATGGCAGCCTTACTCACAAAGCCAAAAACTAGAAACAACCCAAATGCTTATCAACAGTTGTATATTCATACAACGAAATAATACTCAGCAATAGTGGTATATTCATATAATGGAATAATACTCAACCAAAAAAAGGAATGAATTACTGATGCACATGACATTGATAAATCTCAAAAACATTATGCTAAGTGAAAGAAGCCAGACACCAAGAAGTACATACTGCATGATTCCATTTATATAAAACCCAAATATAGGCACTCAATCTATCACATAAGAAATTATGTGGATGATAGGGTGAAAAATGTACTGCAAAGGGACAGAAGGAACTTTCTGGGGAAATGGTAATGTTCTATGTCTTGTTTTGGGTAGTGATTACATGATTACACGATTATCAAAATTTATCAAATACTCAAGATTTTTTTAATGTTTATTTATATTTGAGAGAGAGACAGTGTGTGGAAGGTGAAGGGGCAAAAAGAGAGGAAGACACAGAATCTGATGCAGGCTCCAGGCCAGGTTCTGAGCTGTCAGCAAAGAGCCCAACACAAAGCTTGAACTCACGAACCATGAGATCTTGACCTGAACCGAAGTCAGACACTTAACCAACTTAGCCACTCAGGGGCCCCTCAAACACTAAAGATTTGTACATTCATTATGTCACAATGAAAATATTTATAATTAAAAAGTAGATGGACCTAATTCCATAGGGAATAATGATCATTTTGAGAGAAAAAACTACTAACTTAATGGTTCTAAAAATATATTATTTTTTCCTGATTATACAAGTAATGTTGACATAAATAATTCCAACAGTAGAAAAATGAATTAAGTATAAGAAGTCTCTGTATAAGTGGAAAAGTGTAAGAGATGGAGTAAGAAGAATGTCTATACACTGCTTGGTAATTTTTTAATGGTATCAGTACATTTTAAAAATATTTTGATTTGCTCTAAAGCTATAGTAATCATTTTGTAAACAAATCATTATTAAAGGCTATTTGTTATAATTTTAAAGATTACATTGAGAGAGAGTAAGCCTTCATTTATCAAAGGGAGTATGAATACAAAATAATAATGCTTTATTCTGTAAAAAGTTAACACCAGAAGGAATTGATACAGCTCATTGAATAAAGTAAGTTTATAAAATTTGAATTTCTCAGAGTTGTTGCAAAGTTTACCAACTTGAAATACAAGATAAGAGTAATAAAATGAATAAATAATTTGAAATGATAGGGACTTGCAACAAAGCCCTGAAAACACCATTAAATGGAGCCTGTAGGAACTCTATAAACCTGTGACAATGATGACAATAACACAGACATCAATGAAAGAGAACAGTCAAAGAGATCAGGAAGAAGAAAGTGATATTTAGGAGGAAAGTGGTGAATCCAGATGAAGAGATTAGATGAAACAAATAGGATTTTGCTTTTGGGGTTATTAGGAAAATGTGGGAGTCTATCTCACAGACAGTATCCTTAAAATATCTCTATTGCATGTACATTATAAGACTATGAATGAAATTAGGCTAGAATGCTATCCATATCATATTAATCAAGTAATTCAGCAGTGCTTCCTCTTTTGTTCAAAGAATCAACAAGGGAGCCCTAAACAGTTATTGTTTATAATAGAAATACTAAAGCAATCTGGTCAGCACACTACTGTCCTGGAAATAGTACACAACATCTGATTGGGTTAGTCTTCCAAACTCACCCATCCACCACCACCCATCACCATAAATCAAGAGGAGTAAAGAATTCACACTCATAAATATGTATTAATGGTAAACTTCAGGAAGAATTTGGTAAGAGATTTGGCAAAATCATTGCTATGCATTTTCTTTCAGAATAATGTGAAAAAGTAAATGGAATAAAATTTCAGACAAGTCCATATTTGTATCCTTTGCTAATGATTGCATGTCAATAACAAGAAATGTACATTAAAAAAAATAACCAACCAGTAACCAACCACTGTTAGTACATGGTAATATTAAACAGAATGATATAGATAAAGTCAAATATTACCTTGTTTCAATCTTTTCTAGCATCCTGCTTATGATTTTGCCGTCACCTTCTTTTTTTTTAATGTTTATTTTTGAGAGAGAGAGAGAGAGAGAGAGAGAGAGAGACAGAGAGAGAGAGAGCATGCCCATGATGGAGGGGCTGAGAGAGAAGGGAACAGAGGATCCAAAGCAGGCCCTGCACTGACCACAGAGAGCCCGATGCGGGGCTTGAACTCACAAACCACGAGATCATGACCTGAGCCGAAGTCGGATGCTCAACTAACTGAGCCACCCAGGCGCCCCTTTGCTGTGATTCTCACTTTTTACCAGTAATTTTTTTATTTACAGCTATAGCTACAGATAAAATTAAACTATAGCTCCAAAGATAATAGTGCTTTCAAAATCAAAATGCAAAAATGCTTAACGAGTCTATCTGGAGGAGGGAATAGTGGCTGATTAACATTTATTATAAGCCCCATTTCTCCTAGAGAAGGATGATGCACCATGTGCAAAATGGCCTATTTCAGTTTCAAATGTTAGCATCAATCTGCGCCAGAGAGCCCCAGTTCCAGAGCCAGCAGTACCCAGGTCTTTTCATGCATCACATCCTGACAGCTGAATCTGTTTTGTGGAGTCTTATGCCATATCTTGCTCTTCCTCAATATCTACAATGCCACAAGGACAGATTTCACCTTTCAAAAACATTTGATCTTTTGTTTGGAAGTACATTCCATTTTACTTTAATTAAAGTTGTCCCCTCTGATGTATAGATTTATCTTGAGTCCTTTCATTTAATCCACTAAAATATAAATGTGTTCACTGTGTAATAGTCATCAACATCAACAGAGCATTTGATTTCCTCTTTTTTTTAATAGACTTTTACCTGAAACACTCTATTTCAATTTAATGATTTGATATTTCCCTTCTGTGGAGTCATATATGTGTTCACTGTGTAATAGTCATCAACATCAACAGAGCATTTGATTTCCTCTTTTTTTTAATAGACTTTTACCTGAAACACTCTATTTCAATTTAATGATTTGATATTTCCCTTCTGTGGAGTCATATATGTGTTCACTGTGTAATAGTCATCAACATCAACAGAGCATTTGATTTCCTCTTTTTTTTAATAGACTTTTACCTGAAACACTCTATTTCAATTTAATGATTTGATATTTCCCTTCTGTGGAGTCATATATCAACATACAAGATTGAAAAAAAAATGTTAACAAATTGTATTTTCCTTACCAACTCCTTCCATTAAGATAGTGTGGGAAGAAAATGAATCCTCCAATATCTCTCAGTAGTACACATTTGTTGCATGGTTATATAATAACTTCAGAACGTCTAAAATGAGGTAGTTCTGCATTTGTTCCTCTAGTCTATATTTTCCCATGAGAGAAAAGCTTTGTTATACACAGATGGCTCCAGTTTCTTCATAAGGCAGCTAGGATAGTATTTACTTAAAACCTTACTTTTTCTTGTCTGATGCCTGTGTAATTAACATCAGTCCTGTGAAGTTTTAGAAATAAGACTGAGCCTGCAAGTTTCCACAGCCTATCTGGCCTGCTCCCAACTTCGCCCTCTGACTTTACTAATTTGCTGACCAAAATAAGAAAAAGTAATCATCCATTAAATAGGTGGGTTCTTCCCCACTTGACAGTTTCCTGCCTGGTCAATAATTCACAGAGTGAACACTCATTTTTTTCCATTAGTCTCTGAAACATGTTCTAATTTGGAAGTGTGTTATCAAAGAACAATTTAAATTACACTATTTTCACTGTAAATGCAACCAATTATTAAAAATTGGACCCACAGCAGCAAAGGGATGAAAATCTACTATGAGACGCTTTGTTGTAGAGAAACATTTATGATAAGGATAATGAAATTTTTGTAGCGACTTTTAAAAATTGACCTCTGCATAGAGTCTTAGTGCCTTCAAGGTGAGTGGCAATGAACACACATCCTTTCTGTGTTCTTTTCTTTCCTTTTGCAGGGCCGACTTCTTGCAAATTCCCATACTGCAACTTCCCGGTCCAGCTCAAGTTCTTATACCCAATCCGTTTAAACTTCAAACAATCCTTCACTTCAACGCATAACATAATAGTCTTCTAAAAAGTATAACTTAAAACACTGTCCTGTCTCTTCAGGATTATTGTTTACTATAGAAATTAGTGATGCACTTCAGGAAGAATTTGGTAAAGGATATGGTAAATGGAGACCTAGATTTGAGTTAGAAATGTTAAAACTCTGGGGCGCCTAGGTGGCTCAATCGGTTAAGCGTCCGACTTCGGCTCAGGTCATGATCTCGTGGTCCGTGAGTTCGAGCCCCACATCAGGCTCTGTGCTGACAGCTCAGAGCCTGGAGTCTGTTTCAGATTCTGTGTCTCCCTCTCTTTCTGACCCTCCCCCGTTCATGCTGTCTCTCCCTGTCTCAAAAATAAATAAATGTTACAAAAAAAAATTAAGAAATGTTAAAAGTCTAATTAAAATGAGTTCCAATTTCTGACCTTTGAACTTGAAGTAAAAGGATGTGGTAAAGTCATTTGTGTGTTTTCTTTCATAATAATAATGAAACACTAAGTGTACTAAAACCCCACACAAGCCCAAGTTTGGATTCTTTGGACTAAAATTTGGATTCAACAATCCCTTCTTTCAGATATTTTAAAGCATTTCTCCCCTTTACTTGTATATAATGTTTCTTCTTCTATCGTGAAAAGTCCCCCAGTTTTCATTTGAAAGGCAAAAACATAAAGCCTAGAGTCACAATATTTCCCTAAGATGCTTGAATTAAATTATCCATTAAGCATCCTATATAAATTCACTCTGAACATCAGGGGATGGAAAGTATTAACAAAAGCAATAACACTAATACTTACATTTCAACAGAACTTTTGAAAATCAGCCTCTGAAGGAAGAACAAACATATGAATGATAGTATCATAAAATAAGCTGTCTCTCTGGAGTACTCAGACACTTTAAAAGAATCTATATTTATAGTATAATTAGCAATTTGATGAAATATAGGAAGGATACAGCAAACCACATTAGTGAACAAAATGTTCTCCTCCAAAGTCGACAGGTTCAACATTCAGGGACTATCAGAGCACTGCATCTCATTGGTAGCACAGACCAACCATTTTTATATACCTTTTTTATTTTCTTTTTAACAACGTGTCAGTCTCTAGGAAGAGCCCTGCTCATTTACAAGTATATGTCAACACACACAACTCATAGTGAGGATGTTCAGCTACCAATTACTGCTGGAAATTTAAATAAGTTCTAAAAATACAGGTTATGTTCCTCTCTGAAATACTTAATCTATTTGGTACTTTTTCTGGGACATTTAATGGTCCATCAGTACAATATGTTAGACTGTAAGAATACAGAATTAGACATAGTGCTTGCCTAGGGGATTCTCTACTTAAATAGACAAGCAAAATAGATTAAATACTAAAACATCGGTTTATGGAAGAACTAATGTGGATCACTACCATTAAGAATGAACATTTATAAAACAGATACACACGCACATATTTATAAAACAGATACACAGCAGTAAATGACAGGATATCTCTCAGTAGAAAACTTTAATAAGAGCAGTGGAACGATCCAAGATCCTTTTGAAAAGGTAATGTTCTGACGAGAGTGTTAAGGATTATCAGGTAGATGAAAAAGATGTTCTGGACATCAGAGGTTACAATAAAATGAACAGTTAATTCAAAGGGAAAAGAGACTAATTTAATTTCAGTAGGAACTAAAGTGACCTTGGAAAGTATCTAGTCTAATCCTCACCCCCACCCCACTGGAACCTTTTTCCTAAAATAGGTCATTTGAACTCTCTTTGAATATTATTAGAAGTGTGTTTATTGAATGGAATGGATAAATGGATGGATAGCTAATTTTAATGACTGAAACAGGTGATTTTAATTTTAATAATATATCTATTTGACCAATATATCCAGAAATATTATTTCAACATATAATCAATACAAAAGTATTGATATTTTACATTCTTTTTATACTGTCTTAGTACCCTGTATGTATTTTTATACTTGCATTGCATTGCAGTTTGTACTCGCCACATTTCTAGTACTCCATAGCTACTCATGGCTAGTAGCTACTATATTTATAGGATGGCTCAATTCTAGAAAATGGTTCACAAACTTGGCTGAACATCAAAATCACAGAATTTTTTTAAATATAGGTTCCTAGGATGCACCCCCAGAGATATGGATTTAGTTAGTTTAGGAAGGTCAGGGAGTCATTTTTAACAAGGCAGTCAATAAACCATTGATCATCAGGTTGACATTTGGGAATCACTGCTCTAGAGCAACACAAAATAAGTCTAAGTCCCCTTATACATGACTATCCTCCCAATATGTAAATTTAAAAAAAGTCATATCTCCACTATCTTTTATTGTCCAGGCTAAAAATTCTGAATTCCAAGCTCTTTCAACCATTCCTCATCTGACATGGTTTCCAAAGCTTTCAACTACCTGGTTGCTTTCCTCTGGACGTACTCCAGTTTGGTTTATTTGCAGTAGTGAGAAGTACTACAGCATAGATAATCCAAATTAATCCTTATTTGCCTTTGAAATGTTTCTCAGTACTTTTCAACGTTTTTTTTTTTTTTTTGTTTTGTTTTTTTTTATTTTTGAGACAGAGAGAGACAGAGCATGAACGGGGGAGGGGCAGAGAGAGAGGGAGACACAGAATCGGAAACAGGCTCCAGGCTCCGAGCCATCAGCCCAGAGCCTGACGCGGGGCTCGAACTCACGGACCGCGAGATCGTGACCTGGCTGAAGTCGGACGCTTAACCGACTGCGCCACCCAGGCGCCCCTTTCTCAGTACTTTTCAAATGAATACGAGCACCTCTGCTAAATGCTGAATTCACAATACTTCAGACTCAAATTGTAAACTCTCACTGTCAACAACCATAGGGATGTCTACGTTCCTCAACATGCTTATATTTCCTCTGCACCACACTCTATTTTAGAATGCAGAAGAGACCTCTCAGAATAATTCAGAGAACTAAGTTAAGCAGAACTACCTTTTCTCCATGTCTTTCTTTTTTTTTTTTTTTTTTTGGTTTCCATACAACACCCAGTGCTCATCCCAAAAGGTGCCCTCCTCAATACCCGTCACCCACCTTCTCCTCCCTCCCACCCCCCATCAACCCTTAGTTTGTTCTCAGTTCTCAACAGTCTCTTATGCTTTGGCTCTCTCCCACTCTAACCTCTTTTTTTTTTTTTTTTGTTCCCCTCCCCCATGGGTTTCTCTTAAGTTTCTCAGGATCCACATAAGAGTGAAACCATATGGTATCTGTCTTTCTCTGTATGGCTTATTTCACTTAGCATCACACTCTCCAGTTCCATCCACGTTGCTACAAAAGGCCATATTTCATTTTTTCTCATTGCCACGTAGTACTCCATTGTGTATATAAACCACAATTTCTTTATCCATTCATCAGTTGATGGACATTTAGGCTCTTTCCATAATTTGGCTATTGTTGAGAGTGCTGCTATGAACATTGGGGTACAAGTGCCCCTATGCAACAGTACTCCTGTGTCCCTTGGATAAATTCCTAGCAGTGCTATTGCTGGGTCATAGGGTAGGTCTATTTTTAATTTTCTGAGGAACCTCCACACTGCTTTCCAGAGCGGCTGCACCAATTTGCATTCCCACCAACAGTGCAAGAGGGTTCCCGTTTCTCCACATCCTCTCCAGCATCTATAGTCTCCTGATTTGTTCATTTTGGCCACTCTGACTGGCGTGAGGTGATACCTGAGTGTGGTTTTGATTTGTATGTCCCTGATAAGGAGCGACGCTGAACATCTTTTCATGTGCCTGTTGGCCATCCGGATGTCTTCTTTAGAGAAGTGTCTATTCATGTTTTATGCCCATTTCTTCACTGGGTTATTTGCTTTTCGGGTGTGGAGTTTGGTGAGCTCTTTATAGATTTTGGATACTAGCCCTTTGTCCGATATGTCATTTGCAAATATCTTTTCCCATTCTGTTGGTTGCCTTTTAGTTTTGTTGGTTGTTTCCTTTGCTGTGCAGAAGCTTTTTATCTTCATAAGGTCCCAGGAATTCACTTTTGCTTTTAATTCCCTTGCCTTTGGGGATGTGTCGAGTAAGAGATTGCTACGGCTGAGGTCAGAGAGGTCTTTTCCTGCTTTCTCCTCTAAGGTTTTGATGGTTTCCTGTCTCACATTCAGGTCCTTTATCCATTTTGAGTTTATTTTTGTGAATGGTGTGAGAAAGTGGTCTAGTTTCAACCTTCTGCCTGTTGCTGTCCAGTTCTCCCAGCACCATTTGTTAAAGAGACTGTCTTTTTTCCATTGGATGTTCTTTCCTGCTTTGTCAAAGATTAGTTGGCCATACGTTTGTGGGTCTAGTTCTGGGGTTTCTATTCTATTCCATTGGTCTATGTGTCTGTTTTTGTGCCATCTCCATGTCTTTCAACCTTCTTACCTTTTCCCATGACTAAAGAAGAAAGTAGTAGGTGTTTTGACTCAAAAGAAGAGTTCTTTAGCCTTCTTTAAAGTTACATAAATATAAAACATAACAATGTCACCCCAAAAAAATCAGATCTGCAGTGAATACTTGGACTCAATTCAATGCCACAAATATTCACTTACCGATATTTGCCTGAGCACATTATGCTCATGTGCATGATAGGACACTACAAGAAGAAACAAGCCTTAAAGAGATCACAAACTAGTCAGCAAAATAAATACATCCATGGGACAAATTTTTATGGAGTTCTTACTGTATGCTAGACAGTTGGGTTACATATCAGTGAATAAAGCATTCAAAAATCCCTGTTCTTATTGAGCTTAATTTCTAGCAGGAGAGACAGATGCTAAACAAATGATAGCAAATGATATATAAGTGTATTACATAGCATGTTAGATGATAAATGCTACGAACACTAACAAATCAGAACAAGGAGTATCAAGAGTACTTGTGAGGTATAGGACTACCTGAAATTTTACTCAGTGGTAAGAGTAGGCCTTATTTTAAAAAACTGATATTAGAGAATACATTTGAAGGATAGGGGAAAACATGCAGATATATGGGGGGGAGGGGGGGGAGAATTCCAGGCAAACAACCAGTGCAAAGGCCCTGAGGCAGAAGAGTAACTGGCCTGTTTGAGGAACAGCAAGGAAGCCGCTGGAGTTAAAGCAAAGTGAGCAAAGGGAGGGATGAACTGATTAGGCCGGAAAAGTAATGGGGTGGTGGAATTGATCATGCAGGTCTTTGTAGGGCATAATAAGAACTTCATCTTTTGAGTGAAATGAAGAACCACTGAATGGGACAAGCCAGTAACATGATATGCATTGCATTTTTAAAAGATTGCTCTGGGAGCACCAGGGTGGTTCAGTGAGTTAAGTGTCCAACTCTTGATTTCGGCTCAGGTCATAATCTCACAGTTCCTGAGATAGAGCCCTGGGTCAGGATCTCTGCTGACAGCACAGAGCCTGCTTGGGATTCTCTCTCCCCTCTCTCTTCACCCTTCACTGGCAAAATAAATAAATAAACATTTAAAAAATAAAAATAATAAAAGATCACTCTGGCAACTCTGTTGAGAACAGCCTACAGAGGAGCAAAAGCATAAGCAGGAAGACCACATAAGAGCCTACCACAGTAATCCAGAGTATAGTGGTGGCTTGGATCAGGAAAGTGGTAACAACGAAAAGAAAACTGGTCAGATTTTTTTACATAAAAACAAGAAAGCTTTAATAAAGTAATACAGTGAGATGGTTGTTTTAATAGAAGATGCTAAGAGAACACAGAGGAAGAAACAATAATTCCACCAAAGGAAGGATTTGTAGTCAAAGTGACAGCTTAGCTGACTCCTGAATAATATGTAAAAGGAAAAAAAAATCAGGAAGAACCAGAGAAGGAACTGGCATAGAGTTGTTGGTGGCCAGAAGAAACATAGAGCATGACCAGTTCCCTAGGGATCTTACAGTCTTAATAGGGAAACAATACAGCAAGTCACTCAAGACCAGGGTCTCAGGGGGCCACTGGGATAAAAATTTGACACAGGGACTCTGGACTATAGAAATAAAGAATATATGCCAGCAAGATACTCAAGAAGTAGCAGGAAATGGAAGGAAAGTGACCCCAATTCACAGAGGATCCACAAGACCACCCCAACAGTTCTGTCAACATTAACACTGGCTCCTGGGCTAACGTTGAAGACTCCTGAAATATTATCCTCCACCACCAGTTCCCACCTTGCCGAGGAAAGCCAAGCTTACCCCAACAGAGCCAAGTAATGCCCCCATCATGTCGTTTGTTCCTCAGAACTGCTAACACTTGTCACAACTCAAACACTAAGCTAAACTTTCAATATGCCTAGAAAGTAGTGTGTTTGGGTGCCTACAGAGGAGCTATGCTATGAATCTTCTTTTGTGGGTTTTCTCTCTGGTCCCCCCACTTCTGAACAGTGGTGCAACAAGGCAAATTACACTCCTTCCTCTCCAAATCTGCCATGTGTTCTCATTCCTCTCCACCCACATCTGCATATTCTCTTCCACCCGTAGAACCAAGACATTAAAAACAGAACAGAAGATGTTTCAGGGCCGGTTTCTCCCCCACTTCAGTTTACCTTCATGTGTCTTCTCTGCCTCATGTGAAAATCACTTCACCTCAGCTCCCTCACAAAACCCACCGCTTCTACCAGGAAGCCCCTAAAATAATCCAAGGAGCATGGTTTGCTGCTAAGCTAATTCGAAAATCAAAAAAAATACTTAAAATACATTAGATGTTTGGTAAATGTCAGACACAGTTTCATCCACAATCTATCTACACATCAACTCTAAGAAGTAGTGCTGCTTTTATCTCAGAGATTAGTTAAGGAACAAGATCAAGGTCATGCAACTAGTGAACAAAGGATTCAAACACAACATGTCCAGCTCTGGAGTCCATGGACCCAACTACTACTGCGTCTCACTATGAATTTACAGTCCCTTCCATCATTTCTTCCCTATGTCCAGGCCATTAGAGTATGACCTTTCAGAGCAGTGGTCTGCTGTCCTCATTCTAAATCCTCCCTTTGTAGAGAAAGATATGTGGTTGCCTGGGTTCCCCATCCCTTCCCCAGAATGAAGAACGTCAGCAGAGGCACCATTAAGAATGACTCGGTAAACAATTGTCCGAGGGCCCAATGGCTGGCAGCAGGCCAAACAGGAAAGGGAAGAGTCAGCCTCCACTTTTCTTCCCACCAGCTCTCTCCCTAGTTCTTTTTAATTACAGTGGCCCATTTCTGAGTTCCAACAAATGAGTTTACAGAGTGAAACAAAAGCCATCATTACAAAAAATATCCAGTAATAAAGCATTTGCTTATAAAACGAGTTTGCACATATATCTACCTCTTCAGTGTTGATTCTAACTGAAACCTAGCTAGCAAAAGATGAAAATTTTCACAGAGTCTATAAAAAACCATGTGAGAAAAGTGCTCAAATGACACACAAAGGCACTTACTTCTGGTGGTCTGACACAGGTAGATAAAAATAAAAAATAAAAATTTTACCATTATGACAAACATCAAAACATAATGGTTTTGCATTAAAAGGATAAAGAGAGAGCCCTCACATGTTTTTGCAAACACACACACACACACACACCACACACACACACACACACCACTTGATTTTGCTCTATTTGCTCTGTTTTTAACTCAGTTAAATGATTACATACACTCAGCCATATATACACTGAGACATACAATTTTCATAGTTTTTAGCTTCATTCTTTTTTTCTTAATATTTTTTTTAACGTTTATTTATTTTTGAGACAGAGAGAGACAGAGCATGAATGGGGGAGAGGCAGAGAGAGAGGGAGATACAGAATCGGAATTAGCTTCATTCTTTAAGATAAAGTCCCAAACTTCCTTCTTCAGTATTTTTTTTTATTTTTTTAATATATGAAATTTATTGTCAAATTGGTTTCCATACAGCACCCAGTGCTCATCCCAAAAGATGCCCTCTTCAATGCCCATCATCTTCTTCACTATTTATCTTCTTCACTATTTATAATTAAGTCTCAGTTCCTATTTTACCTCCTCTAATATTTTATGTAAACATCCCCCCATTATACTGTGTGCCCCATTCTTATACACAAAAGCACTGCAGTAAAAAACAAAACAAACAAACAAACAAAAAACAACTAATAGAATTGAAGTAAAATCAACAGGAGACATATCACACTATAAGGCCTTAATGTCTGATACCTAAGTTATCAGTTAGCAGGTATTGAATTATAGGCAGGTATTAACAAGAATGGGAAAGAGGGTAGGTGTCTGCAAGACTGGATTCTGGGACCAACATGAGGACAAGGATCCAGTGGGAGATGGAATAAAGGAAAAGAAAGGTGGAGGCTCTTCACTTTAACTGCTATCCAGGGTATGCCTCAGCCATGACATTCAAAGTCACCCACTTGTTGGAGATTGTCAAGACTGCTCCAGCTCCTCCCAAACCAAACCTAGTTGGCATCCCACAGAAATCCCTGGCACTTTTGATAAAGACTTCCAGTTATGCTTGCCCCTGCCCATAATTATGCCTACCACACTCACTGGGTGCCAAACACCATGCTAAGTGTTATCCATTCTGCTTCTAAAATATTCATGCTAATTTTCCCCCCTCCGCTTCTGAATTAACCTTTTGAGGGAGGAAGGGTCTATTTTTAAAAAATAAATACAATCGGGGCGCCTGGGTGGCTCAGTCGGTTGGGCGGCCGTCTTCGGCTCAGGTCATGATCTCGCGGTCCGTGAGTTCGAGCCCCGCGTCGGGCTCTGTGCTGACCTGCTCAGAGCCTGGAGCCTGTTTCGGATTCTGTGTTTCCCTCTCTCTCTGACCCTCCCCCGTTCATGCTCTGTCTCTCTCTGTCTCAAAAATAAATAAACGTTAAAAAAAATTTTTTTTTAAATAAATAGAATCAAAAAGCCTGGTGCTTGATTTTGTTATTTGCTCCCAGAATGATCTCATAGCTAAACGATGAAGAGAATTTCTTAAAGACTCAGCATTCAGTATGAAGCCTCTGACTTTACACGTTAAGAAATTATTTTAATTTTTTCTAACGTTTATTTATTTTTGAGAGAGAGAGCGAGTGAGTGAGCGAGCAGGGGAGGGGCAGAGAGAGAGGGAGGCACAGACTCTGAAGCAGGCTCCAAGCTCCGCCCTGTCAACACAGAGCCCCCTGCGGGCATCAAACTCACAAACCGTGAGGTTATGACCTGAGCCTAAGTCAGACACTTAACCAACTGAGCCACCCAGATGCCCCAGAAACTATTTTAAACTACAAATGACTAACATAACTTGAACCAGCTAATTCAAGTTTCCAACAACCCTACAAACACACTCTCATGCATAGTAGAGAGAGGCCTCAAAATAAAATTTAATTCAGTTACAAAACAAATGGATGCTAATGTTTAACATATATATTAGTTTCCTATGGTTGCTGTAACATATCACTTTAATGGCTGAATCAATGCAAATTTATTATTTCACAGTTCTGAGGGTCAGAAGTCCAAAATGAATTCATTAGGCTAAAATCAAGGTGTTTGCAGGGCTGTGTTTCTCCTAGAAGTTCTAAAAGAAAAATCCTTTTTTTTTTTTTTTTTTTTTTTTTTTGCTTTTTATAGCTTCTAGGAGCTTCCCACATTCCTTGGCTCACAACCAGCTTCCAACTTCAAAACCAGCAATGACCTATCAAGTCTTTCTCACAATGCATCACACTGACACTGATGCCTCTACTTCCCTCTTCCGTAAATTAAGGTATCCTTATGATTACATGGGACCCACTCAGATAATCCAGGATAATCTCCATATTTGATGTCACCTGATTAGCAACCTTAACTACTTCTTTTTTTAAAATGTTGGTTTATTTTGAGAGAGAGCAAGTACACATGAGCTGAGGAGGGGCAGTGAGAGACAGACAGAGAGAGAGAGAGAGAGAGAGAGAATCCCAAGCTGACTCAGCACAGAGCCCAACTTGGGGCTTGAACCCATGAACCGTGAGATCACGACCTGAGCCAAAATAAAGAGTCAGACGCTTAACCAGTTGAGCCACCCGGACGCTCTACCAACCTTAATTGCTTTTGTAACCTTAATCCCCCCCCTTGCCAAGTAACATACTATATTTACAGGTTCTGAGGGTTTAGTATGTAAACGGTTGGGAGACCGTTATTCAGCCTACAACAGCCCGTCTTTCACACCCAAAGATTCATATGCATCCCACATGCAAAATATATTCACTCTACCCAAAAGTCCCCAAAGTCTCAACTCAGTAGAATATCAACTCGAAGTTTAAATCTGGTCTAAATCTTATCAATTCAAAAGCCCCAAATGTCAACACCTAAATCAGGTACAAATGAGGCCTTGGGTACCATCCATCCCGAGGCACAGTTCCTCTCCATCTGTGAACCTGTCAAGCTCAAGAAACAAGATGTCTGCTCCCAAAATACAATGGTGCAATAGACATGGGATAATAATTATAGACATTCCCATGCAAAAAGAGAGAAAATAGAAGTTTAAAAATTAGACATCAGACTCATGCAACTTTGAAATCCAGCTAGGCAAATTATATTTGATTTTAAAGTCTAGGAATAATCCTCTGTGGTCGTGGCTCCACCCTCTGGGATCTCAGCTGTGCCTTCTGGGCTCTCAGTTGTACCCTCTTAGTCAACCTTATTTTTTCATAAAAGGTGGTTCGTGTTTGCAGCTGAGTAGATTAATCAGCTTGTTTCTTGCTTGTAGAATTTTAGGGATCAACAACCTTCTTTTACTACATCCTCACTTCCCTTTTCAGGCCCAGCCAGTTGCATTTTTGCTGGTATAGTATTCTCAAGAACCACATGGGTCCCCCCATATGTGTCATGGTGATTTACTCCATTAGACAAGAGGCTCCTCCACAGATATTTCTTGGCTACATTTATCTCTGTAACTGGCTTCTGCTGAGATGTTTGAGGGAATCCATGAGTTGCATGTTCAATTTCTTCAAAGAGCCCTCTATGTGACTGAGTACTCTGACCTTACTTCTGAGACCCTAGCAAAACGTTTTCCCTAGAAAACGATCGGCTTTCTCTCCAAGGCAGGCATTCCTGACAATGAATCTCCTCACTTTAGCAACATTTTCAATCTGGGAGGCTGAGAATTTCCCAAATATCAAGTTCTGGTTTCATTCTGCTTAATAGTTTTTCCTTCAATCTGCCTCTCTCCTCTCACTTTTTACTAGAGGAAGCAGTACGAAAAACCCAAGCTGCACCTTCAATAATGTGCACATAAATCACCTCAGCTAAATACCTAAGTTCATATTTACAAGCTTTACTTTGCACATAACTGCAGGACACAATTTAGCTAAGCTTTCTGCCACTACATAACAAGGATCCCCTTTCCTCTAGTTTGCAATAGCATGTTCCTGATTTCTATCCAAGCTCCCAGGGGCAAGTGTCTTTAATGTCCACATAACCAACAGTACATGACAATTTAAGAATTCTCTAAGGTGATTTAGGATTCCTCTATCACACTCTTCATTTTCTTCTAAATCCTTCCTAGTAGAATTGCCATCACCATATTGTTCCTAACAGTCTATTCAAGACAATCTAGGTTTTCCTATAATGCTCTTCAAAATTCTTCGAGTCTATGCCCATTTCCCAATTGCAAAGCCACTTCCACATTTTTGGGTATTTCTTACAGCAGCCCCCACGTCCACATATCAAAATCTGTACTAGTTTCCTATTGCTGCTATAAAAAATCACCACAAGCTTAGTGACTTCAGTCAACACAATTTATTAACTCACAGTTCTGGAGGTCAGAAATGGGCTAAAATCAAGTGTCAGCAGCGCTGGACACTCTAAGGGAAAATCCATTTTCTTGCCTTTTTCACCTTCTCAGGACAGCCCACACTCTTTGGCTCATGGCCTACTTTTATCTTCAAAGGCAGCAATGGCAGGTTGAGTCATTCTCTCATTGCATCACTGACACTGACTCTTCTAGCTCCCTCTTCCAGATCTAAAGGACCTTTGTGATTACATGGGGACTAACCATAGAATCCAGAATAGTTCTTACCCTAAGGTCAGTTGATTACCAACCGCAACTCTACATACATCTTAATTTCCTCTTGACAGGTAACATAACACAGTATCAGGTTCCTAGTATTAGGACATGAACATCTTTGAGGAAGCATTATTCTGCCTACCACAATATATCTTTATGTAATGACAAATTTTCAATTCTCTTCTATTAACATGGCCTACCCTGTAATCTGGTCTCTGCTCTCTTCATTTGTGATCATTTCATATCACAACCATATGCTTCCACTACTCTGAATTTCTTCCATTTTTTTCAAATGCACAATGCTCATTCCAGGCTTGGGATCTTGGTTCATGCTATTTCCTTTGTCTCTGTGATTCTCCCTCTCTGAATCCCCCTAGCCCCTCTTCTACAGACTAAGTATCCTTCAGCTATCAGCTTAAATGACTCTTCTTCAAAGATAGTCTCCCTGATCCTGTGACTCCCTAGATTACAGATTCCCATTGCACTCTTAGTTTTTCTTCATAGCATTTACCTTAACAGTGATTAAATTATTATCCGTGTAAATATTTATTTAATGACTATCTTTAAGACACTCTGAAAGTAAAGTTCTAACTTATTCCTTTGCTTCATGCCTAACACCTAGCAGAATACAACTGCACAACAAAAATTTATTTAAATGAATGAACATATCTCCTTTAATCCCGATAACAACATTAATTTTATAATTGAGGGTGCTGAAATTCAGAGAAATTGAGTAACTTCACCATAGTAAAACAACTAATGAGATTCCACTTGGGTCTATCTTGACTTCTAAGCCCATCTCTTTTTCACTGTGTTATTCTATTCTATTGGGGCACCAATGACCACTGTCCCTAGTCCATGGATGTCCACTGACCATCATATTGACAAATACTCATTACAAGCTTGCTTTCCTTAATGCAGCTACCTTTACCTAATAAAGTCAATGGCCTAACACCAAATGCCCAATTTCAGTCCTGTTTTTAAATACTGACCTAAGAGTAGGCTTGTGGACGTTTTTTTCCCTTTAAAATCTTAAAGTTCTTTAAAAAAAATAACTACTAAGCTTATTTTTAAATTACCAACTCAGGAAGAAAATATGCTTTGATTTTATCTTACTTCTCTTGCGGGGATTAATGATATCATAAAATCTGTGAACACCTTAGAAGAAATTTTATTAAACCAACAGATGAAACTATCAACTTTGGGAATCTGGCCAAAGAAAGTGTTAAAACCAAAGATCTAAAAATCATGCTCACATTGCTAGAAAGTGCTAGAACTGTGTTTCTTATGCTCTCTTTCTTGGTCTCTCATGTACAGAGAAGAAAGAACATTATCATTACAAATATTTCCTAGACTTTAAACAAGGTAAGTAGGTAGAATTCTATCTACAATTACACTAGTCCTTAAGATTTCAGAACTCTTTACAAGCCTTCAGAGGTCTTTTTCATTGTCAGCATTCAGTCCTCTATTTTTTAAAAATGTAATATATTTTTGTGGCTATGAGTCAGACTGAAGCTAGAAATACTTAGATTTTGATGTAGATTCCAAACTGTTGCTTGGATACTTTTTCCTTTTGAAAGTGATTATAACTGGCACACATAAAAAGCCACATTTATTAAAGGATGATCTAATTTAGCATCTTCTTACTTCAATTTCCAATTCAGCTACAAATCAAATTTCAACAACAACAAAACAATTTTAGTGATACTAAATTTTTAGTGATACAGTTGCTATTATGATAAAAACCAGATATGACTTGGAAATATATTCCCACTTGCTTTTATTATCATATATAATAAAATATAATTATTAATATAGATTCATATTGCACAATAATTTACAAAAGTTATTTATAGTTTCAAAAAGCACTGAATTACAAGCATCTTAAATAGCACCACAGAGAATAATGAAGTAGTCAAAAGGAGAAGCAATATTAAACGAGCAAAAGTCATTGGGAAATTATATGCTCAGATTTCTTTATTTTAAAGCTAAGAGACAAAAGAAGATGGTTTTATCACTGCAGGAGAAATTTAATGGTTCAAAATCTCTTCCATCTATATAGAACATATTTGATAGCACAAAGTAACTTATCTGATAGGTTCATGTGAAATCTGAGAGCATCTCACAAGTTTTGTAATTTGTTACCATCCTGCTATGATATTTGACACACTATATGAAAATATCTGCAACACCCTCAATTGACCATAAATCAAATCCATCAAATCTTCAGAGTCTAAAAGCTTTTGTCTCTCTAAAAGCCATGGAATCCCCGTGAAGCAGTAGGAGTTAGAAGTGGCTTCTTAACAATATTTTCTAATAGCAGAGAAAAGATATTTCCAAGGTAATGCAGAACTACCAAGCAGAGCCAAAGATCCACCTGTTGTCAATTGATAATCTAAATCTCAGAATAAAAGAAGTTAGTAGAGCATAATCAATAGATCAGTAACATATGCCTACTGAGAACACAGCAGGTAGCAAATACTTGCTGATTGATTGGCTATATGAAATAAAGCTCATAATTTGGCAGGAAATGAAATTTTATATCTTCAGTTCTCAAAAACTAGATTTGTTAGGCATTTACTCAGTGCAGGGCTTTAGTACCAACAAGGAAATAAAATCAATTCATTGATATGCATTGATAAGTAGTTACAGTGGACAATTCATTTGCAACACAATGCCTACCTTGATGAACTGGCAATTTAAATAAAGATGAATACTAAATATTGCTTTAAAAAAAGTAACCAGGAAAAGATATTTGTGCCTTGAGACTATTTCCTAGAAATTGTCTAATTGTCTAGCATAAGAACATAAAATCACAGTCCTGAAGGTTTCTAGTTGTGACAGCTCAGATACTCTTCTGAGAAAACTAAGAACACTAGTATAATTTAAAGGAGCTTTGGAAATTTTAAGGGCACTTCAACATCATTTGTTTATTAGGAGCGTTAGCTTCTGTAAAGCTTTTCAGTTACTCAAATTAGCAGTCCTGAAATAACTTCGCTTCCAGTTCACAGGGACTGAAAATCAGAGGTTTTAAAAAGAAGAAAAAAGGAAGAAAAAGCCAGAAGCTTATCCCTAATGACACTTCTCTTCCACTTTGTGAATTTTGCTGACAGTCTAGTTTTATTTCCTTTATTAGATTTAGTCATTCTTTTTAAAGGATTCGATAGCTAGGCTGCACCTCTACCCCTCACCGCAAAAGACGTTTCAGTAAATAAAACATCATCACAAATATTTATCACAATAGAAATAGTTAGTGGGCTCACCATAATTAAAACAGAAAATTACATTTTTTATAAGAGTAAGCTTGTTTTAAATAACTGCAGCACATGTCAATTTCCTCCTTTTCCCGGTTGTAAGCTTTAGTGCTACTGTCCATGGTGACACATACTGGCTATGTCAGGCAACAACACCACTACTGAGACATTCAAGTTTTATTTTATTTCTGTTTCTTGGTGGCAGATTTGCTGAAGTGGTTTTATTTTGCACATCCAACTCTTTAGTAATTATGAAGCCATGGCACCAAAATCACACAAGAAAACTCAGGGTGGCTAGCTTAGTCAGTTCATCAGCTATGTTACACCAAACTTCATTTCTCTTTTGCCTTCATCTGTACTTCACCATATATGAAACGAATCTTTCTGTATGTGTTTAGCTACCTTTTAGAATCTCATATTACATCTTACCACAAATCAAGCAATATTCAAAAGCTTTGGTAAATCAAAGGTGACAGCTTGATGTATTGGAATTTGCTTCAAACTATACTTTTATATATAAATTATAATGTAGACATTCATGTATGGCCAACGTCCACTGACTTAAAAGAAAAGTTTTATTATATTAAGTATACAATTAATGGTGATACAAGATATACCTTTGAATTAAAATTTATTTGAAAGATTTTCAAAATCATATTTAAGAGAATATTATTCTTTCTCTTGACATTGTTAGAGTAGAATCGTGATCTTTCAATAAGAAATCGTTTTACATATAGTATGTTTGTGATATACAGTAGATAAAATTATTGAGAGGTATTCATTTTTCCAGAAAGCTACTCCACATAAAGAAATTCTTCCCAACCAGGCACCATTGTACCTGGAACTTTCAGAGAGCAGTGTCTTAACTAAGATTAAGCTATCCTATTTTCTACCTAAATCAATTTCACCCAAATGAGGCGTTTGTGCTATAATTCATTGTTCCCCAGACTCTAAAATCAACCATCTGCCATCGGAGTTTCTGTACAGTAATTAAGGAACTATCCATTAGAACTGGCAAGAGTACAAAGTAAGGAGGTGGGGGCGGGAGGGGAGAAAAACCAAACCACTTAAAAAGATATGGAAGGTGTGTGTCTGTCACGTTAACCCCTCCATATCTCAGGTCCAGATTACTGTCATCATCCATGAGGCAATACAGAAGTTAGGAGGAGCTGCGAGGACAACTCCCTCCTGGGTTATCGGAACTGAAACCGCACTGGGGACTCGGCGCGCACTCCATACCTTGAAAGAGAAAGGCTTTCGTCCCATTATGCAGCCCGGGGACCTGGCGCACTCCAGTCGTGGACTCCCCAAGTTCTAACTCTGTTAAGACGTCAATCTGTAGAGAGGGGTCCACACCAAGCCCCCAAACTGGTGGGAGGGTGGGGGAGAAAGAAAAACCTCCATCAAAATGCAAGCCTCTTCCTCCAGGGCAGCAAAGAACCGAGTCTAAGAGATAATAATTGGGAACTGATGAGGGAGGCGACTCCCTCCTCCGCCGTGCGAAGCCTTACCTGAGATCAGCAGCCAAGCTTTAAATAGCGGAGCACCCAGTCCCATTTCCCTGACCTACTTTAAACCCCTCTCGGTGCCAAGTTCCCCCTCGGCCCTTAGACCCCGGACTAGGGGTGTGACCCGCCCTAGCGTCTCCAAGGCAAGCACAGAAAAATCCAAATGCAAACCCACCCCCTACTCCAAGCTTCCCACTCCAGACCTACTTCGGATTGAGGAAAAGCAAGGCGTCCCCAACCAGCTCCGGCTGCCCCCAGGCGGGGGCCATCCCATCCCCCGCCCCATCTCTGGGCCACTCACCTGCTCCGAGACCGAAGATCAAACAAAATGTTCTCAGTAAGACCCGAGACTCCATGGTGTTGATCTGCTCAGTCCATCGTCTCCCTCTTTAAAAATAAAAATAAAAATAAAAATCGAAGAGGTTCTCGGAATCAAGCGGGAAAATAGCGTTTGTGTCTCCTGCCGCTGCCTCGCATTTACTGATTAGTAGGATTAATATGAATTGGTTCCCTAAGAAAAAAATGGGAGGACACCCCAGGCACGTGAAGAACTTGGACCCTCCAATGCGCACATCATTCCCACACGCAGAGCCGAGGCGGCAGCGCCGGCAGAGCCGGGGGCCCAGAGGGAGGGGTCGGGCTCGCCCGGGGGCTGCTCCGCCGGGGAATTAGCTCCGGAGCTGAATAAAAGCAGCCGAAGTCACGACACCCCCAGAGGAAGGGAGGCGGCCCCAAGAAAGCCGCGGGTGAGGCTGCCCCGCACCCGCCCGTCTTCCCCACCGCGCGAACCTGTTGTAAAAGCAGAGACAATGGAGAGAGCGCCGGAGACGCGCGGAGGAGAGACGGCTCCCCCGGAGCGGGAGGGGCAGGCCCGGGGAGGCGGGGAGACCAGGAGTGGGGAGGGACCGCCGAGGGCGAGGCCAGGCGCTCCGCGTCCCTCTCCAGCACGGGGCTCCTTGGTCTCCAAGCCCCGTCTAGCGAGCCCCGGACCTGCTGCAGCCCCGCCCTCCTATTCCCCACCCCCCCTGCCCCCCGCCCTCACTCGCTGGCCCCGGGGAAGCCAACCTCCTTTCGGGATCGAAAGATCTAAATTCAAGGTGCTAAGTTGATGGGCGGTCTTTGCTCTCACCCCTTGATTTGGGACGCGTGTCTTGAAAGACAGACGGGAGAGAAAGGACCACCCAGTCGCAGAAGGCAAGGCTAGGAGACGCGCTCGCCCGCCCTTTAGGCAAAGGAGGGAAGCCCGCGTATTGTGTACTGGGCTCCGAAACAGCCCCGGGGACTGGAAAAGGAACTCCCTCTCTGGGGCATGCGGCGGAGGGCTGCCAAAGCCAACTAGACTCTCCTGGTGGGGCCGGAAGAAGTAGAGAGAGACAGGGGGAGGCGGGAGGCGAGCCTGGAAATCCCTGCGAGCCCTAGCGGAGAGGTTCCCTGCCCGGGGCGGGGCGCTGGAGAGCTTCCCAGACACGGAAGGCGTCGGGGAGAACTTATCCTGGAACTGCTGGACAGCTCCGGGACCTAGAGCGCCCCCTGCCAAACAGTGCCGAGAACCGGACTCTTGGTTCTCCAGGACCAGCACACAGCAGGAGACAAGGGCAGCAGAGCGAGTGTGCCTGTCCACGCTGAAAAGAAGAAATGATAGGTAGGTGGATAAATGGATGGATGGATGGATGGATGGATGGACGGATGGATGGATGGATCCATGCATGCATAAGAGAAAGAGAGTAGAGAGAGAAGAGAGAAATAAGCGGAAGGCAGAGCCTGGGCAAGAAAGAAGAGCGCCCCGCTCCCATTGTTGACCACACTCAAGCACTCAAGCAGGCTCTACACACCCTTCCCACCTACACGCTAGGACCATAACAGCGAGGTCATTTGAGGTCTAATTCTCAACGCACAAAAGTATATTCAAGGTCAATTGCACATATTTTTCAACACAGCCCTAAAATTCTGAGGTAAATCTCAAATAACAAAATTCAATGCCCATATTGAAAAGAATTTCAAAAGTGATTAAAATGTTAATTGCTCCAAAGATTGAGTTTCTTAACCTTCCATCCAAATAGATTCTGAATTCCCTAACAGGATGCTGCACAGCTAGTTACCAAAATAACTATAGGGTACAGTCTGAGTCTCCAGTAGAGAAATATGTACTATATTATACTATAATGGGATGAGGGGGATGTTTTAGCTCTATTCTTGGAATTTTTAAGGAAAAAAACAGAATCTGGACATTTTTTCAGTTTAATTTTTAATTTTCTCTATCAAATTTTCCACTTGAATCTATTTGAAATTTTTTAAACTTTAAGAAAGAAATATTCCAGTACTTACAGGAAGTATTGTATGAAATTTCCTAAATTTGAAAAAAAAAAACATAATCTAGTTGAATTGTTTAATTCAAAGGAAATTATTCATCAGGAAAATAAATATTTTTCTATAGGAGTACATCAAAAATATTGGATTGTAATAAGTATCTATAAATGTTACATAAATTTCAGATAATGGAATTATTTAATATTCTAATAAGAAGGAAAAGTAAATATACATATACATACATATTTACACGTAGAAGTTCTCCCAACCTATATGTCCTCAACCAAATCACAGAATCAGGAATACTCTCCAATCTCTCTGATGCTCACCTCTTATATGCTGAAAGCTGATGGTCAGTAAGCTTATCTCTAGCCGCCCCCCCCCCACTTATGCTCTCTCCAGAAGAGTGGTATTTCATATCCAAAATTATTGCAGTTGAAACTGCTACTATAATTATGTGACCTAATTAAAGTAATGGAAGCCATTAAAATATGACTACAGAGAGAGACAGAGAAGAGTGAGCTATTTCTATAAAACTAAAGTATAAAGCTTTGGAAACCTGTAAGAAAGGTAAGTCATTGTATTAGGTACGGCAGGGTTATCAGCCTGGGTAGGGGTTCTCAACTTTAGAGCTATGGACATTTTAAGGTTGGACACTTCTTTGTTAGGACTGTCCTGTGCCTTGTAGGATGATTAATAGCATCCCTGGTCTCTATCCACTTAATGCCAGTATTTTCAAAATTTCATTTTATCTATATGTCCTGTAATTATACCTTTTTGTGTAGCTTCTTAAATTGATGCTCTAGGGAATACAACATACATACTTAACTTTTCACCATCTCCTCTATGGTAGATGAAGTATGAGGTAGTCTCTATGCTACCACTTCCATTGGAATGTGGAAACTTTACCAGGATATTGGTCCTTTTATCTTCCTTTATGTTATCGTTGCCTTATGTATTAAATCAGCATACACTGAAACTTCCTTCAGATAATGTCAAAACGTTTGCTTGAAGTCACTATGGGAGGCATAATAATGGCCTTCCCCACCCTCCAAAAATACATGTCCTAATCACTAGAACTCGTGAATGTTACCTCACCTAGTAAAGGGATTTAAGATTGAGGATGGAATTACGATTTCTATTCAGGTGACTTTAAAATAGATTATCCTGGATTGTTTGGATGTGACCAATAAAATCACAAAAGTCTTTACATGTGCAAGAGAATGGCAGAAGAGTTCAGAGTGGCCTAAAATGAGAAGAATTTGTTTTGCTGTTGCTGTCTATGCAGATGGAAGACTACAGAAGGACCGTGAGCCTAGGTATGTCAGTGCACAGCCTCAAGAAGCTGGAAAATATGAGAAAAAGGATTCCCCCTACATCCTTGGAGCAGAACAGAACCCTGCCAATACCTTGATTTTAGTCCAGTGAGATTCATTTGAAGCTTTTGAGCTACAGAACTATAATAAATTTTTGCAGTTTTAATCCACTAACTTTGTGGCAATTTGTTTCAGCATTCACAGAAAACTAAGGTAAATACTCACCACATAATGAAAAGTTCAATTGAAATAATAGATTCTACTGACCCTGAAAGGATTCCCTTCTACCATATACAAACCTAAACAAAATGTTTAATATTTTTTTATTCATAAGAAGAAAGAGGGGCTCCTGGGTGCCTCTGTCGGTTGGGCATCCGACTTCGGCTCAGGTCATGATCTCACGGTTTGTGAGTTCGAGCCCTGCATTGGGTTCTGTGCTGACAGCTCAGAGCCTGGAGCCTGCTTTGGATTCTCTGTCTCCCTCTCCCTCTGCACCGTCCCCTGCTCATTCTCTGTCTCTCTCTGTCTCAAAAATAAATAAAACATTAAAAAAAAGTTTAAAAAAAAAAGAAGAAAGAAAATTCTCAGATGCTATGAGGAAAAAAGTAGCTGGAGATTGGCAGAGAAAGAAGTAGCCAATTCAATGATTGGGCGAGGGCAGGACATAGGGCTTCAGACTCAATGGGGGCCCTAAGACAATGGGGTAGGATTTTAATATCCACACAAGAACTGGAAACAATGAATTATGGCCAAAGCCAGAAGAGGTGAAGGTGTTAATGGTCCCTCTGATAAAAATAGGAAGCTTTGAAGGATTATACTGTATATAAAAAGAAACTTTAAAAAATTTTGTACATTTGTCTAAGATGTGACAAAAGTGCCTTCCAGCTGCACATGACCACAGGTGGAAAATAAAGTCATCTATAATAAATGTCAAATCTCAAGCCTTGCCACTTGCAGACACACAGTATAAAATTACACTCCCTACTGGTGTAGGAATTCTACAGACAGAAATTAGAATAAGACCCACAGAGTGTCCTGAAGAAGAAAATGTAAAACTTCTATTAAGGGACCTTCCAGCACCTCTAGCATGTGAGGAAAATTTCTGATGAGGATAAGATCACAATATAATAATATTAATAATAATAACAACAACAACGACGACGACGACAACAACACTGGAATAAAGTACCATGAAAGACAGTCAGGAGACACCACACAGAAAAAGACCATTAGTATCTCATGAACTCAGAATATCATAAAAATGTGAAAGTATAAAATAAGTATGTTAAATGATCAAATTTTTTTGTGAAGGAATACAAAAAAATAATGAAAGAATAGAATTGTATGAGAAAAGATTAGGCAGATTTCTTTTTTTTTTTTAATGTTTTTCAACGTTTTTTATTTATTTTTGGGACAGAGAGAGACAGAGCATGAACGGGGAAGGGGCAGAGAGAGAGGGAGACACAGAACCGGAAACAGGCTCCAGGCTCTGAGCCATCAGCCCAGAGCCTGACGCGGGGCTCGAACTCACGGACCGCGAGATCGTGACCTGGCTGAAGTCGGACGCTTAACCGACTGCACCAACCAGGCGCCCCACGATTAGGCAGATTTCAAAGGAAATCAAATAGAACTTCTGGAAATACAGGTATCTTTAAAAACAATATTTAAAAAACATTGGCTAGGGGCGCCTGGGTGGCTTAGTCAGTTCAGCACCTGACTCTTGGTTTTGGCTCAGGTTGTGATCTCGTGGTTTGTGAGTTGAGGCCTGCATTGGGCTCCAGGCTGACAGTGCGGAGCCTGCTTGGGATTCTCTTTCTCCCCCTTTCTCTGCCCCTCCCCCACTTTCTTTCTCTCCCTCTCAAAATTTAATAAATAAACTTTAAAAAAATGGCTATAAAAAAAGCAGCAGATAAAATAGACCTGAAAATTAGTGAACAAAAAAATGGAGAACAAAAATTGAGAACTGAGAATGCACCAAGAATAAGATGAAACACACAAAAAAATCTATGAATATTAGAGTTAGAAGATCCAACACAAACTACTTAAAAGATATGGAATAAGAGACTAGAGAGAATGGAAGCAGACACCGTTATAGGAAATATTTAAGCAACAAGTAAAAATCTTTCAAAAGTTAAAGATATGAGATTCTAATTCTGGGTAAGAGGGAATAAGCACACTCCCCTCTCTCTCTCCCATTGAATGCTATCAAATCTGGACAGAATGCATGTAGTATTTGAGGACTCAGAAAATTAAATAGCAGCAGGCAAACTGAGAAAGAAGACCAGCGTTTGAAGTACAACCATACTGGCACTGAATACTTCTAAGAATAAACCACCACCCAAGTCACAGACTGCCTATAAAAGGCTAGTCAAAATTTGCAGTCTAAATCCAATTGAGGCATTTGCCTGCTTAAAAAAAAAAAGAAAGAAAGAAAGAAAAAAAAGACATTCTCTATAGTACTGAACAAAACTCAGAGTCTCATAACATAATATTAAAATATTCAGGGGGTGCCTGGGTGGCTCAGTCAGTTAAGCATCTGACTCTTGATCTCAGCTCAGGTCATGATCTCATGGTCCGTGAGGGTGAGCCCCACATCAGGCTCCGTGCTGACCTTGAGAACCCTACTTGGAATTCTCTCTCTTGCTCTCTGTCTCTCTTATTCTCTCACTCTCTCTCTCTCTCTCTCTCTCTCAAAATAAATAAATAAACAAAATTAAAATATTCAGGATATAATCTGAAATTATTTAGCATATGAAAAACCAGGGAAATTTCAACTTACGTGAGAAAAATATAATCAACAAACACTAATGCCAAGATGACACAGACATTGGAATTAATTTTTTTAAAAAAAGACATTAAAGAGCTATTACAAAAATGCTCCCAAAAAATAAAGGCAAATACTCTTGAAACAAATAAGAAGACAGAAAGTGGTAGCAAATAAATAAAAGTAGAAATTTTAGACCTGAAAAGCATAATAACCAAAAATTTTAAACTCATTAAAATGAGCTCAGTACTAGAGATGACAGAGGAAAGAGTGAGCTTGATAGGTCAATTGAAATTATCCAATCTGAACAACAGAGGGAACAATTTTTTTTAATTAATATAGCAGCAGTAATTTGTGAGATGAAATCAAAAGGACACTATTTCATCAGAATCCCGAGAGAGTTCAATACCAAAATAAGTATTTCAAGAAATAATGGCCTAAGACTCCTTGAGTTTGTCAAAATATGTAAACTTGTGGATTCAAGGAGCTCAGTAAATCCCAAAGAGGATAAACTCAAAGTCATCCATGACCAACCATATCATAATTAAACTGCTGAAAACAATAAAAAAAGAAAACTATCACAAAGGAAAAAACATTGAAAGCAATCAGAGAAAAATGACACATTATTTATAGGGAAGCAACAATTTAAATGAATACAGACTTCTCATCAGAAACCACAAAGGCTAGATGGAGGGGAATAACATTTTTTAAAGTGTTCAAGAATACTGTCATCCCAGAATTCTGTATCTGGTGAAAATATCCTTCAGGAATAAAGATGAAGGAAAAAAATATTCTCAGATGAAGAAAATCTGAAAGAACTGGTTGTCAGCAGGACTACTTTGAAAGAATTGCTACAGGAAGTTCTTCAAACAGAATGGAAATGATAACTGAAAGACAACTAGCATATCAGAAATCAAGAAATAGCAACAGAAATGGTAAATATCTAGGTAAACATAATAGACTATTCTTTTCTTGAGTATTGTAAAATATGTTTGATGGTTGTATTCATTTTTTATTGCTGGTATAACAACCACAAGTTTAGCAGCTTGAAATAATACAAATTTATGATCTTACAGTTCTGTAGGTCATAAATCTGATACTGGTCTCATCAGGCTAAGCTCAAAGTGTTGATAAGGTTGTATTCCTTTCTGAAGTCCCTAGGAAAACCCTTTTTCAACTTCTAGAGAGTGCATTCCTTGGCTCATTACCCCCTTCCATCTTCAAAGCCAGCAACAGCAGACTAAATCCTTCTGACAGTGCATCCTCTGTTTCTCTGACTACAGTTTGGAAAGGTCCTCAGCTTTTAAGCACTTATATGCTGACATTGGGGTCATCTGGATAATCTAGGATAATTCCTCCACCTGAAGGCCTTTACCCTTAATCATTTGTACAAAGTCCTTTTTCATGTCAGGGGACATATTCACAGGTTCTGGGGATTAGGGTGTGGACATCTATAAAGAGACATTCTTCTGGTTATCATACTGATTGAAAGAATTATTTTAAAATTGTCTAAAGGGAGGGGCACCTGGGTGACTCAGTCCATTAAGTGTCCAACTTCAGATCAGGTCATGATCTCGTGGTTTATGAGTTTAAGCTATCATCTGTCTCTGTGCTGACAGCTCAGAGCCTGGAGCCTGCTTGAGATTCTGTGTCTCCCTATCTCTCTGCCCCTCCCCTGCTCATGCTGTCTCTCTCTCTCTCTCAAAAATAAATATTAAAAAATATAAATTAATTTAATAAAGTAAAATTGTCTAAAGGGGTTTCAAAGTATATATATTTAATGTATAAAACAATCACAACATAAAGAGATGAGGATAAAGGAATCAATATGGTGGTAAAGTTTCTATATTCTAATTGAAGTGGTAACATATGAACTCTAAGTAGACAGGAAAAATTAAGTAGTATATTTTATTCTCTAGAACATTAATTTAAAAAGTTATACAAAGATATAGTTAAAAGGTACAATAGATGACCTGGAATATGAAAAAATATTCAAATAACTTGAAAGAAGGCAGGAAAGGGTTAAGACAAGTAGAAGGAATAGAGACAAAAGAAATAATAAAATTGTAGACCAAAATCCAAACATATCAATAATGGCATTAAATATAAGTGGTTTAAACACAACAATTAAAAGACCATGGTTGTCAGAATGAACTTGAAAAATATAACACAACTATGTGCTATTAAAAAATTCATTTAAAGGGGCGCCTGGGTGGCGCAGTCGGTTAAGCGTCCGACTTCAGCCAGGTCATGATCTCGCGGTCCGTGAGTTCGAGCCCCGCGTCAGGCTCTGGGCTGATGGCTCGGAGCCTGGAGCCTGTTTCCGATTCTGTGTCTCCCTCTCTCTCTGCCCCTCCCCCGTTCATGCTCTGTCTCTCTCTGTCCCAAAAATAAATTAAAAACAAAATAAATAAATAAATAAATAAATAAATAAATAAATAAATAAATAATTCATTTAAAATATAATGTGGTAAATTTAAGGCAAAAGGAATAAGAAAAAAATATACTATGCAATCATCAATCAAAAGAAAGTTCAAGTGGTTATATTAATGTCAAAAAAGTAAACTTTAGATCAAAGAAAATTACCAGGGAAAAAAGAGGTACATTACACAACAATAAAAGGATGAATTTACAAGAAGACATAATAATCATAAGTGTGTCTGCACATAATAGCAAAGCTTCAAAATATATGAAGCATTTGCCCTAGAGAAATGGTGACAGAACTGAAGGAAGCAACTGACAAATCCACAATTCTATTTAGAAACTTCTTACATTCCTCTCTCATAATCAATGGCAATCTCTAGTCCCAGATAATTCCAATGCCAAATTCCACCAAACATTTAAATAAGAAATAACATCAGGAAGACACAAATCTTCCACAAAATAGAAGAGGTAGGAACAATTCTCAACTCTTTTTAAAAGACTAGCATTACTCATACCAAAACCAAAGACAACGAAAAACAAAAAACAAAATAGAACATAGACAGAACACGTATCTTTTGAACATACATGCAAATCCTCAACAAAATATTAGAAAATCAAATCAAACAATATATAAAAAGAACAACAAACATTCCAGGCTCTGAGCTGTCAGCACAGAGCCGTATGTGGGGCTCAAACTCACGAACCGTGAGATCATGACCTGAGCTGAAGTCAGACGCTTAACTGACTGAGCCACCCAGGTTCCCCTGATTCAACACTTTAAAATCAATCAATGTTTGGGGCGCCTGGGTAGCTCAGTCGGTTAAGCGTCCGACTTCGGCTCAGGTCATGATCTCATGGTCCGTGAGTTCAAGCCCCGCATCGGGCTCTGTGCTGACAGCTGGAGCCTGGAGCCTGTTTCAGATTCTGTGTCTCCCTCTCTCTCTGACCCTCCTCATTCGTGCTTTGTCTCTCTCTGTCTCAAAAATAAATAAACATTAAAAAAATAATAATAAAATAAAATCAATCAATGTAATCTGCTACTTTACAATCTAAAAAATGTAAATCACATGATCATATCAATTGATGCAAGAAAAGCATTTGACAAAATTCAACTATTGATGACAAAATAAATAACCCACTTGTGACATAAAAATAGAAGGGCATTTCTCAATTTAATAAAGGATATTTTAAAAGATCCTGCATTAACAAGCCAAGAAAAAGAAATAAAAACCATTCAGGTAGGAAAGGAAGAAATAATAATTTTTTTCCCTAGACAATTTGGTCATTTACATTTAAAAATTCCAAAAGCATCTTTGAAAAAGCTATTCTTTTTTTTTTTTGAAAAAGCTATTCTAATAGCTATTAGAACTAGTAAGTGAATTTAGCAATGTTACAGAATATAAGGTCAACAATACAGAAATCAATTGTGTGTCTACATGGTTGAAAGGAATCATTGAAAATATAAATAAAAAACAATACCATTTATAATAGCATTAAAAGACAAAAATGCAAATGGATAAATCTATAGACAAGATTTAACACTGAGAATTAGGGAACATTGCTGATGGAAATTAAAGGAGGTCTAAATGGATGAAAAGATTTATCATGCTCATTGATAAGAAGATTTCATGTTAAGGTAACAATACTGTAGGTCTACTTATATAGATCTACAGATTTAAGACAATTCCAGTCAAAATACCAGTAGGCTACTTGATAGCAATTGATAAGCTGATTCTAAAATTTATATGTAAAGGCAAAGAAAATAGAAAGGCCAAAAATAATTGAAAGAAAAATTAGCGGTGCCTGAGTGGCTCAGTCAGTTAAGCATCTAACTTCAGCTCAGATCATGATCTCATGGTTCATGGGTTCCAGCCCTGCATCTGTCTCTGTGCTGACAGCTCAGAGCCTGGAGCCTGCTTCAGATTCTGTTTCCCTCTCTCTCTCTGCCCCTTTCCCATTCACACTCTGTCTCTCTCTCTCTCAATAATAAATAAACATTAAAGAAAAAGAAAAATTAGAGGATTCACACCATTTGACTTCAAGCTTCTATAAAGCTATACATCAACACAATATTAGGATGAGGACAGACATATAAATTAATGGAATAAACCAAAGAGCATAGGAATAGACTCACATATATGCTTCTTGATTTTTTATGAAAGCATAGATATTTCAACAGATAATTTATAATTTTTTAAATTTTAATTCCAGTATAATTAACATACAGTATTATATTATTTTCAAGTGTACAATATAGTTTCAGCAATTCTATACATTACTCGGTGTCATCATGATAAGTGTACTCTTAATCCCCTTCACCAATTCACTCATTACCTCACCCACCTCCCCTCTGGTAACCATAAGGATTTGGGGGCAGTTTGGGGGTGGGGGGTTGTTTTGTTTTCATAGAGCACACACACAAACAGGGGAGTAGGGCAGAGAGAGAGAGAGAATCTTAAGCAAACTCCACACTCAGCGCAGAGCCCAAAGTGGCGCCCAATCCCACAACCCGGGATGATGACTTGAGCAGAAATCAAGAATCAGACACTCAACTAACTGAGCCACCCAGACTCCCCTCTGGTAACCATCACTTTGTTCTCTGTAGTTAAGAGTCTGTTTTTTGGTTTATTTCTTTTTCTCCTTGTTCATTTGTTTCTTAAATTCCACATATGAATGAAATCATATGGTATTTGTCTTTCTCTGAATGACTTAACTTCACTTAACATTATATTCCCTACACCCATCCATGTTATAAATGGCAAGATTTCACTATTTTTTATGGCTGAGTAATATTCCATTATATATAATATATATAATATATTATATATATATATATCACATCTTCTTTATCTACTCATCTAGATATAAATGATAATTTTCAAAGTTTCATTTATTTAAGTAATCTCTATACCCTACATGGGACTCCAACTCACAACCCTGAGAACAAGAGTCGCATGCTTTTCCTACTGAGCCAGCCAGGTACCCAGATAAATGATAATTTTTTAACAATGATACTTGAACATATATCTAATAAAGGACTTCTAATGAAATGATATAAAGAACTTTTATATTTCAATAAGACAAAAAATTCAATTAAAAAAGAAAACAAAATATTTAGACACTTTACAAAAAGAGATATATAGATGGCAAGAAAGTACATGGAAAGTTCCCCACATCAGTACTCATTAAGAAAACCCAAATTAAAATCACAGTGAAATACAGAATTAACAGAATGGCTAAAATTAAACGGGCTGTCATTTCCAAGTGCCAATCAGATGCAGGACTGACATAAACTCTGACTCTTGCTGGAGGGAATCAAAATGGTACAGGCTTTTTGGAAACCTGTTTAGAAACTTCTTATAAAGTGAAATACTCACTCTTGGGTATTTATTCTAGAAAAATAAAATCAGATTTCCTCAAAAAGGCCCATCTCTGAATGTTTATAGTAGCTTTATTCATTTTAACCAAATGTAGAAATAGCACAAATATCTACGGACTGATAAATGGATAAATGAATTGTGATAAATTCATACGATGGAACACTACTTAGCAATGAAGTACAATGAACAATGAAAGCAGGCAACAATATGTTTCTTCCACACATTGACTGTCACAAAGCCTGGGATGATGACGGAGTGATTCTGGACTCTTTCCCTGTTCCCTTCGTTTTACATTAACAACCATCAGAGGGGGTGCCTGGGTGGTTCAGTCGGTTGAGTGGCTGACTGAGGCTCAGATAATGATGTCGGGGTTCATGGGTTCGAGCCCCGTGTCTGGGCTCTGTTCTGACAGCTCAGAACCTGGAGCCTGCTTCAGATTCTGTGTCTCCCTTTCTCTCTGCCCCTCCCCCCCCCCCCCGGCTTGCACTCCATCTCTGTCTCTCTCAAAAATAAACATTAAAAAAAAAATCATCAGAGTATCTTGGTTTCTACTCCAGGGTTCAAGGCAGAGTGGTTCAGATTTGCTTAGCCAACCACACACTCAGACATCTCCCTTACTCCACATGTAGCTTGAAAGGGCCTCACACTTCAAGACTATTTATGAAGTTTTGTTGAAACAACAGGACCACAGGAAATAATAAAATGATTCTGGAAGTAGAATTGGACTAAGCGCAGTACAAAGAGAAAAAGGAGATTGATAACATTAAATAGCAAAAAGAAAAAGTGTAAAAGCAAAAAGATCAGCATAAAGAGGCAGTATCTCAAAGGGAGAATGATATGAAAAAAGGATGGTAAGTGGGGAAAATAGAATTTTTATAACAAAGATGCCCTTCCTTCCACAGCACACTCTTGCTCACTTGTGACAGTGGAAGGTAAAAGAGATGCCCACTGGGGACATGAGAGAAGGTTAGCTTTCAGTCAACATTCTTTATACTCTCTACACACTTTGAACTACTCACACACCTCAACTGAAACTTTCTAAGAAAAATAAGACAAATGTTGTTTCAAACAGTTCTAGAGACAGCATGGTGAAAGATACAAGCTTGGAACTTGCTCAGAAGCTTTGGGTCAAGGCTTTGTCCCACCTCTTTCCTGAGCCAAACACAACCTCCCTGCACCTGCTTTAAGGATAGCATAATAACTAAAGCCTATCTATCCCAGGGCTGAGGAGGGTCAAGTCCACTTAAAAAACCACTACGCAATATTTAAATGCAAGTTCTTCCTGTTGTCATATTAAACTATGCCACATCAGGGTTGGCCTGTTTATGTCATTCACCTTAATGATTCAGTTATCATAATGCAAAATAATGCTGATTAAAATTAGTCCATAGGAATAAGCAAGGAAAAGAGAACTGGAAATGTGATTATGGTTAACGAACTATTGTGAGCCTTTTTGGTTAAAAAATATATATAGTGTTCTGAGCACAGCACTGATTTACTGCCTTATCAAATGATATCAGTCTCCAAGAGCTATGAGTCACTGGTTTAAAAACTTATCCCACCACACAGCCCTTATTTTTAACTGCCAATGGACAAGCAGAGTGAGCATTGGCTGCTTTTGCCAAAACACTGCAATACTTACTGTTCATCTAAACAGAATAAAGCATCCACGTGGACCCAGCCAGTCTGCTGGCTTCTGGCCTTACTTAAGGTTTTCTATTAAAAGACAGGGCTTTGTCTAGCATTAAGAGACAAAGTAACCCTCCTTAGAAGGGCTAAAGGCTAGCATATTGTTAGTGACATCCAAAAGCTAGTTTTACTTAGATTTCTCCCTTCACCCTATAAACTCACCTCTAGAAATGGTAAATATAGACATCATAAGAATTTCATTTTCAAAGGAAGATTTTTATTTGGTTCTGCCACTGCTATCATCAGAAATCATTCTCTTTTTTTTTTTCAAAGGCTATACAGAACCCACACCTTTAAAGAACATCTCTTAAATTCAGACCTCAAGACACAATAATTCAAAATCCTCCCTGACTCATCACATAATTCTTACTAGTGCTTAGCTACTGACATTAGAATCTTCTTTTCGATGAACATGTAGTTGCTAGATGGAAAGTCCAGAACATGTTTCCCAAATACATGGCTTGAGAACAAAGATAAGTTTATGTTAGTATCTTAAGAGTCTGGCAGGGACCCAGAATCAGCGTGAGCTCAGCCAAAGTGTCTGTGCACACATATCATCAAGCCCTCTGACAGGAAGAAATGCTTCAAGAGTACTGTCACCATGCCAGGGCCAGCCTCTATTTCCAGCTTTACTGTCTTGGCCAAAGGCTGGAGCTGAGAATGCAAACTGAACGACAGAGTTGCTGAGTGAGCAGGAAAAGAAATGTGCGAGTGGTGAGGGGTGCTGGGGCCATCCTTCTTTCCCTGTGCAGGCTGACTGTTAACATTCACAGTGCTAAGTAAGGGACTTGCTGGGAAGACTGGCCATCACTTACAATCACAGCAGAAGCTGGGGAAGTTCTAATTTTGCACACCAAGGCAAAGACGAGTCACGTAGTTTGTTCAAAATCACACAACGAATTAATTTCAGAGCCAGCTCATAAGATTCGTTGTCTTAATTTATTCATTTACTCAACAGGTATTTGTAGAGGTCCACCTATGTGATGAGCACCAGGCTCTGTGCCTCCGATGAGCAAATCTCAACCATGGTCCAGGCACACTTGGGCAAAAGAGTCCTTATGAACAGCCACAGACTAATCTAAAAATATAACCGCTGCCACTAGATCTTCTGAGAAAAGGATATGCCATCCCCTTGGACTTTCATGAACAGCTACATGAAATGTTACCCAGGGCCAACCTATACTCCTCTGACCAAATCTTTCACTATCTCCCCCACTTACTCTCTCCAGCACATCTTGGGTGTTCCTCGAACAAGCCCAGTATGTTCCTGCCTCAGGAATGTCACATACCCAGTTTTTGCTGTCTGGAATGCTCTTCTCCCGCACAGCTGCTTTACTTCTTTCCAAAGTCACCTTCTCACCTTTTCGGTGAGGTCTTCCCAAACAATCTGATTTCCAATTGCAAAACCCCCCAACATACATACCAAGCACTTCCTAACCCCCTCCCTTAATTTATATTTATGATATATTTACTTGTGTATTGCCAATGCACCCCCCCTCACTCCATGACCTAAGCTCCATTTTTACAGGTGTATTTACTGCTTTATTCTTAATACTTACAACAGTGCTTGGCACATTGTAGGTGTCAGGAAATATTTGTTGAATACAAGAATAACGAATAAAAACATGCCTACTATGTGTCTGGCATGTAGTAAGCATTCAATAAATGGTAGCTACTATTAGAATTTGCTATAGTGAAATTATGCAAGCTATTGATCAAGAGGACAAAATCCTCTAGGGCATGCAAAATCTCCTCGTTAACTTCTACAGAGCATTCTTCCTAGTTGCTAAGATATAACAAAAGCCTGCTTCTTTTATCTCTAGATCACTACTATACATTCAAAATGGGTTCAACAAATGATTTTTTTATGGAGATCTTAAGTTTCTGAGCAAAACCTCCTGTGTAAAATTCGCAGCAGTTTTGTATCATAATTTTTTTTAGCAACGAAAAGAAATTGACAACTTATTTTCGCTTGTTATTTATCTCAGTACTTCAGGTTGTTATTGATTGTACATAAGAATATGCCTCAAATGCCTCCAACTTAGGATAAAGCACATTCTTTTTTCATTTCATATTTTTTTCCATTGTCTTTAGTTTCCTCCCTCATACACAGCAAATTGTATCACTGTGACTGACAACTATTTTGCCAACATTTCAGGTATGTTTTTCAACTTTTTGCTTTTCTATTCTCTTTATCCACACATCAAATTATTTTTTTTTTCCTTTTGGCTTGACGACTGTTGCATCCTGTTTCATTCTGAAGATGATATGTTATTTTAATTGACAAAACACAGGTGTTCAAAATAGTAATTTTATTTTCTGTACCTCATATTCAATTTAAGACCTCATTTTTCCCTGATGAAAACATAACTACTGTTATTGAGTGCTTCCTACGTGTCAGACATTGTTGTAAGAGAATCATCTTACTAATTCTCATATTAGTCCAAAGAGATACCCATATTACAGAGGAAGAAAGTCAGGTACAGAGAAGTTAAATATCTTCACTAGGGTCATATAGCTGATAGTGGGAGACCTGGGATTCATATATAGGTGGTGTGATGCCAGAGTTGATTGTCCCAGCCACTCCACTACAGTGATCTCTTTTAAAAGTTGCTAGAAAATGCGATCCATATGCAATATGCATTCTTTTTGCAAGACGTCCTGGTAATGGGTCCTCTGTTCTCAGCTCAGCCATTGTCACGGATGGAACTCATATTCATCAGGATCATGTCCCTTAAGAGCCAAAGCCTCTTATATTATTATTGTTGTTATTATTCTTATTTTATTTTGTTAATTCTCCTTAATTTTTGAATTTTGTTAATTCAATTTTTTTTTTTTAAGTAAGTAAGCTCCATGCCCAGCATGGGGCCCAGTGTGGACCTTGAACTCAGGACCCTGAGATCAAGACCTGAGCTGAGATCAAGAGCTGGACTCATAACCAACTGAGCCACCCAGGCTCCCTTTAGTTCTGACTTTTTTAAGTGGTTATGTGTTACCACTTAAACTTTTTTTTACTTTATTTATAAATTTATTTATTTATTTATTTATTTGTTTGTTTATTTATTTATAAAATTTATTTCTAATGAAATAAATAAATAGTTTTTTTTTTTCAACGTTTATTTATTTTTGGGACAGAGAGGGACAGAGCATGAACGGGGGAGGGGCAGAGAGAGAGGGAGACACAGAATCGGAAACAGGCTCCAGGCTCTGAGCCATCTGCCCAGAGCCTGATGCGGGGCTCGAACCCACGGGCCGCGAGATCGTGACCTGGCTGAAGTCGGACGCTTAACCGACTGCGCCACCCAGGCGCCCCAATAAATAGTTTTTATTTCCATGATTTTTTTTTCTTCTGTGATCAGGATTCTATACAGTAAAAGCTTTTTCCACCTTTCGCACTAGACTAAAAGCTCTGTAAGAGCAAGTCTTACGTCTATCTTATTCATAACTGTGCACTCAGAGCCAAGCATAATGCCAGGCGTAAGTCTGGGGTTCAATGCATATTTCTTTGAACAAATTGAAATTGAATTTCCTCTCCCTTTTTTTATTCAATTTATTATATTATGATTCCATACTCCTGCCTTGAGAGAACCTCAGAATATTCATTAAATATATAGATACATCTACATATTTATATCTATATATTTAATGAATATATATATCTATATATTTATATAGATATAAATATCTATAGATATTTATATCTATATATTTATATAGATATAAATATCTATAGATATTATATATCTATATATTTATATAGATATAAATATCTATAGATATAATATATCTATATATTTAATGAATATATTGGCAAAGTACACTACAATTGAAGACTGAAGACTTGTTTTCAAATATCTTTCAGAAATGGAATTAGCTTATTCCAATAGCATATTCATGATGCTGCAGTTTTCTTTCTCACCCCCAGTAATTGTTCAACATGGAGTAAGGCATCTGGCAAACTGGTGAGGCTGTCACCCAGTTGAGAGAACATGGGTGTGCTTCAGAGTAGGATTTAATTTTTGTCAAAGATGTGGACACTTGAAGAAAGGAACAGCATGTGAAGGTGCATGAGTGAACAGTTTAGCGGGGTACTGGAGTAGAGAGTAAAACATCACCAGACTGACGGACCACACTCCAGGTTTCTACCGCCAATTCTGCCACTTGTTAATTGGACAAGTCAATGGATCTCCATCACTGCCCCATGCCACCATCCTCATCACAGTCCTAAAAATATCTAACACATACCAAATGCCTACCAGCTTTCATGAATTACTTCATTCAATCATTACAAAAGACCTATGGGGTAAAGACCATTATTATTATCATCAAACCAAAGCATAGAGAAATTTAGTAACTTACCTAAGGTCAATATTAGGTAAGGGCACAACTGGACTTTAAATCTTAACAATCTAGGGGCACCTAGGTGGCTCAGTCAGTTAAACATCCGACTTTGGCTCAGGTCATTATCTCACATTTCATGGGTTCGAGCCCCATGTGGGCTCTGTGCTGATAGCTCCAGAGCTGGAGCCTGCTTCAGATTCTGTCTCCCTCTCTCTCTGCCCCTCCCCAACTTGCACACACATGCTCTCTCTCTCTCTCTCTCTCTCTCTCTCTCTCTCTCTCCTCAAAAATGAATAAACATTAAAAAAATTAAATCCTAACAATCTAGTTTGAGGGGTGCCAGTCAGTTAGTGTCCAACTCCTGATCTCAGCTTAGGTCATGACCTCACTGTCATTGGATGGAGCCCCACATTAGGCTCTGCGCAGATGGCATGGAACCTGCTTGGGATTTTCTCCTTCCCTCTCTCTCTCTCTTTCTCTCTCTGCCCCTCCCCTGCTTGCCCACATGATTTCTTTCTTCAAAATAAATAAATCAACTTTAAAATGTTTTTAAAAATTAAATAAATAAACAAATAAATATAAAAAATAATTTGAAGAAACCAATGCATGGAGAAATTCAGTAACTTAGATAAGGTCAACATTAGGTAGGGGCATAACTGGGCTTTGAATCTTAACAATCTAATTCTAATTCTTAAATCTAACAATCTAATCTAATTCCCAAACTCTCCATCAGTCCTTTCTATCAAACCCTTGTGAGACTCAGTTTTCTCATGAGTTTTCTCTATCAGAAATTAAGTTAAATACATCAAGTCCTTCACAGCTCCAAAAGTCTATTATTCTAAATAAAACATAGCCAAAATAACCCTTCACATATTCAGTAATATACATACACATATAATCATGAGTTTGCTAATAATAATTTAGCATGAAAGGTCAGCTTCCCTTAAATGACAATTATTAACATCTGGCATCTGACTGATACTTCTTTATTGCTCAGAGCAGGCCAAGGTTGCACACAAGGAGTGATTACAGAAGAGGCACTATACTATCTTAAGGCAAGCTGGCTATAGGACTTGAGATGAGCTGTGCCCCTGTTCTCAGCATCTAAGCAAGTCAGACAGCTGGGGTCTCCAAAACCCCCTAACTATAAATGTCTATCTAGCATCCTAAATGAGAGTAACAGCTATCATCGAACTTTCAAAAGTTTTTCCTGCCTTTAGTCCTACATCCACAATCCTAAACCTGCCTACATAAGTGTTTCTCAAACCATGGTGACAGACTGTTTTTTTTCCAGTTTTACTAAAGTGACAGACTGATTTTTAATCTCTAATCCATTGTGAACCAACAGGTTAAAGATTTTCGATTTTATCTTTGCAAGGTATAATGAAATGAACTTCTAGAAAACTATGTTTTAAAAGATATACAAACTCAACAGACCTAAAATTGCATTTCAATAAATCTAATCAGAACAAACATAACAGGAAAAAATTATAGGAACCACATACATTGGTTATTGAAAGTATGTATGTTGAAGATTAAAATGGAGAATGTTGATTAGACTCATAAGTTTTGTCATTCACAATAAAAAAACAAAAAGTTATAAAGGAAATAGCAATTCCCTGTATTAAATTGCTTTCCTCACACTTTGATGAACACTGTATATCAATAGTTGAACCTATTTTCTGCTTGTTAATTATCTAGGTTGGACTGATGACAATGCTACTCTCAGGGGATAATATACATCTATGTTTTGTTTTATTAACATTTATAACAAAGAAATCAGTTTCACAAAGTAAATTGACAAGAATGGAAGAAAATGAATTACAGTAAGCTCAGGATATTTGTTTTTAATTTTTATCAAAAGTGAGGCAAGTAATGTTGTATATTCAAAATCCATCTTTAATCTTTTATCAGTAAACAGCTGCAACAATTTATCGTGTAAAGTCATGGTTAAATTTATATTATCTTTCAAAATTAAAAAGAATGTTGGATCCACTATTTTTTTTGATGCTTGTGTCTTCTTTTGATACAAAGTAAAATTCCAAACATTTTAAGGCACTCACAGATGTGCAATGCCCAGGTCATCAATTATCTCACTTATACTTTCCGTTAAATTATGTAATATGTCATAAAAATTTATAGAAATTATTCCTCTAAGCTTCTAACTCTCAATTTTACCCTTCAGTTTTATCTACTATCGAAATATATTTTGTATTCCTTCCTTGCATGGATGTATTTAGGTCACTGAAAATACCAATGATGTCAGATATATAAACAAATTTATACTGTCCAATTCACAACTTTAACATGTTGAGATTAAACCAGGTGCCTGAATGGCTCAGTCAGTTAAACTTCCAACTCTTGATTTCGGCTCAGGTCATGATCTCACAGTTCATGAGATAGAGCCCCACATTGGGCTCTATGCTGACAGCATGGAGTGTGCTTGGGATTCTCTCTTTCCCTCTATCTTTCTCGCTTCGCCCCTACCTCATGCGCATGCATGCACATGCATGCACTCTCTCTCTCTCTCCTAATAAATAAATAAACATTAAAAAAAATAAAATAAAGGGCACATGGGTGGCTCAGTCTGTAAGGGTTTGACTTCGGCTCAGGTCATGACTTCTCAGCTCATGGGTTCGAGCCCCACATCAGGCTCTGACAGGCTGCTGACAGCTCAGAGCCTGGAGCCTGCTTCAAATTCTGTGTCTCCCTCTCTCTCCCTGCCTCTCCCCTGCTAATGCTTTTTCTCTCTGTCTCTCTCTCTCTCTCTCTCTCTCTCACTAAAATAAATAAACATTAAATTTTTTTTAATAAAACAAAATGTTGGGATTAAAATGCTTTCTTATCTTACAGAAAGACTTAGAGATCCTTTCCTCGTTCAAATATTCTCAACAGAACTTTTTCCCTCTATAATCATTATAAGTCAACATGCAAAAACAGTTTCTTATGATCAGTTTTCATACCATTCACATCATCACATAATAAAGAGAATAATGCAGTAGAATTAAACACCACCACCTTAACATAACTCGAAATGCTTACTATGACACTAAGCACACTGTATAGTTCAGCTGACATTTTTCTCATTAACAAGACTTTCTCAGTGAAGGAGAAATTATGTGAAAGTATTAAATTACAAGCTTCTCAATCTGGCTGTTTATTCCAGAACACTTGTCTATCATTGCAGCTGCACCATTAGAGGATACTTGCACATAAAACTTAAGCTATAAACCACATTGGCTGACACTGGTCACAAATTAGATATTGCGGTAATAATCAAAGTGCAATAAGTGTTGCTAGACATTTGTTATTTATTTACCTCATGTAGACCCATTATAAACAGTTGAGAACTGGCACTACACCTTGATCTACAAAATTCCACAAATCCATATCTCACTCAGTTCTCCAATCTTGTCTCATGCCACTTTCCCCTCACTCTTTATACTTTGGTCATATATAAATACCCCGTGTTCTCTTCCCTTTTACACTCTATACTCCTCCTATGATAATGTGTCATCTTTATACCTATTTAATGTCTATGTTCCCTTCTATAACATAACCACCATAGGAACAGAGGCCATGTCTACTTTCTTTTATCATGAAATGTCAAACGCCAGGAACACTGCAGGTGTTCAATAAATGTTCACTGAACAGAATTTTTCTACGGCAGTTTACAGAGTAGAGCCACAAAAATGTCTTATATCTTTAGGAAAAAAATATAAAATAACATTTTCAGACTCATTAAGTAGCAAAGTGAAAAATGACCCCTCACTTTGGTAGTATAAATGCCTCCTCCTTCTAGGGACTATTCAGTTCTGAGCCCTCTGGAAGCAGACAAAGAAAAGGAATAAAGGAGTAGGGGAGTGAGATAGGATGGGAGGGAAGGCAGAAACAAATGAATAAAGAAGCCAAATTGGGACAACAGTATAAAAGCAATTAAATTGCCTGTATTAATGACCTTTTCTTTATCTGGAATAGCTTTTCACCTCTCACTTTGCACTCCCACTCTCACCCCGTACCCAGCCCGATGAACTTCCATTCGTCTTTCAAGACTCACATGATTATCACCTCCCTTACACACACGCACACACACACGCGCACACACACACACGCACACACACACACGCACACACACACACACACAGACAGAAAGAGAGAGTGAGCGAGCTAGGGTTGGATGCTCCCATGTCTCTATTGCAAAAATTCTTCAAATTCCTAGCACTCAGTATTCACCTCTAGTGCAATATAGACTATATCATTATTACAAAGTTATTTGTCTATCTTTTCTCTACCTAGAATGTATCTTCCTTGAGGACAGGAATTCCTGTTCACCTCTGAGGTTCCAAAACTTAGTTTACCACCTGACTCAGTGAAGATTTCAATATGTTTGCTGACATAATGAATAAATGAGGTTTATGTCTATTTTCCTGCCCATAAGAAGTCATACAGTGGAGGTGAGGGATGGGAGGTGAGGGAGAATAAGGAAGGAAAAAAAAAAAAAGACTGAGTAGGGGATGGGGGATGGAACTTAGACCATATGGCAGTCGAAGGAACTCAAAGGTGAAGTAAATGAGGGCAGATATGTGGGAGAAAGGATAGATAAGAAAAAAGATGCAGAAAGCATTGTTGAATTGTCACAAAACACACTTTAATAAACTATGGAATTTTATCATATTGTCTTTTTCTCTTTACTTGAGTATCTTTGTTCTTTTGCTTATTCATATATTTTTTCAACAACAATTTATTGAAAACTTACTTTGTGGAAAGTGTTGTACTAGATTCTGGGAATATGGAGTTAGAAAACTGAACTAGTGAGCAAGTCATTACAGTACAGCATGACAAGAGCAAAAACAGAGATTTATAGACAACAGAATAAGGGCAGAGGAAAAGGATATCTAAACCACCAGACCCTGCAGGTTCACCATATGGCTCATTTCGACACCTCAATAAAAGAGAGGATTCATACTGTATCAATCTTCCTGAAATGGGTTCCCAACGCTATGTTTTGGGATGATAAAACATTCTGTGACTTAAAGTTTCTTTTCATATTTCTCAGTGTTGAAACTTAGAGTTTTGTCTTTAATCAGTTTTAATAACAACAAAAATATATCAGACTTTTCCAATTTAAGCCATCTTCTAAAGCTAAGCAGACAGGTGATTTTTCACATTTTGTGGATTACTTTTTATTTTTACTTTTCTATAGCAAAGAGATAAATTCTGTCCCACCTAAAGTAATGGGGAAAATACTGATTTCTAAACTTGTTAATTTCACTTTGCTGACATTTTGCCTTGAATTTATGACATAGATGAATGATAGTCTAATAGAATAATTTACTTAACCTGATGTACTAGCATCAATATTTGCATTACTGCCATTTCTGTAAAACCTCAAAATTCGAAATATGAGGTATTCCCTTGAGTGTGTGATTTTTTAATTGGAAATCTGCTAATAATTAATATATCATAATTTACAAACCATACTAATTTAAAATCATTTAGTGCATACAAATAAAATAAATGTTTATCTAAGTTCATCTTTATACAAAAAGTTTACATTAAAAAAAATTAAACCTCAATTACATTCTGGTTTCTAAGATAGCATGATAACATGACGTAGAAGTTGAAAATGATGGTATTGCATACTGAATTTTCATTTAACTGATTAAACTGCTTGCTATGTTTTTATAATTTAAAGAAACTGTGAAGAGGGTTGGTAGAATAGGACAAGTCCCTTTTTATAAGAAATTCTAGCTAGCTATTTTCTATAGTTTGTAGTATGAAATCATGTATCACCCCCCACCTTCAATTTCATGCCAGTACCAGCACCCCAGGGCACACCCTTCCACCTTGAGAGTCACAGTCTTAAAGGAGTCATTCAATCTTTCTTTGGTGGCATTATAACATCAACACAGATGGAGTAAACAACTGGGTTACATTATCATCTAACATAACTACACTGGTAAACACTGAATCCAGCAATTAATAAAACATGTAAATTTATAAATAGAAAATATTTTGTTAAATTTGGTTTTTTAAAGTGCTATAGTCTGATTATATAAGCTAGAGAAAATAAAGCATTTAGTGTATTACAATGAAAGAAAAAAGTAAGAGTCTGGGATGTCTGTGTAGGTCAAAGCAACTGAAAGAGTGTTACTATTCAGTAAGATAGGGAGAGAGGCTATCAGGGCAGGTCTTAGTTTGTCTGAATCAGAAGGCAAAAAAATGTCATTTTTTAAAGGCTAAAAGTTGTGCCACTTCACAGAAATCATCCAACTAAGCAATTCTTGATGGTTTCTAAATATATATGCTAGTGTAAACTAATATGAAATACAAAGCAGAGTTTAAAAAAAGAAGAAAATGTATATTTTAGTTCAAAATATCCAGCTGAGGTTAGCTCTATAGGCTTCCTTAAATAAGCTGACAGGAGATTTTTAACATCTTCATCTCTTTATTTAGTGCCCTCTGTTAATAAATGACAGAAATTAGTGTAATTTAAAATTTTAATCAAAATCAACTAACATTTCTTTTTTTTTTTTTTTTTTTTAATTTTTTTTTTTCAACGTTTATTTATTTTTGGGACAGAGAGAGACATAGCATGAACGGGGGAGGGGCAGAGAGAGAGGGAGACACAGAATCGGAAACAGGCTCCAGGCTCTGAGCCATCAGCCCAGAGCCCGACGCGGGGCTCGAACTCACGGACCGCGAGATCGTGACCTGGCTGAAGTCGGACGCTTAACCGACTGCGCCACCCAGGCGCCCAAAATCAACTAACATTTCTTAAAGTCACTCTATGACCAAGGTATACACAGGAGTAGTAAAAGCTACAATGATGTAGATTTCCAAGGCCATGTGCCCTAAAGGAAGATGTAGTCTAGTCGCAAAGACATGTGTGTGTACACATGAAAACAACTGGGCAAAGCAAAACGTAATTGGTTCTACTGGAGAGAAATTATTCAAAGCACTAGAGGAACACAGAGGACAAAGGCAATAGATTAACTGGGATACCAGTGGAATTTTCTTAGAGGAGAGAGTATTTGTCCTGGGGCGTTAAGATAATTAAGTTAGTTTTTAAAGGGTAGAAAGAGGAATGAGGAATATTTCAGATAGATGACACGTCAGAAAAAAATGTTTCCTTCCTGTCTGGTGAATGAAAATCTAGTTTAGGTGGATAAGGTGGACAAATAAGAAATAAGGATGAACAGGTAAGTGAAGTCCTAGCTTTGAAAGCCACAGTCACTCTGGACTTTATTTTGAAAACAATAGGAAACTGCTGAAGGTTGTTAAGCACAAGAGTGACTGAATCAGAGAACTTTAAAATGTCCTTTGTTGTTTTGTGCGAAGAAATATTAAAAATATCACTGACATGCTTTCATGAAAAGGCCCATCTATACAGTGCTGGTGAAATACAGAGTGTTAAAAAGAATCTGTGAATCCTCTGAAATTTGACAAGAGGACTGTGAGTAATAATCACCTACTGAGGTTGATTGAATACCTGTCAGGGTTGCCAGATCCCAGAACACATTGCAAAAATGGATCATAACATTCTTGGGTACAACCAAAAAAACAATGAAAGTTCACACTTACAAACAAGATGTGGAAAAGAGTGTTTTCCAATGTTCAAACTTAGCATCTTCAAAATCGAGGCAAATGAATATGTATGGTCAGGAGCACTCAAAACAAATCTTTCAAATGTTTAGGACTCTTTTGGATCACTAGCTATAAAGACAGCAAATTAAAAGACAAAATGCTTTTTTTTTTTTTTTTTAGAACAACTGTACTTTACCTCATTGCACTGAACATCTCAAATATAAGGAAAATGGGAAAAAGCTAAATCAGACACTGGAATAAAAATAAGTCTATATGTTCAACAAATTCTATTTTATTCTAAAGATACAACAAGAATACATTCCCTAAGCCCCCTTGTTTAGGAAGAGCTCTTGATTGAGTTATGGCCAGCATGGGTAGAAATGATATTCAACACTCCCAAGTCTGGTTCCTGAAACCTCTGTGCTCTTGGTCCTTGCATTTTGGCCAGATGCAAAAATATCCAGTAGATTGTTCTGAGACTCTTGAAGATTTAAAAAACAAAACACAACAAAACCCACATGATTGAAGATGAAATCTCTGGATGACTATGTGGAGGGGGGTCCTCCTCCAACTTCCTGATGACGCTCATTGGATTATGACATGAGCTTGAAATAAAAGCTACTGAAATTTGGGACTGTTTGTTATATTAGTTTGCACATCCTTACTAATACAGACTCCCAAAACTTATATTTAAAAATCAGAAGAGTTACACAATATGTACTCTAATCCTCTGCAAAGCACCTCAGGGGGCTTTCAGAGCTATAAATAATAAAAATACTATGCTATAAATATAACCAAATTTACAGTATACTAAAAAGTAAAGTTGGAAAGAAATAACTTAAGGGAATAGGATAGAGTCACTAGTCGTTACTTTTGAAATAAGGTAGCCCAATCGTTTACTAGGGATTTGGTTATTCCATGGTAATTCTCCAGGGGGCATTAGCCAATGAAAGTAAGACACAGATTCAGGAGGTGACAAAAGAATCATGAACACTAAAAGACTGGACCAACTGTTCTCCATCTTTATGAGTTAAAAAAAAATCTGATGATGTACATTTTTTTCTTATACTTTCATGTAAGTTTATTTTCATATTTTTCCTAGGATATTCTTTCTTACTTCTTCTAATGTATTTGTATTTGTGAGCATGAATTTCCTCACTATCTATTCTTGATGTACGTCACCTCTTTTGGTCAATTTTCTATTTTACATGGTATTTTTTATACTTTAAGTTTTCCTTTCTAATACTTCTTATTGTTCCAGGCATATGTTCCATTGACTGTATAAATTTTATCTGAGATTATTCTAATTTCCAAATATGTTTCTTCTGTGAGAAATGCTTTATTTCAGTAGTATAGGTTTTTAAAATGAGTATTCAATAAGACCAGACTGACCAAGGAAAACACAGGGATCAGAAAATGGATATGAAATCAATTAATATAAATTCCTTCTGTAGTATCTGGTCATCTGAGCACTGACAGATCCTTAACATTTTTTCCCAAAGTACTTTTTAAGATAAACTATTTTAGGGGCGCCTGGGTGGCTTGGTCGGTTAAGCGTCCAGCTTCGGCTCAGGTCATGATCTCACGGTCTGTGAGTTCGAGCCCCGTGTCGGGCTCTGTGTTGGCAGCTCAGAGCCTGGAGCCTGTTTCAGATTCTGTGTCTCCCTCTCTCTCTGCTCCTCCCCTGTTCATGCTCTGTCTCTGTCTGTCTCAAAAATAAATAAACGTTAAAAAAAATTAAAAAAAAAAGATAAACTATTTTAAGATGAATTATTGTATATCTTTTGGGGGCTCGTATCATCACCATCAGGTTATCCTGCACTCTGCAAATGAATCATACATTATATGACTTGCTTTCATAGCCCCAGCTGTGGTTCTACTGGAGAGAAATTTGGTCTGGATCCTCACAAATAGCTAGCCCTTTGGTGTGATCATCATACACATATTCATTTACTAAAAGTTCAATGAAGGTCTACTACGTACCAGGTATCGGTGAATGCCAATGGACAAAAGACAAAAATTGCTACCCTTGCAGAGGCTAATTTTGGTGGGGAAAAGAAGGAGACAAATAACAAACTAAATGAAGTACAATTAATTACCCAGTAGGTAGATAGTATTAAGCATTATAAAACAATAAAATAAAATCTTTAAATACAGTGTTTAGTAAAGGCCTTACAAAGATGGGCATTAGAGTCAAGCCCTAAAGGAGGCAAGGAGGTGACCGTGATGATACCTTAGAGAAGAGGGTCTCTAGCAGAAGAAACAGCAAATGTATCGAGGTAGGAATGTTTTGGGCACCCTGGAACAGAAGGAGGACAGTGTGCCGGAGAAGCAGTAGTATGACTGGGACTCGGGGGAGAGCAAGAGGAGACAAGGCCAAAGACCTGACAGGACACCAAATCATGTGAGCCTTGTGAATCACTGTAAGAACTTTGGCTTTTTCTTTAAATGAAATGGAAAGTCACTGAAGATTTTTTTTTTTTATTTTTTTAATGTTTATTTATTTTTGAGAGAGAGGAGCGGGCGGGGAGCGGAGGTGGTAGATACACAGAATCGGAAGCAGGTTCCAGGCTCTGAGCTGTCAGCACAGAGCCTGAGGCGGGACTCAAACCTACAAACTGTGAGATCATGACCTGAGCCGAAGTCAGACGCTTATCCAACTGAGCCACCCAGGTGCCTCAGTCACTGAAGAATTTTGAACAGAGGTGTGATATTACATGACTTAGAGTTAAAACATTTAATTCTGCCTGCTGTGTGTTGACAATGACAGGAGAAATGGGTAAAGCAGTCAGGAGATGATTCCAATAATCCAGGTGAGACATGATGGTTCAAACCAGGGTAACAGTGGGTAGATATTGTGAGAAGTGGCGAGATTCTGAATATATACAATATACAGAGAAGATGGCACCTTTACCGATAGATTAGATATGAAGTACAAGAGAGAGGACTCAAGAAGGACTTTAAGATATTTTACCTGGACAAGTAGAAGGATAAAATTGGCATTTACTGAAATGGAAAAACTAGAAGAAGAACTGGTTTGGGAAAGAGAAGCAGGAATCAAAAGGTAAGTCTGGGATACATTAAACTTAAGATGAGTGCTGGGCATCCAAAGTGGAGACAATGAGCTGGCAGCTGGAGTTATATGATGGGGATTCAGAAGAAAGGCACACATGGGAAATATAAGCCTGGAAGTCATTGGCATGAATATGACATGTCTGCCCATAAGATTAAATGACATCACAAAAACTATGAGAATAGACAAAGAGAATAATAAGAGTTCTGGGGCATTCTGACACTAAGAGCTTTAAAAGAAGAGAAATACATAGCAATGCACTGAGAACAAGAGGTGAGTGAATTCTGAGCAAAACCAACAGAGGGTAGGGTCATGGAAGGTCAAGTACTGCTGTTCGTAGGTCAAATAAAATGAGGATTGATATTTGATCTTTGAAGATAGCAACATGGAGATCATTAGTAACCTTGACCAGAGCTATTTCAGTTGAATGATGGAAGCAGAAGCCTGATTAGAATGTTTCAATAGAAAATGAAGACAGTGAAATCCAAGACAATGAAGATAGATAACTTTTTGGAATAATTTTGCTATAAAAGGAAGGGGAGAAATGCAGTGGTAGCAGGAGGGGAGGGAGAGTAGGATAAAAGGAGGTTGTCTTTGTTTTCAAACTTAAAGATGGGACTGTAACAGTATGTTTGTAAGATGGTGGGAAAGAACCATTAGGGAGGAAAAACTAGTGATTAGAAGAAAAGAGGGAAAGTCACTGCCGGGATGTTCTTAAGCACATTTGAGAAATCAAATCCACAAGTAGACAGTTGGCATTTACTGGGATTGTGGATACTTCTTTATCTATACTAACAAAAGAGACAACAGAGCTTAGGCACAAAGGCAGAAAGTGGTTAAATGTGGTGGTTCTCTTCTGGTTGCTTCTATTTCCTCAGTGGAATAGAAAGAAAGGTCATCATCTGCTTAAAGTTAGGATGGAGTAGACAGGTTGGAGCTTTGGAGAAGGAGGTGAAAGTATGAAATAAGCAACTAGAACTATGGAAGTGTGAGTGGCCTGGGGAAATATGATTGCCAGGCATCGTTATAAGTCTACTCAAATATAGTGATCAGGAATTTGAATTGAGACCAATAAGTCTGGGAAGCTATGCAGACTAGATTAGGAACAGAAGAAGAGTTATATTTAACCAGTCTTATGATGGCCCAGTAGAGTATTTGCAAAGGAATAATACAGTGGTTAATCATGAAATTTAATTTACATGACAGTAAAAAATGAAGGAAATAAGGAATAGTAGGGAAGTAGAGGTCAAAGAATTGTTGAATCAAGGGTATTAGAAAGTAAAGTGGAAATAAGACTTTATAGCAAGAGAAGGATGCTTACAAGTGAGATTACAGCAGCTGTTAGTTATTATAAGGTCTGAATGAACACAGGGATATGTCTGAGGGAGGGTGGAGGACAAGCTCACTGAAATAAAGGATGTCAAGGAACCAAGTGGCTCGAGTGGTAGAAAGATCGTGTTCATTAAAGAATCATGGCCGGAGCAGTATTTGAAGATGTGAAAGTGAGCCAGGAGTTAAAACATTGAATAAATAAGTCTACATTCAACAAAGAGTCTAAAGTAAGTGAGTTGATGAACTTTGGGATACTGAAGATGGGTCTTCATCATAAGAAATGGGAACCTGCTTTTTCCTTTTACAGAGTATTAATGACTACACAGAAAAGAAAGATAATTGAGAGCTATTTCAACAATGAAGAATAAAAAAGGATATATTAATTAGCAGGTAAATCATCCTGATATATTTAAGGTTGGATCATACCTTTCCAATCTATAGGAGTCCTTCAAAAAAGAACCCATACGATGAATGTATTTCTACTTGCCCTGAAAGAAGAATCAGCTGACACATTATATTTAGATTTACTCTTAAAGTATTTGATCATAAAAAACACCTATACAAAGAGCACATAAGAGAAATTATTAAATCAATATAATGTTCTATTAAGGAAGTTTAAAAAGTAAATAAGCAGCTATCTTTAAAAATAAAGTACTATTTCTCAAATGTGGGATCAGAAGGAATAGGGAAGGAAATGATTGAACCATTTAAGATGAGATTATTCCTTCCCTGAGTATTCTAACTACTGTAAGTCAACAGGGAAATCTGCAGGTTTCAGAAAACTATTTTGATCATTCTGAACATTGATTACATTCATTCCATCTTAAGGAGACTATTAAGAAATAACATATATTTCTAGGGGTGACCATGCAGCTATATGATGGCATTGTGATTCAGCAGCAGTTAAACACTAAATATTTCAGTAGATTTTAAATCATATTCACAAATTCCAATCGTTCACAAAGAGAAATAGATGAAACACCACAAAAAAAGCAAATGTATCTGTTTGTTGCCTCCCTCCACCCAAAAAAAGAAAACTACAAAACTCTTGCAGGTGCCTTGGCTTGGGTGAATGCATCAAATTAAAAGTAAATGAAAGCTAGAGAAGATGCCTGTCTGTCAAGACTGGATATTTAACTATGTGATCAGTTGCTGGGGAAACAAATATGACTAAAAGACATATCCCTGCCTTCAGGTCACCCATAAACTAGAGGGCAAGACATGCATGTAAGCAAAATATACATGTACAATATATATTTGTACATAAAATGCTAGGGGACCAGCAGGAGGGGGTGAGTAAATCTTTCTGAGAGAGTAAGTAAGGCAGGGTCATGGGTGACATTTGAACTGGCCCTTGAGGACTGAGTTGGAGTTCAGATTGAAGGAGGTCTACCTGCCACATGTGTGTGCTGGGAGACGGTGGTATTAGGAAGGAAGGGGATGTAGAGGGGAGAGGATCAGCAAAATCTAGAGGAATGAAAATGCACAGCACATTTTAGTTAACGGTGAAGAGAAAGGTCTGATTTATAAAGAGAAACAATGGATGACGAATTTGTAAAATGAAACCAGAAATGTAGCCTCGTAAGTCATTTGCTTTTAAGACTTCACATTTCATCCTATTAAGCAGTTACTTGCCAAAGTGTGTCTCACAGAATATTAGCTGTATCGGATGTCGATGGATATAACACGAAAAAAACATGGCACCTCTGATAAGGTTAAACAAAATTTAAAGGATTTCTTTACTCTAGGACTTCTTTGAATTTCTTTTTTTTTTTTTTATGTTTATTTATTTTGAGAGAGAGACAGAGAGAGGGAGCATGCATGCTCCACGTGAGTGGGGAGGGGCAGAAAGAGAAGGAGAGAGATAATCCCAAGCAGGCTCCCCACTGTCAGAGCAGAGCCCCATGCGGGGCCCAGTCTCTCAAACTGGAAGACCAAGACCTGAGCCAAAATCAAGAGTCTGACGCTTAACTGACTGAGCCATCCAGGCACCCCTCTACACTTCTTAATATCCCAATACACATTGTGAATCTCAAAAGCAAAATAGCATATGCAGTTTTACAAACTAATTTGATCACAGAACCCCCTTTTTTAAGAAGCATATTAGAGAACTAATGTTCTGTGGGAATGTACTCTTAAAATTGCTGCTGAGGCAATGGGGAAATCACTGCAATGTTTCCCACAACATGACACCATACATCTATTCCTCCACCCAATAAACATTTATTTAGTACCTTCTACATGCTAAGCCTAATAGTGCATAAAAGTACACGAGCCTCATAAATTCAGATTATGGTCATATGAACAAAACTAATATTAGATGCATACTGGGTTAATCTGAACAAAACAAAAATGAACTTGGATTCTTACTGCAAAGGATCCACATTCATCATGGTGTAGTAGTAGTTAGGAGTGGAGACTCGGAAGCCAAACTGCCTGGGATTAAACCATAGCTGTTCCACTTACTAGCTGTGTGATCTTGGGCAAATTACTTAACCAATCTGTGCTGCACTTTTCCCCTCCGTAAAATGTGAATTGTAACAGTACCTAACTCAGAGGTTGTTCTGATGATTAGGTAAATTGAGTAAGTTAGTATTTATAAAGTGTTTAGAACAGTCCCTGACATAAAGTAAGGACAATGTGCTTTGTTAAATAAATAAAATATATATGCCAGGGTCAGAGGGAATATTCTTCTTTCCTTTCCTAAAGTATTTTGTTGCACATTTACTCTGGGAAATTTTTGTAATAAATCAGCAGCCTATTTAGAGATTGGTGAAAATGAGGTAAACACAAGACCATTTGGGATCTTCTTTTAAGTGAGAAACCTTACTGAAATATCCATCTCTACCTTAGGTAGTGCATCGTGGTCTCCTAGCTCTCATTATTTTCTCCACATATTGGTTGGAAAAATCAGGATACAAAAATATTACAGCAGGATGAAGGAATAAAGGCAAATGCTAGTTTCTTCTTTATACTTTTTCTTATTTTTCAAGTTGTCCAAAATCAGTATGTATTATTTTTGCATTCAGAAAAAATGTTATTTTAAAAGGTCAGCTTTCAAACTAGTGTTAGAAACAAAGATGAATTATGATATAGTAACATATAGAAGCCAGAGATAATTGGAAGGTCAAGGTAGGATTAAGCATTACATTTCGAGTTAGAAAAAGTTGTGAATTTACCAAAGAAATTCCAAAAATATTAATATGATAAAAAATTCATAAACATTAACATATTATTATTAAAAAGTGATCTGATTCACATTGAAATCATAGCTGCTTAAAAATTCAGTTCACTGTACCTTCTTGACAGAATTAAAAAAAAAAAAAGGCCTTCAAAATTACCTTAAAATTAAAATTGTAAGAAAGAGTTTAAGAACTCGAGTTTCAAGGATTAAAACTGGGAGGTCTTTTCACAGATATTTTATAATAATAAAACCTAAAAGATTTTTTTTCCTCTAGATTGTATAAAAACCCGTTCCTCATTTCAGCCAATGTTAGTTGGATCATTCAGAACATTCAGGTCAAAAACCTGGCAGTCATTTCTCTCACGTCCCACATCCAATTGCCCACTATATCCTCTCTGCTCCTCATCTAAGTATGTCCAGAATCTGACCACTTACCACTCACACCCACTCTGGTCCAAGCCATCATCCGAACTGGTCTCCCCGTTACGGTCCTTCCCTTCAGTCTATGCTCAAAACAGCATCCAACGAGTGATCCCATTACAGCATAAGTCAGATGGACCATTTCACTCGGAGTTGTTTCCAAACCTCAGACATTTCCCATTATGCTTGAAGTAAAAGCTAAAGTCCTTGCCAATCCTTCTATAATCGGGTCCATGTTAGCCCTCTGATCTTACTCTTCCTCCCCCGTTCCATTTCAGTCTTCCTGGCCTTCTTATTGTTTCTAGAACAAACCAATCAGGCCTTTGCAAGTGCCATTCTTTCTGCCTCAAATATTCTTCCTGCAGACATCCACACAGCTTACTCTCATACTTTCTTCAGTACTATGTTCAAATGTCACCCTACCTCTTTTAAAATTACAAGCCACCCCACACACATACTTTCCAGAATTTCCCAGAAGTTTCTCAGAATCTTCTCTAAACAGCACGTAATACCATCTAACATTCCATATATTTTCCTTACTTAACTCATTGTCTCTTGTCAATAGACTGAAATCTTCCTGAGGACAGGATTTTTCTCTGTTTTGTTCCCTAACGTATTCCCAGAGGCTAGAGTAATGCTTAGCGCACAGTGGCTGCTCAGTAAATACTTGGTGGCTGTTAAATAAAGCGGAGGTATCAGGTAAGGTTTTGGGAATACACTCCTGGAATCTGGAGAGAGGTCGGAGCTAGAGCTATAACTTTAGAAGTCATCAGTGTGAGTGGGGCACCTGGGTGGCTCAGTCGGTTGAGCGGCCGACTTTGGCTCAGATCATGATCTCACAGCTCTAGAGTTCGAGCCCCGCATAGGGCCTATGCTGACGGCTCAGAGCCTGGAGCCTACTTTGGATTCTGTATCTCCTTCTCTCTCTGCCCCTAACCCACTCACATTCTGTCTCTGTCTCTCTCAAAAATAAATAAACATTAAGAAAAAAGAAGTCATCAGTAAAGATATCATTAAAAATAAACACAGGAGAGATCTGCTTTAAAAAAAATATTCACAAGAAAAGTCATTTACACAATCTTGGCTGGAAAAGCATAATGATGAAAATAATGCACTTTTTGCAAATTTCAAATTGGCAAAATTTACAAAATCAAAGGCGATTCAAAAGATATGAAACTGACACTAATTGCAGGAGTCTGAGTCAATAATTTTTAATTGCTCTCTACCTATATTTGCTTTATTTTGTATTCAAGGCTATCTTATCTTTTCAGTAAGTGAAGGACATGGATGCCTCCTCATCCTTCTGTTTACCATCTGATTTTAAACAACAACAACCACGGAACACTAATAAGGAAATGGAACACATGTAATGTGTTCCTCAAGAATTCCCATTCTAGCCTTCCTCCTCTGTGACCGTTTAATTGTACTGGTGACTGGCAGGACTTGCGGGAATTGAAAGTAATGTATTTGGTAGTAATGGCGATTACAATTCTCTCTCCAATAACTTGAAACTTAGTCTGAAGCTTCTTCAAAATAGAAATGCAGAGCCCAAGGTCAGACAACACTTTACTGAGAATCAGCTATTAGAATGCAGAGCAGTAGCCTGAAAGAGTCTGCTGTCTGCATTTTGTGGAAACAGATGTGAAAAGTGGGGAAAGTATTATTGAATCACCACCACCACTGCTTGGTAATTTGTGTTAATTGTATGTATGAAGTTGTTGGCCCATTGTACCTCTTAAATGACATCCCTCACCAATCCCTGAAATTTGTTTCTACAAGATGCAGACACCATTGAGCTGGAGGATGCCTCGCCTCAGAGCAATAGAAAGCTTTTTCAAACACCTTTAATGCATATTCACAACCACCACTTTCTAAAATGTAATATTTCATCACCTACTATATTTAAATTTCTAAAATCTGCACTATCTATTTCAAGTATGTTTAAATCAAAGTTTAAGTATTGGAAAAGCCTACATAATTTAAAAAGTACTATGTATTGGAGGGTGCTGACTCAGCAGACACTAGGCAATCAACAGGCCAACCTTAACCGCATGAAAACTGCAAATAACAGCAGGTTTAACATTATGAAGATGAAGCTGAAAGGAAATTAAAATTTCATAAAGAAAATAGACAAGTGAAATCAAATGAAGAAAAGCAAAACATAAAGGCAAAAAAGTTGAAAATAAAAAACAACCTAAATAGTAAGGAAAACAGAAAATCAAGTACATGAAATGGATTCAGGGTCTAACTAAGCTAAAAATACATTGGTATTAATCAGCCATCATACTAAGCTCATATTTAAAAAAATAGAAATTATTACAACAGAGGTGAGGGGGTAAATGAAGCAAGAGAATTCTAGAATATTGTGGAGAACGATGTCAAATAGGTGGCCATTGTGAGTTTTCCTTAGTCTCCTTCCCAATAAAATCTCTAGAACATTCGTCTCCATTACATCTTCCTAGCACTCCTTACTGTATCTAATATTATAACTACAAATCTGCCTTCCTCACCACAACACACTGATTTTCCTAGAGGAGATTTCTATGGAGTATGGAAGTCAAGAAAATGACAAAGTTTGAGACCTTTTAGAATGACCCATTATAAATCATATTCAACACTTATTGAATACCAGCATCATAGACTCATAGACTCTCAAGGTCAGAAGAGATCTTAAAGGTCTTCTAGTCCAACCAAGCCTCCATTCTCAAAGTCCCTTTGTAACATTCCTGCCAAGCAGCTAAGCTATGCTTACTGAAACACGTTGATTGAGGGAGAATTCACCATCTTCCAGAATGTCTCATTTTACCTTCAAACATCACTTCAGTCCGCTAGTTATTCGCATTTCTATGTTCCTCAAACTAAACATTTTACCTCAGATATTTACTGATAAGAAAACATAAAAACATGTAAGTGACTACAGCCTACCTTATAGAGACTCTCATTTTATTCATATGATTGGGAGATTCCTGAGAGTCAGTATACTTTCAAAGGTACCCAAGTGATTCTAATATGCAGGCCAGGATTAGAAACATTGTATGAAACTAAGTTCACTCCCACCATAATAGAGTTACTATTAGAAAATGTCAGATGACCATCTCCCTAAAACTTCTGTTTACTAATCTCAGATTGATTCCTTGAGCATTCTACAGTAGATTAAGGTAACATAACATGGAAAGAGTACAAGATTTGAATTCAGACAGAGCTGGCCTTAAATGATCTCTTTAGAGAGTGACCTCAGCCAGATGGTCTAATTATTCTGAGTCTCAGTTTCCCCATCCATAAAAACAGGATACAATCATTAATGGGAGTTGAAGGAAATAATATACTCCACATAAGAATACAATGCTATCATGCCCATCTGAGCCTTCCCTAGGTGAATATGGTAGACAAACCCTAGGGTGGCCCCACGATTCCCACTCCCTGGTATTCACATCCAGTTTGTTCTCCTCTTGAGTGTATGTGGGACCAGTGACTTGCTTCTGACGAACAGAATATGGCAAAAGTGAAAGGATTTTTGCAGGTTTAATTAAGGTCCCAAATCAGTTGATTTTGAGTTAGTCCAAGGGAAGATTATCCTGGGTGGGCCTGACCTAATCAAGTGAAAGCCTTTAACAGAGTGACCGGACCCTCCCTGAAGTCAGACACTTCAAGCAGTGGAGACTTTCCTGCAGGCTGATAAAGTCAGGGTCATGTTATAGAAGCTTATGTGGCAAGGAACTGCAGGTGGTCTCTAGGAACTGCAGGTGGCCTTTGGAGCCTCCAGGCAGCAGGTAGTGAAAAATCAGAGCTGTCCACCATTTAGCTTCAAGGAAATGAATTCTGCCAACAGCCTACGTGAACTCAGAAGCAGATACTCTCACAGTTAAGCCTCTAAATGAAAATGCATCTGTGAGCACCTGGGCAGAGGACCCAGTAAAGCTATGCCCAGATTTCGAAGCCATGGGAACTTTGAGATAATTAATAGTGCCTTGTTTTGAGCCACCACGTTTGTGGTCATTTGGTTTGCAGCAGTAGAAACGATAACCGTTTTCATTTGAATGTTTCAAGTCATTTCATGGTCTTGGTCACTCTACCTAAAACATCTCCACTTTAGCAAAATTTCCTTTAAAGTGTGGCTTGCCCTCTGACTCTTGATCTCAGCTCAGGTCATGATCTCGCAGTTTGTGAGGTCTCTGCTTAGGATTCTCTCTCTCTCTCTCTCTCTCTCTCTCTCTCTCTCTCTCTCTCTCAGGAGCCCTCTCTCTCTCTGTCCCTCCCCTGCTCACACATGCACACTGACTCTCTCTCTCTCTCAAAATAAATGAGTAAACTTAAAAAAAATAAAAACATAAAGTAAAGTGTGACTTGCAAAAGTGGTTGCAACCGTCATAGTAAAAATTTATTCAGGCAAAAAGCATCAAAGGATGTTAAACCTGGGGTGGTGGTAGTGGTTGAAATTTAATGAGAAAAATGATATTTACAATTAAATTTGACTATGCCTCATTTTATATCTTAAGGCACAGATCTTCTGTTGTGTTAGTCTCACATTTAGAGTAAAGAGACAGGGGTGCTCTTATTATCAAATTGTTTTGCTAATGAGCCCCTCCTTTTCCATCTGGAAAGTAACCCATTAAATCTGGATGTTTTGCAGAATTTCATAGTCATGAATTTTCTATTGTACTTTATATTAGTCTATTAGTTTGTATAATCATTTGCACTGAGTAATGACCTCACTAGCTTCATGTTAATTTGGCATACCAACATGCATGTGTGTGTGTGCACGTTTGTGTGTAGATTCTCCACAATCAGAGGAACCTCAGAAGTCTAGTTTTCTTCTTTTCATAGTTGCACAAAGTACATTTAAAAGTACCCTGGATCAATTCATATCCAAACATGTCAGGAAGCCTCATTCTTTCACCCTTGATCACTAATGATTTTATGTCAGACTATAGGAATGATCTATCTTTAATTTCCAAAAGAAGTCTTTTTATTAATTGCAAAGTGGCACGCAGAGGAGATTAACAGCAGCCCTCCTATGCCACACTCCACCAAACAGTCATTCATTGATTCCCAATGTCAAAGCTGTTAAAGACTACATATGTAGCTTTTCACCTTTCTTATTGAGGACATGACCATATGACCCTAAAGGGACCTGACAAAGATAAATGCTCAGAATGACAAAACGGAAAGATAGAAAGGGCTTGTGTTATTGAAGATATTGCTCAGCCGATGAATTAACCAGACCTCTACTACCCTACTGATCTCTTTGAACACAAAAAATAAATGCTTCGTGAAGGCCACTTTTTTGGGTATTCAGTTACTTGCAGCCACAAACACCCTAAATGATACACTTGCCTATCTCTAACAACTTTTAGCCTTTCTAAGCCTCAGTTTTTTCAACAATACAAAAAGCAAATATGGAAATGCAGTCTTTGTAGATGATCAAGTTAAGATGATACAAATAGGTTCTGGTACCAATTTCAGTGTGTGTGTGGTGGTGGGGTTCCCCACACCAGCAAAGCAATTCTCTGGACACCAGTTGGGTGTCCTATAATTTGACCCAATTTTGACACTATCTACCCCAGAGGCAGCATCAGATATCACAGGATAAGGACTCAGTCCTATAAGACTGTCCCTTGTGTGCCCCCTACTCTACTCACTTCAGACACCAGTCACAAGTCCAGATTGTCACATGCACTTCCAACATACCAGCTGTACATGGAGGTTCCTACAACCCACTGCTTGGACTCAATTAATAGAGGGGCTCACGGAACTCAGAGTAACATTTTCTTTACTAGATCACTAGTTTACTATAAAAGAATATAACTCAGGAACAGCCACATAAAAGAGATGCATAGGAGATGGTGTGGGGGAAGGGTGTGGCACTTTAATGCCCTCTCCAAGCATGTCACTTTCCCAGCACCTCTACATGTTCACCTACCTGTAAATTCTCTGACCTTCATACCTTTTTGGTTTTTATAGAGGCTTCATTACATAGGTATGATTGATTAACTCATTGACCACTGGTAATGGATTCAACCTCCAGCCCCTCTCACCTCTCCAGAAGTTGAGAAAGTTCCAATCTTTTAATCACATGGTTGGCTCCACAGGCAACCAGCCTCCATCCTTAAGTGCCTTCCAGAAGTCATCTCCTTAATATAACAAAAGACACCTTTACTGCTCCCATCACTTAGGAAATTCTGAAGGTTTTAGGAGCTCTGCACCAGAAACAGGGACCAAATATATATTTCTAATTATAAATCATGGTATCACATGAGGCCATTAGGGTGGGCCTTAATCCAATACAACTATATCCTTAATAAAAAGGGGAAATCTGAACACACACACACACACACACACACACACACAAGAAAAAACAACACATGAACAGAAAGGTAGAAATCAGAGTGATACATCTATAAGCCAGGGAACACCAAAGATGGCCAATAAACCATCAGAAGCTTTGAGAGTGGCTTGAAACAGTCCTCAGAAGAAACAAATTGTGCCAACACCTTGATATTGGACTTCTAGGGTTCAGAATTGTAAGACAATAAATTTCTGTTGTTTAAGACGTTCAGGGGCGCCTGGGTGGCGCAGTCGGTTAAGCGTCCGACTTCAGCCAGGTCACGATCTCGCGGTCCGGGAGTTCGAGCCCCGCGTCGGGCTCTGGGCTGATGGCTCAGAGCCTGGAGCCTGTTTCCGATTCTGTGTCTCCCTCTCTCTCTGCCCCTCCCCCGTTCATGCTCTGTCTCTCTCTGTCCCAAAAAAAAAATAAATAAACGTTGAAAAAAAAAATTAAAAAAAAAAAAAAAGACGTTCAATTTGTGGTACTTGGTTACAGCAGCTCTAGCAAACAAAAACAATTCAATGTGAAAAGTAAACCCAAATTCCAAAGGAAACCAAACAGCAACAACCACAAAAACAGAAAAGGATGTTCATTTTTTTATAGTTATACACTCATAAGCTGATGTTTATTTTCATGGATAATTGATGGTAGTACAAAAAAATGATTCTCAAAATAAAGTGTTTACATATGGACTAACCTTAGGTCAGAAACTAGAGAGCTTCTCGAAAGAGGAATATTTCACAGAGGGGGGAAAAAAAAGAAGTTGGAGGGCATGTATTTTAATAGAAGCTAAGAGGAAATTTTCAAATATACAAATGGAACAGAACAATAAAAAGGGTTAAGAGACAAGTGCACTTTCTTAATAAAACGAAATCACAAATGCTAGCATAGATTAAGAAGATAATCATGAGATGTGAGAAGAGAATCCATTTGGACATATCTTTTAATTTTTAATTCTTTACAAAGAACGTGAATTGTTATATTTGCATAGTTAATCATTACTTTTTAAGTCTTTCATTTCCTTGAAATTTTTTACTAAAGAATTGCCAGTGAAAAGATGTGGAAGATGTTTTGTATTGAATTTGAATATATTATTCACTTAATTACAACCTTCGTGTAACAAAGGTTTCCTAATGTAGTCTCATCTAAAATTAATAGATATATATTCAGTGAGTCCAAATGTTTAATGAGCTACAAGGTTTATTAACATGCCTATTTTATTTATTTTTAGCTTTATTAAAGCTCATCTATTGCCCACAGGCTTGCGGTGCACATATCACATAATAAAAAGGCAAAATTAAATTTAAATTCTTATGTAGCAGAATTTCCTCCAAGCAAATGAATACCAACATGGCTACATTATTTCAGAACTTCCAGATTTAAATTTGAAGATTAAAGCTTTTATTTGCTTTTAATTAATCTTGTATTTGTATATAGAGAGTGTGCAAATAAGTGCCAAAGTTACCAACAGACCTATAAAATGACATTTTAAATAAAAATGGGTATAGTCTCTGCAGTTTGGGGCTAGCTCTTCTGCACAAATAAATACCTTCCTCATCTATTGACTGATGGCAAAAATTATTAAAATGATTAATTCCTGTAAAAATACAAATACTCTTTTTTTAAAATCTTTTTAATGTTTATTTATTTTTGAGAGAGAGAGAGAGAGAGAGAACAAGCAGGGGAGGGACAGAGAGAGAGTGAGACACAGAATCTGAAACAGACTCCAGGCTCTGAGCTGTAAGCACAGAACCTGATGCAGGGCTCAAACTCACGAACCACAAGATCATGACCTGAGCCAAAGTCACATACTTAACTGACTAAGCCACCCAGGTGCCCCAAAATACAAATACTCTTGAAGAGAGTAACACTTCAAGCTATTCTTGGTGAAAACACTTGAGATCTCACCCAAGTGCACATTTTTGTGGCTGGTGGGTGAATTCTAGGGAGTAAAGAAGCACCTATGATGAAGGCTGGAACCACCAGAACCAGCATTTGTCAGTTTCCCTCTTGTACTTACATCTATTCAGGATTCTAGTTTTCCAAATGAACCTCTTTTCATGGAAACCATGATATGGAAGAGATCCAGACACTGAATAGACTTGGCCTAATTTAAATTTACACGTGAACATTTCTTGAGTATCTGTTATGCACAAGATACTGAGCTAGATTTTATGGGAGATACAAATATGAGAAGACATAGTGGCCAACTTCTCAGAAGTTTGTAATCTGGAAGGAGTATAAAATAAGTGTGAAATCCACTCAGTATATAACATGGTGGGTAAGAACATGGACCCAAGGGTTACTCTGGTGTGACTTCAGCTCCAACTTGCAAGTCATATAACCTTTCTGTTTCAGTTCTTCAACTGTGTAATGAGCAGGGCTTGTTGTGAAGACTGAATTAATATACAGAAGGCATTTTGAACAGTGTAAGCAATAAGTATAAGGTAAAAGAGTCACTTAAAAGAACTATTTTAAAAAGTGAAAACGTGGGGTGCCTGGGTGGCTCAGCTGGTTGAGCATCCCACTCACTTTCAGCTCAGGTCATGAGTTCATGGTTTCGTAGCTTCGAGCCCCACGCTGGGCTCTGTAATGGCAGCACAGAGCCTGCTCCTGATTCTCTCTCTCCATCTCTCTCTGCCCCTCCCCCACTTGCGCTGTCTCTATCTCTCTCAAAATAAATAAACTTTAAAAAAAAAGTGAAAATGGAGTTCAAGGTAGGGCAAGATGGCATTTGATGGAAAAATCAGGAATGACTTTTCTAAGATAGATGGCATAAAGCAGACAATATTAGTGACCCTTCCCTTGCATCATGCACAAAAGAACTTCTCCACCTTTTTAGAAAGTGCTTCTGCCATTTTGTGGCCTGACAGCTTCACATCACATGTGGGTAGTACAGCAACTTATTCTTTTCTTTTTGTATGCTCTTTCTCCTTGGTCACAATGAGAACAACTTGCACTAAAACTGTCATTTTACAACAAAAATATGTCAACATTTCACACATAGTCTTTGCAAAAATGTCAGTATGAATTTTTATGATGCAAGTGTCATGAATATCCTTCCACATTCATTTATTTTTAATAAATGAAGAAGTAAGTTCTTGTCTGCCAGGGGAATAGAGAACATAAGATGAATTTGGTTCATATCATGGTATTGATTTTTTAGAATGCCATGGATATTGGTGTGGTTAGGACTCAACCAAATAGTCTAGAATAAATCAAAAATAATTTATCATGCGTACACAAAGTACAATATAATACCTTTTCAAATGTTTGTATGTGATTTACAACTTACTTAAAAATAAGTCTTAAAAACTGCACTACAGTAAATTAAGCCATCATGCTGCACACCTTAAACTTATACAACGATCTAAGTCAATTACTTCTTAATAAAACCAGAAAAAAACTACACTACAAAAACTCTTAAAATATAAGCTTTCTCAATTTTCTTTTAACTTAAAGAAATAGGCATTGTGGATTGAATTGTGTCCCCCCAAAAGATAGGCTGCAATCCTAACCCCCACCCCATACCTATTAATGTGAGCTTATTTGGAAATAAGATCTTGCAGATGTAATCAAGTCATGAGGTCATACTGGATTAGAGTGGATATGATCATACTGATCAAATGACTGGTTTCATTATAAAAAAAGCGAAAAATTGGGACAAAGAGAAGAGACAGACACAGAGCAGAAGGCCATGTAATGATGGAAGCAGAGACTGGAGGGATACAGCTAATTGCAAGCCAACAAATGCCAAAGATTGCAAGCAAACACCAGAAACTAGGAGGACACACAGAAGTCTGTTCCCCCAGAGACTTCAGAGGGAGCACGGCCCTACTAACACCTTCATTTCAGATTCGTAGCCTCTAGAACTAATAAATAGAATGAATTTATTTGCCTTAAGCCACCCAGTTTGTGTACTTTGTAATGGTGGCCCTACAAAACTTATAGGTTGATTCATTCATTCAGGAATAATTATTGAATCTGCTATGTGCTGGGCACCACACTGAGTGCTGGGAAACCATGTGAGCAAGTGCAACAAAGTCCCAGTTCTTGGGCACATAGGCTCTTGCAAAGAAGATGAACATGAAACAGACAAAATAGATGATCACTTAAGAAATTCAATCTCAAACCCAAAGTACCTCTCTCAAGTCATTCTCTAGCACAATAGTTCATTTAATTTGCTTTATAATCTTCATCACTGTATGAAACTATTGTGTTTGTTTTGTCCTGTGATTGTTATCAGTCTCCCCTCATTCCATCCTCAGCTTTTAGAAGAGTATGTGACATTGGAGGCACCCATTAATTGTTGAATTAATTAATTAATTAATTAATTAATTTTAAAAGCTACAGCATAAGAGAGTGTTTATTAAGGAGAGGTGACCTTTTCTAAAAGGTCAAAACAAGCTTCCCTGTAGAAATGATATTTGGGTGGAATAATAAATAGGAATTAACTGCTCACTGGGGACTAACGAGAGTCAATTTGAAGAATAGAAAAGAGTGTTTCAAGGAAAGCAAACAGCATTTTTGAAGGCTTGCAGGCAGGAAAGAATATAGCATATTTTAGAAATTCATAGCTCAAGGTGGCTAGGGCCCCAAGTGTGAAAGGAACTTGATGTATCAAGTTGAGTTTGATGAAGCAGGTGGTGGCCAGATCACATAGGACATGGAAACCAGATCCAGCATTTTGACCTTAGCCTAGTAGACAATGGGGAACTTTTGCCAGGCTTTCAGAAGGAGAGTGAATGAGTATATTTGCCTTTTAAAATTTCCTCTCTGGCTCCTGGCTACATATTGGAAGCAGACAAGAGTGGGCATAGAGGATGAGGGAGGGGCTATTGGAGCAGTATGGATGAGAGATAGGGTAGCTCAGAGAAGGAAACTGGCCATGAAGGAATAGACAGATTCAAAGGTTGTACAGTGGTTTAAACAAACAAACAAACAAACAAACAAACACAGGAGATTATGATGAATTAGATGTGAAGTAGTGAAGGATGAGGGTAAGTTTTCTGGTTCACGCTCCTGGGTGAATGGTATATCATTTTTTCTGATAAGGAATTAGAAGAGAATCGGGTAGCAGGGGGATGAGTAGAAGAGTATAGTTGTGACCATGCTGAGTTGAGTTTCTAATGATGCACTGAGACACAGATGCTGAGCAGGCAGGGTCATAGATGAGTCTGGATCTTGGCCGAGAGGCCTGGGCCAGTGACATCAGTGTAAGGAATCCTAGACCTAGACATGGTACCTAGTGAAAGTATTTAGAGAAAAAAGAAAAAGGTCTTGGATTATGTCTTGAAAAAATAGAGTACTTGGATATAGCCTTGATTTCTTTGCAATCTAGAGAGGTTTTTTTTTTTCTTTTCCTAAACTTGACCTTTTCATTGTCTAGTTTGTTCTAAAAAAATTAAAGGCATACAACAGCAAAACATCAACTCTTCTGGATCTTATTATAAACACTGAAATCCTACGTGTCACTTAATGGAAATTATAAAATTTAGTTTGCTTCAGATGCAACTACCAATGATAAATGTATAGCTTTTAAGCCACTTGGCATTTATTATGCACGTTTGTCAACTCCAAGTCAGTTTTGGATAAATATTCCTCATACAAGATATCAACTCAGCTTGCAATAGTCAAACTTCCTATATAAATACCTTCACACAAACCCAAACCCAAGAAAATTTAATGTCACCAGATTCAATCCTCATTGCCTTCTCAAGTTTGAACTCCTCTTTTATTTTCTGATATGCCTTTGGATTATTGAGCACTTCAGGACTAGAAGAAAGGTAAGAAACACAGAAATGCTTACTACTTATGACTATGTCATAAAACCAGCTTCAGGTCACAGGAGTGTCAAAATATATACAGGAGGCAATCACATGTGCAGAGTTTTCTTTCCAGAAACTGCTTTGAAAGGGGCATTATTAGGGAATGTTCATGGAACCTAGTTTCCAATGAATTCACAAACATTGCAAATTTTAAGATGATTTCTTATTATTTATAAAAGCTTATTTCTAACTGACCCATCTTTGAAGAGTCTTGCATCTTAAAATTTACTTATTCTGTTCTCTTCCATCATTCTTGATTCATAGTTATAACAGAAACACCCTTTCCTCTACTCTCCTTACTATTTACATAATTCATTTATCAGTGTTGATCACACAGAATCACAGGAACTTTGGAACTATAAGCCTCTTTAGAAGTTATTTGGTTCAATTTTATTTTCACAGTTGAGGAAACAGAGGCTTCAAAAGCATTAACTAACATCCCTAAAAACACACGCAAACTATAACAAAATACAAAATTGGTTTTACTATTTTTTGGTTCAAACCAGTACACTATCATTTATATGCAATAATTTATCTTTTCATATTTTGGCAGGAAAAACTGCACCAAGCTAGACAACGTCTATCATTATACACAAGATTTACCCCACTAAAGTTAAGTTTTAATAGTAGACATAAATCAACTTTCCAATTATCTTTCAAAAGTTACTGACACCCTCTATTGTATAATAAAACTCTTATGAAAGTATAGCAATGCACTTTAAGCTTTCCTCTCTCTGTTGCAGTATGAGGTCATATCTAGAATGTCCCTTCATCCCATTATAAAATAAAATCTGCATTTCTATGATGAGACTATCTGTACTCTACCTCAATTCATCATATGAAGGGGAATCTTAAAGGGAAATCATATTATCTGTTACCTCCCTATCATAAAAATAGGGATTTGACTCTCACTGTTCCAGAAATCTCACTAAATGAAAAGAGAGTGTATAAATGCTGAATTTTCTTAAAAAAATAGATTACAAATATATTTTTTATCTCCTCTTGGAATTTATCCTATTTGCTTCTCATTCCTCTAAGTGACCTTTGGAAATACTACATTCCTCAATTCATGAGCAGGGGAAGGCATTCATTTCTGCTTTAATGAAGTAATTTTAGAAATGAGTTTCAGAAACAGTAATAGGGTATCACTGAGGACACAAGGGAGGGAAAGACATTCTTTGGCTAAGTATGACTCAACATGCACAATCTCAGGATATAACAGGAGAATTAGGCATATATTTAAGACTTCCTCAAATGTTCTCATTGCAAATTAAACAAAATCCAAATGTCTGGGTTTTAGAAAACCCACCACCATCTTGACATGCCTACTTCCAGCCTCACCTCAGACCACTTCCTCACTCACTACCTGTCCCTTGATAATAACAACTTACATTTTTGACTGAAAGACCTTTCTTTTGTTTTTTTCTAATGCCTGGAATATTCTTTCCTTTGATCTTCATAAAACAGAGTGGCCTTCCCTGGCCATCCTGTCTATATACACATTATAATTTACCTCTGGTCTCTCCCATTATCCTGCAGAGCATGTATACTATCCAAAACTACTGTTATTTTACAAGTTTATTATATCCATCTTTCTCCCCTAGATTGTAAACTACATGAGGAAAGGGACTTTAATCCTAATTTACTCCTTAGTCCCCAGGCACACAGATCAGTATCCAGCATGTACCTGATGCCAAATTAATAGGTATTAAATGAGGGTGAAGTTGATGTTGCTCTAATACTTTATATACCTTTTATTCACTCAACTACATTTATTGGCTGCTCTGTGTAAGATAACTTGTTAGTCATTACCTAACAGGAAAAGTTAAAAATAGAATTCTTCAAATTCCTGAGATCAGGAGGAAACTCAAATCCTGAAGTTATAAAACTTTAGTATTGAACTTGAATGTACAGATCATCTAGTGCAGCTCTTTGTCCTACATAGGAAGGAAGGGACAGAGATAATAGTGTCTTACCCGAAATAACATGTTTTCACTGCGTTTCTAGAAAAGAAGTTGCTAAGTCAGATCCTCAATGGAATACTTATAGCACTCACATATGAAGTTTGCTTCCCAGCAATGAAGCAAAATTCACTACTATAATTATAAACATTATTACTATGATTACTACCATTTCCACTCTACTCCTCGGTGGATGTGACATAGCACTTTGTTTCCTAAATATAGGAAATACGGTCCCTATAACACATACCAAATCCTTTAAATGCCAAACAGTTAGATCAATTCACTCAAATACACAAATTCTATCAACTATCAACTGACAGACTATCGCCTGCTCAAACAAGCTGACAATAAAAAACAAGGACTACAGCCCCAAAGGGTTGAATCATCAGTACCACAAAAGATACAATCACATACTGAGGCCAACACACAAAATTGATTCTTTAATTTGGTGTGTAAGTTAAGGTTTGTGTTAACTCACATAGTACCCGTAACAGACGGGTCACTAAATATTGAGCTGAGTGTGTTACAAGTACGAAGTAGCCGTCAAATGGTGGCTGGACAGATGGATGAATGACTGACTGAAGGAAAGAATGATTCAGTTCAGGAAAGCATCTATCAGCAGGTGCGTGCTGCTTCGCTCTGGGTTTCTCCGTGTGCCTTGCACAGAGCTAGGTACAGCCCAGCTGAAAAACGGCATCATTCAGGGAATCGAAGAGTCTTTAGGGTTAGGGGCAACTTAGAATAAGCCTTAAAATTTTTATTTCTCTCTAAAGACTTGACTTTACCACAGTCATCTCACCCGAATGTGGAAAATCTCTCCTAGTAAATGACACAAAAATCCCTTAGGTTACAATTTTAGCTTATGGAGTATAACAAAAACCTCATTTCTTTTAAGATATAACAATATTTTAGTAGAGAAACATTTCATCTTTTGACTAAGTCTGTTGGGAAGCAATGAATTTGGTGGGTTTTAAGTATATCTAAAATTAATACAGTCAGGATCATTCCAGCAGAGCCTCGGTTAGCTTGTACTTTGGCACACTGACAGTGAGGCACCAGAGAGTTAAGGGTGAGAGGAAGGAAGAAAAAGAGCTTCCTTATACCTGGCTGTCCGCCTCTTATCACTATCTTCTAAATGTCTGGAAGTCCCTTCACGTGCTCTGCTTGCTGGCTGTATCATGGTAACTCAACAAATCCCTTTTGCAAAAGCCCTCACCGTGTGTCTCCTAAATAGCACAGTTAGAAATCCTGAACTATTCTTTACACATTAAGAACATAATATTGCATTTTTTTTTAATTTTTTTTTTAACATTTATTTATTTCTGAGACAGAGAGAGACAGAGAATGAACAGGGAAGGGGCAGAGAGAGAGAGGGAGACACAGAATCTGAAACAGGCTCCAGGCTCTGAGCTGTCAGCACAGAGCCCGACGCGGGGCTCGAACTCATGGACCGTGAGATCATGACCTGAGCTGAAGTCGGACGCTTAACCAACCAAGCCACCCAGGCGCCCCCATAATATTGCATATTAAACTGGTAGACTTCACCAGAAGCCACATGACGTGGCAGTTACACACTATAATATGTTACACACACTATAATATGTTAGTGGTTAAAAGTTACATACACCATGTAAGTTGTTAAAACGGTTAACAGGCTCTGGAGTCACGGAAACTTGCACTCAGATCCTAGCCACACTCGCCAGCCACCTGGCCCTTGGAATATGATCTAATATCTCCCAAGCCTCAGTGTCTTCATCTGTGAAAGCAAAACAATAGTACCTGGTCCACAACATCATTGTGTGAATCACATACATGCTTGACATGCCTGACACATAGTGGACCTTCAAGAAAAGTGATGAGTAATAGTGGTAGTGATGGGAGTATAAATGGCTTAAATATTTCAAGCACCAACTAAAGCAAGGACATACCGAATACATATTTAGCAATTTTAAAGTTAACCGTGGCTTTTCCATCTACTCACCACTACATGATCCAAATGGGAGTAAAGGGATAAAAGAGAATCACAACCTGTTTTCTCTTCTAGGGAAGTTTTCTAATTAGCACATTAACTAATTTACTCCTTACAAATGTGCAAGTTGTAAACACAGACTGTTGTCTCAGACACTGATAACTTAAGTGATTTTATAAATGTAAATGCATTACAAACTCATTGCAATTAGACATAACTAAAGATTGCACACCATAACTTATTTCTCTTCATGTTGAACTTTTTATTTAATGAATTTATGATTCTAACAAGGAGATTATGTTAGAGCATTAACCAAAATCTGTAGCATTTTGGGTCAGTATGTAATTTTCATTGAAGGGACCCAATATGATCAAAAAGAATCTCAAAAATAATTCACTCCCCAAATATTTTAAATACAAGTCTTCTGAACATATTAGTAGTAATAATCTTTTTGTTTCAGATTTAGTAGATCATTAGAAAGTAATAGTGAATTTTTTTTTTTTTCCTGGATAGATCTGATTGAAACTGTGTTTTGCACAAAACAGGGCTCAGAATCATTATACACTGATTCTACTGCAAATTCATTTGCAAATTTGGGTAAGTCTTTAAAGCAAAACTAAAAAATATTTATAACAAACCTGAGGATGTGATTAAACCCCAAAATTATTTAGTGAAAAAAATTAGTCCTGTATATAAGATGTTTTTCCACATGAGGATAAACAATAAGAAAATACCCAAGTTAATTAAAAACTCACTCATTTCAAACTCTAAAACTACAAGTAGTACTAAAGAATATTAAAATTTACTCATAATGCTTTTACAATAGTTCATAATTCATATTTGAGCTAGACTGTGCTTAACAATTTTTTTTTCAAAAAAATTTTTTAGTATTTATTTATTTTAGGGAGAGACAGAGTGTGAGCAAGGGAGGGGCAGACACAGAATCAGAAGCAGGCTCCAGGCTCTGAGTTGTCAGCACAGAGCCCAACGTGGGACTGGAACCCATGAACCACAAGATCATAACCTGAGCTACTGTCAGACGCTCAACCGACTGAGCCACCCAGGCACCCCCAATTTTTCTTTTTCTTTCCTTTTCTTAATTTTTTAACATCTTTATTTATTTTTGAGAGAGAGAGAGAGAGAGAGAGAGAGAGAGAATGGAGGAAGGGAAAGGAGAGGGAGACACAGAATCAGAAGAAAGCTCCAGGCTCTGAGCTGTCGCACAGAGCCTGAGGTGGGGCCTGAACCCACGAACCGTGAGATCATGACCTAAGTTGAAGTCGGAAGCCCAACCAACTGAGCTACCCAGGCACCCCTTCTTTTTCTTGATAAACAATTGTTTAAAGAAAAACTAGTGCAAAAAAATGTCTATTTTATCTCATTGCTGGTAACTTTTCATTGTGTACTAATCCCTGTTATTGGCTATTCTATGGCTATTCCTATGAACCTCTCTAAAATCAGATAGTAAATCTGGCTTATGAAGTGACAATCTTACATTTTTTTTCCTATATGTCACTTTTATATATAAAGAAATAAGGGGGACATGGAAGATACTTTAAAAGATAAAACCATGAGCTGCTAAACTTCAAATAACTGGAAGAACTACAGCGCCATCTTGTGGACGAAAATATCTAATTAGTGAAATGGCTTTGATTCTATCAGAAAAGAAATGTGATTGAATTCTTGGCCACCAATCCTAGTTTCTTTTAACGATACATTATTTTAGAACCTTTGGTCTGGAATTTCTGTCAAACAGCAATTATTATCCAGAGGACTAACCCATATAATACAGAAACCAGATGAAGTATGTCTATGTTATGGATAAATAAAAATACAAAGTTAATATCTTTATTAGAGGCTGTCCTAATAAAGAAGGACCCTGTAAAGAGGGTGAGAGGTGAAAGAGGACGAAAGCTGGAGGCATTGGTTTTTCTATCCTTCTTTTCAAACTTAGAGGATTAAGGAAACCCTTAACGTGATTCTAGCTCAGTTTCTGAAAAACTTACTAAGGAAGGATTTCCTTTAATATCCATAATCATAAAGCAAAAATGCCAAGGAGGCAGAAACGGAAATAAGGTTGTTTGGGTGAGGTCAGAGCACCACGTATCTTTCTTTCTTCTTAACCAATTTCAATTAACCAAAATGTACTGAGAGCCTACAATGTGCCAAGCACTTGCTGGGCACAGGATAGTCCCTCCTGAAAGACACGTAAGGACTAGTGAAGTGTACAGGTCATTTCAAGGTGGAGAAAATGCTCGGGAAGGCCAGTCTGGGAGGTCATGCCATCTGCAGGACATTGAACGGAACTCTGAGGGGCAAGAGAGGAGAGAAAAGATATTTCATTCATTCTCTCAAATCAGTGGGTAGAACCAAATGGGGAACCCTGGGGGAACCCTGCCCTCTAACATACCTTTTCAAAGTACTTTTCAGACTACTGTGTATTCCATACAAACCAAAGAAAAGCATAGAGTACAGAATTTCCCTTCTGTGGAGTTAAACACTCTCTCCTTCTGTGCTCCCATGATACTTTGCTCATAACCTAATGTGGAATTTAACTCCTTATGAATAATTATTAATAATTATTTACCTGCCTGCTACTCCTACGGCTGCAAACTTTGAAAATCAAGACTATCTCATTCATCCTTTTATACTTAACACCAACCACAGTGCATATTGAGCATTCAACCATGTTTGTTGAATGGAATCAGTCATGTTTCACAAGAGTATTTGTTTGGCCACAGTAATAAACTCCTGAGTAAAAATAACACAGGTATTCCTCAAGACATCCAGACTAGCACTATAAGTAGTGATGCCCATTTATTTCTAAGGTTGTCAACTACCAAGTTCTTGTTTTGGGGCTTTCATCCCTGAATCAATCTTTAAAACTCCCAGTGGATAAAAGAAAATTTGTCTCTATATTTATATCTATACTTTTAATTTGGGGGGGGGACTTAGATATGATTTTTTTTTCTAAAATTGTCTTTCTTCAAGCAAATAAAAATCTAAACTGGTACTTAACCTGACATAGAAGTAAAAAGAATAAAGCAAGAAAATTAACATTATCCAAGATGACTTAGATCTCCCAGTGTGGTGTTTTTAGTCTGGCTTCTCTCCCTCTCACTCCTGTCCACTCTCCATTCTCAGCTCCCACTCACCTCCCTGCCTGGACTTTATTTTTTATCTAAAACATTAACACCTGATTGCTGGAGAGTTAGCAGCAGCCCAGAGGGAGAATTTGTTATAAATCATTAACAAAAAAAATTTTGGAATCCAATTCCTGTGTTACTAAACAAACCTTTATTTCTCTTTTATCTGGCCACATTTTAGGCACTCACCTCAAGATATTCACACAGTGTGCTTGACTCCAAAAAGAAATAGACATCACTTGTAAAGAACAAATGGACATAAAGATCCCTACAGACACCACTGTCAAACAAGAAGCTGAACATGTCCTACACTTGCTGTGTATTTGAGTGCTAAAATGGGGAAGGCTATCAGTATGGTTGCACCATATATATGCAGATCAAGTACCTAATTCTCAAAAACTCTAGTTTTAAGTGAGGGCTAACAGTTTTATAAGCTACTTTGAAAAGAAGAAATGCTTCAGTAGTCATTAGAGGAAAAATCTTGATGTGAAATAACAATTCTTTTAGCTCTCTACAGGGTCAAGGATTTAAGCATTGCATTTTATGTGTGATACTGCAAATCTCTCATTTGAAATGCCATTCAGACTTGTATTCTTAAAACACAAAGTGCTAAGCACAAATCTCATATTACAATCTATTTCTTAACTCTTACTTTTAATTAAACAAGATAGTTACACAAAAGGTCCAGGCATAGCATCTGGTACTTAATTGTTTCCTTCTCTTTTCCCTTTGGAGGTAAGAGGACTGGGAGCATGTCTCATTTATTTGTTTGTTTATTTGTTTGTTTGTTTGCTTATTCTGAGAGAGAGAGAGAGCGAGCACATGCAAGCAGGGGAGGGGCAGAGAGAGAGGAAGAGAGAGAATCCCAGGCAGGTTCCATGCTATTAGTGCAGAGCCCAAGGCAGGACTGGATCTCACCTACTGTGAGATCATGACCTGAGCCAAAGCCAAGAGTCGGAAGCTTAAGTGACTGAGCCACCCAAGAGCCCCCCTCTCACGTCTTTATTTTTTTTTTTTTGAAGTTTATTTCTTTATTTTGAGAGACAGAGAGAGTGATCAGGGAGGGGCAGAGAGAGAGAGAGAGAAAATCTCAAGCAGGCTCTGCACTGTCAGCACAGAGCCCAATGTAGGGCTCAAACCCACGAACTATGAGATCATGATCTGAGCTGAAACCAAGAGCTGGACACTTAACCAACTGAGACACTCAGGTGCCCCTCCCCTCTCATTTCTTTAGAAAAATTTTAAAACCTCTCTGAATCTCAGTTTCTGTCTGTGAAGGATAATAACACCACCTCATCTAGTCATTGGAAGGAATGAAAAATGCAACTTGTAAGGGTTAATTGTTTTTTGTTTATCTTTATTTATTTTTGAGAGAGAGACAGCATGTGAGCAGGGAAAGAGCAGAGAGAGAGGGAGACACAGAATCCGAAGCAGGCTCGAGGCTCTGAGCTGTCAGCAGAGAGTCTGATGTGGGGCTCAAACTCATGAACTGTGAGATCATGACCTGACCAAAGTCGGACACTTAACTAAATGAGTCACCCAGGCACCCTTACTATTACAAATTTTTTAAATGTGAGTTTTTTCAGTGTCAGCCTTGGGAATTTAATAATAAAATTGCATTATCAATCTATACTCTGTTCTTCTTTAAAAATCAGTTTCCAAGGAGAAAACCCAATTGTACCAATACAAAAACCCAAGGAGTGGCTGACTGAAAAATCTGAGATCTTGTTGTTGAAAAAGACAAAAATAGGTCCTTTAGTAGCTCTGAGGTAGTAAAGTTGAAAATGCCAAGGAAAGTTGTATTTTTGTGGTTGCTATTTTATTACCCTTTCCAGCAATTTTCCACTTGAATGCCCTTTAAACTTGTAATTTAGGCACACTTTACTCTTTATTGTATTTCAATCTGGGAGGCAAATAACTTAATCAACTTAATCGAAGACCAGGAACCACCAAGATTCTGGTTGGAGTTCCAGTATTGATTTAGCTCTTAATTTTCCATTAATTAAATTAGGACAATAACCAGACAACTTTCAGGACTGTGTTGGCAAGAATTTTTCTGTTTCAGTTTTGATTCCCCCACCCCCTTCCACTGCCAGTGTTCAGAAAACATTTATTACAGTAAAATTGCTTCCATTAAACAATCTGATATTAAGTAAAATTCAGTATAAAATCATTATAAATGGCTTTCCTCTTTCATACAAACTACGCTTTTTCACTTCTTTTCAACACAGTTCTTGCCTCGTATGAAACCCATGAAATCAATTTCTCCTGGTTTTGCTCACTCCAATCACTTCCATAAGCTTGAGAGAGCCTAAGACTGAGCTCTGGAGCACTCCATCATTTTCAAAAACATTTAAAGGTACAAAGGAGAATCCAGTCAAGGAGATTGAGAAGAAAGATAGATGATAATTCAAAATAGTACAGTGTCCGGAAACCAAGTGAAACAAAAATTCAAGAAGACAGAAGTGACCAATTATGTTAAACACTGGTGCCGAGCAAAGGATGATGAAGACAAAGAACAGATCATGAGACTTGACAGACAGATGCTACTGTTGGCTCATATAGGTGTGGTTTTGGTGAAATAGTGAAATAAAAACTTGGTTCAAATTGTCATGAAGATGGGAGCCTCAGCTCAATGTCCATGGAGACATTGAGGTTTGCATCAGTAATTTGATAGCTACCAGGGGCATAGAAGGAAGGGAAATTTCTTTTCTCCCTTTTTTAATGTATTTTTTTAAGTTTATTTATTTATTTTGAGAGACAGAGAGTGCATATGCACAGAGGGAGAGGCAGAGAGGGAGAGAGAGAATTCCAAGCAGGCTCCGAGTTGCCATTGCAGAGCCCGACATGGGGCTCAATCTCACGAACCAAGGTCAGATCATGACCTGAGCTAAAATCAAAAGTTGGACACTTAACTGACTGAGCTACCCAGGTGCCCCTCTTTTTTATTTTTTTATTTTTTCATTAAACATTTTTTTTAACATTTATTTATTATTGAGAGACAGAGAGACACAGAGCTTGAGCAAGGGAGGGGTAGAGAGAGGGGGAGATACAGAATCTGAAGCAGGCTCCAGGCTCTGAGCTGTCAACACAGAGCCCGACACAGGGCTCGAACTCACAAACTGTGAGATCATGACCTGAGCCGAAGTCAGTCGCTTAACCAACTGAGCAAACCAGGTGCCCCTACCCCTCTTTTGTTTATGATTGTTCATTAATATTATAGCACCAATGGCAGAGAACAAAGGAGACATGTAATCATGCAAGACAAGAGATAATTATAGCAGTAAAGTTCTTAAGAAAGTAGAAAGAGATGGAGTCCAGTGCCCACGTAAAGACTTGTCCTAAAATAGGGAAAGGGACACTTTCATTGAAGCAGAAGGCTACAGAGGTGGGTAGACTGGGTGGTGGAAAAATAATGTTATTTTCTGATTTTTTTCCTCAGTGAGATAAGAAGCAAAATCATCCACTGAGAGTGAGGAGCAGAAGCGAGGAGGTGGAAATTTGAGAAGCAAGAAGAGGAGGTGAAATAGTAATCCCTGAGAGAGAAAATAAATCAATAAGGAAATAGGAACTGTGGTCGACTGAATTGCAAAGACTGCACTGAGGCCCACTTGAGACAAACAGTCATAAACTTTAAAAGAGATCAATCGGAATAGTTAGGTGTTTTCCTCCAGCAATCAAACTACAAGCTTGAGAAACATTTATTGATTGTTTATTATGTGCCAAGCACTGATGTAAGCATTTTACTCCTATTAATACCTTTGAATTGGGGCGCCTCAGTGGCTCAGTCGGTTAAGCATCAGACTCTTGGTTTTGGCTCAAGTCATGATCTCACGGTTTCATGGGTTCAAGCCTTATGTCTGACTCCTCCTCGCTGACGGTGCAGAGCCTGCTTCGGATTCTGTGTCTCTTTCTCTCTCTACCCCTCCCCCACTCACACTGTCTCTGTCTTCTCAAAACAGATAAATAAACTTAAAAAAAATTTTTTTAATACCTTTGAGTCAACAACAACCCCATGAGACAGGTGCAGATGAGGAAACAGGCACAAAGCTGCTAGGAAACTTATCCAAGATCACAGAGCTAGTAAATTCTGAACCCAGGATTCAAAAGAGTATAGGTCCAGAAGCCACACCATTAACCACTAAACTATACTACCCCTTTGCAAATCGTTGGGATTAACCAATATTGGATTTCTGTCATTGAGTAAGACAGAGGGTAGGCAAGGAGGATGTTTGCAAGTAATTGAACAATGGAATCTAATCTGAACACGTAGGAAGTAAAGACAGGAAAGAAAGTGGTGGACATTAAAAATGGTGTCATTAGGGGCACCTGGCTGGCTGTGTCGGTAGAGCATATGACTCTTGATCTCAAGGTTGTGAGTTTGAGCCCCATGTTGGGAGTAGAGCTTCCTTTAAAAATAATAAAAATGGTGTCATGAATGGATTGGAAGCCTCGGTGTGATTGAAGAATTGCCATGGAGGTAGTGAGCTGAAAAGAAGGGAGTGGTGGCTGGTGAGGGGGTGTCAGGAACTGAGATTTTAAGGATTGTATAGTTACTCATAAGTACAAACTCTAAGGTTTGACCATAAGAATTGGAAGTTAAAGTTGGAAGGAAGGATGAGGGAAAATTTAAAGAAAAAAGGTCAAGGAACTAAAAACCAGGGAGTGGTTGGATTTTCTACATGAACCAGGGGTGGTTACAGGAAAAAGAATGTGAGTCATGTGTCACGGTCTTCACCAAATGAGAAAGATTGGCTAGGAGAGCGGGAGATTCCTACAGGATGGAAGGACACATACAGTCAGACAGCCTTGCTCCAAACAGGGGTTACGAACTCATCCCAGTTGGCCCAGAACTCTCCCAGTTTTAGTATTGAAAATCCTACATCCTGGCCCTCCTTGAGCTGGGGATTCTGAGGAGGAAGGATGGGATATTTCCTGGAAGAAGCATAAAAATATATTACCTGCTCCATCTCCAGGCCCTGTGTGATGTGGATATTATGCATTTTAAATTATAAAACTGTCATGTGGTGGTGACTACTACTATATTCAGCTCCTTGTCTCAGAATGTGAGATGTGAGCTTTGCTCACATTATCTGATTTATTTAAGACAAAGGTTTCCAACACATTTTCCTCCCATTTTGTCTGACTTGTTCCCTTAAGGATAGCGATCATGTTTCAGATTTCATTAAACCTAATATGCTCTAAAAGCTATAGCTAATTCTCTATGATCAATAAGTGTTGTTAAGTGCCTGAATGGGCTCAATGGAAAATATCGCTCAATCAAGAAAGTCATATTCCACAAATGGGCTGGAGCACTCAGGGAAGGATTAGTATTGCAGTACCACCCAACTTTCATGTGTCTGCAGTGAGAAATATCTCTGCCAGAGAAGCATCTGAACGCCCCCCACCACCACTCCACTATTTCAAAGACTTCTGGACTAACATGCAAAGAATCATAATATTTCACAGAGAGAAGAAACTTTGAAGATACTTTAGAAGTTATTAAAGTCACGGCAGCCATCTTCTTTGACAGAACCCTTGTGTGAATTCTCCACTCAGACTGTGCACTAAATGTAGTTTCTGTGTATTTCCAGTTTCACATGACAGCAAATGCTTTATGATATTTTCCAGTTTGTTTTAGGACTGCACATTTATGGCATATCAAGTGATTTCAAAATAGCACATGAATAGGAAAAGGCTGAAAGAATACACCAAAGGCTAACTGAAAGATAATCCAAAGGCTGCAATGAGACCACCAGGCTGGTGTGAGCAGTGTTCCAGGTCTTTCCTACCTTTTAACCATATATATTCTTCTCCTAGCTCTCATCACTAAATTTCTCGAAAGCAAAATCTGTATTTATTCAACTCTACTTCACTCCTTGGCTTGCAATCTGACTCTGGCCTCTGCTCCCTTAGAAGGTCACCAATGACTACATTGGTAGTCATTTCTGAGAAAATCCCAGTTTCCTATATTTGTATTATTTTGAGCAAATGCAGAATGAATTGTGTAAATATGAGCTGATGGTTACATATTTGTTAGTCTCACACAAGTTTACAAATCAGAAAAGAATCCTTGGATAGACCACATATCCTAATTTTGGGTTTAAACTTCCACCTCTCCCATTCACGACCCATCTCTCCTTGAAATTTCAGCAGCATTTAAATCATTTGCTGTCTCTTTTTCCTGAAATTATTTTACCCCTGTCCTATTTTTAAAAATATTTCTTCTCTTATTTACCTATTATTTTCTTTCTTTCCTTTTATCTCCAAAATTAGTTCATTATATTCTATATAATTCTTGAACTTGTAGCAACATTTTTACGTTCCTTTTAAATTCTTTAGAATTCTTTTAAAATTCTCTTTCCCTGAATTTTTTTTTTTTTTTCCTGAATGTTCCTTCTTTGGTTTTCCTAATGGCTTCTTTCCTTCCTCTGGTCTCCAAAGACAGGTAATCCCCCAAGAACCAACACTTGGACCTCTCCCTGCTTTCTACAGAGTTGATCTTAATTTAGCCATACTGGCTACTCCTGTGATTTCAACTGCTGTCTCTAAACAGAATGAAGCCCAAACCAAACATTTTAAGAATTCTTTCCTGCAGTTCCAGCCCATTGCTGAAAATCTCCACCAGGATCTCCCACAGTTCCTCATATTCCATCCACTCATCTTCCTAACCCAAACCAGTTCTTCTGATTTCTCTAACTCTGTTAAAGCAGCCATCAACCTCATGGTCACCCAAACTTAAAATCTCCATTTCTAATCCATCCTAGTCAATCAAAAAGTGTAACTTACTCTATCTCCACCCCAGGTCTAACAATCATTATTTCTTATTCACCTCTACAATTATAAGAGCTTCTTAATTGCCTCTCTGCCTTGGTTTTTACATCTTCCGGTCCATCTAGAGTATTATTTTCAAATTGATCTTCTGAAACCCAGTGTTATAGCCTTCTTTATTCAGAAACCTTTAACAGACTCCAACTGCATGGCTAAACAAAGTCAAACCCCCTAACTCAGAACCCAAGGCCCTTGCAGGCTGTGTGTAATTTCTCTGATACTTGTCTTACAACAGAATCACACCTATTAGATTCTAAAATCAGAGACAAGAAAATCATGAATAATCGAAATTACCCTGGAAAAGTCCTTCGACAGGCACTCCACTGGAGACCACGAGTTAGTTCAGCACAGCCAGTTTTTCCTCCAGCATTGGAACAGATTCCTGTTTCTTTGGTTGAGCACCAGATGAAGTAGTCGGCTTGCTTTTAGGGTCCATTTTACATGAAAAATGCATATATGCATGTCTTTAAAAATTAGAATCACATTCAACTCAGTGATATGCTCACATCTGAGAGGCACCCAGAACAGAGACAACCTGAGGGAACCACAGATTCACATGCTTCCCGTCATGCTCATTCGAGGCAATCACTGAAAGGAATGATGGGCAGTATTGCCAGCACTATTTAAAGTGTAATTTTTCTCTCTCTTTTATGGTAGTTTGTTTTGTTAAGATGATGGAATTTCACTGTTACGTCTTTTTAAAAAGTTATTTAGATTCTTGCCTTTACTTCTCCCCTGAACTTTGAAGACAGGAATCATGTCATATTCCTATTTGCATCTTTACAGCGCTTACCACTGTACTGAGTCATTCTGTAAATATTTTCTCAGCAAATCAAATTTGCTTTGATTTGTTTATAATAGTTAAATGAATAACAGGGTAGTTTTTAACAGGATATCCCTAGTGAAAATGTCATTGCCTATTTTATTAAGAACTTATATCTTTTGCCATGAAGACTTAGTGACAGTCTTTTCTATTGCAATTACTTAAAAGCGGCAGCTTTATTTTTTTTCTAAATAAATTAGCCTATGCTATACACACTAATAAAACAATATCAGCAAAATCCAGTGGAGGCAGTAAAATAGACATATGCTTGTTATCTATATCTGATAACCAAAATACACATGTCAAAGTATATGTAAATATATACTCATATTTGTATTCCAAAATAATAAGAATAACCTGTTGTTATTTTAAATTAATAACAAGGAAATAAGTACTATGTCATCATGATTATATTAAAATCATGAAAAAAAAATTGATAACATCCCGGCATTAGCCTATGCAAAGTTTGCCAATGTTATTTAAATATGCTCTCTAAATATAACTAAAAACTTCCCAGAAAATCATAATCATACTACCCCATGTAACCTAAGATTATTACTACAGCTATTTAAATATTTACCTTGGGGAAGTATAAGATATCCAGAGCTGCTTCTGGGAATCAATTTAAATAAGTCACCCTGTGCATTTGGGGGGACATACAAAAATAAATTTTGGACTCGCTGTCACATCTCCTAGATACCTGTATTTGATTCTTCCTGAAATTTAGTGATAGAATCTACCCTGTAGCCTCCGAGAGTGCACACTTGGCAGGTTTGAGAAGTCATCTTGAGTTGGGGCAGAGCTAGTGAACATGTCCCAGAAGCACTAAAGGGAAGCTAAGAGGGTGACTCTAGGTGTGTCACACGTCCTTGCTTCCCTGGGCAACATCTGCAGGGCTTTGAGAGTGTTCCTGGGAACATTGATGCCCGAGGGAGTGTTGGAGCCTCCTAGTGACCACTAGAGGGCTCAGGGGGATCGTTACTGCAGGCTGCCCTCTAGGGGCAGTGGAAGGAAACGGCCCGGCTGTGTGATGAAGTTTACATTCTAAACACCAACCAGCACCGGACCCAGAGGCTAAAAGAGACCCCCAATGAATGTGGGGGTGGGCCCCAAGTATTTGGAGCTAGATAAAGACGCTTTGGGGTCACTGATGCCCGGCGTGCTTCGTAGAGAAGGACCTTCCTACCTAGACATTTATGGTTTTTCACACATGTCCAAAGATGTTGCCCCTCAAGGAGAAAAGTTGTAGGTCAGAATTAGGAAAGAATAGAATATATACAGGCTTTGGGACCAGACAACTATGGATTCACATACCAGCTCCATTTTTTACTAGCTTGATATGGTAAGTGAGTAATATATTTAGTCTCTCTAAACCTGTTTTCTTACCTGGAAAATGTAACATGTTTAGCATACACAGTGCTTCAAAACTAGGACAAGGTCAGTAAAGGGAAGGTGTCCTTGTTTTTTTGTTATTTTTTCCTTAACCTAATACAGTTGGAATCTCTGAGACTCTGGGTGGTATCATTCAGGTCTGTCCCCAGCTACCTTTAATAAAATCTGGCAACTCTGTCAACATCTACCAAGACTCCAGACTAATAAGAACCAGACCTGGTAAAATATGAGATGTCCCAGGAAAGGCTACTGCTCCTAAAACTGCTGTCTTTTGTACTTTTGATATAGATTTTTAATTGTTCTCATGAACATCAGATGGTAGCCTGTCTATTTAACCTCCCATCTGGTATGGCTGATATGTCTAAATGGAACTTTCATCTGCATGTCTGGTAGTTTTTTTGTTCCCAAGGGGCCAGAATCAGGAAATGTAGTAGGAGGGGCCAACCTACCTAACTAACCTCTGCCGGGCTCCTTGCCTCCTATCGATCCATGTACCTAGGCTCCACCTGTTAAACATCCCAATATCAGGCACAGATGGTTCCCTGTTTAATGATTCTAATCCCACCTCATCTTGCCACCCCAAAGTCTGCCCCGATCCATCTGTTTTTGCGTTAGCCCCTTGGACACTTACTTCAGCCTGGATTTAAACTGTTCCACCCTTTGCTTAGATTTTAAGCTTAGGCCTCTTTAGAATCGATTTTCCCCAGCCCTCATCCCACAAATATCCCACCTGTCTCAGATTATTCCTTCTCCCTAACAGCTCTCAAAAGACAAGATAGTTAAGGCTGAATTATTTTTATAAGAGGACATGAGGGCTAGAGTTACTGCCTGAAGACACTGAACCAGCACTAAGAATCTTCATAGAGAATATGGCCATAGAAATAGGATCAATTGATTCCATTAGTTAGTTTCTGTTAGTTAATATTCCCTATTAAGGAAAAATCCAGAAACGCCACAGAAATGACTATTCATCCTCTAGTGAAGAGTGTAGTTAATGCACAATAACTACATATTAGTTATTAACTATGGTGGCTTTTATCTAATCTCTTTATGGCAGAGCATGTGCTTGGAGTTTTGCATGTGGGTTTTTCCTTTCTTTTTTTTTTTTTTTTTTTTTTATTCCTGTAATAATGGTGGGTTTCCACTGATCCATCTGTTTTTCTCCTCTGGGACCGCTAATGACCAGGAGCATATAATTCCAGGATACTAAGATGGGAGGTGAATGGTGCAGGAATTAATTAGTGGCCTAAGAATTGCAAGGGCTAATAAATAATAAATAGTCCACCCAGATATTACACTGGAGTTTAGACCTTGTTGGACCCAAATGTGACATAACAGATGGACACCAACATTCATCTCAAAGTATTGTAGAGTACCTCTCAGTTCTGCTATGGTCTCAGTTTAGCTCTCTACCTTTTATGTTCTTACTGATTTTCAAATTAATGAATTCGTTGAGGAGAAAAAATTAATATATTTGGATGTTTGTCAATATTGCTGTGAAAAATGTTCAAATGCTCTACTGGTGCATTCTGTCCTATAAAAACAAGCAGTGTCTCTTTCCATATGTGAAAGAGAGAATTTGCCACGCCAGTCAATTACAAAAACTAATCTTTGAATATTTTGAATTAGACATCAATTCCAGAAAAGGCAACAACAGATTTTCCCCCCATATCTACATTACAAAACTGCAACTCTGAAAAATCTTTTTTTAGGAGTTTACTGTTTTCTAGAGTCCATGTCATCAAGTTTTGACATAAAGTATTTCAGGCACCCAATTTAAAAAACAAACAGCTATTAAATGTCCAAAATGTCTATAGCTATAGATGTTTTAATAACAGAATAATGTTAATGTGCTTCTCTCTACCTCCTTCTCAAAAAATAGGCAGTTCAAGGTGTGTTTATTCATTCTTACAAATATATTTCCCCACTCTGTCAAAAAGAGAAGCATAATTCAGTTGAAGTGCATCAGAACTGTGTTTCCTTATACCATATCGTGTGACAAGCTGTAAATAAAATGGACTCTTTATGAATACGTTATGCATGGGATATGTTCCCAGGGTGGCGTATAAAGAGTATTTTAATGACATACATTTTTCTAGGTAACCAAAAGCAAGTTGCTATTCAACAACCCATGGACTGAATATAAAGCAATTTTGAAGTGTCCTAACACGAACTCCGTAGTCCTGGCACCTGAAATATTGATATGTCAACACAGTAAGCTTCATCTAGAAAATCATTCCTCTAGGAAATTATATTGACCACATGAACTTTTTAAAAATACTTTAAGTATTTAATGCAGTATGAACAGAATTTCTATTTTAATGTTAAATTTCTTTAAATGGTATCTATCACTGCATACCTTTAGATAAAAATAAGCATATACAGGGGCGCCTGGGTGGCGCAGTCGGTTAAGCGTCCGACTTCAGCCAGGTCACGATCTCGCGGTCCGTGAGTTCGAGCCCCGCGTCGGGCTCTGGGCTGATGGCTCAGAGCCTGGAGCCTGTTTCCGATTCTGTGTCTCCCTCTCTCTCTGCCCCTCCCCCGTTCATGCTCTGTCTCTCTCTGTCCCAAAAATAAATAAACGTTGAAAAAAAAAATTAAAAAAAAAATAAGCATATACAATTATTATTTTATTAGGTTGTATGAAAATTGGGAAACAAAACAGAACCCCAATTTTTATAACATATCAGGGAAAATAACAAACCAAAAACCATGCATGATGTGAAAGTACTCACAATATACTTTATCAAAAAGCTGGATATACGGGGCGCCTGGGTGGCTCGGTTGGTTAAGCGTCCGACTTCGGCTCAGGTATGATCTCACGGTCCGTGAGTCCGAGCCCCGCGTCGGGCTCTGTGCTGACCGCTCAGAGCCTGGAGCCTGTTTCAGATTCTGTGACTCCCTCTCTCTGACCCTTCCCTGTTCATGTTCTGTCTCTCTCTGTCTCAAAAATAAACGTTAAACAAAATTTTTTTTAAAAGAGCTGGATATAAACTTTATATTAGGAATAATCTTGATTGCACAAAAAGAAAAATATATATTCTTAGAAAAACCTGGAAGAAATCCAGTAAAATGCTAACAGTAGATATCTCTTTGGGGATGCATGTTCTGTCTTTGTGCATTTCTTTTTTTCCTATTTCCTATAATAAATATTAATTTTATTTTCAGAAATAATAATATTCCTTTATTCAGCAAATCTTTGTTGAGCACCTAATAGACCTAATAGTAGGCTGAGCACCTATACCAGGCACTGCTCTAGGCACTGGGCATACAGCAAGAAACAAAACTAAGTAAGTCTCTGCCCTCATAGAGAATATATTCTTCAAGCAGTAGGGTGAGGGGGTGGGGGAGGGAGCAGACAATTAGCAAATCATTGTGCAAATAAATAGAACATTAGGTGGTGATGGTTGCTATGGAGTGGGGAAAGGCGAGTTAAGGAGCTGGGGAAATATTGTATAGGAAATGGGGAAGTGTAGGGGCACCTGGGTGGTTCAGTGGGTTGAGCGTCAGGCTAGGTCATGATCTCGAGGTCTGTGAGTGCGAGCCCCGAGTAGGGCTCTGCAAGGACAGCTCAGAGCCTGGAGCCTGCTTCGGATTCTGTGTCTCCCTCTCTCTCTGCCCCTCCCCCTGCTCAAAAATAAATAAACATTAAAAAAAAATTTTTTTAAAGGAAATGGGGAAGTGTGATTTGATTGAGGGTGGTCAGGGAAGGCATTACTGAGGAGTCAACAGGTAGAAAGGGTGAGACATGCAGCAAGGAGAAGAGTGAATCTCACAGGTATCTGGGGGAAGGGTGATCTAGGCAGAAGAAATGGCAAGTGGAGGCCCCTGATCCAGAAGTGTGCTTGGCATGCTTAAGAAAGGGTGAGGCTGGAGCTCTGGGTGAGGTGGAGAGTGGTAGATGATGAACTCAGAGAGGCAGTTCTAATCAGGGCTAAAGACTTTGTCATAAGGAGACCACTGGAGGGCTTTAAGGAGAGGAGTGCCAGGGCCTGACTTGCGTTTGAAAGGCCACACCCTGGCTGTGTGCATAATAGACTGTGGGAATCCAGGGAGAGGTGAGGGTGGTTTAGAGGAGAACAGCATTGGCAGGATGGTGAGAAGTGTTCAGATACCAGAGTGCACTGTAAGGGGGAAATGAGAGAGGGATTTGGGCTTTGTTTATAATAAAGTTAAATGGTATTTTGCATGTGTGATAGTTAATTTTGTGTGTCAGCTTGACTGTGTTAAGGGATGCTCAGATAGCCTGTAAACATTGTTTCTGGGTGTTTGGAAGGGTGTGTCCAGAGGAGATTAGCATTTGAATCAGTAGAACTGAGTAAAGTAGACTATTTCACCAATGCCAATGGGCATCATTCAATCCTTTCAGGGCCTGGATAGAACAAAAAGATGGAAAAAAGGTGAATCTGCTCTCTGTGGGACCTGACATCCATCTTCTCCAGTCCTTGGCCATCAGTGCTCCTGGCTCTTGGGCCCCTGGACTACGCTGAATTACACCATTGGCTTTCCTGGTTCTACAGCTTGTACACAGCAGATAATAAGACTTCTCAGCCCCATAATGCATGAGTAAATTCCTATTATAATTCACTTACATCTAGCTAGCTAGCTAGCTAGCTAGCTAGCTAGCTAGCTGTCTAGCTATCCATTTTTTCTATTGGTTATTTTTCACTGGGGAACCCTAATACAGCACATTTCCTTTTATGAAAGGTCTGATGTTTAATAACTAAATGTCTCCATTTTTGTATGTCTTAGTGTTAGTTTTCACAACTTTCTGCAAAAATATATTGGGTTTTTATTTTAGCAGAGAAAGAATTAATAAAGTTTACCTTAATTATGCAAAAGAAAACTGCCAGATACAGTTCATTTTTCATACTATCTATATTCTTGCTAGTTCTTGAGGAATTAGCGTCATGCATCCAGTGAATACAATAGACACATTTTTCTAAAATAGAATAGAATAATCTTTTAAACATTCCAGACTTCTAAAATCATTTTTTAAAAAAATTTTTTTAATGTTTATTTATTTTTGACAGAGAGAGAGAACAAGTGAGTGAGGGAGGGACAGAGAGAGAGGGAGACACAGAAACCAAAGCAGGCTTTAGACACTGAGCTGTCAGCACAGAGCCTGATACGGGACTGGAAGTCAGGAACTGCAAGATCATGACCTGAGCTCAAGTCGGATGCTTAACCAACTGAGCCACCCAGATGCCCCAAACATTCCTGTCTTCTAAACTGGAACAATGGACTTATTGCATTTCTAAATAAAGTACCATGCCTGTTTTCAGATGGCTAGTTTGAGAGGATCACCACATGCTGACCCTAAGGAATAGGTTTTAGAGTGACTAAAATCACTAGTTTTTCAAAAGATACTGATTCCAGAAATTATCAAGGGGAAAAAAGCCTTGAGGGTTTTTTTTTAATTTTTTAAATGTTTATTTATTTTCGAGAGAGAGAGAGAGAGAGAGAGAGAGAAAGAGAGCACAAGTGGGAGAGGACAGAGAGAGAGGGAGACACAAAATCTGAAGTAGGCTCCAGCCTCTGAGCTGTCAGCACAGAACCCAACACGGGGCTCGAACTCACAAACCGCGAGATCATGACCTGAGCCGAAGTCAGACACTTAACTGACTGAGCCACCCAGGTGCCCCAAAAAGCCTTGAGTTTGAGTTCCTGCTCACTCTTACCAACCTGGTGACCTTGAGGCAGTTACTTAGGCTTTTTGAACCTCAGTTTTCTCTATTGTGAAATATAACTGTGTATACTGGTGTCTAAATGAATTCCTAAAGTCTCCTGAATATCAGAGTCTGTGCTTCTCTTTAACTCCACTTTCCACTCCAGCCAAGTTTTCTCCTTATAGTCTCCCAAATGTGACAGCTCCTGATTACCTAGGTGACTTCTGCAGCAGAAAATACAAATAGGAGTCAGCTTTTGAAAGTAGATGTTACCTTCATTTCTAGGTCTCCTTGGTGCTGCTAACTTTTGGCCACACCTTCACAGTTAATCCAGTTATTGAATTGTTGTCTTCGTTATTAGCTACATTTATTCAATTTCTTCTTTGCCAGGTACATTTTATTAGGCACTTTCATAAACTTATGTTATTTAATTTTAACAGACACTTTAGGTGACAAATGTTAATTTACAGAGGTAGACAGAACAGTGGCCCTCCAAAGATGACCATGTTCTAATTCCTAGGCTCCTTGATTCTGTTATTTTACATACAGATGTGATTAAGGTTACTGACCTTGAGATGGGAAGATCATCCTGGATATTCCAGTGAGCCCAATCCAATTTTCTCTTAAAAGAGAAGAATCTTCCTTGCAGTTGTCAGAAAACCAGAGGCTTTCTAACCTTTAAGAAGGGTGGGATCTGCCATTGCTGGCTTTGAAGATAGAAAAAGGGATCTACAAGCCAAGAAATGCAGATGACCCCCAGAAGTTGGAAGAGGTAAAGAAATGGTTTCTACCCTGGAACCTCCAGAAGGGAACACAGTCCTGCTGACCTCTTGACGTTAGCCCAGTGAGACTCCTGTCTGACTTCAAATCTCTAGAACAGTAAGGTAACAAATTTGTGTTATTTTAAGCTACTGCTTTTGTGGTCATTTGTTACAACTGCAATAAGAAATTAATAAACATCCCTTTTCATATTATTTTAAAACTATGCTCCAATAAGTTCTTCTGTTCCAACTTTTGTTTCAGCTTCATCTTCTGGGTCCCATCTCCCTTCACTTTATCATCTGCCTTTGTTGTCCCAGATCTAGCCACCCACCTTTCTTCTAATGGTCTGCCGCACATATTTAAAGCATAGACTATCACCTCTTTTATGTTGATACCAAAGTGCCAAATCTTTTATCTATCCTTCCTTTGGTGGCATATGTGTAAATATTAAGTTTACAGAAAAAAATGTCATCACAGACTTTGGACAAAAAGATAAATACATAGAACCTTAAATATGTGCCCATAATGAGTTGAAATCTGATTGATTTGTAGAAGCCTTAACTAAGACTTAATAGATTAGTTCTACCAGATTTCATGCAATACACTCCCCAAGTTGGGGCTCTGGGCCCAAGATTTGATATGTCTATCTTTTCCACCTGGATCTAGGAGATAAGTCAGGTTGGCATTTCACTATGAGAAACCCATAATGGAAAGACCATTCTAGTCTCAGGCCTAATACCAGATTCCCTCACTCCAGATTCACCTGAAAACCTTGTACTTAGGAAATTATTGGCTTGTAATGAAGCCTTGATTCTCCCAGTACACGAATAAAAGAGATTGGATATTCTATCTGGCCTGGAAAGCATCATCCTGGATTATAATTATACGTATATATGTCTGTCCTTTAAATAGAACTGTGAGCTCCCTAAGTACCTCGTTCAGTGCTGTGTCCTCAGCACCCAACACAAGCCATATCACTGTGAGCAGACTTTCAATAAATCTTGAATAAATAATTAATTAAATAAATAAGGGCAAATGAGGGAGTAAGTCAAGTCAGCTTGCTCTCTTTGTACCTTCCCTAGCAAGGCCTTTCTTCTAGGTGTGAGTACTCATTTCCTTTTTCTACCTCCCAACTCCCCGCCCCTCCCCAGCCCCACCATCCTGGACCTTGGTACTGTTATGCTATCCTCCTTATAGTCCCACCTGCCTCTGGCTCAGCTCAGTCCTATACTTTCTTACCCGAGGGGAATAAGAGATATGATGCTTGATTTTGAACTGACTCTTACCAGATGGCTTCAATTCTCTGGACCAGTCAAATGTTTACAGATAATTCTTTTACTTCAGGGTGCTTTCAAAGGTTTATCAGAAGCTTCTCTGCTGCGTCCCCTCTAGTTGTAACTTCAGTGGAGGAGACAGTATCTTTCCTTCCCCTGACCCCTGTTCCCTCAGTCCCTGATTTTTGGTTTTATCCTCCACATAGAGTCTCTTCCAGGAAATGTTCTTGGTCAAGACTTCCTGTGGCTCTAGACAGCTGTCTTTGCTATGTGGGCCATATCTAGTCTAAGGAACATTCACACCTCTTTTAGACGGGAATGCACTTGCTTCCCAGACACAGCAACTTGCATTCTCTCTCCCACAAAGTGCCTCACAGTTAGGTTTCTCCCATACTCAAGATCTCCTGGCTGGCAATCAGATCCCAGGCTCTGGGTCTCCCAAAATCCAGTACATAAATTTTAAGCTCTTGGAGTAGTCCCACTGAGGCCCCCTCTCTCTAGGCTTAAGAAAAAGGTGGTAAAAAAAAAAAAATCTCCATCCTACCTCCTGGAAGGTATTGAAAAAGAACTTGACAGAATTTCTCTTCCAGGAAATCTTTTCACAAATACTCTTCTCTTTCCTTCTCTATCTTTTATGTCAATATGGTGTTCAACCTTCCCACTCTGCCTGGGACTGTTCCACTTTTAGCTCTGAAAGTCCCACATCTCAGCAAATCCTTAGGCCTACGCAACGTACGACCTATCTCTAGAAGAAAGGTCTTAAGAGTCATAAAACTTGGTCACATGCTTCCAATATCTGAATTTTGATGTCACCTCACTTTAATATATAGTATCAGTATTATCTTATTGTCTCAGGTTTTCAACTTAACATCCCATTACTTACGTGCATATGCGTATATACATATATGCCAGATACAACTATTGTGATTATCCACTTTACAGAAAAGTAAATGGAGGCTTATGGAATTCAAAAACGTGCTCAAAGTCTCCATGTTAGTGGGAATGTGGAACAACCAGAATTCGTATACATTGCTGGTGGGAATATAAAATGGCACATTTGAAAAACAATTTGACAGTTTATTAAAAAGTTAAGCACATTTGAAAAACAATTTGACAGTTTATTAAAAAGTTAAATGTACACTTTCCATATGACCCAGCAAGCCCCTCTTTAGGATTTACCCAAGGGAAATTGAAATATTTGTCCACACAAAGGTTTGTACATAAATGTTCATAGCAGCTTCATTCATAATAACCAAAACTAGAAACAAGCTAAATATTCACTAACAGAATAGATTTTTAAAAAATAATTGTGTATACCTATGCAATGGCACATTGGTCAGCAATGAAAGGAAACAAACTATTGATATATTTAACAACATGGGTGAATCTCAAAAATGCCATGCAGCTGAGCAAAAGAAGCCAGGCACAAAAGACTGTATAAGGTATCATGAAACTCTAGACAAATGTAATTTATACTGGCAGAAAACAGAGAAGTGGTTGCCCAGGGCCAAGAGTGGGAGAAGAGAGTTAACTTGGAAAGTACACAAAGGAATGTTTTGTAGTGATGGATACCTTCTATATCTCCATTGTGGTGATGATTCCCTGGGTGTATACATTTATCAGAACTTATCAAACTGTACATTTAAAATTGTATCTCAGTAAAATTACATTTTAAACTTAAGTAACTAGAAAAAGAACAAACTAAACCCAAGCTAGCAGAAAGAAAAAATAAAGATTAGAGCAGAGATAAATAAAACAGAGAATTGAAAAATAGTAGGAAAAATCGATGAAAACAAAAGTTGGTTCCTTGAAAAGATCAACAAAACTGATAGATCTTTAGTTAGATAGACTTAGGAAGAGAGAAGACCGAAATCACTAAAATTAGAAATTAAAATGGGACACTACAACTGATTCTACAGAAATAGAAGGGAGTATAAGAGAGTAATATTAACAAGTGTAATCAAATTGGATAACCTAGATGAAGTGGGGAAAACCTACAACTACAAACTTACCAAGACTAACCAACCAAGAAATAGAAAATCTGAATAGACCTATAGATAGCAAGGAGATTGAATCAGTTACCATCAAAGAAAAATCCTGGTCATGATGGCATCCCTGGTAAATTCTAATAAATGTTTATTTAAAAAGTAACACCAATCTTTCTCAAACTTTTCCAAAAAATTGAAAAGAAGGGAACACTTCCTAATTCATTCTTTGAGACTAGAATTACTCTTATACCAGAGCCAGAAAAAGACACCAAAAGAAAAGAAAACCACGGATCAATACCCCTTATGAACACTGCATGCAAAAATTCTCATCAAAATATTAACAAAATGCAGGAAACTGAAGTTATAAAAACACTCATAAACTAGGAATAGAAAGAAACTACTTCAACATAATGAAATTCATATATAAAAAATCTACAACAAACATCAGACTTAATGATAAAAGACTAAAAGCTTTTCCTATGAGATTAGGAACAAGGCAAGGATATCCATTTTTGCCATTTCTATTCAACACAGTACTGGAAATTCTAACTAGCATACTTAGGCAAGAAAAAGAAATAAAAGGCATCCAAATTGGAAAGACAGAAATAAAATTATCTCTGCACATGTTACAATCTTATATATAAAGCCCCTAAAATTGCCACAAAAAATATTGTTAGAACTTATAAATGAATTCAGTAGGATAAAAAGTCAATACATAAAAACTATTGGCATTTCTATACACTAACAATAAACAATCTAAAAATGAAATAGCAAAAACAACTCCATTTACAATAGCATCAAAAAGAATAAAATTCTTAGGAATAGGGGCGCCTGGGTGGCTCAGTCAGTTGAGTGTCCGACTTCAGCTCAGGTCATGATATCGCAGTTTGTGAGTTCAAGCCCGGCGTCAGGCTCTGTGCTGACAGCTGAGAGCCTGGAGCCTGCTTGGGGTCTGTGTTTTCTTCTCTCTCTCTGCCCATTCCCTGCTCATGCTCTGTCTCCCTCTGTCTCTCAATAATAAATAAACATTAAAAATAAAAATTCTTAGGAATTAACTTAACCAAGGAGGTGAAAGACTTGCAAAATGAAACATTGCTGAAAGAAATTAAGGCAAATAAATGAAAACACTTTCCATGTTCATGGATTAGATTTAATGTTGTTAAATGTGAATACTACCCAATGTGATCTACAGATTTAACACAATCACTATCAAAATCTCCATGATTTTTTTGTAGAAATAGAAAAATTATCCTAAAATTCATATGGAATCTCAAAAAATGCTAAATAGCCAAAACAATCTTGAAAACAAAATGAAGCCAGAGAAATCACACTTCCTAATGTCAAAGCTAAAGTAATAAAAACAGTGTAATACCAGCATAAATACAGATATTTAGACCAATGGAATAGAATAGACAAGCCAGGACAAAGTCCTCACATGAGTGGTCAAATGACTTTTGCAAGGGGGTCAAATCTATTCAATGGAGAGAGGACAGTCTGATTGACAAATAGTGCTGGGAAAATTGGATCTCCACATACGAAAGAATGAAGCTGTACCCTTACCTTCACACCATATACAAAAATGAATTCAAATGGATCAAAGACATAAAAACTATAACACTCTTTGAAGAAAACATAAGGGAAAGCTTCATGACGTTGGATTTGCCAATAAATCCTTGTACATAGCACCAAAGACAGAGGCAACAGCAACAACAGCAACAAAAAGACAAATTGGACTTCATAAAAATTTATTAAATTGTGTATCAAAAGTTGCTATCAATAGAGTAAAAAGGCAATCTACCAACAGGAAGAAAATACTTGCAAATCATATATCTGATAAAGGATTAATATCAAGAATGAATAGAGAACTCCTAAAAGTCAACAACAGAAGAAACCAAACAACTCAACTTAAAAATGAGCAAAGGACTAAGACTTGAACATATTTCTCCAAAGAAGAGAGTAAATGGCCAATAAGCACATGGAAAGATGCTCAACATCAGTAATCATTAGAGAAACGTTTTTAGTAACCACTATAAACAAAACAAAAACAGAAAACAAGTGTTGGTGAGAATGTTGAGAAATTGCAACACTTGTTCACTGTTTGTGAGAACATAAAATGGCTCAGCCACTGTGGAAAACAGTATGGTAGTTCCTCAAAAAATTAAAAAAAGAAATACCATACGATCTAGAAATTCTACTTCTAGGTATTTACCCAAAATAATTGACAGCAGAACCTCAAAGAGATATTTGTACACCCATGTTTATAGCAACATTATTCATAAAAGCTAAAAAGTGGAGGCAACTCAAGGGTCCATAGTTGGATGAATGGATGAGCAAACTGTGGTATAATATACACACAATCAATACTATTTAGCCTCAAAAAGGAAGACAATTTGGGGGCACCTGGGTGGCTCAGTTGGTTAAGCATCCAATTGGTTTCAGCTCAGGTCATGATCAGGTTTGTGAGTTCGATCCCACATCAGGCTCTACACTGTCATGCGGAGCTTGCTTGGGATTCTTTCTCTCTCTCCCTCACTCTCTCTCCCTCACTCTCTCTCTCAAAATAAATAAATCAACTTAAAAAAATAAGCTTTAAAAGAGAAAGGAAGACAATTCGGATACATGATACAACATGGATGAGCCTTGAGGATGTTAGGCTAAATGAAATAAGCCAGTCACAAAAAGACAAATACTACATAATTACACATATATGAAGTATTTGGAGTAGTCAAAATCAGAGACAAAAAAAAGCAGAATTGTGGTTTCCAGAGGCTGGACACAAGGGGGTAATAGTAGTTACTGTCTAATGGGTAGAGTTGCAGTTTTACAAAATGAAAAGAGTTCTGGAGCTGGATGGTGGTGACGGCAGCACAATATTATGACTGTATTTAATACCCTAAGCAGTACATTTAAAAACAATAATTATATATATATATATATATATATATATATATATATATATATATATATAATTGAACAAAGGGAGACGTGATCAGACTGTCATTTAAAATTTTTTAAACTTCTTTGGCTCCTAGTAGGACTAGATATTGGGGATACCCAGGAAACAGTAAAAAGAAACCAGCTTGGAAATTATTCCAGTAGTAATGTGAGAATGGCCATAAAACAGAAAGAAATAAATGAACTAAAAATATAAGGCCTGTTGCTCTTACCCACTGTGCTACATTGCCTCCCAGTGAATGGCTCTGATAAATTCATTGGCCTAAGGCTTAAAGCTTTGATTATTTGATTCTGCAGACCAAGGATATTAGCATTTTAACAGAGGAATTTTCCCTAATAGTGTGGAGGAAATGATGAGGAGAGAACAGAGGATATATTTACTCCTTATACCTCCCTCAGAGGGAAACTAAGCCTACGATGGTTACAATACTTGCCCAAGGTCCCAAGCTAGAGAATGATGGTGCTGGGATTTTAATGCCTAATAAAAATGTCTTAATGATGCCCTTTGCATGTCAGCCACTGACAGGTTGGAGTTGATATTTTTTTGAATGGAGAACTTAACCTATGTGCCTTATTCATAGCATTCTTCCATTGATAAACTATCCAGTTTACTTATTTTGAGAGAGAGAGAGAGGGGGAAAGAGAGAACACAAGCAGGGGAGGGGCAGAGAGTGAGGGAGAGAGAGAATCCCAAGAAGACTCTGCACCATCAGCACAGAGCCGGATGCGGGGCTTGATCCCATGAACCATGAGATCATGACCTGAGCTGAAACCAAGAGTCAGATGCTTAACTAACTGAGCCATCCAGGTGCCCCTTCCACTGATAAACTACAAATAAGGGTAATAAAATGTAAACATCATGACATCCATGTGAGACATACTCCTGAGTCTGGCTGCTGTACAGAAGTCTCAAGCGGGGAATTAATCATGCACCATCTCATAGAGGACATTAAATGGACTGATATACTGTTTATTTATCAATTGGAGGTCCAGAGTTAAGGTATCACCTTTTAGTCTCCTGCTGTTTATCAGCTAGGTCAATGTAAAATTAAAAAAGCATTGGCCATAATGATGGATTTCTTGGCCTTTGAAGAGCATGGTGTTAGGAAATGAGTCATGGAGAGCCCTTGGAGTGTGTGGTAGACTGTCCTGTGAAGGAGGAGACTATAGCATCAATAGTGAAAGGGTCAATAGTCTGCAAGGGCCTCCTAACTAGGTAGGTATGCTTCTCCTCATTATACAAATAAGCAAAATAAGCCATGGAGTGGTCCATTACCTTGCCCAGAACCAAGCAGCTGAAGAAATACAGAGGATGATTTGGATATGGATTACTCTACTAACTCCAAAGCCCATGCGTGCTCCTCAGTACCCCTGCTGTATCACTGTGTTTATCTCTAAACCAGTTCAGGTTCCACAGAAGATCCAGGGTAAGATGGCAGCATAGAAGGGCACTGGGCTCATCTTGTCTTGCTAATATCTTAGATTCCACCCACATCTGCCTAAAGAACCCAGAAAACCACCAGAATACTAGCAGAATGGACTCTCTGGAGCCCTGAGTAGACAAGAGGCCCACAGAAGAGGGTAGGAAGGGCACAGAGGCAGTGCATACTACACAGACTGGTGGGAGGGAGCCGGGGCAGTGGAGGTGCAGGCCACCCGGCAAGGGAGAGCCACCAAAGTCTGGCCTGCAAAAACTGAGGGGCCAGACTCTGTGAGTTCTGACAGCCAGCAGGACTTCACATCTGGAATGTTATAAGTCAACAGCTCTGCTCGGAGAGCGGGGAAGGCGAGAGAACACCAGAAGGGAGAGTTGTTGAGCCCCAGAAGACAGAGCTCAGCTTGGCGGGGAACAAAGGCGCTGGCAAGCTCCATCTCCCTCTCCCATCTCCCAGCCGAAATTCCAAAGGGAACCAGTTCCCATCACCGAACTTGCTTGCACCATGCAAACGCCCAACACTGTGCTTCTGTGGATCCATCCCACTGACGGGTCTGCCTCCCTCCCGGTGCTGCAGGGCCCCTCCCTCAGAGGACCACTGACAGCAAAGCTAGCTAAGCCTGCCTCTCCCATCCCTGAGCACCTTACAGATACAACCCATCTAATCCACCCTTGGCCAGATCCCATCACAACAGCACCACAAGCCTGGCAGTGTGCAAGTAGCCCAGACAGGGGCCACACCACTCCACATTGAGTCCTGCCCCTGGGATAGGGGAAGATAAGGTATACACCAGTCTCACTGTGGCCCCAGTCATGGGCTGGGGGCAGACATCGGGTCTGACTGCAGCCCCGCCCACCAACACAAGTTTCTTCGGACAGCACAGGGGAAGTGCCCTGCAGTTTGGAGTTACCACAGGAACTAGCCAAAATGACAAAATGGACGAATTCTTCTCAAAAGAAATTCCAGGAAGTAGCGACAGCTAACGAATTGATCAAAACCGATTTAAGCAACATAATGGAACAAGAATTTAGAATAATAGTCATGACATTAATCTCTGAGCTTGAAAAAAGCATTGAGGACAGCAGAGAATCTATTGTTACAGAGATCAAGGGACTAAGAAATAGTCAGGAGGAGCTAAAAACTGCTATAAATGAGGTGCAAAATAAAATGGAGGTGACCACAGCTCGGATTGAAGAGGCAGAGGAGAGAATAGTGAATTAGAAGATAAAATTATGGAAAAAGAGGAAGCTGAGAAAAAGAGAGAGAAAAAAATCCAGGAGTATAGGGGAGAATTAGAGAACTAAGTGATGCAATCAAACGGAACAATATCCATATAGTAGGGATTCCAGAAGAGGAAGAGAGAGAGAAAGGGGCTTAAGGTGTACTTGAATAATCATAGTTGAGAACTTCCCTGATCTGGGTAAGGAAAAAGGCATTGAAATCCAAGAGGCACAGAGAACTCCCTACAGACGTAACTTGAATCGATCTTCTGCATGACATATCATAGTGAAACTGGCAAAATACAAGGATAAAGAGAAAATTCTGAAAGCATCTAGGGATAAACAGGCTCTAACTTATAAAGGGAGACCCATAAGACTAGTGGCAGACCTATATACTGAAACTTGCAGGCCAGAAAGGAATGGCAGGAAATCTTCAATGTGATGAACAGAAAAAATATGCAGCCAAGAATCCTTTATCCAGCAAATCTGTCATTCAGAATAGAAGGAGAGATAAAGGTCTTCCCAAACAAACAAAAGCTGAAGGAATTCATCACCACTAAACCAGCCTTACAAGAGATCCTAAGGGGGACTCTGTGAGTGAAATGTTGCAAGGACCACAAAGTACCAGAGACATCACTACAAGCATGAAACCTACAGACATCACAATGACTCTAAACCCGTATCTTTCAATAATAACACTGAATGTAAATGGACTAAATGCCATTTAGGGTAAGGCATAGGGTATCAGAAGACATAGGGTATCAGAATGGATAAAAAAACAAGACCCATCTATTTGCTGTCTACAAGAGACTCATTTGAGACCTGAGGACACCTTCAGATTGAAAGTGAGGGGATGGAGAACTATCTATCATGCTACTGGAACTCAAAAGAAAGCTGGAGTAGCCATACTTATATCAGACAAACTAGACTTTAAATTAAAGCCTGTAACAAGAGATGAAGAAGGGATTATATAATAATTACAGGGGTCTATCCAGCAGGAAGAGCTAACAATTATAAATGTCTATGTGCTGAATAGGGGAGCCCCCAAATATACAGAACAATTAACCACAAATATAAGCAACCTTATTGATAAGAATGTAGTAATTGCATGGGACTTTAAAACCACTTAAAACAAAGGATAGATCATCTAGACACAGGATCAATAAAGAAACAAGGGCCCTGAATGATACATTGGATCAGATGGACTTGACAGATATATTTAGAACTCTGAATCCCAAAGCAACAGAATATACCTTCTTCTCCAGTGCACATGGAACATTCTCCAAGATAGATCACATACTGGGTCACAAAACAGCCCTTCATAAGTATACAAGAATTGAGATCATACCATGCACACTTTCAGACCACAATGCTATGAAACTTGAAATCAACCACAGGAAGAAGTCTGGAAAACCTCCAAAAGCATGGAAGTTAAAGAACACCCTACTAAAGAATGAATGGGTCAACCAGGCGATTAGAGAAGAAATTTAAAAATATATGGAAACAAATGAAGATGAAAATACAACAATCCAAACGCTTTAGGATGCAGTGAAGGCAGTCCTGAGAAGAAAATACATTGCAATCCAGGCCTATCTCAAGAAACAAGAAAAATCCCAAATACAAAATCTAACAGCACACCTAAAGGAAATAGAAGCAGAACATCAAAGACACCCCAAACCCAGCAGAAGAGAAATAATAACGATCAGAGCAGAAATAAACAATATAGAATCTAAAAAACTGTAGAGCAGATCAATGAAACCAAGAGTTGGTTTTTTGAAAAAAATAAAATTGATAAACCTCTAGCCACGCTTCTCAAAAAGAAAAGGGAGAGGACCCAAATAGATAAAATCATGAATGAAAATGGAATTATTACAACCAATCCTTCAGAAATACAAACAATTATCAGGGAATACTATGAAAAATTATATGCCAACAAACTGGACAACCTGGAAGAAATGGACAAATTCCTAAGCACCCACACACTTTCAAAACTCAAACAGGATGAAATAGAAAGCTTGAACAGACCCATAAACAGGGAATAAATTGAATCGGTTATCAAATATCTCCCAACAAATAAGAGTCCAGGACCAGATGGCTTCTCTAGGGAATTCTACCAGACATTTAAAGCAGAGATAATACCTATCATCCTCAAGCTGTTCCAAAAAATAGAAAGGGAAGGAAAACTTCCAGACTCATTCTATGAAGCCAGCATTACTTGGATTCCTAAACCAGACAGAGACCCAGCAAAAAAAAAAAAAGAGAACTACAGGCCAATATCCCTGATGAATATGGATGCAAAAATTCTCAATAAGATACTAGCAAATCAAATTCAACAGCATATAAAAAGAATTATTCACCATGATCAAGTGGGATTCTTTCCTGGGCTGCAGGGCTGGTTCAACATTCACAAATCTATCAATGTGATACATCACATTAATAAAAGAAAAGAAAAGAACCATATGATCCTGTCAATCGATGCAGAAAAAAGCATCTGACAAAATTCAGCATACTTTCTTAATAAAAACCCTCGAGAAAGTCAGGATAGAAGGAACATACTTAAACATCATAAAAGTCATTTATGAAAAGCCCACAGCTAATATCATCCTCAATGGGGAAAAACTGAGAGCTTTCCCCTGAGATCAGGAACACGACAGGGATGTCCACTCTCACTGCTGTTGTTTAACATAGTGAAGGAAGTTCTAGCATCAGCAATCAAACAAAAGGAAATCAAAGGCATCCAAATTGGCAAAGATGAAGTCAAGCTTTCACTTTTTGCAGATGACATGATATTATACATGGAAAACCTCATAGACTCCACCAAAAGTCTACTAGAACTGATACATGAATTCAGCAAAGTTGCAGGATACAAAATCAATGTACAGAAATCAGTTGCATTCTTATACACTAATAATGAAGCAACAGAAAGACAAATAAAGAAACTGATCCCATTCACAATTGCACCAAGAAGCATAAAATACCTAGGAATAAACCTAACCAAGGATGTAAAAGATATGTATGCTGAAAACTATAGAAAGCTTATGAAAGAAATTGAAGAAGATACAAAGAAATGGAAAAATATTCCATGCTCATGGATTGGAAGAATAAACATTGTTAAAATGCCAATACTACCCAAAGCTATCTACACATTCAATGCAATCCCAATCAAAATTGCACCAGCATTCTTCTTGAAGCTAGAACAAGCAATCCTAAAATTTGTATGGAACCACAAAAGGCCCCGAATAGCCAAATTTTGAAGAAGAAGACCAAAGCAGGAGGCATCACAATCCCAGACTTTAGCCTCTACTACAAAGCTGTCATCATCAAGACAGCATGGTATTGGCACAAAAACAGACACAAAGACCAATGGAATAGAATAGAAACCCCAGAATTAGACCCACAAACGTATGGCCAACTAATCTTTGACAAAGCAGGAAAGAATATCCAATGGAAAGAAGACAGTCTCTTTAACAAATGGTGCTGGGAGAGCTGGACAGCAACATGCAGAAGGATGAAACAAGACCACTGCCTTACACCATTCACAAAAATAAACTCAAAATGGATAAAGGACCTGAATGTGAGACAGGAAACCATCAAAACCCTAGAGGAGAAAGCAGGAAACGACCTCTCTGACCTCAGTCACAGCAATTTCTTACTTGACACATCCCCAAAGGCAAGGGAATTAAAAGCAAAAATGAACTATTGGGACCTCATCAAGATGAAAAACTTCCGCACTGCAAAGGAAACAATCAACAAAACTAAAAGGCAACCAAAGGAATGGGAGAAGATATTTGCAAATGACTTATCAGACAAAAGGCTAGTATCCAAAATCTATAAAGAACTCACCAAACTCCACACCCAAAGAACAAATAATCCAGTGAAGAAATGGGCAGAAGACATGAATAGACACTTCTCTAAAGAAGACATCCAGATGGCCAACAGGCACATGAAAAGATGCCCAACGTCGCTCCTTATCAGGGAAATACAAATCAAAACCACACTCAGATACCACCTCACACCAGTCAGAGTGGCCAAAATGAACAAATCAGGAGACTATAGATGCTGGCGAAGATGTGGAGAAATGGGAACCCTCTTGCACTTTTGGTGGGAATGCACACTGGTCCAGCCGCTCTGGAAAACACTGTGGAGGTTCCTCAAAAAATTAAAAATAGATCTACCCTATGACCCAGCAATAGTACTGCTAGGAATTTACCCAAGGGATACAGGAGTCCTGACGCATAGGGGCACTTGTACCCCAATGTTTATGGCAGCACTCTCAACAATAGCCAAATTATGGAAAGAGCCTAAATGTCCATCAACTGATGAATGGATAAAGAAATTGTGGTTTATATACACAATGGAATACTACGTGGCAATGAGAAAGAATGAAATATGGCCTTTTGTAGCAACGTGGATGGAACTGGAGAGTGTTATGCTAAGTGAAATTAAGCCATACAGAGAAAGACAGACACCATATGTTTTCACTCCTATGTGGATCCTGAGAAACTTAACAGACGACCATGGAGGAGGGGAAGGAAAAAAAAAGAGGTTAGAGTGGGAGAGAGCCAAAACATAAGAGACTCTTAAAAACTGAGAACAAACTGAGGGTTGATGGGGGGTGGGAGGGAGAGGAGGGTGGATGATGTGTATTGAGGAGGGCATCTGTTGGGATGAGCACTGGGTGTTATATGGAAACCAATTTGACAATAAATTTCATATAAAAAAATAAATAAACCAGTTCAGGCTCACCTCATCATTGCCAACTCACCAGCAGAAGATTCTGAACAATTCACAAATCGCCACTGTACAAACCCAGGTGCTGGATTTCACAAGACTGTTCCTAAGACTCATTCCATCTCAGAAACAAAACAAAACGAAACGAAACAAAACAAAACAAAACAAAAACTCAGTGAGGGCACGGTCCTTCTCCTTCCAGCAAGACACGTGGCTCTCATTCCCACCAGCAGAGGTAGCAGGAGAAGACAGAAGAAGAGAAGGAAATAGAAGGGAGCCTGAAAGGAAGAAGAAAGGAGTTTGGGAACTAATGGTACACATTATTTATCTACCTTGATATTTTCGCTCTCCTTGCCTCTTCTCAAACCCAGCGTCTTAGCTCAGGCTTCTATGACTACCACAGACTGGGTGGCTTTAACAATAGACACTTACTCTCATGCTTCTGGAGGCTGGAAATACAAGATCAAAGTGCCCACATGGTCAGGTTCTTGGTGAGGGCCCTCTTCACACAGCCTGTCCTTGGTATGTGAACAGAGAAAGAGATCTCACATTTCTTCCTCTTTTTATAAAAAAAATGAATCCCTTTATGGGGACTTTTACTTACAAGATCTCGCTTAAACCTAACCCCGCCCCCAAAGGCCCTACCTCCAAATTCCATCACTCTGGAGATGAAGGTTTCAACATACGAATTTGGGGGAAGGGCTAACATAAATATTCAGACCATAGCACCCAGTCAATATTACCATTACAGATTCAAAGAAATAATAGTAAGTAAACTCCATGGCTGATATTCAGTGCTTACTTTTAAATTACTATGTGGCTTGAAATACCAACACCTGTAAAATTGCTTTACTTTTAAGTCAAGCAATGAACTAACACCTCTTGCCCAAAATAACTCAATTATATTAATTATACCAATAACTTTAGTAAGTACATGATTACAAATTCCAAGTGCCAAGTTTCATAAGGCCTAAAAGTAAATAGTTCTAAATACCTTTAATGCAGAGTTTAATGCTATTTATTAGCAATGAAAAGAAGATTTTTTTAAAAAAACAAAATGTTAGCATTATCTACATGGTGGGAAAATGGGTGATTATTTCCTACTTTCTCCTTTCACCTTTTGGCATGGTTCAAAATTACAAAAATGTATATTTATCACTTTTAGAATTAAAAGAAAAATTACCAGACTTCCGAATCTTACCGCTACTTTCGGTAGCAGTGCGTGAAATATTCTTTCCTCACCAAAGTAATAAATAGTGAAAATACTGGAGAAAGATGAAGGGACAGCACTGGAAATTGGGCTTGAGATTCAAGCATGATGTAAGGCAGTTTCCTACTCATCAACCCCCTGGCCCATCAAAGTGACCTGTACAAGTATTCCAAAGTCACAATGTCTGAGCTTAGGTGTTTCCTGGGGTACTCTAAACTCCTAAGTGGGACGTCTGGGTGGCTTAGTTGGCTAAGTGTCTGACTTCCACTCAGGTCATGATCTCACAGTTCGTGGGCTCAAGCCCCAAATCGGGCTCTGTGCTGACAGCTTGGAGCTTGGAGCCTCCTTCAGATTCTGTGTCTCCCTCTCTTTCTGCCTCTCCCCCCCTTTCTCTCTCTCTCAAAAGTAAATAAAACATTTTTAAAAATTAAAAAAAAAAAAAAACTCCTAAGCAAAATCATGATGGAAGTCAGTTAACCTCAACGGCAAGCCTTCCAAAGAAAAAAAAAAAAAAAAACAGTAAAACCTTATTAGCACTGAAGTCAAAATAGAAATCATCTGCCTTGTTTAAGAAAAGGAAAAGTCATGGACATTGGTCACTTTTCACTCTAGTAAAAGGATAATCCGAGAAATGTAATAATGCCACCACAATTTAAAAACATTGATTCTAGAACATCACAAACATGACAGTGACCTGGGATACAATAATTCATCTAAAAAAAAAGAAAATATGATACCTAAATGCTAATGGCATTTACATTCAATTAGACACTGTCTTTGCCTTTATACTATTTCATAGAGAAATTTTTTATATATTTGTATTTCCCATAAATAATTTTAACACTTCTTATATTCATAAAATATGGCAAAAGATGTGTTAGGACAATTTTTTTTAATCTAGTATAATAAATCTAACTTTCTTTATTATGAAAAAATTAATTGGTGTTCAAATTGTTTGGGGATGTCTTCTACTTTCCAAAAACATTTCTTTCAGTTATATCAAGAGACAGGTAGCCTTTTTATAAAATTAGAAATGTATATATAACATAATTATCATTTTTGATGTCAAGGAATATGAATGATTATTTTAAGTATTCTTTAAAACCCAGGTTAGGAAATCTTACTATTTTAAAATTAGGAAATATTAATACAAAATGTAAGAAAGATAATATCTTGATGTGCCTGGGTGGCTCAGTCAGTTAAACATCCGTCTTCGGCTCAGATCATGATCTCAGGGTTCGAGAGTTCAAGCCCCACGTTGACCTCTGTGCTGTCAGTGCAGAGCTTGGTTCAGATCTTCTGTTCTCCTCTCTCTCTGCCCCTCCCCCACTCTCTCTCTCTCAAAAATAAATAAAATATTTTTTTAAAAAGCTTAATTCTTAAAAAAAAAAAAAAGGTGATATTCCCACCAAGCCTGTCTTCATATTATCGTTCATCTAAGACTTGAGAATATTCCTATGCTATTATGCTGTGCACATAATAGCATACACACGCACACACAGATGATGTTGGGAAACTATAAAAACAAACTCTTCTCTCAACCCAAAAATCTTTTCAAAGCTATTAAAAAAAAATTTATTATTGAATAAGCATTGACTCAGAATGTGATGCCCACCATAGACAATGCACTAAAAAATTGCAGAGAAAGGAATCTCATCCCCTTATGCAGCCAAGCAGACACAACTCATTACATATATGTCTCAAGATAAACCATAACCAGTCTTCAAGTAAGAGGACTTTACAACACCATTTGTGACACATAGTGTGGTATCTAAATGGGGTGTCTCTCCCAATCAGATGAGGGCCCCCAAATGTGGGGCCATGATCAGGTGGAAGCCAGCGGCTCGGGCTATGAAAGAATTCACCTGAGGCAGAATAAAGGCGACAGAAGTTTATCGAATACACTACAGGGAGCTGCATGCAGACAGGACAGTGAAGGAGAGGCTGTCTGCAAGGAGGTGGTGGGTAGAGGGTGTTTTTAAAGGGGAAAGATGAGGAAGTATGGTGACATATGGAATTTTCCCTTGTTTGGTAACTGCACATGGTTATAAGTAGCCCAATGGTTATTTAGGGCCTATGGATATTTTGAGATGGGTCCCCGGATGGGCATGTCTGTATTCAGCCAGGTGGTTGCTGTGGGCCCTTTTTACATTCCATCCCTAAACCTTGTTTTCCTAAAAGTGGCCTCTACCCGTAGTAATCCTGAATGGATTACCTGGTAATTGGGGTGGCCATCTGGGTTAGATAATTAACTTTATCCAGAGGAGAAACAAACTTCTCATAGCTTTATGGCAGAAGGTAGTTTTGCAATGTGGAGCAAAACACCCACCAAAGGTAAGCTCCTACCTTCTCACAAATACCAGGAGAGAAGATGGAAGGTTACCTCCCTTTAGGTCTACATTCAAAGAGATGGTTTCCCAGTCCAAGAGAAAGATGGTCCCGGGTCCTAAAACCGACAAAAGACTTGTCTAGTCTTCAGAAGAGTTTATACACATTTCAAAGAAATGAGGAAGTACAAGTTTTCTCAATAAAATGTTCAAAGTAAAACGAGAATTCTCTTCCCTTATTTTCAACAGAGAAAACTAGATTTTTCATTTTTATGTCTTTATAATAACCGAATATAAAAACCAAATACATATATATGTGTGCATGTACAACTATATAAAAACTGTTTTATGCACATTTGTGCATACAGTATGATATTAAGTATGTATAATATGTTGTGTGTATAATAAAAATTGACGGCAATGGGGCACCTGGATGGCTCAGTCAGTTAAGTGTCCAACTTTGGCTCAGGGCATGATCTCATGGTTCATGGGTTCCAGCCCCACTTCGGGCTCTGTGCTGAGAGATCAGAGCCTAGAGCCTGCTTCAGATTCTGTGTTTCCCTCTCTCTCTGCCCCTCTTCCACTCACACTCTGTCTGTCTGTCTCTCTCTCTCTCTCTAACGTAAATAAACATTTAAAAAACATTTTTTTTTAAGTTGATGGCAAAAGACTATCTGGTAAATGATGGTAACAAAAAAGACTAGCTGGTAAAACTACGCCAAATAGTTAACATCAGTTATGTCTGCATAATAATTTTTATTTCCTTCCTTCTGCTTTACTGTACATTAAATGATTTTATCACAAACATATACTCTTTTATTTTTAGTTGAAATTAAAATAGAAGGAAAAGGGGAACCTGGGTGGCTCGATTGGTTAAGAGTCTTACTTCAGCTCAGGTCATGATCTCACGGTTTGGGGGTTCAAGACCCGCGTTGGTTTCTGTGCTGACAGCTTGGAGCCTGGAGCCTACTTCGGAATCTGTGTCTCCCTCCCTCTGTCTCTCCGTCTGCGCTCTGTCTCTCCGTCTCTCAAAAATAAGTCAACATTCAAAAAATCAAATAAATAAAAGAAAAAGATAAAGTGTTTAAATATTTTAAACATATTTCCTGAGATTTCTCTGCAAAAACTTCCTTATCTGTGAGAAAACAAGATGCCAATTTATTATTATTAAAAACAACGTGAGGCCTTCAGTGCGGTTAGTTATCACGCTTTGTTCTATTGGTTTCAAAGGGGCTTATCAGTCAGTAAGGCCAAAAACAGTGGTGAGTTTATTTCAACTCAGTTTCTATGCCTGGCAGTGAGTGTTCAGATACTGGCGGAGGAGAAAGGTTGTTTGTTTTTTAGCATGATGAGTGCAGAGAGCCAGACACAGGTTCAGTGGTTGAGTCAACGGGTAGTATACGTAACTAGTGTTTCATAGCAACAGTGATTGAAGTAACAGTAGCTAGGCTATTTTCAGAACGGTTCTCTCATCTGAGATATAAAGCGTTACTACTGGCTTACCCCCTTCCGAATTCTTTTCTCACAAGAGAAATGGACTTCATTCTCCGACATATCTCAACCCTCACAAGTGGACACCCAGCTTGAATATTTCAAATCCTTCAAATATTTCCAAAAAGCTTCTCAGCCTCCGTGAAAACAAACTGCTATCTGGATTGTCTCACCAGATCACCAAACAGATGGGAAAACATCTGAAGCCAAGGGAGGGGCCAAGATGGCAGAACAGCATGGAAGTTTTTTTTGCATCTCTTGTCCCTGAAAGGCAGCAGATCAACACTAAACCGTCCCGCTTACCTAGAAAACTGATTTGAGGATTAACACGACAATCCGCACCACCTGAACCACAGAACTCAGCAGGTACGTGCGCAGAGAGGTGAACTGGGGGAGACAGAAGCCGTCGGTGGACAGGGAGCTATTTTTGCTTGCGGAGAGAGGATGGAAATTGGGGGTGGGGGGAATATGGGAAAAGCACCCCCCCCCCAAAAGCAGCTGAACGGGAGTGGGAGAAAGAAAAAAGGAGAGGGTTTAAATTCCATTAAGACTCTATAAACAGCGGGAGTGCAGAGTCTAAAACTCTGCAGCTCTATACCTGCTGGTGCTCTGGTGGGAAGGGCGAATCCCCAGGAGCAGAGAGCGAAGTCCTCGGGCCACGGGCGGAGGGGCGGTTCCCCTGCTGGGAGAACAAATGGTAGAGTCCATGCACCACCGCCCCCCAGGCAAAGGTGTGAGCAGACCCGGAGAACAAACACATTCGCCGGTGCCGGAACAAGGACGTTAAGGGGGGAAGCCTGGTGCCAGACGTGTGTTGTGATTTTCCATAAACCCTGAAACGCTGCTGCCACACGATTGCGTGGACTTTTTCTGGGGCTGGCTGGCACTCAGCCGCAGTCTCTGGATATCAGCAGCAGCATGGTCCCAGGAACATTTCTGGGTGCTGCCGGCACCCGGCCATTTCTTGGTGAGACCTTCCCCCAGAGGGTCAGAACAGGTCAAAGCCGCACACAGGCCCTCAGAAGTGAGGGTCTGGGAAACACAGCTGCATCTGAGATAAAAAGCAGGAGGGAGGTGCCGCCTGGCAACTCGACGGCTTGGTTATGGACAGCGTAAAAGCGGGGAGTGGACGGAAGCAAGAGACAAAAGAGGGGTGCTTGATTGCCGGTTGGTAAGAGCACATGATTCTGATACCACAGACTGGGTAACTGGGTGTCGCCATTTTCACCCTCCCGCGCATGCACCTACATACCTACAGGCTCCACAGCAATCCACCCCAGTGAAGTAAGGAGCGCCGTCTAGTGGAGAGCAGAGCCATTACACAAAACCCCGCCCAACAGGGCCAACAGAGCTCTTGACAAACACAAGTGTCTCTGCCTGCTTAGTTTATGGTCTATAAAGTGCTTCATAGCTTGACTTCTATAGGAAACAAGATGTAATTGGAATCAGCTTTCATTCTGTTCGCTGGTCCTTTCATTGATCTTTTTTTCTTTTGCTTTTCTTCTCTTATTCTTGAATACAGAAAGAGAAAAATTTATCTTTTTTTCTATTTTTATTAAAAAGATTTTTCTTTCATTTTTTTCTACTATATTTTTTACTTTTTTGTAAATTTTAAAATTCTATTTTACTATTTCATCATTTCATTTTATTCTATTTTATTGCATTCATTTTTTCAAGTTTTCAAACATTTTCCCGTTTTTTCGTTTTCTTATCTTTCCCTTTTTTTTCTAATCTATCAAGCTTCTTTCAACACACCAAAACACACCTAGGATCTAGCATCCTTTATTTGATTTCTTTGTGTTGTTTTTAATTTTTTAACTTTGTTTTTTTTTTAACTTTATTAATTCCTTTTCTTCCTTCAAAATGAAGAAACTAAGGAATTCACCCCAAAAGGAAGAACAGGAAGAAATGAAAGACAGGGACTTAATCAACACAGACAAAAGCAAGATGTCTGAACCAGAATTTAGAATCATGATAATAAGAACTGAGCTGCAATCACAGATGGATGCAGCGGCGGCAAGGATGGATGAGGCAGAACAGAGAATCAGCGATATAGAGAATAAACTTATAGAGAATAATGAAGCAGAAAAAAAGAGGGAGATCACAGCAAATGATTTAAGAATTAGAGAAATCAGTGACTCATTAAAAAGGAACAACATCAGAATCATAGGGGTCCCAGAAGAAGAAGAGAGAGAAATAGGGGTAGAAGGGTTATGTGAGCAAATCATAGCAGAAAACTTTCTTAACCTGGGAAAGACACAGACATCAAAATCCAGGAAGGACAGAGTACCCCCATTAGATTCAACAAAAACCAACCATCAACAAAGCATATCATAGTCAAATTCACAAAATACTCAGGCAAGGAGAGAATCAAGAAAGCAGTAAGGGGAAAAAAGTCCCTAACCTACAAGGGAAGACAGATCAGGTTTGTACCATGCCTACTTAGAGAAACTTGGTAGGCCAGAAAGGAGTAGCAGGATATATTTAATGTGCTGAATCAGGAAAATATGCAGCCAAGAATTCTTTATCCAGCAAGGCTGTCATTCAAAATAAAAGCAGAGATAAACAGTTTCCCAGACAAACAAAAATTAAAGGAATTTGTGACCACTAAACCAGCCCTGTAAGAAATTTTAAGGGGGACTCTCTGAGGGGAGAAAAGACCAAAAAAAAAAAAAAAAAAAAAAAAAAAAAAAAAAAAAAAACAAAACAAAACAAAACAAAAAACAAAAACAAAAAAAAAAACACCAAAAGCAACAAAGACTAAAAAGGACCAGAGAACACCACAAGAAACTCCCACACTACAGGTGACATAATGGCAATAAATTCATATCTTTCAGTACTCACTCTAAATGTCAATGGTCTAAACACTCCAATCAAAAGACATAGTGTAACAGAAAGAAGAATAAGAAAAAATTCATCTATATGCTGTTTACAAGAGACCCATTTTAGGCCTATAGACACCTTCAGACTGAAAATAAGGGGATGGAGAACAATCTATCATACTAATGGTCACCAAAAGAAAGCCAGAGTAGCCATACTTATATCAGACGATCTAGATTTTAAAATAAAGAGTGTAACAAGAGATGAAGAAGGGCATTATATCACAATTAAGGGATCTATCCACCAAGAAGACCTAACAACTGTAAACATTATGCTCCAAATGTGAGAGCACCCAAATATGTAAATCAATTAATCACAAACAAAGACTCATTGATAATAATACCATAATAGTAGGGGACTTCAACACCCCATCTACAACAATAGACAGATCATTTACAGAAAATCAACAAGGAAACAATGGCTTTGAATGACACACTGGACTGGATGGACTTAACAGATATATTCAGAACATTTCAAGAGAATAGAGTACCCAGAAATGGACACATCAACTTATGGCCAACTAACTTTGACAAAGCTGGAAAGAATATTCAACAGAATAAAGACAGTCTTCTCAGCAAGTGGTGCTGGGAAAGCTGGACAGCGACATGCAGAAGAATGAACCTGGACCACTTTCTTATACCGCACACAAAAATATACTCAAAATGGATGAAAGACCTAAATGTAGGAAGCCATCAGAATCCTCAAGGAGAAAGCAGGCAAAAACCTTTTGACCTCGGCCGCAGCAACTTCTTAATCAACACGTCTCCGGAGGCAAGGGAAACAAAAGCAAAAATGAACCATTGGGACCTCATCAAAATAAAAAGCTTCTGCACAGCAAAGAAAACAGTCAACAAAACTAAAAGGCAACAGATGGAATGGGAGAAGATATTTGCAAATAACATATCAGATAAAGGGTTAGTATACAAAAATCTATAAAAACCTTATTAAACTCAACACCCCAAAAACAAATAATCCAGTGAAGAAATGGGCAAAGGACATGAATAGACACTTCTCTAAAGAAGACATCCAGGGGCGCCTGGGTGGCGCAGTCGGTTAAGCGTCCGACTTCAGCCAGGTCACGATCTCGCGGTCTGCGAGTTCGAGCCCCACGTCGGGCTCTGGGCTGATGGCTCAGCGCCTGGAGCCTGTTTCCGATTCTGTGTCTCCCTCTCTCTCTGCCCCTCCCCCGTTCGTGCTCTGTCTCTCCCTGTCCCAAAAATAAATAAACGTTGAAAAAAAAAATTTAAAAAAAAAATAAAGAAGACATCCAGATGGCCAACCAACGCATGAAAAAATGCTCATCATCATTCATCATCAGGGAAATATAAATCAAAACCACAATGAGATACCACCTCACACCTGTCAGAATGGCTAACATTAACAACTCGCAACAACAGATGCTGGCAAGGATGAGGAGAAAGAGAGAGGATCTCTTTTGCACTGCTGGTGGGAATGCAAACTGGTGCAGCCACTCTCAAAAACAGTGTGGAGGTTCCTCAAAAAATTAAAAATAGAACTACCCTACAACAGCATTTGCACTACTAGGTATTCATCCAAGGGATACAGGTGTGCTCTTTCAAAGGGGAACATGCACCCCAATGTTTGTAGTGGTGCTATCAGCAATAGCCAAAGTATGGAAAGAGCACAGATATGCACTGACAGATGAGTAGATAAAGAAGATATGGTATGTATATACAATGAAATATTTATTATTCGACAATCAGAAAGAATGAAATCTTGCCATTTGCAACTACGTGGATGGAACTGGAGGGTATTATGCTAAGCGAAATTAGTCAGTAAGAGAAAGACAAATATCATATGACCTTACTCATATGAGGAATTTAAGAAACAAAACAGATGAACATAAGGAAAGAGAAGCAAAAATAATATAAAAACAAGGTGGGGGACAAAACATAAAAGACTCTTAAATATAGAGAACAAACAGGGTTGCTAGAGGGGTAGTGGAAGGGGAGATGGGCTAAATGGGTAAGGGGCATTAAGGAATCTACTGAAATCATTGTTGCACCATATGCTAACTAACTTGGATGTAATTAAACAATAAATAAATAAATCTGAAGCCAAAAATAAAAACATTCTGGGCTCAGGTTGACAATTCCACCTCAAAAAGAACAAAGAATGAAAATCGGGACATGCAAGAGGAGCGTTGGGCTGAAATCTTTGCCATCCAGAGTGCCTAGAACAGCTGAAGCTTCAAGGTGAGAAGCCCTGCTAGGCATGAGTGCTCTAAAGCATTGTGCACCATGCAGAAATGAATATAGGTCTGGGAGTCAGGCTGAGCTGACTTCAAATCTCTGCTTAGTTACTTACGAGTCACAGGACTTTGGGCAAAGTACTCCTATTGACCTTTGTTTCCTCATCTGAAAAATGGTAACATCAATTGTTTCATTAAAGAGTTGCTGTAAAGGGGTGACTGGGGGGCTCAGTGTTTAAGTGTCCAGGTCATGATCTCCCAGTTCACGAGCTTGAGCCCACATTGGGCTCTGTGCTGACAGCTTGGAGCCTGGAGCCTGCTTCAGATTCTGTGTCTGCCTTTCTCTCTGCCCCATCCCCCTTCACGCTCTGTCTCTCTCTCTCTCTCTCTCTCAAAAATAATAAACTAAAAAAAAAAAAGGAGTTGCTATAGAGATTAAAAATATGTATAAAATTCCTGGGGCAATGTAGGCACTCAGTAATTGGTAGCTATGTAATATCCCTACAGTACCTCTGTGACATGACTGGACATTAAGAAGATTTGATTTGGTTGAGAATTAGCCTACACGTACAATTTTTAGACTTAGCCCAAAGTGATCTCTCTTTTGTGTATTTCTTCAACATTTTATCATTATTGTCCCTTGAAGCTATGGTATTCACCTTGTATTCTTAAATTTATTATTACCCATACTAGAGTTGAGCTCTTTGAAAACAGCAACCATTGAATTTATGATGGATTAACGTTTCGTGCTTCAGGCAAATTTATCTACCTTATGATAGGAACAGATATCAGAAAGTGAAGTTGTATTTTCTAAAAGAGGCAGAAAAAAAAAAGAAAGAAAGAAAGAAAAAAGAAAAAAACAGTAATGTTTACTGCTTCTGTATCTATGTTTACAACTAACCATTCTATGAAGAATGCAAAACAAAAATAATAATAATTCAATGGTTTGTGAAATTTTGCTTATATTTGTCACAGCAAGCATGTGAAGTGCTTTAAAGAGCTACAATGTAAACATAGTAAATGGGTTTGAAGAATGAATGCAAACATCATTACACAGATTTGGTTTGAAAGAAAGGGCAAAGATATTCTCTTAGTCCAATCAATAAATAAATTAGTTCTCCCTTCTTCTTTCTCCTCCCCACTTCCCTCCCTCTCTGGGTAGTTCAGTACTGCAGCCACTAGGTAGAGCCAAGCAAGGCAGTCTTCAGTAGTTCACCTTTCTGCCTGCGTGTTCCACGGTTCCCTTTCACAAATTCTTCCAGCTACTTTAAACCACTTATACTCTCTGCCTCTGTGCTTTTATTCACCCTGATGACTCTTCTGCTTGTCACATTCATGATGCACTCTCAGCCTCCACCCCTACAACCCCTGCCCAACGTGTGAACCTGTCCCATCTGTCCCTCAAGGCATAAAATCTCAAGGATGACGATGACCACCACCAGATAATATTTTCCTCTTCGTAACTTTTTCAGAACTGTCTCTGGATCTCTCTCATGGCCTGTCGCTTTCTCTGTTCCATTACTTTGACTTCAGAGCATATCTTATCATCTCAACCAGATTGTAAACTCACTCAGAATACAAAGGGAGGGGCACCTGGGTAGCTCAGTTAAGTGTCCTTCCGCTCAGGTCATGATCTTGCAGCTCGTGGGTTCGAGCCCTGCGTTGAGCTTGCTGCTGTCAGCATGGAGCCTGCTTCAGATCTTCTGCTCCCCACCCTTTCTCTGCCCCTTCCCCACTTGCACTCTCTCTCTCTCTCAAAAGTAAATACGTTTTTATACATAAAAAAAGAACACAAAGGGAAAAATTTCCATCTGATGAATCTCATCATTCCCTAATGTACATAGTGTACTACATATAATATACTACCAGACATTTAATCAGAATCAGTTGATGATTAGGAAACAAAGACGAGAAAGGCCGTATTAGATAATAAGAACAAAGAAACGAGGATGACAATTAGTAACATTCACTCATTCCTTCAACATATACTGAGTTCCTGCTATGTGACAGGTACAGTGAAGATAAAAAGACTATGAGATGGAAAGAGTGGAAGACAAAGATACACTGTGGTGGCAGAGGCCGTATGGGTATATGGAGACCACCATAGGTTGGCGTAAGGGTAGGGATTTCAGACTAGAGTTGGTAAGAAGCCAGTATAATGATTTATAATTATTTATGATTATGGTGAATTAGTATTTACAATTATTCATTATTTACAATATCTTTTCATCTACAATATTTCATTTAATCTTCACAATAATTCTGTGGTATTTGCAGATGAGATAAGTTTAGAGATTAAGAAACCTGCCCAAGGTTGATACCAAGCTTATTAAGGTTAATACTTGTTGCAATTAGTACAAGGCAGGGCTAGGATACAAACCTAGGGCAGTGTGGTTCAGAGCACTGACACACCATGTTATACACCAGGAAAGCCTGGAGAAAAGAGTATAATTGTCAGAAAAATCCTATGACAGCAGCCTATTGGATTAAGGAGTTTGAAAGGAGCCAAGGAGGACATATTGAAGATATGTCTTAGCTTCATCCACTAAGCTATGTTCTCAAAAGTCTCCAGAAAATAATGCTAATCAAATTCTAATCCCACTCTGTTGTAGAAGACATGCAACATCAGAAATGCACAGGTGGCATAAAGACTTATTACAAAGGCTTGTATTTGTTTTTTCCAGAAAAGGTACCTAGTTAATTGGCATTGTTTGGGGTGAAAGATCATCATCTTACCAGAATAAGGGACATCCCCCAAGACAGGTGAGTGATCCGACTCTTCAAAAATGTCAATAACATGAAAGATAAAACAAAGGACTGGACACTACTTTATATTTAAAATATTCAAGAGACAAGGGTACCTGTTCTGACTCTTGATTTAGGCTCAGGTCAAGATCTCACCATTGTGAAATCGAGCCCCATGTCTAGGTCCATGAGTGTGAGACTGCTTGGAATTCTCTCTTTCTCTCTTTCTCAAAATAAATAAACTTAAAACAAATTCAAGAGACAAGACAACTAAATGAAGTATGCGACCCTGCTTGGATTGGATCCTGGATTTTTTTTTTTTTTTATATATAAGGGGCTGTAAGGAACAACTATTGGTACAATGAAGGAAATTTGAGTACTGACTGTATAATAGATATTATTGTATCAATATTTAAACTGTGAGTGTAATAATAGCATTGCAGTATGTAGGAAAATGACTTAGTTCTTAAGAGATAATGCTGAAATAAGAATGCAGTGGCATGGTGCTTGCAACTTATTTGTAAATGATTCTGCAAAACAATCACACATATATGTATATGATGTAAAAGAGAAAATTAAAAAAAATTTTTTTGAACATTTATTTATTTTTGAGATGGGGGAGACAGAGCACAAATGGGGGAGGGTCAGAGAGAGAGGGAGACACAGAATCTGAAACAGGCTCCAGGATCTGAACTGTCAGCACAGAGCCGGACGCGGGGCTCAAACTCATGGACCACGAGATCATGACCTGAGCCAAAGTCAGATGCTTAACCGACTGAGCCACCCAGGCACCCCGAGAAAAATTTTAAAGTAACAACTGATGCAGGTAGGTGATGTTCTGCAGGTTTTCATGTTTTTAACTTTGAAATATTTCAAAGAAAAAGAGAAAAACTCATCCTAGAAGAGTGGGGACCACTTACAGATCTATACGAATCACTTTTAAAATATAGACATACCAATGCTAACAGAAATATCTATTTGCTAAATTATCACCAACTGGAAAGTTCTTTTAACAGTATGGAAATATCCAATACCATCCCTGGCTTTCATAAATCTGGAGGGAAATTGTGTCCTTTAACATTTGTGTGAACTTTCAAAGCAGAAGCAAACCTTGACTAAATTTTCAAACTGAAATAATTAGGAAACTAAACAGTGAATGTTCAAAGCACTCTAACAGTTTCCTGTAATAATGGAAGAGCTTTGAAAGGCTTAACCATAATATTCCTGTGGCTTTTTACAAGGATTAAAGTTAAAAAAAATTTTTTTTTAGTAATCTCTGCAACAGTGGAGTGAGAGGGGGTAATATGTATAAAAATCATTAGGCAGAAAATCTTCAAGAATTACAGTCTTCAGAAATTCATTTCTGTTATTTTCTCCCTACAGCTCTTCTGCACGAGAAAGGACTGAGGTGCTGCCAAGAATTTTTTACTATAAAACATTATGATGCCAGTGTGGCTTCCACATCCAGGCAACATCTGGCACGCCCAGTAAAGAGAACTACAATTAGTGAAGGGCCTGCTAAAGATATAAGACACATTTAATAGTTAAACATGATTTTTCTTTAAGGAGGATGAACTCAGTTTGGATATGGGAAAATGTAATTTCAGATCTTTATCCCTTAAATGCCATGAACAGTGGAAAGAACACAAAACCTATTTTTTCCTCACACTCGAATTCTCACAATCCTTATTGAATTTCTACCGTATTATGTGCCTTGAAAATATGTCTGAAAGCTAGCTTTTCTCTATTGCTCTATTTGATCTTATAATACTTTCTATAGATCTTCACATGATAGAAACATTTTCCAAGATGTTTAAACATATGACATTTCTATGAAGTATCTGCTAAAATCTAGAGTGACTTGACAATCCTTCAAAATGGAATTTATGAAGTGTTAAACGAATGCTAGATCTTTTTAGGGAGAAAAGAAGATTATTTAACCGCAGTCCCCTTTCAATTTGTGTTTCTTTTTGACTGCATCTCGTAACTATAGCCACTATGCTGAGGTTTTAAAACCTAAACATTGTCAAGTGTTAATTTAAAATCTATCATGGACAGCTCATTGAACTAAGAAAATGGACCATGACCACATGGTCACAGTTTTCTTAATTTATCACAGCAAAATTTCCCTGGTCCCTTACAAAATCTTAATCATAAATTTCCTTATAAAATACTATCATAATACAAGTGCTGTTTCAAGAAAAATGATATCTCTGTTTGACAAAAAATCACTAAGCTATAGGACAAATTGTCCATTTCAGGGAATGACTTTTCAAGATGGTAATATCCCATTCTTCAAAATCACAGAAATTCAGTTTTATTTAGTTGTCTTCTTCCTTCTCTGGTCACCATTGGTGCTTTTCACAAAATATTTGGGCATCTAATAGGATGCCCTTCTGGGCCTGTTTGAAGTTACATTGACCATGTGGCTTACTTTGGCCAATGAAATACGAACAAAAGTGCCAGGCAGATATTTCAAGAGCCAGTGCTTAATAATAAAGAGTTCATGGCTCTCTTTCCCTTTGCCACAGTGACCGGCAACCTCCAGCTACAGAAGCTTCATCAGACTGAGTTCTGAAAAGAGGACACTGCAGAATAGAACCCTCAAACTACCCATGATGGGCATGCCACAAGAAATGAACTCTATAGTAATTTTAAGTCACTAAGTTTCCAGAGCTGTTTATTAGGCACCACAGAATAACCAGGCTCATCATCTCCTGTATTTTATTAAAGATGACTATGTTAGTTTCTTAAAGTTTCAAAGAATAAAGAGATAAGCTCTGGTTACTTGGCTGATGGGTATTTATTATAATAATGTATACAGAATGAAGTAAGGAGTTAGAAAAAATAGTCCTAGTAGGCACAGACCAAGCCTTATGGATTATATTTGTAAAATCAAAATATAATGCCTACTTCAGTGGATGTTGAAGAATTAAATGAGCCTATCACAGTATCTGGCACATAATTGATGGTTGACAAGTAGAGGAAGTATTTATTATTGCTTATATTTCTCCACAGGAACAACCTTCTTCCTATTATTCTCTTGTCAGATCTTCCCAATACTTTCCTCACCCAGTGAAAGCTTGATAAAGGCAGGGATTCTGACTGTTTTATTTGCTGAGGGCCCCCCAAGACTTAGAATTGTTTCCATAACACAGTAAGTGCTCAATAAACATTTGTTCAATGAATAAATGAAGGGTCTACCTTATCTCCCACCTCAAATAGTTAACTCCTTTAGAAGCTGACCCCTGTTCAATTTAGTTTTATATTACCCCAAATTCCTAGTTCAGAGCCTGGAACAAATACGTATTTGTTGACTGAATGACCGAATTGATGAAACCTGCACAATTGCCTCAATACTCCATTTTCATTTCTCGAACCCTAGTATAGTCATTTTTAACTGTAATCATAACTATAATTCCTTGATTTTTAAGGTCCACATTCAGTGAGAAGAAAGTGCTGCCCAAAATATGCCTTCATGTTCAATCAAACACACATACAGACTAAGGTTAAAAGCACAAAGAGTGGCACTTATGTTGTTCAAGGGCATTAAGAATGTAAAGATTTCTCAGTGATTTGGAGTCCTTTTTTCTTAAACCTATCTGTTTTTCAAGTTCAGACAATGAATAGTAAATAGTATGTATTTAATAGAATATTTCTGAAGTCAGAGCATATTATTAAGTGATCAATGAACTGTGCCTTTTAACATATATGCAAGGCTGATATAATCAGCTTTTTAACGAATCCCAAGACTGTAGTAGAAAGTTTTATAAATTCCAAATAGTGAGATTTTTTTCTATGCAAGTTATTAGCACACTTGTTCACTAAAGAAATTTACGCCATTTTCTGGGATTTTTAACTGTTTTAATGAGCCAACAGTTACAAAGAGGCTTAAAGCCTACACTTTATTGGCGGTATAATAGAACAAAGATCCATTTGGCCATTACTTAAGTCATTCCCAAACACTTGCATATTGGAGAAGCATGATAAAATAAGAAAACAGATGACTTGTTTTCTCCAAATCCTAATGGCACTGTGTAGTTGAACATGATTTGAACCCATGTAACTGGATTTCCTAATGGAAAAATGTGACCTCCTACCTTTAAAACTTAAATACCCCTTTGGAGACCTACAAGAAAGAAGGCTTACCCAACTTTGCTAACATTAAAGATCCATACAAAATACCATCTTGATGCATTAGTATATGAATCAGAAACATCTGTATCAAGTTTGGCTTAAAATATACATTGATTGGAAAATACAGTGAAAAGTTTTTATAAAATGTGTATTTTATTTCAAAGATTATAAGCCATTAAACATATTTTTTATACTATTCTAAAAGTTAAGTCAATTATTTGAAATAAAGTTCAGAGAAATCTATCCTTATCTATAAAGGTGGTGTTTCTGACAATGTTCTCTGTTCCTTTCTAGTCTTTGTTGCTCTTGGTCTTTTTTTCCCCCTCAGAGTCCACTTTAATATTTCTTGCAGGGCTGGTTTAGTGGTCATGAATTCCTTTGGTTTTTGTTTTGTCTGGGAAACTCTTTATCTTGTCCTTCTATTCTGAGTGACAGCTTTGCTGGGTAGAGTATTCTTGGCTGCATATTTTTCCCATTGAGCCCATTGAGTATATCCTGTCACTCCCTTCTGACTTGCCAAGTTTCTGTGGACTGATCTACTGTGAACCTGATCTGTCTTCCTTTGTAGGTTAAGGACTTTTTTTCCCTTGTTGCTTTCAGGATTCTTTCCTTGTCTGTGTACTTTGTGAATTGGACTATGATATGTCTTGGTGATGGCTGGCTTTTGTTGGAATTTAATGGGAGTTCTCTGTGCTTCTTGGATTTCGATGTCCGTGTCCTTCTTCAGATTAGGGAATTTTTCAGCTATAATTTGTTCAAATAAACCTTCTGCCTTTTTTTCTCCCTTTTCATCTGGGACTCCTATGATCTGAATGTTTTCCATTTTAAGAAGTCGCTGAGTTCCCTAAGTCTATCTTCATGATCCAATACCTTTATTTCTCTCTTCTTTTCAGCTTCCTTATTTTCCATAATTTCATCTTCTATATCACTGATTCATTTCTCTGCCTTGTCCATCTTCATTGTTATGGCATCCATTCAGGTTTGCATCTTGGTTATAGCATTTTTAATTTCAGCCTGACTATATTTTGGTTCTTTTATCTCTGCAGTAAGAGAGTCCCTAGGGTCTTCTATGCTTTTTTCAAATCCAGCTAGCATTCTTATAATCGTTGTTTTAAATTCTAGTTCAGACATCTTACTTATATCTGTATTGATTAAATCCCTGTCCATTACTTCTACTTTCTGTTCTTTCTTTTAGGGTGAATTCTTCTGTCTTGTCATTTTGTCCAGAAAAAAACAAAACAAAACAACAACAAAAACAACACAAACACAGCTAGATCCTAGGTGTGTTTTGTTAAAAGAACCTAGATCCAAATAAATAAAAATAAAAATTTTAAAAATTGGTGTGCCTAGGTCGTCCAGTTGGTTGAGTATCTGACTGTTGATTTCTACTCAGGTCATGATCCCAAGGTCATGGGATTGAGCCCCAAGTCAGGCTCCACAGTGAGCATGGTTTTTCTCTCTCCCTCTGCCTATCTTCCCCACTCACATTCTCTCCAAAATAAAAAAATAAATAAAATAAAACATAAACAAATAAGGATTTTTAAAAATTTTAAAAATTAATGTGCTCGCTTCGGCAGCACATATACTAAAATTTTTTTAAATTAAAAAATAAAAATAAAAAGGAAGCTAGATCCTATTTCCCCTAGAGCTGAAGCTTTGCAGCACTCTATGATCAGCACACTTGGGGTGTGTGAGAGGTTTATGCTGGTCTTCAAGCAGAAGGGCCTGTTGTACTGATTCTCAGGTCAACTTGCCCTCATAGAGAAGCACCTGCAAGGTGCAGAGGGACAGGACTTGGTGTAAGTGGCTCCAGTCTCCACTTGGTGGCTCTGTTTAGCTCACTGATGTGAGTCAGTGTGGATGGAGGGAACAAAATAGCATTACCTTGCTCTCTTGTCCCCAGTGCAGAGAGCTAGTGCCCACCACTCTTAAGGAAGCCTGCACAGAAGAGCAAACTATCACCCCTCTTGTGTCCCTGGATTCTGTCAGATCCCTGCCTTCTAAGCATCTGAGCTGCCCACCTGCCAGGCCACACAGTACTCCTATGTTTTATCTCAGGCACTGGTGGCCGAGTTTCTAAACTCCAAATATTAGGGACTTGTGCCCAGTGCTGATCCTCTGGTAGAGGGTCTTACCAGGCTTTAGCCCTTTGCGGGCCAGGCCCAGGAAAGCAGTCCTACAACTGCACAGTGGTTTGGAGTTTATGGCAAAGTCGAGCAGAAAGCCAGCACCAAGGCTCACTGCACTCAGCTAATGTCTCTGCTCCTATGCCTGGTAACAGTGCAGCACGTTGGCCCCACTTGTTCTTCTGTCCCTGGAGAGGCTTTGCCACCATTCCCAAATGCACTCCAAGCAGAACCATTTCTCCCCATGTGACCCAGGGGATCCTCAGACCATGCTGTCCTCTCCAGGGTCTCGGGCCTTCTTCCCCACAGGAGCACCGCTAAGCCAGATTAAACCCATGGCAGACTTCTAAAACTTCAGATTTTGCACTCTGCTGCTTATAATACCTTGCAGTAGTCTCTGTAAGCAGGGCTCCCTCCTCTCCTCAGCACCCGCAGTTCTTATCTCTCCCAAACCAACTCTCTACAGCTCCTACCTTCCATGAGGTGGTTGCTTCTCTACTCATAGACTTACAGTTTTGTTCTCTCAGTCCTCAGATTGATTCCTTAGCTGTTCAGAATGATTTAAACTTTGAAATTTTGAGACTGTGAAATTTGAAAATTTGAAATTTTAAAAAATTTAAATGCTGTCTATATGCTAATGACTCCCAAATGTCAGGCTTCTCTCCTGAGATCTAAGTTTGTATATCTTATTACCTATTGAACATCTCCACCTGAAGAGTTCATGGACACCACAAAGTCAACGCATTTAAAACTTAACTCCTGGGGCACCTGGGTGGCTCAGTCATTTAAGCATCTGACTCTTGATTTTGGCTCAAGTCATGATCTCAGGGTTGTGAGACTGAGACCCGCATTGGTCTCTGCACTGGGCATGGAGCCTGTTTAATATTCTCTCTCTCCCTCTACCCTTTTCCCCAGCTCATGCATTCTCTCTTAAAAACAAAACAAAACAAAACAAAACAAAACCACAAAACCCAAACCAAACACACTTAACCTCTAATCATCCCTGGAAAGAAAGTAGCTCACCCAGAGACTTCCCTATCTGAGTAAATGATGATTCTACCCCCCCCCCCCCCCCCGCCCAATAAGCCCAGGCAAAAACCTTGGAATCATCCTTATCCCCTTTGTCTCATATCTTTACTCTGTCAGGAAATCCATTTGGCTGTCTTTAAAATATATCCAGAATTCAACCACTTCTCTCTACTACTGTGCTACCACCATGGTCCAAGTCACTATCATCTCCTCTAAGAATTCTTACACTATCCTCCTTACTTTCCTGCTTCCATCTTTCTACTTGTAGTCTATTCTCAACCCAGTAGCCACAGTGACATTTTTAAAATATAAATCACTTCATGTCACTTTCCCGATCCCCCTCACTTAGAGTAGAAGCCAAAGACCTTACAAAGAAGGTCTTATTATCTGACCTCATCTTTCACTATTCTCTTTTCTTTGCTCCCCTCCAGTCACACTGCCTCCTTGCTGTCCTTTGAACATACCATACAAGCTTCCATTGACGAGCATCTCCACCCATGTACCCTGTCTTCCCACTTAGATTTTTTGCAGTCTCTATTCCTCCTGCCTGAGATGCTCTTTCCCTAGATACCCACACGACTAATGTCCCTACCCTCTCCAGGTCTTTACTCAAATGTCATCTTTGGTGAAGCCTTCCCTGACCCCTTTATTTACAACTGCAAAACCCACCTCTGGCCCTTACATATTACCTTTTCCCCTTTTATCAGATTCTTACATACTTCTCATCTACTTACATACTACATTCATTATTTATTATCTGTCTTCCTTTACTAGAAGGTAAGCTCTTAAATGCAAAGATTTCTGTTTGTTTTAGTCACTGATGTATCCCAGGCATCTTCTGGTACATTGGGCATGCTTAATAGATATTTGTTAAATGAAAAAATGAATAACTGAACATATGAGCAAATGAATGAATTTAGAGAACTTTGCATCCAATATTTTCTTGTCAAAAAAGTGGAATGATTATGAAATTTGAGCAAGTACTATGCTATAAATAAGTTTAAGTAAATATTTAAAATCACTACCATACAGACCAGCATGGAAACACACTTACAATTATAAAAGAGGAAGTACAGAGTCCCTCTGAAAGCAAACAGAGGAAAGCCTCACTCAGAATTCTATGCTCAGACCCATATTAATGGAAGAAATAATAGCTTGGAAATTGTAAAGATGTGTATAGCTGAGGGTGGGAAGTGGAGTGCAGTGAGGTTAGAGTGTTCTAGGCAGAATGAAAGAACATGAGCAAAGATCTGAAGGCAACGTGAGAGTATAAAGAGCAAGATGTACTGAAAAAAGCCTGGAGTGAGGAGATGGTGATGAATGATGAGGTTGGATTGAAAATTAAGTAGAGACCGTTTCATAAAAATCCATGTGTGCTCTATTAAAGAATGCAAAGTTTACCCTAAAAGCAATGGGACTCCTTCCAATTCCTTCACCTCTTTATCACCAACATTTATTTCCATCATATCAGCCACGCATCATCATGCTCCCAATCTTGATCTCATCAGCACTACAAACTACATTACTTCTAAAATCTGATAGCAGCATATCAACAATAACCAAACTATGGAGAGAACCCAAGTGTCCATTGACTGATGAATGGATGAAGATGTGGCATATTACTCAGTCATAGAAAGAATGAAATCTTGCAATTTGCAATGACCTGGATGGAGCTAGAGTGTATTATGCTAAGTGAAATAAGTCAATCAGAGATTGACAAATACCATATGATTTTACTCATGTGTGGAATCTAAGAAACAAAACAGATGAACATAGGGGAAGGGAGCAGGAAAGAGAAGAGAAGGAAACAAACCACAAGAGACTCCTAAAGTTAGAGAACCAACTGAAGGTTTATGGAGGGACATGGGTGGGAGATGGGCTAGATGGGTTATGTGTATTGAAGGCATTTGTGATGAGCACTGGGTGTTACATGTAAGTGATGAATCACTGAATTATACTCGTGAAGCCAATATTGCAGTGTATGTTAACTAACTAAAATTTCAATTAAAAATTTTTAAAAGTAAAAATAAAGCCTTAATTTCAAATATTACACTTTCCAACTACCAGATCACTTAGTTATGTATTCCCAAAGCTAAAAACTATCCACCTTCGCCAAGATCCCCACTATACTGATTCCACAACTGTTTTTGCTGATAAGCAGCTCCTGCTACTTCTTTTCTTCCCTTATTTAGCCTAGATCCCATGGTCCACCATCATAATCACTCTTTCCAATCACCCTGAAGAGTTCAGGGTCAATATACTTTCATACTACTTACTCTCCTGGCAAAACCCTGATTGTTAATCTGCCTTCTTATATATACACTGGCATCTAAAAACTGGTAGAGAAAAACTGTATCTGTAAACTAACCTGTTTCACTTGAAATTCATATCACAGACCACAAACAGGTTTTCAAAAAGACCCAGGAATCTTACTTTGTTTTTCCTATACATTCTCTTCCTTACCTCCTCTTTCATTTAATCTCCTTTTTTCCTCTAAGTTCCCATATCCTTCCTCAGCTTTCACCTTCACTCTCAGCAGATGACTTCCTCGTGGTTCATTAAGGAGCCAAAAATGGGAAGACTCTTCTTTCTCTCCACCTACAAGCAGACCTGCCATCACACTGCTCTTCTCTATGAGTTCAGTGGAGAAAATGCTCTCTCTTCCTAAAGGATATCCCCTCTTAAACCCAGCTCTTTATCCAGTCTCTCTTGCTGTCATCAAAACTGGCTCCTCCTCTCCCTTTCATTGTCATCATCCCCTCAACTTAATCATTCCATTGTTATCCTAATATTCTCTAGTGGCTCCAACTTAAAAGAAAAATATCCCAACTTCATTGCATAAACCCCTCCAGCTTCCACACATTATCTCTCCACTCCCCTTCACAGCAAAACTGCTTCAAATTTTTATATACTCAGCGGTCTCTGCTTTCTTTTCATTCTTTCCTCAACCCCCTCCAGCCTGGCTTTCACTTCCTAACATTCCAGTTATGTTTATTTTTGTCAACAACATTATCATCTTCTCTGTTGTCAAATTCAAGGAACATTTCTTATCTTACCTTCATCAGCATTCAAGGAACATTTCTTATCTTACCTTCATCAGCATTCTAGGGTCCTCTTCTGTCCTTTTCTCTACATTGTTTATATGGTCACATATAATAGTTTTAAATACCACTTATATTTTGATGATTCCCAAATTGATAGCTCCAGGATGAATATCCCCTCTCAACCCCAGATTCCTATGACCAGCTGTAACCAATGTCCAGTTTGAATGACTCACCAGGTTAATCAGTCCAATATTGAATTTCCAGCCCAAACTTATTCCTCATACCTTCACCATCTTAAAAATACCTTCATTGCTCATTTCATTGTTCAACCCACAAGGCTCAGAATCTTTGTGATTCTTTCATCTCCCTCATCCATCACATTTAACCCATCAGAAAGCCCCACTGATTCTAGGTTTAAAATTTGTCTCAAACGTGTTCATTTCTTTCCGTTTAAAACACCATCAGCTTTGTCCACTGTCATTTCCTTATTTGCCAGCTAGTTTACTGAATAGCCTTTTTCTTCCCTTCTTTCTTTATAATTTGTTTTTTTTTATTGACTTACATTGTTTACTGAATTTGAATATAAGTTGTGTGGGCAATGACAACATCTAACTTGTTCACATCATGTTTCTATACTGTAGCACAGAGCCTCACACAACACATATTTGTTAAATGAATTAAATAAGGAATCAATAAAATAGCAAGAGGGGAGTACATGATCAAAGCCATGTTTTAGGGCAGTGGTTCTTAACTGGGGGAAATCCCCTTCTACCCACCCTGGGATATTTGGCAATGTCTGGAGATGTTCTTTATTGCCATGACAGAGGCGAAAGAGGAGCTAATGGGTGAAGCTAAGGTTGCTGGTAAGCATCCCACAAGGCATGGGACAGCCTTGCACAACAAAGAATTACTTGGCACAAAATGCCCATAGCGCCAAGGTTAATAAACCCTGTTTTAGGGGCACCTGGGTGGCTCAGTCGGTTAAGCGTCCGACTTCAGCTCAGGTCATGATCTCATGGTTTGTGAGTTCAAGCCCCACGTCAGACTCTGTGCTGACGGCTTGGAGCCTGAAGCCTGTTTTGGATTCTATATCTCCCTCTCTCTCTCTGTCCCTCCCCCTCTTTCTCTCTCTCTCTCTCTCAAAAATGAACATTAAAAAATTTAAAAAATAAAAATAAAAAATAAACCCTGTTTTAGAGAGATTGAGATAAACTTGAAAGAATAGACTAGTGCTAGTCAGTCTCTTCCTCCATTAGCAATGGGAAGATCAGTTAGGAGGTCATTCCAAGTAAGAGAGGATATCCTGGAATGGAATAAAGCAAGTGCTATAAAGAGAAGTAAACACATGTTTAAGATGTATGGATATAAGATAAATGTTTACCACTGACTGCATTTTGTGATTAACTATATGGGGAGACGAGAGAATCAGACAAAGAAAGATAGCCAGGATTACTTGCAGGTTTCTGGTTTAGATGTCTAGATACAAGCAGTGCATTCACTTGGTCGGAAGATATAGGAAGTTTCTCTCACTTGGAGAGGAAGATGCAATCAGTCTTGAATAAAACATAAAGTTAATAAATGGTTGTGCAACTCACAAGATGAGCCTAACAAATTCCATTTCTAAAGTAAAAAACCCAAGATATAAATTCTCAGAGATAAATCAAGACAAATCTTATAAAAGTAAAAACAATATGGCATAAATAAATAGCATACACTATAGTTACTATAGATATTTCACAAAAGGGAAGAAAAGAGAATAACATGATATAAGGTAAAAAGGAACTTCAAAAAGGAACTTCAAAAATTCAGTGACTAAAAATACCTACAGAAAATAATAAATCACATGATAAAACATGAACTGAACTTAAACTAAGTGAAGAGGATAAAAAGGACAGAAAATCTTTAAATTGAATGTGTCATTTCTTTTAGCACAAGTGATCAACCAGTGGGCCAATTTGTATTATTTGCATGAAAAGAAAATAAAAGTTTTATGGTATATAGAGAAAAGATAATAGTATCCCATTTAAAATAATGGTATTAGGGCTTCTGATTTTATTTTTGACCTTAATGACTTGAAGTTCTTCATCATAAAGAAGATTAAAATATGTTTATGGGCCCACATAAACATACTTTTCACCAAGAGAAATTGCACTTTAAGATCAAGGCTTAATTGTAAAGGACTAGGATGTCTTAAAATAAGGGTTGTGGTAGGCTGAAAAATAACACACTCCCAAATTAGCAGGTCCTAATTCCTGGCATCTGTAAATTTTACCTTACCTGGAAAAAGGGTTTTGCAGATGTGACTAAGTTAAAGGTCTAGAGATAGGGATACCACCATGCATTGTTTGAGTGAGCCTTAAATGTAACTACATGTAATCTTATAAAAGAGAGACAGAGGGAGATCTGATACAGACAGGAATAGAGTAGACAGACAAGAGAGGAGGCCATGTGACTACAGAAACAGATAGGAGCCATATAGCCACAAGCTAAGGAATGCTAGCAGCCAGCAAAAGCTGGAAGAAGCAAGGAATATTCTCCTAGAATCTCCAGAAGAAGTCAGTCCTGCCAAAACCTTGATTTTGGCCCAGTAATACTGATCTTGGACTTCCTGCTCCTAGAACTGTGAAAGAATACATTTCTGTTATTTTAAGCCACCAACTTTTCAGTAATTTATTATTACAATAGCCACAGGAAATTAATACAAAAGTTTATCTTCAGTATTGGGGTGTTTGGGTGGCTCATTAAGTTAAACAACCAACTCTTGATTTCTGCTCAGGTCATGATCTCACGATTCATGAGATCAAGTCCAGCTGGGCTCTGTGCTAATAGTGTGGAACCTGCTTGGGATTCTCTTTCCCTCTCTTTTTGCCCCCCCCCCCCACTCAAGCTCTCTCTCTGTCTCTCTCTCTCTCTCTCTCTCTCTGTTTCTCTCTCTTTCTCAAAATAAATAAACTTTAAAAAGAAAAGTATAACTTAAATACTTACAATGTTAAAATAAAATAGTTTCAATAGTATCAATATATAATAGAATGAGATATAGATAATATCGTCATAAACTGGATTGTGTCATTTCAAAATTCATATGTTTAAGGATTAAGCCCTCAATCTGCTATGTTTGGATATAGAGCCTTTAAAGAGGCACTCAGAGTTAAGTGAGGTCATCTGGTGGGCCCTAATCTGATAGAATGGTGTCCTTATAAGAAGGGACAGCAAAGGCTTCTCTCTCTCTCTCTCTCTCTCTCTCTCTCTCTCTGTTTCCACACATGCGAAGAAGGAAGCCCATGTGAACTCATAGAGAGGTGGTCATCTGCAAGCCAGGAAGGAAGGTCTCAAAACCAACATTGCTGGTGCCCTGATCTTGGCCTTGCAGCCTCCAGAATTGCGAGAAAATGAATTTCTGCTATTTAAGCTACTGAGTTTGTGTAGAAAACTATAGTATTTCATGCTGGGTCTGACAAACTTTGGAAGTTACCACGCCCACCCCCAGGCTGAGGCAGGCTCTGTGTGCCACTGCCACTTCCCAGTCCTCCCTCACTCCCCCATTACTTTCATTTAACAAGAGAGCTGTGGAAAAGACAAATATGGGGGGGGGGGGATTAGAGTGAAACTCTTGCATAATGTTTAATTTCAAATCAAACAAACACATATTTATTGTGGAATTACTGAATTCCAGCCTCCCTGCTAGCTCTTAATGATGGAGAGGGGAAAATACAGATAGGTTTCCTGACCCCACAGAGCTTAAGTCTATCTAGATTCATAAGGTCGGGAACACAAAAGACGAACAGGTAATTACAAGGGTGGGGAACGACGTTGGAGAAAGGGAACACACAGTAGGGATTCCACCTGGGAGTCCAGGGAAGACTTGAAGGCTGAGTAAAAGTAGGTGAGGAAAAGTGTCAGGAGGAGCAGAGAAGGACGGCAGTCTGGGATTACCTTGTGCAAAGGCTTGGGAGAGGTTAAAGAGTGTAAGAAATTTAAGGAAATGAAGAAAATCCAACATGTCTGGAATTCAGAGAACAAGAAGGGAAGTAGAGAGAGATGAGACCACAGAGATGAGCAGGAATTAGATCTTAGAAGACACCATAAGCTAGGTGAGGAAGGCTGGTCTTGGTCTTAGCTTGGGGAAGAACCATAGAAAGATTTTAAAGGGGAGGATGGCATGACCAGATTTGAATTTTGAAAGTTAGTCTGCTTACAGCCTGCAGTAGGAGTTGGAAGGAAGCTAGAAGGAATGCAAAGAGCCTTCCAGGAAACAAGAAGAGCAAATAAGAGAGAATGGTGATCTGGAACTCCTGCGGCTGTAGATCTGGGCAGAGGAGCACCGACTGAAGACATGTTTAGGGGAATATAGAGACAAGAAGCCTTGGCAATTGGTTCTATATAACGGGAGTGGGGAGCAAAGAGGCAAGATGACTCCCACAGTGTAAACTCATTGTCCTATTTTGCCATTTACTGAAAGAAGGAAATGCTGGTGAAGACTTGAGATGAAAGAAGAGCTCATTTGAGTTTGAGATGTCTCTGAGACAGCCACGCCAAGACCTATGTCTTCTGATTTTAGAAGTAATATGGTGTAGGTTTGATTATTTGGAAAAAGAAGAACAAGGAAAAGAAAGCAAAGATCATCTTTAACCCCCCTACCCAGAGACAGCTATAGTTCATGTATGGTTCTATAGCCTTATCTCTAAACCTGTACACACACACACACACACACACACAACTAGGCTATCAACATACTATCTTGTAACCTGTTTATCCCTTTAACAATGAATCCTGGCCATTTTTATACATCATCATTTTTTTTTACAATATTAATTTCAATGGCTGCATATGATCTCATTATATAAATCTGAAAATTGATTTAATCAATTCCTTTTTATAAAGTAAAAATATAAAAATATATTATGAGAGGACTTTCGGACAGTGAAACTACACTGTATGATACTATAATGGTAGATACATGTCATTATACATTTTTCAAACCCCATAGATTGTACAACACCAAGAGTGAATTCTAATGTAAAGTATGGATTTTAGGTGACAATGATGTGTAGGTTCTTCAGTAGTACAAATGTACCACTCTGGTGCATACTGTTGATAGTGGGGAGGCTATGCATACGTGAAGGCAGGGGGCATATTGGGTATATCTGTACTTAATTTTGCTGTGAACCTAAAACTGCTTTTTAAAAAGTAAAGTCAAATATATTTTGGTGAGCACCTTTCTATATAAGATTGTTTGCACATTTTTGACTACTTCCTTAAGATAAATTTCAGTAAGTGGTATTGTATAGTCAAAGGGTATGCCCATTCAACAACTTGTTTGTGTTACCAAATCGCCCTGTAGAAAGTTTTTGGTAACTTACATTCTACTGAGAGAGTACATTTGAGCTGATTTTTGATCCCTGACTCAACATTGCCTGTATTGTGTTTCATTCCACAACTCCATTTACCCCATCATCAAAACAGTGCTGTAAAAACATTATTGGACGTTTCTGTCAACAGCATTCCTATTTTCTTAACCACAATATAGTACCAAGTTCATTTTGTCTTTTGATTACAGCTAGCTGCATCTCTGAGAAAATGTATGCCATGCTAATTTGTCTTTATTTAAAATTTCAAAGAAATTCCCACATGGATCCCAGATGTTGACCATTTAATACAAGAAGGTGTTTCCTCATTATACAAATATGGTATGTGTCCAAAATATTGGCATTGTTTAGTTTATGAATCACTTAAAATAACGACATCACAAAAAACAATGGTTCACGTGTGAGTCATAAATTAAACAATGCCAATTTTTTGATGTGCACCACATTTGTATAATAAGGAAGGAAACACCTTCTTGGATTAAATGGTCAACATCTGGAATCCATGTGAGGGCTTTAAAAAATTAGGGCTGCATATTCTTAAATTGTCCTAGTGTGGACAGAAATCCAAAATGGAGGAAACTTTTACAAAAATTTCCCTTCCCCAAATAGTCTTACAAGTAGTGCATCACATAATTGGTACAACACCTTAAGTCAAAGCAATGTAAGTCAAATTCCATTACAGGGAAAGCCAAGATAGTTTAAATTTCATTTTTGTTTTTCTAGATCTTTGGCTGTAATATTGTAGGGTACAGTTGTAGTGGGTTGAATAGTCGTTCTCAAAAAGATATGTCCTAACTCCTGGAACCTGTGAATGTGACCTTATTTGAAAAAAGGGTCTTTGCAGATGCAATTAAGTTAAGGATCTTGATATATAACCATTCTAGGCTTGGAGTCAGCTCTAAATTCAATGACAGGGGTCATTATAAGAGAAAAGCAGTGGGAAATTTGTGACACAGACACAAAGGAGAGAAGGCCATGTGAGTCAGAGGTAGAGGTTGGAGTCACACAGCCCAAGCCAAAGAACTCCTAGAGCCAAAAGAAGCTGGAAGGGGCAGCTTCCTAAAATCTTCCAAGGGACCACTACTCTACTGACATCTTGATTTTGGATTTTTGTCCTCCACAACTGTGAGAGAATAGATTTCTATTGCCTTAAGCCATACAGTTTGTGATAATCTGTTATGGCTGCCCTAGGAAACTACAAAGGAAATTCATAGTAATAGGATTAGCTGTACCTTATGAATTAATTATATCAATTTATTTTATTCAAATTTTATGTCCCTGATTTTTTGGCTTTTGGTTAGCATCAAACACTTGATGCTCTGCTTTGAGCTTAAGTAACATCGAAGACTCCCTTTTAACCTTGGAATGTTCTGATCCCAAAAGATTCTCCCTATAATTTCTGTTGCTCAAGCAACTTTGAGAGTCCATACAGTTGTAGGAACTGGGGGATTCTGGACTAACTAGGCAAAGCAGTCTTATCATCTCAGCCTTCAAAACAATGACAAGATGCCAGACATCCAACAACTTGCTTGAATTTTGCACACATTGTGGACAATGAAACATACTTGAAAAAGCTAAACTGATATATCAATGTGACTGTAATAAAGCACAATTAATAAGAGAGGTAGAATATTGCCCTGCATTAATATGTTTGCTGCTGGCAATGTACTGAAATCCAAGTGTGTACACTCCCTTGGACTTTGGATGGAGTATGTTTTCATAAACTTCATGGTGGCTTTTTGGAAGAGATTCTCCATTTGGTACAGGAGCCCCAAGATCATTCTTTCCATGACCTGCCATCCGCTGGCCCCATCTCCTGGTCCACCTCAAGAAGTGAAGGAGTTAACAATGGAAAATTATGCAGGCATAATAAATAGTTTCAACATTTTTAATGGCATGGGAAAATGTTCTCTGTTAAAAGTTGAGTTAAGAAAAAAGCAGGATAAACTGGATATATACTATGATTCAAATTTAGTCACACACACACCTTTATATGCACATACATTCAAAGTGAAAATTTTTCACAAAAGAGCTAAATTGGCCATCTCAAAATGGTGGAATTACACATGAATTTTTGTTAGCTGTATTTTCCAGTGTGTTTCTTCATAATGAGCATATATAACTCTTACAACCAAAAATAAGAAAGTAACAGAACACAACTAATAGCTGGAAACTATGAACCATCTTCATGGGGCTAGTGCTACATTCTTAAAGTAGTTGCTTATTCCAGAGATGGTTTGTAAAAGATGTAAATTCTGCAAAATTTTCTTATGTATTAAGAATACTCATCATCCTGACTTCCCCTCACTTCTGTTATTTGCTTTTCCTTCACTATTCTTACCCGCCACGGGTACAAGTTTATTTGAGAAGGTAGAAAGACAAAAGTAGAGAGTAGGTTGCACTATGAACAAAAGAATAATGAATTCTTCCCTTGGACTCTGACTCCTCTTGGGACCAGTGTGGCGTAAATGGAGGAGAGACAGCGTGGAATACCAACAATGCCAAGTAGTTTGTATTTTTCTGAATAGTGGAGCACTTCATAAACTTCACTCGCCCAACTGCAAATGGAGAGATAAGGTTTTGGAGGATGTTAAGATTATTTTTTGGTCCAAATTTACTGGACCCAGGTACCAACAGCATGGAATACATCAAAATATTATTTGGAAAGACTAAGTCTACATTTCTTGCGGGCAGGGACCATATTCTCTCCCTCACATTTGTTTACATAAAGCCTAGGACAGTGCCTCACAAAGAGTACCCAGTAAGTGTTGAAATTCAGAAAGAAAATGCAGAGGCAGTGTCTAACAAGTTTATGAACACAATGGAATAAACTCTGTATTTTTAATTTTTTTAATGTTTATTCTTGAGAGAGACAGAGCGTGGGTGGGGGAGGAGCAGAGAGAGGGAGACACAGAATCTGAAGCAGGCTCCAGGCTCTGAACTGTCAGCACAGAGCCAGACGCGGAGCTTGAACTCACAAACTGGGAGATCATGCATGACCTGAGCTGAAGTCGGACGCTCAACCAACGGAGCCACCCAGGCACCCCAACTCTGCTGTATTAAATGCCAACAGAGGTTGATGAAGTCACTCGTCATGAGGGATAGGTCATGAACATGTTGGGGAGTATGCAGCTTTAAAAAAAAATGCATCAGAATGTGGAATGAAAGGGACCAGAAAAGACATGGGTGGCTTGAACAAGCATATTTAATTATGACTTTATATTTGATAATAACTTTGAGAGTGTGCATGTGAGTGGGTGGGGGGAGGGGCAGAGAGAGAATCCCAAGCAGGCTCCATGCTCAGTGTGGGGGCCCGATGCACGGCTTGATCCCACGTCCCTGGGATCATGACCTGAGTTGAATTCAAGAGTCAGATGCTTCACTGAGCCACCAGACACCCCAATTATGACTATATTTGAAAAGTGAGAGGCACTTGGGTGGCTCAGTCAGTGAAGCATTCGACTTTGGCTCAGGTCATGATTTCACAGTTCGTGAATTTGAGCCTCACATTGGACTCTGTGTTGACAACTCAGAGCCTGGAGGCTGCTTTGGATTCTGTCTCTCTCTCTCTCTGCCCCTCCCCTGCTTGTACTATTTCTCAAAAATAAACAAACATTAAAAAAAAGAAATAAAAAAAGTGAAAAGCATGTATAATGATTCTCGGGGGGGGGGGGAGTGGGAGGTATGGATGCTGAATATATGAGGTATATGTCCAAATCTGAGCACATGCCCAAAACTTGTTGGAAGGCATGTTCATATATATGGATTTTTAAAGTTTGAGAACCACTGGACTAAACAATTGGGTTCCCCACTGAACCCACATCAGTACTAAGGAAATAGAATTGCCTTTTCTACATCAATTATCACGGCCTTCACTGTCACCAGATCCAGTGACCATTCCTAACCTGCTTATATACTTCCAATCCTTGATATTCAGGTTTATAAAATATTTGTCTTCATAAAAGCTAGAGGATGATGCTCGCCACCTTTTCTTCTCATCTGCCTAAAATCCATTTTACAATTTCTTCTAAAAATTTTACGATACCTTTGCCTCCAGGCTTCTCTGTCTCTGGTTCTTATGAGAGCAGTATTTGTCTGGAAAGCAGACAACAAATATACTAATATGTGATCACAAGGAGAAAAGGAGTCTGCATCTAGAGAACAGAGGAAAATACACATATAAGTATTTTAAGTGGAGGGAGGTGGAATAGGTAGAGGGAGAGTTGACAGAGAAGAAATTAAGAGAGAAGGGAGGGGCACCTGGGTGGCTCCGTTGAGCATTGGACTCTTGATTTTGGCTCAAGTCATGATCTCATAGTTCATGGGATCAAGCGCTGCATCAGGCTCCATGCTGACAGCTTAAAGCCTGCTTGGGATTCTCTCTCTCTCCCTCTCTCTCTCTGCCCCTCTCCCACTCATGCTCTCTTTCTCTCTCCCAAAATAAATAAATAAACTTTAGAATAAAAGAGAGAGAAACGAATATCAAGCTCAGTGGTTCTGTCCAGTAATTCAGGTAAGTAAAGGCAAAGTAAGAGGCATATATGTATGTGCACCATGTGTGTATGTTTGTATGTGTTTTCTAAGTATCCCTAATATAGTCATCTAAAGTATACTTTTCCTAAGCCTTGATGCTAGAAACCAATTAAAATATTTATCTGTATATTTGAATATCAGGCCAGCCTTGCAGAGAGGAGCCTCTGCTGAGCCTCAGAGCTTGGGGTGAAACCCTGGGGGAAGATCATCTAAGCACCAATCAACCCACATCTAACACCTGGGTCATAAGATGGCCATGAAGCAGATTGCTCTCATTTGATCTTCAAATTATCCTCCAGAACCATTAACCATAGGTAAGCACTTCATAATTTTTAGCCATGAATGATAAGAAAAAAAAAATTTTTTTCATTTCACTTAAACACTCCTATGGGACTATTGTCTATAGAGGCTTGATAGTTGAAGGTTTCTGCAATTCTTTACTTTCCTCAAACTTCAAAGTTAACAGAGAAGAGAATACCAGAAAGAAAACCATTCCCCAAGTAAGAGATCATAAAGTACAAAATGCTTCTGAATTTCTTTAATAAATCTTACTGTAATCCCCAAAACGTATGTCTTACTATGCATCCCATAAACTTGTGAATACATTCTACAGTGGTATGCACCCCCATATGGTTGGTAAGATTTCAAGATTTGAAACCTGATGGCCAGGGTCCAAACTCTATTCATTAACCTCATGACCTGGGGCCATCACCCTAACCACACTGCCTTCGTCCTGTCCCTTCTTCCTCATCTGGGCAACAGGAATGTTGGCAGTAACAATGCCTACTTCCTAGGACTATTGTCATGAGGACTGTCATGAATTAATCCACCTTAATAGGCTTAGCACACTCTCTAGAGCATAAAAAAAGGACCCAATATATGTAAACGAGGTTAATATTATACAAAGGAAAGAAACAATACTATAAATCATTTAAAGACGAGTTTTAAGTTTTAAATTGTTGTCAGCAGATCCCTGCTCCTACTTCCCACAGAGACACTGAGACAAGCTTCTTCTGAGAGGACTTTTAAGTAAAACATCTAGAGATAAAGACACAGGCTAGCATACCCCAATTCAAATTACGTTCACACAAAATAATTTCTTGATGCTGACTGAAACTGTTGTCTTCTAAGACATTACCTTCTTTAAGCCCGAAAGCCTCAAAGTCTATAACTAGGAATGTAAGCAAATTAGAAGCCACTTTCTTTACACAGATTTCTCACTAACAAAATTCCACATCATGAACTTCTAATAATGTTTCTTGTCCACAGATTAATAATAACCAAGTTCAAAACCACATCATTTCCTTTTTCTGCCTCATTTCCTTCAAAGTGAAACATAATTCTTTCTTGGACCTAGAATAAAAATTTCCAGATTAACTAAGCAAATCGTTACCAGAAATGCAATTTTATAATACTACTATTTCAGGATACTCAAAACACATAAAACATCTGTGTGGTGTCTGTTAATACACAAAAATAACCTAAAAATGTGGTGTATACCACCTAAGTGGAAAATTGAGTCTATAACTAGAAGTGCAAACAGAAATCCACTCTAGAATCCATCAGTATTGTGTTTTGAAGTTCAGTTGGGAACATTTTAAGAACTGTGACACTTCCTTAAATCTTGGCCAGAGGTCAAAAACTGCTTGGCATGGATGTTTCATGTGCCCAACACAGTATTTTTTAAATTATTAAACTCAAATATTTTTAGGTGGGCCATGCCCTTTATTCACTCATAGGCCCTTAAAGGCATTTTGTTTTGCAAACTTTAACTAAAGCCCATCCTTAGAGAGAAGAGATCAAAAGATAACTGTTAGTTAAATGGGTAACTCACTGATGTCCTAATAAAGGCCAGAGACTTGGAAAATTAAGGGTACTAACAGTATCATTCAGAAATTCTTATAGTTTGCTTGTTGCGTTAATTTTAAGTATATGCTTGCGGTGTATGTATCTAACAGTGGCTTATTCGATTAGGACAGCTGAGCTGAATTGTTAAAATTCAATAGCTAGATTCTAAAAGAAACCAGAAAATAGAGAATTTTTAAAAACATGTTCCTGTGATATGAAAATTTGGGCTAAAATCCAAATTTTACATTATTTTCAAGAAATTAATCGCATTCAGTCAACAGTTGGTTTTTCCTCAAATAAAAGGAAATGAATTTGCTCGATGCAATATTTAAAGAGGAACTAGCTCCTACTGATGCATTTCCATGAATATTTATATATATACACACATAGAGACACGCACATATATACACGCACTCAGAGTAGGGACTGAGCCCAACTATATAACTCTCAATTCTTTTCAGTTCCATTGTACTCTCTGGGAGATTCTATTCCACTTACAAATTAAAAATTAAGCCTGAGTCTGGGAGCCAAACAAGAGAACACTGGAGAGGACTTCCTAAAGCATTAGTTTGTGCATCACTCCAAAGATATTATGTTTTAGGCACTGATGAGGCACAAGCTAGCTGGCTTTAGAGTCAAAATATTATTAGTTAGGCGTCCTTTTCAAATTAACAAGGAGGAAGGCTTCCATTCAGACAGCCCCAGTAAGCACACCCTTGTCTCCAGCTTCTTCAGAACACAAATACAAGGCACCCTGAAGTGAATTTGCTTCTGGGGGCCGTGTGCCTGAACTCTCCTGGATCAGTCTTTCTGAAGGTTCTGGCGAATTCTCCCTCCATCTTGGACTTGAGTGCTGTTGGGAGACTTCCCAGAGCGAAGGACATGGAGAAGGGAACCCCAGAGCAGACCGCGAGAGGGGATCCTCTTGAAGGCCTACTTCTTGGATACACCTGTTGGAAAGCACTTCTTTCTCTTTGGAATTCCGCCATTTCATTCTTCTGTTCTGAAACCAAATTTTCACCTATTGACAAAATAATTGGACAAAACGATCACTTATTCCATGTTACTTCACTTCAGTATTTTAAACTATAATTTCTCCTAGTATACCCTTCTATGAAATACCTTATTATGACAGCCAGCCTAGCAAAGTCCTTATCACTTTTCACTGGGCTCCTTCAAAAATATCTGAGAAATTACTTTAGTATAATATCCACACACTTATGAAACAAAACGACTGTGATAAATTGGTTACATCCTACAAGTATGATGTCTGATTTAACTCTCAATAGTTTAAAACATCATTTAGGCAATGCTAATTTATTTATAAAAAGGAAATGCCATTGACTAGTAATAATGTTTATTTTGTGCCAGGTGTCAAGGCATGCATGTTACGCCGAATACATAACTTAATCATCACAGTGAATGCAAGAAGTCCTCATTTCACATGTATAAAAACTAGGGTTCAGAGTGATAAACCAGTTCAAAGTCATAGAGCTAGTAAAATGGAAGCACTTAGAACAGAATCCATGACTGTGCTACTCCAGCGCCCAGGCTCTTATAACATTTACATTTCATCAGGAACTTCTAGAAAACTAAATTAAGAATACATTTTATAATGTTTTGATCAATTCCAGGCTTTATACAGTTTCCAAGTTTGATTACTCTAAGGATTTATCAAACTTGAAGAATTAGGCTCAATAAACAGCAACCAATTGTTGTACTTATGATAGTGGTTTCTAATTTGAGCCATATTCCACCTCACCCTACCGGAGTCTGTCTTTACTACTAACTTCTGTCTTTATCTGCTACATAGTCAACTGTGCCTGGTCAGAAAACTTCACAACAGGTTTCCTGACATCTCAGAATCCAATCACATTATTTTCCTGAGCATTACACTGCATCTTTACATGAACAATTTAGTGGATTTCTATTTTTAAAACAAAAACTAGAAAATTCTACATAAAAAAAAAATCATTGAAGTATTACCAAGTATTTCTCCCAATGAAGGAAAAAATTGAGATGGTCTTTTCAGATTGGGAAAACAATTTCTTCATTCTTTCAACCTGACTGGCAATTTCAAAATGGCTACAAAGAACCTGACCCCAGGCAAGTGAGTCCAAAAGACTGCCATCTCAGTTACAATCCTGTGGTTAAGGCTTTTCATAAGAAAACAGTACTAATGTGTACATACCAGAGCATTTGGTTCTATTCATGAACTCATTTATTATTTGTGGTGAGCATTTACTCCTAGAAAGCCTGCCAAGTATTTCTAGTGGGCTTTCACTAAGACATTTATTTGTGTCCACTGGTGCCACATTCATTATTTTCTTTTTCCCGTCGCTTTTCTGCATATCAAGAGTTGTTTCTGGGTGATATCTCAGTGGAAAAAAAAAAATCAAAAAAGTTCCTTCACAATCAACAGTATTGAAACAAAGGTACATATTTGGGGAAAATCATAAATGAAAAGTTCTACCTCTCAACAAATACAAAAACAATTTCCAAATGGATTAAACAGCTAAACACAAAAACAAAAGTATAAAAGTTTTAGAAAAAACTAGAAGATATCATCACAGTCATGGAGAGATGAATTTTTTTTTAAGCATGACATAAAACATTAAGGCCACAAAAGAAAAAAAATAGAGCTGACAATATAAAAATGAGAAATTTCTGTGTAAATAAAGATACCACAAACATGAAAAAGCCACAAACTACTTTAAAGAATTAAAACCAGAGACTCAAAGAGATATTTGTGATCCATGTTCACGCATTATTCATAATAGCCAAAAGGCAGAAGCAACCAAAATGTCCACTGATGGGTGAATGCATAAACAAATGTGGTATATCCATACAATGGAATATTATTCAGCTTTAAAAGGTAAGGAAATTTTGACACGTGCTACAACATGGAAACCCTGAAGATATGCTAAGTGAAATCAACCAATCACAAAAGGACAAATACAAATGATTCATTTGAAAGTACCTAGAACAGTCAAATCATAGGGACAGAAAGTGGTGGTTGCTAGGGGCTAGAGTGAGGGAGAAATGGGGAGTCACTGCATAATGGATACAGAGTTTCAGTTTTACAAGATGAAAAAAGTTCTGGAGACTGAAGGTAGTCATGACTGTGCAACAACGTGAACTAAGTACCTGATGCCACTAAACTGTACCCTCAAAAAAGGTTAAAATGGTAAATTTTATGTTATGTATATTTTACCACAATGAAAGAAACCACCAACTTGGAGAGTCTGCAAAGGCTGTAACAAGAAAATGTCACTAACTATAATATTCCAACTATTTTGATAACAGCTACAATAACTGCTACAAATAATACAGATAATAGCTAAAAAGTGGGAGCAATCCAAACACCCACGATGAGGATGGATAAACTGTGGTAAACCGTGTGATGGAATACTACACAGCCATGAGTACCGATGAGCTACTACTGCTTGCAAACATGTGAATGAATCTCACAAACATAATATTAAGGAAAAGAAGTCATATACCATAGCATTTGTACCGAATGATTCTGTTTATATAAACTACCCCCAAATAGGCAAAACTAATCTATGTTGTTAGAAGCCATGATAGTGGGTAATCTCAGAAAAGGAAACAGTAACCGGGAGGGAATCTGCAAGGGACTACTGGCCGGTGACAGGGTTCTACTGCTTGATCTGGGTGGTGGTAACACAGATTATTTGTCCTCTCCTTCAGAAAATCAAGATATATGTAGGAAATAATCCCATTTTTATATATATTTTTTAATTTACCTATTTATATATATTTATTTATTTATATTTATATATATTTATATTTATAAATATATTTATATATTTTATTTATATAAATATATTTATATTATTTATAATAAAATATTTTTATGTAATTTATTTATTTATTATTTATTTATTTTATTATATATTATTTATATAAAATATATTTATTTATATTAAATATTTTTAATATATTTATATATATAAATGGGACTATTTCCTACATATCTTGATATATCTTGATATATATAAATATATATATTTATCTTGATAAAGATATCTTTATCTTTATTTTATCTTGATATATTTATCTTGATATATCTTGATATATATATAAATATATATATTTCCTAGGGAAAGGAAGCAGTTAAGGAGAAACACATACACATGCACACACAATTCTGGGTCTCAATTCTAGGTCCCTATTATAAAATCAAAGTAGATTCCTCACAGGGTCCCTGTGAGGATAAATGACATCAAATGTAAGGACACATGGTAATCATGGTGGGTTTGCGTTCATTTATTTTAAAGATAAAGATAATACATGGTTCATCAAAGAAATTCAAACAAGAGCCATTTATAAATGACAGTAGTAAATGAAGGAGTTGGGTTGGAAAGGGAGGAGATGAGTTTTCATTTTTAACTTTACCAATTTCCCCTTTGTTTGAAATGCCATGTGTTAATTGTGTAATTAGATGTATATGCAAAGAAGAAAATGTGAAATTACTTCTGAGATGTTCACCAAATTCAGTGACATAAAAAGTATTCACTCCTCAGGCACTTGAATTTTAAAAACTATACAATCAACTATGTAACACTATACACCTGTGAATGAGAACTAGACGATAACATACAAACAAGGAAAACAGTTTGTTTTCTTGGAATGGACAGATTATGGTCATCCCCTCGTAAATATTCTCTGATATGCCTGCTGCATCCCCTTTCCAATAGTCTGTTCTTAAGAAGATGATATGTACTGGGGTGCCTGGGTGGCTCAGTCAGTTGGGCGTCCAACCGACTCAACTTTGGCTCAGGTCAGGATCTCATGGTTCTCAATGTGCAAATCCCACACTGGGCTTTGCACAGATAGCGCAGAGCCTGCTTTTAATTCTCTGTCTCCCTCTTTCTCTCTGCCCCTCCCCGCTAGTGCTCGCACTCTCCCTCTCTCTCTCTCTCAAAAACAGATAAGCATTAAAAAATTAAAAAAAAAAAAAAAGATGACATGTACTATCAAAGATGTTCACATGGTCTCAGAGCACTGTGAGATCAAACCTAGCCACGTTTCCTGTTTTAACACTTACTTCAAGTTCTGACTCAACCTCCCCAACCTGCAGTTTCTCCCCTCTAACTCTGGAGACTTTTATCCATATCAGTGAGACGCAGGTGGGTCCTACTGAGCTTCTGTGCCTCCTTAGTCAGGCCCAACGATTTCTCTAAGGATGAGAGAGTTCCATCGCTAGACTCCCCAGGGGTATAGGGACCAGTCATATGGCTGTCCTCCCCAGACATGGAGATTAACATAAGGCTCCAGAGGGATACGTAACTTTGAGGACCACTGACCTAGCTCCTTTATTTAGCAGTATATCTAACCTTCCAGGTGATGTCTCCTATGTTATTGTCTCATAACATAGGAGACAATATTATCTGTTATTATCTAACTGTTCATGACCTTCTGCTTCATTTTTCCAGCTGCTTATATAAATTCCTGAGTGTGAAGAGTGTATCTCAATCAGTCCTTATCAACACTCCTTGCTGCCCACTTCGCACAGTGTCTCGCACGCAGCTGATTTATCTATCACATACACAGAATGGCTCAGTGACATAGAATTCCTACATTTGTCCCTGTTTTTGAAGTGAGAAACTGAGGCACAGAGCAGTCAATTAAGGTTAGGGACTCATTAGTATCACACAATGAGGAAAGCACAGCCTGGCGGATGCAGGCCAATTACACTCTACCACACCACGTAATGCTTCCTACAACTAGAAGCAGTTGGGAGTGGGGGTAGGGACAGATCACTTCCCTAGGGAAAGGAAGCAGTTAAAGAGAAACAAAGAAAGAAAGGTTAAGGAGAGTTTCATCCAAAAATAACTGGTTTAATAAAATCCAAAGTTAGAAACCAGGTCATTTGTACCGAGGGAAGAACAGGTGAGCACAGTGGTTAACACAGAGACTGTGGGGGCGCCTGGGTGGCGCAGTCGGTTAAGCGTCCGACTTCAGCCAGGTCACAATCTCGCGGTCCGTGAGTTCGAGCCCCGCGTCGGGCTCTGGGCTGATGGCTCAGAGCCTGGAGCCTGTTTCCGATTCTGTGTCTCCCTCTCTCTCTGCCCCTCCCCCGTTCATGCTCTGTCTCTCTCTGTCCCAAAAAATAAATAAACGTTGAAAAAAAAAAATTAAAAAAAAAAAACAAAACACAGAGACTGTGCTAACAACTTCAGTGCCTTGAAGCTAATTCAAAAAATCCAGGTGGATTGTAGCCTTGCATCACAAAAGCCAGCTTGGCAGATGGACTACCTGCTACATTTCAACTGCTGCCATCCCTCTTAGTCAAGTGCCTTGTGCAGTGAACATGCGGCACAACCATACAGGATAGCACCAGGTGGAGGAGAACACAACTCCAGAGTCAGGTAACCTGGAGTGAGAGCCCAATTCCCAAGCAGCTTCACTACGTGACATCAGACCTATCTGTGTTCACTTCTCTACATTTTCTCATCTAGAAAATGAGAATGATTACAGTGCTTATTTCACATGGTGATTATAAAATGATTAAATAGTCCAATACTAGTGGCTTAATGTACAAGAAAGGCTTGTAAGTGTTGCAACTATGAAACTACTTTACTGTGCTTGACATAAGCCCAAAATGCAGAGTAATGAGATCTAGTTAGAGATATTTATGAGTCACACATTTGGGAATGGATTTGGGATTGGAAATGAAGAAAAAGGGAAATCGGTTCCTGCTTTTGTAGAACATTACATAGTCTACTCTGAAACCAGAGCAAACAATTAATGATACAAATGCCACATCCTTAGTGTTTCTCTTCATTTAGGAAGATTTAAGCATGCAAAAACCTAGACCTCTCAGCAAATGGACCTATTTCCAAATAGGAATTGTGATATGTATTTCCACCCACTAAAAAATTGCGAAAATCATTTCAATAGCACTTTAGGGTCCAGCACCATACCTAGTACGACAGATATTTGCCAAACGCATGGGTTTCATTGTATTCCTTCAGAAATCAGGAGCATGGACATCTTCCTGCTCATTAGTACCTGTGATTCCTTTAGCCCCAAGCTGATGGCAAGTTTCTTTCGGTCTGTTTTGCTGATATATTTCTGCTTCTGAAACATTTTCTCCAGAGCCTTTCTCTGATCCTCAGAAAAAACAGCTCTTCTTAAAATACCCCGCCGAGCTTTGGAGTTCGAGTCCTGGGTCAGGAGGGACAGCACATTCTCTTCTCCTAGAGGGGGAAAACATATACAAAACCTGGTTAGCTTTATTAGTAAGGAGAAGTCAGTCTGCCTTTCCCAGGACAGCATCTTCCTTCTCTGTACTATGGCCAAACACTCTTATCTCTGAACTCTGCACACTTTGAGCAGTGCTTCTTCCATGTTTTTGGTCATGGACTCCATTGAGAATCTGATAAATGCCCTTCACTCCCCAATGAGATAAAAGTACATCTGCTCGCCCTCCCAATTTGGGTGCCACGTTAGAAAGTCCATGGTCCCATGGGGTGCCTGGGTGGCTCAGTTGGTTAAGTGTCTGACTTCAACTCAGGTCATGATCTCATGGTTCATGAGTTTGAGTCCCGCATTGGGCTCTGTGCTGACAGCTCAGAGCCTAGAGCCTGCTTCAGATTCTGTTTCCCTCTCTCTCTGTGCCGCCCCCCCACCCCCGACTCATGCTCTCTCTCTCTCTCTCAAAAACAAACATTAAAAATTTTTAACGTTTTCTCTACTTCTTCATTTATTTATTCATCTGTTTTCTCTCTCAACAAAGTTTGAACACTTACCATATTCCAGGCCGTCTGCTCAATGCTACACATTGAGAAACAAGATAAATATATTTTATTATATGCATTACCTGTAAGATTTAGTGGAAGGCATTTATTTTTATTTATTTTATTTTTAACTTTTTAATACTACTTATTTTGCAATAAAATAAATAGCTTTTGAATTTTCAGTATTGTTCTTTTCTTCCTTTTTTTTTTTTTTTTTCCAGAGAGAGCACACGCAAGCAGTAGAGGGAGAGAAATTCTTCATCAGGTTCCACCGGGAGGGCCTAGCATGGCCCAATGCAGGGTTCGATTTCATGACCCTGAGATCATGACCTGAGCTGAAACAAGAGATGGATGCTCAACCGAATGAGCCACCCAGGTGCCCCTGGAAGGCATTTACTCAACTAGCATCACAAATGTGAGGATGTATTCCTAAGGAGGGTGCCTTGGGAGCACAAAGCAAGGGTCTGATCTTAATTTGGGATGTCAAGGAAAGCTTACAGGAGTCAGAGATGTTCAATCTGAGAAAGGAAGTTTGGAAGACCCCTAATCACCACCACTCCCCAATCCAAGTGATCATCAACTCCTTCAGGTCAGAGATATTTACTACTTTTTCTGCCTTTTGCACAACTGGTTCCCACCCTCTGAGAGTTTCCTTCATCATTCACCATTTATTCATTCATTTGGCTTTCCAGCTGTGATAGGCAGAACAATGGCCTCCCCAAAGATTACATACTATGTATGTTCCCTAGAACCTGTAAATATGTCATATTACATTACAAGGGAAAAGTAAGGTTCCAAGTGTAGTATCAGTTGCTAATCAACTGACCTTGAGATTAGAAGACATCCTGGGGTATTCTAGGGTATCCAGGTGGGCCTAATGTGATCACAAGGGTCCTTACGAGTGGAAGAAGGAGAAAAACAAGGAAGTCATAGTCAGAGATTTACTCTCTCTGATGCTACACTCTTGCTTTGAAGATGAAGGAAGTGGCCACAAACCAAGAAATGTAGACGGCCACTAGAAACAGGGAAAGGCAAGAAACAAATTCTCCCCAAGAGCCTCCAGAAGGAACACAGCCCTGCTGACACTTGATTTTAGTCCAGTGAGACCCATTTAAGGCTACTGAACCCCATAAATATAAGATAATAAGCTTCTATTGTTTTAAGACAGGAGATTTGCAGAAATTTGTTACCACAGCAAAAGGATACTGATACCTGGTATCAGACTAACTGAGCTTATTTGAGGAAACCAGACACAGCACATGGTCCCTGCCCTTAAGGAGCTCACCTTCTCATGGGAGGACTAACACATGAACACCACAGCAGAATATAAGCACCAGGGGAGCAGGGATTCCAGTTTATGGCTATAGCTGGTATGCATTCTGCTGCTTAATAATTATTTCTTTAAAAATTTTTTTTTAATATTTGTTTATTTCTGAAAGAGAGAGAGACAGAGTGTGATTGGGGAAGGGACAGAGAGAGAGAGGGAGAAACAGAATCTGAAGCAGGCTCCAGACTCTGAGCTGTCAGCACACAGCCTGATGCAGGGCTTGAACTCATGAGCCGTGAGATCATGACCTGAGCCAAAGTCAGATGCTCCACAGACTGAGCCACCCAGGCGCCCCAAAAATTACATCTAAATAAAAAAGCAAATGAATGCCTTAAACCCTAGAATAGAATGCTCTATGAAATTCTCTGGTATCACAAAGGAGGAAGTAATCAGTTCAGAGAAAGCAGGTTGAGCCAAGTCTAAAAGAACAATCCAGTTCAAGAGAGAAAGAACCAAGGCCAACCTAAGCAGAGTGACTGCATGTCTAAAAGCACTAAGGCACACCTATAAATACAGAGAACAAACTGATGGTTGCCAGAGGGGAGAGGGGTGAAGGGCTGGGCAAAATGAGTTAAGGGGAGTAAGTAATACAGGCTTCCAGTTATGGAATGAGTAAATTATGAAAATAAAAGGCACAGCACAAGGAATATAGTCAATGATATTGTAATAGTAATGTATCGGGACAGATGGTAGCTATACTTGTGGCAAACACAGCATAATGTATAAACTTGTTGAATCACTGTGTTGTACACCTGAAACTAATATAACCTTGTGTGTCAACTACACTCAACATTTTTCTAAAAAGCATTAAGACATGAAGGAATAAAGTTTATCTGAGGAAAAGTAAACAGTCTTCAAGGCTGGGGAAAGGCATGAAGCAGCAGGTGCAAGCTGGCACCCTTATCCAGCCTGCAGATGGGCTTTGCTGGTCTTAGAATTCTGATTGAGCTGTCCACATTTCACAACTAGGAGATTTCATGTGAAGTCCAGGTTTCTGACATCTCTTCAAAGGGAACCACACTAGGCTCACCTTCCCAGAAAGTAAAGAGCTACCAGAGAACACAGCAGGTGCCCCCTCTTGATGGAACATGTGGCCCCCAGTCTGTCACAGCCTCACCCAGCTTACCAGGCTCTTGAAGACATTTGGACCTTTGACATAGAGATTAGAGTGGAATGGGGCCAGGGCATAGAGGATTATAAGAGTCTGGGACATTATCCAACAGTAGTGAAAATCAAGAGGAGATGTTTAATCAGGGTGTGACATGATAATGATAAACACACAGTACTCTGTACCATTATATTTACTCTGTGTTAAGCCACTGACACACATTAATTCATTTAATCATCCCAACCTATGCCATCAACATTACATACTATTATTTTCCCCATTTTACAGATGAATAAAATGAAGATCAGATAGTTTAAAAAACTTTCTCCAAGGGCACATGGCTAGGGTTTCAAACCCAAAACAACTCATTTCAAAACAAAGGCTCCCAACCCTACACAATATATTCTAACACAATGTGACTTATATTTTAGGAAACAAGTGTCAACAAATGAATAAATCTTGTCAAATCTCCTTCTGCAATATGATACTTCCTTTCCTATTGGCTAAAAGATTGCAGATCATCTCCCAATGTGTCTCTCAGCCCTGGTTTATATCTCATTCTGGTTCCTCCTCACATTGCTAGAAGGACCACTGGCCTCTCCCTCTTTCCTTCCAGCTCTGTTACACTTGCATCTCCTTAGAAATGCCATAGCTTCTGGGATGTAATCCAGCCTAATTCTTTGCAAAGGTCTGCTTTTACTGATGCTCTATCCATCCATTCTATCATGAGATCTTGGTTAGTTTTCCATCTAGAGCATCATTTCTTTCTTTTGCCTGTCACATGCCAAGGCCATATCTTGAAGTCATGTTTTGACAACTGCATTCACTATTTCTTTATCAAAGATTTAAGTAGCTTTATGAACTCTTGGTCAATAAAAAAAAATATAACTCAATATGTTCTTTTTCTAAATGCTCTTCTCTGAATTTTTCTTGGTATAGAGACTATGGAATTGGCCCTCCTGCCACAGGAACTCAACTGTTGGGATGATGTCTCTCCAGCACAAAGGACTTTGAAATATGAGATACAGAAGAACTGGGCTTGGATCACTGCACTTACCTGTATGACCTAAAGCAAGTCACTCAGCTTCTTTCAGCTTATCTTACAGGGTTGCTCTAAGGATTTGATGACATAATACAAGAAAATTTCAGTGCCTAGCCCACAGTAAGGATCCCACAAATCTACCCACTTCCATTTGTTAGATTTCATTTGATTCTTTTTCTTAAAGTTTATTTATTTGGGGGGGAGGGTCGGGGGGGGAGCACAGAGAGAGGGAGACAGAGAATCCCAAGCAGGCTCTGTGCTGTCGGCACACAGCCCAATGCAGGGCTCGAACTCACAAACCATGACCTGAACTGAAATCAAGTCAGATGCTTAACTGACTGAGGCACCAGGTGCCCCAGATTTCATTTGATTCTTCTAAGAACCATATGGCACAGACATCCTCTGTATAGATGAAGAGGACCTTGTGAATCAAAATTCTTGGCTCCTTCCTCTGGCCCACACTGTTTCTTTACTCAGATGTTACAACATGTCAAAATGGAAGGGAGGAAACACTTATAAAAGCCAGAGTTCCTGTCTGTGACTATAGGCTTCTGACCCCTGTCCTGGGCCTGTCTGTGAGCCTGACTACATGGTATCTCCCATACAGCCTAATAACTGTGTCCTCAAATTTAGCATGCCCTATCACTTGATTTTTTGATTCTGGCATTTTTAATTTGTTAATGTATATAATCTATCATTATAATAGCCATATGTATTAAAAATTGGGGGAAAAACTAAATATGCAAAGGTAAAGAAATGTATATGTATATTATACTATATCCACTTGGTGAAATTATTTAAAGAACTATGAAGATCAAGCAGCAGCAAAGAAAATCTGCTTTAATGCGTACGATAAGATCCATACTATGTTTACAACTAGATTAAAATGCAGGGGAAAAAAAGACTGAAAAAGCAAAAATAAATACTAAAAT